>NC_088607.1:6060000-7305000 GCF_036013475.1 Columba livia
GAATCCCAATATCACACTAAATGTTTTTCTTGCCAGAATATGGAGTTTAGATGGTCAGGTTTTCCCTGCTGTCACCATCAACTTGCATGCAAAGCCCCTACTGTTATGGGATTCCTGCTTCTAATACATCCTCTTACGTTTATGGCCTAAGCTTAGCAGCAAGACAAAAATTGCATTTATGTAATTCCACAAAACTACACCCTATTTTCCGCATTTCTACTGTAAGTACCAGATCAGTCTAATTCAAGGCATCCATTACTCTAATCCAAGCACTAAGCAGCTTTCTGTGAGCACTTTGCTTATTCTCAGCCATTGCCACAAGCCTGCCAGTGTTCTAACCACATATTTAATTTCTTTGGGTCATACTATCCAAGCCATTTTGTGTCATTTAATGTGTAGTTTCATTGACGTAAGCTTTTTGTTTTGGTGTATTTTTTTTTCCTCACAGCTTTTGTAAAAAAAAAAAAAAAAAAAAAAGAAAAAGTTCATATCTCATAATTTATTTGAATTCTGAGAGATAGGAGAACCTTTATTTCTGTTACTGAATTCTAATCTTTCCAGGTTGCTAAGAGCTAGCAAATATGCTTTCACATCCTAATTGATTCCCCATAAAATTCCTGTTAGTTATGCTGAGTAGTAGACACTTATCAGCTAATGAAATTGGGCAATTTAATTACAAAAGCATTTTAAATAATCATCTACCTCTGTCTATCACAATATTCAGTATTACTATGGCTTGCATCATCATAATGCTGAACATAAAATCATTCATGTGCAATATTGCACTGGGATCTAAAGATGTTGTATTTGGCTACAGGAAAACAGAAATCTCCTGTTTTTTCCAAAGGGTTATGAAGAACCTGGACCAACATCACCTCATTCACTCTGCGGTCACCCTGCTACAATTCCCACATTTTGAAATGCCATGGTCTGTGCTGGGGGTTGGAAGGATCCTGCTGGTCTCACATAAAAGAAACATCTGCAAGGATTGGGACAGTTTTGTGAAAGGCGACAATAGCTGGATGTCACCAGATAATGTTTGGCAAAAGCCACCCCATCCAACAGGACATGGGGATGCAAAGAGAAGGAAGGAGGAGCTACACTGCCCATCACAACATCTCTACACCATAAGGACCAGAAGAAAAACCTCATCCCAACTTACAGGATCGAATGAAAAACTCAATCTGTTAGTTTTGTAAACCTTAGTCACAGAAAAACCTGTGGGAAAACAATCTTATGAGCAAATTTATCAGTTGATCACTGAAGCCTGCACAAACTGTTCCAAAATTTCAAGTGATGTCAACCAGTCGGAGAAGAATGTGGAATTAAATCAACAAACATCAAACAAGGATGCAAGTCTTCATGTGCAAAAATGCCAATACTGATAATCAAATCCTTTGCCAGATGTGTTAATGACCAACTGGATGCTGTCTGCACTGACACCAGAATTATGTTTTCTAGACATCATATTTAAAACTCCAGGTTATATTCTTTTGCTCTATGTATAACCCAATTAACTCACAGACAGAATTATTTCATCTAGTATATCTACAGCATAGGTGTCAAATAATCCTCTTGGACACAAGTGATAGTCTAATTCTATATTCCATATGTCAAGCTTTTCTACACATGCATACACACACGTGTCCACTGAAAGAACACTTCATAACACAATAAATAAATATGCAAATAAAGATTGCAGCCTAAATTAGAGACTAAATTGAGGGCAAATTGGGCACTCCTTTTCCTTGTGGGGTTTTTTAACAGAAAGAAATATAGCTTCATATTAAGTGAAAGCATGGAACGTATCACATTTTAATTAATTGGTCCTTCACGTGGAAGATCAAATTGTAATCCTTTTTCTCCTAGATTGTAATAACATTGTAATTCATTGTAATTCACATACTTCTGTGTACACCCTTATATGCCAAATGTAACACTTAAAATATCAAAGATTTCTCAAATTTGAAATATTTGATTTTGCTTACCATGATGTTGAACAAAGTGGAATTCAAACCCATTCACTTTTATTTGTGGAAAAAAAAAAAAATGTAATGGTGCTATATCAAACAACTAAAAATTAATTTGTTTTCAAATTCACTTTCTCAGCTTGATTCATGTGCATATTTTATGCGCTTACAGATTCGGCCCCTGTGACTACACTGTGATTTTTGCATCAATCAGTTGAAACTCTTTCTTAGTCCAACTCTTTCACACTCAAATATTTTTACAATCTCAGCTATGTATAACCTGCTGACCTTTAAGAAGTCAAATATTTCATTTAAATATTTGGAGATCAAAGATGTATCTTAATAGAACAGAAGTCCTAAATCCACTGAAAAAGATAATTCAGGAGAAAAAAAAATTGGGCAGTCTGCTGTATTGTCAGACCCATTTATCAGTGGTTTAATTTAAAAATAACCTTCTCCTAAGAAAAGCAAATGGTATTTTAGGTGAAAATTAACTTTCAGGAATACCCACAGTAAAAAAAGAAATTTCTTTTAATATTATTAAATTGAAAATACTATGGCAGTGCTGTGACCAGCAAAATAATTTGATCCAATGGCACATTAAATAATTTTCTTTAGATAAAAATTTGAGTCCTTTGGCATTAAGGAAGGAAGGTACCCATCTGCATATCCACGTAGACTGTATCAGGAGTGGAGGTTTTAATGAAATGGCCTTTCCTGTCATCATCTATGAGGATCAAGAGGTCAATTTCTACTTTGAAACAGTCCATAATATCAACATTAATGATATTTAACTTTCAAAAAATCAGCTTAATGCCTTTTTCTTTTTTTGTAATGGTCATTATAGTTAAAGGGGAAAAAAGAAAAACAACGAACTCCCACCTCATATTTTGGTGTAAAACTAGATATTTCATCAAATCTCTCAGTAATACAAATTACTAATATATAATTTACATATAATTGCAAATAGAATTTACACCAAAGAATACCTGTCCTAAATCAAAATAGCTGTTTCTTCATGCTCTGGCCTCTGTGAAAGCTGTCTGGAACGAACAACTAGAGTGAAACCGTGATGTGGGTACTGACTGAGCCTGAGTTAACAGTGCTCACCCCACTAGTGTCTCCTCATTAGTTAGAAAGTAAATATAAAAAAGGCTCTGAGCCACCTACATATCAGCACAACACACTCCATTTTCCATTTAGAAATATGTATTTTCATGTGTTTTTCTTTCTCTTCTGATAACAGACACAGCTACTCTCTTCTACATCACCTGTAGAGCACACTGCCAGAACTAGGATTATTGGTAAGGGAGCAAGGTGAATATTTCACTAAGCCTTCACAAAGACTTATGAGAAAAACTTCAGTCTCAATTCCTAAGGGTATGCATCACCTAGAATGATGCCTTTACCATTTGCCACGGGTTTATAGAAAAAGAAAACTTTGCTTGTTCGGCCATATGCATTAAACATTGACCTTCTCAGGAGAGGAGAGCGCTTGGCTGAGGGTTATAGTGATGGGTTGAGATTTTCCAAGTCTCTAGTGATTGGCAATTGAGTCACATCTTCCCCAATATGATGAATACTCAGAAGATGCTAAAGTAACAATTCACCTGCAGGAAAGCAAATACTGGTGGGACCGACTGAGGTGACCGACTGTCATCTATTGTGATAGATGTAAACAAGTGTACGTTTGGTGCCATATGGCTTCCAGATTGGAGACAAATGGCCCTTCGCAAGCTTGGGCAGAGGTGAAACAAGTACAGGAAAGCCTGTTTCCATCTATTTTAGTATATTATCCATACCCTAAAACTGAGGCAAATGCACAGTATATGCTATAAGCTGAATTTAATGATGCCCATCAGATCTGCTCCCTCATGACCCAATGCAGCGATAACAGCTAATTGCTCAGCCCGATAGCCAAAGCTGCTTGCAATACAGCCTGATTTCTCCTGCAATGAGTTGATCTTATACATCTGCAATGCACTAAACATAATTATCCGATAATTTTCCTAAATGAAAAAATGAATTTAACTTACTGAAGCACAAAATGCCTTCTGCCATGCCAGCTTGCTAAAGCAAATTCTACCGTATCTACAAAGGAGGAGTGCTTTGTTCTAATTGTGCCTTAACTACTGATGGTACATTTTCAGACGTAAGCTTTTATGAGTGTTAAGCCTAAAGAAATGCCTTTGTGATGTTTCTGGAACCTATTTTCTTTGTCTTCAATTCCAATGAAATCAGAATTTAAACAAATAATCATTCCCTTGAGGTTGTACAGTGCAGACCTCAATCCAAAATTATAGTCCATTTCTTTACTCATATCAATAATTCCATCAAAGGCCATGAAACTGCTCACATGAATATATCACAGATGAAGTTTTAATCATTCGTAATTGTTATTAACATTAAATGTAAATATTACAATTAAATAGCAGTCACAGAGAGATTTATGAGCCGCAGCTACAGTTAAGCTTAAAGGAACCAAAATGCCTGCAGCCTTATGTCAGCAAATGCTCCCATATATTCTGATCTCATATAGAAGCCAGAGAGGAAAGTAAAGAGGCCAGTTGATCTGCCAGTGACATGACCCTGTCATGCTGCATGGTCAGAATTACACCTCAGCTGGCAGTAGATCCATAAGAGAAATGTTGAAAGTTAATCAGGATTGAGCTGTTATACTACTGATCCACTCATAACAGAGCTCAGCCTCCATGCAGTAGGGCACAGTGTCACATATAAATCAGGTGTAATTAGGCTGCAATCGGCAGATTTATAGTAGTAAGTGTGGCATGAACAAAGAATCGAGTCTCCTAATCGATATAACAAAGCAACTTCTGGGTTGTAGAAACATTTATTTTTTGTAAACTTTTCAAAGAAACAAAGATGATAATTTTAACATATGTGTTTTGTTTTATGATCTGTGTGATTTAACAAAATGTTTGTGTTTGTCATGTTAGTTTTAAAAACTGGAAGTTTAACATACTTATGCCTTGTAGCTATTTTTAATCTGTTTGTCTTTTTTAGTTGTTTCTTCAAAGCATGCTGACTTTACATGAGTATGTAATTGCTTTACAAATTAATTAACAGAATTAAAATCTACTCTGAGAATGGATGAGCTACTTAGCATTCAGAATTTGAGAGTGTGTCAAGGGAATTCACTTCTCTGGGACTTTGCCAACATCATAGCTGAATAGATGGGTTATCCTTTCATATACCAGAATATAATTCTGCTAGGAATTCTCAGCAACCAGGGGGTCCTTTGTAACAGAATATGTCTGGATCAAACAAGACATCTGAAGGAAGGAAAACAAAATGATCCAGCTATGAACTGCGGAATCAACTGTTCCAGCTCTGGAGTGTTGATCCTGCAGACCTTAACTCCTCATGCAGGCACATGGGTGAGGCCAAAGAATAAGAAAAATCAAGTTAGAATATCACTTTAAACTTTGAAGTGGAAAATTGAGCTATTTTTCTACCCTAGGAAGACAGACCACATGCAAAGAACTCCTGCTCTAATGCAGCATGGAAAGCCAGTTTTCATCTTTCTTTAATGTAACAGTTATCTAAAGTCTTCTACAGGTCCTAGAAAAATTAATTAGGAGTCTAAATTCAGAATTAACTCTTAAAAAGAAATAATTATATTATTTAAGCAACAGAATTGTCTTGCTTCCTAATAATTTGGAACATTAACCTGTTTTATAACAGTACAAAGTCACCATACCTTCCTCTACACTTGGTTATGTATGTAAACTTCTCTTTCCTGCATAGAAAACTGGAAAGATAAACCTTTTAAAAATAAAACCTGGATGACAAGTACTCACACCACGTAAGTGTGCATTACTGGTACCACCATGATGATCTTTCCTCTAAGCAGATTCTTGCATTCTTTCCTCCTTATATGCTACACATTATTTCACTAATAGAGCTGCAGTGTGAATGCCATAATGCCATAAGTAGTAAAAGACCAGTGTCTCGGTAGATCAGATGTGTCTTTTTCAAAGGCTAAATATGAGGGAAAACAAGTCTCTGAGACCTCACAAGAGAATTTCTGTCTTCAAAGATAACTCTGAGCAAAGGAACCATTGATGGAAGTATTTCTTCTCATTATGATAGTATAATAGTACTACAGTTGTGGACTACTGTAAGTTCACACTTTTGATCTAGCAACCAACAACAGAACCCAAGGGAATGGCAGAAGATGTGCCAGGAGAGGTTCAGGTTGGACATGAGGAAAAGGTTCTTCACCCAGAGGGTGCTGGACACTGAACAGGCTCCCCAGGGAGATGTCACGGCCCCAATCTGACAGTGTTCAAGAAGAGACTGGACAATGTCCTCAGACACACGGTGTGAACTGTGGGGTTGTCTGTGCAGAGACAGGAGCTGGACTTGATGATCCTTGTGGGTCCCTTCTGACTCAGAGCATTCTATGATTCTATAAAATATTAAGAGCTTTAACCACTTAGACTAATTTCTGAGTGGCAGAAATCTAGAAACAGGCTGAGGTTGGTTTACATGGGGTGAAGTTTTTATGGTTTTACTCTGCAGATTTTTTTTAAAAAAAAAAAAAAAAAGGGTTTTTTTGCTTGGGTTTTTTTTTGGCTGGTTGAAGGGGGTTTTTGCTAATAATACACATCCTTTATTCCTCAAACATTCACTGAAACTCTTTCAGCACTTTTCACTCTGATTAATCTCACCCACTAGCTAGCTTGCTTTTTAACATAATCCTTTAGGTTTGCATAACTTCTTTGTCTGGTATGTGTGTACCTGGCTTTATTCTGAAAGTGAATTTTCCATTACCATTTTGTTTTCTGGTTTACAAAGTGACTGCTGCTGGCAGCCTCAAGATATCTAGCAAAGAAAAGCAGCTAAACAGAAATGTGGGGGTTCTACACTTTATTGTTAAATGTTACTGGCTCCCCAAAACAGCATCTTTCATGTTGATCTTATATCTGCTTGAAGTTGAATTATCTATTTCTCCTATTTCCCAAAAAAAAAAGAGCCATTAAGGCCAAAATATCTTGTCTGCTGCTTTCCCTGATGTGTCCAATGAAAATGTGACAAGAATTAAAAATAAAAAGAAATGCCATGCTGTTGTACTTCGATGTGTGTTTTATGTGTTTTATCTGTTCTCTAGGAAATCAAAGTCTTCTCTTAATAACATTGAGAAGCAGTTGTAGTTTCTTGTTTTCTTACAATCAACTTTTAATTTGCTGAAAAGGAACCGGAGCTTACAGGAAGGTGATCAAAATTACTGTGAAACTAATTCATTTTTTTAGGGGACTACACTGATTGTAATTTCCATTATCACTTCATGCTGACCACCTACTGCCTTCATTTTAGCCCCACACATTTTTCACCTCTGTCCATTTTCATTCTTTGCTGGGTTAAGACAAAACTAGTGAATCACCATTACTTCCCATTCTCAGTTTTCAGTACTGCCACATACCTTTTCACCCTAATGAAGATGGTATGAACACCTTTCTGTCCAAAAGCTGTCACAGGAGGCAGAGAAAAGCTTCCAGGCCAAAAAAACAGAGCCCTGCATGGTTCTGAACTGAAGCTCTCATTCATTAAGGACAAACCACAGGCAGCCTCCCAGGGAGCTGCCCTGATCAGTCTTTCCTCTGCAAAGATTTTTTTCCTATGTACTTTTTCTGTATTCTTTTCTCCAAATCCCATGCCAGTTCCTGTAATTAGCCCACTAACATTTCATTGTTGGGGGGTTTTTTTTGTTTTTTTGGGGGGGGTTTTTTGGCAAATTTATTGTTTACCAATCTCTGCTCTCCTTACAAGCAGGATTTCCCCTAGTTCCATTTCTTTAATGTTTATTTGCTCCATCTTTAAAATTTCTTCAATGCTGAATTAGATCTTTATCTTCTTGACAAAGGATCTGTGCCTCTCTGATGTACAACCTATCAATCTACGGGTCACCTTTCGGCAACTGTGACATCTTCGGAATTATCCACGACCTTCCTGAATGTCATAACCCCTTCCTCTATGGCTGGATGGGATAAGGCTCCTGAAAGCTAAGGAACTGCTCCGGCTGTATCCAAGTCACACTCTCTTCCTTTTCTTATTTTACTGTTATATCTAAACAGTGTCAGTAAATACATTATTTGAAATCCTACTGTATAACTTTTCATTTCTCTCCTGTTCCATTTAATACTTACTTTCTTATTCATACAGTCTGTCATATCTGATAGTCTGTTCTACACATATTAAGACACACTTTCAGAATAACATTCCATGAGTATCATTATACGATATAGTCTTGCATACTCCTTTGCAGTGAAAACAAATTATTCAGGAGCTGAGACTGCTGAATCTAGAGATGAAAAGACTGAGAAAGACATCATAAAGTTTTTTAGTACTTTAAATCACACTGTAAAGAAAACCAGGATAATTTGCTCTCTATATTTATAATGAACAAGAAAGAGCACAACATTTTTGTTGACAACACAGAAAACTTTTTTTAAGTGAATGCTCTTTGCACAGAACATGCCTGCTCCATCATTGAAGTAAATACCTTTCTCCAAAACAGTGGTTATATCTATCAGTCATGAATATGGAAATCTACCAATAAAACCAGAGGAGGTCTGACTGTATGTGAAATCTGGAAGGAAAGAAAAAGATTCATCCAGACTGAGACTTTTTCCTTTTCATTTTCTTTAGCATGAAATATTATGTTCACCCTTACCCAGAAGTGGGCTTATTTTTTTATTTTTTTTAGAATACATCAACTGATTTTTGTGAGATATGTGACTTTTATCTAATTGGGTAAAAGTCAGGAAGAAACTACAAAGGTATAAAAATTAACTAACAATAGTTATGAAGGTCTATATAATCATTATAAACAAAGCAGCTATGTTAAATATTTAATTCCATTTGTCTCGGACTTGATTTAGCAATGCACTGTAGACAAAGCTCCTCTCCTGACCTCATTGTTATTTATTTGTAATTTCACTACAGCGTGAAGAAAGGGTCAGGGTGAACATTTCTATTTCAACGCTTTATTCATTAATTTCTAGGATAGTAGATTAATGCTTTGCATTCATTAATGATCATGGTGATGGAGGTCCTGCAGTGACTGCTTGTCAAATCATGGCATGAGGCTGGTCTGACTGCCTGTGGATGTTCCCTGGAACTGCTCTGACTCATTCCCTGACTTCTCTGGATGACATTGTGCCCCAAACTCCTTCAGGGCTCCTTGGAAATTCCTGGCACAAATCTATTAGTATGCCTGAATCTACACACTTCAACACTTTATTTAAAACTCACTTTTTTCTCTTTCTCTCTTTTTTTTTTTTTTTTTTTTGTTAATATATTACTATTTAGGCTCCTTATAGGGGGATTTACTACTTCTTGACTAATAACTAGCCACTCCATGGTGCTTGCACAGAGAGATGGCATAAGAAAAATCACATCCTTACTAGTTAGGCTACTGCTTAATCATTAAAGTTACGAGGTAACTTGATCAGAGAGAGATAATCTCAAGGCTTAAGCATTAGTTCAAATGTCCTCATATAAGAGACTTATCTCTTGCAATGTTAATTAGTAGTAGAAACATCATTAGAAGAGACATTTCTTTTAAAATAATGAGAGGATAACTTTCTAGATATAAACAAGGTAAATAAAAGAGTGAAGGGGTTGGGAATTTTCCCAGCTACATCCAAAAAAATTTTAGATGTTTATCCCTGTTCATTATGGGGAGGGGGGGGAGTAACAATGTTTAATTAATACATTTAACTTGAAGAGAAAAAAAGTAAAATGTATTACAACATCTGTGTTTCCATAATTTGCTTAATATTAATCTTCTGAGGAGGAGCTTGGTCCAAGTAGGATGCAATAAATTGCTCCATCTCCTTAACACCTTTCAAAGCAAGACAGAGTCAGGGCAATTCATCTTAATCTTACTTTCAGAACCTGCACCAGCCTGTCGCAGGATCTCACGGGAGCCTCATTTCTGGAAATGTTCAATCAAGTGCTCAGGTTTGCACATCCAGCAGGATCCCTCATAGGTGTCAATGCCCACATCCTTGGAGCCACGTGCAGATGCAGTAACATGCAGCATCACTCTGGGTTAGAGCCAAAAAGTCAGGTAGAGAAGAAGGAAGGCAGCTGTTGGCAGTTTGCTTGGAAAGAGGTTAGTTCAGAATCTTAGCACTATCACGAATGACCTTCAAGTTTTAACTTACCACTGGATGTGCAGTGGATGAAAAACATTAATAAAGACCTTTTGGGGCTAATCGGAACCACAGAGTAACTTATACTTTCTATCCAAATTAGGTTTTTAGCAATCAATTTCCAGAACTCCTTTAGGAATTTCCTAATGGAGAGATGAGGATGGATGAGAGAAACCCCTGCCACTTCCCCAGGTTTAAATGCTGCTGAAGAGCCTGAGTTGGCACCTTGCTCGTCTGCAGATTATTACAGACCAAACAGATATCTGCTACCCAAAGCACATGCTGCAGAGAAACTTCCATGTTTCGTGCAACTGCTGTGGGAAAACAAGCAGAAATGGACTGGGATCAGCACTTGGGACTGAGATATGGAATTTGTCTGGAAGCAAGTGCTCTAAAAAGACTGGCATAAGTGTTCATGAACGGACATTCGTAGCTCCCTCTTGTTGCAGACAGGGGAGATGGAGACTGCAAGACATTCCTAAACAAGATCATGCATCTTCTGCTGCTCATATAACAGCTGTGCACTCCTGCCTGCCTGCTGACACTAAGCACCTGATGAGGATCTACTATTGAGTTAAACCTCGGCCAACACACTTGTCAGTAACAACCTTGCCTTAATGATGCAGGCAGTGCCATCGTCCCACAATGTGGGATGCATAAGCATGATTCCAGTTAATGTGTCCAATTTTCTTTTCAGAAAATCTCAGTCTAGCCCTTCAGTCTGCTTCCAGGCCTTAGAGAAGGCAGAAACCTGCACTAGACCTTCAAGTGGGATATGCAAAGCCCAGGCAATGAAGACTTGTTTGGAACAAGGGCATCCAGACTGCAAACCTCCATGGATCCTAAGGAGGAATCTCTCTGAGATCAGGTATCATATCCAAGACATTAGGGCACTCTGCATGCTAGAGCAGCAAACCTAAATTCTGGCATCTGACACAGGGGTGTTTTATTTAGCAGTCACAAGGCACAAGCCAGAAAGAGACCTTTTGTTTCAGGACCCTCTCACATAAATGTTTCCAGCCTTTCTCTCACATGTGTTCTCTCTGATCTGTTGAATCTTGGATTCTTTCCATGAACAAAACAAAAACAAACAAACAAAACCACACCACAAACACAACAACAACCCATAGAACAAATGAGTCTGGTGGAGTGTGACTTGGGAAGACACACACCCATGTATTCCAACTAGCCAAGAATCACAGTGGTGAGGGTGTTCCCCTCGGAGCTGTGCTTCCTGGACCTGTGTTACGAAAAGAAGGTTTAAAATAAACACCAGCTTTGTTTCTAGTTCTGTTTTACTAGATACCTGCTCTCAGAAAAGGAGCTGGGTCTTCCCGTCTTAGAGAAGTGCTCTCCTGAAGCTCCAAGTGTGACAGGGAACTTTGCATGAAGGGCAGAATTTAAACCACCCCCTTAAAGTTACCATTTCACAAACAGCTGCCTTCAGACAGTTCCCAGATCACCACATGGTAGCCCCAAGTCCAGGCACTTAAGATAGCCCACAGGTTTACACATTGGACACCACTACAATCAGTTTTCCAATATATCCTTTCTTAGATATAACCTTTTTCAGACCAACCATTTATCTTCTTCAGAAGAGAATTAGCCTGATAGCAGCCTTCTCAAGGGCTGGGCCTACTCCTTGAGCAAGAGGCTAACCCTGCTGTGAATACTAGCAGAAAAAGCTTGAGAAATTTTCAGCTGTTGTCTCTAACTCCTCGGGGAGCTGCAAATTACCATTATATAGAGCTGATAGATGCCTCTGCAGGAGTTACCTATCATGAAGCCCACATTAAAGACTCATTTATATCCTTAACACTAGATGTCTTGCTGATTTGAGTGCCCTTAAATGAAGGATTAATTGCCTCTCCCTTGCATATCTGATTTTGTTCCATCAATCTGATTACATCAGATTCCCTGGTCTACAGCACAAGAGTTCATTATAGCCCAACCCCTGCAAGCAACTCTATTATCATAAGAACAATACCGACTGTGATTGCCATGGAATACCATTATTCAAGGTGATTCCGGCTCTCTAACTTCATCCTTCGTGTTTACTAACCAGCTGGGGTTTACAGTCTGGAAAACAGGTTTTATATCTTTCAGGATAGAAAGCGTGAGCAGCAAGTGGTCAACATGACATAGCATAAAGCTGAAGGTAATACGTCTTAAGAAAGGGTGGCAGTATTTTTCTTGTGCCTGGTGAGTGGTCACTCATTTAACAAGTGTGGGAACGGGCTGTTACCCAGATAATGACAGAAGAAGAATGTTGGGCAAGAGATGTGCTCTAGAGGTCCAGCACCTGCCTGCTTACCTCTACAATCCACTAAATTGTTTAGCAAATAAAGTGTTAAATGTATGCTGAGCTACAAACCTGAGGACAGGCACCTGGCAGCGAGCCTGCACCATGATCTTCTGATTCTTTCTCTAACTAGATATAGCAAGAAAACACAGGTTTTACTCTTGAACCACCTCTACTATTCGCTCTTTTCAGAAAAAATAGTCTCCTCTCAACTTTCTCATAAGAGGAGCACTCAGGTATAAATCCTTGCTAAATACTCAGTTTATGGAGCTTATAAAAATGGCTGGACAGCGTAGAAGAGTGTCATTGCAAGCCAACATTGGATTCCACACATGTAGGCATTACAAGGGTATTGCACTGAGATTCCCGGTAAACAAAGGTCCAGATGCACCATTGGTTCTCACATCCCCAAATGACACCAGTGACAGGATTAAGGCCTGTGGTATTTTTACTCTATACCCTCTAAAGGGAAATATAGTGATTAAAGCAACCGAAACACAGCAGTCTAGGAAACAGGAATTTCTAACAGAGTATCTTCAGGTTTCCACTTCTCATACCTCTGATTCCTCTCACATTTCATATATTAAAGTTCAGCAGGAGATACAAGAAATTAAGGAGATCCTTCCTTTACTCTCCTGGTATATGAAAACATTTCTTGGTGTGCATGTACTTAAAAATCTGATCATTTTAGACCGGGGTACCTTTTCCCAACGACAGTTCAGTGAAAAGCAACATATTTCTGTGAAAAGTTTTCACTGTGAAGAACCAGCACTCCTGATTAAATAATTTTGAGCAAAACTCCCCAAAAGGAGTGTTTTCAGTGCCAGAATCCTGCATTAACCTGGCCTTTGGTTCAAAAGCAAATCATAAAGGCCATAGAGATGCAGAGGACAAACTGTACAATTCAGCCACAAGTGCTCTCTGCCTGACTTTTCAGATTAAGCAAGCGGCAGGGCTGTGAAAGGGACTGGTTTTTGGCAGAGCTAAAATCCAACATCTCCCCTACGGCAGCTCTGCCCCTGGGGCAACTCACTGCTCCATCATTTCTTAGGTTCCCTGAGGGGACTATCAAGAAAAATAGTGGGAACAGTTGCTGCATGAAGGGAGTGCAGGAAAATATACTATTTCTTCTTCTCACATTGGACAGCCAGCCAGAAGGTGCAGAATTAGACACAGCTTAGGTGTCCTCAGGCACGTCCTTCAGGCCTCTGTGCTTCCCAAGACCACCATGTCTGGTCAGCCTGGGTGTTCAAAGGCTGATTGCAATTATTTTAAGTTCTGTACTAAAGACAGACAAAAGCTCACCAGAACACCCCACTGAAAAGCAGGCTGCTTTTAAAAATTTACATTCATTTCTTAATTTAAAAAAAAAAAAAAATTTAAAAATTGTTATATCAGATTTTCCCTGCTCTCTTTTCATTTTGGGACTTTTTTCAGTAGCAAAATGGAAAAGGGCTGAACGTAGTGAAAAAAAGAGTAAAAACAAAATCAACATACCTTTTCCAAAACTTTACAAATAAATAGCTCTTTCACTAATTCCATGAAAACTACTTGCCATTTTTCACTTTTTAAAATGAAAATAAAATGTAAAAAGTTAAATTGACACAGAGCCAGTAGGTTTAGGAGCAAAGAAGACTACACCTTACACATGTACCTCCTACCCACACCTTAACAGATTAGTGCTGAAAATACTTCGCATTTTTAAAAAGACCTTCTGCTTTTCCAAAGATTTTCACACATACCCCCAAGTCCCAACACTGTTTGAAATGGTTTCATTCTATTTTTGGAAATACAGGATTACAAAGTGCCTTTACAGTGACATTTCTATCCAGATCTTAATGAACAGTCATCCATAAAAACAGCTTACTAAAAGGTGCCTATAAAGCCCCTGAATTCAGACAACATGACCATGCTAGTTAATATGGAGATCAACTAATATTCTGCCTTGAAATCACTTATTAACCCACAAGAGGGAGTTGCATATATAAGACTGACAAGTACCTGCCGGCCTTAAATGTAGCACGAGCCTCCGAGCATGAGCAGGAGTAAGATTTTCCAGGAAAAAAGCTGTATTATATAAGATGTTAATCTCAGATAAATGTCTGCAGGTTTCTGTACCTCCCTATTATTAGTAGAAGCGTAAAAGGTCAAAAAGAAGGGGGGAAAGGACCAGCTGAGGCACGGACAGGTTTCTTTACAAGAAACAGTGAAGAAGGCTGGGACTGCTGAGATGCTCAGGGAGATATAGCAAAAGGATACAAAATGTGGAATTTCACAGAGATGGACTATAGGGGCTGTTTGTGCTCAGTTTCTTCATTATAAGAGTTGGGGACATCAAACTAAGCTGGCAGGTTGAGAACAATTAAAGAGAGATAGTTCATTATAAAACTCATAGCTGGTCTAGCAACCCCCATGCTGCGTGATTTTGTTCACATTAAAAATTGCACGTAGGCTCAAGAAAAAGATGCACAGGTTCACAAAAGAGAACCAGCCTGACATATAGCTGAACACGCAGACAAATATCTGCTGGGGGGAGCATGGGGACAAGCTGCCAAGTGTTTAAATCCTGAAGACAGTTGGAGTTCTGTGCCTACCCTGATCTCCAAGGGGCACACTGGGGTGGCAGATGCACAGCCATCCTGACTAATAGCCCACTTGAATACTTCTATTTTCTCTCCTGGATACCTGTAGAGATGATTAATACCACTGCACATCCAGCCTGTTTTCCTGGTTCTTGCAAGCTGTTGGCAGTTGGGCTTTTTAAGCATTTAGTCATCTGCCTGGTCTTTTGCTGGATATCCAGCTTTTATATTAATACATTTGCACTGAAATACAGCAGGACTAGAGGCTCGATTAGTTTTGAAAACTGCATCCTGAATTCCCCAAATTTGGACAAGAAACATAATCTTAATGATGGCTGTCATTTTTATTGGAGTACTTGATGTACAGAACTCTTAAAAGTAAACACCTGGAATTATTACTTGTAGTCACCACTGTAAATTATGATCTAGGTAACTGTAAGGAAAGGACATTTTCTCTTGAAGCATTTGCCATTCTCAAAAAAATTCCTCTTCTCCCCCTAGGGAACCTCAAGCAATTTGAAATGTTTCTACTTTATTTTGATATGTATGGGAAGACTGAATTTTGTAAGAGCAGACCTACACTTTACCTTGGCTGGCTAACCAATGTATTTATTTATCATCTCATTTAAGTTATCCAAGATTTCTGTGAAGCACAGAAAATTGCTGCCCTGAGGCAGACTAGATCTGCACAGGTATGAAAAGTGATATAAAGAGCCACAGCTCTACAGATTAAACAAAAAAAAGTTTAAAGCCACAAAATAACATAAAACCACATACCCTGTCATGCACCTTCCCAGCTGCAATAGCACCGTAGCCCTGGGCCCCATAAACTGTCCCTTTCCCCAGTCTGGACAGGCAATACTGTCTTCCCAAAGAGGACGTGAAATGCTTAGTGCTACTTTGATATACTGAGCTTAAAATATATAATACTAACAGCTTTGCTGCAGTGTTTGAAGGATTAAGTGAAAGAAGGTGAGTAATTTTGTACAATCAAGTTTGAACTTTGTAGCTAATAACAGAAAGGAGAAAAAAATATTTTCACACGAAATTCAGACTTTACAGTTTTTTACAAGTTGATTTTGTCCTTTTGTTTATTCATTGATTCCTTCTCTCCACTGCATGTGATTTATTGTCCATGTTGTACACCTTGTTCCACAATGACAAAATTAATGACTGTATTAAAAAATAGTTCCTTATAGAGACATAAAAATAGGTAATAAATGAGAACAGGAATAATTCTGAGTTATATTTGTTATTTAACTTCTATATTTAACAGGAAAGCAAATGATATTTCACATTTAAGCTCAATATCAAAGCTACACTGGTTTATAGCATTTGAGGTCCTTCCTCACTAAAAGAAGTAGTTTCTGCTAAATATTATCAACCTTGATTCTCTTCTCACACAAACATTGAAGACTTGGTCCAGAAAAATCCTCCCACTTGTGCCATGAGCATCTCCACAGAGCTCTGGTGCTCTTACCTAGTACTACAGCTGCTGTCACAATAGCGATATTTTATTGAGAGAGGAAAAACTGATAAAATGATGTTAAGCCAAAGGGTATGCACGGAATCTCATTTTTAAGTTCAAACAATAATATTCATACCTTCCTGCGAACCGCCCTCCAGATAAAGAAATGCTTAAGAAGTTCACGTTTCCTAAATACTGATTAACAGTTCCCTAAAGCTGTTCCCCTGCACATGATGAGCATCAGGAGTGGTGATGCGTGCAAATGACTAACCCATTGCTGGAATAAAAAGAAATACACCTGCTTATTCTGAGTCCAGCTGCTGACTTCAGATCTTCTTATTTGAGATGTAGTAAGATTTCAACAGCTAGAAATTTAGATTAAAAGTTATCACGAATATCAATTTGAAAAGACCTAAAGATTTAAAGTTATAAGAAAACAATAACCAAATCATTGGTGCAGCAATTGTGCTTTTAACAGATGCATTCTGAATACAGTTACTTCTCTAAGAAATGTTGCCACTGGGAGAGAAACTTGAGAATTTTTACAAGTAAAAGTAGGGTAAAGCCTAGAAAAGCAGTCAATAGCTATAATATTGGGTCATATTTCTATCTATTTCACTGTATATCAGTCTCAAATATAATTTCATGAGAAATTATTTTTAAAAAAAGAGGGACAAAAGAGATTTGAAGAGAGGTTATAAATAGCAGAACAGGCTAAGTGTAGACATTTACAAGCTTTTAGAAAAATCATGAAACCTTGGAAAATTCACATAGATTTTTGTCTGAGCTTGTAAAGTGTAGATGATGAAGACTGAAACTGTAGAGGGCACAGAGAAATCACCCCATGCAGTACTAAAGGAAAGCCTGTTTAAAAACATTTTAGTGAAACATGCATGGTGTAAGCCACGGTGGCTCAGTCTTTAGCCAGATAAACTGGTTAAAAAGGGATTTTGTTATAAGTCACGCTCTTCATACAAGAATTCACATCCTGTTTAGCACTGCCACAGATCTGTATGAAAATTTATTTTGTCGTATCTTTTTACACATTGCTCTGAGCAGCTGATATACCAGCTCCTGCACTACCATTAACTTTCAAGTTTCCCTTCAGAGATGCAGTTTCTAACATTTTGTAAAATACCTACTTTAACTTTAATACAGAGAAAATGTGCAAGTCCATAGTGCTTGAAAGCCTTCACCATGGAGCTGAACTCTAACATGTTACAAACTATCAGAAGAAAGGCTATGGCCCACAAAATTGCAGCAACATGAAGTGATAGATAAGTGAACACAGACAAGAGAGCCATGGAAAGTAAAAGCCTCAACCCATGCAGAATAGCCGACAATGTTCATTGACTTTACACAGTCAATGAAATCCAATTGCTTTGCATCAACAAGTATGAACAACAATACCCCAAGAATGCCAGCAAAAAAGGGCAGTAGTTCAGCCAGCCACCAACTCAGCTTACTGACAGCACATTGTCTTAATTTTTTGCTTTGAACTGACTTCACAGTCACTGCGAAAAATAATTTTATATCAAACTACAAAATACTCACTTGTTCTTTTTCAGAAATTATGAGACTGTGGCTACGTAACTCCTGGAATCCCAAAATTCTGTGTTGAAGTCAGAGTCCAGCACAGAACAGCCCAATACCCCAATGGAAAAGGGGTTGTGTGTTTTCCATCTCTCCTGCTGGTTTTTAATGATTGAGTTGCCTCTACTGGAAACTCTCCTGAGCTCCGCAGGGAGCCTCCCACCACTCCACATATGGTGGGTAATTATGAACTGCAGTGGGTAATTAACGAAAACATGTTATATCTTCATGGTTTGAGACATCAGTGGCTGCAACAAAAACATGTGTTTTGGAACTCAGCTGTTATTTGTATCCACAAGAAGCAATACGTTGCTATTGTTAATATCAATGTGCAAAGCTTTGTCCTTTCTAGATATATGATTTTTAGCTATGGGCTGACTCTCAAAAACACTAATAAATGTATCAAAAGCAAACACTGTAGAAATGACTTTGCATAATATTGTGGCATAGTTGCTTGTTCTTGCATCAACCATCTTGTTCTTTTCTGTATTTTCATATTTATTATGTACAAAAATAAGTTATAAGAGCTTCTTTCTTAGTAGCTGCACTAACATGTTCTTGTGATGAAATGTATTTATATACTGTCTTGGAGCTGCCACCAGGAACTACTGAGGAACTTCTGTATAAGCTATAGCAAGTCCTGTGGCAATTACTGCTGTTTGACTGAATCCGTGGAATATTTTTCTTCCATTGGTCCTGGCAAAACTTCCCTTTGGGGAAATACACGCTTTGTTGATGGACTGTTGCTAGAATGGCCCCTGCCACAGTCACGAGACAAGGCTGAAATACATTGACTTAAACTGGATCGTGGATTCTGATCACCATTTCTACATGTCCTGGGGAGAAGTGCCCTATTCTGTGTTCTCTCAGCACACAGGAACAACCCCTGAGCCAGCAGAAAACTGCACAATCAAGTCAACATGCTGATAGACCAGACATAAACACCTCTGAGACATATTCACAAATTCAAGTTTGGTACTGCAGATACCCATATTTTGGTTACGTATAACAGCTGAGAACATCACATGATGCACTTTCCTTTAGACTGACAGGGAATATCTGTTTTCTTAAATTTTTATGCTAGACATAATGGAATCAGTCTCCTCATTGGCCTTTAAACACTGGAATGCTAGACAGAACTGATAATGAATAAATATAGCAGTATCTCTCATATACATGGTCAGCTTGTAGTTGTGGAATATCTTACTCCTTATTAATAATTGAATCTTGTTCAGTCAAGCTAAGATTATTAAAATGCTTGACATTCAAGCTCCATAAACACTCTTGGCATGGCAATTGCCTGGAACAAGTAGCCCAAGTGCTAATACTCTCACCTTCCTTCTCTGTTGGGCAGTTAGATAATGTCAAGTGAAAAGCCCAGAGGAGCCACAAAATAAGGGAAATTTGTTAAGAGTAGCGAGTCAGTGATGCTAAGTCTGAGTTATCTCCAAAGTCACAAAGAGCAAGCGGAGAGCAAAGCTGATCCTGGCCATGGCTGCAGAGTCAACCTTATTGCGGAGCTGGTTTCAGAGCCTGGCTTCTCAAGAGTGACTGATTTTCACTGAGATCTGTGAAATGCAGATTTGAAAGTTCACATCTCCCTAAGCCTGCAGAGTGTTCAGACCCAGGACACAAGTGCACGGCACATCCGTGATCAGCAGAGACATCAAGCAACTCACGGGTCATATACTGGAGACACAAGTGAATGAAAAGACAAAACCGAATCCTGGGAACAGAGAGTAAAGCAAGTGACAAATCATCCTGGCAAATACTTTATTACTGTAACAGATGGAAATAACCTTGGTTACATTCTTAGTCCCTGTCAAACAAGCATGCTTTAGTTGAAAACCTGGAATTTTGTTTAACATAGGACTTAAAATAAAAGTATAGCAATTCTTGAATGGCTCAAAAAATTAGTAAGCTACTCTGCAAACCTTTAAAACATATTTCCTAATATTGAAGTACACAGATGTCACTACAAGTTGAATTAAATTGTGTGTGAAAGTGCTGAAGTCTGAGGATTTATTTGATTTCTCAAAATATAAGGAACTACTATATTTGTTCTGTTTTAGTAAATTAAAACATGAAGAAGTTTGGTGAATTAGAAAAGAATCCGAAGATCTATTTTGCATAACAAGGGGGTGTTTAGTAGGATTGTTATCCAACATGTTTTTAAAGTCTCAATCTTTAGAGCCAAAAAAACCCAGTTTAACTACTGTGCACAGATAAGCTTATGACTTAATTTGCAAAGTGTCAAGCACTCAAAAAGCTTCTTCTGTCCTAACTATAATACAGGTAAAGCAGGGACATTCAGATAGTTTAAATACACTGCCCAAAACTGCAGGGATTTTGAACAAACAAAAAAACCCCACCAACACTACAACGGCAGAAAATATCCCAAATATGGACTGTTTACATGCCAGTCACAGTATTTGTGAAAGTCAATAGGGCCCTCATGGCGTTTAACAGTCTATTCAAAAGACCAGAACAAAACTCTCTGTTGTCTTTCCAGTGACCTCTGAAATTATGCAAAGACCTTTTGTGATAATTCTGTCCTTTTCTTCCCTAGGAATTTCATAGGAGATGGAGAACTTGCTCACACATTTGCTTCCTCCAGGTGCTCAACCTCTGAGAACACCCAGGACACCCACAAATCAGCTCCACTACTCACTGGTGGGTGGTTTATAGTCATACATTGTCATCTCCAATTCCAAATCGTTAAAATTTTGTTCTTTTCCTTCCTTTTTCTTTTGCAGTGAAGAGTAATTTTTGACATCCTGCTTCATCTTCCTTAAAACTTGATTTAGAGGTCTAAGATTTTGGAGAGATGGCAGGATTGCACAATACAAACGAGGAAAGGATGTGTTTAATGGTTTGGCAAAAGGGCATTTTTTTTAATATATGTTGGGCATTACCCCAGCTAAGTCAATTAATACCACATAAAAATGAGAAATCTAGAAGTTTTCTGCTAATAAATTCCCATCTTCAAGCTCACTGCATTCAAAAGAACCAGTATGGAAGGAATCCAAAGGCTCCACAGTGTTGAGGACCTGATATTGTGGATACTGGTAGCATCCACAGTTTGGGAGAAACATTATCCTCAGAAGCTATTACAGAGGCATCGAGTAGGAATTGAGTAAATAATAGTTATTTCTCTAGATGTTGTGTACTTCTAGTTAAGAGTTACAGTGCAGCTATGCTGAAGGGTAACACCTGACAGAACAACAAAGCAAAATGAGTCCATTATCCCAAGTAAAGAAGCCTCTGATTTCTCTCAGGTTTTTGTTCAATTCTGAAAAAGGCAGCAGGTGCCTAAAAACATCTTCTGAACTAATACTGTCATCATCAGCAACCTTAGGATTTATACAGTCATTTTCATCTCCAAAGCACTTCACGCACATTAAAGCAGTTAATCCTTGGGAGGCTCTTGTGAGCCATGGTCATTACAGTCACCCACTTTGCCCCAAGAGAATAAGGGGGTTATTTTCCTCCAGGATGCCCTGCCCACTGACTCAACGCTGATCTCATTTACAGCCCCAGATAAGCCATGCAGTGGTGTCCCCTGTAGACAAGCTCCCCCTCACATCACTCTTCATGGCACCGTCTCTTCCCAGCCCTCCGCACCAGAGGAAAGACCTACTTCCTAGGTACTTCATTTACAGCTTAGGTACTAATGCTAGAGGAAAATTGCATTGCACATCTGATAAGTCTGCGCTGGCAAAAATAATGGTGCTGGTGTAAAGATGAGAGAAGAGTTACACCTCCTCCTCTCAGAAAAGTCCCCGAGCCAGCACTTTATTATGGCTACTTTTTGGCTGGGATGTGGCAGCAGGGGAGGAGGTTGGACATGTCTCTCACATCTGCTCCATGCAAAAATAAGGTGGGTTTGGGGGTTTCTTTTGTTCTTCAGGCATAACCAGTGTGGGCATTCCCATTCCTAATTCCATTCCCAGTTTGGGATCAGAGCTCACGTCACATCAGCCTCCACAGCTCCACATTCACAGCAGGCTTTATGTTCCTGCCTCTCCCTCTTTTAATGCAGCAAAGCCTTGAGCCCTGCTCCCATTTTCACCAGCATCCTTTTGCACAATGTCTCAAAATAATACATTTCAATTGCAAACGGGCATTTTGGGATTAAACTTGACTTCGTCAGAAAAATTCAGAATAGGTCCCATCAGGATGCAGGCAGTGCTCACTCATTTCTCCTTTCCTGCCCTTTTCTCCCACACCCCTGCTTGTTTGGGTTTGGGAGTTTTTTGTTTGGCTTTTGGGGGCTGTTTTTTGGGGGGGTTTTTTGTTTGGTTGGTTGTGTTTTGTTGTTGTTTTGTTTTATCTTCTGCTCTGGGGACAGGAACGGAAGAACATCTCAGGCCTGATTCTTTCCCTCCCTTCTTTTACTCCATGTAACCAAACCAACAGTAATTTCAGGACCTTGCAAGACTGAAATAATAATTAACAGGACTGAAATTAACACAAAGTACTGAAGTACCAAACTAAGAAGCAGGAAGGATGAATGTTTAACACTCTTTACTGCTTCTCTAAAGACAAACAGATTGATATTTAGGATTCACCTCCACAGCATTTCAAACTGCAACGAAGTAACTTAATCAGTATGAGACATTGATCTAGGAGTCCAAGTAAGATGTCACCATCATTTAAACTCTGCTGGCTGAGACACTGTGTGTAAAACCTTATTTTAAATCTCTGTATTCAGAGGGCAGTCAATATGTTGCTTCGCTTCTTTAATTTCACATAGACTTGTGCACTGAAGACAAAAAAACTTTAACCTAAAATATTCAGAGTGTGCTGCGAAGGATTAACCCTTCTGAATCCAGTCTGACTTGTACACTCAACAGACGAGCACAGATTTGCATATGATGACATGCAAATGCCAGATGGAGATTATCCATTCCTTCCAGTATGAAGGTCTGAGTTTTACTGCATTACAGCAGCACAAATAAAGAAATAAAATGCTTAAAATACTATCACTGAATTCTGTATATGTCGATTGAAACTGGAGGAAACTACGCACTTGAGTGATGAATACAGTGACAGGGGAGATACTTGATACATAACCATGTTAGCAATTTTCTTCTCAGATTTTTTTCTGCCTTGCTTATTTACTGAATCCAAGTTCACAATGGAAGCTGATCTTCAATAACACATCAGTGGAGGAAGCTTCTCCTCTTGTTGAAGTTGTGATATGCTATTCTGTTTTTCAGTGTGTATCTCTATGTCCTATATATTTTGGCAGTACTGAAAGGTCTTATCTGTGACACTGAAGCTGCCTGTTCAAGAGTGATAAGGAATTTATTTTGCTGTGGGGAAAAAAATTCAAAGGAGAGAGATAAAACTTGTGGACGTCTATTTTTCCCCCCTGCCAGAGCACTAAATTAGGGGGGAAACTTCTGCCTTTAGCGCTGAGAATTGCCTCATTTTAAACTCATCTTTCCACTAACATTCTTCACCTTAACAGAACAAACTGTTGCCCTAATTCCTCACCTCCTCTTTCCTCAACCACCAGTAACAAACAAGCAGTAAAAACATGTTTAAACTCTCCCACCTGAGGCCAGCATCATTTCCCCGGGGTGGACTTGAAGCACACAGGTGAAGGGATCAATTTGGCTGAAGGGACATTGCAATCAGAATCTCACCAGCAGTTCCACCTTCATCAAGTGAGGGATACAGCCATCAGACATGGCCCTGATTTAGGAAGGGAGAGTTACCCACCAGTCTAACTACAAACAGGTGACATGTCAGGAAGTTAAAACCATTGAAAACAAGGAAAAAAATATAGGCATTTATTGAACAAAAGTTGTCTTGAGGAAAAAACAAGCCAGTAATCACACAATTTTTACTATTTAAAGGTCTGCTAAAGAACTACATTTGGCTGATATGTTCTGGAAACATATTAGTTTTGGTAAGAACTTCCATTCAACAATTAAAATTTTATTTAAGACTTTCACATTTCATTTAATTTTTTGGTGATAGTACTCACTGAAACACATTTTGGATGAAAAAGTATATTTGGAATTTGGTATTAGCCTTTTACATGAAGGAAGGAAATAGGGAGGGAGAATGTAGTATTTCTTTTATTTATCTCACATGCTCCCACAAAGAATACTGATATTTTATGACTAGTTATAAAATTTAAAAAAAATTTGTATGAATGAACAAAGAATTTGCTGTAAATTCAGCCAACTTCTACACATAGACAGATCGATCCTTTCAGTATAGTAGTAAACAATCCTGTAGCTGGTTTATATAAGGATTTCTCTGACTAAGACGGCAAATTCCAGAAAAGCTGTTAACTTTGGTTTGAACCGTAATACCTGCGATTATTAGTGTCCTATTGTGGGAGTGCAGAAAGTCTTATACTATGAAATAGATAAAATAATATATAATTACAAGTTTTGTTCTGTCCAAAACAAAGCACTCTTCAGTCTCCTCCACACAATCCTTCTGTTTCCCTTGCAGCTTTTGTTTCCTGCCCAAATATCCAAATTTATCATCTTCCTTCAAATTTAAAATGCATTATGATCACCACAAAGAAAAACCTGAGAAACATTCCCGTTGGCGTTTTGCTCCCAGAATGGATTTAGCAACTCTCAGTATAAACTACCAAATCTGTCATGCTAAGATTTGTGAGATGGGGGGCATAAAACACACAACAATACAGAATCGCTGCAAACACATTTTTCAAGAAAGTTCAGTGTAGCTCTCAATCTTACCAACATTCATTAAACTTTCTCCGTTGATGACAATTGGAGAATGAATTATATTAGCACACAGCTTAAAGTGAAATCAGCTGTTACCATGACCCTGTAGAGTCCACAAAGAATTCTATCATTAAGAATACTATTTTCTAGAAACTTTTGCTTAAGCTAAGGTGAAATTTCAGTTTTAAGCAAATATGGACTTGTGCTTTCCTACTGCACTTGTTTACAACACAAAACATTTCTGATATTCATCCATTTACTTACCAATAAAATCACTACGAATAGAAAAAGCTCTCGGAAGTTTTCTGTATGTTGTTTTCAACCACACATGGTTGTGTGTATGTGTATTTTTTTCCTTCTGTGTTTTTGGGGGTTTTTGGTTGTTTTTTTTTTAGCAGCCCAAGCAGTGTAATCAGTCACATGTATTTTCCTGAGGGCAGAGTATTTTTGTCTCGAAGAATGGTGGAAGCTAAGGAGTATCTAAGCATACATGCTGAGCAGTGGCATGCCAGGAAGAAATGGAGTATTCAAGCCATTAAAGCTTTCTCAGTGTCAAAGATGTTATGGATTAAAGGGGTATAAAAATTAGCCTCTTACCTGTAAGTCAGGTCTAAGACACTTGAGCAACACAATTTAGGAAGCTGCTCGGTGGACAGACAGAGACCTTCTGTCTCCAGTGCAGCCCATCTGGCATCTCCCACAAGCACTGAATTCACTTATCCAACACAAACAAGTGAATAAGCCCTGTGTGTTTATCACTTAACAGAATTTCATTTTAAAGGGAACTAAAAAAAAATAGGAAGGAAGGAATCAGTCTATTTATACAACAGACTGTGCACTGTTCTTCTTGGTCAGGGCTAATTTCATGCACTGATATCATTATTTGCACGCTTTGCTGATTGGCAATGGAAGAGAGACACTAACTCATACAAATTGAAACTAAGCAAATGAATAAGGTTATTTTATCTCCATAAAATAGAATAAATTCCAGTGGTTTGTTCAGATGAATACTATTATTCTGGCAGTCACACCTCAGTGCCTAAATACTGTTATTTAGGAAGAAATCTGCATGCATCTTGGTCACCAAGCCAGGATTCCTTCGAACGAAAAAAAGCTAGATTTTATTCCCCCCCTTTCTTTGAGTGATAAGAAAATGAGCTGTGAATTCAGCTGCAGAAATAAACCTTGCGAATGTTTGAGAATGAATTCACTCATAGGTGAGTAATAGTCAGACCAGTGCATTGATTCCCTTCTCATTCAATGTTTAGGAGTCTTGAGACACAAAACGTTGCTAAGGGCCTACTTCTAAATGCTGCGATAGCTGTATCATAAGATTAAGAATCTATTTTTTTTTTTATTTATTAAAAACCTCAAGTATTTAAACCAGATTACTGTGTAAGAATCCTCATTTCATTTTGTATAAGGAATGAAAAACTTCAGTCTACGGGCTCTCAAAAAGTACTTGATTCCTATGGGCTGCCAGTTTATTGGGAGCATAAGAGTGCTCACACAAATTTGCTCATCTTCAGTAAAACAACACACACATTCACAGGCCAAGTGCTGCATGTCTTTATCTGAGAGGTTGTGTTCCTTTACAGGATCAAATCATCTCCCAGGATAATAGTTTAACGCTCTAGTAACGATGCTGCGAGCACTCTGGGGCCTCTCATGTGATTAACGGATTAAATATGCATTTATTTGGCTTTACAAGTTTTCCTAAATCAGAATAAATTATCATAAGGCGGCTCCATACAGCCTTGTACAAGATGCTTCATAACAGACAAGGGCAACGATCCTATTCTAGCTATTGTTGATGGTCAACCAACATCATTAAGGACTGGGTGAAGTCAATTCATTAAGCTCTTAAAAGTGTAAAGTGAAATCAAGGGTAGAAGTCTGGTTGGGTAGGAAAGAATTACAAATATAGAAACTTAAAAATAAATTTAAAAAGAGAAAATATAACATACAACAATAACCAAATATGAAATACCACAAAAAATAAAACATACACAAGACATATATATTGAATTTCTGCAGAAATTACTGGTCTGGCTCAGGGTAGCAAAATCTTTATCACACACTGTGCAAATGGCAGCTTAACTGATGTAGTCGGCAAATCTGAGGCAGTTTCACGGGTAAAAGAAAACATTCATTCTGTATTATAATCAGATCAGTGCTTTGTAGCTTATTTCTTTGTACCATTATATAATTTCCTCTGACTTATTCACATTCTCTTATAATGACCATCATTAAGTGATAACACTTGAAACTTCAGAGAAAGAACATTCTGAACCATAACAAATAAATAGCATAGAAGAGCTTTGGCTATTTGCAGTGCAATGTCAACTAAAATTTTAGTCGTCATCATTCTTCTTTAATGAGGAGGCAGTTTACTGACAGTAAACGAGCTGGGACTAACATGTTTGTAGTGCATACATCTAAGTCATCTATATTCTGTTTCCCATGGTAGAGAGGAAAACGAACAAAAAATAAAACAGGAACAAGTATATTATTGGACTTCTATAATTTCAACAAAACTAGCTGTTATTGAATTACATTTCCCCGAGGTCACTGAAAGTCAAAAGAGCAGCAGCAGCAGCAGTTGGGTTGAAGACCTGAACCACAGCCTTGGTGCATGGCTCAGTCTTTCAGGGTCCTTCCACTGCTCTTTTCATGACTGTCTCTCTCCAACCAGGTTACCATGGCTCTGCATTGTCCTTCTTGGGTCCCCAAGGCCACAGAGATCACACACCAAACATATTCCTCTTTTCATTTGTATCAGTGGTTGGTTTTCACACGGCTCATAGTTCAGAGCCAGGCACGAGACCAAAATCGAAGGCATGGGGCACAGCACGGCACAGACAGCATTGCTGGCCCTGCTTCTGTTTGCCATTCAACGCAGGCCAGGATATTTAATCTCTTTGATTGAGCCCCAGCCCCATGGCAAGAGGCCAGGTATCTCTGACAGGCTCAGACTTGCACCCTCTATGTTTGGCCATCTGTGAAATGGATACTTAGCACTTGGTTTCTAAAATTTCTTCTTCTTTTGTTTTAAGTTATAACTTGCAAAAGAGCTTTGGGAAGCCACAGCTCTAAATCCCAGTCAGATTTCACAGAAACTTGGCCAAGTTTATCCTTTAATCTCCTTAGAAACCCCAGGCTGCATTTTATTTTACTTTGTTTCCTCAACTCTGCTTTGTTTTCTGTTGCTTGAGTCCATCCTTTTCTGGAATTTCTCATCCAGCTGCATGGGGCTTATGAAAAACTACATGGAGCTCAGCTCTGGATGGTGAGTGTGCAAAGCTGGTCAACTCCACATGTAGGGTAGCGTCTACAATGCTTTTACATAAAGGGAGGCAGGTGGGAGAACCAAACATACATTAGACAGCAAGGACTTTTGCTTAAATTAGATTTTCCAAAACCTAAGAAACCACACCACAACAATACAGTTCATCATCACACACCGTTTTCTTAAGCACCAGTTTAAAGACGGTTCAACGTGAGCTTGCAGGACTCGGCCATTCTGGAGACAAGCACATTCAGCCCACATCCTGATGTTTCAGGCTGTACATTTCCCACAAGAAAAGCTCTTCAGCTTTGAGAAGCAGAGGCTTTGGGACACCATGAGTGCTGCCCACCTGGACCTGGGACCAGCTCACAACCGGCCACCCTGGCAACACAGCAGATGATCTCAACTCCCCAGAGACAGGCAACATGGGGGTTTAAGTGCCACCACTTTCTCGTGTCTGGCTCTGTCACCAGCATGTCATGTCCCCTCAGACATTTTTCTGTGGGTTTTTTCCCCTCTCTCCCCCACTTCCTAATATGTCATTTGCTTCTCTTGTCTATAAAACTAAAACCCTTTGGGGCAGATATTTTTCTGACTGCCTATTTGTACTGGCAGAAACCTCAGCTGGGTTCTCCCAGGCCTTAACTTATAATTCCCTGGCTGCTTCTTTCTGCCTGAAGCACTGAATTTTTCTCTCAGACAGTGAGCATTTTAGAACATGAATCTGGAAATCTACATATAGCTTTATTACAAAAGTGTTTATGCTCCTAGTCCTTGCTTCTTGCAATAGCTGCATAATGAAATCACAAAGCAAGAATCTCTCATAATAAAATTTCATGTAGACATGCCTGGAGTATGAAATCAGAAGGAGTCAGCGATGGGAGAAGCTGCCATCAATCATGGCGGGCAGGCTGCTCCCCCCGACAGCAGTCGGAAACAGAGGCAGAAACATTCAGTAATTCAATAACAGCTGCAGTATAAAACCAAGGAGAAACATTACGATGCTAGTCACTACATACTTAGTATTAGAGCTTACCTGCATATCAAATTTGTGAGTGATGGGTACAGGAAAAAATTGCACTGAAGCCATCAAGCTGCAACTGCTTATTTGAAGGCTCTTGCTCTTAGTTTTTGTCTGAAGACAGTGATCCATGTGCTCTGACACCCACTCCCACACCCCCCCCCCAAATAATCCAGGGAGAAAGGCACAACCAGGGGGATGATTCACCCCTCCTTATCTCTGGAGAGGATTAATTGACTGCTCCAGGGTTTTCCATTGTCTGTAAAGATGACTTAGATTAGAAGCCTGACTTTAATATAGCTGTTTCAAAGAAGCTTCTTTCCAATTTCAACTTTTTTAAAGTCTTAATCAGATATAAGGTACTTTTAGACTTCACTCCATAGTACTTAACTAAGCCCCACACAAACATTAACACATACACCTTCATGTCATGTTATACATTTTATAAAGCAAGAGAATCGAGGTACCCTCTCCCCTGCTCCCTGAGAAGTAGAAGTAGAATAGAAACTCTGACTTTCTTAATTTAAATTCTTAACTCTTGCAGAAGATTGCATACATGTTTTGTTTAGGAACTGGGCGATACGCAGTGTAACAACTGCTTTAAGTACTCAAATGTCTCTAATCCTCTTCAAATATAAAAACCTATATGAAAG
Organism: Columba livia; assembly: GCF_036013475.1. Lineage (NCBI taxonomy): Eukaryota > Metazoa > Chordata > Aves > Columbiformes > Columbidae > Columba > Columba livia. Next base: position 6,089,781 of record NC_088607.1, read on the forward strand.
CTTGACAATCTTCTTTCATTCATAGAAGAGAATGAAAAGAGATTATTAATTTAAACTCCAAGTTCTGGACTTATATAAAACATTCATAAATCATGGTTTAGACAGATAAAAATGTTCTTGTTGGAGGCAACAAGTTACGTGTTCTTAGGTTCCTTTCAAACTTTAGATAGAAGAATAAATGTTAATTGGGATTTTTATAACAAGCCAAAACAAATCACAACACAAAATATAAAAAAAAACCAACTATCACAGAATTGTTTGAAAGCAAAATCTAAATATATTTAAATCTAATTTAATCAAGTGAACAATTCTGAATGCAAAGCCCAACAAGAGATAGCCATACAGTTCAGAAAACCTTCCAGTGGCCTTCATGAATAACCCTGAAGGCCAGAACTACTCAAAAATCAAAGTATTAAATATAAAAATATTTGACTGTCATGTCATGTGAATTCAGGCAGCTGAAAATCATTTTATTGAGAGATAAAATGCTTGTAAAACGTATCATATATCTTCAGGCAAAAAAAGTCAGAGCCACACGTTATGATTTTTTTCTCTCCAAGGATCTCTACAACTCTTATTTTCAGACTCTTTCTGTGAAAAAGATGAAAATATATTGGGAAAGAACTAGGTTTCTGGGAAAGAAAAATAGTGTTTCTTGTCAGCAAAACACACCACTGAGGTAACAGGAAACCTCTTAATTGACCTCTCCAGAAACTTTCCATCTGCAAATGTGAAAAATAAAATACTAGCATGAAAAACTATATTCTGGACTGGGTCCTACATGGCAGTGAACATTTGTCCATAAATATATGCAGCATACAGCACAAATATATTTGATCATTTTTTCCATTTGCCACATGCAGATCTGAATCACCAATCCAATAATGAAAATAGTGCCCGATGTCATGCTATTGCAACAATTTAACATTTAGTCACCCATCGTGACAAAGTACATTTCAGTAAAAAGACAAAGACTCTATTTTGTTACTAAATATATATATATTTATACATAAATCTTTTATTCCTCACTATGAGGAAAAAAAAAGATCACTATGTTTTATCTGCAGTTTGCAAACTGGAAAGAGAAGTGGTGTAAAGAAACAATTAGTTGAGATTGTATCTCCAGCATGAACAGTAATTCAGTCATTCCAGAAATAAATCTTACAGACTTATTTTCAGCAAAAGCCAAATGAAAAAGAAACCCCACAATTTGAATTATGTTATACGAAAATTTCTTGATGGAGGAAGTGAATTTGCACTTTATGGCTGTTTATATATATATTTGTGACACATGTAATATGGTATGACCTTCAGAAGTAACAAAATTCATGTTTTCATCTCATCAGAAGCTATTTAGCATGCTGCAGTTTGCCATCACTCCAAACTGTGAAGTAATAAACTTGCCGGTCTTACTTCCCTGAAGCATACGGACTCCTGGCTGACACTTTGAACAGTACAAACTAATTATCATTGGTCTATAACAACAAGACTTATGCAAGGGCAACGTTTTACCAAAGCGTTCTCTTAATGGCTTGACAAAAACACATCATACAGTTATCTTCAGCTGAAATCAGGTGAATTGCGGCTTGTTCCCCCAGTATAACCTTTGAAATAACAAGGAACAATATTTCTGTTCACCTTTGTGTATCAAAATACAGAACAAAAATTGCCACTGCTAAATGAATGAATGACAATGGGACTAGGCTGACAAGTGACAAAACAGCATTACAAGTAGTCTTTCACAATAACTAAATAAATATCTCTTTTGTAACTTCTTGGCTTAGGGTAATATTGTTAAGCTTCACATAAGGGAGTCACCACCCCTGGAGGGGTTTAAAAGGCATTTATATGAGGCTCCTAGGGACATGGCTTAGTGCTAGAGTTTGGTTATGGTTGGACTCAATGATCCTGAGGGTTTCTTCCAACCGAAATGATTCTATGATTCTATAAGATATAACACACTTACTGAATGCAATGGATTAAGACTATCCACTCAAGCTTTAGAGCACTCAAGGATAAGGGCGAAATTGAGTTGTTTGTGTTTAGGAGGAGACAAATACACAGGTGAATCTGGTACTTCAGTTTTTAGCCACCTTCGTATCAAATCGAGCTTTGTGCTGTTACCAAACAGAAAAATGAATCATATAAAGAACTAGAGCATAGGTGAGGAAAAAACAACATAATCAAGCGACACTCCCAACACCCAAACAGCTTGACATGGTCCAAAATGTCTCATATTTCTTTTGATTAAAATGTTACATCCCACAAAGTACCCCAGGTATATGATCTTTCTGCGTTCCACCTACTGGCAATCCATAAATAAGGCACAATGACACACAAGATCATCAGTCTTTAGAACAGCAGGAAGCAGCTTAATTCAGGAACATTTTTCTTAGGTTCGGAGGAGGCTTTATTATTATTTTGAGTATAAACCCTATAAAACATATGATAACAGAACAACTTTAGAGACACCCAGGTAACTTCAAAAGCAAGGTTTGAGCAAGCCTGAGGCAGGTATGGAAGGACTGACATTCTGGAGATCTTCCTTTCACAGCTGAGGGGTGACCTCCTCAAAGTCACAGGTGCCTCATTCACATTTGCACTCTAATTAGAAAACTGCAACTCTGATCATGCAAAAGTAGAAGAAAATAAAAAGGAGTTTCAACATGTACGTGTGCTTTGAGGTATAATGTGAATTGTCCAGAAAACCCCAAAGTGAAGGCACAATGATCAGGAGACACGTGCACCTCTCTGAGAGAAAGTTGTCCTAAGGGAAAGAAATTTCAGTCCTAAGATCTGAAATCTGCCTTAAACTGTAGTTGGAAAAAGTTTTATTGTCAACTATACTCTAAGACTATTATATCTTTGAACACAATCTCTTTAAGTTAATTTGTAATTCTCTGATCAAGAATGTAAGTAAGCATTCTGGTTTAGTTAAAAATAATAATTAAAAAAAACACACACACACTTGTTTGCAGAAATGAGTTGCTTGTTTTCCCACATGACAGGAATCCAGATCAGATCATGCCAACAATGCTTTGGGGTCATCTACAACAGAAGCCAAACATGGAAGGCCCAGGAGACAGATTGTTTTCCCTGTCAATCCTCTTAAATTTGATACCTAACACCACGAGATGCCAGACTCTGCAGGTTTTCCACAGTGAGTCTTTCTGATAAGGAGCAGGGACACCCAAAAAAATTGATCACATTTATCTTATCAGAGCAGTGTGTTATTGACAGTTGAACACAGCAGACTGTTAGCCCACTGTTTCGGAGGTACCTGCATTAACATCTTGGTCCACACACAAAAACCATTTTGTAAACTTGTTTTAAACATAAGGATCACCTAGATAAGAAAACTGGTTTTTACCCTTTCTCCATAAGGTGCTGGGTCTATAATAATGCATAATAAGAGACAAGTGTTAAGTCTGGAAACAATCTGCCTGCAGCAACAATAATCAAAATAAAAATAAATTGATAAGCTAGTGAGGGTAGAGAGAAACCAATTGTTTTGTTGGAAATTCCCCAGGAAAACATGTAGCTGACATGGTTTGTGCATCTCGTTAGGCTCCCTAGCTCCCAAAGCAATACCAGTGGGAGCTGAAACATCTAGCTGATAGTTCAGCACGTTGTTCCAAAGTGTGGCAGTTATGCTTCCCATCAAGTTATTCAGTTATTGACATTTATTTGTACAAATCCATAGCAAAAGACAAACAAATTACTGCTAGTGTTGTTTCAGCAAACAGATACACCGAAAAAGCAAAGAGCCATTAACAATGACTTATCAACCCTCACCTGGCTGTCGCACTTCAAGGCGTTTTTAGTGCCTTATTGAGATATAAAAATAAATAAATAAAAAATAATTAATTAATTAAATTTTAAACATACAAAGAAACCAACACCACAACCCACACACATCTTACTTGGAAAGATTTAAACAAGATGAAACCCAAAAGGATAACAAGTCTTCAGTCCTTACGGTTTTTAGCATAGTTGGAGAGATTACTTTCAAGTTCTAAATCCTTTGAACACCTTTTCTTTGAAAGAAAAAAACAGTATTTCTTGCAGGAACTGTTCCCTTCCCACACACCCCAAGAGCCTCTTCACATTCTTGCCAGCTCTAATTTAGTCAAGGAGATGGCTGAGGAGTTGACCTCTCTGTAAAGACAGAAATACCTTCCTAACTCTGAATACCGGTATTCCCTCTTCCCTTCATCATGCCAAAAATGTTATTTCTTTCAAATAACTAACATGAATTCCAGCACTGAAGAAACAGTATGGGCTAAAATATACTTGAGAAAAATGTGGTTCCAGTGTATTTTAATCAAGATAGCTAACAGAAATGCTAAACACAGGCAGTAACTGGTCTGTTACTCAGACTTCCCATGTGCAAGGGCCCAACATCCTCAAAGGCCTGGCTTATGACGCCACCAAGCATTAGTGCAAATGGATTTACTTCCTGTAAATCTTTCAAATTATACATACATTTCAAAGATTTGGGGTTATGCACCACAGAGTGGATCTTAAATAAATTTTAAGTGACTGTCCTCAGACTGTAAATCCTTGTGCTATGAGACCAGCTCTTGCCAGGCTGTAGGACACCATATGTACCAACGAAATGGGCATGAGTCTGGACCACATGCGTAAGTAGTAACACAACATAAAGTTAAAAAGTATGTAATCATTGCATTATGAAACAAAAAAGCTCATTGTTCTGGCAAGCCGTCTTCTACTCTGGTGGGACTTCAGTTCCTAATAACACACTCCCATTTTTATGCTGTAAGCAGACATACTGTAAACCGTTAACTTCACTCAATTAATAAATAACAATTGGTGCTTCACATGACAATCCTGTGTGTCTTGAGCAAGACAATGCATTCGACAAGCAGACAAATTTCACACGCACACACTGCTAGATTTCCTTTAAAGTCACGGAAGGAATTAATTGCAAAACTCTGCAAAACCACCAGAAGGACTCAGCAAGTCCACAGGCAGCACCGCAATGTTGACTGGTGGAACACGGCTGGTTCCTTCATAGTTTAATTGAGTAATCATGAGAAACATTTTGTTTTTTTCTCTCCCTCCTGAAGCTGACAGTCTTTTAATTGTATAAAAAGTGAAGGACAAAAATTTTGAGCAAATCTTCATTTTGTGCCAAGTGTTCCATCTTTCAGCACTACACATTGTAGCAGTTCAGTATTTGCTCATTCAGGAGATGTCAATTTTCTCTTACAAGCCATTAATATGGTCTGGAGGGCAAGACTCAAAGACAGAAGATTTGAGGAGGATAAAAGCAGAAAAAGGAAGGGGAAAACAACAACAACAAAACACTATAATACCAGCATAAATTTGACATGGTACTACTGGTTTGATCCAGACAAGGTTTGGGAAAAGGTAGCTATGGACTGATGCTCTGCCATATTCATTTGACAGTTATCTTAAGAATGAGGTTTAAGAAGTGGATCCATAAACACTTAAGCTGCGGAAAATTGCCAAGAACAGCAGTTGGGATTGAACTAAACCCTAAATGGTTTGTAACGCTGACTTTTCGCAGAAATGGCCTCTCAATCTGTGTAATGCTGCTGTAATTACAATCAGGGTGCTCAGAGCAAAGTACTTGATAACCCAGGGGGTCTGCCAGAACCGCAATCTCCCTGGGCATCCTTTCAACCCTGGAGGATTTGCATTCACCAGACTCCATAATTTGTTATTTTTCCAGACATTTTCTAAGAAAGAGCTTGTAAGAAGAGGCAGAAGAAATGAAATGCATGCAAGCTTGCAGAGGTCACTCTCTATCTGATTAACATTGTGTTTTAATACAGCAATACAAAATAAAAATAACTGGATACAGGAAAAAATAAAAGTCAAAATGAGCAAAATAATTTATGATGTTAAGCATAAGGAGGTTCTTTTATTTTCTTTTTGTTTTTCAGCAAAGAAAATGAGAGAAACCTGTTCTCAGCTGCTAGAGGGTAAATGTCCTGCCATTTTGGAAGAACTTTAACTAGAGTCTGATTCATTTGAGATAGACATCCTCATTTACAGGAGACAAAGGCAAATGGGTATGATTAGACTTGTTAGTCCTTCTGTAGCGGATTGTTTTTCACCACCAGCAGATTTCATTCATCTTTAAAAAAAATAATGACAAAGACAGGGATAAAATATTCCTCCTGACATCTTTCCTTACACCAGCACCATAAATCTGGATGATGAAGGTCAAATACCAGATAAATGTCACTACTCTTTCGTTATTCAGCTGGCCAAGCTGTATAAATATTTGTGTATTTAATAAATGATACTACTTTAGGAATCTTTTCTTCTGTCTGTGAGCCTTTGGTTTCCTTCTGTACCCGATATGTTTTTCTACAGAAGAAGCAGGCTGCCACTGTCTTATGCTCATTGCATTCAGAAGGCAACTTTGATTAATATATTGTCATCACAAAAGAATGTCACACCTATGAGTACACCAGGTCTCTAGATCTGAAAAACTAGCACATATACGAGCAGAGTCATAATGTGTGTTCATTTGCATTTTCTTTGCAGTGATTTCCGTTATAAAATTCAACACTGCTCTAGAGGCATAATCTAAAACCAGAGATCACCCAAGAAAGCAATATCTTCTGTACTTCATTTGAAGGTCAGATGTAATGATCACACTGAAGGCTATCAGACTATTGTTATATTTTAATTTTTAGCAAACTATGACATTTCCAAAAAGATGTTCTGCAACACTTGTGAATAATTTTATAAAAGTAACCTACAAGACCCAGTAAGACAGTTCTGATAAATCACCTGCTTGTAGTTTTATATGGGCATCAGTTTCTTATCTCCACTAGCAAATTCTTATGAGTATTAAAACTCCATAATTCAACACCAGTGTTTCCAGGATCTACAGTGTAACAGTAAGAGTTGTATAGAAAGTTATTTTATTGATTTTTTTTCTTAAAGTTACTGCACACTCAGTTTGTTCTTCAAGTCTTCTTTCAAGGCATTAAAATAGTGGTAGTTTAAAAAGGGTATGTGCTGTAAGCAACTAATAAAATAACTAGCCTAAAATAATTGATGGTGCAATATTACAATTTAAACTGAAACCAAAAGTCAATTAAAGCTTTGTTTCCAAAGTAAGTTAGTTGTTTCAGTCACAGGTTCAGTCTGTTCCTGTGGAACACTATTATAATAGGAAACCAAAACTTTCTTTGAAAAATCATACATGATGTAACAATGTCTATGCAATACATAACAAAGTCATAACATGTGTGACCTTTCTGGAAATCCTAGGTGTCATTTAATAGAAAATCAATCATTTGTTTTTTATATATACATTTAGCTTTGCTACAAGTCAAGGCAGAAGAATCCCCTACCCCCAAAAACAATATATCTATTAAAAAAAACACACCACACTACCACATACACCACAAAACCAAACACCTTTAATAATAAGCATCCCCATAAAACCAGCAAACATTTTTAGCACAATGTTTTTCTGGCATTGTGCAGGAAGCAGAGGATCTTCATCTTTGATCATTAAGCACTTGAATCTAGGATATTTCTCTACAGTGATTAATACCATATCCAGGACACTACTAAATCACCAACTGTCCAAACACTGGCACATAATTGCATTTCTGGCAAGTCAGAGTGCACAACCTGAATTTCGTGCTACTTTCTATTGAACTTATGCCCACCAACAAAGCTACTGTCGTGGCACAAAACTGTCCTGCTCCAGCATTAATCTGTAAGCATTTCTTTAAACAAAACTTCAGCCTTCATCGTGAATTCTCTCTGATCAGAGCTTTGTGTGGCACAGTCACAGCAGTTCTGATCCTCCAGCACTGACTGAAAAGCCAGGTTTATCGCATCATCAAACCACAGCTCAACATGCTATTAAACCTTCCCACAGTATGGTCGTCTGAAGTCTGGCTGCTGAAGAAAACATGGTTTGAGTTCCAATTTTTACCTCTTCGATCCCTGTTTTGTCCAGAAATCAATTTTCAGCACTAAAGTGTTCTTATCGCGTAGATGTGAGCTGCTTAAATAAGGCAGTAGATAAATCTGTAACAGTTTTCAGAGCTTCTGTTGTATTTTTTCCCTGCAACTAGACACATACCATTTTAAAATAGGGACTGAAAGGAATAGTGGTTGTTTTGTTTCAAGAGTTGTTTATACATTTGTATCTCCCAGAGCTCTGATGGATTAGAGTAGGTGCCAAGAAGAAACTGAATAGTTTTATTCCTATAATCCACACTTATTCTTTCAACAAATTTGTGTTAGAAGTGCTCCCCTGGTACATCATAGGGCCTCTACACTAATGTTGCAAAAAAATAATTTCTCCAAGGTCCAAACTTCTTGTTATTACAATTTTTGCTTTATTTTACTTAGAGAAGCGGGTATATACAGTTACACTGTCAGGATTACTGGGTGAGAGCCTGGCCCAGGTTGGCCAGAGAGGTGGTGGATGAACCATCCCTGGAGACATCCCAGGCCAGGCTGGACGGGGCTCTGAGCAACCTGAGCTGGTGAAGATGTCCCTCCTCATGGCAGGGGTGGCGCTGGGTGAGCTTTGGAGGTCCCTTCCAACCCAAACCATTCTGTGATTATAATTCACCAAACTGGAGAGATTTCTAGTACCACTGGTGATCACACCCGTGCGGTCTCCCAGCTTTGAATGTCCTCATCCCTTCCCAACCCCATTGGACCAAAATTTTTCCTTCCCTGAGCTCAGGCAGCACTCTGCAGATCCCAGGAGGCACAACCTGGCCTCCATTCCAATCGCTCAATGCACCACTGCTTCCATTTCATATATGAATTATGTACTCACAGTCTTTTTCCACACTGATGAAGCTATTTAAGCGTTAACCATGACTTTCTTCAACACCCAAGCCAACGCAACCAAATCAGAAGACCAGAGAAGTCTTCATCTTTCATCAGCAAATAAACAAGTGCAGGCAGAAGTAATTAATTACTACAAATACATTTTCTCTGTCTGTTTCATTCACTTGTACAACTTTAATACCCACTCACGACTCTTTCAAGACTGATGACTTTTCAATTCTTATTATACATTAGCTGCCCTTCACTCACCAAGCACATTTCACCAGTCACCACAGTGCTCCTCCAAGACTGTGGCGGAAAGTTTGATAGATGGCTTGATGTGCAAAACCATTTCACTGTGCAAGAAATGAATAATAAGACTGCAAAGGTGAACAAATTAAAGTGCACCAGGTGCCCTTGAAACACACTTAGAAAAGCATCTCAAAGAACCTACAGAATCCCTTTGCTTCACAGAGAAGTTATTGAACACCAACCTAAACTTTTCTACATGTGTATGTGATTTACGGAAAATACATTTGCTAATATTGAGTTATCAGCTATTAAAAGTAGCTATTGTGCACACCCTGCATGGGGGTGTCTTAAGCTCATGCAGCAGTGTTAATGCTGGGAACTAGTCTGACACAAACCCACTTCATCTTCAACACACAGGTGAGCCCTTTGCAACTACATTGCAATTTGTTTACGTTCTAAGTCAGCTAGAAGTGCATATTTGAAGTTTTGAAAGTCACATTGATGTGTTAACAAACCGTGGAATGCTGCCTGCTGGATTTTCCTCAGCAAGAGGACAAAAGAAAGAAAAATACTGTGAATAAAGCCATGCTGCATTGGCTACTGGAGATCAGAAACATAGATGTTGGAGGGAATCCCTTCTATTTGCAGGAGCTTCTGGTCAGAGTCCTGAACTGCAGCTCTTCCTTTCCTCCCAGATGAGAGCAGCATCCAAGAGCTTCCACCGCAGAGAAAGGGACCAGTTATGTTCTCGTGCTGCCTTCCCAAAGCAGAGAATATGCTGAAGCACATTATCTAAAGCCTTTCTCATCAGTTTATTTTATTTGGGACCGGAGCTCTACAATCTAGGGTATCTCCCCAGAGCTGCATTGAAATTGAACCTTTGAAAGAATCACATTGCCAACTAAGCACCTGTATAGACAAAGGGAGCTTAGAGTCATTTAAGGAAAATTGTACATAGTGCACTAATCTCCACGGCACTTATGTTGCTATTCGCACGTGTACTTTCAATATTTTTTTGAAACATGGATCTGCAGGGCAGAACAAATGTATTGTGCACCAAAGCCAGCTCAAAAACTGTCAGCAATTAGTCTTCTTCAATAGTCATTATGCTTTTTCTGTGGCAGTAAAACCCTGTGAATATTATGCCTCCTAGCAGATTGTAGTGCATCTCATCTCTAAATTCCCCAAAGCGTCAGTATGAATGTCTGTGCATGGTATTGCAATTATAATGAGGAATGTTCTGCATGCGTAAGCCTACCTTCAGCCATCTGGAGTGCTCTTTTATTAAATTTGTTTTCACTGTTTATACAGTCTCCTGGTAATTAATTTAAGAGATAAAGTAGGTTTGTCTCATGTTCAGAAGCCTGTCATTTAGTGACAACTTGACAAGCCTCTCATTTAAGGACAACTTGAAAGATTAAAGACAAAGCGATATATAACTATATCCAGTACACTAATACAGAAAAATGCCAGGCTGTTACCTATAAAAAAAAAAAAAACACCATCAAATACAAAACAAAACAAAACCACCAGAAAACACCACATATATCAAAAACAAAGAGCCCACAAAAAATCCCAACAACTTAAATTTTTAATCAATATATCTGATATAGAGAAAGGAAGCAATATATTTTCAACCCTCATTAGTGAAGGGTTCCAAATCAGACCTCTGCACACAAAGTCATCCAGAGAACAGCAAGACTACCACACCATCATATTTTATGACATATGGTCTGTAGATACACAGGATATCGTATCCTGAAGGAGGCATGAAACAGCATTTCCAGCAGCATGAAGGCATCGCACAGTCCATCTAACTCATTAATACCTGTGATTTTAACATTGTGACTACCATTACCCCAAATAAGGCATGGGATAATATCGCATGGGGCTACTAATTGCTCCCAAGATCTACAGGAGTGTGGTTTGAACAGTTCACAAACCAAAAACAAGTTGGGGGGTGTTTTGAGGAGGTTGTTTTTGTTGCTGTGCATTTTGGGGGTATTTTATGTTTGGTCTGCTTTTGTTGTTGTTGTTTTTTGTGTTGTGTGGTTTGGGGTTTTGTTTATGGGTATGTGTGGGTCTTTGTGTGTGGTACTTGGGTTTGGGTTTTGTTTGCTTGTTTGTTTAATACAAGCTTGAATTACATTTAATCAGAGAAAAGGTGATGTACGTAACTACACCACAGCGTGAATGTGCCATTATTGGCAAGTTCTTTCTTTGAATTCCAGTCAGTGATTTGAAGCATTAATGGCCTTCATAATTTCTTCCAAGGTAAGCACAGATGGTAGTCTTATTTGTATAAGCAGCTCCCTATATCACTGTTTCCCAGGGACTAAACGAAGTTCACTAAACTCATTATGCTCTGTAATAGAATTGATCGATCTGTAAACAAGAGTGATCATTTCGAACTACAGCTTCAACTAGCAAACCTTGCCTGAACCAGTGTCAAAACTGGTACACGTACATCTATTTTGGATACTTGGCGCTCATGTAGGATGTTGTTCCTCTTAAGACTTTTTTTTTCAAACCTCCAGAGAGCTGTACACCAATAATTGTCCAATCCTAAAGCACAGTTAATTGTGGACAATTAATGATCAGTTGCCATAAAATCTAGGATCACCTGTATTATTAATAGGTCCATTAAAGACTTAGTTGCCTACACCCAAGCACGCTTTCTGCTGAATTTAGGTCACCTATTTTGCCATTCAATCTTAATTTCCTTTTAATGAAAACAAATATAATGATTACAGCAAACATCCCAAGACTAGTCCTTTATTAGATTATTTTTATAGCAATACAGCTTGATAAAAACAGAACTTCATAGTCAGCTGCCTTTTACCCTTCACTGGAAACCAAAAGCACTGAGAAAACATCACTGAAAAGATTTCAAGAGTATTATAAAAAAGTGGATAGGCGCAAGAATTAAAACAATCTACTAATTCTACAGTTTAACTTGCACTGCCTCTCTTAGGAAAAAAGAACCCCTGTAAGTTAAATAATTAGGTCTGATTTTCACTATGAGACTGCAGTGAAGTATCTGGAAACACTTCTAGCAGAATTCCAGGCTGGGATTCTGCCTAAAGCCACAAGCACGTTACCTTGTGAAGGCAGAACAGCCATTTGGGTAAAAAAACGGATGTTTAAAGGCTTTTTTGTTTCCAGATTTAATTAAATGAACTGAAGAAGTCTCTCCCAAGCCTTTATGGGGCTGCCTGATGTAACACATTGAGATCTAAATACTAGCTAGGCTAGTTTTATTTTAGTTTAACACTATGAAATATGCCTAAATACACATTGATTCAGTGAACTCTATATGCGATAGAAGGTGGATGGTGAGTAATAAAATATATATATATACGGCTCACTATTTAAGCATTTCTACATGACCAAAATATAATCTAAAGAATATCCCTAAAAGCCACAATCTCACAGAAGGCTGACTCAGAGCCAATATTTCCAGTAACTCCAGAAGTAACAAGATTAAACCTCTGTGTGAATTCTGTCATACCAAGGAGAAACTCTAAAGCTAAAGCTTGAAACAGCAGCATACCACACACCAAGGAGACAAGGGAATTCATTCTATCAGAGCTGGCTTTTCACAACCAGAATTTACTTAAAACAGAGAAGGTGAACTTATAACAATGGCAAAAATGCATCCTTTTAAAATTAATGGGCAAATACAATATGAAATGTGTGAAATTAAAGAGTTGACACCACTGCCCTAACTTTGTTAGCCTGTGAGCAATTGCCTGTTGGAGTTCAGATGGTCCATTAGAGACTTCATGAGTAACCAGTGCTAGAAATATAAACAGACCTGCTGCCAAAAAAGGCAAAGTTACAGAAATATCTGCTCTGTGAACTGGAATACATCCTATAGAGATCTGTGCTTATTGTATTCAAGACAGTATTTCATGGAAGAACAGCAGTTTGAATAATTTAGTATGAAATGTTTAGTTTGACAAAAAGTGAAGGTTATGGGTCAAGAAAACATGGAAGAAGCTATAGATGCATCCCTTTTTATTGGTCTTAAGTACTGAACTATACCTAGTAAAAACATCCTTAAACAGGGAAAAATGGTATAGAGTTTTTTGAAAAAGCATTCAGTACCTGGTTTTGCCCTGTGATATTACTAGGCAGCAGGGTTACTGTGTTCTGAATCAGAAATAAGGCACAACACAGATGTGTTCAAAGGCAGCCCTGAGGAAATAAAATTTACTTTTAGATTCACTATAACCAAATATACAAGCAGTCCATCAAATGATAACACTGCCATCTTTATATTCATATAAATAAAGTAAAAAAAAATGTTAAAGCTTATCGTTGTTTTCATACATTCTCTAACTTTTCAAAATTTTGTTACAGGCCAACTTTGGCTAAAATCATTTTTAACATTGGAGGTTTTCCTCAGGGCCTTACTGTAGTTCACTGCTGAATGTCTACAAGCTTATCCAACAACACTCTGGAAAAACAGCTCCCCACATCTCAACATTTGCAAAGATATTTCTAGTCTCTGCCAAACTAAAGCTATTTCCAATGGGTTTTGGGACTGGCCCAAGCATCCGTAGCTTGGCCAAGGCACCGATGCCTGGACACCCAGCTGCTGCCCAAGTGAAGCTACTCCCACCACAGACCCAAGTCTAAAGTCAGCTCCTGGTGTCATTTACTGTTAAGATATTTTGGGACGTCAGGCCACTGTTGCTCATTTATAAGCACTCGTGCAAGTCCAGTTCAACAACACAGATGAAGCGAGCAAGCACAGATCAACAAAGCCCTGTTTTATAGTACCTGCCAGTCAGTCTGAGGGAACATCCCATAGTTTTATCAGCTGCAGTGAAGAAGGATATTCACAGCTGACCTCAGCTCTACAAAAAGCTTCCCATCGACTTCTACAAGGCTGAGCCAGCATTAAACACTCTTAGAAACACTGTGCTACGGCCTTATTTTCTCCTGCAAAGCATGACTATCACTCGTCTCCCTACCCTGGGTCTCCAGGGAGGAAGCAAAGGGGGCTGTGGAACAGCTGTGGCACAAATGTGCCAGCAATGAGTTTGCAGAAGCCAGAGCACTGTATCACACATCCATGGTGAGGTTACAGCCACTTTCTGCCATGCAAGGGAGCAGCAGGGCTGGCCCTTCCCCACAGTGAGTTTCAGCCTTCCCCACCCAATATCACCCTTCAGTCCCAGAACAGCCTCTTTTTCCCTCCTTTTCTTCATCCTCCCACATCTCACACACCAGACACCCTGTTCCTTCATGTAGCATCAATGCTTTTTCCTAAAATAAAAGAGACAAACCCACAGCTGCAGGTTTCCCAGGCCATATCCATCCTCAGACAACTCCCTTCTGTCATAGAACATATTCATGTCTTTCCTGTCCACTGAAATCAAAATCACTTCTGCCAGCCTCACCATCACAGCTGTCTCCAGGTACGCACGTAAAATACTGCAGTGGCACTTGTAGATAGAAAGGACATCATGGTTAATAGAAAGGTTCACACAAGGACATTTTGACTTTGTATTTCAACTCATTACTTTCATATTTGTGTAGAAACAATGTCCAGAAAAAGGATGGAGGTAGTGATTTTTAGATACCTTCTAATGAGATACTAACATATATTTTTAAAATAAGGAAGGAAAAGACAGTATAAAGCTCCCCAAAATAATCTCAGAGTACTGATTTAACAATCTGGAAACAACAACAAGAACTTGAGCTCTAACTTCTTTCTTTTTTGTCTGCTATCCTCATTTTGGTGCCGAAACACTACCAAAGAGCACATTCCCCCACAGCTTCTCCAACAGGCTTATCAAATTTCTGTGTTATTTGCTGTCAATGCTTCTAAAAAATCCTGTTGTCCTCACCTGTTGCTCTAAATTTCCTTCTCCCTCTGTTACCACCTTTGTGACCCAGTAAAGTTTCTTAGAATTTAACTGCTATACTTATGATCACAAAAATACTGGCATGTTTTAGCAGAGAGGTTTCTAGCAGAGATTTCATCTCCTTGTGATCAGTCCTTGAAAGGCAGGTTATCTTAAAGTATTTTACTTTGTAGATATAAAATTCACACAACAGTATAGTCACAGACACTTAAGCACTGTAGTTACAGAGCAATCACACATCACCATGAGCATAGGAGAAGTTTAGATTCTAGAAACCTCAACTGTTGTTCTGTTTTGGGGGGTTTGGGTTGTTTTTTGTTGTTTTGGTGGGGGGGGGGGGGCTAGACAAAACTAAAGAAGGGTAATGAGAGACAGAAACAATTCTTCAGATGAAAAAGTGTAATGAAAAAAAATCATTTCAAGTAGCTTTGGTTTGCGGTCCTCTGTGGTACAAACGTACTCCCAGTTTATGCTAAACAGAGCACAGAATCCTTCCCCATCATAGCCCTCAAACCAATCACACTTGCACCATAAACTGAGTACAACACTAAGCAATAAACAATGCACACTCCAATAATATTGTCTGCACTATATTAAACTAACTGATCAGCATTAGAGATCCTTTTCCTTCTCCATTCTTTTTTCATCCTTAATTAAGTTAACTCATTGTGGCAAATACCAGAGCTCACTCATTTTCATTTGCATCTTTCCCAGCCTGTTGACTCGCTGCTCTCTGTATCTCTTGCAGCATCCCAGGAGCTACAACATCACCCAGTTCACTTCGATCTCCATTACGGGCACAGCCGCAGCTGAACAAGGTGCACTTGCGAGCCTTTGTAACAATGCCAGGCTGCAGAGATTGATATTGATCCAACTGCTCTTTGTACGTGAACGTCTGGGGCACAACCTCTGTGCTTTTTAACAAGCCACATCGAGCTGCACCAAATGGAAAACACAGAGCAAACAGCTACTCAAAGGCTTTAATGAAAGGGAGCCCAAGCATAGGAGGTCCTTCTTGTCTCTCTCTACCATCATATATTATAAAGTTATCTTATTTTTATGTATTATGTGCAGATAGCATCTGCATTTTCTCTTTGCTTGCTGAGTACTATGGGAAAGCTGTATTGGACTGAGCAATACGCTTTAAACCATAAGCCTACCAAATCAGGAGTCCAGTCTCAGCACTTTAAAAGAGTGGTGTTTGCTGGACCCAGGAAAGGACCTAGAATGAGGTTTTCTTTATCTGCCATGTGGCAGATATGCTTATAAGCTGGTAGGAATGAGGTGCTCTGCAGAAGAAGAGTTTCCACCTGGTGACCCAGCAGCAGTGGCTGTGCAGCCCTGGTCCCACACACCCACATGACAACAGCATCTTGCCCTGGCTTATCTGTGCCTTGCTTTCCCTTTGTGCAAGATGTAATTGGATAAGAGGCAGTAATTACGTTCTCTTGAGTGTTGTGAAACGTAATGGATGTTTGCAAAGCACTAGCAGAGCTTAAGATGAAAGGTTTCATTGCAAGAAAAAGTGCTGGTGATTGCAACCCAGGAGGAGATGCCTGAACAACAGCCATGGTGTGTGATAGGCCCCCAGGGAGTCTATTAAAGAGCCTCACAATTAAAGAAATTCGTCACCTTTCTGTCTCATGCCACTTATTAATTTTAATGCAATGCACAAGAAAGACTAAGGAAAACATAGAAAACGAAGAGCAGTTCTGATAAATGTTTCCTTTCAAGCCCCATCAACCCTGGGGAAGCGGGTAATATTTCTCATAGACTGCATTACTCACTGAATATCTAACAATTTAACTGCCAACCTGTAACTCAGGTGGAAAGGCACAGCAGCTGACAACCAGCCAGAATGCCAACACCTTTAACAGAAACCAGGACAGGTGGAATCCATCAGCCCGTCACAGGAACCCACCCAAGGCTACCTGCATGGCACAGAGGGAAAGATGTGAGTGCTTAAAACACTTTACACAGAGGTAGGAACCCAGGCCCATGCCCTAAGGATGGCTCAGTATCAGTTAACAGAACAAATGGCAATAAAGGAAAGTCCTGAGAGGGCTGCTGTAATGATTTCATATTTCTTACAGAGCCATCAGCCCTCCCTTGAAGTTGCCTTTACAGCACAATTCCCCCCATAACTCCCACCTTTGCCATAATACCAGACACCTGAGGCACACAGTACCGTACCAATCAGCAGGCTGGACTGGGTACCAGTCACACTGTTTAGTAGAGAATTTGGTAAATAATTAGGTTATTACCTTAGATTTTTGTTTATTTATTGCTTCTCAAAGGGAATCTAGTGGGGAGCTCACACTTTCTAAAACAGCTCAGTTCACAGGGTGAGAGAAAGGCAGAGAGACAGGAGATACAACGGCAAAGCAAAATCCATAGAGGATTAAACTGTATCTGCACTTCAACTGCAGATGCTTCCCCACCTGTCCTTGTCCTCAAGAAAGAGCCCAGTAGGAGCTCAGTGCTTACAACTGTAGAGTTGTTCCCTCTTTCCTAACACAACAGCAAATTTAACTGTAAAATATTTGCAAAAAAATATATATTTTGCAGACTCTAAAGCCAAAATACAGCTCTATAGCCTGGTCCCTGCATGCACAAACTACCCGGCCAGCAGCACCCAAAAACATGCAACAATCAACCCAACAAGGAACACAAATAC
Source organism: Columba livia (assembly GCF_036013475.1). Taxonomy (NCBI): domain Eukaryota; kingdom Metazoa; phylum Chordata; class Aves; order Columbiformes; family Columbidae; genus Columba; species Columba livia. Next base: position 6,107,400 of record NC_088607.1, read on the forward strand.
GCATGCGTGCAGCCTGATCACATCCAAGGCAGCAAATGCCACAACAACCTCCAGGTAACACTTCAGAAATTATTTTATTGCCATAAAATTGAAAATATTAGCAGGTAAGAACAACACTGACCTTTTTCAAAGGGAACCACGCAGACCTTCCTGCTCCTTGCAGGCAAGCAGCCACCTCTCCACTTTCCTAAAACACTTCTCAATCAGCTGCCAGGAATCAGGGCTAATTGCTGATTTCTGGCTTTCACTTGCCAGCAAGTCTGGCACACAAGCCAAACACCAGGCTGCCAAGTTTGCACGGAGACTGTCTTCTGCCTCAGAGATTGTTTATGGCTTGTATTACTGTGATTTGGCTTTTGACTTCTAGATTAAAAGGTCTTATTATGTCAGATGTCTCATCCTTTTTAGTTACTGAATGCATGTGTTGGAATTAATTTTATTACATTTACTGTACCATTTATGCTCTCTTTCAGAAATATTGGCTTTTAGACCGGGGAGGAAACTGCTAGAGTTTGATGCCACAAACTGAAGGGTGACTGCACTGCACCGAGGCAGCAGCAGCAGCAAGAACCTCATGAAATTCTAATGCTGTTCTTTACCAACAAATAAGAGCAACTGTTGCTTAAAGAAATAAGTATTCACAAAGTTCTTGCTAGCACACATCATTGCCTTCTAAAGCACTCATTTCCTAAAAAGAGAAAGAATAGCATCATCCCTGGAAAAGCAGTTTCAAATGAATTAATGTATTTGGCTTGGCAGACGCACTGCTACTTTAATTTGGTTTTGACATGCACACAAATGAGCCTGTTTAAAAATGAAGCAGGCATAAAATGGCATAGTGCTTTCTCAAATAAAAACTTATAGCAAAGGTGGTATTTATGTTTCAATTTCTTTTGCTATGCTATCAGCTGTGAGCTTTTCCAAGCGTCAGTCACTGGGAACTGAAATAATTAGGAACAATCTTACTGAAAGCCCACAGCACAGTGACCAAGATGTAGAGAGGGCAGAGTCTGTCCTGAAGCAAACGACATTTGGTTGACATTGAGTTACAAGGTTCATTATAACTTTTTAAGCACTTCTAAAGTCACACCAAACAGAAAGAAAAGCTGAAGTCTCACAGCAGGCTTTGGGTTTTTGTTTCACAGAATCAAAGTGGGTCCCATTTTTTGCTTCTTGGAACAGAAAATCATTTTTAAGCTGAAATTTTCACTGAAGTAGCTTTACAGTTTAGAAATAATTTTTAGCAAGTTTGTTCAACAACAGAAGAAAAATTTTAAAATTCTGCTACATGAGAGATTCTGGAGAAATAATTTTTCTGTACAAAATTCCAATTTGGTTGGTATTAAAAACAAGTTTCCCAACCTGTTTTAGATGCTTAGATTTGTCATTCAGACCATTTTTCTTCCAGTATCAAATAAAATATCAAGAAACACAAGGTGTAAAAGTTTCCAAAAATCTACAATAACAATTACATGCAGCATTGTCATGAATACACAAGACAAACCAAGTAAATGTAAAGGAAAAGCATTCCCTTAAGTGTTTCATATCTCATATTGCATTTGAACGAATGGAAGATGCTCTGGAAAGCAGAGCTTGCTTTGCACTTGCATACTGATTGTTACATCAAAAGGATATTTTTTTGCTGAATAGATTATATTTTGCCTGTTTTAAGCAAGCAGTTATATTTATGTCAGATATTTTTGTCATTACCTTATGAGATCGTGTAACTCACTTCAAATTGAGCCTTGATTGCATAAATCAGCAGTTATTTTAATTTAAGCAGAAAAGCTTCTAACTTGAGACAAACAGGGTAAAATTTCTGTCAGCTGAACCACCTGAAATGTGACCTTAAAAGCTGTGTATTTTTCAGCCTGTCATTGCTGTTTACTTCAGCGGGGAAAGTTTCTTGCTCTCAATCCCATTAGCCCTGCTGAAAGCACTGGCTGGAGCCGGGCAGAGCTGAATGAGCAGCTCCACTGGTGATGCTGAGTTATGTGACCGCTTGGACCTGCTGGTGGACAACCTGAGCAATGCTGATCTTCAGACACACAGCAAACAAGGGAGAGAAAGCGTCAGTGGTTTCAAGCAACTTCTCCCTCATGTGCAAACCCTGTTCTCAGGACACTAATTATCAAGGAATTACTGGAGAGAGTCCAGCAAAGGGCTACAAAGATGATGAGGGTTCTGGAGCATCTTATGAGGAGAGACTGAGAGAGCTGGGTCTGTTCAGCCTGGAGAAGAGAAGCTGAGAGGGATCTTATCAGTGCTTATAAATATCTGCAGGGTGGGTGTCAAGAGGATGGACCAGAGTCCTTCCAGTGGTGGCCAGTGACAGGATGAGGGGCAACGGGCACAGACTGAAGCACAGGAGGTTCCATCTGAACATGGGGAGAAACTTCTTTCCTGTGAGGTGCCAGAGCCTGGCCCAGGCTGCCCAGAGAGGCTGTGGAGTCTCCTTCTCTGGAGACATTCAAACCCACCCAGAATGATACTGTGTGATCTGCTCTGGCGACCCTGCGTTAGCAGGGCTCTTCAGTTTTTCCAATTCAATCCACCACATCCCTTATCCCAACAGGGTGATTTAGTTTCCACTTGCCTTACCTTTTTTCCAATCAGCTTTCAATAGTATTTGCCACTTAGTCACTAATCCAGATATGGTATCTGGCAATATTAATTAGTCTATCTAATAAGCCTAGTAAGCAGCAAAGCACACATACAGTGCTTATTTTCCCCATCGTGTTATTTCAATGTTTGGCATTGGTATGAGAACCACCCAGTGAGGAACTACATGAGGAGGTGGCTTTCAGTATTAACGTTGGCTGCCTTCTCTCTCGTGATGGCTGATGGACTGCATTTTTTAGGCTGTGGGTTTTAGTTACTTTGCCTTTTTTTAAAGCTTTTATTTTAAAGAAAAAAGGCATTCGATGTGAAGTGCAAAATAGATACATTGGAATACTCTGTCCAAATAATCTGTGGAAGTAAATGTCATGTACATAAGACACTTTATTCAGAACAAATAGTTTTTAAAGGTACATATATCAGTTTCTTAGGTGAAAGGTAAAGATTTAATAACACAGAAACTGTGTTAACCTTCCACATAAAATTGTGTTTTTCTTTGTGCCAGTCTAGCTCTCCCCACAACAGCAGCAACAGTAACTAGAGTGGATTGGGTTCTTTGAGCACTGCCTGGCTGCTGGAGACCAAAAACCTTCTGGTACAAACATCTGGCAACTGGATATCCTACATCTAGAGGTTTAGGCACTCTGTCTGCACAGCATAGTCCTACAGGGCCATGGTGGGACATGGTGTGGGTGCCTTTCTCCATGAGGATCCTCATGGCCAGCCTGTCCCTTTGGTTGTATCCAGGAGCACACAAGTAGCAAGAGTCCCTGCTGAGCTGGTGGCAGGTGCTCTCCACAGCTTATGCCACCAATAACCATTGACCAGGAAGAATTTTATAGTTAAGATTGCAGCCAGCTATCCTAGGAAATTTTGGTTGACATGTACGCTCCCTTTTATCTGATGTGTGCCTCAAGTGCCCCTTTGTCAAGTGAAAATCATCTGTGTGGGGCTCATAGAAACATACATGAGAAGAGTTTGCAAAAAGAAGGTATTCCTTTCATAATAAGGGGTTTGGGAAACATTTTTGAAGAAATAAGTGGTTTAAGAGTAACAGGATTGTAATAGACCAGTTTGGAAAAGTAAATACTGCACGAAACGCAAAATTAAAAAAAGAAAAAAAGAAAGTGAAGGGATTTATTTTATGTGAGGATAGACCCTTGTTTATATACACACACATAATTAGTGCTTCCTTTCTCTTTTTAGAAATGGTTACCTCCCGTGAAACATTTTATTTGAGCTGCAAGAGAATTTGCTTAGAAAACAGAGGTGAGAAGATAGTCTTTAATGAGTTATTGCTAGTGAATATCCAGAAAAGGGTCTGCTCTTGTGTAGGGCAGTCTCAACGATCCTGATAGCTCAATGTACATACCACAAACTGAACAAAACAAAAGGGGCAAAAGCTGTCTCTGAAAAAGAGAACTGTGTCTGAAACTCTGAGTAACCCACTCATAGTTCAGTGCCTGACTTATTTCAGATGCAAACCATTTCTCCTGAGACAGATGATATATCTGAGCCAGCACTAATGATGATCACCAAGTGATGGATGACTCCACACCTACTGTCCAAATTCCAGATTTTAGCCCACGGATTCATTGAGAGTGCCAGGCTGAGAGGTGCTGTAAATCTGCACAGCTGCAGAGGAGCCTACATAGCCAGCCTGAATAAGCTAAAAGTATTGGCCAATTAGTCTTTAAATAAACTTTTGTAGAGCAGGAAAAGAGTTGGGCAAAATGTTAGTTTGAAGCAGTTGTCATCTACATGTATACACATTGCTGACAGGAAAGAGGATAGCACAAAATTAATAAGAAGGAAGAATATTAAGCTGGAACAGGAGAGAAGACACAGGAGTAAAAATTGTTTTAATGCAATAAGATCTATCACACAGAGTTGAAAAGTCAGGCTGTGAAAAGCCAATTAGTGCATCAAATATGAAAAGCACACGAATTAAATATAGGGAAGATCATCAAAGAGAGCTGAAATATGGATGTTCCCAGCATGCAGATGTAAAGGAATTTCAATTAAGTATATAAGAAAATGTTTTTGAAAAGAAATGAAGCAAGGTGAGAATTCAGTAAAAAAAAGCATGTAATGGGCAAATGATAGATTATTAAACGAAAGTATAAAAGCCACCTCTTTATATAGCGTCTAACACCAACAAGACACTTTAAGGTAGAGCTTATGAGGTCCTGTGCCATAAACATCACAACTTAGAAACCTGATTTCTTACTTGACGCATGTTTTTATTTAATCTCTTCTGTTCTCGGAATGTTAATGAGAAAAAAGGTGGATTCTAGTATAGTTCCTTATTACTAAAACAAAAAATAAGGATTAGCATCAGTATTCATATTTTAACTGATTAACAAATGTCTTGAAAGCAGTTTTTCCTGTTAGGCATCTTGGGTGCTTATTGTGGTCTGAAAATATTGAGAACTGCTTTAATAGATATATTGAATTCATAAGTGATTCTTCTGCATTTAGAGTGGTTACCTGCTGGCTTTTAATCAAAGGAGATCAAAGAGCTATTTTTCTGTTCTATTATGTCTCAATAAAAGAAACTATTAGACAGTATAGGATGCTTTCAACATATCACAATTGGAAAGAAAAAGATGCTTAAGGTTCTAGCCATTATTGCCAAAATTTGGTTTAAAATCTCCATATATCATAAGTAAAATATACTGGCATAATTATTACATTCAGATATGAAACCCTTGAATTAAGCAATACGAGTTCTTCCTGCAGCTGAATGATCTTTGTATCCCTGAGCAGCTGCCCCTGAGGGTCAGATCAGCAGCAGCTCTTGTGGATTGCAGTGGGGAAATAAGGGGTGATCTCTGCAAGCAGGGGACACACGGTGACCCACTGGGTCCGTCAGTCTGCTGCGTAACCTGGTGTAAGAGCCTTCTGGGGAAGAGTTATGAAAGATCTCTGAATTGACAAAACAGACAAAAACACTTATGCGGGAATTTGTAATCCGTGTTCAAACCTTGCCTGTTACTCCATCTGCTGAAGTCTTAGGGGAACAATTATGCAGAGGAATCATCCAAGTAATCAGAGTAGGGAACCTACCATAGACACCCCCTCCTTTTTTTTTTTTTTTCTTTTTTGCATTGATGCATTTTACATTTCAATGGCTCAAAAATATTTCTATGTAGTATATGTTTTGAGTAGTTTAAAGCTGCAATTCTAAATCAGTGTGTTAATATCCGAAATGCAAGTACGTGAAAAGTGGAAATTACATTACGGTATTCAATCCTGTTTCATTTTTTAAGCACTGGGAAAAAGTTTAAGGATGACATCACTTATGGTTGGCCCTTAACACCACCTTTTCATCTTCATTAGGCTCAAGTATGGGATTGCATAGACCACATTCAGCAGTTATACAGCATTGGGCTGTAACTGGAATGCCTGGTTACAAAAATAATAATGTTTAAAGTGGGAGAACTTTACTTGCAGGCCTTAACTGAAACCCATATCCCACTACACACTACAAGAATCTACAACCTAAAGATCCATTAAAGGCCCCAGCACTGGGACCAAGCTCTGCTGGCACCTGATATATAAAAGTCAAAAACATATATATATATATACACAAAACACCTTCATTCATCTATTTTGCTTGCACACACCATGTCCTTTCTCTGTCCTTCTCCAGAAAGATGCTGTTTCTAATCTGGAGCTGACCTGGAGGAGGTGAGTACCATGGTGGCCACAGCCCCAGCTAATGCAGAGCCAATTTCACTGAAGTTCTCCATTTTACACCCATTTCTGCTGACTGGCATCTACCAGTTGCTCAGGAGTCGCTCCATAGCAGAGTGATCTGACTCCACTTACCCCACTGACCGTGTTTGGCCCAGCACGTCCCTGGGAGCAGAAATCACATTAAGACTATGCTAATCAGAGCAACTCAATTCCTCACTGATCTATTCTCACTCTGATATGCCAGAAACTGTTCTTCAATCCTGGCTCGAAGCTTGCATCACAAAAGACGATGAGAGTGCTGGTGAGGTTTGGTGGTTGCTTTGCACAACAAACCATAGGGTCATAACTTGCTATGTTATTTCCAAATGAAAGCAACTCCATGAAGACTCTTCAAATGAGTTAATTCCAGCTTTGAGCTAGAAATGACATAGCTGCAGGTTAATGGAAACCTCAGTGGATAAGCAGTGCTGAAAGGATGAGGCCTTCTGCAGCTCAGCCTTCACAGTAAACTGGTGGTCCGAGTTGCATATGGATGAGCTTCGGATGAGAAACACCACACAGGTATTTGTGCTACCTACCCCTTTCTAAAACTTTGCATATTTGATTTTGCAGCTCTTCAAGCATTCTTTTGAAGCTGATGCTTGAAGAGTGTGTTTAAGTTCCTCCCCATATGTCTTGATTTATTCAGTGTGTAAAAAGGATATATTTCAAAAATTTCCTATTATTCTGTGGTTGGTTCTAACCCACTAAAACCCAACACTACTAATAAATATACTCTTGAGATCTTTGTTGATATTGTAAGGAATTTATATATATATATATAAGCTGTGTGCACATGTAAGTACATATATACATACACACACATAGTACCTCCATGCTTACAAACGTTTTTGGGATAGAAGAAATTCCCTCTCCTCCTGGAAGTCTATTTTCCTAACTGATTTTTCAGACAGCACAATTTTTTTCTAAACTGAGTATCAAACTCGCTCTGTTTTACAGAGCAAATAAAAACCCTACCAGATGGCTAGCCAAGGCTATTACAGGCTGTCATTACTTTCCACACCCACCTGTCCCTCCAGATTAGGAAATATGACTGAAGAGTTGATTTTCCCCGCACACGTTTTTGTAGCGGCTTTACCGGTGAACAGATGATGCCTCGCAGTTATCTGCAGCTCCCCCGGTGTGCTCAGCTGCCATTCAGTGGGTTTGCTTTGCTCTCCTTTCTCCTTCCCCAGAGAAGGAAAATAAGTTATGAAGAAGCATGCCTGCTCCGAGCAAAATGCCATCTGATGGAGAGCCTAATATTGCACTGCGTGACCAAAATCTGGATATAACAGAACTTGAAGAAAACTCAGCTGTGTGCAAGAATAGACATGTGCCAGAGCCACTGGTATCGCACTTCTACAGCCAACCGGAGGCTCCATCCTATCTGATTATGTTGGATAGTATTCCTTCATGAAGTGGATGTCTAGGTAGTTGTAACCAGTTTTTTGATAATTTCTCATAAACCAGCCATTTGCTTCCCCATTTCCAGTTCCTTCCTCCTCTCCTCATTGCCGTGCAGGGCACTGAAGCACAGCAGCACATGCACTTGGAAACCCCTCAGGCTGGATGGGAATAGACGTGACACTCCAAGCTCCAACTAGTAGCTCTGCTCAGCTCTTCATTTTCTGATCAGCATCCCGCTCAGACCACAGCAAGGTCAGCTAATCAGTGTTAATGGAGAACGGATGTGACTGCCCTAAGGCAAACAGCAGCTGATTTGAGTTAGCATGTGTTAATCATCAGCAAGTGAGATCAATTTCAAATCATGTCACAGTTGCTAGGGCTGTGTTCCCAGACAGTTACTAGAGATGCTGTCGCCTTCTAACTTGTCTTTTCATCTGAGAGTTTAGACACTTGCTTCATCTGGCTGGGTTTTTTTTCCCTTATTTGCACAGATGTATACATAAAACATAATTTAGTCTCTCTTTTGCAAAGTGCTCCAAATGTTATTTATTAATTTTAGCACACACAAGAGGGCGGTATTTCCAGGAACATTACAATTGCTTCAACTTGAATCTTGCTCCACAGAAAACACAAACACTGTTAAGTGCAAACAAACATCAGCTGAGCAGCAAACAGCAATACAGTACAGCTTCTAATGACAAATTGGAAGGAATATTGTGGATGTGAGTGATAAAGGGAGGTTTAACCCCCATGGTGGATAAATATCTATTGATCTTGATACAAGGGGACACAGACATCCTGGGCAGGATGGGGCTTCTGCGCTGCTCAGGGAGGGACAGGGCAGGTCCTGAGCCACCCAGACCCTGGGTGATGGTACCTGGGGAAGAGCTGAGGAAATAACCCATCCTTCCTGGCTGCTTCCATCCCTGGAAGCTTTGAATAACTCTGCCATGAGTGTGACAATGTAATAAATCCTTTCTTCCCTACTCAAAGTTATTGCTCTGGCTGAGGAAGCTGACCTTGTCTTTCTTGGCTTATGGAGGGGCAGCCTCTCCCTCTCTTTCAGTCCCTAAATTTTCTAAATGAACATTTTTACAGTGTAATTTCAGCAGTCCTGAAGTGATCCTGAAAATTGTTGTGGTGACATGTGAACAGTTTCACTCAGGTGAACGGCAAAGACAGATATCAGCAAAAAACTGCTCTAGAGGACTCACATGTATGGTGGATAATCAAAATAATTTCAAACACTTATGTCTTTTTGTACATTGCAACATTTCCCTGTCATTGAGCTCATATAAATGCAGCGTTAACAACCATAAATTTGACCTAAAACTCTGATTTTTTTGCTTTAAAGAACTGTCTTTGATCCAAAGAAATGCAACAGTGTATTTCTGTGAAACTTACTTCACAGTAATTAATCCAGTTTTTACTCTTCCCTGCCCTCCCAATTTTGGTGTGCATCCGCATGTTGCAGCAAAATGCAGGTGGGAGCAGCAATGGTGCAGGTCACAGTACAGACACGCAGCACATATTGCACACTCATAAACTCCCTGTGGCTTCTGGCTACCCGCTCGTTGAAATTATGCATTGATAATTTATTTTCATCATTGCCATCCCTTTGGTAACTGTCCTCACTACAATACAACAAGCAGCGGTGTTGTGTAAATTCTTACTCCTATTCAGCCTCTGGACCAGTCACTGATGATTTGTTTCAAATTTTTCATTGATTAAAGACAAAAGAACACAACACATTTGTATTATGTCCCTGCAAGACATGATACAAATACATCCGCTGGTGACATTTCCTTGCTTCTGGTTATGTTCTGTCACCTCTTTGTCCACCAGATTCTAGCACACTCTTTAAGGTCTAAGCTCAGACAGCCCATGAAGATGCTTGGGACCAGCTCAGCAGGGGAGTTAATTCAGCCTCACTGTATATCTCCTTTGGCCACATCTGTGTTCTTTGGCACACATGTGTGATTAGCAAATATTAACTGGGCAACCAGAATTAGAACAATTTCCTTTCTTTTTTCCTTTCCCCCAATCAGTTCTACAGCTCAAGTTTACAGAATCATTGGAAAATGAAAGAATTGGCATCATCAGACTACACGGGGCTTCCGCTTGTTGACAGTGATATTTTCAGCATGAGGATTAAGTACATGTATAAACACTGAGAATTAGCTCCCAAACAACAGATGGAAATATGATTGAAATCACTGTGGAAAGCTGCGTTTCAAATCACTGATCAGTCTTTAATTCATGGTTGCAACAGGTATCTTTCATGTGCATTTTTGATTTCAGCTATAATCTCTCTGGGCTTTATCATGTCCAGTGATGATGAATCATAAGCAGTGAAGGACATGGCTCAAATTTCATCTCAAGAATGCCATTTACATGGCAAGCAGTAAGGCAAAAGAAATATATTTTGCTTATGAACTGAGCAGTCTCATCTGGAAAGAGTAAAGCGACAAATAAATATGCCACTTCCCAGTGCCACTCAGAGTGACTTCCCAGAACAGAACCATGCTTTAACTTGAAAGGAAAAAATATCTCTGCCAAGTAATACATATTAAACAATGTGATTTTTAATTATAGCTCATTAGTTTTTGTCTACAATGTCTAGCTAGCTTAGAAGTTGCCCAGGAGACAGCAGCCTGGCCTGACATTCATCAAAGCTGTTGGATGGATTGCCATCGATTTTAATGGGCTAAAAAATCATCCCTTGAAAGGCACAGGTTTTAAAAAATTTACAGTGTGGTCTTTAATTCCTTTGGTATCAAAAAGATTTCTTACTCACATGCTTTTATAGACCCAAAAGTCTTGGGTAGAATCATACTGGAGCCATTGCTGGCTGAGTTTAATGACAGGTACTGCAGAAGCAATTAAAACCTTGAAGTCTTGAGTGGCTGGGAAAAAAAGACTGAGTTCCTTTTATGTTCAGGTCACTAAAGTGAATTTGAAGCTGGCACGATAGACCAAAATGGCTTCTAAGTAAGAACCTGACAGAGTTAGTAGAGTTTGACAGGGAGTGTCAAATTTCCGTAGAGCTCAAAACACTCACTTCTGAATATTTATGAAGAAAAGTATCATAAGAATATGGAAGTGCCCTTTCAAAGTTATACAGTGAAATAGGCTTTAATATTTTAAGCTCCTCCATGCAATAAATGCAAAATAAATGCAAGTTCTAGCCTGGAATTTCTAGCCCAGAAGTGAAGATCAGCAGAAGATAAAACAAGTTGAAGAGAATGTTTTTAATAACAGTAGTGACCTTTAAAGCTCTAGGGACCCTCAAAAAGATAACATCAGCTTTTAGAAGCTGTTTGAATCCAAAGAAATTGCTGTCACACAAGGCTGAGAATTGGTGTTGATGTTTCTCTGTTTTACCCAACCAGGGAGTTCAGAGCTGTTACTGCTGCAAAGGGAACATCCCTCCATAAAATCATAAAGTAATATTCATAGTCTCCCACTAAGAGGGAAAAAAAAAAAGTGAAATATTACCATGGCAGCTGAAAAAGCTGTAATCTAGAAGACATATCGCTTTTACACAGGGTGCACCTGGTTCTAGCTCATCCTCAACCATGAAAGGCCAATGACTGAAGAAGGCTGAAACTTCTGGAGTGTTTTACTCTTCCACAGCCTTGCCACCCTCAGCCGCCGCTCTCACCCACCTGCAGGTTTCTCATTTATTTTTCTGTTGCCAGTATGCGAGTTTTTCCTTTCTTGTTCCTCTTAGTCCATTAGTTGGACAAAAGTTAGAGGGTAATTACAGAAGCCCAGGCTATTAAAATGAATCAAAGCTTCTGTGAGCATCACTCTGCTTCAGAGCTTTTGGGCACATCTCTGTTTAAAGTATATCAAAGAACAGATGGTTTTCAAAGTTAATAGACAGCATGGAACCACTAAATAGTAGCAAACTATTTCTAATCTGGTTTCCTCAAGAGGACAGTTTAAGGATAGACCATCTTTCCCCAATGGACACATCTCTGTATTTGTTTTTATTCTGTAAGAATGTCATCTAGGAAAGAGAAATGTTCAGAAAAGAGCTAAGGCAAATAGACAAGAGACTGAAAGTGGGGTAAAGTGTTCAGCTTTTGTCATTTAAAGTGATGTCTTTAACTCTTCGCCTTCATGCAGCTTCTCTTCACAAAAATAATAATGAATTGCAATTAAGACCTGATGGACAAAATGGAATTATGTGGGAGGAAAAAGAAAAAGAGAATTCTGATGATAAGATGATGATTTTTTTTTTCCTTCTACAGCATATGAATATCTGTCAGGAAAGCAGAGATGATAGTTTTAGAGCTGTCATTGTTTAATGTGACAATGGTGCCGCTGTAGATAGCAAAACCAATGATGCCATCAAAGCAGCTGGAGAAAAGTTTGAGATGGCTCATCAGATCTTCTAAATTTATACCCACTCACAAAGCTCTGTAGCTACTTCATGTTCTGTTCTACTTTTGGGGACATATCTCTCAACTTTTTCAATACCAGGGGCATGTGTATCCTCCCCTCCACAGGTAGGAAGCCAGAAATTAATAGAAGCCATTATCGATCAGATGGACAGATTTCACTGCTGTTTTGAAAAACAATATCAGACATAGGACTTTGGGGCAAAATCCACCTGAAGAAGAAATCCTTACTGCCAGGATCTTTTAATGGGCTCTGCATCTCATCCGTATGACTAAAGAAATCTCAAAAGAAACAACCAGGTTCAATTTGTTTCTTTAGAATAAGCAGTTGTACTTTGATTCTACTTTTTCTTATTAAGTATATACTGCATTGCCGAACTATACTAATGATCTGGTGAGTTTAATCCCTGTATTATCTGATAACTAAGTAGAAAAGTTCTGCTAAGTTTAATCACTGTTTCCATGCCCTTAAGTGAAATTTTTTGCTCCTGGATTTTATTTTATCGGGCTCTAAATTAAGTGGCACATAACAGCCTCTCTCTTCCCTTCAAAAATCATATAGACCTTAATGAAGTTCTCAGTACCAAATAACTTTTCCCCACACTAATGAGAACTGGATGTGTCCTGACACTGAAAAGATTCAATGTCAAAAAATAAAAAGCCTTGCAGCCAATGCTGAGGACATTTCTCCTCACCAATGTTAGATTTCTGGCATGTGACCAATATATAGCCCTGAAAACCATATAGTTTGTGCGCCTACCTTTTGAAGAAGTGGGTGCAGAGCATACACATGTTCCATTCAGTTGCGGCCACAATGTCCCAAGTCTAACTTTGAAGTTTTAAATGCCATTATTTCCAAATTGTATACAAGTACCTGGCCTTTATTTTTGTAAGTTTTTTTTTTTATTTTCAACAATAAGACTTTAATTTGGCTTTATTCATTTTATTGTTATTAAATGCACCAAGTTTTTATATTAATGATAAAAGCAGACTGTTTGCTAGCTTTGGTCCAATGTCTTGATAGTGAAAATGGGAGCAAGTCTTGGATGAAGGTGTTGACTTACAAAAACAACAGACTACACTGTGATTGAATTTAGACACTTAGCATTGTGTAGTGCCTCCCAATGTCTACAGTAACTTGCATTTTCTAATATGTTCATACTATAGCCTTAAAACAGCATCATAGCATAGCAGTGACAGCAAGCAGTAATAAAGCTGTTATAGACAGTTATTTATGTGTGATTTGAAAACAACAAGAGAAGTTGGACCTTTGACTGATTTCCCTGAAAAAAAAAAAAAACTCAATTGTTTGGAAATATAACAGTATTCAGCATTGAAATGATGTGTTTATATAACTGTAGAAAATCAAGTTTTTTTAATCTTAAGAGGGGAAAGAGAACAGAATATATCTTTTTGAGATAAACTCATTGAAGTCAGCAGTTAAGACTTAGATGTCTTGCTTGTTTTTGCTATAGTAGTGACAGAGATATATATCAATGTTCCAGTTTGTTCCACTTACTGATTTTGTCCTTTTCTGTAAGTTATGTAGACTACACCATCTTAGAGACTGTTTTATATATGGATACAGGAAAGAGATCTATACATAGCTATGTCTTTGGCTCTTAATCACCTGTCCCATTAGTGACCAAGAGTTTCTGTGAACAAACATGTACCTTGCCTTTAAAAATAAACCAAATGCCTTCAGGTATTAATAGTTACTCTTTTTAAATAGCTAAATATGCCAGATGTGCATTTTCCATTTGGAGAATACACTATTACAGATAACACACTAAGTCAGACTGGGTAGCCTCAAACACTGATGCTTTAATGAAGTGTACTTTCTGCTTTTCTAATTATAACACAAATGCTGATCTGTGATATGAACAGCTGTCACCAAACAGCTGTACATTGTGCTGTATACATGCTATTCTGCTTAGAAATGTTTAGCTTTGCTGTCGTTTTCCAAGGTCACTTCTCACCTGAGTACACTGGGTCTGCTTAAATGGGGTTCAGAGCTCCCGGATGCTCCTGAGCATCCTGTTCTTGTTTTAGTCACAGCAAGGCTGGACACAGGCTTCCTTGATTCCTTTTTTCAATGGCTTGTTATAGCTGTTTAGATCTGGTTTTGCTGCTTGTGGGACAGTATAAGAAATGAAGCTCAATAGGTGGTAGGATTGCTACTGGCAGCCGATTTATTATCATTAGCTAGCAGAAGGAAAATAGTGTTCAAATAAAAAAAAAGAAATTAAAAACATAGCAAGTGTTGGGGCTCTAATCTCCACACTTTGCACAGTTCTTAAACAGAGCTTCACAGTCACTGTTCATCAGATTCTTCACCTGAAGAAAATTTTCTCTGTATATATTCAGAGGACAGAATATATAGCCCAAAGTTTGTAAAAATGATAGTGATTTGGTATCTAGAACAAAAAGAGCACTACTACATTCATTCCAGAGTAAATCAAGAGGAATGCAATGTTTCCCACTGAGTTACATCAGACTGAAACTAAATGCAGACAGTGCTGAAATCAGCCAAGCAGGAATTTTATTGATATTAAGAAAAGATACTGGACCCACTAGAAATATTATATCACAGGCAAGCCCTGGACCCAAAAAATGCCTATTTAACCAGTCTTCTAGAACACATTTTTATATTCTGAGTAAATCAATGTTCAGCTAAAACAGTAAAGGGAAAACACAGCTGTACCTGTAAAAATAATGGAATCTACATAAAGTAATGCATATAAGCATTATAACAAAACTAATTATCTGCTTCCATTGGAGGAAATAGCAATATTGTATTTTACCATTTGAGACACTTTAGATTATATTAAGATCACTTATTTAAAAACCCTTTAAGAAATACAAGAATCATTAGACAGAATCTTGCCTTTATTTTCCTTCTGTTTTAAACCAAGTATTTGCAAACAAGCAAATACACTTCACATTCAAGGAAGACAATGCAAAGGCTCATATTTACCCACACGGAACTCCCAGAAGCAACAACGACATTGAAAGGACCTCAAGGGCCTTTGCAAAGTGCAGGGTGAATATTCACCAGGTATACAGGAGGGTGGGAGTGACATTCTTTGAGTAAATAGAAATCATCTCCTCCTCAGGTGCACTATGTTCCCACTAGTCCTTTGGGAAGATGCAGACTTCTTTCCTCCACCATGGAGTGCAGTTCCCCATCCCTCCAGCAGCACCACAGGGGATCAAGCTGCATCCTTCAGGGAAGCAACCCCAGAATTTCAGGGGTCATTCAGCAGAACGCAGCTCCCATACAGAGCAATTACCTTGCTGTAACAAAGTCATTCTCTTGCTGCATTTAAAAATTGCAGCAAGAGGTAAACCGTGTGCAATCTGTGGCCACCAAGGAATACAAGATCTGCTTTAGGCAGCTACTTTTTATAAATAAAATAGGCTGCCTTTGTGATCCTGCAAGAAGAAAATTCAGAACTCAGACTGGCATGTACAGGTGGGACCACTTATAGATTCACAGAGATGGTTGCCTGTAAATAAACCACAGCAATGTGAAGACAGACTTAATTGAAGATTAAGAAGCTGGTATGTAGTCATCTTGCTGTACTGACTTCAGAAGAATAAGTTAAAGACTAATTCCTGATGAGACACCAACCCTACCTGTTTTAATTGAGTGTTCTTTCTATAATAACCCATGCAATTCCTGTAAAGCGGGCAGCAGAAGCAAGCAACTCAAAATTATTTTGGAAATGAGCCATTACTGTGAATCTCCAACTGAATCCCAGACCCTCAATGCCACTATGTACATTGCCAAAGTCACCTACAAACCCAGGTTGGAGACGCAGCAGGCTATTAATTCAGTGTTGTTTCTCTTGCTAAGCCCACTGCAGCTGCAAATCCACTACTGAAAACTTCTCCCTTCTCCCGAATTCATTAGTATGCTGCTCTGGTTTAAATGTCAGCAGTAGAACATGTAGTATAGGATGAGTTTACAGAGAAATTCAGACAGGGAACTAAAATGAGCCATCACAAGTGGCATGTGCGTTGCTCTGAGTGTCACAAACATTCATTATAGCAATTCACTACTTCCCTAAATGTCTCCCTGCAAGCTTTAATGACACAGTGGTACATCAGCATAATTATCCACGATATTTTGCTACAACTGCTTCATTTTAATATCTTCTTATATCATCTGGGCTTTGGGGCAGCTTCCCACTTCTTGATGTTTTGGGACTATAGAATGTTTTCTTTAGTACTGAAAATTTGACCAAAAGTCATAGTACCTTTGTGGGATAACTGAGCTGCCCAAAATTATCTCTGAATGGGGAATTCTTGTATTTCGTTCACAATAACCTCATTGACAGTCTTGCCACAGACTTCCCCAGGAGGAGGTACAGGCTGTTGTAGCCTAAAGAAACAACTGGCATACCGTTATCCAGTCAGTGCACAACCTTGGAGTCAACCACATAGCAGACACATAAGACAAAATGACCATTAAAAAATATTCTGCAGAATATGAGCCTCACAACACCTGGACCTTCTGTAACACACTTAAGATCTTGAGCACTAACATGTCAAAAGCCATGAGAAGCAGAAAACATTACAGTGCCCAAACCAAACAAGCATTAGGCATTGGAGTTGAGGTTTTTGTGTTTTCCTGCAAGGATTTCTTAATGTTTTCTTGCAATGAAGAGGATGAGACAGCTGATTTTTGGAGATCTAAACATTCCTGGGGCAGATTGTGGTTGCCATCCAGGGAGCTGTCAGGCAACGCAAAGTTCTCCCCATGCAGCTGGACCCACTTTCAGGGGACCACTAAAATCAGGGCAGCTGTTTATGGAATAAATGAGCATCTCATGACCAGCAAAAGCAGCCTGGCATATGGCAAATAAATGATGAAGGTGCACTATACTTATGTGACCTCTGGTTATCCTTGGGATTTATATATATTCATGGACTGTAAAGCTAAAAGGATTACCGTCACTGTGGTGCAGGCCATAGGCCTCTGCTAGTTTTAACTAAACCTTGCCTTTGAGGATTACATCTGATCTTGACTTTTAGGCTGCCCTTGAGGGAAGTCTCCACCATATATTAGCATGTCAATCCCATCTTCAAAAGTAGCCTGTTAACAGTATACCACTTACTTCTGTCTGACTTTGACCCCAACAGGCCAACTACTCTGTAGCAGGTGACAACATTCACACTCTCCCTTCACCATTGAGTTTTGAGATGTAATATCAGGTTCAGTCTACAGGGTTTTTCCTATGCAGGGAGCACACAGAAACAAACTACTTGTCAAATGTATTTTGAAACTCAGACACTTCATTCTCCTTAGGAGCAGTGGTGTCAGGTGAGCTTCAAGTGGCTAGAGAGGTCCTTCCTACACAACAAGCAACCTCCTAAACTTCACTCACTAGGAGAAAAAAAGCGGTACAAGGAACAGTAATGCAATTCTTTGCTTTTTTGTTAATAGGGAAACATTTTAGTAAATTCTAAAAATTCCTTGTCTGTATTACTGCTCACAAAACCAAGTTGTCAATAGTCACATGCTTTCAATATGTCTTGAACAACATTTCATCAAGCAAAAAGTCCCCAAGAGGCATCTCCTAAACAACCCCCATACCCAACTTCTGTCTCATGTTTAAACTCTGCTTAACTACAATAAATTCCTACCTGTCAGGAGATATCTCACCTTTTGAAGACAGGGAAACAAGGTGAAGAAAAAAAGCAACTTGTCTGAAGCATTCTCCACAGCAGATCAGAAGCAGACCTACATTACTCATAGAAGGAATAACAGCCTCAGGCTGAGCTTAAATACAGTCCCTGAAGCCAGGGCTGGGGGTGGAGGCCTCAGGTGAGGCTGTTTGGTGCCATTAAGGTTTGTTAGTGCCCTCAGGACCCTGACAGGTACCTTCCATCAAGCTGTGTCTGTTATTTGCTTGGAGAAGAGGTCCCCTGGGCAACCACGGCCATCTGCTTTGCTGCTGATGAGAGGGAGCAGAGCAGCTGTGTTATAATACATGGACCTGTGGGAGGTGTTTTGCCTGTCCCTCTGATCAGATGCAGGGAAAAGGAAGATGTAAATCCTTTCCTTACTTCTGAAGATGGTTGAGAAAATGTGTTAGCTCAAAAAGTTTCACAACATAATGAAATATACTACAGTCCTCCATGATTTTCATGGTGTTAATAGGAAAGAAAATGATGGAAAAGAAATGGTTGCTGATAGAAAAATGATAGTCAATAGTTTTGCAAAAAACACCTGCTGCAAATTTATTTGCTGTTTTGTTTGGCTCCTTGGTTTGTAGGAGAAAAGTGATCCTATTCCACACATTAGTATAATTCCAGTTTTAGCAGAATAACGTCCAGAAAGAGGATTCTGGTGGTTGTCACAAGCCTATCAACTTCTGTATAAATATAGTTATATTTTTAGGAAACTTCCTTAGCGGATCAGATTGCTGAGTGTAACTGGATTCATCCTGTCCACTGTCCTCACCTGGAAGTGACAACTTGTTCTTTGAAAGCAGAATTGTTGCTCATTTATAACCATCACAACTGAGACATAATTTTGGGCTGAACTTCTTTTCAGAGATTCATTTACAAAGGATCCGGATGGCTGTGTAAAATTACCTTATTCTTTCTTACATACAAAGGCTGGATTTAAACAGTTCAGACTGTCAGTTCTGTCACAGCCACTTTGTACAGATGAATTTACAGTTTTATGATTCAGCTGTACTGGAGAAAAAATAGGATGCTATGCTGACTGGTAGTAGTAGAAGCTCTACTTTACTCATCAGTGTAAATGTATTTGGGTAATATATTTTTCCAAACAGTTTGAGGATTTTATTCTAATTCTTTAGTTATATTTTAATGAGGTATTTTGAACGAAGTTCAATTTTAATGTCTGTTGAGTTTGCTATGTTAACTACACCACTTCCACTTATTTCATATAAATGTTTTGGATGTCACTTTATAGTTTCTGCAGGCACACATTGCAACTACTACATCTTAAGTCTTGTAAGATAATAGAAATGTCAGAATTTCATGTTCTATATCAGATATAAACAGAGCTGTCGTGCAATATTCCATTTCTGACAAGAAACCAATAAAGCAAGAGAAGAAAGAAGGAAAATACCTCACAAAAAGAAAAAAGCAGCAGTGATTGATGGGCACGTAACTGAGCCAGGATTTCCATGAATAATGTTAGTTACATAACATGCCAAAAGACAGGATTTCCAAAGAGAATGATTTTATGATTAGACGTAAATTGTAATCAGGACCAAAATAGTTCTAGGAATTAAATGCCGCTAAGCATGGAAATGAAGAAAAAGGATAACTGGTCTCATTTTCAACAAGGTTTTGTTTTCCTTGGCATCTTATTTTATAGCATCTCTCCTGCCTATAAACTGTGGATTTCTTTATTTTTTAAATTGACAAGTGAAAAATCTCATTAAAACAAAACTCTACCTATGCTGCTGTTAATATTCCATGATATTAAATCTGAAATAAGTTTTTTAGGTCTCATTTTCTCTTCAGTAATTTACCACTTACACATTAGATGCCCTGGGTAATAAAAATAAATAAACACTTTGCTTTCTGGAATGTCATATTTTAACAGGGTTTTGTAACATGAAGTTCTGAGCGAGGTTTGTATGCAAACATTTCATTCATTTCATTTCAACAACATGAAAATACAATAAAATATTTTAATCAATATTGCAGCCTGTAAAATGTATTTTGCCTTCTCACAAAACACAAATCATCTGGTAACATTGAGACAATGGAAGTGTTTGACAGAGAAAACTTCTGAAATTTGTTTTTAGAGGCTGACATGACAGAATAATTAACACAGGCTGCCCAAACTTATAATTCCAGTACGCAGCACAAGGATGTGAATGGAAATGGAAATTCAACCTGTTTAAGTCCAAATGTGAGTTAACTCCCAGTAACCCTCTGAACAGCAGGATGTCTATGGGACACAGCAAAGGGGCTGAGACCTCCTTACCCTTTTCTTCCTTCTAGTCTTCCACTTCGCTCAAGTGGAAGAAAAGACCAAGCTGTCCATGTGTGTCGAAATGCACATGTCTGCAGACACTCATGTGGACTTCACAATGCAAGTACCAAGCTTAAGACTCTGCTTATGGAATAAGGATCCAACATGAACTGAAGGATCTACCCCAGGAAAGGCCAACTTCAAACTGGGGCTGCAGGCACCAAAACGGCCAGATTAGTTGTAGAAAATCCAAGTGTACATCAGTAATATTTAGGAGGAAGCATGTGCAAGTGGAAAGGTATGGATTGCGCTATTTGGAAACATAAGCGGGGATTTACAGGCAAGAGATACGTAAGAGGCAGCCAGCTTTGTGTGCTCGGCAGCTTAGCAGGACCCATCTCAGCTGTGGCTTAGGCCTGGGCTGGACAAAGCACTGGGCGATGCTGGTGGCACAGCACCAGCGCAGGGCAGTGCTCACATCCAGGAGGCTGCAGCCTGACCAGACAAGATATGAGCAGAAGAGGGGGAGAGTTTTCACAGCCATCCCCATGAACACTGCAACGGCAGTAAGTACAAATCTAAATTATGAGTGATGTTACTCCATGGGCTCAGAGGAGCGACTGTATCGAGCTATTTTTAAGTAAGCTTTTTTAATTTAATCCTTTTTCAGTGTAACTTTCAGCTTGTAGTTCTTCTTTTACTCCTTAGAGTTAAAACTAAAGGAGGGGAAAATGTCAACTTTCAGTTTCATGTCTCACACACAAATTATCTTACTACAAGGTCAACATTGCATGTATTGTTCTCCCATGGATTGTCTGCATTTGCTGATAATTCATTCATTTTCTGGCTCATCACCTCTTCCTTCCAAGGCATTAAACGGCTCTCATGTCTCCTCAAGAAATATGAGAGAGCTTGATTGCATGGGAATGAGAAGGATGACTGGATTTAATTTTGACGTGGCTCTTTCCTTTGTTTCTCTTATTTCTCTGCTTCTTGATGGGAACACAAAACCCGATCTGCTGCCAGCGCAAACGCGCATGAGGAAAAGCAGAACAGACCTACTGGGAAACTTTACTCTCCAGAAAACAACTTTGGGCAGATGCTGACAGGTGAAATTCCTCTGTGGGAGAATCCCTGTGAACAGGAAGGTGCTGCTGCCGCTGAGGGACTGGCACCAACCACACATCTTTCACATCCGTTCATTTTTGCCTCTGGAAAACCTTCTTGCAATTGGTCTTTTCCCGAGCCCAAGAAAAAATTCTAATTTATTCCCACAGTGGTACTAAAAACTCTATTTCCTTATTCCTGAATAAAAATGCAGATGAAATGCGTTCTCTGTGACGCATCTTCTCAGGAAAAATCTGTGTGAGCATATTTGATTTATGCTGCAGAACAAATGACAGTATCAAAGCAAGATAAAGGTTTTATTATTTTCTTCAACCTCCCTTATTCCCATATCTGATTATTTAATGCCAATAAACACATTGGTTCACTTTTACATCTTGGATCCTACAAGGTAGAACCTGTCACTTACAGCTATTTTGACTTTCAAACAGGATTTTTGAACATCCAGTTATCTTTACATTTCTGTAGACTGCCTGTTCCAAGAAGTAATGGATTAAACTGGCCATGGGGAGAGGGGCAGGAGGTTGTCAGTAGGACTGGCTCTCCAAAAGCACGTCAAGTCAGATCTACGCAGCACTAATGAACTCTTCAGCCACCTTGTCTGTCAGCAAAAATAATCCTCTTTCAACTGTCTTTCCATTTCTGAAAAAAGCTTCCTCTTAAACTGGAGGTTTGCAAGCGATGTGTCCTGTGAAACCATCAGAAGCAGCTAAGAGAGGTCGTGCAGAGCAGCGATGGGGACAGGGCCTTTTTAGCAGGGCCTGTTATGACAGGACAAGGGGTGATGGTTTTAAACTAAAGGAGGGAGATTCAAGCTGGACATGAGGAAGGAATTTTTTACAATGAGGGTGGTAAAATACTGCAACAGAGAGGTGGTAGATGCCCCGTCCCTGGAGACATCCCAGGCCAGGCTGGACGGGGCTCTGAGCAACCTGAGCTGGTGAAGATGTCCCTGCTCATGGCAGAGGTGGCACCAGATGAGCTTTGAAGGTCCCTTCAACCCAAACTGTTCTATGGTTCTCTTATATGATTCTTACAAGCACGCCCACTCACGCTAGTTATACAAGTCATTGCTATGCAAAGGTCAGAGGAACTCCCTGAGAGTCATCATCATCCATCCCTCACTCCAGCTCACACGTGTGATTCCAGCCCAATGGTGCAGCTGCTGCTTATAAAAAGCATATCCAAAGAAAACACAGCTTTTTTTTCCTGTTCAGCATGAAATCCATCAAGCCACCACCAGCTCAGCTGCTGAGTGTTCTCCCAGTGCTCCTAATTGAGGATTTCTCCATATGTGGGTGGCATTTCTTGCACAGACCTCCCCAAACCAACATCAGCTGGGTTTGGTGCCCACCGCACACCACTCTGCTCTGCCAGTAAGCAGGCAGTGAGTAGCTACTTGTCTGACAAGAGACACAGCGAAAGGCAGCACAGCGGCTGTGTTTGAGTACATCACTGAACACACATCTAAGCTGCGCTTAAGCTAACTGGTATCTTTGCAGTCTGCACCACGGACATATTCGTAGTATCAAGGTCTCTTTTTTGGAGGGCAGGGTATCTCATGAATACAGTCCTTGCTTGAGTGAGAAGCATTGTCATTATCTTTTGCTAAGAATGATAGTTAGAATCAGTCTTTTGTGTATATTAATGGCACGTTAATTGACTCTGGAAACTCATTGCTCAGAAGCAATGGATTCGGGGCTAATATTAGCATTTTATAGCTTTTGATAGAATGTAAGTGAGGGTCTTGCCAAGATAAACACAACGTTTGCTTTTATTGCTGGCAGGCATTGCTAGAGCTCCATTGCAATATATATCAGCAGAAAGCTTAATATGCAGTCTTTAACTCGTTGCTGTGCTGGAGGTGAAATCCTACAAAATCAGCGCTGAAACTCCCTAACTAAAGAGAATTTTAAGAAATTCCTACACCCTTTCCTTTCTGAAGGAGCTTTTTCTCGAGGCTCAGCATGGAAAAGTAAAAGATTGTAGAGTTTGCTGTTGCTTTAAAGTGCACACAAGAGAGTAAGAAATAAGAACATTTTTAGCTCTGCATTGCAGGCTGCCACTGGTACATGAAATTTCCCACTGGGTAATGGGGAAGGTTGGACAGGAACCCTCTTTATCAGTAGAAAACCCTTGTTAAAACATTGGCCGCATATATCTGAGCCAGACATGACCAGACATAACATCAAAAGTTGCAGGGCTCACAAAGGAATTACATCATACTATTCCTGTTTGCCCCATGAAGTGCTGTGTGGGACTTCTGCGGCTTATCAGGCATCTGGAACAGAATATTTATCCTCTATATCCCAATGGGATTTTCCAATCACTCTCTCAGGTGCCTCAAATCACATCCATCCAGAGCTCTGCTCCTCACACCCCTTGTCTGCACAGCTCTGGCACAGGGACTTGTGGAGCTCTTGAACAAATCTTGGCCAGTGGAACATGCCCATTGCATTTGAAACCCGGTATCCTCCTAAGGGAGCTGCTTTCAAAGATGAGAAGCCATCTGTCCCCACTTCTGGTGTTTTCTCTCCTTCCACATCCATATGTTTAAGGCACAAATAATGTTTTCAACTCAGAAGCCTAATTCGGTCTGTAAATTGCAGATTTGTAATGATCAAATCTTGTTTATGACGGGCAGTGAGGCTTTTTTCATCACCGTTTGCTGATAGAATTCCTTCTTCATAGCACTAGTAGCTTGCATCTTACTGTCCCAATATTTGAATTTAGTTTGGCATATTATATTCTGGACTCCTGCTTGTTTCACCCAGATCCACGATCATTTACAGCCACAATTCTGCTGCATTGGCTGCTCTCTCCCAGTCAAGTTTCTATCATAATAAACGTCGGCAGAGTAAGCAAAATGTTGCAAAATATTGCTTTGATTATCAAAGTGCTGCAAGAATGCACCGGAGAATCTCCGTTGCTTATGCGGCCGCTTGGAATGAATAGCAGTAAAAGGAAAATATTATTTCATTTCTCTGTAGATACATCGTGTGTGGGCAGAGCTGAGGCCATTCTGTCGGTGAGACGCCTGATTCTATGACCAAGAAGAAACAAGTTTAGTTCAGATGCTGTAGCTCTGCACCTGGCAAGGCAGGTTTTTTGAAAAAAGGCATTTTGCATTGGCAGGACCAGGGGGTAAGAAGCCCAGAGCATGCGGGAAGTGTTGGGGATTCTTGGCAGTAAGAGGAGAAGACACCAAAGAACATCATCTCAGGGCAATGGAGATGCTGAAGGGAGTGGAGCATCTCCCTTCTGAGGAAAGGCTGAGGCGTCTGGGTCTCTAGTTTGGAGGAGACTGAGGGGTGACCTCATTAATGTTTACAAATATATGAAGGGTGAGTGTCAGATGGATGGGGCCAGGCTCTTCTCGGTGACAACCAGTGGTAGGACAAGGGGTAATGGGTTCAAACTGGAACACAGGAGGTTTCACTTAAATTTGAGAAGAAACTTCTTCTCAGTGAGGGTGGCAGAGCCTGGCCCAGGCTGCCCAGGGGGGTTGTGAAGTCTCCTTCTCTGCAGACATTCCAACCCGCCTGGACACCTTCCTGTGTAACCTCATCTGGGTGTTCCTGCTCCATGGGGGGATTGGACTGGATGAGCTTTCAGGTCCCTTCTAATCCCTAACATTGATTCTGTGATTCTGTCTTCACTTCTGGTGGCCTCCATGGACATTCAGTGACGGCAGAAGCAGCTGCAGAGATGGGGAAGCCCTCGGGAGCCACTGTCACCTTCCAGGGTGCACCAGGCGGAGGGACAACATAGTGCTAGCAGCAAGAACCCCGGCTAGCCCAGCAAAGGGGTTCTCATATTATTTTTCTTAACAGTTTTTAGAGGTTAAGGTTGTGTTGACTTTCTTATTTGTTTTTGTTATTTTGGGGTTTGTTTTGGTTTTTTTTCTTCCAGTCAGCTTCCATTTTAACTTAATTAGGTGAACTTCATCATCCTGACACCATGACAAGCAAAAGCATGGGATCTTTCAAGCGTCTCCTCGGGGCTGTGGCTGACACAGCACTGCTGTTTGGCTCACTGAATTCACACCTGTTTTAAAACACTTTTGCCCTCCCTACCAACTTTCAAAGTTTCACCGGTGGCCAAGCGCAATCCCTACAACGTCATTACCCTACAGATTATTTTAAGTTGTACTTAGCTGAGCCTTAATTGCTTTACCCTCAGTGTTTCCAGTACAACATCTGATATGATTAGCTATGCCATTAATTATCTTGCACTTTAACTATGAACCTCCTGCTGAAAACCAAGGAAAGGTCAATGCACATCTAAAGAAAATAGTACCTAACAAGATACATTTATCAGTAAATTAGGCACAGTGTGGGTTCAGCACACTCTTGCAGTCTAAAGGGGTTTTGCTAGCGTGCTAATGATACTTGTTATTTTTCTAAGGATATATGCTTGTAGTCAACAGGGTACTGCCTGCCTAACACTCCCCACGAAAATCCTTTATACATTATAACAAGTAAATCGGATTAAAGAAAATAAAAGATACTTGGTAAGTAGTCCAGTCAGCACAAGATACTGGTCAAATGATACCTGACTAGCTGTTGTTACAGATAATAATTCTGTTACATGTTTTTTCCTAGAATAATGAAAATAATAACAATCCACTCAGAATGTTCACAGTTATCACCTAAGTGTTATCATACACTCTGTCTCTCGAAGGTTTCATAGCATAAACAGTAAAATAGAAGGACTTCTGGACATGTAGTTTTATTCTAAAATGCTATGTCATTTGAACACAATCACTATACAGGCAATTTTTCAGGTGTTTCCCTGTAGTCACAGATACATGCACACAATCTTTTTTTCTGAGTATTTTCTGAAGTGCTTGGGGCTTTTTCCCCCTTGCAGCAGATGTGTCCTGTCATCCTTCTCCTTTAGGGGTGTTTAACAATATAATGTTGCCATTTGTAAATATTTTCGGTGTTTCATTTGGTTCATCATCACCATCGCATATATTTTCCATGTCTATTTTCTACAGCTTGGCGTAACTTTTCACTACCCCAACCCTCTTTTCTTGTATTCAAACATCATCAGCATCAGCCACCGACTCAGAACATCTCCCGCTGACTGGTTACACCCTCAGTTTTGTTCTCCATTTTTGTCCACAGCTACTCACTGACTTCAACTCTTATTTACAACTCCTATTAAGGAAATTTGAACTGAATAGACACATATTTTCCAACACACACACCCCAAAACCACCCTACTTTCTGTTGAAAAGCCAAAATAATGTAAGTGATTTATGTGTGGTTCTGAAAGCCACCTCATCCTTTCTCTGGGACTGTTAGTGCTATATAGTCACAGTCTCAGCTCATTTACTAGATTGTTAATAGCTCTTTCCATCCTATTGTCAGTGTTTTCTAAGTGGGCTATCTCCTGTGAGGACTTCACAAATCATTCAATATGAGATGTCATAATATCCATTATATTTGGATCAATAAACTTGTACTGCAATCCTATTAGTGAAGGATCTTCCAGTGACTAAAAGCACATTTATTTGTACAAAGGATGGTCTGAAAAACAAACCTAACCCTGTTTATTGACACACCTCAGTCCTGAGAAAATGGTCTTTTAACTAGTCATTTAGCCAAGATATTTTGCAGAAATACTCCTTCATGAAGGAGTTTTTGAGGTTACTTTTTCCTACTTTACGCTGCAACTCCTGTTTTCCACTCAGCAGCACTGACGTTATTTTCTCCACGTGTAGCTTCCGCCGAGAAGCTAAGGGGAAAACAGAGTAGAGAGAGAGTATTTGCCATGACAGGGCTGTGCTCCCTTTTCCCTGTGGCTGGTTACTTTATATTGGCAGAAATCTGAGACGTTTCTGCCTCGGTTCCCTTGCACAGCTCCCACCCCACTTAAAGAGCCCCCAGGAGGATGCCAGGGCTACAGCTTATTATTTGGAATTTCAGAGCGGTATTTTCATAGTCCCCCACGCCGGTGGAAAAGCCAGGGAGAGGACAATCATAACTGAACATCCTTCAATGCAGAGATCACGAATCCCCTGAGTTACAAACAGATGAACAACTAAATATTTCACAATACCCATAACATAAGACTCAGGAAAACCTGATTTCTGTCTACAGCCAAGTGAGCTCCTTCCAGCTTCTGAATAAACCCTTTTTCCCTACAAATGCACTCAGAGCAGCCTCAGGTATAATTATTGCTTTGGTTGCATTCATGAGGCCATTTTAACATGATTATATTAAAAGTTGTTTGAACATTTCTTGGCAGAAAGGGAGATACAAGGTCAACTGCTTGCTTGCTTCTCCTCTCAGACCTTTGTTCTCTATTGCCATCTCTTAAATAGACACACTTCACTTTTGATTGCCTGAATTTGTATGGATCTGAGGCTATTTTATTGACTTATAAAAGATGTTTCTTCTTTTACAGTCTCCACATCTGAAGAAAGACGGTGGAGTCGTGGGTTTTGAAAGTCATGGAGCTGAACGCACTGTTCCTCACGCATCTTGAAGAGCTGCGTTCTCACTGCAAGCAGGTGAGTTGTCCAGGGTTCCTACACTCTCCCAATAGCTCAGCTCAACACTGCACTGGGCTGGGAGAAAAATCTGATCATCACCTCTGTTCAGCTCACTGAAAATTTTCACTGCAGATATAAGACAAATACTTAGTTCTTTGGGCTTTGCAAGAAAGGAAACACAAGTTTATGCTTTTCTGCGCATAGGCTGATTTTCTTGTTAGGAATAAACTCCAAAGAGAAGCGCAGATTATGTGAGTACTGGTTGGTGGTTGTGCTGCCAGTCAGAGGGACCTCGAAAGGCTGGAGAAATGGGCAAACAGGAATCTCATGAGGTTCACAGAATCCCAGACTGGCTGGGGTTGAAGGAGCCTCTGGAGATCATCCAGTCCAACCCACCTGCTCACGCAGGGTCACCAGAGCAGATCACACAGGGTCGTGTCCAGGCGGGTTTGAATGTCTCCAGAGGAGACTCCACGGACTCTCTGGGCAGCCTGGGCCAGGCTCTGGCACCTCACAGGAAAGAAGTTTCTCCTCATGTTCAGATGGAACCTCCTGTGCTTCAGTCTGTGCCCGTTGCCCCTCATCCTGTCACTGGGCACCACTGAACAGAGTCTGGTCCATCCTCTTGACACCCACCCTGAGATATTTACAAACACTGATGAGATCCCTCTCAGCATCTCTTCTCCAGGCTGAACAGACCCAGCTCTCCCAGTATCTCCTCATAAGATGCTCCAGCAAAGGCACCTGGAGATGAACAACCCCAAGTACCAGCACAGGCTGGGGCTGACCAGCTGGAAAGGAACTTTGCAGGAAAGGTTCTGGAGTCCTGGCGTAAATAACATCTACATTCTTGCTTTTTTACCACTGTTTGCATCATACAGCAAGGCAAACTAATGTTCATGTACTTCAAAGTTCTTCAGTGAAAACCTCACATGCAGCATCAAGGATGCTTGAACTGAGACCCAGTTTTGATGCAGCAGATCCCAGGTAACCAGAGCGATGCTCATCTCCACAGCCTCCAAACCTTTGCCTGGGGGCACCCAGGAGCGTGTGGTACCCAGAGCCTGTCTTCTGCTCTCCTCCACCTCCTTCCCATCACCACGCAAAAACGCTAATTCTATAGAAGAGACTGCTAGGAATTGGCATTTAAATTAAAAACCCCTCACTGACTCTCTGGAAATGACGAGTCCCAGCAGGTCTGTTTGTCATTGTGTTTACACTGGAGTGGTTCCATTAGCCTCTGGGAAGCTAATCCTGATTTACACTTATGAAAATCAGATAGAAATCTAGAGCGAAGCTCATGTTTTATTTTAACAGTTGCTGCTACAAGAGTCTGAAAACAACCACCAGACTGCCCCTATTAAATCAAAGTAAGCTGTCAGTGACTTACACCACTTCCGTTAAATACAGATACACCAAGAGTATCAAAATGGGAACAGGCATTTGAAATAACGTTTCCTGTTATTAAGCAAGAATGCACGGGATTATTTTATTTCAATATTAGAGAACACATTCTAACTCAAAGCGATGATTTAAAAAAAGAAAAGTAGTAGGATATTTAGCTTGGTCTGAGAAACACAGCCCTGCAAAGTGCTGCTCTCCAGTGCCCGCTCCTGTTACACTGGAACATTTCGTCTCCCCCAACTAGCACCCTGGCACTGGAAAAATAAGGAAAAATAAAATGCTAAGGTTTTTTTATTTATCACAAGGGAAAAAAAATAACACACAGGGAGGAATCAGGGAGAACATTATTATGGAAATTGCATTTTAGATAGAGTTTGTTACACATTTGTCATATTGCAGACATAAAGTTGTAAATATTGACGTAACATACACTGGGAAAGGACCAGGACAACTCTAGAAGCACAGTTATTGAATATTTTCAGTGTTATGCAAGATGTCTCCTACCATCAGGAGAAATTAGTTAACTAAGTTTGAGGTGTGCAAGCTCTTCCCAGAGGTCAGAAATGCTCAATGCCAGCAGAGGCTGCTGAAAGAGTGGGAGAGGAGCAGAGGTTAAAGGGTTTTTCAATAGAAATCAGTTTGCAATGAAAGATTCCACTTTGTCCAGATGGGAATCTTTTCGAAAGGTGCTGGATTTCTTAGAGATGCTCCAATATTTTCCTCAGAACTCATCCATGAAAAATTTCCACCTGAAAATTCATTTCCCAGATGAGGCTTCCGTGGAAAACTGGACTGTAGCAGAGTCTGGAATAGCACATGAAACATCCAGAAAGGTGAGACTTTGGTGAAAACCAATTAGTTTTTCACTTTTCTGGTTGTTTGGTTTTTGGTTGTTGGCTTTGTTTTTGTTTGGTTTGGGGTTTTTTTGGTGGGTTGGTTGTGTTTTTCAACTTATTCTGCACACTATGCACTTTTCCTATCTGTGCCCTTCAGTCCTGTGGCTTTGGGGAGCTCAATGACAACCTTCAGTTCCTATGGATCTTCTCTGCTGTAATGCTGCAAGGATAAAGTGCTTGTAGAAAAGAATAGTCAGTCAGTTTGATCCTTCCATTAACTCGTTTTCAAAAATCTGTGCACATTAACCAATTTGTAGATATAAGATCAATACAATGATACACGGGTGCTTATCTGGAAGCAGCAAATACCGTTCAACAAGCTTCCTCACAGGAGAGTAAAGGCATCTGCTTTTCAACAACTTCACTAAACTAAGTGTCATATCTTGTCAGAATTCTTCAGATCTTTGTAAATCATCTTTGTTCTCTATAATCATTGGTTTCACTGTCATTTTTCCTTTGTTAATGTTCAAACTCCTGTTTGCTTTTAAGACGGACTGCAAGCTACTGTAGCTGCAGTCAAATTTTAATTTATGTAACTAGAATTGATTTTAATGCTATATTCCCAAAACAATGTCACCTGCAATACTCCCCTGGGCATCCTTCCGTTGCTAAGTAAGCTCCTTGCCAGCCATGGTCCCCCATAGAGCAGCACTTCTCGCACCCCCAGCACATTTAGGGTTCTCTGGCACTGCTGTTCCCTCCCAGGGGCTCCAGCCCAGGGGCTTTATAGTAAAAGAAGAAAGTGAACAAGGCACCATCAGAGCTACTTAATCATACTTCATCAGATTATTCAGTATCATAAGTGTATAAAATTCCACTCCATGATACTTACGATGAAAATGATGCCAGGGGTTGTGGGTTTTAGGGTTCTTTTGGTTTGTTGGGTTCTTTTGTTTGGTTTTGCTTTTCTCTTTTTTAATGTATTTTTTTATACATATTCTAGCTAACAAAGCAAATTCTAAGCTTAGAAATCTCGGCCTTCAGAAGTTAATTTAGAAAGATACAAATAAGTTTGGTTTGGATGCAAAATTCCCTTTGGCAAACTTGCTTCCCAGAAGAAGATGGACTTTGATAAACTAAAGCAAGTCCAGTGGAAAGCCCCAAGGTGACCACAGGGCCACAGCACAGGCCATGCAGGAAAATCTCAGTGGAAATGTTCAGTCTTGAGAAGCCCAACAGGAAAATCTTATTGTTGTCTTCAGCTATGTAACGTGAGGGTACAAAAGAAGACAGAGGTGTTATTCTTCAAGACAGGCAGAGAAAGGACAAGAGGCAATGGACACAAGCTCCACCTGGGAAATTACAATTGTGTATTAGAAAAAAAAGTTGCCATCATAGCAGTGAAACATTAAATAGGGCACAGAGATGTAAAGGATCTTCATCCCTGGACAAGGCCCTAAGCTGCTCCTACTATGAGCCGCACAGTTGGACCAACTAACCTCTCCAGAGGCCCCTTCCAACCTGTTTTCCGTGATGAAATACAAAACCTTGTTGTAAAGACCCACTGGAATAACATATTTTTAATTATAATAATCAAAATATATACACAATAATGTGTATTTTACATATACCAAGAAAAGAAAAACATTCTGCATTTCAAAACTCATCGGCTGCAATAACAGAGGTAAATAGTCAGTAGTAAGGTTAAGTCACTAATATTAAGAAAAGCGACAATTTGCATGTAAATTGAAGCCAGAAGAAAGCTACAGCAGCTCAGCATTCGGAGACAGAAACTCAAAGGATTTCATTGTACCCAACTCATCTCAACTTCATTACATGACAATAGAGTCTGGATTGTAGGTCTGGACCTAGATTATTATTTAGTGCCCATAAACTGCAGATTCCTCTATTTACATCAACTGTTCTGAGATATTAACCTGGAAGGTCAAGGAAAGTATTTTAGTTCTCACAACTGCAACCTAGTTTCACTAAAATTACCTCCATTACCAGACCAAAACATTGTTTTAAACTGTTCTTCATTTCAGGAGACGTGAACACTGAACTAGCTGTAACAAACTTCTAACGTTTTCAAGTCCAAGGTTCATTTTTACTTAAAAAAAAACCCCAACACAATAAAACTCTTAACAGAGGCTTAAAAAGGTCTCTATAAAATAATCTCCATCACACTTACAATAGTAAGAAAATTATTCTGGTTTCTAGTTTTTAGTAAATATGAACAGCTTCATGTAATCTGCATTAAAGATGGTTCTAACTACAATTCACTACAAGGTGGACCAAAAAAAGGCGTCAAGAAAAGCAGATTATTGCCATTTCTCAACAAATCCTTCTTAAGAAGGACACGTTGCCTTGATAGGCAAAGCGTGTTTGACAGGAGAGCTAAAGGAGAGAAGCAATGATTTGCACGCCAAAAAAACACCTTCCACAGCGATCACTTTATACTTGGCAACTGTACAATTAAACTGATTTCAGATCAAAATTGTGTCACTCCATCCATCTCTTGAATGATGGTGATGATAATCTCAAAATGTAAGTTTGCTTGGAGTGACACTAGAAGGTAGAATCTGAGTGAGTTCTAGACTGGCAGGAAAAAAGCCTGATGCTTATGCTGTCATCTGTAACTACGGAAATACTGGATGTTCTTCAAAACGCTTTTCACCAGGTCTGTCGGAGCAACAGGTGTGGCTGTGCAGAGAAAACACAACATATACATACGGGTAATATTAAATACATCAAGTTTTCTATTCCTGCAGTAGTACTAATAAATGTGCCAGCACTCAAGAGGACTCAGAAAGATCTAAAAATCCACACACATTTTTAATCCATGTTTTAACGCAAAAAAGCTCCTGAAATATGTTTTGCGGACACAAATTGGCAATTACAATTACAAACAGAGAGAGCTCACAACTGCTCAATAAGATGCCATTCACTTTACATTTTAATTAGCTACTAGATGCTTTAACTCATGGTAGTAAGTTACCCCAATCTATTTAGAGTATCAAAAAGCTTCAAGTGTTTTCACCCTGAGCAGAGACAAAAATATCTGTAACTATGACTTGAGACTCTGCATAAGCCACTGTGATAACTGATAAAGCACGGTCAGAGCTGTGCTGCCTCTTTCCTACTCTTTATCCGTGCTTAAAAAAATGCATTTGATCAGCTATGACATTTCATTTTACAAAGAGATGCTATCAACCGACCACCAGAAACATTCTGTTGCGAAAGACTACTAGAACTGTATGGTGGTAGGTAGAGATATCTAGAATATTCCTCTGAAATGTCAAGTATTTCTCTTTGTACTGTGTATTTGTGTACCCTGACATTATCAGTTCTTGTGAAAAAGGGAGAAATACATCAGAAACTACCCTGTTATATGATTCCAAACAGAAAAGGTGCATATTTCTTCCTCCTTGCCTCTCAAAAGAGAATATAGCTTTTTCTATTACATCCAGTGATGCAAACTGGTACAATATGGATCTTCAGTCACAATATACACATCTTAAAATAAAAATACCTGCAAGTATATTTCATATCTAAGACACTCAATTACATAGTATATTTAATTTCTTTTCAAAGTGAACCAACTTCCAGGTAATATCATTTTCCATCTACTTTCAGTCAGCTACACAATGATAATAAAATACTGGCATTTATAAAAGTCTCATTTATTAATTTATCAATATCAACATTTAACATCATCTTAAGAGAAAAGTGACTTTTTCCCCAGAATACCGTGCACAATTGGTCAACCACCACTGCAACTTGCACATCACAACACTGGAACACTGTTGGTGTTATTTCATCTACTGCACTGTAAAGGAAATTTCATCATATCCAATATCGCCAAGTTTTCCTACACTTGAACATTCACTGAACAATTTAATTGGGGAAGAAACATCATAAAGAGAGATCACACTTTTGACGTATTTGTACCAGCATATATTACCCTATACCAAAATCTCTAACAGCAGATATATTTTAGGAATTAAGGGGGGAAGAACTTGAAGACTTCCCCTGCATTTAAGTCTAGAAATCGGTTTTTCTATCAAAATCTCACTTTGCAGCTGCCTGCTTCATAATTTAGAATTCAGAGGAAAAGGGAAAGTAAAGACATCTAAGTTGCAGCTGAATTTTATATAAATACATAAGTTACGTTAGAAGAAACTTACAAATTCATGGATCTATACATCAATGTTGTGGCTGTTCAGGATTGATATTCATAGTCCTGTATATTTCTTTGAGAA
The DNA here is from genome assembly GCF_036013475.1 of Columba livia. Lineage (NCBI taxonomy): Eukaryota > Metazoa > Chordata > Aves > Columbiformes > Columbidae > Columba > Columba livia. The sequence continues at coordinate 6,141,680 of NC_088607.1, forward strand.
ACAGCAAGGCAGTGTCTTCAGATTCCCTATGAAGAATTAAAAGGTAAGTTATTTTGGTATGGTCCATGTTCTAACTCTTGTAAGCCACATTCCATCCCATTCCAGTTCTCTAAAAAGTTTGTACAACCTATTGCCCTTATCTTTTGGGAACATGGCTTTAATTCTACCAACTTGCTCTGAGCTACAATTGTTCATTAGTTTTGTGTTATTTCTGTATCAGACTAGCTTATGCATTTAAAGCATTTTTCTCCCCACTCTGTCCTCTCTAACTTACTCTGTTTGCAACTTGAAATCATCCCCTTCTTCATCCACTTCTTTGATGTTAGTCATTTGGCTTAAATCTCCTCAAATAATCTATCATTTTTTGTCTGCGACGGGCTGCTGAATACATCCCAATAATACATGCTGCTTGTCAAGGGTTTCTTTAGCCCAATGTCAAAACTCAGCCTTACCAGTTCCACCAGCAATATTCTAATTCTTATATCCTAACTGGCTGGCACTTCCTTGTAAATAGACTATATTAACTATCCATAGTCTTCCTCTCTTCCTTACCACTAAAATGTAAGGAAGTCCTCAACTAATTTAAAGATTAATATTAGTGCCATGTTTCCAAGTTGGTGTTTTTCCTCCCCTTTTCAAAAATCAAAGCTTCAGACTATCTGAATTTAAATCCAACATTGGACAGACTTAATTTTCTTACTTGTCTATCAAGTGTTCTTTAGTCACATGCAAACGATACCAGTATAAAAGATTAACAATCACTGTAAAAAGTAACAAAGTTAAACAGGCACATTTTAACACAGTCCCAAAGCTGCACTTGTTTGATAAGGGTAGATTTCTGTGCTTTTTCAAAGAAATGACATAAGGAGGCAGTAAAGATTTAGACATTCAGAACTGTGATCCTCCAAATGTGAGGAACACCATTTGTAGAGCACCAGGACAGAGTTAAATGTGCAAGCTAAGGGACTACAGGTCCCAATTAAGCATTGAAATAACAACCATGTTTCTTGATGGTGTCTGCTATTAAATGAGCAAGCGGACAAGTAGAAGCATCACCCCAGAAGCTCCATTCTCTCTCGACAGATCATTTCATTTAAGGCTTTTCCCACCACCCCTCTCAAAAAAAAAACCGAAACACCCACGCTTTCAAATTTAGGTCATTAATCATTGCACCTATCTTCCTTACTTGAGTGACAAAGAGAAAAAACCTGGCAATGATCAGCTGCCGCCTTGTGGAAAACAGCTCCTGGTTCTTCAGCTCTACCTGCGAATCCACACTGCCACCTGTGGGTCACTGCCACTGTCACCACTGGGTCACCGGCACTGCCACCCGTGGGTCACCAGCTGCTGGGGAGCCCTGCCAGAGCGCCAAGCTCAGCAGCGCTGGTAAAAATCCCTTCTACTCATCTTTAGTAACATGATACTGACTTGACTAGTACCTTGACAGGTAAAGCTTTCTATTCCATACTTTAACCCCTGGAAAAAAAAAATGCCTGCTTCTAAAAATTATTAGTTATGGAAAATCAAAACCACCATAAACAGTGACAGCGCTGCTTGTCCAGAACCTGCTGAACTCCGAACAAGACACTGGTATTTTCCTTCCGGAATAACAAAACCAGTCACTTCCCTCCACCCCCAGCATTTTGCTGAGCTCAGCAGCTACCACCCCAGCTTGGCCATGATACAAAGCTGTGCTGACCTGTTGCCAAACAGAGTTTACACATCCTTTGCTCTAACATCCCACTTCTTGTCTATTTTCATGTGTGCTTAATTTTATGACAGTAATAAGATGCATACAATGACACACTAAAAAAAAAGAACAACTCATAAAGGCAAATACAATAAATAGGTCAATAGTTACTGCTATTCCTACAAATGGAATTACACCGTCTCCATTTGAAACTCATAAGCACTTAAAAAAACAAAACAAGACAAAACAAAACAAAAGCAGATAAGGCAATGGTGTACGGTGGCTGACTACATGATGACGCAAAACTCTGCTTCTTGTTCTAGAAATTGTTCTGTATATGAGCAAGTGGTAAATTATAACCATCCAAATTTACAGGAAGACCCACTGTGCCTTTTATCTTCTTTTTACTTGTTAATCTTTTATAGCAGAGCATCAATATCCAGCATTTTCATTCCTGCATGAAAAGGTAGTAAAGTTTTACTACATATTGTAGTCTAATTCCTTCATGAATAGTTTTATTTGAAGAACTACAGTTGTCACAATGCTCACAGATAGAACTCTCCTTGTTCTGAAAAGGACTGTAGCTAAAGGTGTGAGTTCGGAGTGTCAAAGTTCAAGAGACCAGTATACATCTTCATTGCAAACAGGACGATGGATGTGTTCACTTTGTGCTAACACATCATTTTATTTTGAAGTTCTATTAGCTAACAGTGACATCTAGGTGCGACACCTCGAGACTGACTTTCCTGGCGGTCACATATACTGTTTACCTTAATACTCAGATTGTCTCAATGATATAACACTTGAGCATCCAGAGTATAACAAATTTATCTTTACAGTATGCCTGTGTGGGAAGGCAACGTCTTTCCAAATGAGAGGCCGTTTCAGAATTAAGTGATGAGGACCTCGTATCCATTTTTGTCAAAACATACTTGAAGTGAAACACTAGGGCATGATTTTTAACGGAGATCTCCTGAGTTTTCATTATAAAATACTCAAGACAGGAAGCATGTTTCTAGCTGTTATCACATTGGTCACAAGTAAATAACAGACAACAGGAGTTAAGATAAACGACAGGCATGTCATTACCAACCTGTAAAGATATACAGTTATACCAGAAAAGCAGTATTTATAGAATCACAAATATTTCCTCTTACCAGTAGCACAAATGACTCTGTAAAGCAAAAAGGTATTCATTGAAGCTTTCGATTGGTTTTTCTTGTAGAACATAATCAATACGACGTCCTCCATTTAGCATTCCAATCTTCACTGAAAAGTCTTCATCTTTTGGAGGCTCTGGACTTTCAGTGATCTTTTCAGCTAAAATTAAAGAGTTTAAGATTTATACTATTTTCAAGCACAGCCCGCTTGACTATAATCAAGATAAATTACCCATTTTCCCTGCTATAATTTCCAAGTGCTTGCAATAAGACAATAATTACAGTCTTAACTGACTGCACCACTGCATCAATCAGAAAGGTTACTGGAACTACAGGCTTCTTTCTTCCATAATAGATTAAATAGAATCTGTTTGAGGAACAGCTCACATAAAGCAGCAGGTGAGCAACTTTAAAAACAAACCACGTGGTTTATACATAGACACATCCAGTCATTTGACAGGCAAATAACCTGAAATAATATCTTTTTACATCCCCTTGCACAGAGTCAATCACTATCCTCAATTTAAACTAAGAGGAATGTTTTCTTTGTAAGTATAGACCAAGCCAGTATTACTAAAGACCAACAGATAACTCACAACTAGGAAGCCTGCCCTTGGTATCATTAGGGTAATATTTATATCTGACTTAAGTTTATTTACCCCAGCAGCATTTTTTTCTGTTACAGTACATACTAAAACGTTCCTTGACTGGTCCAAAAAACTCACCAGAACACTACTGAAGAGAATATATCTCACAAATAAATATGTATTTATACTGATTTGCCCTGAGGGGAAAGAAAACACAACTGATTTAAAAACCTGCCCTTCTGACTTAAATTTGAAAGGTTATACAAACCCAAGCCTAAAATATTGTCCATTAAAAATTTAACTTCTCTTTCCTAAAAGACAAAAAAAATGCAGCAATAGAGCTCACGTTTAATGTTAATACTCCAAAAGCAGAGAAGTCTCCTTAATAAGGTCAGGAAAATCCGACAGCAAGCGGTCACTAGAATGTTCACGTTTCTACTAATTTGAGATTGCCGTGTTGTAAGGAAACCAATGTGATCACATACCTTCTACCACCTGCTTCTCTTCTTCCTCCTTAATTTGGTTAGCTACTTTCTCCAGTTCTGCTTGTAGCTGAGTGGAAGACGTATGAGCACGTGCAAATTCATTAAGGGTCTGCCATGCACTCTTCAAAGAGCTGATAAAACCCTGTTTCAGGTCAGAACCCATACGAGACAGAGAGTCTCTCAACTCTAAGGGAAAAAGAAAATCATCATAGGAGAAGGATTTAAAATTATAGACTAACATCAGAATGATGAAACTCTGTTCAAAAAACATCCCAATTATTAGGAGAAACGGGCCTGCTATGTCATGAACACGTGTATCATGCTTCTCTATTCCATTTTAAAATATTAGTTAAAATGTAATTAATGCACAGTTAATTTCTCACTGTATGGTCAATGAATTCACACCTACTAGCACAGGGAACAGTGCAACAGCCTCCAAGTCCAGAAGGGTCCACAAAAACAGCTACACCAGCCAATCCCTGACCCTCACCACCCACCACCACACGACTATTCCATGGACGTTCAGCTATGTCAAAGCAAAACCACTAAAGAGTAACAGACCATATTTTTTTCTTTCACTATACACACTTATTAAGACTTGTAACCTAAACCATTCCTTTAACAAGGACCTTGTCTAGTCTAGGAAAGCAGACTCACTCTAATGTACCACTCTCAAGTATGGATGCTGCATTATTTCTCCATCCAAGCGCCTGCAGACAGGCTTTCAGGAGGAGTCTGTGAACTCATGTAACAGTAATATTGTCAACTGCACAGCAAAGCTGACTCTCCTATCAGGTACACAAAGTTTAAGTGCAGCACCTCGATCTGATGTATACTTGTGAGCAACAAAACCCAGTCCTTGCCCACCAACGGCTAGGGAACCACTCTTCTCGATGTTTCAATAGACACCAGTTAAACACTTCACGGTGGTCATTAGGGACAAGGTAAAAGAAAACAGTAAATTTAGTTTCTGTTTCACATCATCTTAAAAATCAAGGTGAACAAGTGATGGAGAACAATTCTGAAATGGAACTTTGGTAATCAGAAGCTCAAATCTGGAGGAATTACGATTATTACATCTGAATGCAATTGTGAATGCCAAAGTTGTGGGGCTGGGAGGAATCCCTGTGGATGTTCAAGAAAAACATGAAGTCAGATATGTAGAAATATTCATTACTCTCTTGACATTTTATGATATTCTAACGCATCAAACAAGTAAATTAGTAATGACATCCATATATGAAATAAGTTGTTACCCAGGTGAAGTCTTTTTCTGCCTTTATGATGTGGAATGAGAACTGGTTTTAAATCCAGGTCTTCAGTGATCATTGGTTCTAACCTGTAAGCTACTGGGTCAAGCTGTTAAGAAACAACACATTGACATTTTGTCACCTTAGAAATTATTCCAATTATCACATTTCCGTGAAAAATATTGCTATTTATAATTAACAGAGAACCATTCTCAAATTCTGTTCTATTTCAGTTTACAGAAACTCAGTTCCTGAACATTTAGTTTAATCATAAGATTAGGCAAGTTCATTGACTAATTAGGTCTTGTTCTCTTACAAAGATTCTAAAGAGGAAACACAACAGTGAAAGAGTAGTGAAATTTTCTTGCACTCTGATGATTTCTACCAACATGTCACTATTTCATTCTTAAGCAAATGGGACAGAAGAGGACAAGTGTACTGCAAGCACTGCAAAAACTCTAAGGAGTTCTAAATTTCCCAGAATCTTAACTGGAAACTCAGAAAACTTGTGTAAACAGCTCAAATACAACCACTTCATAAAAATCTACAATTTCTCAAAATTAATTTTTTAAAAGTTCTTTAAGCTCTGAAAATGAACAGGGCAAATATTTTCAAGCTAATCCATACCTACAATGACATGTATGGAACCTACAGCCAGCTCTACATCTCTTTCACAGTAAAGGCCACAAATATTTGGAATATATATTTCAGTTGGGACATTTTTTTTTTAAAAAGGGTGTTTTGAGAAATGTACATAGGAGAACAGGAGGTGTAATGTTCAGAGGTTAAAACTTAATGTTCTGCATTGCTGTCATCTGCATCAATCAAAATGAAATCCCAAAAGCTCTGCTTACTCACTGGGTGATAGATATTGAAGAATCCCTTGCAGGTGGGAAGTCTGTAGTTCTCATCAATCTTCTCCACACCTCTCACAGTGAGGAACACACCAATAGGAGAACCAAGAGCAAAGAAAATATCTGGCTCAAAGTCCAATGCGCTGTAAACCACAGAAACCTACCAGACAGAAATTGGATATATAACCTCTCAGAACCGCCAGCCAGATAACATAATGCTTAGTGTGGAAGGAAAAACAAGTTGTGTCTTAAATCAATCACATGCTCACAGAACTTCCAGGAAGCTACAGCTGCATCACCCTCTTCTATACTACTACTATAGTACCATTACGTTTTAATATATTTTAATATCAAAATGCTTTCTTTAAAAAAAGTAATAAAAGTACAAAAAAAGTTTAAAAATATATTTAAAACAGGAAGTCTTAGAGGTTTGGTTTTTAAGTTAAGTTTGAGGTAAAACTTAAATATAACAGCATAAATGGACCAATTTAGGCTACCATGTGCAAAGCCACAGAACCATTCAATATTATGTCATTCACACAGTTCTGCTTCTGGAACAGAACCGTGTTTACAGCTGAAAGGATAAAAATGAATTGTAGCAGCATCCTTGTTACACTAAGTTTTGCTTTTCAGCAATCCAACCCGCTCTCCCAGCCCTCCCTCCGGCCAAAGGGTAGGGTTCTACGTAAACATAATTTTGTACAACAATCAGGGAAAGTAGCCCAAAGTCATCAACAATAAAATAAAAATTAAAATCAAATAACTAAATAAATGGAAAGCAAGCAAAAGGCAGTTTCACCTGGCCAGTTCCAACTTCAAAATACTCATAGTCAATGTTCACAGAAGATACGGATGCACCAACTGGAAGTTTCCTCTTTGAGTGCAGCTGAGCAGCCTCTGAAGGGGAGACAGCACTAACTGTCTCCTTTGCTTTCTGGGCATCTTCTTGTGTTTGGAGTGTGGCAGCCAGCACCGCCTTCTTTTCTGCTACTGCTTTCTTTTGTTCCTTTTGAGACAAGTTTCAAAACAAGGAGAAAAAGTTTATTTCACTGTTGTCAAAATTCCTTTTATATATCCATAGTGTTAACAAGTGTGTTAAAGAATAGAAGTTACTCCACAGCAAGGAAGTCAGTTACATTTGCTTAATATTTTTTTATTTCATTCCTGAAAAATGTATTTACCTGCTTTGCTGCTCTGTCTTTTACAAAGTTAGCTATTTTCTTTCTTGGTCCAAGAGGTATCCCCATTTCCTTCAGGTCATCGACTGTACACATCAGCTAAAAAAAGCCCCACACACATCAGAACTGTTGTAGTAGCATATATCATCTCTTATTTGCAATGACTTATGAATTAGATAAGACATTTCGCAAAGCTAAAGAAATCACCAAAAAATTAAGACAACATGACACAAAGTGCCCTAAACAGACACACACAACATAAACCTCCATATCATAGGAAACCCTCATAAGTTAAGTGAACATTATTTACCAAAGACTCCATGTCAATCCGCTCCTTTTCAAACGTGCTTGCATACTCTGACAAACTGAGCATTTCCAGTGTCTTCTGCAAAGTAGGAACATCATCATCTACTTCAGGCTCACAAAGGTCATCACCAGAAGTAGTAATTGAGGAGCCCAAGGAACTGGTATCTTCAGTCATCTTCACAAAACAGCACAGAAATAGAATCACATGATATAACAGTGGAAAGCCAATATGCAGCAAATAAAAACCTTATTATAGGTAAGCTTTGTAACTTCATGCCCATTTTTCATAAAGCAGGATACAGATTTTCCACTAGTAATTGACCAGCAAAACATAAATTTAAAAGTGACAAAGGTTTCTTGTGATTTCCAACACAAAAAGAATATATTTCCTTGCAATCATCAAGCTAATCACTGGTTTCAGCCTGAACACAGACAGATTCTCTTCCTCTTACACATCTCCCCCACCATTCAGCTACTGTTAAGACCAAGTTGTGGGTCCACAAAGGTCAAAGCTGATGTTCATGATCAAATCCCATTACTAGTAAACTCATAACTTTAGAGAGATTCAAGTAGTTTGTCCTGAGAATCGACAATATTTACTAAGTTACACATTTCCATTAATATATTAAAATGTAATATCAGAAGCCACAATTGTGTTTCAGCCAATAAATTCTGAAAACACCAGACCTATTTGCCTGGAAAGATTAGAATGCAAATTACCTGTTTATCATGAACAGCCATATCCTTTACAGTCCCATTAACACCAGAGAATGGTCCGCTACTTACTGATGAAGCCAAGTCCTTCTGGTTAGACAATATGTCAAATAGAATTAAGGAACCTAGAAATAGGAATTAAAGTTGCCTTGGGAAAAATGACAGATTTTCCTGTCCATAAATCCTAAGGAAGATTGATATGCAATAGTAATAGCAATGTACGCATTGATCAAAAACGATGGTTGAATTAAAACTGAAACCCCCACATATTAACATGAACATGATCATTCTCAGCAAAAAGCAAACTTTTTTTTCCCATTTATGTGAAATAACTTTATGAAATTGCCATGATTAAACTGTCTTTCCTTAACCATCTTACACGGTTTACCAAACTGGAAGTACCAGCCCAAAACAGTATGTCATCTGCCTTTATAACACTTATTTGCTGATCTAAAAAAATCATCTTAATTTACTAAGTGGGGGTTCTAAGACACAGAAGTTACCCACCTAACAAGACACCAGATAATCTGTCAACTTTTAAACATGAATTAGACACTAAGTCTTCGCATAGGGAACTAAGGCAGGGGGAGAATTCACGCACCCTTGCTCAAAGCTTTATAAACTTAACTACTGAGAAGTGTTTGACTTTTAGTCAGCACTATTCTGAAAGATAGCCATGCCCTATCAGCTAATTTTAACCTTACGCTTAACAATCGTTCAAGTTCCCTTAGCGCACGAATGTTGGTTTAATCCCCAATCAATTCCTTTGACAGTTACCTAAACTGTGTCCAGCCACAGAGACTCCTCCTTTGAAGTCTGGGTTGCGACTCATGAAAAGCGCATACAATCGATTCATCTCCATCCCCACTTTTTCCACAATGGTCTGGCAGTAGGTGGGGCTGTTGTAGAACAGAACGTCAAGGAGTGTTTCATTGGTGAAGTGGCGCAGGCGTCCAATGCTCGGCAAAGTGATTTTTTTTATGTTCCTAGTAACATTAAAATCATTAGAAGCATGAGTGCCTTTGAGGAAATGCAGAGAAGAACTTTGTTAGCTTTTGAAACAACAGGTAGAAGAACTGCAGTGTAAATACTAGATATGGTCTCTACAGACATTAAAAAAAAACATAGAGACTTCTGGCCTTGTTGCATATTCATACGGCAGTGCTATCTGCTAACTGTACATATCTGAGAAAGATACAGTTCCCTTTTTATTCTCCAGGCTGAAAGAACGCTTGAAAGTGTCCTTTCTCTGTTCCAACACTGCCCTCATACAGTAGCATGGAAGTTTTGCGAGCAGACTGGTAGGAGTGGAAGAGAAAAAGAACTCGCATAAAAAATTGAAAGTTAAATCGAACTAACAGGAAACATAACACTCTTTTTGGAGAAAAAGTTCAGCATCACCATCTGCCTGCCTGGAGTTAAGACAGCTGCAGTGGAAGTGCTAGAGAACTGTGAGCCTTAGTCAGTTAGCATTGCCTGCTTTGATTCACAGAATGAAGACCTTAATTCCTCATGATAATGTACTGTTCCAACAAGAATAAAAGACTAAAACTCTAGGAAAGCAGTATGACTTGGCTGAGCTAGAACAGTCTGGAGAACACCAGCATGTGCTCCAAACAGTTCAGGTTGCTACCCTCCCAATTTCTACTTTCCCATCTTTGAGCGAGAGAAAACAGCTTGAAACGTCAAGCAACAGCAAAGGAACAGGCACCAAGATGTGATTTTTAAATAGATTTTTAAATGTGGTAACACTCCTACCTAAATATAGATACTTTGTTTAAAACAAAAAAACCCCAAAACCAAAAACCACTTAGCTCAATCGCCTAGTCATAATTCATGTACTGCTATACGACAACACGTCTCCACACCCACTATCTCATACTTAAAATCACTGCCTCTACACTCACCATCATCTATCAGCATATTAGCCACTTTCACAAACATGCAGTACTGAAAAGCGTGTGTATACGTATCCTGCCACGCAGTGTCACGAAAATAAACAAGAGAAAATACTCTACGTGCCTTTCCAGCTTTCCCTATCCTCCTTATCAAAATGTTAATTAAAAAATTTAGCAATTCTCTTTTGTAACCCAGTCATACTTTCATTCATCTAGCCTATTAACTTCATTCATCTAGTGTATTCACTTCTCTTTTTATCCACTTTATGAAAACTGTTAAGATGCCACTTGTATGAAGAGTTCACAACACTAAACAATCTACTCACCTGTCTACACCTGTTGCATCTCCATGCAGAGCACTGTGCCAGTGAACCGGCAGGAACTCCACCCTGCTCACTTTACGTTCCTCTAAAGATTTCTTAAAGTGAGCCTGCAACAGCTTCAGAGAAACAGTCCTAAAATCATCAACTGCAGAAAAGAAGAAGAATGAAAATCTGCTAGTAGCAGTACTCAAGTATAATACAATTACAAATATTCTTTTTTTCCCCCCTTCTTCGTTTTCAGACATGGTAAAAATACAAATGAAGGAAACTGCAAAGTGGAAAAATCTTTGTAACTATAATATTACTCCCCTGAGAAAATATATCTTTTGTAAAAGTGGATTTTCTAACAAGCTTCGATGTATCTCACAAAGAATGCATTTTTACTCCATGACCAGACATGGCCTTCTTAATTTAGTCAGCTGTGCTGGAATGTATTTAAAACAAAAAGCAAACAAAAACCACCCCACACAAACCACACAAAGCAAATACATACACCCACACCACAAAAAATACCACACCCCACAAAGCCCAAAGCCAAACCACTCTCCAAGTCTAATATTGAGGACTAATAATAACAGTTAAAGCTGTAAGACTGAAAAATACACAGAATGCACTTCAGGAAATAATCAGGAAAAAAAATCCTACTTAAAACTGAACTTCTTAACATTAGGTACACGCTTATCTGAATGAGTGATATAGAGACCCACGTTAACTGCTTAGTTAAGAACATGACTTCTCATTAAAAGAAGCAAAAAAACTTACCACATTCAACAATGCTTCTAAATCTCAGGTCACATACAGGACCTATGCCATGAACCATAAATACTAGATGGTCAATTTGGGACATTTCTCCTGTAGAAAAAAAAAAAAAAAAAAATAAAAAATTCAGAGTACCGACATGTACTGCAGCGGTGAAGTTTAGAGTCAAGTAACCTTAAGATATACTTGCTTTATAATGCCTACTGCATAACATGGTTCAGGATATAACATAGCCCATTGGACTCCTTCAATTAAAAAAAAACAAAACTAGCTAATCTCTTTCAGGCAGCTTAGACTAAGGAACAAATTTAGACTCCGGGCATGAGCAGCACATTGCTGTTTTACCCACTATTGTCCAACTTTTGCACAAAGCCGAACTGACTGCTCCAGCTGCAGACCCACGCGCAGTACGCACGTACCATCAGGAATTTCATCGTGGTCAGCATCCGTCCCACGTTTTACTACCCTGGGTCTTGCCTGACCATCTTGAGTGGTGCCCCATTCATCTGGTATCGCAGAAGGTTGGAACTGAACTATGACCTGAAAAAAATACATCATCCAATTAAACACAAAATCCTCATGTTTCATATTGTTAGTCTGAATGCATTGCATAGCTTAACACAATCTAATTTGACTGCTTCACCTTGCATCTGAGACAACTGTTTTCTTTAATTAGCACAAATGCAAAAAAAAAAGACTTAGAAAACCCTAGGGCTATTCCCTGTGGCAGTGACAGCTTCACTAAAACTATATTCCGAAATAACACAGATAAATCTCGTTAGTTTTAAAAGCAACCAGATGCTTTAAACAAAAATAATCACTAGTTGAAGAAGGCAGCCTGCTCAGTAACTCTTAACAATTTTAACTCCTCCAACAAGCATTATTCAAACTCTTCTTTGCTAAACCCCCACACATACTGTTCCTTAACAGACTACTGTTTATGTGAGCAATCTGAACACTACCCCTATTTATTATACAATTACTCTATCACAAGGTGGAGATAAGGTTGAAGTCCATGTTTTAATCACAAGAGACTGTTAACGAAATATTTAGAGTAACTTTTCAGGGTTTTTTTGCTATACTTTCTCATGGTTTAAAAATAGTTACAGTGGAAGATTTCTCATGGCTTAGATACACACATTACCTTACAGTTACATTAATGCTCTTCTCCCCGTGAAAGCACTCAGTTTACATTACCTTCCATTTGGTACAGACTGTCTGAGGTTAAACTAATTCAAATTGTATCCCATTTGCTGCCAGTTATGCTTAGTCAAAATATTTACTATGTAAACCCTTATTCTTCTTAGGTTTCAGAAAGCATTGTCTTTTAATCATGAGACAGCATATTGAAGCAAGGAGGAATTCAGTGTTCTATAAACTTTATCACCTTTAATGCACACATATTCAAAGCAATCAACAAGTACAATTCAAGCAAGACTAAGACTGCATTCAATTTATGCTTCCATCCATCTGCTCATTCACCCCTAGTGAATTCTGTGAGAACCAATCACCAAAACGTATTACCTTGGGATTATGCATAACAATTGTCTCCCCATTTGGAAATTCAAGTCGCCGATGCCATTGATTTGTAGTTACAGCCCTTTTATATTCTGCCTGAAACAGTAAACAAGTTACATGAAATCAGTATGCCACTATATTTTGGGCTTGTGCACAGTCTGTAATGTTAAGGCTATAATTTACTGAACTTTATACAAAAGTGTCACATGAAGCACTCCACGAGTTGATTCTAGGTCACAGCAGTGCAGGACCCATGCATGAGCAACGGGGCATTCCAGCAACTCCGCTTTCCAGGATTTGCTTACTTATGTTCCAGAAAGCACATTCTGGAAATCATTTTAATGAAACACAAAAGGTATTTCTAAGGCCATAAATGCAAAGAACTATCAAGTTCTTTGTTTATGTAAAGATAATACTAACCTCCAGCTTATCGCTAAAATCCTCAGCATAAGGAATAAACCGGCTATCCTTGTCTCCCTTATAAAACCACGTGCATCGTCTCACTTCAGAAGGTTCTTCATCCCAGTAAACTGCTTTCCTCATTCTGTCATACAGGTACACATCGTAGCGTCCTCCGTCTGTGCTCAGAACCACACTCTCAGGATCAGGCTGGACTATGACATAAAAGTCATACACGGTTACAATACGAACACATACGATCTTTTTTCTCTCTCACCCCAGCACAAATCACTTCTGTGATGAACGATAAGCCATTCTGACAGTTATACTATGGAAGAGAAGCTTCATAATATCACGCAACCATTGTGTTGCTCCTAAAATGCTTCTATTACACAACAAGAAAAAGCTTTGAACAACTCCCAAATATGAATACTTACTCCACAGCTGACAGAGATTAACAAAAAGGCAAACCAAGACACAGATAACTAGGAGTTCTATGAACAAACAGGGATGTACATCTTAACACTGACAATGTAAGTAAATAAATTTAGTGGCATGAAATACATCTTTGAGATATGTACTAACATTACTTATTACTGCCATATCACTCTGTTAAACACAAGTGGCATTATTCTAATATCTTTCTGCTAGTCCTTCTGCTCACCTCTGAGTTAAGATACGACTTACCAGAATTATAGACTTCCTCCAGTTTTGCAGAATCCAGACTACTGAATGGCATCCATAGCTGCTTGTCCTCCACCTCCTTACAGTAGAACCAGTGGGGCTGAACTGGCTCGTATTGGTTCTGCAGCAAAACAGGAGGTGCCAGGACCAGTGGACCTACAGGTCTGGGAGTTTGGAGCTGTGACTGAGGCTGTGGAAACTGAAAATACACATGGGCTCATCACCTCAATGTCACACAGCCAAGTATCAGTTCTGTAAAAACTACAGAGAACACTCTGAGCCTTTATTTCTAATATTTTTTTTCCCTAAGAATGTAATCCTTCAGTCTAACAATATTATAGAAAGGATGTCCACTTTATTATGTTTTTGAAAAGACTGACATTTTCAAATTGAGAAAGGATGTGAATTTTGTTCCCACAAATATTGTTCAAAACTGTTATGGCCTAGCACCTTGATTACCTAAAACTAGGTTTAAAATGTCCTCCTAAATTTTCAAAACTCAGGCTGAGCTTATTTCTTACAGCCATCAAATCTGACATGAAAACAAAAACCTATTCTTCTCATTATTCATTTATACCTAATTGCATTTTTGCATAAAGATTGTCAATTTTAATAAGTGCCCACCTCAGTAATAGCTCTTGTCCTGCAAAGTGGTCAGGACGGGCAGATTTCAAACTCAAGTGTAGCCTCAGCAACACAAGAAAAATAACCGATTTTGAAAGGGCCTGTAGCCCACATAAAGCTGATTTCATACAAATTGCACAGAGATCTCAGTACAACTAAAAGTGAGTCATGTCAGAAGTAACAACGGGTTTAGTTGATACATTTTAAGAAAAGAAAAATAACATGTTGTACAACATATAAAATTAACCAATTAGAAGTTCTGATTGTTCAAATTCTACTGCCTTTTCTATGGTTTTTGTCATTATATAATCTTTCTATTCTTTATTCACAATATCAGCAACATAGCGATAGCTCGGGCAAAATAAAAAGAATTTTTGTTGTTTTTAAGGAAAATTTGTCAGGTTGTGAAGGTAAAAAAGAATGCAGATTCATGCTTTGCATCACACAAAAACCTGAACCTGTGTGTTTTCAAAGGTTTGCTGACAATCTGTGCAATTTACATACAGCTTGTGGCTTCACCAGCAAAACCAGCTTGAAAAGCGATTTTTAACGCTGTAACTTGTAAATGACCTGTAAATGACTTGATTTACAGCAGAGGCACAAACAACGATGCAGCAGGTCGGCTGACATGGCAGCAAACTCAGTAACAGACAGAAAAGAGCAACGCAACTTCACAACCTGGCTTTGTTTCTGACGCCAGAGGCTCACATAGCTACAGCCTCAGAGCACTCTCATTTTACAGATAAGGAAATTTTCCTAAAGCAACAGTTCCAGACTAGTTCTTGTGAAAAGATTTTGCGCTCAGAAAAGGTTGAAGACATTTTATGTCAGAAAAAAGCAATCTTCAAAAGATAAAATATGCAATTCAAAGAGAAAAGTGACTTAATTTTTGTTCTGGTACCAGGACATGAGGCATGATTTCTATACCTGTGTCAATGACCCTGGAGGTGTCTGATACATCTGGACGGGCGGCACGGAGGATGGCGGGTGAGTAGGCGCGGGACTCTGTTGCAGCTGTGGCGGGGTAAGGTACGGGTTAGCTCTGCTGCTCAGGGTGGTGTGTCGGTAAGGGTTATACCCCTGCTGAGATGTTCCTTGGGGAAGAGCAGCCGCATTTGCAGG
This sequence comes from Columba livia, assembly GCF_036013475.1. Classification (NCBI taxonomy): domain Eukaryota; kingdom Metazoa; phylum Chordata; class Aves; order Columbiformes; family Columbidae; genus Columba; species Columba livia. The sequence goes on from NC_088607.1 coordinate 6,157,231, forward strand.
CGGGGGACAGCTCTGCTGAGGAGTCTGATACGCCGTGATTCCCACCTGTGAAGTAGGTGGTGTGCTGTAAGAGGACTGTGACTTGGGAATATGCGCTGAAAAGGCATTTTGCCCATCCTGCGACCCAGACGCAAGTGGAAGTGAAGTGGGAGGCCTGGAGAAGGGTGGTGGCCCAACAGGTGGGGCAGCCGTTGTCAAGGGTGGCTGCCCGATACTTCCAAATGGATCACTGCTGCTGGGGACTTGAGAGAAATAGTTGAAAGTCTGCGGTGGATTTGGGCTGGCAGAAGTCTGACCCAAGAAGCTGTCCTCTTCACCAACATCTGCCGAATCATCTGCAAAAACAAAAAGATCACTTGAGTGTGAGAGATTCAAACTAGTTAGTGTATGTAGTCAAAATGTTCTGTAACGTTATTTCCAAAACTCTGTTGGCCCCCATAAAGCTAAAAGCATTACAAAGCTTGCACATCCTTGATGATTAAACACACCATGAAATGAAACAAAAGATACCAAGTCTTCAAGAACATTTAAAATAAATCATAAAAGTCACCCAGCGTGCACAGATAAAGCAACAAATCTTAAAAATCTGAAATAATGAAACCAAAGCATGACTGACATCAGAGCATTCCCAAGCCAAGCTGGCAAAGACCCCTGCTTCCAGGGCACTAAGTTCCCTTCCAATTTCCCCTATGTGTACCAAACGCCATAGCAGCCTTGGTTCATTCCCTTTCACCATGAAAACAGTTACAAAGTATAGGACTTTAAGCTCTAGTTTTTAGAATTCCAAGATAAAATTCAATAGTAGAGCTTAAGAACATTCCCAATGAGACCAAACCTAGTGGTTAACCAGTCTATTGTCACTTGCTCCTTCAGTCCTCACAAGATTTACCATTTTATGTGCGAGGTGGCCACAACTCATCACTCCAAGTCCCTTGATGAACAAGACTTATTCCAGTTCTCTCTAAAAATCCTGCTCCAGGCTGGCATAAGGGCTAAAACTCTGGTGCAGAAAAGTCAGTCCTCATTCCACAGAATTGCCGGAGAGGGCTTAAAAATGTGCAAGGCCATGACCGCCCTTACACATTGAGAAAATACATAAACCAGGTCCTGGTCAATCCCAGTTTTCTGCTTTGCAGCGATCTAGTAACAAGCGGGGTGAAAAGCAGTTTATCATAGGTCTTACAGTCAAAGTGTGTTGCCAACTGCTCTGGCGATCAAATATTCCCCAGGCTATGGGGTAGAAAACACAGAGGTATCATTGCTTCTCTGCTACTCAGTCCCCAGCCAAAGAGAGAGACCAAGTATCTCCGGAGCTACAAGGAGCCAGTAAAAAATGTCTTTATCCGCAGCCAGCATAACTGTAATATAGAGTATCAAGGGAGCACGGGGGAATCCACAGAGTAGTCTCCCAAGGAAGCTACTGTTCTAATTAATTCATAATAAACCAAGCAGCTATCATGACTAAAAAGAACTATTTTAGCCATCTTTTATTTAGTAGTCTTTTCAGATGGTATCATTTTGAGGCAAGAATCACCTGCATTTATCAATTTCTCTTACTTTCACCTGTAGCATTTTATTCCCCTTCAATAAACAAAACCTCAAACCTATGTATATGAACCATCATATGAAGAATACAAAAACCACTTGTAGGCAATGACCACGATGAAGTCAAGCCTATTCATTATCTCCCAACTACAAACAGAACAGCCATTTATACTAAATAAAAGGTCTCAACTTCTAAACAATAAAATTCTTCTTCCTTTCACATTTCGTAAGCATTGCGAAATAGAGAGAAGCACACTATGCACCACACTGTCAATTCTCTGCTTCCTGAAATAAGTGGTGTCCGAGCTGGCAATCCACCCCATGATAAACACATAGCAATGTGCTGAAGAGTTTTCAAGGCCTTTACCAAATGTCCATTGACAAAACATCTACTATTCTCCAATTTCAACTTGGTTTCAGAGATTTAGTCTAACTGTATCCTTCCTTTCAAAATGAGGTGTTCTACCAAAACAAAAAATATACATATATATATATATATACACACACAGAGTTTTCTAACACAATACATTACTTTCTACTTTGCCTTTTTCTAATTTTGCAAAAATTACATTGGAACATAAGCTTAGACTGGCAGAAAAAGAAGCACTTCATACAAATTTAAATATTCTCTATGAGCCCTGACATACAAGGGCAGTATTCTTCCCATATACAATACTGTGACTGTCTGACAACCTCCTGCATATCCCTCCCTATTGTCACCTGACAACCACAGGTGACATTAGTCCACCTCCTCCTCTCTATCTACCCTAAGTATATTGGTTACTTCACCCACACCTGAGCCAGAAAATGTATCTTCTATTGTCAAACTGCAAAGCTTCTTACTTACTCTTGGAGACACAACAAATATATGACTGCACACAGCTTCCTAATGCAGGCTGCCAGATGTCAAACAATTTCTGAGATCAATTCTTATTGCACTTTACACAATTTCAAACTTGAGATCTTGTTCCCTCCTGCTTCAAACTATGATTCAAGATGCAAAATGCCCTCCACAGCCAGATCCCTATGACACCTGGCTGGACAAACCAGGAGTGCAACGGACCACAGAAATTGCCCATTTAATCAGACAGGAGCCTTACTGGGACAGACACAGAATATGGCACAACCTCTGACACTGAAATTCACTCCAGTTGCAAAACTGTGAATCTTCATCTCATCAAATTTTAATTGACATGGAAATTATATGATTCATGATGTTAATGAAATCCCATCAGATTTTGTCACTGGCTGGCTTCAAAGTCTTTAAGAAGTTGCCACATCAGAGTCATTTGTGCAAAGATACTGGCCAGAGTAGCAATTAAAAAGTACCTTTTAAAAAAAAAAAATTAAAACCAATGTGTATTTGCAAGAAATAAAAACAATAAGGATTGCAAAAATGGAAGTAGTAAGTATATCAGCTACCTAGATACCTCACGTAAGAAGGAATATCATTCTAATGCTTTTACCTGTCCCATCCAAAAAGGATGCGGTCAATCTAAAACAATGTCTCAAAGCCACACTTGACAAACCCTTTTTTTATAATCTAGAGATGTATCCCATTGATTTCCAGGTATATTAATACTCATTTTAGCTAATACACAACAGCATTGAAATCAAGACTTGGACTTTGGACTCGACATGTACCAATGCAGTAAAATTCAGACTACCTGATTTCTGGGTGCATTTCCAATGTTTAGAGCTTTAATCTCAGACTGAACACATTTCCAGAAAATTCCATTCCTTCACCTGAAACTGTTTCAGCACCAGATTTTAAGTTGCACACACATGTGCCTGGAACACCATTAAGGCTCTAGAAGGAAAGGATATTCATAGAATCTTGGAATGTCCTGAGTTGGAAGGGACCCACAAGGATCATCGAGTCCAACTCCTGTCCCTGCACAGGACAACCCCACAGGTCACACCGTGTGTCTGTGGACGTTGTCCGGTCTCTTCTGGAACACTGTCAGGTTTGGGGCTATGACACCTCCCTGGGGAGCCTGTTCCAGAAAAAAATGGTTAAACTAACATGGAAGTTTAAGGTGCCTGGTTAACATATTTTCACACAGGGAAAACAGGTGAAAACATGGAAGGGAAGCATGAAAAAAAAAAAAAGTGAGAATCGCAGAATGTTAAGGATTGGAAGGGACCTGGAAAGCTCATCCAGTGCAATCCCCCCATGGAGCAGGAACACCCAGATGAGGTTACACAGGAAGGTGTCCAGGCGGGTTGGAATGTCTGCACAGAAGGAGACTCCACAACCCCCTGGGCAGCCTGGACCAGGCTCTGCCACCCTCACTGAGAAGAAGTTCCTTCCCATATTTAAGTGGAACCTCCTGTGTTCCAGTTTGTACCCACTGCCCCTTGTCCATCCTCCTGACACTCACCCTTTACATATTTATAAACACTGATAAGGTCAATGAGAACACTACGTATACACCTGTACTGACAACTTCTAATTGCCGAAACAAAAATACCAATCAATGAACTTTTCAGTTCGTGATCACAGAATGTTAGGGATTGGAAGGGACCTCGAAAGATCATCTAGTCCAGTCCCCAGCAATGATAACCACCCCGCCTCGCTGGACACAGAACCAGCCCCAGGTACCCAGCACATACACATCTCCAGCAATTTGCGGCTCCTGAGGCGCTGGGGCCGGGCAGCGACCCCGGATCGGGGAGCCCCGAGGAGAAAAGATGCGGGTCCAGCCGCTGGCCAGGGGCCCAGCGCCCCTTGGCAGCTCCCGGCCCGGCTCCTCAGCCCGTTAACCGGCGGCGCGGAGCGGCCCTGCCCCGCCGGGCCCCGCGCACCCCCCGCGCCCTCCCGCTCCCCTCACAACCCCCCCCGCCCTCCCTCCCTACCGGCGGCCAGGAGAGCGGGTCCCGGAGGCGCAGCCGGGGCCTGGCTGACTGGGATGAAGGGCACGGTGAAGTTGAACTCGGTGGCAGAGGAAGAGAACAGCAGGTTGGTGCCGCCGGTCCCCCCGGGCTTCGCCGCCGCCATGGCTGCGCCGCGGCCACGTCCCTTCCCCACGGCGGCCCGGCCCTTTCCGCCCGCACCGCCTTGCCCTCTTCTAAGATGGCGGCGGCGGCGACGCGCCCTGGCGGCCTCTCCGCGTACGGGTGAGGAGGAGAAGGCGGGCCCGGCCCTAGCAGCGCCGCCATTGCCGCAGGAAGAGGAGGAGGAGAGGGAGGGCGGAAGCGCGGAGCCCCCGTGCGAGGCTTGTGAGCGGGAGTTGGCGGCTGCAGGACGCCGGCAGCCCCCTGCCTGCCCCCGTGTCCCCGGCGCGGCTCAGCCCCCGCCATGCCGTGCGTGGCCGACTGGCTCAACAACCCCTTCAGCATCGTGCAGGGCATCTTCGGTGAGCGCGGGCCGGGCGGGGCCGGGAGCCGCTCAGGGGCCGAGCGGGAGGGCGCCCGACCGCTTCTCTTCGCGGGTGGTGGCGGGGCCGGGAGGCGGCCGGGAGCGGAGAACGACAGCCCGGGCGGGCGGGCGCTTCCTCCTCGGCGGGAGCCGCGTCCCTCAGGCCGCTGAGGGGATTTCGCGGCCGTCGCGGCGGCTCCGGGTCCTGTCCTGGTGCCTTAGGCTCGGCAGGCTTGTTAGGGGAAGGAGAAAAATAATTAAACTCAAGCGTATTTTGGGTTTCAGGAGCAGTGTGTGCGGGCTACACGAATTACCGATCGGTGGTAACGTTACTGGTGCCGTCAGCTGAAACTGTTTCAGTGCTAGGCTTGATTTTCTCTAAAAGCGTGTTTAAAACAAGTGTTTCCACGTTGAACATAAAGCAGAAGGCGACACATCATCTCCTCCTCTTTCTATCTGTTGTGTTTCAGGGCTTTTCTTCACTTTTTGTTCATTTACTTTGATGGGAAGTCAGTGCAATTGGGAGGGGCTTAAAGTGATCTAAAACTCAGTCATTTGCCCAGAATAGCAGTAAATTGTTTAAATCGTTTGCTGTGTTACCAGAATGCCAAATAGAAGTCTGTTACATGATGCTAATGCGCACATAAATGTGTTTTGTTTGTAGCCCAAAATGTTCCAAACTCTGATTGGGAAAAGAAGGTAACCGACTACTTCAAGGAGAAATTAAAAGAAAATAATGCTACTAACTGGGTAAGACAGTTTTATTCTTTTAGGGATATGCTATTCTTAAGTTTTGTTCTTTCTGCCTCTTACATGTTTTTGAGTAATCCCTTCTCTTCATGATAAGTGCACTTTGGAATTTTAGGCCTAGACTTTGTAATACTTTACTTACATCTTGCTTGCTTTAATCTTCATTTAAAGCAAAGGTTTAAAATCCTGACTGAAAGCGGAGAAGCCAATCCACTTGACTTCTGTTTACTGTTTTGCCCTGGGCCATAACTGCTGAATGCTGCCTGTTTGAGTGCAATCCAGTAGATGGCAGGAGCTGACAAATTCTGTCATTTCACAGTATCACAGTATCACAGTATGTTTGGGATTGGAAGGGACCTCAAAAGATCATCCAGTCCAGTCCCCCTGCTGAAGCAGGAACGCCCAGGTGAGGTCGCACAGGAACATGTCCAGGTGGGTTTTGAATGTCTCCAGAGAAGGAGACTCCACAACCCCCCTGGGCAGCCTGGGCCAGTGTCTGTCACCCTCACTGAGAAGAAGTTTTTTCTCAAATTTAAGCGGAACCTCTTGTGTTCCAGCTTGATCCCATTACCCCTTGTCCTATCATTGTTGGCCACCAAGAAGAGCCTGGCTCCATCCTCATGGCACTCACCCTTTATATATTTATAAACATTAATGAGGTCCCCCCTTAGTCTCCTCTTCTCCAAACTAAAGAGACCCAGCTCCCTCAGCCTTTCTTCATAAGGGAGGTGCTCCACTCCCTTAATCATCTTGGTTGCCCTACGCTGGACCCTCTCCAGCAGTTCCCTGTCCTTCTGGAACTGAGGGGCCCAGAACTGGACACAATATTCCAGATGTGGTCTCACCAGGGCAGAGTAGAGGGGAAGGAGGATCTCTCTCCATCTACTAACCACCCCCTTCTAATACACCCCAGGATGCCATTGGCCTTTCTGGCCACAAGGGCACAGTGCTGGCTCATGGTCATCCTGTTGTCCACCAGGACCCCCAGTGTAGTAATTTTTGGAAGTGTTAATGCCAACCCTGGCTACTGTGAGGCTGCACTAGGTGCTTGTGCGCCACAAGTTTCCCAGCTGCTGTTTTTGAACCCCTTCTCTCGTCGTCTTTTATCATGATGCTGCAAACTTTGCGTGGGTTGAAGAAGTAACTGCTTGGGCTCTCAGGTTTGAGGCAAAAATAATTTCTGCTAAAAATGTGCTTTATTGGGCGGGATCGTGCCTTGTTTCAGCAATTTAGCAAGGCAGCTGTGCTTTAGGTTTAAAAATACAGCGTGTACACCTGAGATCAGAAGGCAATGGTTTTCTAGACTGGCAATCATGGGACACAGCTAAGTGGATTAGAAACTTTCATGTCAAATTTGTTCTACTTAAGATTAAGAAAAAGTGAAAATCATTGTTTGGTTGCGTTTATTTCTCCTGTCAGTGGGAGTATCCTGTATTTATTTTTTCAATGATAGTTTAACTCAAAGTGTAGATGGCAAAATTGTGCTAAATAGACAGCATTAGAGGGAACTGAAAGTGCATTTTCTTAGTCAAGATAAACATGAGGGAATATATATTTGTTTGTTTGTTAAAGTGATGTTTCCTATAAAGCCACTTATGTTATTTTGTAGCATTTTAATGTTGGATGTGGTTTTTTCCCAACAATTCATCTTCAAAATTAGAAAACTCTGTTCTTATTGCGAGTCTCATTATTTCATATTATACTACATGCCTAGGCATTGATTTTTTCTTTTTCCTTCTGTTCTTCCATTGTCATGTAAACGTATGTGAAAAAGACTCCCCCAGTGTGGACTTGGAAGTTAACATACAGGTTTTCCATGGCCTTTTATTATAAGAAATTGTACATACAATTGCTATAGTACCACTGGTACATAATGCATAGTAAAAAATGTTGAATAGGAATAAAATAAGTAATAAATTCTGTTTAATACTGCAGCTGCAATAATTCTCACTTTAGGGGTTAGTTTCAAATGTTGCTGTAGAGTTTCCATATGGTTTCAGTAACCGAAATGCATTTCTTTGGTATTGGGATTGAGAAAAGAGTGGGACTAGTGGCTCTGGAACTGGATGAATTTGGGAAGTGTCAGATAATTGTAACTATTAACAGCTATTGCAGAAACTTCTGGTGTTGAGATATATGCACTTTGTTACTGCTGGGATCAAGGCAGGAGGTGTGCTCAGAAAATATTAAGTATGTTACCTGATGAGGCAATGAGTTGTCCCGGGGGGGGGATTAATCTATCAACAACACCACCACAGGGTTTGAGGCAAGTAAGTGAGCGGTAGGATACACCGAATGAGCAGAGAATAAGTTGGTGACAGCTTTTGTGCTTGTTCTAGCTTACTTCAGGGCATTTCTTAATATTTATGTACCAGTTGTTTAGAATAAACTCTTTTTTTCTAGGTTCCATCACTGAATGATGTTCCTGTACATTACCTAAAACCCAACAGTTTAGTGAAATTTCGCTGCATGGTTCAAGATATGTTTGATCCTGAGTTTTACATGGGAGTATATGAAACAGTTGACCCGAATACAAACACACGTGTAAGTGAAATACTGCTCTATTGCTTTAGTAAATGTTTAGCATTTTCTCCATTCTTGTCTTTGTATTTCATCTAGTTTCTAAATTAAACCCATGGAGTCTGGGCACTATCTAATAAAACTGTTTGTATGGCATCAGTAATACATCACTTCTCATATTTCTGTTGGGAAATAAAAATTACTAAAATAATGAAAGTTTTGGCAGTATGTCTCTGAAGGACTTTAGACTGCAACAATCTTGGTGTTATTCAGGATGCTGTCAGAAACAGAATGATCGCATTGCCTTTTCCTTCTTGACAGGTTTTGCATTTTGGTAAATATAGAGACGTAGCAGAATGTGGGGTAAGTTATACAAGTTATATGGATTTTGAGATGACGTATTAGATATAAAATGCACTTATAAACTGTATCTTTCTAAGTTTATAGCTTACTTGGTACTTGCCAGTGTACTCCTGGAGATACTGCTCCTAAACCACAAAATTAATCTCAGGTCTGGAAAACAGAGTGTTCCTAACTGCCCCTTGGCATTCTAAGTTTAGGAGGCTTCAGGCCATTTTTGTCCTATTTAAAATTTGTTTGGGAGGGTGGCAGTAAGTGCTCTTGATCTTGAAACGTTCTGCTGTGGAAAACAATTTACTTTTGGTAGCACAGCTGTACTGGAATCAAAGCATTCTAGATACAGCCTGTTTGGATTCTCTCGTGAGAATTTGTGGGATTAGTTGAAAAAAAAAAAAGAAAATAAATTCTAATCAGATTTTAAACAAAATTTCTGTTGCTATTCCAGCCTCAGCAAGAAATCGATTTGAACTCCTCGCAAACAGTCACCGCGGAGAGACAGACTTTCTACTGTGTTCCAGTGCCTGGTGAATCAGCATGGGTGAAAGAAATATCTTTTTTGACTGAGCTAGTGCTCTGTTACACAGTGACTACCAACAAATTCATTAGGTTTAAGGAGATCAAGTTTATTTTAAGTTGTTTTAGAGTGAATCAGGATAGTTGAGGAGAGGGAGGAGAGGTGGTAGGTGTAGAAAAAGCAAAAAGGAAAAATTGGTGTTGTGCTATGTAAGCAAAGAGGATACAAATGAATTTAGGAACATTACTTTTTGATTTATAGTAGGGATTTAAGCCAGATTTTCATGTCTGATTGGGAGGGTCTTGAACATTTCTCTTAATTTCTATTTTCAAATGTTTAGAAAATGAGAAACTTCATTTGAGCCATGGGCATTCTGTTGCCATTTTCTGATTAAATTAGGACACCATCAGATAGTAAGAGTCTCCTACAAGAACCTGTAAAAACACCTGTAGCTGAGAAGGTGAAGAGAATCATTCCTGGAAGATTGAAGTATTGAGTGTATAATGGTTTGACCACACTACGTCATTTTCTTAGTGAGTACAGGAAAGGTCTTGGGGAGAAACAAATTGTCTTTAGTTTCTTCTACTAAATGGAAGTTGAATTGTCTGAGTGGAGTGGATACAGGATGCTGCTTTTAACACTTTTACAAGTTTTATGTTTTCTTCTCATCCAAGGAAGTAGGGGAGATGTCTAGAAAACTTAACATATGTTGCATTTTGTAAAAAAGGATAAATCTGATGGTAAATCTTATATGACTTGGTGTTTCATAATTCGAGTTCAGAATCTGAGAAAACAACTACTTCTCGTGAGCACAGGATGCCACCGCAATTTTAAAGTCAGGCTAACACAATTCTTGTAAATAAAGATTGATAAGTTAGTATTTGAATGAAGCTTACAGCAAAATACTGCAGCAATGGGAATTTAAAGTGAGCCAGACTATTATGAAAACACTGAGCATTATTTCAATATTTGCCCGTTATTCTAAGAAAAGGAAAAGTGTATTAGCATTTTCAAAACTCATTTACAAGTGTGATATTGCTAGTATCTTAAAAGGATGTGAACATTTTCTATGTGTTTTTTTTTAAGTAATAGCAAATGTGTCAGATAGCAAGTATTTAAATATTATCTGTTCTTTAGGGTTGAGATGTGGAAGAGGAAAAAATTATTGAGACTTTGAGTTGTACCTGACCACAAGCATGTTCTCTGGGAGTAAAAAAGCCCTGTTTTTAGAGATTGAGAGTGGAATAGCACTCAGAGATGAAGTTTAGATAAGAATTTGAATCATTATTTTAATGTCTTGCTCAAAATAGGATAATAGGATCTTGTTTAAAAAAGAAAAAATACTTTGCCTGCATTTTCTCAGCTGAATTGTTAGTTGTCCTTAATCCTCAGTTTTACGGATACATTAGTGCAAGCCAAGCTCGAGTTAGTCCTTCCACATCCTACACACCAAGTCGCCACAAGAGGAGCTACGAGGAAGATGAGGACATGGATCTGCATCCATCTAAACAGAAAGAGCAACATCTGGGTAACAGTAATTATTGAGGAATAGTTACCGTGCTAGCGTTCCAGAATGTACCAAAATTTCATTCTCAAAAATTGAAATATTTACAATTGTTTGAATCGGTAGTGTTGTTGCAGCCTTTATAACTAATTTAGCAGCTTTGGAGTCTCCAGTGTGGAAGATTCTGTGGTGGTGCGTGGTAAACCGTGTGACTTTTGGTACCGCTTTCTAGAGTTGATTCCTAAAAAGCTAATATATTGTACAGCAGCGCTTGAGTATTGCCTTTTGTATGTAACAGCACGCACACAATTTATAGCAACAGGCTGAAATTTAGTTGTTCTCGCTTAGTTTCCCACTCTGTTGCAGATTTCATGGTAAGCTGGGGAAAAAGTCACCTTGTCTTGTCACTCTCTCTCTGTGGATGTTATTGTGTAAATTTAAGCCAAACTGCATCTCAATTAGGTGCTGCTTTACTATGAAGAGTAGCATATATCTAAAAAAACCACCTTTTTTCTAACATGAGACTTATTGATCCAGCTTCGTAAAGGAAGCAAATTAATACCAGACACTTGAAACATCCTGAAGAAAGCTATTAAACCTTTTAAGAGGGTGATGTTTCAAGCAGTAGCCGTGTTCAGAGAGAGTGCAGTTCTCATGTTGTAATCTGTTGGTGAACTGTTTGTCTCGGTGCTCTTCTGTGGAGATGCCACTTAAAATTGCATGGATTGGGGTGTTTTTTTTGGAGATTTTGGCGTGTTTTTTGAACAAGAGAATGTGGTTAGTTTAAAATTGTGAGTCCTGTTAAAATAAATCGCAGAAGCTATTGCTTTCTTTTGTTTGGTGTTATATGGCTGTCAGGTTCAGTAGCTGAATTCAGTTTTTTCTTTCTGGATTCTTACCAGTTTGCAAATAGGTTATTATATAGTTTAGACTATTTTGTCTTTGTACCTTGTAGAATACATTTTTATAGCTTTATTATTGCTGAAAATCCACAGAGATTTTTTTATATAAACCGTTATGTTGCTGCATACTGTTATTTTAAGAACCATCTATTTTTTTGACCATAAGATGCAGAAAAATATTACCTTTGCAGTCCTACAGAATTCAGAAAGAATTAATTCACACAGTTCAAACGTTGCATTTTGAAAATCAGATTGTTGGCTGTATTTGGGTTTCTATGACATATAGATGTTTACCAGTACTCAACCTTGTGCTTGATGATATAAAACAGGCATTTGTTGAGCCTTTTCTATTTTAAGAGTATCCTCTGTCAAATATATTGCTTTATTAAATAGTTTTGTCTCGGTTGTCTCGTTATATTAGTTTAATCCCATGTTGCTCACTGAAGAATGTTGTTCACTTTTGCATTTCTGTTTGAAGAGCCTATCCATCCCTTATTTTTCAGGCAGTGGAGGTGACATCCATGGGTGCGTGGAGCCAAAGAGATTAGAAACAGAAGCGTCTGTGGGCCACCATCTCATTTCCACCAACTGCTCCTCTCCACTTGACTTAAATTTTCCATTGCCAGGAGAGAAGGGACCAGCGTGTCTTGTAAAGGTAACAAACGTGGAGAGCTGGTGAGCGTGCCTGGGTCAGGCAGAGTCCCAATTTAGTGTATGTAGTTAGTCTGGCATTAGTTTATAGGCACAGAAACTGTCTTTCAAGTCCCAGATTACGTTTCTACAGGTAATTACTTTGTTTCTCGTCACTAGTGCTGTACCTGAGTTGCCAAACTCCTTCAACAGCATTTATTAGAGTTTCTGCATTCTCACTACACTTAGCAAAGTGAAAACGTCCATTACTATAATAGATGCTTAAGGGTGTAGCTGATACTGACTCCTGATATTCTGCTGTTAGGATTTGTCCTCTGAAGTCATGATGGAACAAGCGAAACGGTACACTACACATTTTTGTATTGTATTTGAAATGCTCTTTGATTCACTAGTATGCTCCATTGACTATGAAACTTCCAACAGCAAATTTCTGTGCTGTTCCCATGTTGAATGCTCCCTTATTCAGCAAATCCGGGTAAATCAGATTAGAATACAATTGTTTACATTTGCATAGCAAAAGATGGGAAAAAGCATGGAGTCCCAGAAACTCATTTTTAAGCTTAGCAGCACTGAGGGCGAGAAGGGACCTCTTTACACAGACTGTTCTCAATCTGCAGTTGAGTCTCCTGAGGTGATTTTTCTTGGTGTGCAGTCCTGCATCTGAATTTTCTCGTTTTCGCTTTGTGGCAGGTTTATGAGAGCTGGGACAGCTTCAAAGTCAATGATGTTCTGGAGGTGTATGGGATTTTGTCTGTGGATCCGGTGCTAAGCATAGTAAACAGCGACGAGAGGTAAGGCTTTGAGAAACAAAGGAAGTTTTTATTTCAATGAGCAAAATAGTGTGGCTGTCCCCTTAAAACAAACAGGGAAGTGTGTAAATACAGAAGAGTTATGCTTAAGAGGTGAATTTTGTTGCTTAAAAAAAAGCTTGATGTGGAAATCATTAGATCCACCATCCTGTAAAGTGAAGTGCGTTGTACTCTGGTGTGTCCTTACCCTTGGGTACATGATGCATCTTTTTCTAGGTTGTTGTACAGTCTATAAAGCAGAAAGTGCTTCTGTAGCTAAATGTTCTGTACCCTTTCATGCCTATGAAACTTGCAGTGAACGGGCAAATAGTGAACAAAGTTTTCAGGTAAGCTTTAAAATTATAAAATGTCCTTTTGAAATAATTTGTAAGCCCATGGAAGTTGTTACCATAAACAAGTCTGTAGAATATAAAAAAAAAATATTCCATGGCTGCATGGAGTGTGAAAATGACCAAAATGAGTATAATTTGGGTTGATGTTTTTCATTAATTAAGGTGTATCATCAAATACTGCTGATAGAAACTTCAAATTTCACCTCCTGTTCTGCAGTTACTTGCTTGACAAAATACAAACTAATCAAGAAGGATGCAAGAAGTCAAGTTTTAAGATAAAGCTGCTGAGCATCTAACATAAGCTTTATACTATTGCTGTCTTGAACCATCGCACTTTAGATTATTTCTGTTGGTGATTTTCTTTACCTTTTTGATCGGTACAATATGGAGAGTGGATCCTTTAGAGTGCCAGCTTCTCCAGAGTTACCTCAGCCTGCTCAGCTGCTTTGGGTTGTCATCTGTCTGACAGCCGATCCCAGACTGACAGCTCAGTTGGTCCGTCATGGGCTGCGTGTTGGTTTGTTGTTTGTTTGTTTATTCTGCACGTCATTCTGTCACAAATAGGCAAAACGGTGGCATTTAGCAACATTTTGAATGTAAAGAAAATACGTTTATTGTAATGGGAAGAGTGGGTAGTCTGCGGGTGGACTGCTGAAGGGGCTTGGAACTTGTAAAGCCTTTCAGCTTTTAAAACCAGTACAAGTTGATTAAATTTGTACTAAACTTTACTGTCACCTGATAGAGTCGCTTTAGGGATTTAGTTTCTACATAGCAAATGAAAACTACCTGGAAGGAGTTTTGTAAGGCATCCTCAAGGAAAGCAAAGCTTATATGTCTCAACCCTTAACTTAAGAGTTAATACCTTCAAGTTTGAGCTGAGGTATATCAGGATTTATTTACTTGGGTCTTTTTTTGACTCAGCCAGTGATATAGCTCTTAAGTGACTGTCTAAAAGATCTTGTCAGGCTCCGGAACCAGGTGGGATATGAAAATCCCACATGTGCATACACAAATGTAATAAATCATGACTTTATTTTCTTTAAAGTTACTGTTTAAACTTCATTAAGTACATGCCAGGCAGGACAGTGTGTAACATTTTATTTGAAGCTACATCCTATTCAATGGTGCAGCAAATAATAAATACAGGTTTGGGGTGTTTGGTTTTAGGTTTGGGGGTTTGATTTTGTGGGTTATTTGGTTGGTTGGTTGTTTTTTCAGCAAAGTAAGATTTGATTATTTTCTGAAAATAACAGAATCCAAATATTTTTTGGTCAAGCATGCTTTGGCATTTCTATATGAGCGTTTATGGTGTTTGTAAAGGAAGCAGTTTGAGTATGGGCAGCGTTAGCAGGAGCTGTGTAGGGATGATGTTTGTTCCGACCCGCTCTGCTCCTGTCCTGCTTCCAGCAGCCCTTACTCAGATGGAGAGAAATTTGCCTGGAGCTTTCTAATCCCGGCTGTGCTGTGTCCTCCCCAGGGACAGCTCAACCCTCGATCCCGTGGAGTCCATGGACACGACGGAGGAGCAGAGAGTGCACAGTCCTCCCGCCTCCTTAGTCCCCAGAATCCACGTGATCTTGGCGCAGAAATTACAACACATTAACCCGTTACTGCCTGCCTGCCTTAATGAAGAGGAGAGTAAAACCTGTGAGTATCCAAAATTCACCTCGCTCTGTGAACATGAATAATAAAGGTGCAGTTTCCTGGTACATGTGAACAAATACTACTTTGCTCAGAGACAAATGCATCCATGGCAGAGTTTGAATTTAAATCTCATTAAATGGAGGAGCCATTCAGTACTGCAGAACTGGGAAAGACACAAGCATTTGTGTCTATGTGATGCTTATGTGTTTATTTTTCTGAAATATATGTGTTTTATATGAAACTTGGTTTCAGATGCTACACACCTAAGGATTTTACCAAGTTGTTCAACTGTAAGAGCTTATTTGTTCTCACATAGGCTAGTGAATTGCTGGAAAATTAGATTTGCACTTTACTGTAACAATGAAAATAAGAAATGTAATGACAGCATAAAGAATGATAATGCTGTGAAGAAGATAAAGCGATTCTGGTTTAAGGCAACCGTGTTATTCCTTGTGACTTGTTTGACTGTTATTTTTTTTGTCATTGAATTTCTACATGCAAACCTCTAAATGATATTTATAATGGTCTTCCTTGCGTGCCTTGTATCGGTTGTCCTGACCTGTGCGATGTGTGTGGGTTGGGGTTTTTTCTGCCTTTAATATAGTATGGATAGACCATCAATTTTTCAAAATTTAGTTCCAAACTTTACAACCTTCAGGAAATGCATTACAAATGTCTAATGAAAAAAAAAAAAGCAGGCATTTCCAAGGAAATGATGAGTGATTCAAGTTTACCCAAAGCCAGTAATTACTCAGTTGGAAAACCAATGAATGTTTATTTTTATTAGACTGCTTTGGA
Organism: Columba livia; assembly: GCF_036013475.1. NCBI lineage: Eukaryota > Metazoa > Chordata > Aves > Columbiformes > Columbidae > Columba > Columba livia. The sequence goes on from NC_088607.1 coordinate 6,172,921, forward strand.
GTAACCATTTTTGTTCATCAAACCGTAATGAAAAACAAGGTTTATATGGAGGGAAGAGGGTGAGGAACAGCACAATTTCTGACATTTGTTGTCTTTTGCTCTTTCATCAGTTGTTTCTAATTTCATGTCTGAGCTGTCACCAGTGAGAGCAGAGTTGCTTGGGTTCCTCACCCACGCGCTCTTGGGAGACAGTTTGGCTGCTGAGTACCTGATACTGCATCTCATCTCTACCGTGTAAGTATTTGGATCCTTGCAGAGAATTTATATATTTATCTTTTTTAAATAAATCTCCACTCTGCAAATAAATGGCAGAAATAGCTTCAGTAGTACTTACTCCATTAGTACCTTGTCCAGCTAGAGTTGTCCTGTCATAATAGACATAGTAAATGGATTTGATTGTCTGAAATAACAGTAGGTTTTGTTAAAAGGCCGTTTTTCTGGCAGTGTGTCCTTTCAGTGTTCCTTTGAATGCTGGGCAAAATCTCTTAAGATACACTTTTAAACAGAGATATGAAAACACATTTTTATCTCTGGCTTATTTTATTGAAAAGAACACGCAGCCGACTTCTCAGAGACGGCATTTACTAACTGCAGTAATTATTGTTTAAGTACTAAAAGACACTGAAAGATACATTCTGGGAATTTGTTAAATGAAATGCAGACATATGTTTAATGGTAAGCTCAAGTGAACCCCGTTTAGCATGTGATAGAAAGTTACCGCCTGAGCTGATGCTGTAGCTGAACGTGCATGTGTTGTGATCTGTCTGCGTGGCTGATGGATGCGGATTTGCTTAATGATCTCTTATGCTGGTTTAAACTGTCGCTGGATGGAGGAGCAGCGTCCTTTGGCTCCTTAAAATTTCAAGTGTGAAACTTCAGACAGCGTGTTTTGAATAGATCGTTAAGTATAGTTGTCACACTCATATTTAATTTAATATTTTAATAATAAACTTTCTTCAAAATGAAAATTGGTTCAAGTTTCTAAAAAAGGGAAAAAAGTAACCATATCTCCAATGGTTTTGAAAAACTGCATTCTACTACAAAATGAAAGGTAAAGGACACATGTAACAGTAGTATTTACAGAGCTGTAACTGGACTCGGCATCTTACCTTTCTCCTACCGCAACTGGTGTGTAAAAAGCTGTGAGAGATTTCTGTCTGAGCAAGACAGGTGACATAGATCCCACCAGAACGCCATGGCAGCTTAATTGTGAGCTGATCTGATTTACGGTGGGTTTATGTTTAGTCTGCCCAGAACCCTTGTCCCTGTGTACTTCAATATCAGCATGAGAAGTACTTCAGTATCAGTATGACTAATGTTTAGTGTTGGGGTTTTTTATGATTATTCTGTGCACACTTCGTTCTTTCTAGTTGGCCTGTGAATGCTCTAACACTTAGACTAGAATGTGTTTTCTCTCTTAGCTGATATCACAAAAAAAGTTGAAATTTGTCAAGAATGGGGAGAAGATATACAGTGAGAAGAGGGAGAGGAAAGCTGAGGGCAGGTAAAGGAAATGACTAAGTGTGATAAGCAGGGAAATTGAGATTGGGCAAAGAGAAAGCAAAAGGATGAAGAAGTATGTTTATTGAGTAACAACAGCGCATGTGGAGAACAGAATGTGTAGAAGGCAGATTTGCAGGATCTCAAGCACTCTCAATGCGCTGCTTTTGTGCAATGCTGCAGAGCCTTCCTCAGCAGCCTCCAGCCTAACGCAGCTCCTTGGACGCTGGAGAAGGAAGGAAATGTGACTGTGATTGATATATGTATTAGTCCTGAAATCCTGCTGGCTGTCAGAGCTGCAGCACAGCATTCACACTGATTGATACCTGTGTTCCCCGTGCTCATCAGGTGCTTGCCTAACCTGTGTCATTTCCACTTCAGGTACGCCAGACGAGATGTGCTTCCTCTGGGAAAATTCACAGTCAACTTGAGCGGGTGTCCGAGAAACAGCATCTTCACAGAGCACATATACCGCATCATCCAGCAGCTTGTTCCAGCGGTAAGAATAACGGCTTCATAGCGCTTTAATATTTCTGTTGGACTGATTGTTCCGACTAAATAAACAATATTATAGTTAAAGGCAGGATTCTTAAACAAAGGCTTCTGTCATCCATGTAGAGGGAAATAAAAGTGGAGGTATGGCTTGCCTGTCAGTTGAAGTCTAATTACCAAGGATGAATATGGAATAAAATCATATCCTCATAGGTATTGAACGGACAGATGCTGCATACTTTATTTTGCCTTTCTGGATTGATATGTTTAGACATTTAGGTCATTTAATTATGGCATTGTTACTGTTTATTTCCAAGTTTGTGGATAATTCATAGTAGATAATTCATAGTAATTCAGTTGGGGTCATAACAACTGTACTGCTGCAATAAATCATTTGTTCTTTTTTGTGCATCCTAGATGTGCAGTACAGGTGATATGAGTTCTTAACAGCATTATTTTCCTTTCATTTTTTTTTTTTTAAGTATTTAGCATTGGGATATTGGGGATAAAGTGCATTCCGTATTGTGGTAACAAGTGTTATGTTACTTCCTATAGAGGTTCGCGGTTGCAGCCCTTGCTAAAGGAAGCAGCATTTACTAGGGAAGCTGCAGGAGAGGAAACGTGCTGATCAGTTTTCATTTTCTCGTTGCAGTCCTATCGCCTACAAATGACGATTGAGAACATGAACCAGTCTCGATTTATCCCACACAAAGACTACGCAGCCAATCGCTTGGTCAGCGGAGTGTTGCAGCTCGCCAGCAACACCTCCCTTGTCGTGGACGAGACTCAGCTTGAGCAAGGACAGCTCGACACAACAGGTACATTTGGAAGGTTAAAAGTTGATATATTTTAATACAGCGATGCTAATTGTGTCCTGGTGCTAATTTTCTATTACAAAGCTGTTTGTGGTTTCCGTATCCCATTTCACCACTTGAGCGAGCTTCCTGCTGCTCTGCAGTTGGCTCCGGCACCTTACAGCTCCACCTCCTGGGTTTTTTTTTCTCCGTTTTACTTTTTGGAAGTTTCTGGTATTTTGCTCAGAAATGCTTCTATTCAGTCAAAATGATGAGTATGTTTTTCAGCTGTTCTGGTCTTGTTAGAGACTGTCTAATGTGTTCTTTACCCAGCAAGGCTCTTTTTCCCCCCCTTAATTTGTTAAATTACACTCTGTCAGATAATTTGTGGTATTTTGTCCGTTTTTGAGAGTTAATTTTTAATCTGTAAATAGTTTTCTGGCTTTGTAGGACTGATGAAAACATTAGCTATTAACATATATGCTAGGCCAGATAAAATTTAGGCTTGGAATCCTTCAAGAATGCTTCATTGTGATCTTAAGAAACAGTTGTCTGTATATGGAAAACACCGCAGACACGAGAAGAAACAAGGTGCTTGAAAGAATTTTTCTCTGAGATGCTCATGAAAAACAGATTGGGGGGAAAAAACAAATCAGGTCTGACATTTGTTTAGGTGCAGTTGTCAGAGAATTTGTTCTTGCTTTTCTAGGTGTACACAATGTGACCGCGCTGGGTAACCTGATCACTTGGCAGAAGGTGGATTATGACTTCAGTTACCACCAGATGGAATTCCCATGCAATATTAACGTTCTTATCACTTCAGAGGGCCGATCACTCCTACCGGTAAAGCGGGTCTTCCTGAATTTGGGGAATAATTACAGCTGGTAGCTGCTTCCTTAGGTCATGCCGTTCCAGAGCCAAGCGGAGGCGGGAGAGCCGTCTCGGGTGCGTTACTGGCGTCAGTTCTCGCTCGTGGCGGCAGCCAGGCCAAGAACCTGTTTGAGGAGAAGAACCAGGGCACTGACCTTCTCTCCTCCTGGCTGAGCAGTATTGCGAGAGCGAGGCAGCGACCGCAGTTAGTAACGGAGATCACGACGCTTTATTCTAGTACAGGAGGTTCTGAGGTGATGGGCACATGAGTGCAGAGCAACAGATCTGGCATCGACCCTAGAGAAACGGCGCTGCCAAAACGCACAAATATCCCATCGCTTGCTTGCGTTCCAGCTTTGGGAGCTGAGCGTTTGCTCTCTTGTGTCTCAGTGCAGCCGGTGCCTGCTGGAATAAGGACTTCACGCCGGTGTTCCACAAGGGAACAGTTACATATTTAAAGAATGAATTGTCTTACCTTAGTTCTGGGAAATAGTGACTTCTGTTGCTTTAGAGATAAAATTAGTGTTGGAACAAAAAAAAAACCACAACAGAATGTGGAAAGAGATGATATGTAATTTTATTTTTCAGTCAGATTGCCAAGTCCACTTACAGGCACAGATCATTCCGCCCAACATGGAGGAGTATATGAACAGCCTCCTGAAAGCGGTGCTGCCTTCGGTGCTGAACAAATTCCGAATTTACCTAAGTTTATTGAGGCTGCTGGACTACAGTATATCTGACGAAGTGACCAAGGTATGGAAGACATCACTAATATGTTTTCAACTGTATATTCAGATAGAACGTCTTAGGATAGGAAGTTATTTTACTTTCCTAATTTTCTCCTTGTCTATGATTCTCACTGAAGTTTTCTAAAAAGCGAACAGAAGCATTTTCTTGTCCTGAACGTGCCTTTAAGGATTAGTACTCCTGAGGATTTTAGGACATACTTTACACATACCCTGCTTTGTAAAACTCATTTTAAAAATGAATTCTTTTCAAAGATGAGAACTAGCCTGATCTCACTTGGGCTTGCTTCTCAATAGCAATGAGTTGAAATGTTTCTCCAGTTGAAACGTTTCTCCTGTAATCTAAGGGTAGTTATGGTGTTTAGCACCTTAAAGACTCATAGCAAAGATTCTTGCCATGTAATTGCACTGTGTTTGTAGGCGGTAGAAGAAGACTTCGTAGAAATGCGCAAGAATGACCCCGAGAGCATAACGGCCGATGACCTGCACAGAACTCTGCTGGTGGCGAGGTGGGTTTGTCCCGCTGGAGACTCCCCTGAGCTGGTAACAACTGAAGTCAGCGCAGTTTGACTGCAGTTGTGTGAGTCTCCCTGGCAATTAAACCATGGAATCTGCTCCTCCCTTGTTCCTCTTGGCACAGATTCTCCGTTTGGCAAAGTATTTCCTCCCCCATTTCTTCCCGTACTTCCTAGTACATAGGAGACCAAAAGAAAACAGGTTCTGTGCTGTATTAGCTTATCAACCCTGAGCTGTGAAGGAGCTCTGATGTATTGAATCGCTGTTTGTGCCCCTCCAGGTTCCTGTCTCTGAGCGCGGGGCAGACGACGCTGTCGCGAGAGCGGTGGCTGAGAGCCAAACAACTGGAGGCGTTACGTAAAGCCAGACTTCAGCAGCAAAAATGCGTTAATGGGAATGAACTTTAATACTCTAGGGATGTCGCTATGAAAATTTGTCTAATCCTTGATGGAACCCAGGCTACGATTGGAATATTGTTTATACCAGTTTTTGTAGATAATTTATACCAAAAAATTACGGATATTTACCCACGCAGTCAGAACACACTTAACACCGAACAGCCACTTCAACATATTTTATGACTTTTTTTGGATCCTGTTTTGTAACTGAAAATTGGTAACGATGAGCAAATTGTTTGATATTAAACTTTAATACTGAAATTGTGTAAACTTATTTCCTTTAATAAGAAGAAACTTTAACCCCGCCAGAGCCCCTTCATGCTCAGCAGCAGTGGGCTCCAGTTGGGAATAAGTTTGTGAGATAATTATTGAATGGCTAAATGTTGAGGATCAGAGATTTTGGTAACCAGGAGGAAACAGCAACTGTAGTATCCAGAGCTTTACTGTTGCTCCCATGAGCTAAAGCTGCTTGTGCTGATGGCAGCAGCATAATAGTGATTTACATTGTGGTGTAAAGAAGTGATTTGATCTTATCCACGATGAGGTTGCGAGATGAACATCTCACATCTCTCTAATGAGCTTTATTCTGGCACAACTTTTCTTTAAAAAAAGCATTGACTGGAGAATTGGTTATACTCATGTATTCATACAAAAGGATCTTTCTACAGTACCAGTAATGCAGTGTGTTAAAATTGTTTCAATAACATCAATTAAGCACTAAGAATAGTCTCTACATATCTTATTCACACTATACAGTTTGAGCTGGGTTGCAGGACACGCTGTCCTTACTAGGACTTGCAGAACTAGTTTTAACAAGGGTGGGTGAAGTAGTGAAACATTAAACCCATATGGAGTTGGAGTAATCTGGAAAGATGGTGCAGCAGTAAGCAGGGCTGTCCTTGTGGACACAGCACTAGAGTCAGTTCTAGATTTTGCTTCAATTGATCCTTTTCTGAACAAGGCAAAGATTCCTGCCACACTTCATAAAGCAAACACCAGCTTCACTCTGGGAACGGGAACCCCCAATTTTTCTGCATTTTTCCTATTCTAAATGTGACATTGTTATTTGCTGCACAAGCTGGAGCTGTCCTTTTCATTTCTGCATGCTGATGATAATTTGAATATTTATTATCATACACAAAACTTGTTCAACTTAAGCCAAGTTTCATACCTTCTTAAATCCATTAGAGGTTGCTTTTTTTTTTGAACACTAAAATGAATATTCATTGTTTCATCTGATTTGTGCAACATTAATAGGAAAATAAGGGTCTTCATTTTCTTCCTGTATCTGCTTATCAAAAGGCAGCCTTCTGGTGCAGCTTAGAGGATGGTTTTATGCATATTGCCACAGCTTGAGACAAATATTTCCCCAAGTATTGGGCAATGTGTAAGCTGCAAGGACGTGATACTTTTGGATCACCAAGCAGTAACCCAGTACAGCAGATCAGGGGTTAGTTTACAGGAATATATCCCATAGACTGCTGACTGGGCCACGTTTTTTTAAAATACAGGAATGAGATTGTAGCTGCTGGTGCCCTTGCCCTACCGGACTGTTCTGGACTGCAGATTGTACAGATCCATTTCTCCTCTGACCAAAATAACAGCAAAATATTTGGAATTGTCTCCCTCCTCCAGGAGCTGTACAAGTACCAAGGAGTGTCCTTGCAAATGTGTCTATGTCTTTATTTCTGTTTTCCCCTCCCCTGTGACCCATAGCAGTGCAGCGCTAGAAGGATAAAGGGCTCAAGTCACTTCTGGGACCCCTGATGGGGGACAGTCTGTCACTGCCTGAGGACAGAGCCAGGAACTCCCAGTGCTGTGACAAGCAGCCATCGGCACAAACAGGAACACAGGAGGTTCCCTCTGAACATCAGGAAACATTTTCTTACCACAGAAACAATTGAGCAGGGGCAGAGGTTGCCCCGAGGGGTGGCAGATTCTCCACCCTCAGAGACATTCAGAAAGCCCCAGGGCATGGTCTCTGGCAACCATCTCCAGGTGGCCCTGCTTGAGCAGGGGAGTTGGACACTGTGACCCCCACCCTTCTGTGACTCTTAAACCACAAAGTCCAGACAACCCACCCATCTTCAGAACTCAAAAGCCCAGAACCCTGTCCTACCCCAGCCCTTAACATCACATGCCAAAAAAATCTTCCAATTCCACTTTTTTTTTATTAAAATACCTCATGTATATTGCTCACATTAAAATACAGCAGTCATTTAATTTTAAATATAGCCACAAGTATAGACACTCAAAAAACCCAAACCCACATCACTTTAATAAAACAAATAAATAAATCTGATTTGTTTATCAAAGTTCCAGACCACTGGGGTTCAGTGATGATCATGTCAGACACACGAAGTCCCAGGACACGGTACTACCCCACCCCATGACACTATTTTCTCAGAACACCACGTGCAGCCTATCTACAGTACATGGACTAGAACACGGAGGCACCAGGTCTATAAGGGTGGTTATATAGCTATAAACCACAGCATAGGAAGGTCCAGCTTTACAGTAGCTTTAGGATCATGTCCTACACTAGGATGGCATGGCAAGGCATTGCTGGGAAAGAGTGATTTAGAGAGATTTAATCTTTTGACACACATAGATAAGGGTGGTTTGGGGGTTTTTTAATCCAGTTCCCAGCATGAGTGGATGCTTCGCTTTATCCTGCAAGTTTGCAACGCTTGAGCTGGTCATGAATTTGGTTTTGATTAGGTGCTGACAGCTATGCTCTAATGCAACACTGATTTTATGAACCAGTACACTTGCAAAAGTCCTCATAACTCCTAAATCAGAAGGCATCTGAACAGATAAAATATAGTTTAAAAAAATATATAGCACAGAAGGACACAATGCCTGAAGGTCAGGTACCTGGCTTGTCTTGCTTTACACAAAGATATTAGAGCCAATTGCCAGGAATTTGGTAAAAAGGAAACAGGAATAGTTTTTCAATGGGCAAGACAATCAGAGGACATTCACTCCATTCCCCATCACCGCAAAACAAGTGAGAAAAACAATCTACAAACTCAATTTGCACTGCAGGATCATGGATATTTCAGATTGGATCCATGTGCTTTACTGAAAGTGTCTCAAGATGTGTGGAAAGAAAAGGAAAGCAAGGAGAAGTTGTGATTTCTGGTGAACATAATTAAATCCAAGAAAAAAAATGCATCAATTCCCATTGTAGAGGCACAATTTATAGAAAGCTGCATCTAAAAACTTCAGTGGAAACAAGTAAAAATACTACTCCAAAAATAAATAACATGTAGTTTACCGGTAAGTTATTTTGCTGGTGCAGTGCAAGGTAAATAAGGTCACAGAAGTGCAGGTATCACCTTTTGAGTATAAATACTTTCTACGTAAGTCAAAAGAGCTACAAAATTAGTCTCCAAAAATAACTGTGCAACACATTGAAGACAGACAGCATGCTTATTAAATGCCAGTGTCTAAGCTACCTGTTTAACTATGGGTCACCGTTCTGTCATCTCAGCTGCCTGAGGGAATTCTGAAGCTTGGTCAGAACCAAATTCATTTGCATCTCTCACTCCTGTAAACAAGTTACCTCTGTTATTGATCCCAGTATTCAGTAGCAGTTCATGCCACAATGAAACCTGATGTGGTTTAGTATTGTATTAAAAGCCACGACTAGAAGAACACTTCCCACGTCGGCAACTAGATCTGAATTATCCGTGTCTGGCATTGCGTAAACATTTCTTTCAGTTCTTTTTGTTTGAGTTCATTTAGAGCTTCTGCTTCCGCGGGGCTCTTCTGGACCTTTGCCACAGCAAAGTTAATCCCTTGAGTCAATCCTGCTTGTGTGATGTTTGCAACCTGGACCATGGAACTGCGAATTTTAGCAAAAGGAGACACAGCTCTGCTGCTGCTGTCAGCTGGGGAAGGAGCCGTGTGCAGTCCCGGCTCAAGGCTGCCAGATACAGACCCTGGGCTTCTATGAGATTTGTTGAAGTCAGTCCCACCGACAGCTAAGAGCTGAGGATTTGGCTCAGAAGACTGTACATCCAGCTTGGATGGCCTGGAAGGAACATGTCCCATAGCGTCAGCCTTGGTTTCTGCCACCCTCGCTGTATTATTGCTGGTTTGATTTACTAAGCAATAGGGCTCTTGAGAACCAGCCTCAGCCTCCAAAACATCCAACGCCTTATTTTGAGCATCGTGCACAAACCTCTGGCAGTACACATCAACAGGTTTAGCGAATTCCACCTCTGCGCTGTCAGCGGAAGGCGTGGGCACGTCCTCACCATCAGAGCGGGTGGCCGGAGGGACAGGGACGTGAATGCTGATGTTCATGTCGGTGCTGCTGACGGACTGGGAGCGACTGCCCAGGCGCGGAGCCGAGGCGATGATCCCGCAGCTGGGCAGCACGTAGTCCACCTGCCCCATGTTCTCCAGAGAGTCCGTCCGCTGGTTGTCCTCATCCGATTTGGAATTAGTCAGGAAGTCATCGGAGTGGAATGAATCATTATCCGATCCTTCTGTATCGGATTCAGCGTGGACTTTAGTATCTAGCGCTGGATTCTCTAAAGTTTCAAGGCTACTATCTGATTTCCAAAGATTCACTTTCAAATTGGGTTTTAAAAAATTGACCTTCACTTCAGGTTTGGTAAAGCTGCCTAACTTGCGAAGGTTGCTGATGTTGACGTTGGATTTGGTTTGCTTCACTTTTTGATTGAGAGACGAGAACTTGCTCAGTAAATAATTCTTGCCTTGGGCCAAGGACCCTCTGTTCTGAGACCGAATGCCAATGATGTCCTCATGAGGTTTACTGCTCTTCCTGGAAGAAAAAACACACCTCTGATGGCCAATCAAGGCAATCCTACTTATAAACACCAAGTATTTACCAGCTTCCAGTCCATTCCCATGATACAGATGGACATTTTTAGCAACTACATTATCTTTTTTACACAATTGTAACCATATAAGCTAATCCAACTCAAAAACAAAGGAGCATTGTTATAGAATGGTAGCCAAACCAGTGGAAAAGGTATCTTTGGTTTTAGATAGAACTGGATTTGAATTCTCTACATTTGTAATTCTTTGTGTATGTTCTACTTCGCAACCGGATTTAGCAAATATCCAATCTTCAGTGCCTGTAACAAAGGAAGATTTTCTTGCTCTACTTTCTACTCATCTGGGAAAAGATGCTGCAATAGTAGCCCAATAATCAAATGCAGAAGAAAGTTGTTGAAATATTTGCCCTAATAGTTTTCACTTGACAATTTACAGTTGTGCTACACAACACATCTTCTACTAGTTCATACAGTCTGGATCTGAAGGGTTCAAAGTAATGCAACAGATGGCACTTGAACTGGTGAAACATGCTCAGCCATCCTCTTATTTCTACTCCATTGTCCTTCATAAATTTCCTCAGTTAACACTTCACCAGTATCTGTAGATAAAGGTTACCTCTGCTTAGTTATAGACAACTGACTTAGAGAAAACTATCTAGAAAACTCTGGTAAGTACTTTTAATTATCAACCCTGCTTTCATGTGCCATTCTGACTAACACTTCAGGCTTCATTTCAGTCACTTCTTCACACAAGAGCTGTAATGTTATCTGGATTTGTTAAATCCAAGCCAGATTTACACTTCACAGGTTGTCTTCTTACTGCAGGAGCAGACATTAAAATTCAGATAGGAAAAATTAAATTCAAACTAACCGAGAACCATCTGATTTGCAGTATGTTATTAACATTAGGTAGTGTATTTTGTCTGTTAGCACACAAATAAAATAGTGTTCTTGCTTATACTTTTAGATAAGCACCTGTAGGCTTATTACTGAACTCCTAGCACAGTAGCCAGATACAGACATTTCTTTTGGGTGTCACAGTGGATGTGGCTGTTACCATGTGCTGGCAGCCACTGAGGACAGAGCAGAAATGGGACACGAAAGGTTCACATTAAGGACTCACCTCTCCAGCTTTTTCTCAATAATGGGCACATCTAACCCCATCGCTTGCTTCGTGATTCTCAGCATTTCTGCAATGCACTGGAGAGTGTCTGAAATGCAATCAGCAGCCCATCAGAACCTTAAAATACACCTTCAAATCCCATATTCCAAAAATCTGAAATTAATCACATCTAAAATTTTTGCAACATAGTTAAGTTACTTGAGTTCTTTCTTTGTTCCACCCTACAAACTGCAATTCTGATCTAAAGTTTACAAAATAAGCTTAAAGAATAGACCGTCCTTAAACCCTAAATACTGGGTGTAACTGAACCACTGCCATGATGCATCAGTTGTGGAATGAAGAGAAGCAATTAGATTCATTCTAATCCTTCCTAACAAAACTCAGTGCTCCATGTAAGAAGCAATCTTTTTCCCTTATTATTGTCTGTTTGATATAGTTAAACAACAAGCAAGAACATTTCTAGACAGTGATTTCACTAAATCAATCAATTTGTTCCCCTCTTTAGGAGCTAATTTAAAGTTCATTTTATCAGTTTTGGAGTAGTGAAGATCTGAACATGGAAATGTCTCAATTCTAGAGAGATGTTGCTTTAAAGCCATATCTGAAACTTTTCTTTGTATTAAATCAGTAACATTCTAGTGTTTACACAGGAAGCCACATACAGCATTTTGTTGGTTCCCTGCACAACTAAATTATACTAAAACTCATCCTTCTTCAGAAGTTATTCCAAGAGCAATGGAAAAAGTGCTTCCTAGAGAAATGCTGGTACGCTGAATGTGCTTATGTATACAATTTTTACATGGGAAACAAACCTTTTCCATCTTCATCTGGGTTGCGCACCACAGCTCTGAGAGTGTGAAAATACCCACTCGTGTCTTTGTATTTGTAATGCAGCCTCATGCAGGAGAACTTGGGTTTGCCAAAGAGAGTGGGCTCAGGCCCTGGGAAAGAAACCAGATGAGAACTCATCTTTACCCAAACACTGCAAGAGATATTGCAAGGGCTGTACCTAAACATATGTAAGAGTGGACAGTCATCTTCAGCATAAAAAGCCTCATGTTTTCTTTAGAGTAGCATAATTTAAATTGAAGATTTTCACTTACAAAAAGCATTTTGACTCTCTGTGTATGTCTATTATAATCGAGCCTGATTGCTTATTACATATCACCCTTTCAAACAGAAAAATAAATGCTACACTGACATCCTATAGTTCCTGCAAGGATTAAAAGGAAAGCTGATATATTTTTACCAAGTGGAAGCAATATAAATTTCAATACTTAGACCACGTGCTTCAACTCTTCAATGTGCTGCATCATATCTACCTCATTAAACAGGGGTGTTTTTTTTGTTTTATAAGGTATTTGGGCCAGATGTTTCAACTCCGTTCTGTACATCAGGGTGTATTACAGACCTCCACAATACAGAATTGAGGGACCCCTTTCCACTGACCGCTCAGAAACTGCACGTTGACAGTGAAAGTTACACCAAGGAGATGATGAAATCACCATGTGTTGTGTAACGGAGAATTAAACAAAGATGTCACATCTTTATACTTTCAGCTGAAAGTGCAGGATTTAGGCTGCAGACGATACATTCTTTAGTCAAAAATAAGTTAATGAGCAGAACAGGATTTCATGACAGCACATTGCTTATCAAACCTTAAGAGTTTTTAAAATAAGCTATAAAACATATCCACAGTATAATCCAGAACCAGCTGTTGTATTTGAATCAGAGTGCACTGAATGCACAAACCTGTGATCCATTACAGAAGTTGATCAAATTGTCACAGCCAATTGATTAAAAAAAACTGTTTCGATGAATCCCTGTGTTAAGGAGTTTGAAAGATGGAAAATTTTAGACCCTACCAGTGATCAAAGTTTCCATTTCGAGCAATAGCAAAAGACAGGACAGAGTGAATACAGACTCAACTCTGGCATCCGTTACCAGCAAGAAAGCACATTTTGAACTATGGTAGATTTCACATAATATACACAATGTGTTGAGGCTCACAGTTCCAATGTATTTGCAAGATGCTTTGAGAAGTGCTCAAGTTATTGCTACGAGCATTCGAGAAAGATATGATGACTACATTCTTACCTATTTCTATTTTTTCCAGAGCTTCAAGACTTAACCTTTGGTATTGATTCACCTTGTCAATCTCATCATCGTAACTACAAATAAAAAATGAATCAGAACTCAATGCTTCCTACTAAAGCAAAGCTACTAGAAATAAACTACATATAGTAAGAGAAAGTGGTAACTTACTAGGCCACGTAGTAGGCAGAATTAGAAAGTAACAGCAGAACATCCACATCCTTATGAGTGGCATCAATGAGACTAAGGAAGGGGAAGAAAAATGAACACAGGGGAGAAGGGTTTATGGGTACAGCTGTAACCCATCCCCAGGGTATTTTAGGGACACTTTTACAACTGCAGGAAGATTACAAGACATTCCAGGTATGGTACGTTATCTCATGTGATGCTGCTACCTCTTCTCAGCCTCAAAAAACAAGTTAGACATTTCACAAGCTAAAACATTATGAACCAATAGACTTACTATACCATAAGCAGATCTACACAACACTTGGAGTTACCTAATAGCTCAAGTAGGTCAGCAGCAGATCCAAAAATAAACAGAAAACCTACAAGCTATTAAAAATGCAAACAGAGAAGTGGAAAAATACCTCAGACTGTGTTTAGATGATGAATCTTGTGCTTTGAGGAGTTATAACATCCTGCTTTGTTATTTTTAGATGCTGAAGTTTAACCTGCAGAAGATCAAGCCACTATTTTTCTTTTACAAGTTAGTGAACTCTGAACTTGATAAGGAGACATCAGTTAGAGTTGATTCTCACTACTTTTCATGAACAGAGATCTAGGCTTTCCTACTATTGACTCACTAGACAGGAATTTCATCTGATCAGATGTGGCTTTGAAGTCAAGTTACACTTTCTCCATAAAGCAATGAGGAAAACCAGCTGCTCAGACAGTCCCTTCTAGAGCTAACAGGGGTTAGAAGTTCTCTCCCACAGCACCTACCACATTTTGGCAATATTAACTGAACGTGTGCATTTCCAGGTGGTGTCTCAGAGGTATCTCCAGCATGCACCACTTTAATGGCACCTTGGCAAAAGCACATGTTTAGAGGATCTTTCCTTTCACAATGGCATGTATTGATCTCTTTAAAGACTTTAGTCACTCTACAAAACTATCTACTTGTATTCTGTTAACACATCCGCTACCAAAATCATTTAATGTCAGTACTAACAGGGGCAAGAGTAATTATCCAAGGTGTTGTAGTAGCAGCTGATCAGTTATGACTTGATTCAACAAACCTCGGATCACAGTCAATAAGGGCCCAACCTCCATGGAATTTTTCATCATCTGGTAAAAGCAGCTTCATGTAGCTCTGCAAGAGCTGGCTGATCAGTTCCTGGTGGCTTCTCAGGTTCTCCTTGTGCAGGGCTTCGTGCTCTTTCTCTTTCGTAAATATGGAGTAAAGATCCTCTGTTACAGGGATACCCTGCATCAAATCTAAGCAAAACAAAAATATCAAACAAGAAGCCAACAGTTATAAGTGATACACAGCAACAGTCCGTTGATTCCTTTGTAAATTCCTTCCAAATGTTCCCTATTTGAAGATGCTCAGGAAAAACGGTTAATTATTCTTTGTGAATAGAATGTTGCCTGAAACTGAAAAGTCAGTAGGTATAGCACTATTTTCTCCCAGTGAGAAACAGGAGTTAACTCAGCATTTTAAGAAACACTTGCTACAAAAATTTAACTGTCTAAAAGATGTTACACCACAGTTAATGCTAAAATGGAGTTAAGAGCAAATTATACAGTGAGTTTCACTGCATGTAATCCCTCTGAACTGAATGTTGTTTAATCTCCAAATAGAGCATGACAGTTCCATATGGCATCCACTACATAGACATTAACATTATGTACACTCAAGGTGCTTTTAAGCTTCAGGAAAAAAAGTCAATGAGATAAAGCCAACATGACTTCAATAAACTCTTCTAAATACCATAGTTCAGCTTACAGATGAAATAGTTTTCTTACCTATGACTGCTTGCCTATAAGCATCCCTGAAACGATTCAGGTAGTATCTGTTTGCAGAATTAACTCCGTCCTTCATCACACCTGCCAGCTTTCTTTCACCAGTCCTCGTGAAGTCACCCTGTCACACAGAGCACACAGATCATGCACACACACAACCTGCAAGCAGCAGTCTCAGCTCAGCAGCTCTGGCATTCTAAAACTCAGAACTGAATGGATGAGAACTCTGAAATGATGTTGAATCGACTATTCCATATCGAAGTTGAAGATGCTGATTTTCAAAGAGCATTTGTTTCTCATGGCAATGTCTGACTCTGCAGAGAATATTATGCTTTGATAGACCTATGATTCTATATAAAATCTTACTGGAAAAGAATAAATCTGGACATATAAGCCAGCTAACATTAAAGCAGAACTCAAGACAGTCACTGGGATGCTTTAATACCTCAAAAAAATAAAAACCACAACACTTCTGTTTTGGCTTTTAATGTAAAAGGAGCACTACTGGAGCAATAGAGAAGACTGAAGCTTACTGAAGAGTGGTTTTCATCATCTCTGCTTCTGCTACCAAAACAAGCATAACACACTGAAGGAAAATAGTACATATTCTCACAAGCTCAGAAACAAAAGGAAGTTTCTAGGCCACAGAAGGCTTAGAATTTGAACAACAAGCAGTTTTGGTAGTTACACTTCATTAGAGGGTTCTATTTGCAGACACTCTGCACACTGCTATGGAACAGTTCTAAAAGCCACACCAACTACTGCTAGGGCCACTTCGAGTGTGATTCACTTCCAAATTAAAAGACGTATTATAATTAAACTGAAAATAAATGTAATCCATTAATCTAAACAGTGAGTAATATTGAAGCAGAATGGATGAAAATGCAGCTCTATAAATCTAGTTCTATCTTCAGATCTGAAGTTTAAAATATTTACAATCAAGACAAGTGAGTCAGGCTTTTTTTTAAAGGATTAATGTAATAGACACAAAGTTCAGTAGAGACTTAAATATCTTTAAGTGTTAAGCATTTCTGCTATAAAGGGGTTTTCAATGCCAAATACCAAGAATACTAAAAATTGTTCCAGCACTGACTAGACCCAAAGTAGCTCAAATTCTGACTTTTCAAAGCAGAAGTGAACAGTAAGAAGTTTCACACATGATTTCTGGTCTCAGTAGACAAAATGCATTACAACTAATTAAGTCTTTAAAAAATAACTAATTAAAATCATCCTACTACCTACATATCCTGATTTTCAGTCCTTCAAAGTAATTAAGTACTGTGCTTAAAAGTACTGTAATGGTGCTTTTATTTAAATAGAAGTAAAGCTTAATATAGATCTTAAACTCGTAGGTCAGCTTTGCATCTAGATATGAAAGCAACAGAACGAAGTTAAAATACAGCCAGCGCTGCCACAGACACCCAGACACTCAAGTCTCTTCCAAATTGAACCAAGTGTGATACAAAACGTTCTTCTCTTGAAAGGCCTCAAGACAAAAACCCACGTAGAATGTTTGGCTAACTTTGTGACACATACAAGAGTTCTGCACTGGACATAAAACCTGCGCCACGACATCAGAACAGGTAAAATTCCTCACCCTTTACCTTCAAGGCCGCTGTGCCCGCGTACTGCCGGCTTATGGCATCGCCGTTGTTGGCCCATATTATCTGGTAGATTCTATTGCATTTCACCGGCAAAGGCTGTTCTGGTGGCATCACTCCCAGTTTTTTGAGCTAGAATTTGACATATGCATTAATACAAGGCTCGAGGATAAAAATAATTCTCAGCTTGATAAAGAAAATGGGAACACTTGCCAAGCATTTAATGGTGAAGTTTCATGCGATCTGAAAAAGGAAGTCGTTCTGCTAATTCGTCAGGTTAAACTGGTTGTTAGCAATGAATTACTAATCCATTGATAAACATATCACTGGATACAGAAGGATTATATTAATTATGGATGTAGGAATCAATCTTCAAAAAAATTAGCTGAAGGAAAAGTAGTTACTGTGATTACTCAAGATACAGGCAGTGTTTCTGTTTTCTATAGGGAGCTATCGAAACAGACAACACAAACTTGACATGAGTAAACAAGTTAATCTCTCCTATTGCAAAGGCATTCATGACCTCAAAGGTTTCAAAATAAAGAAATGGAATCACTTTCCAATTACAAGTAGCAGTGTAACAGGTTCTTAATCTTTTGTACTAAAGCAAACGTGGTGGCACGACCTTCAAACTTATTCCTCTCCCAAAATAAAACCTTAAAGCGGCTTCACACGCTGTGATTATTATTAATGCTTGCACATTTTGGACAATTGCTGTTTAACACTGATACTGAAAGTAAAATATCTTACTCTTCAGAACCACTTAAGTTTTTCCAATGTAAGTCTCAGAAACCTGAGTGATTTTACACACACTAAACTGGTAAAGCTGCACTTATAACTGCAATGTGGTCACTAAATACCAGAACAACTGCAGAGGTTTTCAACTTTGTTTTACTGCACAACTTACATTAAAATGACTAAATCAAAACAGGAGAATTGTCTCTGAAATGTAGACAGTCATTTCTGCTTGGAAGGAGGGGATTAGGCATCAGTTTTCAAATGATTTCAAGTTATTTTAACTGTACATATTACCTACAGCTTCATGGCTCTCCAAATATGGACAGTTTGCAAAGATCCTTTTCAGTACAGCTTAGTTTAGCATTTTTCAAACACACAGATGACCCTGTGAATAACAGGTAAGTTCTGAGGTACCTCGGTACTTGAAAAAGCACATTAATCATACGTGCCTGCTGTTCCATGACCACTCTCGCAATAGCAGCCTGCACGACATTGGTACGATCCAGACAGTCCATGCAGTTAACGCGAAAAATTCCTTCCTGTTTACAAATCACACCAGCTTGATCAACCCTTTCAAGAGAAAAACAGAGCAGAAGCACAAAGAGACTTAAAATCCAGAGTAAGTTACCAGCTTCTACAAACAGTAGGAAACTTTACACATGAAATACTATTTATAGTTGCACTCATCACCCCAGAATTAATTACTCTTTCACCTAGGCTAAATATCCAACGCACGCTATTGGGGCCATAAATTTGTATGTAATCAGATGTTGAATTCACTTCCTACAGACATAATACAAGCTTTCAAGAGCAGGCACTTCATCTCAAATTTAGAAACCAGCAGTAACAACAACACTTCACACAACATGTACTAAGCACTATGTAATAACTGATCAAGACTGCAGCAATGCTTATTCCCAAAACACATGAACTTTAACCAGTACAAACTAAAGGTCAAACATATCTACTCTTTTCAATAGTGAAGTTGGCACTGCAGGGTTTGTGGGTCAAATGCAAAGTGTTTCACATTAAATCCAAGAAACCCTAGAAGTGTAAAATGCAGTAAGCCTCAGGCAGACCACAGAGAATTTTTGCAGTTACATATGTAGAACACTAATACTTCGGAACACCAGTTCTGACATGCAAGCTGGGCATCAAGGGAAGAATACGAAACATACCAGTTATGACAAAAATCAAGGCATCTGAATATGTACTTTTCCCCCCCACAAATATTTCATATTAGTTTAAAAAACAGTTAAGTACCTACCAGCACCACTTCATGTCAAGAATAATGTCATGAATGGCATCGGTCAGTGTTTGAACATTTTCAAACTTCATTCCTCGGCTAAAACACAGAAATTCACACAAGTTAGTTTGAACTAGACTAGTGATTTCTTTACTTATTTTATATTATTTGTAATGTTAACAAAGATGGTGTTTTGACTAAGTGGGAGAGACAGACATCCTCTCCTGCAATAAACCTTAAATAGCAGCCAACATTCAAAACTATTTTAATGTACAGTTCAATATCGAAATTCAAGACAAGAGATTTAGATATTTAAATTCGAGAATTTGCAGTCTTGAACGCCGCTTTCCTAAGAAAGAAGAATTGTACAGCTATTCAGGTACATGCAACACTCTGTTCTCATTTTAGGCACAGTCTCAACAAAAGCAAGTACTATAGATTTGACATTGGGATGCTCTGCCCTGCTTTACCAATTATTCTACAGAAAAAACACCTATAGACACACCATCCCCTCCTCCCCCCACCCCACCAGGTGGTTTTCAGTGTTGTTCTCTGTTCACTAATGCTCACAGTGCAAAACCAAACAGTCCCACTTACCACAGCAGTTCTTTGGTAAAATGCAAGTAAACAAAAGTTCATTTAAACAAAAGAGTAAGTATCAACTCAATTTGGGATGTCAATAGTGCTACCAAAAAGCCTCTTAAGGTCAGTACTATTTTGAGGGGGTTTTTTCCACCACCTCAGACAGTATCTACTAATGACACACTTATTCAGTCAGTAATGCTTTTCCAGGCCAGATGCAATCCCTAGATTAAGTTGGGAAATGAAGATTAAAACAGAGTTTTTAGGCTCCATAGAAACATAGTGCGACAGATCACATTCTTGGACATGTGAACACTGTACTAGGGCATGTCAGAGTGAAGTCATGAAAACAGCAACTATTTATACCAGATTAAAATAAAATCCAGTGTATTTTATAATGGAACAGCACCAGCGAGATTCTGAAAGAACTCATATGTATATAGACAAGCATGAAAAGCAGAAGAACGGCTTGTAGAAAAGAATTGATGCTACACAGTTTGAAAAGCAGGTCAGCCACAGCTTTACATTCACAGCATGTCTAAGGAAACTTGCCTAAAATGCGTAACAAAAAAGCTTTGTCCAATAACTGCATATTAAACAGGTCAGGGACACAAGATCAACAAACAGTGCTTGGTTATCCAAACATGAACTTCTACAGCGCTTTAGTTTACAAAACACATTCTTCCTATTTAAAAGGAACGTGTTTCATGCAGAAGCAGAATAATGGCTTTTCTCCTCCCTTTGACTCACCTTTCAAGTTAATAAAAGATGTCAAGTGACATTTTTGAAAGGTTTCTTACCAGTGCTCATGGAAGTCAAATGAAACGTAAGTCAGACTTGCATTGTTGTACAGAAGAACTTGTTTAAGGTAAGCATCTCCAATAATCTTCTCTCTGCCTGTCTGATCCACCAAATTAATAATAACCTGTTCAAAAGTTTAATTTAAACACTTGTCATCTGCTATGCAACTTGCTTAGACATATATCATAGGATAACAAATAGCTCAAGAGTTAAAAGTGATTTGCAGGTAATCTTGAAGTTAGAGTCCCTGCTAGATTGATCAAATAAGCTCCAACAGTTACCCTGCTTACCCCTATGAATTCACAAGACAGATACACAAAAGTGTGGCTTACATATTGCTATAAGTTACTGTTGGTTTTTAGAATTTTACTAAGTTTTTCAAGTATCCTCTGTTTATGTACCACACTCGCAATTGTCAATGAGCTTCTAAAACACCCCAACAAGAAGAACAAACTGAAAACATTAACTTTCATGTCCTACATTTTCATAAGATGACTTACATAACACTCACCTGCTTTTTGTAATGTTTCAGCTGTTCTTCAAAGTGTGCACGAAAACAGGACACTGTTTCATTTTCACCTACAAGGCAGAAACAGCCTGTTCAGCAACAGTTCCTGGTTGAAGTATTAAATGATGCCCAAATCTATAATACACTCTAAAAAAACAAAGATAGCTTTGCTTAAAAGTACTTGGACACACAACATAACACATTGTACAGAATTCCTTTTGAAGGTCTTTCATCAATTTGCTCGACTTCAATATTTTTATTCTACTACTATATTATACAGGAAACACCATTCTGAAATTTTGCTTTCTGCAGAGCAGATTGGACAAAAATTTAACTTTTAATAAGCCTGTTTAATCCTTCCACATATGCACCACACACCCATATAAACATCTTTTCCAGAAGGGGAGAGCTTATATTTGTTTTGCATCTTTGTTAACAAACTGGAGTACAAGAGAGGTTTGCAATTTGCAAAAGGGGACATGCACAACAGGGACAATCCCAAAAGTGTTACCCAGTCCTGCCAGAGGACAAAATTACTTGTAACTAAAAACCACAAATGCCATCCAGTTGATTCAAGGCACCAGTGGTTCCTCAAAGTCTCAATACCTGATTGTAAAGCTATCAAATTAAATGCAATTTCTAAATATTTTTTTAAAATAATCCTATTAAAAAAGGGGGAAAAAAATCACTTAGCTCTATAAACACACATCACAGCACAAGCTTTCAGTTAGAACTAATCAAGTTTTACTTCCAAATATCTAGAGGGGGATAAAGAGGGGTTTTATTTTAATTTTCCTCACTTTATCTACTTAAGTTTCCATTTCCACGATGTGACAACAAGTCATCCCTTTCCAGTAATCTCCAGGTTATTTGGTATCAAAATCACAATAAATCCAAATATGTTGATGCATCTTAAGTCTGCAATGATGGTAACCGCTTGTCAATATAAGATTATGTGCTTTGCCCAATTTCCTACGCAAGCTTGAAGGTCCATTTTACCAGATCTTACTCAAGACCCAGTGGAAAAGCAGCACTTTGGCTTTCCAACTTCACAGAGCCCACTGAAAACATAAGTTTCAGGGTTTTTGTGGCAATTTTTTTTTCTGGTTTGTTTTTATTTTCAGCCCTAAAAATATTCTTCAACGGCAGAGGACGAGAGCTGCTAATGCTGGAGGAGAAGGTGAATCTAAGACTTGTAGAAGTATATACTCATGATCTAGGATGCCAGTCAGCCCAATGCAGTTGGAGTCTGATTACACAAGATGATCAACCTACAAGCTTCCCTCCAATAAAGCTTTCTCCTTTAAAAAAATAAACCAAGAGAAGATTTTGTTGACCTCTGTCTTTTACAATAGTTAAGGTTGTGAAAACCTAGTTCATACAGGCATCCAGATTTGCCACAGTCTCAATATTATTATGTTTTGCATTATCTTTGAGTTGAAAATGAAGCAATTCAGATCTGGCAAAGCCCACTAGATAGTAATTAATTTCAGAGAAGACAAAAGCACACTACAAAACTGGTGCTATCTGAAATGTCTGTGTTTTATCACATTGAAACAGCAGTTAACTTCATGGACAAAGATATTTCTACAACATCAACGCCTAAACAGGATCTCAAAAGAGAGAACCAAATTGTCTCCCTTCTCAAGCCAGAACACACTGCAAGAAATAAGAGTGGACATAATACAGATACTTCATTAAATACTACAATTCAAGACCTGTTAGAATTTACAACATACAAGTAGTCAGAGATCTGCATAAGTGCAATTAGAGTAAGTTAACTGGAGTCAAGTCATTACTTTCACTCTTGGCTTTTAAAAAGTGACACAGAAACAGTAGTGGTGAGGCAACACCCCAAAGAACCTGCTTTTAAGGGAACTCTGATCTTCAGGTGTTCTACTCAAATACTCACTCCTGTCCAGCCGGGGCCGTGGGTTGTATCTATATCCAACTTGGCTCCAGAAAACTGGCACGGAGCCTCTTGTTTGTATAAATGACAGAGTATGGTTATGAACGTGAATCAGTTGTTCCGTCTCAACATAATTTGCCACATTTCCATTTTTATCAACACCTCTTCGCTTATACCGCATTCCTAGGAGGAATGAGAATCAATGTTTAAGACTAACACTTGGATATTAATAATTTTTGTTACCATTTTGACAACAGTAACACAAGGAGAGTTCTAGATAAAAGCCATGATCACTCCTACCCTAATCTATCCATATAGTCAACATAACTTGGGGATTAAAGTTTATTTACTGATATACTACAGGCAGCAGAAAGTAAGTTGACAGGGCAACGCAATTTATTGGCACTATGAAGTATAAGATACACCTAGTGCACCCTAAAGGATACGTTACCTCCTCTTCTGTCAAGTTTAGCAGAAAGTTTTACTTCAGTGCTCAATATTTTGCACGAACCTAAAAGCCACTTTTACTGACAGATGCTTCACTTTTTGCAATAAGAGATTCCACAAGCAGCCCAAGAAGATTTTCACAGAATAGAAGACTGACTTCCACCCCACCTGTAACTAATTCTGCACATTAAGAACAGATACTGCTATTCCAACTACATGGGGTTTTTTGCCTAGCCATCTCTATCTGATCATGAAACAGAATAGATAAGTGTTTGCACATCCTTTACTCAAAGGACAGTACATTACTGTTTCAGAATAGATGCAGGTGGTAGCAAAGGATGGGGAAGGAATAAGTAAACAGGGTTGGAGAAGTATTCAAGGCCACGGTTTATAGCATGGAAATTCAGTTCTACAGAACTGGAACAACTCTGTTCCAAGCCCTGAAGGAGCACTGGACCAAACTTTCAAATTGAACCTCAACAGCACTAGCTGAGGACTGTGGGAAAGAAGGGAAAAGGTTAGAAACAAGGAAGTGAAAGAAATGTAAAATACCTATCACAGGGATTTATGTCAAAACAAAATACCTATTGCAGGGATCTATGCTATAGGGACAAAGTGTTAAAGCAATTTCACATCCTTTCATCAGAGAGGGGCTTGTAGACCAAAGTATCAGACACCATTTACTTACATCCTGGCACCAATCGTGGCTCTTACATCAAAACCCAAGCTCAATCATTGCACAGGAAATTTCAGCTCCCTTGCTTTTGATATCTGTTTTTGCAGACACTGGGCTCTTACTCTCTTAAGAACAGCTGTATTCCTTTCTCATGATACCTCTCCTTAAGGTCCTGGGCAGGTTTATAATTTAGTGCAGTGGTTATTTAACTTTTTATAAATCACAAACAAGCTGCCTGACTAATAAAGAATCCACATATTTAACATTGAAGTGTCTTGGGCTTTCATATCAGTGTTTTTCAAGGGCTTGGATTTTTTTTAGCTAACAGTTCAGAAAACAGCTAAAATTACATATTACAGAATGAAATAAACGCAAACCCACACTTATTCTTCAAAATATTGCATCAGTTTACTGAAATAATCTTATTGTGTCTAGGGAGAAAGTTCAACACAGTCCATGCTCTGCACTAGCAATCAGATGAGCATAATGTCACTAATAGTGTGAGGGAATTCAGTTTCTGTATTTGTAAGATATTTTTATTTGTATGATTCAGTACAAGTAAGGCATACTACAAACTAAATACCACCCTGAAACCCTCAACTATTTACTCTGAGTTGTTCTGACACACAATTTTCCTGGGAACTGAACTGGATACATTGAGGTGAACTGCAGTCCAAAGGCCAGTCCCATATCAGGGTAAGCTAAGCAGGATTTTTCTTGTTTTGTGATGTTAAAAACCTGACTCTGTAGGAAAGGAGTTGAACACAGTGAAGAATCTTAAAGATATGATAGATTTAAAAGGCTCAGAGTTGTACAGGACCTACTAAAGTAAAGCGATTCAATCTTTCTGTGCTCCCATGGACAGGGAATAATAGTTCGCTTTGCTATTATCAGAGCAAGTCAAACAAGGGGCAAGACAAAAGCACAGTTCTTATTTCACACCCTGGCCCTACACAAACGTCTCTCAGGACGCAGGCACAAACACACCTTTTCCAGTCTCTACTCAGCTGCTGCTAAGCCCTCAAAGACCTTTGAAAATTCAACTCCCACCCAGGCTTACTGAAATACACCAGGGCAGAGCTGTACACAAGGTTCTAATCAAGGTGTTCTTTGCAAAGACAGAACTTTTATCTCAGAACCGTGACCTCCAAAAATACATTCAGTGCCCAAGAGGAGACTAGGGAAGCTCACTTAGTAACTGCTCCAAGTAACAGCTGTATGCACTACAGCCTTTAATTTCTTCCTATGAGCAGCAAAGGCTGTAGCACATACTTGGACAAGAGCTGACCATCTGTTGAACAACATCACACCCGAGTTTTATCTTCCACCCCCTCCAGTGCTCAGGAACAATCCCAACACCCTGAACTTTGTTCACCTACCAGCTCTGTGCCGACTCCGGCGTGAAATAAGCGCCACCAGAAAGGCTGGATGAACATCATCTACACAAGTTGATTCCTGAGGAGGAGTTTCAGGACTGCTCTTATCATCATCAGAAGATTCACTATAGTTTACTACAAGCTCTTCAATTTGCACGAATCCTTGTATGATGGGTATAATCCAGAAGTCCACTTCAGTATTCTGAAGGTTACAAAAAACATTTACATTCTTGTTGGTTCTACATTACCAACAGTTATTTCTGCCATTTCTCATGTTTATAAACTGCTGCTTTGTATGCTTGTCAGATTTTAAGAAATTTTTACTATATTCTTGTCTTATTTCTGTAAGGGGTACCAGCGTTTTTCTTCCATTAGTTGTGGGGCTTTTACATCAGGAAAACAAAGCAACTTATGATTTTTCTGTGAAGTTGAAGCAAGCTGACGCAAGGCAAGGCCAAGCACCTTCCTTGACTCCCAGCTATGGAAGGAAAAGAACCCTGCAATAGTCAAAAGCTTCTTTTCCCCTTTCCCCAAAGGGAATTTTCATAGGATGTTACATCTCATGTTTAAACACATTAGTAGTAACTCATCCTGTCAAAGTCAGTTCAGACAGAGCATCAAGTATTGGTAATTTTAGTTTCTGCTTTAAGGCAATTTTACAACCCTTATGTGGACATACAGCATATTACATTGTATAGGTAGATTAAAATTTCAAAGCATAATGTTGTTAGCCTGTTTCCAGCAAAACATATTGGCATAAGGTTTATATGGCCTGACTTAGTACCCAAGTGACCTGGTTCCAGGCTCTGCACATTAGTGCTTTGCCACCCTAAAACCCCAATTTCTTGAACAGAATTTGGATTTCAGTTGCATACTAATTCAAAGTTATCCACTTATAAAATGAAAAATACAACTAGTTAAACATGCACATCATGTACAATCTTTCACAGAGCATCTAGGTTTACCCTACTCTGATTCTATAAGCATTAGAGTATATAAAATAACCAATGAGAGATGCAGGGCAAAGGCAAAATGTCCACTGTGAACTCAAAAAGAACCTCAGATTTAACCTAAACTGTCATACAGTAGTTAGTAACTCAGTGCTTTGTTTAGGAGGTTATATATTGAAGAAAACAGTAGTAGTTCTACATTTCTGTGCCCAATAGCTAAGAAAATGCTTTCTCTGCTACTCTGAACAGCTATTCAGAATAACTTGTTCTACACTATTGTTAAATTGATCAGTGACTCTGTTAAAGGAGAAAAACAGTATTCTCTACCCAGGAAGACAAAAATCTTGTCTCATGAAAATTATGGAAATCAAAGTTTATTTTCTGGCTCTTCCCTCCTTACCAAATACTCAGCTCTGTCCAGGGATAGTCTGTTTCACAGATAAATACATTAAGTTTACAGTCATAAATCAGCATAAATGCATCCTACATCAAGTCATTCTGCATTGCTTTATTGTAATAAAATTTTAAGTTAGCATTAGCAATGACCACAAGTGAACTAGGAGGCTGCTGGAAGGGTGGCTGCGGGAAGAGGGTAATACCAGCTGCTCAGCTGCCAAGGGCACAGCCCTGATCCTCACCTGTCTGCCAAACAGGTTCTTCAGAAATCTTCGATGAGGCCTTAAGTAAACATTTCAACCAAAAGTAAAGAACAGTTCTCATAAAACACATGCTATTGCAAGAAATAAGACTCACATCAATGCTGATGAGATCTTCAATCATGTGCTTGTTCCAAAAGAATCTGTCATCAACCTGTTTAAAACAAAATGGGCAGGTTTTGCAATATCTCAGGTCAATACGTCAGTGTTATTCACTACACCTGTACAGAGAAATCTAGCATTCCCTGGTTTTGAATATAACAGCTCAAGACATGCTGCCATAGACTCTTGTTTCATTTCCTTGCTCTGAAGCTGGTTACAGGGCAAGATCTACAGTTGCTGTACTTTATCCCAGCAAATAATGTATGTGGTCCAAACTTGACTGGTGACATTATTGAAAGGCAATCTTCAAAAAGGGAAGAAAAATACACAAAACCACACCCCACTTACTTTTCGCCACAGTGGTAAGTTAGTTTTCTCACACGCACTCTGCCTCTGCACAGAATTTGTTAGGTCATAGGTCAGGCTGTAGTAAAAGGAGTCTGAATCCATGAACATTTTAAACAACTCCTCCAATAATCTCTTCTCCAGCTTCTCTTTTTCTTTGCTTTCTTTAATCTGAAAGAAAAGGAATGGCTTTATTACATCTTATTCTTTGATTGAAGACTCCAACATTATTTCCTAAATGCCATTTCTAACCTTGTAGGACAAACATTTTCTCATTGAAGAGCATGATCTTAAAACACCTGGCAGAGATGAACAAGGGCCAGCATCTTCAGAAATACCACGCTGTTACTTTTAGCAGTACAGGCATTCAGAGCAGCCAGATCCTGAAACTCTCTGCTTGAACGTGAGATCCAGAAGTTCCAGTCTCAAGAGTTTTTGTTAAACATTGCATCTACTTGTTCTAATTGTAATATTGTTGGGCTTTCAAACCCAAGCCATTACCACGTAATAAGTGTTTGGATAAGATTGTATGGTGTCCTCTGAGGAAATGTGCACCAAGTTTTGTCTCCAATTCTATATGGTATGAGCAATTTGTAGGAGTTTAGAATCCCACTACAAACGAATCCTGGTAAGAAGGTGCTCTAAGTAATTCTGACTAAATTATATAGTTACAAAATGAAAGTCATAAAAGGTAAATAATCAAGAATTAAATTGAACTTCAAGACAATAGTTGCACATTCTGCAGTTTTCCCCTAGTTCTCTTTTTAGGTGTCAGTTCTCTAATTGATCATCCACAACCTTTGAAGCATCAACTAAACAATTTTGGGAAAAAAAAGAAACAGTAGAGAGATTTACCTTCTTTTTATTTGGAGCAGATACATTTGATTTAATCTGAGTAAGAGTCTTCAGCAGAAATTTGGTGTCATCTGGGGACTGTGTAATCTTCTCTGGCTTGTTTATCCCAAAATGGTGCTTTTTACAAAGCTAAATAATGATATTGAATTAAAGCAAATACTTAAATACTCTTAAACAAGTTCAAGGAAATTTTAATTAATATCTACAAAAGCAAGACTACAATGTCCACAAACCTAGGGGAGACACTGAAGATATAGGGCGAACATGCGGGTATATTTCTCTCCTTTTTTTATAGAAAGCATTTTCTCCTGTGGTTGCGCAAATGTCACCCACAATTTGATGTGACCTGAGCAACCAGACCCACCTCAAGTTCCCACCCAAATTTCACATTTAAGTTTTAATGAAGCAGAAAGGGGAAAGCTGGAATTCACTGAAGACAGTCATACCTCCAACTCCAGATCCTGAGGTTCTGTTTCAGAAAGCGGAATCACTGCAATCTTTGTTATTTTGCAAACCTCATGGTCTCCTGGAAGTTTGCCAATCAATGCTTTCTGACGAATTAAAAGCAGCCACCACGGTAAATCTGGAAAAAGATTAGATGCTTTGATTTATTTGTCAGGCATTTACTCTGATTAGTCTGCCAGAAGCTTCTCCCCAGTGTAAAACCCCTGCCAGGAACCATTTGACTAGAAAACTCCAGTGAACAATGAATCACTATTGCTATGGTTTGTTATTATTCATTGCCATCATAAAATTTTAAAAAAACAAAAAACAATATTCAGTCTCTAATATAATACAGTTAACTATTTCATAGGCTTATCCATTAGAGGTAAAGTTAGCACTGCTTCATCTATAGCAATCAGGCAATCTCTAGGATGATGCACATTCCCACCAGTGTCACTAATGGCAGCACCATGTGAAAAGAACACCTGGAGCCCATGACACAGCAAGCTAAGATTTTCCCTTTGTACCTTACATTGTGTACAAAACAGCAAACAAGACAGACATGGATAACACATGATGGCAAAATCCAGGAGTAAGAGTTCTGTTGAGCAAACATGGACTGCACTGTAGAGCATCTTACATGTAAAGCTTCACAATGTCGTCCCTGAAGCATATGCTAAGTGGTAGAGAAATTAACAAGCCAAAGAATTAAAGAAGACATTGGTAACGTGCATGCCATACATACATTCAACCTACAATATTTGCAATTAGAGCTTCAGCACTCTAAAGAGAAAGGGAAACAAAACTAACATTCCCACTGACTGCTCAACAGTGCCTGGGTATGAGTGTCCTGGTTTTTGATCCCTTGGTTAGATCGATACCAAGCCATAGTATGCTGGGCTTTCACAAGTCAAAAGTCAATGTTCTGCTAAGAGAGATGGAAAAGGCACAGAAAGCCTTGGAGACACACGTACAGCTGAGAAGCAACTGAGTTTAACTGAAGAGGTCATACACAAACATTAAAAGCCTACTATGGTAGACTTAAATATGCTTCCACACTCGTGACAGTAGATGGGTCATGTATTATGCCTTTGAATACAATACAGCCTCTGAATAAAATCTATTTAGAGGTTTTATGGCAAATACAAAGTCTTTTCCTTGCTCAGTAAATTCTAAACAGTATTTTATCCTCCAAGTGTTTAAGAATTCAGAGATTAAGAAATCACAATGTACGTCACCAAACAGATCCTCTTTTAAGAAAGGATACCATCTAGAGCTCTGGTGAAATAATCAATATGCCTCCACCTTAAAAGTATAATGTAAACGCATTTCTAAGCAGATACACCTTAGTGAAAACTGGAAAAGAAAGTCTCTGGCTGCTCTTCAGTTTACCTCGTATTAACAAACCCCAGTAGCAGTAAATAAGAACTTAAGAGCTTAATAGAGCCAAGTGAGTTCCGTATCATTTTGGCGTTTTTAAAAATGCAAAGTTCTCCCAGCGTGCACTTCAAAACTTTATTTGTATTACAGCCAGATCCACAAAACATTGAAAGGAAACAGGGATTCCCCAGCAGATCAAAAGAAGAGAGTCAGGAAGTAATTAGGCAGATAAAGAATGCCCTAAAGTAAAAGCTTCAACAATAGCCACAGATGAAGCATATTATAATTGCCAGCAAAATCTAAATAACTGAATCCCCAAACAAAGCAATTGTCTACTCAGTGTGGGAGTTATGGTGTGCACAGAAAACCACTACAGCTACCTGCCATTCCAGAAAAGTGCATGTTTTAAATCACCCATCTCATCAGAACTAACATTCATTTTAAGTGTCTCAAACTATGGCAGAGTTGATGGCAACAGCCAATTTAAGCACTGTATCTGAAGTAAACCTCCTCACTACAACAGGAATTTAGCTGCTCTTTTGCATCAACACCATCAGCACACTGTTGCTGTTTATTTTCCCCTAACACTTCCCAAACCATCCAGCATTTTGTTTCCCCAAATGCTTTTGAAGTAACTTTTCTTAAACTCTGTATAAGTTTACCAGGGTTTTTGCAAGTATTTTGATTTTAGCCAAGAAATACCTTTTATTTTCCTTGCATGAATAACTTAAAATAAATTACACACAAAAAGAACGTTTTAAGTTGTTGACTGGATGAAGCCAGAAATGGCAGCAGTTACATCTCACTGAAGATATTTCAGATACTGAACCAACCGCTCATTGTTTCTCTCAACATTCAGAAACATGCCAACAAAAAAGCTTTCCTTTCCTGGGGACAGGGAAGGAAGAACTCCTCCTGTTCAGTGAGTCTGTGAAACCTTGCCAGCAGCATTTAATTTGGGTCTTAATTAACCAGCAATGGGAGAGCACATCAAACTGATGGAAGTACAGACATTGAACTGCGTAAGAGTGTCCTTTGACCAAGAAACAGATAAACATGGTGGCAATGAAGGACTTACGTGAAAGCTGCTGGAACTAGTTAAGGAATCCAGCTTTGGTTATAGTTAGATACATGAATATGCTCAGGATTAATACTGTGTTCAATCAACTTGCTAAATAGACTGATCAAAAGGGATTTGAAAGCTTCTAAATGAGAACTTACACTATTAAAAAATATACATCAACTAGCAAACTGTACTGCTAGCAACAACTTCAATACATCAGGAGCCAGAGTCTTCTACAAAGTAAAGTAAAATTAAAGTTGTTAAAGCTGATCAGTAAACCTCAGCTCAGAACTCACTTTCAGGTTACCACCATTAAGTATCTACTTTCTACCACCCCCTACTTCTGTATTAGGATTTTGGCAAAAGAAAATGGAGTGGCTATGTTTATATTTTGTATGTATGCACACTCACTGGACCATACAAAATTAATATTCTATAAGACACTTGATGCAAGATGTGTCCTTGGAAGACCATGCAGAGACAATTTTAATCATGCATCCGTACCAAGAAAGCATGCAATGTTCTTTCAGTAACTCATCTCTACAACACATCCTAAAATCCTTTTCCTTCTATTCCTACTTGTACTCTGCATTTTCTTCCAAGTTATCTTGAGATTGGCCAAAAAAAAGAGACCATATCTTTACATTCCAATACTCAATTAAAGTTTTGTTTTTTCTTGATTCAGTTGGGCTTTTTCCTCCCCTCCCAAATAAAGCATCTTTAGGTTTAAGAAAATTCAGTATTTGAGACGAACCAAATGATACTTTAAGCAGACTTTCATCTCCAATGTCAGTGTACAGTTATGTCTAGATGTACGACTGACCCTCTCGTAGCAAAAATTCTTTAAAGAATTAGGAAATAAGCCATGTAATATTGGCTAGCTGGTTTCTATGAGACTGCTTCCCTTCCACAAAAGCTTTCCTACACACTCCCCTGTATGTGGCCAGCAATAGCACCAGAAAGATTAATTAAATCCCATCCTTAGTCACAGCAATTTGGCAAGGGTATTTCAATCCTAAATTAAAGACAGCCCAAGACTGACTACAGGGACGTTTCAAGGTCATCTTGGACGGCTCCAGCATTCTTGCATTAACCAAATCTTTCAAGAACACATAAGGATCTATGCCCAAGACATTAAAGTGCATATAGGCTTAGTGACAGCTTTATAGTGCACTAGTAAGAACTTCAATGCATAAAAAGATAGTTTCCAGTATTAGTATGCACTAAGCATTTTCAAAACACACCAGTACTTCTTTCCAACAAGAGCTAATAACAAGGTTCTGAGCAGGAAAAGCCCATTTAGGAGTAGCTGGCCAAAAGATCTTCAGATTAATTTTTCTGATCTTTATAGTCTGTGGGCAGGGGAGAAGAAATCAGAGCAGCAAGTCGTCCTGTTCCAGATCAGCTCCGATAGAAAAACATTTCACCCAGCTGGGGCTGCAGAGGACTCTTACCAAGCCTGGAGATCATGGTCCAGCAATGTTAAATATTTATATGACTTCTGCTGATAAAGTTTCCAGGTGACAAAGATTGATAGAAGAATAAGTAATGAAGACAGGTTACTGTTACAGAGCACTAGATGATTACATAAAACCACACTTGAATATGATCAAGTGTGAGTCCATTGACAATAACATGTTCCAAGAGACCTACGCAAGACATCTCAGTCTGCCCCATGGAGGACACTCAACAGCTGTCAGCAAATTCAATTCCCCAGCCGAAAACAATAAATAGCTGGAGGTTGTATCTTTCTTCAGCCATTTAATGATAGAAAAACATCTTTTTATGGGACAGTTGCATGACTAAATACCTGACTATCCACACCAAGGATAGTCTATGGACAGTTTGATGTCTTTTCTGAACAAGGCAGAAAAGAAACAAAACTCTTCCACTGACCTAAGCTGCATTTGAACCGAGTGCCTGGATCAGCACCATTGATTCAGGAGCTCTACAGGACACATAGAAAGATGACCAGGTATCAGGCTTATTACCCAACCATCCTGATGTACTTAATAGCAAGCTGGCACCTGTTGAAGTGTCACACACTAGGGAGTTTTAACTCAGCTTTCACCAGCAGAGGAAGCGCCTCACAATGAGCACACACAAGGATATTCAGTTGCCATAACATATTAGACCTTCCAGAAAGCACCTGACAAGGTCTCCCACTTCAAAGCCTGTTATACTCCCTAGAGAGAGGGAAAAGGCCTTTGTCTACCTAAGCACTTGGTTTAAAAAAACAAAACATTAAAAAATAACATGCTATAAACAATAACTGAGTATTGTCCCCATAGCAGAAAGAGGCCATTACTGGATTTCAGCCATCATTCATCATGAACAGCACGTGCTGAACAGCACAGAGAGCCTGGAGGAGGAGAAGAGAAAGTGAGATGGCAGAGTCTGAGCCACTTCGTATCATCAGCTCTGAAAAACGACGGCTGAATAGATCTGCAGAATGAGCAGAAAAAAGCATCGGGTGAAATACAAAATGAAGTGATGCAGTTGGAAGGAGGACACGATAGGAAGTTCATGGAGAGATGGTCTCTGAACTGCTAATCTCAGAAACAAGACCTTGGGGTTGCAGTAACTACAGAGCCAAGCATTTCCTAGAACTAGATCCATCATACACTGGTGCACCAGAACCCATTTTCCTTCCTCCCCTATTGCGTGTACACCAGTGCCACCCTGACTAATCTGTTTCTATTCAATGAACCACAAACACCTGCTCCATTTCAGCA
Source organism: Columba livia (assembly GCF_036013475.1). Classification (NCBI taxonomy): domain Eukaryota; kingdom Metazoa; phylum Chordata; class Aves; order Columbiformes; family Columbidae; genus Columba; species Columba livia. The sequence continues at coordinate 6,206,650 of NC_088607.1, forward strand.
TTTAACCCGTCCTGCTGTCCCGGAACACACTTGAAACTTTACCTGTGTTGATCACATTGCCAGGCACTAATTTAAATGCAGGGTCTAAGCATTCACAAAAAGAACAGCACACCCTACGTGAGGCAGAGTTTCTGTTCAGCTTTCCTAGCTGTCAGTAAATACATATCCAGAGATCTACTGGCAAAATAATCTTTCTAGACAAAGCTGGTACATACCAACGTAAGTATTTATTACGGCTACAGGATTTTGCAGCTGACTAAATCTAAAAGAGTATTTACCTTGTTTTACAGGGAAAGTTACTGGAATCAGTTAAGAGACAGGCTTAACATCAAATCCCAATGTATTCTACACCTGCTTTCATTTTATAGATATGCTTAAATTTCTTTATAGTTAAATACAAGACATTCCTTTTACTGTTAAACAGTCAACTAAGGCAGTAATTATTCTTCAGGTTTTCATATAGCATTGAAAATTTAAGCCTTATATTTTTGTGAAAGCTTCCATCATTAGTTGTGCCACTGTACCACAGGAGAACAAGGAAAAACTGCTTGAAGTAATTTCTCAAAAAGGTGCAAGAATTTGATGCATCTCACATGAAGTCTCAGCTAAAACATCAAAACCAAACTTTGAATGCAGTTCTGCACCTTTACAAGACAGTGATGGACCAAAGTGTATATACTGGCAAGCAGAGGGAATTTGCACCTGCAGCTAAATTATAACCACTTGGACAAGTTCACATAGTTGGGGAGTACTCCTCAGCTGCAAAGAACACTACCTAACTCCTTTTGAGCTACACAGTATTATTTGTAGTATCACTGACCTTAAAACAAAGTGCATTAGCCATAACAAAAAAGAAAAAAAATCAGAATAATTCAGGTTGGAAGGGACCTTCAAAGGTCACCTAATCCAACCCCCAAAACACACCACACAAAACAAACAACAACCACGTACCTGTATGAAGCTGAACTTTACCGATGACTCCCTCCACCAGGCCCAGACAAATGGGATTCCAAGCCAAGAGAAGATCAGTGGCTGAAAAAATAAAAATAAAAGCTGTTTGTTTTTTTTAAAGTAAACTCAACACAACAATGAATCCAGTGATGGGCATTCTCTCTACTTCCCCACCCCAGAACACAGAAAATGCACCTGATTCCCACAATAAGATACATATGCTGTTCAATTTTTGCTTGTTACCAGGCAGCTATGACCAAATTAGTGTGTTCAAGTTAAAGTCACCCCAGATGTTTCAGAAAAAAATAATAATAGTTTTGGGCTACAGTAATTCAGTTTAATGGAGGCATAATTCTTCTAATATCCATTAGAATTTGTAACTTAACTAAAATATTACATGGCTGTAGTGAAACTGAATACACGTCATTAAGTCAACAAAACAGCTTCAAAAACCTAGCAGATGTCAACTTTCAGTCCCAGCTCCCTCCCACACCAATCCAACTACCATTAGTTTCGTATCTTCTTTCTATACACATACACACACACCCTTTCCTCTTTTCTAAAAACTCTCAACAAATCTACATGGAATACTGAAGTACACAAAGTTAAGTTTAGGTTTCTGGTTCTCCTACTGTTCAGAAACCCCAGTGAACATCATGGAAGCAGAAGAGAAAGCAGGAAGGCTGCACTATGGGTTTTCCAGCCCATGAACTCCTCTCCACACACATTCAACCAGTAAGATGGTATAAACATGAAGAATATCCCATGGGCACCGACACGCATTGTCAATATTCAGTAAGAGTTTCTAGTAGTGGTGTAGGACCTGCTCAAGAGGTCAAGACTCTCAGAAATAACAAGTTTCTTAAGTCAAACCTTTTAAGGGAAGAAAAATCCTTAAAACCAGTTAATATCTGTGTAGGAAAGAACAAACTCAAAGGCAGAGAAGGTTTTTCTATACCAAGAAGGACAAGAAGCTTGTTATCTATCAAAACTCACTTGTTCCAACAGAGAAGAATTTCTCCAGTTTCAACATCCAGACAAATTAAATATCTTGGCTGCCAGTGTAAGCAGATGAACATTGGAAAGAACAAACTCACACAATACCTTAAGATAGAGAATAATACACATCATCCACCTATGTACATTTTATTTACAAGACTTTAGTTTCTTCCTGGAAGTCTGAGGCCTGCAGGTGACAACTGATAAGTCTGATACTTTTTACATACACGTTTTCAAACACTGTGTCCTCCTTGAGACATCTGTAGTTGAGACTTTGCTGTTCCAAGAATGCAGATTTAATCCTAGCTTTCAGCATAACTTTTAATAGCAAACTGAACTCTAACTTCATCTTTAAATACAAGCACTTACATGAGATACAAAAGAAATGGTTTAAGTCAGGATAGAGCTAAACTGACCTCATTTAAACGAGATATATCACATGTGCTTGTATGCAGACAAGCATGAACCAACAGCACATAGTAGCAGAATTTAAAGCTGTTTGCAGGAGGCAGAACAGAGCTACAACTAATGTGTGTCACTGGGCTGTGACATTTAATGTTCAGTAACTGCAGAGAGACTCCTGGTTCTTCCTCTTACACTGCAAGAGCAACACAGACTGCTACTTGCTCTATACAGAACCCAGTAGGAATCATGCCTTAATTAAATGAAGTTCAAGGAAACTAACACAGATGAGTACCAGGAAATGAGCGACAGTGGCTATAACAGTGCAAACAGTCTGATTTACCCTCAAACCTTGCTAGAGTACCTGAACTCTTTCTGCATCCATATGCCAAAGACTGGCGCTCATTCAAAACAAGTTCTAGGCCAGCCTGAGCTCAGAGTTTCAGTCCAAGTGACATGCAAGAGCATCTGTATGCCAAGTGGGAAATCTGCACTATCAGACTTACAGGAAAGAAGAACACAGGCAGCCTTCCTCACTCCCAAATCTTCTACCTTTCCCAGTTCAGCCACACAATCCCAGGGTCTTGTCTTCACCCCTGGGAATTTTTGGGACCTGTATTGTCTCAGACTTCACCTACGTTTTGCCACCTCTGCAATTGACTTCCACATTCATACTCCACTGTGGCAGCTATAAACCAGCAATACACCAAGCAGCCAAAAAAGGCCAGGGACAGGTGGAATCTGAAGAACCAAACCACTGAAGGTCTGCCAAAGCTACTACAAACTTAGTAGTCTAGAATATAATCTAAGCCTTTTTAAACCACTGATTTCCTGCTATAAGATACTAGTAGCACCTTAATTCTAGTGCCTTACAAGTTGTTCCTTACAAGAGATAAAAATGCAAAAAGATGTTGTTTTAGTTACAGATAAGGGAACAACAGTTTAGACTTTCCTGCAAAAGGCCATAAGAAAAGTGATATCAGGGACTGTAGGACACATGGGTCTTATGTAGCTATTTTATTAGTTTTGTGTGTTGCTCTAACATACAGAGCCCTAGACATAACCATAAACAATGTCCAAGACCTCTACAGGGATACTCCTCCCTAACAGCACAGAGACACAATGATTGACTCTAAACTTTGACTTTATGTTCACTTAAATTATAGAGGAGCTTTTGAAAAATACAGAATGCATTTGGAATGAAATGCCTGTTATACTTTCAGACGGGGGTGTCAAACTCATTGTCACCAATGGCCACATCAGCCTTGTGATTGCCTTCAAAGGGCCCAATGTAATTTTAGGACTGTATCAATGTAGGAGTAGTTACATTTCTACAGTCTTAAAATTACAGTCGGCCCTTTGAAGGCAACCAACGTGGCCCCAGTGACACCTCTGCTTTAAGAGTTGAACAACAGCAAACACAGATCTCCCAGCCAGGCAGCACTGCTTCTTGAGATAAGTGTGATCATCAAGCTACTAACAGTGAAGGCTGTTTTAAAATTTCCCTATGTCCTGCCTGCCCCAAGAAAAATGACACTTTTAGTAACATTCAAGGAGATTGACATTTTTCAGTGTCAAAGAAAAACCTAGATGCAAAGTCATCTTACAGAAGAAATGCCTGTAGGCTGTGGAAAAAAAATGCCAGTTGTGGAATCACGCTGACTTTGGTGACAGTATCACAAGGCTGTTTATTACACTATTTCTAGATAACTTCTATAGGAAAGTATCCATGACAGCATAGAAGCAAGTTGCTTTAAATAAAACAAAACACATCTGTTTCTGACCACCTGATTAGAATTTCACTGCTGGTTATAGCTCTGTTTCCTGCAGGACAGTCGTATCTTAACTCTGAGCCAACACCCAGTCATGCTGAATAAATATCACTGCAGTAAATATTGATATGAACCTCTTGGTCTTGAGGAGTACACTCTGGAAATGGATGAACCAAATTAAAAGGTTTAACTATCCTTCCCCCACCCACTCCCAAAGAACACAGGCTTTGATATTGAGTGCAGTCCTATCCACTTGTTTTTTGGAAGGAGCTCTTTCCAGTTTGTCTAATACTGTAAAATTGTTTGAGGCTGATTGTTTGCAGCCGTTTAGCCTGTCTGGCACTTCTGGCAGCAGCTGTCTTCAGCCACCACCTTGTATCTTTGAAAATGATAACCAACCTAATCTTTATACATGTAACAATTTTAAACATACAGAGATCCAAGAAAGTTAAAGACTAATCTCCTACAGGCTTGCAGTTAATTCTAAAACACAGCAGAATTCAAGAGGTTAACACAAATTGGTAGACAAATGATACAGGTTAAAGAATATATTTACATATTTTTAAAGCCATAGAAAACAAGACTAAAAATCAGTTAAAAGTTTTGGGATCGCATACATAAGAGACATGTGGCTGCATTTCTGAATGTTGAAACACATGGCAAGTTTGAATTTTATTTTTAAAATAAATGCCTTAGCAATAGAATTATTAACTACCACAGGGCTCTACCAAAAGAAACACTGGACTGTACACCCAATCCAGACTGAATGCTTTGACATATAATATGAAGTACAGTTTATCAACGCAGTTACTCGTTTCCCCGCACAAACTTCCCTTCCTATAGATGTCACACCAGTCACCTGGTGAACTCTTGAAACTCAAGACAGAAATCAAGACCTATCAACCTGAAACTGCAACACAATGTTGTTCAGACTTTTTACAGTATTGTGCTGGTGAAAACAAGCACTGTCAAAGTCATTGTTCTTCAAAGCAGAAAGTAGGAAGCTGTGTACAGAAAGCAGTATGAGCAGCAAGCTGAGCCCCATGGAAGATCTTCCCCAACTTGGGGAGTTCTCTGGTGTCCTCAGTGTGTTTCAGTTTGAGAATTGCCAGGGTTTGACAGGCCACAACACACACTCCTAGTACTCTGAGGTGTGTACTTGCTTACCAAGTTACGATCCCAAAGTACAAAATTGTTCATTCCCTCCTTTATTCAAGCTATTGAAATAAGGATTGCCTCTTTTTGCCGATTCCTGTCAGAGATCACCGACAATACATTCACCATTCACAGTGACTGTGATCAGCATTGTAGTCCCAGCACAACAGAACTTGGGTCACAATTTCAGAACAAAACCAGCTTTGATGTGATTGCTTCCAGCACCACCCCTCAGAGCTCACCAGTAGCAACGCGGGGCCAGGCGATGCCAGATAAAGCTTCTTAAATTCTTTGTTTATACAAACATAACCCTGAAACGGGTGATACAAAAGCAACTTGGAAAAGCATCAAAATCCCAAACTGCTTTCTTTCTCTAGTCTACCACCAGGGTTGATCCGGGGTCAGGCACAAATTCTGGTCAGAAAACAAACTGCTGCTTTGAGATAAGCCACTTGCTCACCACTGAATGGCTCCAGGCAAGTCTGGAGAGTTCACAGAGGTGGCCTGTCAGCTTCATTTGGGGAGAAAAAATATTTCATTTGTAATCACTTGAATCCAACCCTTACTGCTGAGCTGCTGCCTTATTCAATCCATCATATACCTATAACTAATCTTGCAACCTTGCTGTAGTCCAGGGAGTACACTCCTCCTATCTTCCTCAAACTCGGCTGCTTTTTAGGAATGCACCTTGGCTAGGAAGTGTTTGCTGTCAGTGTCCTCAGTATAAAAACATTCAAAACACCATTGAACTTCAAGCTCAGTTTATAAGTGTATAAACACAGATATAAACACACACCATTTCTCAAAAATTCTTTCCGTAGCCTGACAGAGTAGCAATTCTCACAACCATTCTCACCATTCAGCACAAGCAATAGACATTTATATACAAAATGTAAAAGCCAAGTAACTCATAATAAATAAAGTAAGTCTTTCAGCTCTGCTAACATGACATTTGACACCTGATGTGTTAGCTCTATGAAACAAACTTCAATACCCTTCCTACATAGATCTGAGATTTTCTTTAAATCGAGTCCAGTTTAGATCAAAAACAACCACAAGACCTCATTATTAGCACTATCTGACCTTTATGACCTCTTGTGGCTTTTCAAAACCAAGACTGTTTCCAAGCTCCTGTTCATCTTTGATCAATTTCTGAAATATTAGCCAGGATTAAGAGATTACAAATTAACTGGGAAGACTTAAGAGTATGAACTTCTTTCTCTTGTATGAAATAAAGCACTGCTTATGCAAACAAACAGGCTAATTAAGTTTTTCTTTGAGCACAGATCCCTATATTTAAGCTACTATAATTGCAAAAAGATGGAAGAGTATTAAGACATGCAGTATTATAACAATTAAGATCTTGTACTTGTATTAACTGTATTTACTTGCATATTTTCTCCCAAACTTTAAACAAGTTATCCCTTCAGCTACTCACCTGCCTTTATTATCTTTGTCATTTATAGCACTGTGTTATAGTCTTGAGAGGCCCCAGTCACTCAGAACTGAAATGCTTTGCTTTATGAAAAAGAATTAAATCATCACTACACCCCATTCTGGCCCCCACCTCCAGAAGCCCATATTAAGGAGGATTTCTGAAAACTCAGTCTTCTCCTAGACCTTACAGCCTTGCTAGAAAGCCAGTTTCCAACAAGGAAAAGCATGTTTTCAAACAGTAACTCAGTGCATGTTTTGACGGGGCGCCTGTCTCAGCTGCAGCACAGCACACAGCACAGTGCACATCAACCCGCTCGTGTCCAGGAAAATCAAACAGCAATTTAGTTTCCTTGGACACTTCAGTATCTCAGACGAGATGAGAAGAACAGTCCAAGTACAACTCGGGTCGTATAGTGACAGATGTAAAGCAGAGGGGATGGGAGTACATAATATAGGCTTGGATTATTGGTGCAAAAGCAGTATCACAGTATCACAGTATGTTTGGGATTGGAAGGGACCTCAAAAGCTCATCCAGTCCAATCCCCCTGCTGGAGCAGGAACGCCCAGGTGAGGTCACACAGGAACATGTCCAGGCGGGTTTTGAATGTCTCCAGAGAAGGAGACTCCACAACCTCCCTGGGCAGCCTGGGCCAGTGTCTGTCACCCTCACTGAGAAGAAGTTTCTTCTCAAATTTAAGCGGAACCTCTTGCGTTCCAGCTTGATCCCATTACCCCTTGTCCTATCATTGTTTGCCACCGAGAAGAGCCTGGCTCCATCCTCATGGCACTCACCCTTTATATATTTATAAACATTAATGAGGTCCCCCCTTAGTCTCCTCTTCTCCAAACTAAAGAGACCCAGCTCCCTCAGCCTTTCTTCATAAGGGAGATGCTCCACTCCCTTAATCATCTTCGTTGCCCTATGCTGGACCCTCTCCAGCAGTTCCCTGTCCTGCTGGAACTGAGGGGCCCAGAACTGGACACAATATTCCAGATGTGGTCTCACCAGGGCAGAGTAGAGGGGAAGGAGGATCTCTCTCGATCTACTAACCACCCCCTTCTAATACACCCCAGGATGCCATTGGCCTTCCTGGCCACAAGGGCACAGTGCTGGCTCATGGTCATCCTGTTGTCCACCAGGACCCCCAGGTCCCTTTCCCCTACACTGCTCTCTAATATGTAATTTCCCAACCTATACTGGAACCTGGGGTTGTTCCTGCCCAGATGCAGGACTCTACACTTGCCCTTGTTAAATTTCATCAGGTTATTCCCCGCCCAACTCTCCAGCCTGTCCAGGTCTCTGGATGGCAGCACAGCCTCTGGCGTGTCAGCCACCCCTCCCAGCTTAGTGTCATCAGCAAACTTGCTGATAGTACACTCTATTCCCTCATCTAAATCGTTAATTAATATATTGAATAATATTGGCCCCAGTATTGACCCCTGAGGCACTCCACTAGATACTGGCCTCCAACTAGACTCCGCACCATTGACTACCACAAAGCAGGATGCAAGTCCCAGAGAAAGTACCCAACAAAAATGAATCTTTTATACTCATTTTGATGAAGAATACTTCCTTGTATTCTGTTGCAGTTATAAAACCCCCAAGTCATCAGGCAATGCTCAGGTAACTTGAAAACATACGGAAAATGCTCAGTTGTCTGGAGAGTATCCAGTATTACAAGACACTCCTGTACTAAAAGTGGTAACAAACTGCTGTTATTAATACTGGTTGTTACCAGGTAAAACATCTTCCCTCCAAACAGAATCTGAACCTATAGACCAGCGGTCTCCAAACTTTATCACATATCACATCAGTAAAAAAATATCTTAGCATGCACCCAAGTGTTTGTATATTTATTTGTAAATTATGTAGATGCATTTCAACTGCTTTAAATAAGAATAATCTCCTCACCCCTTCCACAACCTGTAAATACCATTCAGATAAGTGGCCAACGGTGACTCTCTGAAAATGTGAATAGGCACTAAGCCACTGAAGCTCCGTGGGTTGGGTTTTTTGTTGTTGTTTTGGGGTTGGTTTGCTTGGTTTTGGCTTTGTGTTTTGTTGGGGTTTTTTTACTTTGGAATTTCCCTTTATTCTTCTTCTACACTCCTGAACTCTGCTAGTAAACACATACTTTCTCAGACATTATACAAGTAAGGAAATATCTTTTATCCTACCAAAACTATCAACACTGTATGAATTAATATTATTACAGACTAGCGCACATTCCCATTTCCAGCTGGTATTTCAAAGCTCAAGTTGTTTGTGGGTATATCCTTAAAGCTAGGAAAGCAGTACATTTGTCTGCATTTTTTTAATCCTATATATTTTGTAAGAGGGAAACTATTAGAAAGGAAGAAGAAACATTTTATTCAAATCTACTTACAAAACAGTTTAGACACTTAAAGAAGCTGGTTTAAAGTTCGCTCAACAGTTACAGATGTGCTCAAAAGAGAATGCAAGGAAGTTATCCCATCCTGAAAAGATTTAAACATAAGCATTGAGCAGAAGGACTTCACTATTATGAAAAATAGTTCATCACTGAACTGACCTATGTTAATGCTTAAGAGCCATGAAAGAAATACTGGTCCAGCTCTGGTGAGCCAAGCCTAAGTCAGGTCAGGTTTTCCCTTACGGTCACCTTTTCTTCTTACTCCGTAATTAACTTTCCTCCTTGACTGCCCAAATAACCAAACTCGACACAGAAAAACAATTATGGATTGGGAACAACCATTGCAAACACTAAATAAGGGAGTTACACTCAAACTTGACACACGTGTTTCAGGAACAGAAAGTAAAGGATTTGATGCCACATACACCACATAACACACTCTCCCTCTCCTCCACCCCTCCTCTCTTTTTAAAACACTGGGCACAAATCAACTATTTAATCGAATTACAGCAAGCAATATATCATTTAAACACTGCTGGAAGACATGCCAGTATATGGAAAAACTCCAGCATCAGCTCTATGTGGGAAAGTTGCCGTTTTTCCCAGCCTGAGAAACAGACAAGGAGAAAAACAAACTGCAAGTTAACAATTAATGACAGGCCAGCACATACGTCATTTATATTTTGCAACTGCCTCTTAGACAAGGTCATATACTTGCAGATGTGGCTCAGTATTCTGCTTCTCACAATGCTGGCATCTTTTATGTGGTTTACTTCAGCATCTCAGTATGATCTTGCCTACTATCTTTAACATTTTAGCACAGATAAAGACTTGCTATGTTACTCAAAATAGAACATAAAGTTTGAGCTCAAAGTAAGTCCGAACACTTTGTTTTCAGTTTTCCAAAGACACAATGAACACTGTTTCAGGGCTTCTATTCAAGTAATATTTCTTCCTTAAAAGGAAAACCTAAGTGATCAAGTGGAATTCCATTCATTTCAGTTCAGCTTTTCAAGAAAACAAAAAATCTTCTCCCAGTTTTTACTGGGGAGGAATTAAAGACATTTAGAGTGAGAATATACAACTGATCGTGGAGTATTAATATTCCCATTTACTAAACCAGAGCTTTCATTAAAAAAAAAAGCTTTTGCACTACTTCCAAATTCCTTCTGTAGAAATCTGTCCAACTTCTTCTCAATATTCTATTCCTATTGTTTCCTATGAAAACATGAGAAATGCAATGATTTTAACAGATAAGGATATAATCAGATCAGCTGATAGAACTGAAGACCATCAGCTGGAAGCGTTAACCCCAGAGGCAGCAATCGGAGCACTTCACAAAAGGTTTAAATGGATGGAGGGAGAAGAGAAACCTGCACGTACCCACAGGCACACTCCTCCTTGGTGAGCTCAACTTCCATATTCTATCTCACAACTTGTGTTACTGCCTGGCTAGAACTTCCACTAATGATTCTTGCAAGGGTATGTGATATGGCCAAAAGACAACTGAAAATAAACTAGGGAAAGTTTTGTTGTTATTGCTGTTGTTTGTTTAAATAGTTAAATCATCCTAGATCAAGTCAGGTTACCATACCAGAACAATGTTTTCAAGAAAAACAATTCAGTTGCACATGTGAATTTCTCCATTAGAACAATCACATGCATTTTTATAACAAATCCAGAACATTCAATGAACAGAAGCACTTTTTTAAAAACCACAAGTTTTTAGCAAGTTTAATGAGAAGCAAGTTTTGAGTAACTAAATCTGTATATTATCCTCCAAAAACTTCTAGATATATTAAAAATTCATGTTCTTTGTGACATTCATCATGAAACCTCTAAACACTGACCCAAAAAAAAGCTTTTGTCAGTAGTCTCAAATATTTGAGACATTTGAGGGGAAAAAAATTACAGTCTGTCAAATTCTGAGCCCTGAGTCTCAATACACAACCCTAACAATGAACTTCTGAAACACACATTCAATGTTTAATTAAGCTGTATTTGAGACCTGCTTGATACTGCACTGCAGAAAATTCTAAACCACCATCTGAAAAGTCTCACAGTTTGAGGGGAATATTTAGTGGAAGTCACTGCAGTGTCCCTGGACATCTCACGGCTCCTGTTGCAGCACAAGCTCTTTAGAGGAAAAGCAAGAGAAAATGTTTTCTTGTTGTGAGTCTCACTATTTCATCAGCAGCAAAAGCTGCACTGCCCACCCAATCACCTCCTGAAGTCACCCAAACCCTTCAGCTAAGTGTCTTAAAAAGCCTCTCAGCTTCAGAAGCTACAGCATTAACTATTCTTTCGGGGACATAACTTGAGATAACTTGTCTCTCTCCTTAATAGCATCAATTAACCATAAAAATCACATTCCAATCTACAATAGTTGTTTTGAAAGAACATAAGTGGCATATCAAATAAATAGTCACCTTTTACTACCATCCAGCCAATTTCAAACTTAAGTACTTAAAGTCTTAATGTTTCCTTACACATAGAGCTGAAATATAGCCCACACTGTTAAACTGCAAAAGAACCTAATAAGAACAGTATTCACAGAGTGAAAAAACCACAAGCCTGTGCTACAGATGTAGATCTTTCTTAATTGAAAGGCTGCTACCTGTCAGTGCCTTTTGCACTAAATATTTTAGTTGCAGTTAGTCTATAATTTCCTATTCACTACTATTTAGTTAATACTAACCCATTAGAGATCAAACATGAGTCTAACCCCTGACAGCAAAACACAAGCCACAAAAATCCACCCGAGTTACAGATTCATTTTAATTCTGGCACCCAAAAAAAAAAACAAAAAAGGCTTTTTTTTTCTTCACCAAGCAAGAAACTTTCAGATCACAAATCACAAAAAAATAAGAACCCCACATTACACACAGCATACCAAGCTTGAGAGGTTTCTCATGCATTTCTTTAAAACCTAAAGTAATTTCAGCATGGGGAGGAGGTTCCAGAACACCTATGCATCTGAGTTGGGACAGGTTTGGCATTTCCAGACCTCTTAATATAAGGAAAGAGGAGAAGAAAAGAGACAGTAACAGTCTTATATTCAACTTGTCTTCTGCTACTGAGACCCAACAGGAAAATAAAGAAACAGCTCACCTCTAGATTTAAGTCTCACCAGATTAGGATGTAGCATACCATCAACCTATGTAAGCCTCAGGTTTAGGTTTACTATGCTCTAAAAAGAATCATGGATAGAATTACAAAGTAGATCTTATTTAATGAAAGCAGAAGATTATCTCTGGTAAATATATTTGAAGATCTCACTTCACATTCAGAAGCTACAAAATTGACAGATGTATGTAATACGCGATCAGATGGAGGATGTAGAGCAGCCCAGCCCTCTCTCCTAGTCCCTTCTCGTTCTCTTTGGTGAGAAGGAAAAAGCAGCAACAGTGAACTAACTGCTCAAGATTTTTAAGCATCTATTCTTGCTGGGTTGCAGCTGATACAGATCAGTTCTGACATCCAGTTTGTCACATACGCCACAAGTATGTTGTGCTGACAGCTAAGAACGGGTATGGGGAAGAGGGACCAGAATGAGCAGGCAAGGGTGAGAAACAGTTCATAACCACCGCAGCTAGAAAAGTGTCAAAAAACAGCTTGAGGTCCCTTATGAAGTTAACTTGAAATATGGAGAGAGATTTCCTAAAGCTACAGCTACCTCCTCTGGAACATTTTCCAGAACAGACAGGCAGTTTCCAATACAAACTACTGAAATTCAGGAAGTCTGTTTTATATGAAAGATCTAATTCAGCAACATGAATGGGCACGCAGGCCACCACCGCTCAGAGCCATGCTCTGGACTATCCTGTGGCTTTACACTTAGGCAGACATCCATTGCTCCTTAAAACACTCATCAGATCGAGGCCTTCACTTGTGCATTTACAGCCACTGTACTTCAAACAAAGGAACCACTGTCTCCTCCAAACTACAATCATGAACAACTGTTCAGGAATCCTGACAAGTAATGACTCCTGTAACATCTTTGAGGAGTAAGGCTAGCACACATTCCTATAATATTAGATGCTATGATTTGTGATTCAGAGAAAAATCTCGCACTGTCAGATGAGGACACCTCACCTGAAAGCTCTCCCCTGATACTCTGAAAATAATGTCTGGTAATATGTCTCTCATTAAAAGGAAAATATTTAAGAAGCATTGCTTCAGTTGCTGATTCACAACCATTTTTGACAGATGAAGATCAGTACTGTAACATTAATTTCCTAAAGCATTCAAAACAAATAAATGCTCGTTTGCCTCTAGTTATAGCTCCAGAGGTAAGACACTCTTACAGGCAGAGGTGATGGAGTCCTGGAGCATGAAGTCCCCAAAAGTCGTGTTAAAATAATTCCAATCTGTGTCTCTCTCAAAATACCTAGTAGATTCCCTCTCCAAGGTGGTGGGAACAAGCGCTACTACACTCAAACATTCCCAATCTTGTTTAGTCTGGCATTACTGCCCAGACTATTATCAAGGCCAACACAATGATAACAGAAGGTTTCACCCAATAAAACAGTCTCATCCCTTCTTCTGCTGATAAGAAAATGCTGAGAAGAATTCAGTGTCTTCAAAACTTTTGCTTTTTTCTATATATGCATACACATGCCTACATAAATACATAATTTATACCAACAACATCAATAAAACAATGTTTGCAATCTGTGTAGAAGTACCAGGCAGGAGCAGCCAAGCAGAGTGTAAACAGAGTAAACCAAGAGTGAAATCCTGATCAAGACCTAATGAAAGATATTTAAAGCCTGGCTGAACAACACAGGGTTCTTCACTATGCTGAAAATAAAAAAACTGCACAGTTAAATTCCAAACAAAATCTCTGATGCCACAGTGATTCATGGATTTCCAGCAGGTGACTCATCAGTGCTTTCACTTCAGAGAAAAAACACACCAGAAACATCCTGTAAACACAGGCTGACATCCTTCAAACTAGGGCCAACCTCAGACTTTGCTTATAGCAAATATTTACCGAGGCTTTTTGCCTTTAATTCAAGCTGTTCTCTCCATGATTCAAAGAGGTCAGAAATACAGCTTTCAAGACTAGCAAATTTCTTAACATGCCTTTACAATTGAGGGAGGAGAATATTATAAAGCTCAGCATCAGCTCTTCAGATTCAGACCTATCATATAACGCAACACTTTGCAAGGTTTGCCAGTATTATCTGTTTCAATCCACGAACGTATAAAGATTAACTAAAAGCAGCCTCTGTGGTACAGAATAAAACCAAGGCCTCCAAAAACAAGTAAGAGACACATAGTTAGATTACAGCCTTTTGACAGATTATTAAACATGTCAATGAACACAAGTTATGACTGTTTTTTTTTAATATGGCAGTGACTCATCACACAGTAATCCATCTACTCATGTCCGGTCAGCAGCCTTGATTATAAATGATCAAATGTAATAAAATTGTAAACTTAAGGATATCCATCTTGGTCTTAATACAAGCAAGAGCTATTGATGCAAGAAATACCTCTTGTGAGAAAACTGATTCTTTCAACATACTAAGGTATTTGATTTCACAGCCCACTTTCAGTAAGGTCATCAACAGACACGATTGGAAAAACAAAACTACAAACACAATGGGAAAGAGTGACTAACAATCCAGAGTTTCAAGCAGACCAAGAGACTCCAATATCATATTACCTCTCACTAATCTGTAGGTCACACACAATAGGGATCACATGCATACTGGCTGAAAATTTAAAGCTAGGCTAAGGACAAACTGCTGGGCGGTGACAAAGTCTCAGTGAAGTCAATGAACTGCAGGAAGGGGGCGTAGGGGAAAAAACAATTAAAAACAAACAAATCACAGCACTGGCTACATGAAAACAAGTGACTGATGCTTTTGAAATGAAAGCTTTCAAACACCAGTTTCCAAAACTACAGTTCACTAGTTTGTGCTTTTATTACTCTGGTTCAACTAAGAGTCTTTACAGCTATGCAGACGATTACAACTATCACCAATCTAAAACTGAAGAATTTTTTTCCCTGCAAAAACATGCATTTCAATGACTAGCAGTTTCATTTGCTAGCTTAACATCAAGTATTTTGTAAGGTGATCTATAAATCAAAGTATTACTGGACTTTCAACCATAAGTGAAGCGGCTGGACAAGAATAAGTCACCTTAACTTGAGACAAACTGTAATTTTATCTAAGAGATGTAAACCAATTGCACTGACAACACGAAAGCATTAGCATGAGCCAAGTATGAAAATATAACACAAGAAAGGCCAGTATGAAAGTTGCTTGTATAAACACAGATAACTCTGGAATTTGCTGTTTACATATATAAAGTTTTTCCAGCTTTTTAAAGAAGCTGATGAAGTGTACTGTACTCAGATAGCCAACCTGGTCGTACATACACTTAACTGGCTTTTTCAGCATAACATGGATCCCATTCTTTTGAATGCTGCAGGTAACATCTGTGCAGCCTGCCACATGTTTGGTGAAACATCCAGCTATTTAAGAGTATTTTTAACTTACGAGCAGGCACACTAGTGTCCTTGACATCTAGGCTACACACATTACTCAAGGAAAGCTAATTTCTAAGGATAGTATTCCATTTTGCAGGCACCTTTACTAATCTCTAAGATAGGATGTTACAATCACCACTATCTCAAAATTTCCACTAACACAACTCCACTGTACCTACAATGTTTGTTCCCACTACCTTGTCTGCGGCCTCATATTAATACATGTAGGGTCCCTAATAGTCACTAAAACAATTTGAGAGCAATTTACAAGCGTAGACACCTGCTCAGTTCCTCCTAAAAGAAGAGACCACGAAGTACATGTGTTCAAGGACGTGATCACCATTTGTCACCAGCGCTGGCAAGCATCAATTATATAAGGCTGACACCCAACACAAGATGGCCCTTTCCCATTCAACGATGCTCCGGTGAAGGTGACCAGATGCATATCAACACATTAAACTACTCCGGGGAGTTGGCGGGGGCAGCGCGACTTCATTTCTGCAGAGAAGCCAACGCTCCGTGCCAGACAAAACCATCCCTCAGCCCCGGGAAGGGACGTTTCTCCTCGGGCCACCAGCTCCAGCACACGCCGGACCCGCCGCCCGGGCCAGGGCGACGGAGCCCGCGGAGCGCTGAACCCCCGGACCGACCAGCCCAGGGCTCGGCAGCTCCACCGGGCGCTCCCCCCACACCCCGCCACCGCCCTTCCCCTCCGCGCCCCCTCCCCGGCCATTGTCGCCGCACGGCGAGGGCACCGCGGGCGGGTCCCTTCCCCGCGCAGGAAGCGGGCAGGGAGGCGCCCCGGCCCCGCGGCGGCGGGGGGCTCACCGGCTCTCAGCTGCAGGCTGCCGTCCCTCCGGCTGCACCACAGCGCCCGCTCGCCGCTCTGGAGGATGTAGTGGTCCTTGGCTTGGAACAGCTCCATGCTCGCACGCCGCCGGCAGGGACGGAGGGCGGGCGGCAGAGCGGGGCGCTCCGGCGCTCCCGCCGCTCCCGCGCACGGAAGAGGGAGGGCCGGGCGCGCTCCCGAGACGCGCGCTCCCGCAGACCGCCCGCCGGCTCGCGGCGCTTCCTCAGCCGGGCACGAGCTCCGGTTCGGGTTCCGGCCCCGCCGCCCGCACGTGACGCGACCCGTCAGCGCCCCCGCCTCGCGCTTAAAGGCGCAGCAGCCGCGGTGGGCGGGGCTTGGGGAGCGCGAGGGGCGGGGCTGCCGCTCCCGCCGCCGGTCCCTCAGAGTCAGTCACAGAGCCGTGTCGATTGGAACAGGCGGTGGGGATCAGCGAGTCCAGCCATAACGGAACTCTGGCACTAAACCATGTCCTGAGAACCTCGTCTAAATGCGTTTCCTCTGAAGGGAGGGGAAGCCTGTGGTCAGACTCCTAGGAAGGGGTTCATGGAACGTGGGGCAGTGGGACACTGTCCGTATCGAAGCCTTGGCAAGGATTTATCGCTGTGGATTCCTCCAGAAGGCTGAAGGGCTTTATCCCCAAGTGGAGCAGTTCAAAACATTGCAGAGTCCTAAAATGCCCAGAGAGAGGAGCTGGCAACTAATCCCTTAGGGCACAGAATCATTTAGGTTGGAAGAGACCCTCAGGATCACCGAGTCCAACCATAACCTAACTCTAGCACTAAACCATGTTCCTAAGGACCTCGTCTAAACACCTTTTAAACCCCTCCAGGGATGGTGACTCCACCACTGCCCTGGGCAGCCTGTTTCAATGCCTGACAACCCTTTCTGGGAAGAAATGTTTGCTAATATCCAATCTAAACCTCCCCTGGCACAACTTGAGGCTGTTTCCTCTCATCCCATCACTTGCTACCTGGGAGAAGAGCCCAACCCCCTCCATGCTCCAAGCTCCTTTCAGGCAGTTCAGAGATCAGAAGGTCTCCCCTCAGCTCCTGTTCTCCAGCTGAACCCCCAGGTCCCTCAGCCGCTCCATCACACTTGTGCTCCAGCCCCTCAGCCCAGGCCCCCCAGCCGCCCCCTGCAAAGGAGGCACCCGGACCCCACAGAGACAGTGGGGAAGGGAACTGGGCTGAGACGCCACGGTGGGGACTTATTATGATTTTAAATATTTATACTGAAAGGGACACCTCCTGATACAAGGGTAATTAATGCTGGAAAAAGTACGAGCAAACATCACTGCTACAGACCCTTATTGGACAGTTTGTTTACAGAAGCTGAAGTCCCACTCCCTACAAAACTGAAGTAGGAATGGACATGAACAAAAAGTGTCCCATCATGCATGCAGACATTTGGGAACATTTGTTGAAAGAACATCTTCAGTGTATCTCGGAAATTAACGGCACATTTAAGTAAGTAGTTTTACATAGTATTGGAAATAAGATTTTTCTCTTTTATTTATTTCCATCTACCCTTCTTTCTTAAGAGAATAAAGACAATGAACAATTTCTTTTTGAAAAGTCTCTAGATGGGATTTATAGTATTTCTAATGCAGTTTAAGATTTTTCTTTCAAATATAAGGTCTGACCTCTAATGTTGTCGCTCTTTTCTTTTAAGTGCACTTAAATAATAGAGGAACGATATGAATGGAACTGAACTTGATAATAGATGCTAGTATCTCTTAACATATTCCCTGGGGCAGGTATGCAAAATGACACACTGTTCTTTCTTGGCTACAGATCTCAATTTTGGAAATGCTGTGCTTTGGGAATGCCCCACAACGTTCAGAGTAGCCTAATTCTTGTGTGCAGCAGTCAATGCTGTTGGCAGAATGCTTGTAATGCTGGTAATTCAGATCAATCCTGCAGATACTGGGCAAGAGAAGGGTTTAAATGACTTCTCAGCCTTTTAATAAATGTATCTCTTTTGAGTTAGTTTCTTGATTTTCCCATAAGCACAATGTGATATATTTTCAAACATACAAAGAAATGAAGTAACAGGGATGGGTTGGTCCACGGCTTGTTTCCTAGCAGAACGTAGTGCTGTTTTCCCATGTGTAAATGAAATGCATTTGTAGTGTCATA
Organism: Columba livia; assembly: GCF_036013475.1. Lineage (NCBI taxonomy): Eukaryota > Metazoa > Chordata > Aves > Columbiformes > Columbidae > Columba > Columba livia. The sequence continues at coordinate 6,225,252 of NC_088607.1, forward strand.
AAATGAAGTCTAGCTCAAGTAGAGAAGGCTTTGTGAAATTTCAGGTGGGATGAATGGTCAGCAGAGCTGTGACTGCAATGGGATGCATTTTGTGTCTCTAACCGAAAGCTGTGTCTGGCTTTCAGTTTTAGCTGCCTTAAGGGAAGGGTGAGGAGCAGCAAGATCCTCAGGTTTCTCAAGTGCTCAGCTCAGTAAAATCCACACTGCAGCTTCTCCTGGAGAGAAGTCGCTCTGTGACCCTGCAAGGAAGCTGCCAATTGACAGCTGGAAGAGATTCTTGAGTTTTGCTCCTTTCCTCTCTCTCTTCCCTGCCTTGCTCTATGAGGAGAGCAGCGGGACAGTAGTTTAGTTAGATGATGAGTCACAGGCAGCAGACATCTTAGCGTCAGTAGCTGCAGCGTTCCCCTTCTCACACGGAAATGTGTGAAGCCTTAAGGAATAAAAAAATTTGAGAATTAATTGGAGCTGAGATTTGCTAAAATGAGATGAGCCAGACTTTTGAGAAGTCAGCTCTCTGTAGGTGAAATAATCTGTTTTAGCTGTCAGTTGTATACACCTGCCTGCTTGAAATACTTTGTTCTGAACAGTGCAAATAAACACCGTATTCGGTGGCACCATTTGTTCATTTCATTGTGTAAATGTAAGCATTTGGCTTTTACATGCACATTGAATTAATTATCTGAAAAACTCATAAAGACTTTTAACTGAGATGATTAATACTGTCTCGTAAGAACAAATGATGATCAATATGAAAATGACGGTAAGAAAGATGTCCTGCTACAGACTCCACCCACTCAGAGTGGCTCTGTGAACAGTTGATGTGGTATTTGTCACGCAACAAGAGAGTGGGAATCTCCAGCTGGGGCTTGGGAACTGGCAGCAGAGGGCAGAGGTTTCCAGAATGAGTCTGTTCTGTCAGTGGCAGATCCATTTTAGGAATTTCCCTCCCCTGCCAGAGGCCTCCGCTTCCCTTTGACAGGCTGAATCAAGGGTTCCTTCACACACACTCTACCTGGAAGGACTGAAGTCCCTGCGGACAGAGCGGGATGGACTATGGGGGAGGTTAGCCTCTCCATCACACAAATTAAAAAAAATTACCGATTATTATTAAACTGATCGAACAGCACTACTTTAAAACCACTTTTTGAAAAGATTGGTATCTCTTCCATACAGCATTTCTCCATTAGTGTACTCAAATATATATAAATTAGTTATGCTACAAAACGTATAGGACATTAAGAACTGAGAAATCTCCTCATTAAATGTTAATATTCAAGACCCAGGCACGAGCTTGGTTTTGGAAGGTACTGAGCATCCAGCCTAGAAAAGCATTTAAGTGTATGCATGGCTTTAGTTGTATAAATTAAATATGCTTGATTGGACGTTAAGATATTTTAAGATGAGCATGTGCTTCAGAACTTTTCTGGTTTTAAACTAAGAGCTGAACATCTCAATGGATCAAAACATAACCCTTTACTTTTCCTCCCACCTCTTTCCTCTGTTTCTGGGCAATCTGCACTATCATTTGCTAAATATTTGTCATCGCCCCTTGCAGTATCATCTCTATTCTGCATGCGTTTCCCAAATAGTTCAGTGTTGTAGTGCAGTGCATGAGGTTGTCATTAAAATAATACAGAGCTCCTTGCAGGGATTCAAGGACAGACTTTGTTTTGTCCTTGTTCACCCTTTGGTCAGGATGTTTTTCCCCTTGGGTAGTTTTCTGTGTACATTCCGCGTGTTTTCTGTAGTTTCACAGCTGGGCAGTGTTTTTTGAGCCTGTCAGCTTTAGTTAGGAAAGAAAAAAGTGGAAAAGGAATTTTGCATTTTTGCAATTTGTTGTGAATAGCGCAGGCTGACAATTCGTTATCCATGCTCACTCGCAGGATTACCTGTTTGCCCAGAGCTTGATTTCAACTTTAAATGTTGATTAATGGGAAGTGAGGTGGTTTAGCAATAGTCTGGATTGATTGCATAGATTGGACAAATGCACAGCTCTTCCTGGGATTAATGACGCCAGTTTTGAAAATGACGCTGTAGAGAGTGTAAGGATCTTTATTTCTAAATGTCTGTGGTTAAGAAGTTGTGGAACACTTTACTGGTTTTTTGTCTTTTGCTCCTGGTAGCTTCCACACAAACATCAGAAAAATGCTCTTTGGTAGTGAATGCACTTATAACATTTGAAGCGCTCCTATTTGTCTGCATGATATTTTAGCCAGCTCGTTCCTCTTTTGCTATTAGAGATACCAGTTCATAGGTGCAGTTGGTGGAAAATTTATAGTATGGACTTTTTCTGCTTTGTTTTTGACTCACAGGCTGAGCCATCACTTATTTAGGTATCTGACGACCAGCAGAAACAATTTTTGCTGCCTAATGGTTTATTCAAGGTATATTCAGTCTAGTTGTTTACAGGAGTATCAAGTACTATGATAAAGATGATAAAAAGCAGCCTTGCAGTGACACCAGCCAGTTTCTGGATGCATCCCATCAGGTCCTATGGAAATTTTGTATGTCAGCTTATTTAAGTAATGCCTAACTCGGGCTTCTACCACGGGCAGGACTTCTATACCCCAACTTTGCTATTGGGCACAGAGGAATGGGAGGCCTGAAAGCAGATCCTCCAGTAAAGTCTGACGCAAAAATGGCCTTTGCCTTTTAAACACCCTTCGTCACAGGGTTGCCTACCGCACTCAGCAATGCACTTAGATTTTCTTGTTACCCTTCATACTCCTTGCCAGTTTTTAGCCTAGCTGTGCTCTGTCTTTCCTGTTAGCATCCCTGTGTGCCCAGGCAATGCACCTGTTTTCCTCCTTGGTAGTCCCTACCTACTTGTGCTTTCCATGTGCTCCCTTTCTGCATTTGAGCTGGGTCAGGTTTTCCCCATTCAGCCACACCAGCCTCCTGTTATGCCTGCTAGTTTTCTTGCAAACTGTTCTTTTTTGCAGACAAGACAAACTGGTTTGCCTGTTTCTGTAACTCAGATGGTTCTAATGTGTTCCTACTAATACAGGAATATGAATAATAAATCCATGATGCTATACCCGTACTGTCTTGACATCATGGATAAGGGGTTTACAATATTCCAATCAGATTCTTTAATTTATTTAATCCTTCACCACATATCTACTAAGCTGACAGCACCCCAGCTGTGTGAGGTGGTTAATAAACTATGATGCAAGAGGGGCTCTTGAGTTACTTTCCTCTTCTGTAATATATTTTTTTAAAAGGCTTTTGTGTGCTTTTCGGAGAGGTTATATGCATTGTATATATTGCATATATTATGCATTAAACAGACACTCTGAAAAGCCTGCTTTGAGAAGGTACCTCCTCAGAACAAAAGCAAAACAACAAGCCCTTCTGATTGGCAACAGAGCAGATAAAAAAGAGATTTGTTTGTGACAGCCAACACTTGCCACCGGAACACTTTACAATAACCTGTATTTTAATATCAAATACTCTGAAAGATACTTGTATGTTGTGTTTTATAACATAAAAATACAAAACCACTGGCATGAATATTAGTTTTTGGCAAGAAAATGAAAACTTTCTCAAAAGCAGAGAAAGCAGTTCAGCATAAGTTTTTGCCTGACTTTATTTTCAGCTTTCATTCCACTGAAATCACTTTTTCACATGGCAGCTGCAGCTGTTATCTCTAAAGCAAGAGTGACTCTGGTATTTCCTCCTTCCCCATGAAAACCTCTTGCTTGACAATGGGAATATTTCCATTGACTTCACCAAGTTTCACTGAGCACACAGGAAAACAACAACATTTTCCCTTCAAAGCAATGTGTATGGGGTTAACATCTGCAATATACTACATGGCTTATGGGTAATGTATTGATTTCCCACTGTTGTGCTTACTGTTAAGATCAAATCAATGAGACCATTTGCAAAAATAAATGAGAATGTTTTGTCTGCCTGCGATTCTTTTCTTCTACAATTACAAATTTCACTTTGCAGACTAATGTGATCATGCATGAAGAGATTCTTTACTGTGCGGTCGGTCTGCCTTTATCAGTTAAAATACTATTTATAGTATTTAATTTGTAATTTCTCCAAGGTAAATGACGGACTGCTCTTCATGGCCATTGTAATAAAATTCACAGCTAATTTAAAACAGATTCTACTTGCTATTCCTAAGCCGATCACCAGGCATGTTGCTTTTCCAGTGGCTTTGGGAGTGTACAGGGCAGACCAGCTGAGACACAGAAGGTCCTTCACTGAGTACATTTTGTATTTTGCCCCATTTCAGTCTGTTGCTTTATTAAGGGCTGATTGAGCATTAATCCCATTTGCCAGAAGGCATCGAGGGAGATCTACACAAGAGACTCATTTTTCCCAAGTGCAGGCTTTGGCACATTTGCCTCACAAGAGACTTTCCTTTCTAGACCTACATTTCATCAAAGAAAGTTTCGGTCGAGGTGTTTCTAAAACAGGCTTCCTCACAACCATAGATGTCTTTATTAAGGTGGCATGAGGTCATAATTTGGACTTTAGTGGAAATGTTTCAAAGACAAGTTCGTCTTGTTGGTGGTTTTAACTACAAAACAGTATTTAACTCGGTGTCCAGGGAGTTGAGCAGAATATATTCAGCAAAATAAGATATAAAAACAGTCTGAGCGAGTTGAATGGTTTTATTAACCTTTGGAAAAGCTTGCCTCACGTTCTTTCCTTTTAATTTAGGTTTGGTGTTTTTTAAGAGCAAAATGGTTCACATTTCAAACCAAAAGCCAGACTTTGCTTTTAGAAAGAATGAAAAGGATCGCTGGAATTTAAGTCTTTTAGAAAAAAAAAGTAAGTCTATTTTTATCTGATACCATTTAGCCAATTTGAATCAATTTTGTAAGTAGCTTTCTTGGAAGTTTCTTTATTTTCCTTGTGTGTTTTTTGGGGTTTTTTGGTGTGGTTTTGGTTTTGTTTGGGGTTTTTTTTAATATTATAGAAACAAAAACATCCAGTTATATTTGTCATGTTATTAGGGTTCATTGAATCTAGCTTTTTGCTGGGGGTTTATCATACTTTCTGTCTCTATTTATGAATAGGACTACTCAGTTTCTTAGTATTGTGGTGATTTGACAGTAAAATAGCAAAACCTGCGAAGTAAATGTGTTTCATTCTTGACATAACATGATTTTATGTTCTATGAATACTGTTGAGGCTGAACATCAAATAGCACCTGAATAATAGCAATAGTTGCCAAGTACCGAAGTGTTATACATTTCTTTTAGTCACTTTTCACCATTTTTGGCTATCCTATGAAAAAGAGATGCATTAGCTATGCAGTGACAAGATCTCTGTCAGTTGGATGGCATGGAAATGACCACAGGACAAGCCTAACCCTCCCTGGGCTTTTTTGTTAATCACTTTCCTCTTGCTCCCCTTTCTCATGGCACTTATTATTTTATAAGATATTTATGAATTACTATGCGTTGTTTACAGTACTGTCATGCCGGAGAACTCTAGTTGTGGCTAAGGACCCCGGCTGTAATAGGGACTGTTCAAAGCCAGAGCGTAATATCTATTCAGGTTCCGGAGGTTTAGAACCATTACGGAAGACAAGGAACAAGAAGAGAATTAGATGTTTAAGGGGTGGAACATGAGATAACGTGACATCATTGACCAGCCTGGAAACCAGTGGTCTCAGCACTCCAGATTTAAGCATTGCCAAGTTGTGATGGAAAGGATACTGTAGTACTTAGTTCAGTTGTTGCAATTTTAATACAAAATATTTCTATTCTATCACTCTGGTTGACTTCATTTTCTATATTGTGACTAACATGCTTTTAAAATGGCATGTGTACTTGTACAGTTGCAGCAAAAACCTATGCAATAAATTAACTTAGGGTCAAATTCTCCTTTTCTTACCCCAAAATATGTTCCAGAGGGAACTTTTCAGAGTAAGGTTTGACATGCTGTGACATTCAGCAACAACAGTGCTAAAGCCATCTTAAATAATCATTTCCTCCTCCCCAGCTGTGTGTTTCTATTCCTGTACCATCGCCACAAGCATGTGCAGCATGTTGTGAGCTGAATTCAGGGAACTCATGCAGACGCAGAATAAACTACTAAAATATTGTTTGTGAAACTGGACTCCAAATAACAGAAAACAGAGTCACAGTAAACCCAGCCAGCCCTTACTGGACGGAAGCAGCCTGATTTTTTAGGGTCAGGATTTACCAGTCACTCACTTGTAAATTCATTCTCAGTCACCGAGCAATGCAGAATCAGATCATGTCGATATTATAAATGCACTAATGCCAACCGTGCCGACATCAGCAAGCAGTGTGGGACAACAGGAAGGGATTTGGAGAACAAAACAGCTGGCGCTGAGGATCCAGCTTCTGCACTCTGCACGTTGCGAGAGCTTCATTTAAGATTAGATCTAGTTTTGTCCTCCAGACTCTTTAGGAACTGGAGCACAATAGATGCAGTCCTGGAGTGCATCTTCTGGTCTTGTTTCGACAGCAAGGAATCCAGTTCATGTGCTCATCTGTACCTAGAGCAGCAGAGCCCGGTGATGAGACGCAGAGGGTGCCATCCAAAGGAGCTTTTCCAGGGACCATTGCATCACCTTCCCAAATGACATGAGCTGGAACAGTACGAGAGGTCTCCTGTAAGTCTTGCTGTAGCTCAACCACAGTCACTAGCACAGATGTGCTGGCTAAAGAGGTGATTATTTCTAACTCTGCTAGTGTAGTTATTCTAATAGGCATACAGAGCCATAAGAAAACCTTATTGACATACACACCCACTTCTCTCTGAAAGATCTCATGTTTACAGAACCTCAATGTAAAGCTTCAGTTAAACTGCAGATAAACACAACAGTATTTAAGAGAAGAGCAAGGATGTATAAAGTTCTAAGACTAACCCTGAATCCTTTTCTCCTGAGAGCAGAATCTCTAGCTGCTTTGCAATAAATTAGGTCAAACAATACTACCAGCTTTTCCTTCATCTGTGGCTTGTGAGTAAAAAAGTCATGTAGAGAATTTGCAGTCCTCAAGCTCTGGATGTGCAGTTCAGTGCTGTACTGGTAATTAGAATTCTTATGACTCTCAGAGGGCTGAACCAGAAGATTAAAATAACTTTATTTTCCTGTGAGATTGTAAGTTCTATACTTGAATAACTAGGATAGATGATCATTGCTACATAAAGGCTAAAAATGTTTATTGCTGGCTTTGCATTTCTCAGCAGTGATATGTAGGTCATTGTAAAACCCAGGGAAAGAAGACAGACAGCAGATTGAAAAAGAGGGCTAAAAATGAGAAAAATCTGAATCCTTGTCCTGTCTGCCTGGCCTTGGTTAAGTAACTTAATCTCTACAATCATATTTATATGCAGATAAATGAAAGCCAGCTCTATATTTTACGAAATAAGAAAAAAATCCCCATGATATAAGACTATACCTCAGAGAAATCAGGGAAGTTCTGTATTGTCATTGGAGTCAGTCAGGGTTTGGATTTGTGAACGGGAACGCCAGTGAGAAGCCAAGGTGCAATCACAGCAACGTGTAACACTTGGCAATTATGAACATGCTTTTGACTTTGACATTTTAATTATATTACAACATATATAATAGATACATATATTTGAGCAATATATGTATACTGCGTATCTATAATAGCTTTGTATGTAGATCTATGACTATGTGTGATAAATCAGAGAGCTATAACACTATGACTGATATGTAGCTACACAGATAACTCAGCTTTACTAGAAGATGTTTCTGAGAAAAGGTCAAATCCATTCATGAACAGTTTTTAAATATCCTAGAAGCATAAATAGTCGATTACCTGTTTGGAGAAAGAGACACACAAAGAATTGCAAAGCACCATTTCATTTATAATTGCATTGTAGGCTTGTCATATACACCATTGCACCTTATAGAATGTGGGAGGAAGTAGATCTATCTCTGAGTCATTATTGAAGGGAAAAATTACAAGCATGTGTTATTGCAAGAGTCTACACTATGTCATCAGTCTGGTAGGACCAGGTAGAGATGTGACAACCTTGGACAGGGAAGTTCTGATGTTTGAAAACTAACAGAGGATGAGCGAGACTCCAGAGAGGAGTATTTGGGCTTCTACTTTACCATTGTATTTTGCTGTCTGTGAAACCAGTGGGAGGTTATAGCTTTATATATATATCGATGAATCTGTGCCAGCATCCTGAGTCTTAAAAGGGGGAAAAAAGGAAGACTCAGGGAATTTTACATCAGTCACACCCTTTTCTTAAACAAACAAAAAAAAATAGAAAAAAAACAGTCAAAGTATGTACTTTCAAGTACCTGCAAGACAACAAAGTGTTAAGAATCAGTTAACATAATAAATTTAAGATTGAATCAATACCCTTTATTCTTATGACAGTCTAACAGTCCTGGCAATAGTGTGTATCTGCACTTTATCTGAACTTTGATCCTGTGTCTTGTGATATTCCCATAATTATCTAATGAAATGTGGTCCAGTTAGGACACCTCCACAGTCCCAGATAGTTGGGAAGTTTCTCTTGTGGAGTGGTTACTCAGGGTTAACTCACGAGTCTGGATTATCCCATATCTTTAGCGATGTCTCAATAGAATAACAGTGTTCTTAGTAAATTATCAAGGTATGAGGGCCGGAAAGCCCACTGGGTATCAGGATTCCATTATGAGATTATTGTGGCAAGTTGAATAAATTATCTGAAATGAATGAAATGACTGGCAAAAGAAGTATTTCCAAGAGTAATGATCATCTGTATAAATACAAGCTCAGGAACAGCTGGTTAATTGGAAGATTTGGGGTAATCCTAGATCATAAATTGATCAACTAACCAGTAACAAAAACGTAAAAAAAATCCAGTTGTACTAAAATGAATACACAGGAGCAGTATACGTAAGACCTATGCAGTAATCCTTTTACTCTACTATGAGTAAGACCTCAGTGGGAATACTATATTCAGTTTGATACAACCACTTCAAGAATTATCAGCTGAAAATGAGCCAAAAGAAATCAGGGATATTCTGAATTTTAGAAGCAGTGATCTACGATTTGCAGAACTAGGATTCTTTAGACTAGTTTCTCATGGGAAACAGTCTTGAAACGTATCAAAATGGCTGGAAAGAGATCAAGAATAACTGGTTTCTTTGCTCCCTGTCACTGAATCACAGGATGGTTGATGTGGAAAGGTACCTGTGGCCCAGCGCCCCTGGTCATCGTGGGGTCTGCTAGAGCAGGTTGCCCAAGACCATGTCCAGTGGGGTTTTGAGTATCTCCAAAGATGGTGACTCCATAGCTGCTCTGGGCAACCTGTGCCAGCATTTGACCACCCTCACAATTAAAGTTCTTTCTTAAGTGGAATTTCCTGTATTTCATTTTGTGCCCATTTCCTCTCGTCCTGTCACTGGATAATACTGAGAAGAGCCTGGCCCCATCTTTTCTTCCATCAGGCATTTATACACATCGATAAGATCCCCCCCTGAGCCTTTTGTTTTGAAGGTTAAACAATTCCAGGTCTTATCCTAGATAAGAAACAAAGTAGTGGTCATAACTGCAGGAAGAATTAGTTAGATTAGACAGTGACAAAGAATTTGGATAAATAAGCAAGGGAATAGACTGCTCACTGAAATTAGCTGAGCAATACCCACCTCTAGTGTTTTTTAAGGAGCTGTTGGGCAAGACAGGAATTAACTAAAGTGATCTCTTCCTATTCACAAGCTATGATGCTTTGTTGCAATGTTATTCTTTTGAATCTTAGTCCTTCTCCACATTTCCTTGACCTTCTTTTCATCGATTCCTTTCTGTCTTTCTTCTTTTGTGCATATATATCTATCAAGTAGTAGCAGAAGCTGCTGTCAAAGCATAGCAGCACCACAGAACTGGAAGTACTTGCTAGCTAACCAGAAAAGGCAACATTCATCCCTTTCACTTGTTGTGTTTCTTCCAGTTAGGTTCTGAGTCTTCAGAATGATGCCCTTAGTGTCATGTCCTGTGCTCAGGTCTTATGAGGTTATTTAATTTATACCTGCCTCATTATAAATAATGTGCAAATTGAACTTAACTTGAGAAACGGTAGGATTTTCAAATTTCAGGCCAATGGATTCTAGCACTTCCTTAAGGCTGGAGATACTTTGTCAGAAAGCTTGGGCTGTAGTCTGCCAAATCATTGTTTTAATTAAGGAAAAATACCTTCTTCACCAGAGTTTTGTTGCTTTCTGTGCTGTTTACCAATGCTTTCTTTCGACACATCCATTCTCCAAATGTACCTTAAAACCTGAGGGATGATTTTTCAATGTTTTCAAAAAAAACAGTGAATAAACAATGTAAAGATAAAGGTTCACATAGAGAAGAGGGAAAAAGAGAGAAAAAAAGGCTGGCGTTCCATTTATCCCCACTCAGCCATGCTTGCCTTTTACAGAAGTGGTATCTCTGGATGTGCCGAAAAAACCCAACCCCAGAAAAAGAGAAAACAAACATGTTCAAGTCCTCAAATAACTTTCCTGCTCAACTAAATGTTTGAAACAAGGTTTCTGAGACCAACTCATGCATTATGCATGCAGTTGTTCTTTTTGGCTGATTTGATTTGCCTCAAGCCTCAATGTTAATTATAGTGGAAAAGATAAATACAATCTCTCTATTTAAATTTTATAACAGTCTTTAAAATAGATGCCACTACCCTGCTCTCAATCAAATACAGCATCCACAGGCAAATACAATTTAACACTAACAAAACCAGATGTGGTCAGAGATTCAATTCTCAGCTAGAGTATGTTGTGTTAAGTAGCAATGTATCTTTCAGTTTTGTTTGGTGTATTTGGGTTCAGCTTATGGAACATAAAATAAAAAATCATGTCCCGCCACAGCAGTATAATGCCTATGGGAAAGAGATCCTGGAAGGACTGGGAATCAACACGCCTGGCTTATACTACTGATACTGCAAATAATTTACTGTGCTACTTGTAGGCTGGAATAATAGGCATATGACCTCTCCCCGTGGAGTATTTTATGACTGGAAAGCACTTTGGAATCATATAATTAAAATATTAGATAAGTACACATAAGAGCATTCAAAGTTCCCTGGGATGGAACTTGGGTAAAAAATAATCCCCAACTATTGTGATAATAGGATTAATTTCTCTGGACAGTACTCCATTATGCAAAGAGCAGTTTTTGCTCTATGTTTTACATGTCCTCTTCTTACAGTCCAATCTGTTCAAGAGGAGGTTGCATCAGCTATCATATCAAAAAGAGTAGCCCAGCCCTTAGAGTCAGATGATTGTGACTTCTTGGCAGCTTTTGTTGCTGACCTAAGTCACTCTAAAATAGGATACGCAATCACTCTGTCTCAGGGAAAAAGTGGCTTATATGAGTTCTGGCCTGGCCTGGCTTCGAGAAATAGCACCCTCAACAAAACACCCAAATGTCTACTGAGCAATTGATCGTGATTTTAGTATCTTGTTCTTTTAAAATGACTCTTTCAGAAATCAAAATGTAGATTACCTGGATAAAATCAAGGAATAGAATCATAAAATAGAATCATAGAATCATAGAATCATTTCAGTTGGAAGAGACCCTCAGGATCACAGAGTCCAACCATGACCTAACTCTAGCACTAATCCATGTCCCTAAGAACCTCGTCTAAACGCCTTTTAAACCCCTCCAGGGATGGTGACTCCACCACTGCCCTGGGCAGCCTGTTCCAATGCCCCACAGCCCTTTCCAAGAAGAATTTTTTCCTAATATCCAATGTAAACCTCCCCTGGCACAACTTGAGGCCATTTCCTCTCATCCTATCACTACCTGGGAGAAGAGACCAAGGAAATTAAGAAGCTTCATTTCTTTCATATGATTTTTTTTCAATAATGACAGTAGATATTGTAAGGGAAAAGAACCCACAGTCAGTCCAGGGACTGCTGGTGGGTTTCTGCAACACGAGCCACGAGCCGCTGTGGCACAAATCGCTCGTCATCTTCTCTCTGCTCATCATTCCACGCTCAACCCTAGTGCTAAATTCCAAGCACACTTTAAAGTGGCTGCTTTAGGAGACGCCGAGCCCGTACATCCCCCCAAGCCCCTGATTTCCAAGGAAGGGCCCGGGCGGAGCGCCGGGTTCGCTCCGGATTTGCTCCGGCTGCTCCGGAGGAGGCGCGTCCGGCTCCATCCTTGGGCTCCGCCGCCCTCTGCTGGTCGCTGGGAACCGTGTCCATCCCGACATCGACGTCACGGTGCTGTTGACGTCATACATGGAGCTCAGAAGCGTGTATGATGGCGACATTCGGCTGGGATGAACAACTGGGCCGTATTTTCCACTTGCAGTCATGCGACTGCATGAGGTGGCCCTTCCTCACGTACACCTCATAGTTTTGTCATGGTGCAAAATTACACGGTATTTGCTGGTTTTAATAATAATGCTATAATTAGCCAATTTTCTTTATGTAACTGCTGGCTGTGTGATGAATGCTAAATTACTATTTACTGACATTATTAGTTTCTTCCAATGATTGGATTTTGCCTTTACCAGAGCACCACGTGGCAAATAAAGTTACTTAGAAACATGTTTCTTGGCTCAAGCCCAATAACTTCAGTTTTTTAGATTTTAAGACTGAAGGATTCTCAGAGCTTGGCTTTGATAAAACGTGCCTTCTGCACATGACCTGTTTGAATCACACCTGAAATGTCCACATGAACTAACGCAAAAATTGCTCTTCCTCAACCGTTTGCATAAATGTACCCAGATTCTGTTCCAACTTCTGGCAACAAAGGGGAGCTTCGACTGTGCAATCTTGAAGGCAAAAAAGTCACCAGGGAGAACAGGGAAAATCCAAAGCACACAAAGCTCCCTGACTTTGCTGCCCCTGTGTGAGAGGAGTGTCACAGGAAAGGATGCATCAGGAGTGGATTACACTGGTGGATCAGGTTCTGGCAACAACTACTGTAGACTCATGCAGAGTTCCCAATGGAAAACTTCTGGACAAAAGGCAAAAATAGCACTATGTGACACTGGGAGAATTTCACCCTCTAGAGCAGGGGTGTCAAACTCAATTTCACCGGGGGCCACATCAGCCTCACAGTTGCCCTCGAAGGGCCGAATGTAATTTTAGGGCTCGATAAATGTAGTGGTTACAGTTATACAGTCCTAAAATTACAGTTGGCCCTTTGAAGGCAACTGCGAGGCTGATGTGGCCCCCCATGAAAATGAGTTTGACACCCCTGCTCTAGATGAAGGAGCTTGGATGATACAAAATCTGAATCAATTATAGAAATAAATGCTTTATACCTCCCTTTAAAAATCTGAGGACACACGTTTTATTTTAACAGAATTAAGACATTCTAGAGTAACTTGCTTGGAGTGCTGCTAGAAACAGTCAAGGCTTGTTCTACCAGAGTCTTCAGGTTCATATTTCTCTTGAGGCAGGTAGAGACCGATGGATGAGGATTGTTAGTAGAGTTAAATTTTGCAATGAGGATAGGTGTTGTGGTTATGGAATAAAGAAGAGCAGAAATGAGCCAATGGCTTTATTTTTGGTTTATAGACTATAAACCAAACTCTAATCCCTCTGCTAGGGGATTCCTGTCTTCATGTAGATCCCAGACTGGAAATGGTTATTGGGTTTATGAGAAGCTTGAGAATGTCATGTGCAAGTAGGGTTCTACAAAACCTACTTTGGAAGCCAAATCTGAAAGTATCGCAGCTTTTAAAATGCTAGATATGTCAATGTTGTTTGTTATAACTAGAACTGCGGGAACCCAAGGCCTCCAACACCCTGCAAACCTGTATTAACCTGACACCTTTTCTAAGCTTTAAAAAAAATCACTAGAGCCTGCCACCACCGCGCATGAGCATCCTGCCAACATGTTTATTCTCTGCTGTAATGAACACATGCAAGATTAGAAAGTTTGTTTAACTATTACTGGAAACCATTTTCCATCACAGCCCTTTCAGCTGTTTTGCAAATGGTGCAGCAGGAAATTCTGCCTTTGGGCTCATACGTTCGGAACGCGCAGCGGTGGTGCAGGAAGACACAGCCCTGCCAAGCTGTGACACGGGGAGCTCCTCATGCTGCCAACCGCACCTCACTGTGAAAGTAACGTACGGGAATATTGAGTGACATGAGCAATGTCACAGGAAATAAGACTCACAGCTTACCCTGGTTCTCTTGTGAAATGATGTCACGTAACATGCTTCAGATTATGTTTACCCATGCTACGGCACAACTACATTATAAATGCAAGCACCAAATTAGGAAAGTGTGGACGTAAATGCGTTGGTATGGTCACACTGTAGGTCAGAGGTAGAGGAGGAGCTAGAACTCAGTGATGCAAAGAGCCAATCCTATCAAATACAGATTCTGTAATGTCATAGCCATACATTGCTTCTTAGTGTAGTCAAGCCTAAACTATTTAAGGCAGGGATTGTCTGTGCATTTAATTGTATGTTTTGTAACAGGAGTGATGTGTCTAATTGTTACTGTAAAAAAAAAAAAGATAATAATAATAATAATGATTGCTATGATTTCTGCCTTTCCTAGTAGTGCATATTTTCCTTGGAGTAATCAGGGACTTGTTGCTAGGTAGTTAATATTTAAGGTACCTTAAATATTTTAATGTGTCTATGCCTGCTGTTTCTAGGCAGCAATATTTGTTTATGATATTGTTATACAACCCTTTCTACCTTATATCCTTTATTCAGTGTAATCAAATAATCCATACAGTTAAATTTCAGTCCTGATACTTTTTTTTCACAGTGTAGCATATTGAAGTAACTACTGAAGTGAATTAGAAAATATCTCTGATGTAGAAGATTGATTCTGTGTCAGGATGCACTGCCAGCATTTTTTCCTTTCTTTGTCCAATCTTAAAAAAGTAATAAAACACTTAACAAAGGCCATTTATAAGTTGGTAGTGCTCCCGTGCACTTTCAGCAGCTATTGCAGATGCTTACATGTTTCAAAAGTACAAAATTCAGAAGTCTTAAAGTAAATCACACAACTTCAGTATTTTGGGTGGAGAGAAGCCCAGTTAGGATAGAATTACAGTTACCTTAATGGTTGGCCTCACGCTTCCAGGCACGTTCCATGCTGTGAATTG
Organism: Columba livia; assembly: GCF_036013475.1. NCBI lineage: Eukaryota > Metazoa > Chordata > Aves > Columbiformes > Columbidae > Columba > Columba livia. The sequence continues at coordinate 6,240,308 of NC_088607.1, forward strand.
GCTTCCTAGCTGGTATGCAGGCATGCAGAAATTTTGATAAATTTTTTAATTTAATGGCTGAGGATCGAGATCACCTTTCATTGGAGAGATAGAGTTGAACTACTAACTTTGTTTTGACTAAGCTCTCTAAATTGTTGAATCTTCAGATGCAAATCTGCTGTGTCTCACTCTTTACTAAGGGGTAATGGGCCAGGAGAAGGAAAGAGGTTTCAGGGTAGTTGGACAGGCAGTTTGAGAGCAGGAATGGACATGAGATGAGATGAGATGAGATGAGATGAGATGAGATGAGATGAGATGAGATGAGATGAGATGAGATGAGCGTCCTGGGGACTAAGTATTCACCAACATCTGCTGAAATGCTTCACTAGGGATATGTGTTATCATTTCATCAATCCTTTGAAAGTAAAAATCTGTCTATTTTTGGAAGCTGGACAATGCTGTTTAGGTTTTTCATGGTTTGATCTCAATTTTATTTAAATAAAATATAAAAATGCCCACTGGGTTAATGTTATGGCTCTTATTAACAGATTTTACACTCTGAGCTGTGCGCCTGAGAGACGAGACTACTGACCCCTCATTCTTTGCCACAGATCTATATGGGCTGCAGAAAACGTACATCGTCTGCCTGCCAACCCTGAGGCAAGAGAATTATTCCAGATATTGCTTATTTCTGCAAACGGAAGGAGCTGAGCTTTCCTGACAAGAAAGACATGGATGGGAACTCAGAGTTCATCACATGATGGAAAGCAATAAATCAGGGTTTCAAGTAATGCACGTAGATGATTTTGCAGATCTAATCTGTTCACTGTCAGGTGCTGCAGAAGCCAGTGAAGCCAAGCAAAGTTCAGTACCCCTTTCTTGCTAAATTCTTTTACTGTTTTAAAACTAAAATACCCCCCCATTTAAAAAGAAATCATTTTATATTTGTGAAGGCAGCTGAACAGCCCTGCAGGCAGATCCTCTGTCCACTGAGGAGATGTAATGGGAGTAGCAACACTTGGAAGCTCGTTACATTTTCTTACCTGCTCACCTCTTTCCTAGAAAAGGTGCCTTTCTCATTAAGAGAAGTTGCTAATTTTCAGGTTGTTCAGTCTTCAGCCTTTTTATCAAGACTTCCAACAATGTTATCAATTAGTGAAAATTCTGATAGTGATTTCTTTGTGTGGAACACGTCACAGAATACTGCACAGGCCTTGGATAGATGTCAAATGTAAAGGACCATAGATAAAGAACTCCATATTCAATGCTTTAATTCTGAAATGTGAAATGTGTCTTTACAGATCGGTGCCCTTCAGCATTATTTTCTGAAATATGCGTGGCAAATGCACTTTTCTTTCTATAAACTGAAGTTTAACCTGTGATCCTGTACTTCTGCTTACCCTGCAGTTAGCTGGTGCGGGAGCCTATGGATACCGAAGGCTGGACCTCTTCCTTCCATCTGTGCAGATTCCCAGCTTCTGCAGACAGCAATGAAAATTCTGGTAGGCAACAACTGAACTAGCCTGTAATTTTTACACTCTTAATATTTTAAAGTTGCCCATTTATAAATTCTGTAAAGGTGTTTGCTTGGGAATTGGTACATTCCACTGCTTTGTAACCACCTTCTTGCCCATCTTAAAATAACTCTTGCTGTGGATTACATTGGCTGGCATACGATTACATTTGTATTAATATCTAGCATTACAAAGAGCGGACAGACTGTTCACATTTGCAGTGTCGTTCACGGGAGTGTAGACTGATACCATATACAATACTGTGTGTTGTTTGTGTAGAGCTGGGAAATCCAAATTATCCAGTACAAAAGGCTCTTTGTGCAGCAAGGCTAATGTGTCCTAGTGTCATCCATTTATCCTTAAGCAAATGCTGTGTCTTAGGAGAAAAAGAGTTTAAACAGACTAGTTCATTTGGATCTCCTGTGTACTATTATGAGATCCTCTTAAGTCACATCAATAGAAGATGAAAGTGCCAATAAGATTGTTGTATCTATTGCTAAAATGTTTGTGTCAATATTTCATTAATGACAATACTATATATAGCCAGCAAATTTTGGATTTTGAGTCCTAATATTTATGTTAATGCTCCAGGAAATAATTTGTTGTATGGTTAACTTATGGCTTCAACCTGTATTCTACATCCAGCACTACAGAGCTCCAATTAGCTTTTTCTAAAAGCCTCCTTTACCCAAGTGGCCCAAGAGGCCTGGATTTGTCTGTCAGAAAAACTGTTACTGATCAATATTAGCTTTTGTAGCAAAACCAAAGACTGATCTGATATTAAACATTTACAGGTCACGATTTAGATTTCAGTTTCTTAAGACACCTGCACTTGACTACTTGGACACAACAGGACCAAAAGCACTGAAGTTACGGCCCGTAACTGCTCCTTCAGTCTAAACCCATTTTACCCTCATGTTTGTGTGCGTCTTATGGAAGTTCATGATGCAGTAATGTCTTTTATTTGGTTACTTGCGTATTTTAAAAGATCAATACATGCACATCTAAGGAGGGAGATTAAAAACCCAGCAAATAAAGTCTTCTCATAAGCATACTGTGATTAATCTTTATCCTCTTTGGCAGCTATACGCCAGCCACCAGCAGCTTTTTTATTATTATTTCAACTATAATTTTTAAAAGTGCCACATGATATTCTGAGAATAGTGACACTGAGACGAGGGCTTTCCTGGGCTGACTGATATTGCTACTGGAGTGCAGGGGAACGACCCGCCCCTCCAAACTGTGCTGTGTTGCTTCCCTGCCTTCTGGGCTGTTTCACTGTTTCACTTCCCTTCCCCAACTTGTCTGCAAACACAGCTGAGCTAACAAAGCTGGAAGTAAAGCACATCTCTGATACAGGGCTTGTACCTCCCACCAGAGAACGGGAGGAATGGGACACCAGAGAGTGGCCTGATTGTATCTCAGCGTGCTCTTGGGGGCAATGTCACTATCTGCTGCCCCTTCCGCAGGGTATGGTGTCATTTGGCCATGTGTAAATAGTCAAAATGCTATATTTATAGGAAACACAATGCCTCACTGCTGTGATAGTTTAAATATAGAGACCACTACTGGCATTTAAAACATCATTAGCTGGACAAGATAGTGCAATCAGAAAATAGCCTAAGCTTTTACTGTGATTCTGTGTGCAGGCTTTTCATAGCCCTCTTGCTACTTTTAGATTAGTTGAAACAGTGTCTTTCACTGTCTTGAGCATTATTTGCTTCTTGAGTAAATTAAACGCTTTGACATAGAATCAAAATGAGTAACAGGCAGCTTTTTTTTTCTTATTGAAAACCTTTGTGATACTTATTTTAAATGGCTGCTCCAAATGCAGCATGTATGTATTTGAACACCTTGTATCCCACAGTGCAGTGGCTATTTGTTGGGCATGGCAGTATTTGAACAGTAATGCAACGTAATGTCATTCTTATCGCTAGTATTAAAACCCTAATCGCTTTCTACTTGAGTTTCAAAGCCCAGTTTCCCCAGCTAAGGTTCAAGCCACAGACCAGCTCATACCGCACTGCAGAAATGCAGCTTAATGAAGAACCTTTTTCCTCTGCGCTGCCAGGTGCCCATATCATTGGCACCAATGCAAGGAAGCAAGCAGGCTCTGCAAAAGAGGTCAGAAGCTTATAGGGAACAAGCAGGAATCTTCATCTGCTTCCTCCCTTGCTACTCCCTCCTCCCAGCCCATATGAAGAACATGTAGCCACGCTGATGTGTGAAGACATATATGCTGGACTGGGTGTAGTTTAATCTTGAGCAAGAGAGGAAACAAAGAGAGACTATGACTCAGAGCAACCGTCTTCCAGCCAGGCAGCTCCAGGGCAGCCAAATGTACTTTCCCTTATTAGGCCAGATCATGAAACCTTGCTTCGAGTGGTACCCAATTCTGCAGTAGTATCACTGACTTTAATAATCAACTTTTCAAGTACTGCTTAGCAGAATATCAGTTTATCCCTAGCTCTGCTTCTTAAAACCCCACAACTTGTCATTACATTTTACTCCACCTACTGACAAATATTGAATAGTAGAACATGAATCAGGCCCCATTAAGAGTGGATGACATGTTTTAAAAGGATAGCACCTGTTTAACTTCCTGTAAATACCATGTTTTTATGACTGTAATCTGCATTTCCACATTGCCATCTCAGCTAAGGAGGTGGTTTTGATCCAAATTACTTTAGTGGGCTACTAAGAAAAACTAGAAAGAGACAGGGCCTCACACCTCCCACAGACCTTGCTTTATAGCTCAGTTTTAAGAAGCCATAGCTGATTTTCCTCGATTTTAAGTATTTTTGTTCTGTGACATCATAACATGTGTGTCAACTGAAATGTAATCCTGCAGAAGAAATGGCACTGAAGTGAGTTCATCCAAGAATTACGCAGGCAGATTAACTTTCACACCTCTGCTGCTGGAATGCCCACAATGCTGCTCCAAGAGCTGCAGTATCCAAATAGTTACAAGACATTGTGTATCCTTACAGGGCGGTGTTGACCATCAAAATGAAACTAAAAGCAGCATCAACCTTCTACCTACAACTAAGCAGACAGTTCACAGGCCAACTGTTATTTTAAAACATTCGTTGCATTAAAAATTACATACCATATTGGGTTTTTTAAATAAAGAGTGACAGTTCTAGATGACCACTCTCAACCTGCCTCCTAAAACCAGGTTTTCAGGTGGGTTTAAACCCGATTTCCAATCTAATCTCATAACTCAAGAGTATAATTAATTCAATAAGCAATCAATTGCCTTGAACAGCTATATTAAAGTTTTTCCCATATGCTATCAGGTAAAAAAGATTTGTTTTACAACTGCAAGGTAAAGGTGACTTCTTGAGTTTGGTCAAGACTCCTTCCTCCTTTGCACTTGTTCCGCACTGGTCTGGCTCTGCAGCTTTCATTTTACACAGATGTAGTTGTGTTTTATGTGCCTTGTTTAAGCGTGAGTTGCTAACTCACTTAGAACAACCATGAAGTATTGCTTAAACTGTTCATAAAACGAGAGAACTGCCTCTTAATCATATTTGCTCTATGAATTCAAAGTGTGTTTGGCTGGAAACTCAGCAGCACTTGCTAATAAAAGGCTAATGACTTCGCAGAACAAGATGCTGTAAATTTCTGTAAGACAACAGCAGTAGATACAGATTTCTGAATTTTATAAACATTTCTGTTAAATGGTGGCTCCCAGGGTAGAAGGAGAAAGAAAAAAAATGCTAAGCCAAATTATTTCCTTAATCACAAGTGTGATACAGCAATGACATTCAAAGGGAGCAAGTGAATGGAGAAAGGCACATTTTGGTTTTGATGAGAAAGCAGCTGTCAGACTTCAACTACAGTGGTGTAACTAAAAGAAATCTCAGGTTAGAAGAGTGTATTTGAAACCAGTTACTGCCATTACATTTCCATAAAATCACAAGACTAAATTAGGCTTCTATATTATTTTATTTCCCTCTTAAAGTATAGCATTGAAGTCCTGCACACATATAAATATCCTTACAGTTTCTTACACATTTTCTATCCATCATTACTTAAAGTGCCCAACTGTGAACATTAAAAATAAAAACATTACTGTTAAGAGTGGCTACACTTATAGAAGGACTGGTATTCTGACAATGCAGGCTACTGATTTTACAAAAATCACCTGCCAAAGAATACATCCTAAACAACACGCATCAATATTAACCCTGAAGTAGTTGCCTTTTTTTTTTTCCGCTCAGCTGATCTAAAAGTGATTAATATACAGGGTTTGTTTTGAAACGTGTCTTTTACATAGTGTAAGAATAAAGGATAAATGCATTACTTTCTTTCTAGCTCCCTCCTTCCCCCACAAAGTGTTTACTGTGTCCCAAGCTGCTATGTTGATTAAAAACCAATTGAAAAGAGCTCTGGAAATGCATGCAACTTAAAACTCACTTAACCACACTTTAAGTTATAAAGTCTGAGAGATTTTAATTTCAGCATGGGGCTACGGTTCAGTTGGATTATTAGATGTGTTTGTCGTGGTGGTGAGATTGGTAAACACTTCTTCCTTAGTTTCAGGCTGATGTCTTTCCGTTTTGGTTTCCTCTTTAGCATCTTTATTAGTGGTATCTCCCTTGCTCTTGACTACCACAGGTTCGATCTCCATGATCTCCTGTGGTGGTTTAGGCTCTGGCAAATTTGGCTGAAGTCCATCAACCTGAACTGGTTCTGGGACATCTTCTGCTTTCTGTTCAAGTCTTTCCAAAATGTTCTGGACCTTCCTTACACCATCTCTCCTGGCCTGGCGCACATCCGCGCGGCCCTCAGGGTCCACTGAGTCTAGGGCTAGCAACTCTTTGGTCAAATACTCTTCTATCATCAAGTATTTTTTGTCAGTTTTCTTGCCTTCAAAAGAGTCGACTGCCTGCTCGAGCATTTGTACTTTCTCCAGAATTGCCTCCACTTTCAAAACACCAGGATGCTTTTGAGGTTCTCCTGTCTCCATTGTCTTGGGTGTCGCCGCTTCTTCAGGCGGAGGCTTTTCCTGTGGGGGAACAATCTTAGCTGGGCAGGGAACCTTTTTATCAGCTTTCTCTGCCGTGGCTGGAGGCTTCTGGGGTGGCAGTTTAGTATCTGGTTCTTGGTGGGTGACCTGAATTGGGATATACGGTGATGGGGCCTCATTTGCAGGTGGTGGGACTGCCTTGTTTTCAGGTTTGATTTCAGGAGGTGGGGATGGTCTTGGTGGCTCTTGAGGTGGGACTTGTTGCTGAGAAACCTGGTGAGCAAGGCAAATGTGTGTTGAGATACAATGAACAATGCTCCTCATTTCCTTCTAAAGAACAAGTAACCTAACGAACAACCAGTTCTCTGTACTTCTAGAAGTGCATTTTTCACACAAACCAGATGATTATTCTTTCTTGTGCATTGCTGAATTGTACTGGTTTAAAATAAAAACCACTGAGCTGAGGAGTTCAGTTATTGTTTTCAAGCTATTGCAGATTACAAGCATCAATCGACTCTCAAAGACATTGAACTTCAACCCACCAAATCCTACCCATGCTCACTAAAACCAGCCCTACAAGCAGTTCTACAAGGGAGGAACTCAGAGTAAAACCCTCACTGATCCAAGTCAGTAAGATCTGGTGCAGCTCACTGCAGCATGGTCAAGATTTCATCCTCAGTGTGTCACTAACTGAGAGCTGCTGTTTCTGGAAAAGCTCACTACTTTGAGTTTTAATCACATTTTGGGCCATTCTCATCCCCTTCCTGTTTTCAGGACATTCCTTTTTTCACTAGTGTTTATTTTTCCTGTTTTTACCTTTAGAGCATTTACATGCAGAGGCTACTAAGTCAATCTTATTACACTGTAGCAGTTAGAGACAAACCCTGGGATTACCACAGATCTAAGTCATCAAATCTGTAATCTCTTGATATCAAGATTAGTTTTGAAATCTTACCAGATAACTGGAATTCATGAGATCTGCATTTCCTTCACTTATTTCTACACATATACAGTCATCTTGGAATGGTACTGGGATCCAGCTCTCATGGATTTAGATGGCTGAAGCAAAATACCTATATTTGTATTTCAAGCAAATAATGGCCTGCACTGACAATCTGTTGCAGCTTTACCTATTACATCTAAAATTTGATTAGGGACCTCAAATTCTCACCCGTCAAAATAAATTAACATTATAACCTAAAATATACCATCAAATCTGAAGGCTTCATTGTTTTGTCCTAGCACTTGTTTTCAAAAATATTAATCTAATTCCGCTCCTGTCATTTTCTATGTGAAATGTCTCCAGAGAGCAAATCAAAGCTTGTTTCTATACATAACCCCTTCTACAGACTCACAGTTATCAAGTTCCCAGTAGCCTTTAACTGTTAAGAATTTTAAAATGGAAGAAATGTTCAATGACCACTATGTTCTATCAGCAAGTTCTGGAAGAATAAAAGCTCCAAAACTAGATTTTGCTGATCCTCTTTCTTCATAACTAAAATTACTTTGTGCATCTGATGCTATCCTAAATGGTTCTGAGACATCAATGAGGTCTATTTACATAGATGCCACAAATCCCGCAGACCTGATTTTCTTCTCACAAACATAATGCAACATCAGTGACCTCAGTGTAATTACACCAAATTACACTCTGACAAGAGGAAAATCAAATTGTGTGTTAAATCACATTTCAGTGATCCAATGACTCCACAATCCTGATAGGTGGAAAGGCAGCTTGATGCTAGTAAATTGCCTCAGTATCTCCCAATTTGTTTAAATACAGAAATGGAGACGGCTCTACATACTTTCATGTTAGCATGAGCCAAGTTTTCAGCTCCAGCCACACGACATGAAATACCTGGCAGGTCATTCCCTTCCCCATTCTACATACCTGGGGTCTGTCCACAACTGTCTGCACCCTGATGGGAGCCGGGGGCTGGATCTGGGTGGTGACTCTGGCCGGTGAACTTTCGCGGCTCGACGAGCCCCTCTGAGCCACTCTGAACGGGGACTGCGCTCGCATGGGCTTGGGCTCCCGCTCGTCCGGCTGGATTTTGTGAAACACGGGCTGGTGGGCTTGGTATTCGCTCTGCTGGGCCGGGTAGTGTGTTTTCTGTGCCTGATGGTAGACTTGCGTTGGTTGCCGCTGGATGTTTTCGTGGATCACGGGAATTGGAATATAACCACGAGGAAGCTGATGGCTTCCTGCGTTGGGTCTGCCAGAGGGCTGGGGGGAAACCGTTGGAGAATCAGAAGCTCCAGGAGATTGAGGCTGCCATGAAAACAAAACCCATTATTAAATGTTAACAGTTTGATGCTCACAGTACTTTTCCATTTCCAAAGAGAAAAAGAGGAGATGGACCTAGAAACTGGGCTCATGTTTCCAGCAAAGGATCCACTTCCTTGTTTTTTTGGCCAAGGGCCTCACAAGACAAACCACAGAAGTTGTGAGAGAGCATCATTATAACAAGTAGAAACTTGAGTTACAGCATTCCCAGCCCTCAAATGAGCAGGGAGTGGATGCCCAGTCAGAATGTTTGCTGCTTTTGCATGGCTGTTCCTGTCTAAACCTGTTAAATTTGAGGCAAACTAAAGTTAAGCAAACAAATTATATGCTGGAGACAAAAACAACCCCCTAACAGAGGCACACAACATTTAGACTTCTGATCCAGGTCAGACTAACAGATATTGGCTTTTTTTAAAGCATGGAATTTGGTAGCAGGCTATAACAATGCACATATGGCTAATGCCCCCTTTTACCCTCCTAAGACCTTCCAGCACCTCGGCCCCTTGTCACCAGCACTGAGAGCTGCACCAGCTTAGACATGGTTGTGGGGCTGCAGTTTGGGGACAGGTAGATTATCTGCTCATAGCTCCATCCCTCCTCCTGCTATGCCAATCCATCCCCTCACCAACTTTGCACCAGCTCCAGCAGTTATCAGGCTATTCTCTCACCAGTTTCACTAAGAAAGAGGAAAAAACCCCAGCAAAACCGTGAGGAAATGATTACACAGCCCAGTGAAAGGTCAGGTCAGACTGGAGCAGGACAGAGGCAAGAGAAGTGCAGGCAAGGAAGGGCGACAAGACCCCTCCTTTTGGTGCTGGTGAATGGCTCAGCTGCCCACAAAAAAAGTGACTTTAAATAAGTAAATGCTGGTACCCACCACTGCCACTACTGGTGGCCTTGTCAACAGGGGGTTTAAAGGCACAATCACAGGCTCTGGTCAGTTGATGCCCACACTGTTGCTGCCTGAGTTTGTAACAGCAAGTTCTGAGGTCCTCAGTAGTTATTCCAGAGGACTTCAGTGAGAGGCACAGAAAACATGCTCCTGAAGGCACTCTGCGTACAAAATAAAGCATGTTCCCAACTGTACAGTGCTGGAGAAGGAAAAGCTGAGCCTCTTGTCCTGGCACTGCATTGTTAGTCCAGTCAGCTGAGAAACCTGCTAACAGAATTTTAATTACATTGTTCAGACTCCAAACAGGTTTCAGAGCCACCACTGCAGAATTACAGACCTGGTGATGTATTTTCAGCTTGGTGAAGGCTGAATTTCCTGCTTATCTTTGACTAAAAATGAGGTTGATATTTCCATATTTACAAGAATACCAATTCTGCTAATTGTCTAGAAACAGGCAAACCAAATTCCTGCATTTTGAAACACAAAGCAAGCAGGGTGGCTATATTTTTTTTCTAAAGCTCATAGTCTGGAAGTATTTTAACATGCCACTGAGGGATAAAAATACTTTACAATTCAATTTTAAAGCTGTGTATACGTAAATCTATACACTTACAACAACCGAAGCATTCAATTGGAAAGCAAAGATCACAGCACTACAACTTCTAAGCCAGCCTGAGTTATTAGCTAACTGACCACTTTTATTTTCTTCTCTCCCACTTTGTTCTCTTCAGCTTCTGACTCATGGTGCAGAACACAAGAGACGTGTCTGTATCCTCTGCTTGTGGGGGAACCAGCACAAACCCCAAAACAACCCAGCCCTGCTGCAGGACCTGCGGGGCTCAGAGGCTCCTCTTTTTACAGAAGCCATTTACACGCATTTGTTTCTGCAGAATCATTCCCTAATGAAAGCGAGCGATGCTAGAAAAACATTACATATTTATGCTGCCATGACTGTGCACTTTCGCATTTTCATACTTTGGGGGTATTGGGGAAAATGTAATCCTGTGGTAAGTGTGGCTTTTCTGAGGGATGAACCACCCGTGTGACATTCGGGTCACAAATGCTGCAAAGACCACACCCCAGCAACACTGACAAGTTACCTCGGGTCCGTGTGTGGCCGGCGCTGGGGCTGCTGCAGCTGCCGTTGTCTGTCCACATTGTTTATCTGGTTGAGAAGCCTCCGCCGGTCCCCTTGGAGGTGGCTGTGCCTGCACCGTGGGGGGCACAGCTTCTGTCTTGTATCGCTGCGGAGCAGCAAAGCAGGGGTGCTGCTGCCTGCCGTCGATGCCCTCGTGGATGACGGGGATGGGGATGTAGCCAGCCCGGAGCTTGGGGTATCCCATGTTTCCTTCTCTTGCTGCTGGCTGCTTGGGAGATGGACCGTTTGCTGATGACTGGCCTTCCTAGGAGTTAAAAACACCACATAGCACTTGCTGGTAACTCGGATCAATGCATTTAATAAGAGAAAACTACCCTAAAGGTCTGTCCTAAGAGCAGTATCAGCTTATGCACAAGTTCAGACCCTCTTGGGTCCACGGGGGGCAGCTAACAGCAGGAGCTAACAGCCCAGATCTGCAGGCCAGAGAAAAGAGGAAGCTTGATGATCTGCTTATTCTCATAAATGCCAATTTGGGATTTAAAACACCTAATGACAACAGGATTTCCTATTTAGCATGCGTTACTCATATTTAGCCACCAGCCCACCCCCTTCAGATGGGGCTCTTCCAATTCAAACAAGTGTCCCTGGGACCAGAGACATTTCCTCAGCACCTCTCAGAACCCACCCACCCCGTGCTACAGATAACAGCTGAAAAGATGCTTTCAAGGAAGCCTAATCCCATCAGAAGCACAATGTTTGTTGATATTGTTCATCCCACTGGCTCTTTAAAGAGTGACTGATGCTGTATACTAAAGAATGTATTCACTTTCAGCTAGGGGAGGATCTGGCTCAGTAAATATTGAGAGAGCGGGGAGGACAAGACAGCATAGCACAACGAAGAGGAAAAGGCTGAAAAGGAAGATAAAAGAAATCTCTGTGTTGTCTGAGTACGCTCACTGGACAATGTCAAAGCTCTGGCAAAGGTGGAAGCAGTTTGTACTAAGAGCCCTCGCAAGTGCTCTAGTAAGTTCTTCCTGCATCGGTCATTCTATTTTGAGGCCCTGCGAGGGCCAAGTTCCAGATGTATCTCTAAGTCAGATCATATAACAAGCACCTCTGTCATTCAGAGGGTAATGTCATTATTCAGTAAGAGGAGAATTTAATAAGGGGACATATGGTGCAAGTGTTGGAAACCCTATTTTTAAAAGAGGTGTTTAAGCTGCAAAAATATTTCATGTCGCTTCTGTACACATTAATATTCTAATTTATCAAGAATTGACTACTTTACCAACCAGATTTTGAGTGTTCTTCCTATATGAAAGTATCCCCTCATAAAGTAATTTCTCAGAATTCCTACAAGCAATGAAACTGCAGAGAATAAAGGCTATTATTTAGGTGAGTTAATAAAATAATATGTAATGAAAGGAATAAGTTCAAAGTCAGAGACCTGATGTTCCATTTCCTTTTATTCCTTAAAAAAAAACCCTCCACAAAGGAAAAATTCTGAAAGCAGCAGAGAGGCGAGCCAGGCTCAAAAAGTCTGCGCAGAGCAGTAATTTGAAGTTGGCATTTCCAGCTGCAGAACAAGGATGATCTCACGCCAAGGTCTGCACCGGATCCACCGCCAACAGAGTCATTTTAAATTCACCCTACCAGGAAAGCACACGGCTCTGCTCAACATCCAGGGGCTCCAGGAGCCCGGGGACCAACTAGCGCTGACCAGTTCACCTTCTACCAGCACAGCCCTGAACGCAGCTCTGCTGGCAGCCACCCCCCAGGGACCCGGAGGGACGTACAGTTACGCCAGCGAACTGCGTCTGCTGGAAAATAAATTGGAGGTGCGCTCAGCCAGCAACAATGCGAGGCCACGTCAGAGCCAAATGTCTGCTGGGCAAGCGGAGCCGCGCGGGCTGCCGGGCGGGGAGGGAAACTGATGATTCGACAGTCGGAAGAAGCACCTTGCCGCCCGGCGCTGACTCCGGGCATTTCTGCGCCCGGCGCGCACCAGCTGCTCCGCAGTCTCCCTGGCCAAGGGAGCGGTGTAACCCGAGAGCTCACAGCCAGCCACCCCACCTCAGGCACGGCTCCCACCGCTATAAAAAGGAGATTCACTCACTTCCAGCACTGTCAGACCTGCTGCAGGAAGGCTTGATGCTGGGAAGGGTTTAGGAGCTGGGTGGGCCGAGCAGCACCTACAGATGCCCTGACATGAGATGGATCCTCAGCCACGGGGGCTCCACTCCACTCCACCTGGGTATGTGACCCATCTGCAAGGAGGCTGGAGCATGGAGGGGGTTGATCTCTTCTCCCAAGTAGCAAGTTATAGGACAACAGGAAATGACCTCAAGTTGCACCAGGGAGGTTTAGATTGGATATTAGGAACAAATTCTTCCTGGAAAGGGCTGTCAGGCATTGGAACAGGCTGCCCAGGGCAGTGGTGGAGTCACCATCCCTGGAGGGGTTTAGAAGACCTTTAGACAAGGCTCTTAGGGGCATGGTTTAGTGATAGAGTTAGGTTACGTTATAGTTGGACTTGATGATCCTGAGGGTCTCTTCCAACCGAAATGATTCTATGCCCTAAGGGATTAGTTGCCAGCTCCTCTCTCTGGGCATTTTAGGACTCTGCAATGTTTTGAACTGCTCCACTTGGGGATAAAGCCCTTCAGCCTTCTGGAGGAATCCACAGCGATAAATCCTTGCCAAGGCTTCGATACGCACAGTGTCCCACTGCCCCACGTTCCATGAACCCCTTCCTAGGAGTCTGACCACAGGCTTCCCCTCCCTTGTCTTCATTTTCAGACCCTTAGGCTGCCCTTGTTTTGAACCACCTTAGCAACCTGAGAAATCCGCCTGGTAAGAAATACAAAAACAACAGCCCAAAACCAGAAAAATCAGGTTCAACTGCTTTTTCAAACAACTCAGTCTATATCTGAAGTGCAACTTTCGGCAAGTTTAATACTCTTTTTAATGGAAACACTAGCCCCCCTCTCTAAGAGCCACAGCACAAACTACACTCTCATAATTTGTCATTTATTCTGACAGCTGCAGAAAGTTAGCATTTCAATCTGGTTCTTTGCACCAGGGGTTTTTTAACCCTGTATTCAGGTGGGATAACCACAGAGGACTTGTGTATGTGTGTCTCTTACCAGTGCAGTCATATGGGAGCAGAGGAACAAATGCAATGTCCCTTTTATTTTCCACCACTAGTAGCTCTGAGGCAGAGATGAGATTTAGGAAAGGTGCTCCCACAACTGCCCTTCCTAATCCACACTGCTCTCTTCAACACTTAATTCATATTTAACTCTATCAACAGTTTCTTACATTTGCTAGTCCTATGTCCATGACATGCACAAGGTGTGCAGGGGAGACCTGTGTTTCCAGCCTGGACAAACAGGTTCTGGAAGACGTCAGGAGAAGCGCAGGTGTGCCTGGGGACACGGGCAAGGAGAGAGGAATGGAATCGAGCTCTGAAAAATATCTGTCGTAACGCTATGGAGAAGATTCATGGTTTCCCTCTGAACGCTTTCATTCCTAAGTTTCACCAGCCAGCCAACCAGGAGACCAAAAATGTCTGGTTTTTGGTTTTACTTGCCTTCTATCAAATACAGGTCTTGCTCATTATATTAACAAACATCTGATCTGAAAAAGCCCAGAGTTCACATTTAACACAAATCTGCACAACGAGATAAAACCAATAAATTAATTACAAGCTTTAGTCCATCACCCTTCCCAGTTTAAGTATAAGAAACAGTAACCCAACTCAGATTTCGATATTAAAAAAAATGAAGTCCATTTCTCCTGCCCTCATCCAAGGAAACAAGTTCTTTGACACTAAAATTGAGAGTAATTATACACAACAGAATATTGATTAATTTTCCCATAAGTAGCATTGACAATCAGCACTGCAGGAAACCCGGCTGTGATCACACATTTTGGATTGAAGGGACAGAATCCCTAAAAGGAGGAGGAACACGAAGATGCAAAAAAAACCCACTGGAGCAGCCCAGAAGTTTCAACAACAGTCCCGGCCTACACACTGCAGGTGGCCTGAACCAACACCAGAAATTCGGCCCAAATCCACCCTCTCAGTAGGTGCCAGCGCTCCCACCTCTGGGGACGAGGACACGCGTTTCTGTTGTGAGACCATCACCACGATAAATAAAGGTGCAGCCAGCACACGTTGTGCAACTGGAAAAAAACACTTCATACCCCCCACATCCTACTTTTGGCTTCCCCTGGGAAGGGCACTGTCAGGAGTGATGCTAAAACCCTCAAACTTGCTCAGATTTTAAATGAGTTCTGACACTGAGTGCCAATGGAATAATAATCTTTAAAAAGTGACAGCAAAATGCAGCCTTGCAATGAAATTCACAGCTGTGGCATCTGTCTGGAGCGGACAACAGCGTAACGTGCCCAGTGTTATTCCACACCAAAACACAGAAACCTGCAAATCCAGTCACTGCTGATACCAGCAAATTGCCACTGAAGTCATCCAGATGGCTGTACCAATAGAATTACATTTGTCAAAATATTCTGTATGCACATTAGATTACTTGAATAGTTGTATCAAACTTGGAATCTCCCTTCTGAGACTGGTTGCATAATACATTTTTCATTCCTCTTATACTGGTCTACAGAAAAAGGTAAAAAGCAAGTTTTGCTGCCATCACATTCTTGCGTTTTTCTTGACCTGTACTGATATTATTTATAGTACAGTGAGTTGAGTTCTCTAAAGCATGTATGTATATTATACACACATATAGCACCTCTGCAGCTCTCACAGTGTCAATTTTGAAATTATAATTGTTTTGTAAGTATTATATAGCAAAGTAATGCAACTATTTAGAGCATTACCAAAAGATTAAATATCTCTCTCTGTACACAAACAGAAGGTCTACTGACCTCAGTATGGTTCTGAACTTTCAAGCTGCTGCTGTAAAAAGTAGCACACAAATATAAGTATTCTGGTTGCTCAAGTGACTGAGAAAGTGCCAGTATCTGACAAAAGCTGACTAGAGAGCACACTTCCCATTATTTCAAGCCTGTGTATTTAAGCCTGTATATATTTCAAGCCTATATATTTAGGAAGAAGGGAGCAGTATGATCCTGTTCTGTCACAATAGAATACAAGATAACTAAAAGGAGTGATTGAAATACAGCTAAGTTTTCTTTGCACATAAATCTATTTTTCATCAGAAAGTGGCACGGCAGTAGTACCTAATATTCAAATTTAAGAATGATGTAAAAATTCTAATTAAAAAAATACAAACAACATTTTATGGCATGGAAAGGCAAAACCGTTCACCATTAGAACTGGATTCCATATCCACTTGTATTTTACTTTTGCCCAGACTTTTTTTTTTCCCTTTTCTATAGCAGAAACTAGATAAATCAACACTACGACACTGGCTTTGCTACCAACAGAAATCAGCATACGCAAGTACTTCTAAAAAATTTCTCAACAGTGCTTTGAGTTTAACCATAACACAACATTATCATAAAGTAGGTTCCATACATATACAGGAGAGAAGGTGGAAAGTGAGTTGGAAAGGGCTTCCTACCACTGTGCTCCAGCCACTGAAGGTTTCTACATTCTCACTCTTTTACTCACAATTTGCACTTAAATATATAGACTGAGCACATAGGCATTTGAGCAAGATATCATTAGCTAATGACCGATGGAAACCGTGAATAAGCTCCGTCGCATGAGCTGTGTCAGTGGAACTTCGTGTCCGTCACATCATGTAACCCATTTATACACCAAGCTGTGTTTGATGTTTTACATTTTGAATGCTGAGTTTTTATTTCCTAACACACATGTGTAGGCAAATAGGCCTTTTGTTCTCTCTTATAATTACCACGTTGTATTATACAAGTATTCCATTAAGGTATGCTCTGATGGAGCGCAATGACATCATTAGAACAAACACTGAGAAACTGAAGGAGAAATCCAATACTCGACTTTCCAGAATGGAGAGCCTTACTGGAGCAAACATGTTGGTTATCTTGCAGACTAATCTTGTTTCAGGAACTAAAACTGTTCTTTCTATCACTGATTCTTTCTTAAGCCCAAATGCTTTGGCGCAGGCATGAAGACACTTGTCCTCTATGCTCGCGAGTGGAAGTTGGTGCACGCACAGAGAGCGTCCGATGGGCCAAACTGAACGTGTTCAGTTGCCCTTAGGAGAGAGCTGGTATCCTGTCAGCTTTAACAGATGGGGTTAAAGAAAAGCCCTTCAGAATGCTAACAGGAATCTCCTTGTCAAAGGTGATGAGAATGACAAACCTCATGCAGTTATTTCTGTTCGCTGCCTGCTTACCCAATATCCAGGTGGTCAACATGTTGCTTTCCTGCTCTTAGCACTGAGCCAGAAATTTGAAACACAGAAGAAAGCACAAACCTCAGGAATGAGCAAAACAACACCCCCCATAAAAAGGAGAATAGGTAGCTAACAATTCAAGAGTCAACTGTGAATCCTGCAAGTTATAGCCAGGGTCTACATTTTCATCTAAACTTCACGTTGCACACAGCAGTCTTCTGAGTTCACTTCCTTAAGCAGCAATTTTCCAACACTATAAAAACACTTGCTACGCTGCACCCTTTTTATCCATTATAAGGCTTTGCCATCAGCCATAAAAACGTACTTCTGCGCCACCTGACCTACTGGGTGATGTTAGACAAGTCACTTCACCACCCCATGTCTCATTTGCCTGCCTGTAAAAACCAAGAAGGAAAAAATAACAAGAATCGAACCAACAGCTTCTGCAGCATATTTGAAGATACAGCATTTTTGTCTGTAATTAATGTAATTTGTGAGAACAAGCGATTTCTTCTATTTTATATCTAACTTGGCATGAAGAGGGGGCATAGCCTCCACAGGAAAAGTGGAGACAGAGCTCACCTAGAGTGATACTGTCTAAATACCCTGAAGTGTATTGGATCACAGCTTATCACAGCTCAAGTGGGAACAATTCTATTTTTGCCATGTGGTTATGGGAAAGTCCTGCCTGTGTATAAGCTGTAGGTGTTAAAAATGCGATTCCTGGCTAAGAACACTGCCACCTGGCACAAGTATTCTTCCTCCTTTAGATAAGAGATGCGCTGTGTCAGGAGACACAGAACCATGCAAGACCTTCCTTGCTTTTCCTCTTGCATGACTGCCCAGACACCACCACGTTATTACCAGCATCACGTCTCTGTGTTCTTTTTCTTATTTCTAATTTGGTCCACCCCTTGTTTTCAGATTAATTGATATCCCATAAATTAACTCCCTATGTTCTATCAAGGCGGGGGCTTTAAATACCTACACAAAGCAGCTTCAGGGGATCTGGACAAAGCCAGTACACAACCCTCCAAAAATCCCCTACTGGTATTTTACAGCATATATAGTACCTTTATAAATCAATAACTAACTTGTTATGGGACAATCGAACTGTACACCTGGCAGAATGCAGGTAATTAATCTAAAAAACATGGCAGGTGAAAGAGACCTAAGTTGTTCTCTAGTCTTGCATTCCCTTCCACAGATGTGAACCACTGCAAAAGACACAGACTTTCAGAGAGATCGGATCAAACTTTCAATGCAATTTCTAATTTGGTTTACCAAGATTTTTTTTAGTTAACCTGAACGTGAGAAGTCAGTGCATGAAAATAAGTTCACTGCTAAAGAGATGGGAATTGAGTGACTCAAGACTTATTTGGGGACACAGAGAGAAAAGAGATGCAACAGTCATAGAGTAACTAGCAGGAAGGGTGAGGATGGGAGCTGAGGTGCTGTTAGTTGTTCCCCAAATACCGCCAAAGCCATCAGTACCAGGGTAAGACGGCTTCTTCTTCCTTTGTTTAGACCAATTATATCACTTTTATTACTGCTCCCAGACTTTGTGGCTGGCTGGTACAGCTTTTATCTCAAACCCAAGGCATTAGCGAGCTATTGATCACTGTGATATTAGTTCAGAGAAGCTCAGCAGAGTCAATTCCTTTTGTCTATTTTTAGTTGCAGTATTTCCCACTGGGTTTACTGCATGTGGAAACATATGGAGGGGGCATCAATATACACTTATACAAGCCTTGTTTCTGTTTTCTTCTTTAAATGTAATCTATTTTATCAACACTTTGGGGAATACCAAGTAAATAATTTAACATTGTAAGACAGTCGTGCGGAAAGTATGCCAAGCATATGTCAACACATGAAAACATCGCTAGTAAAGGCTTTTTTTATAGAAGTATGCATACACACGCTTCATTATATTGATTGTACCTTGAACTCTGAATGATTTACTATCAACAAATTAGACACTTGAAAAAAATCATTAGGCTACCAAGAGGTTTTGATGGTTTCGTTAATGTTTTTCAGTCATCTGCAAAGTCATGGCTTGTTTCTCACTGGAGCACAGCAAGAGATTTGCTGTTCTTTCTCGGAAAGGTCTTCCCAGTCCAGCCTTATACTGCAGTGATTCCAAACAAGTAACAGAGCTGAACATGCAGAGGAAGGACACACATCCTTCATGTGGGTAGAAAAAAGGCCAGGCTGAATGAGAGAATAACATAAAGCCACCTGAGTTGATCTAAAATCTAAAATACATAGTTAAATGCAAAATCAAGGTCTGGTTCCAACAATTTAAAATGGCTCTGTTGTGGTTAAAATTTTTAAAGAGCCATTTCTTATTTCACCTGATGGTACATGCGGTACAGCTCGCTGCAGTCAGCATAGTCTGTTTGTTGTCCACTGACTGTGTAATATCTCATTTTGTTGTCTAGGTCTCTTCAAAGGGGAACAAATACTGAAAGAGAATATTGGTAGGTATATTGTAAGGGTAAAGACCATCATAGAAGTGATCAAAACAATCATTAGTTTCACAGGCTGAATTCAATGACAGCAAGGCAGCGACAAGTTTGCTCTTTGTATAATCATCCTTGGAAAGATGCGTTAAGTCTGACAACGCAGTCAGCTTTTGCAGTTCACAGATCACTCCTAAACCCCCAAAGTTCTCATTGGAGCTAGACCAAGAATGAGGGAAATCAGAAAGCTGTTCATATCTAGTCTCCCTTTCTGCCTACATCTGTCATTTTGTCCTTCCTACCTGTTTAGGTTGAAAAGAAAAGAAGTCCAATGCCTTCAAAAATCACTGCTGGATTTGAAATTCAATGTCAGTAGGCAATCCGTCTTCTTTGGCATCGTTTAACCAAGAAAATATTACTTTAAAAATACTTTCCTTGGGTCTGAGATTCTTTTGTTAAATAGTACCTGTCCATGTGAAACACACTGGCAATTAACAAACTATTTCAGAAGCTGTCCATGAACTCCAGCAGATATTCTAAAAGCAAGGCTCTGACAACTGACCACTGACCACTTCTACCTCCATAAACTGGAGGGTTTTTTCATTGAGCAATATCTGACTGGAACTCCCCAAAATCCCATTCTCTATTTTCAGCTCCGAAAGCATTTCCCCGTCTCTCAACGAGGGATCCCACAGCAAGCCCACATTCCCGCTGACAGCAAGCAGCAACACATTTTCCCATTTGGAAAAAAGCGCGTCCCACAAAAGCCACTCAAAAGCAGGTGCAACTTTCTCCATCTGCAATAACCCTTCCCAGTTGGCAGCAGAGGAGGCACTTTGCATTACCACAGATTTCACATCAGATAGGGCTGAAAATGTGTTTTGTTTCAGGCACCCACTCAGGCAGAGGACGGATCCATCCGAGCACTTCAGACTCTTTTCACACAATTATCAAAAGTGGCTTAAATGTGACTTTTCTGTCAAATGGGTTCAAGTGGTATTTCCGTAACAAAAGCCTTTGAGTAAACAGCCCACTTCCCTTCTCAAGTATGTTTTATGGTTATGAAAAAAATCCTATTTATTATTGTTTTGCCAAAACAAACACTGTTAACAGGTGCCTCATTATACCAGGAAGGTGGTGCCTCCAAAACGGCGTTAGAAAGCACTTTTTCCTATGCCAGTCTCAATATTCACATTATACATTTTTCTACGACTTCTTTGTATTATTACTAGAATCATGTCATTTATTTCTACATCAAAATAAACAGCCCTTGAAAAGTTGAAAAGGGGCTGAAAGGATACGTTTTGTCAATTACGATTCATTAAAACACTTTATGAATGCAGCTCCAGCGGGTTCCGGGATTTGGTTGCGGTGCCATAGACAAGAACGTCCCTTTCAACACCCGGCTGCTCCCACACCGAGCCCTCAGTCACGGCCCGCACTCACGGGCAATTACTATTTTAAGCAACATTCAGTTCTTAAAATAATAACACTTACTGAGTGCTTTGATCCTTACGTTTTATGTAAGGCTACAGGAGAAAATCTGCAGCGAGTACGCCGCAGATACATTGAGAACACAGAAAGTACGCTGAGGATACATGAAGAAGACAGCACGTATCTCCCAAGTGGTGTCATTTTTTATATGTTTAGCACACAATTTGGGGAGTGCTGCTCCAAGCGGCGCCCAGCAGCGTTTCCCTTGCAGGCCCCGAGCGCGCTGAGGCGGGCACTGCCCGGGCAGGGGGAGCCGCCGGCTCCCGAGCCCGTGTCCCGTTCTCCCGGGCCCGTGTCCCGTCCCCCCCGCCGGCTCCCGGGCCCGTGTCCCCGTTTCCCGTGACAGGCGGCTCCGGGCCCCCTGCCAGCCGCCCCCGCCTCTCCCGGCGCCGGCCCCGGCGGGCACCCCAGGCCAAGCCCAGCCGGGCCGGCACGGAGCGATGCTGCTCGCATTAAAACCCCGCGAGAATCCTCTTCCACACCAGACAACTTCTAGTTCAGCTCAAGTTTCCAGCACTTTCTGCCTACGCTGGGAAAACAGCAGCGCAGGTCAAAGGGCTGAATTCCCCCAAATCGAGAGAGTTTAACCTGAAAGCCTCAGGGCCCCGACAAAATCACAACCGCGCTCCCCTCCGCGCCTCTCCTTCCATGGACATATTTGGACTAAGATAGGGCTTTTCTCTGAGCATGCTTGAGAACAAAACCAGACCAGACAGCTACTGAGATAGTTTGTGACCAGGAAAAAAAAAAGCAAAACTTTTAAAGTAGGTTGAGTTTCTTGTTTTTTAAGGGCACTCACTGTTTGGGCTGCTCACAGCTGCAAAATAAATCAAGGTTCGCGTCTTCCCTGGCAGGCCGGGTGGACTTAACCAACTTTAAATAAACATTACAGGGCCGAGGTATCAAATGATTTAATGCACAAAAAAGGGACTGCAGTGCGTCAGAGACAAAAGGCAGCTCTTGCCCTCACTGCATTGCCATCCGCTGGGGGCAGCGCCCGATCCCCCCCACCCCGGGCCGCCCCCTCCCGCCGCGCCCCTCCGGGCCGGGACACGGAGCCGGGACGCGGAGCCGGGACGGTCCCGCTTGCCGTACCTGCGGCGCCGCTGCCCGCACCCGCGGGTCGCTCCAGGTGGTGGTGCGGCTGTTGTGATCCACGAAGAAGGGCCAGCCCGTCTGCGGGTCGATCTTGATCTCCCAGCCGGGGGGCAGCGGCTCGGCGCTGCCCTCCATCTGCGGCGGCGGCGGGGAGTGCGCGGCGGCGCTCATGGCGGGCCGGGGCCGGGACCGGGACGGGGACCGGACCGTGCGGGGTTCCCAATGGCGGGCGGGGGCGCCGGGCCGGCGGCTTTATCCGCCGCGGGGCGGGGGGGCGGAGGCGCGGGGCTGGAAGTGTCTGGAAACGGCGGCGCTGGGGGCGGTGGCGGAGGAGGGACGAGGGACCGGGGGGAGGGACGCGGAGGAGGAGGAACGCGGAGGAGCTGGCCGGGCTGGAAACTTCTGGTTGTCTCCAGCACGGCTCGGCTGGCCCGCGGGTGACCGGACGCGTCTCCCCGGGGCCGGGTCGTGCCACCTCAAACGCGGGCGGCCCCGGTTCCCTTTGCCCCAGCGGCAGCGCAGTCGCTCTGCAGGGCCGCTCAGCGGGAACACGCGTGGGGAAGTGCATGTGCGGCACAGAGCTGCTTTGCTGCTGTGCCCAGCGCCTGCCGCAGATCCGGGGCTGGCACCTCGTACCCTGCGTGCTGGGCAATGGGTGTCCGTGGAGAATCCACAGCCCTCCCGCACCTCACCGTGTCCTTTGGCGGGGACACGGTCACCTGTCAATTCCTTCCTACTGCCCCGTGTATTGGGCAAAAGCACAAAGCTCCTCCCCAAAAGCTCCTTCCTCCGTGACTGGTAATTATTATGAACAAATAGCAAAAATAATGTTTCTTCCCAAAGAAGGGTGCGGGCAGGGGTTGTTCTTCAGATTCAACTGGTTTAAACTTTCTCCGCTGTTTGTGGATATGTGTCTGTTTCACTTAGAAACGCATCTAAAGGCAAAAAATGTGAGCTTTAAAATCATCTTTCTCCACGGGTGCTGTGTCAGCGTGTTATGCACTCAATGTGTTTAGTTTGCGGTAACTACTTCACAATTACACCACCCGTGGTCATCTGACAGTCACACCAACAGCCACAGGTGCCGGTTGATAGTTACTTTCTGGACGCACAGTGTCCTTCAAGTGCAGACGGTACCTGCTGCAAAGCTGTTTGCTTCTCGGAATTAAAAGTATGCATTTCTCGGAGATAGATGCTCATTACCAAAGTATCTCTTTAACTTCAGAAAAACCTGCCTGTTCACAGCCCTGGGGACAGTCGGGATCTCCTCCTGCTCTGCGCAGGGTCAAAGATCCCTCGATGCTGCTTGACGCTGATAGTCATTCATCTTTTGACAAAGGGAGGGGTTTTTGTCAGGCTGACAAACCTAATAATTGCTCAAACTTGCTCCTTCATTCCTGCAGATTTACATCCTGCACATCCCTTGCCTTCAGAACCACGCTGTGGTCCATCATAGACCTGGTTTTCTGTCCTCATTGTTGTGTGCCTTTGACTCATGAGTATTGTAAACAAATTTTTTGCTTTTTTTCACAGAGCATTTACTTTCATATGTCTGTATTATCACTACTACTGACTAATCTGTTTCCTACAGCAACAAGTCCCATACCTTGTGTATCTCACGATCAGCCTTGTGGTGCCTGTCCCTGGTCATATCTCCTCCCTCCTGTGCTCCCTCCATGACATAAAACCTCTGCTCAGCCTCACTAATGTCAGCAGTTGCCTCAAAACATGTAACATCAGAGATTTATTCTGCTTCCAATCTGTAGACATCTGCAGAGGAATTTCACTCTCTGTCTCGTAACAGAAAGGCATGCTTAGACCATATGTTCTATGTAGCATATGCCAGAGTGTTTGCCAAATCAACAAAAGCAGCTGATTCAGACACAGGAGACATGGATGTTAAAAGGTCTTGCAGGAAAATCACTCTTGTAAGTCCAGGAAGTGATACAGATGGGGTTTGTAGCTGATAGAATGTAAACAGAGACATGAAGAATGGTGTTTCTTTCTTTTGTTGCAGCTGGCAGCTAGCCATATACTCAGCAGAAGTAATGAATAAGGTCAGCAAGTAGGTAAAAAGTAATAAAAGGAAAATTCAAAGGGTTATCTAACAGGCTTAAATTAAATATTTTTTGTGAGGGCACGCCCTGCTGAGAAACGGAGGAGATTGTGTTTCACAGAAATTGGCATGGGTGAGGGGTTCAGGATTTGCTTGAGCTCCTGCAGGAGAGAAGCCCATGGGTGGACAAGCATCCAGCTGGACACAGAGCAGTGTGGGCTCAGAAGGAGAAACATTTTAGAGACTGAATGTAGATGGCTGGACCTCATGCTTTTTCTGTTAATTCAATTGTCCTCCCTGACAGGTAGGTTTTAGCCTGGATTCTTGTGAAGATGAAGGGACTCCGTGCTCGGTAGGTTATATGTGATCAGTGATTCACTTTTTGTTCTCTGGTGCTGTGCTGTCGCTGGGCCATAACTGCAGTGCTGGTGCAATATGGCTTCTAATTTATATTGTCATTAGTCATAGTTCAGATCAGAATGATTTATGGAAATGTTCATGTAATGAATGCTGCCAAGCAAAAATCTTGGGTTCAGGAAAATTTGTTACTAAGATAAGTATGTTTCTGTAGTGTCTGGCTAATCTCAGTTGAGTCTCCAGGCTCAAGGTATCAGAAGGGGAAAAAATCAAGAAGCATTTGCCATTTTTTGTTTTCTTCATATAGGTGCAAACACAGCACTCCTGACTTCTCCAGTTCTCCAAGTCCATATCGGTGTGGTGCTTTGCATACCCGGGAGTACCAGTCTAAGCGTTTGCTCCAGGGTGTTCCAATACAACTAGAAACTGTGTAATTGTAGTTACTCAGAGCTAATAAACCCTACAGACTCTTCACATGTTTCTTTGTCTTGATAATGGGCTGATTCTAGGTAAACCAGCTAGAAAATTATTAGGCTTGTATGCACAGTCGGATTTCCAAGCAATAACTCGGGACCCCAAATCAAAGCAAAGCCATTCCTTCCCCAAGCCATCAATTGTATCATTGCTCAATTTTGACCTTACTCAGAACTGCAGAGAGAATGGGCCTCGGCTGCTGAGTTACACAATGGTCTGTGGTGACTTGAGTCGTTGGGTTCGGCTGCTTTCCCAACACCTTGTGGCAGTTGCACATCCGGTGCATGAGATCCGAGCTGTCAATAGTGCAGCTCATGACTCTTGAGCACCTTCTGTGCCCGCTGTGAGCAGAGCCCTCACCTTCTCCTCGGGGAGTGATTTTCTTCTGGATATATCTTCGAGTGAGCCCTGGCCCACTCTGGGCAAGTGATTATTTCCTCTGGGTACCCTTGGGTGAAAGAGGCCTCTTCTTTGGTGAGTGAGGGTGTGCAGGTTGTGCATCATTCTTTTGTGGTCATACAGTAATAATATCCTCAACTGGTACATTGAACCTGCAGTTTATAAATGGTGCCTGAGTGCTGAATGATTTTGGATAAACCCCATTTCTAGTTGGTTTCCCTGCCAAACAGTTCTGGTTGGAATAACATCTGTTTGGAGCTTATCACATTGATTCCTGGGTTGCCTCCATGACAAACCTCAGGACAGTGTCTTAGGTAGATGGACCACCCTGGGGAGCCACTGCATGCCACCAGTTCTTGGTGGATGGATCAGTGAATGTCTGCAGAGATCATCTGCTCCATCTACTGCTCACAGGAGGACTGTGGTGACAGATGTGTCTGAGACAGTGGGGCATGTTTGTGTGGCCTGTCCTGCTGCAGAGAGCTCCCTCCCGGCTCTAGTTCAGGTTATTGGAAGCAGCACCCTTCTAACAATCTAATATAGTTGTTGTATAAACAGGTAGATATCTCTGGTGTGTCAGGAAACAACATGTCTTGCAGTAAGCTCTGAATTGGCTTTCTACCTCCTGCGTACCGGTGGCAATTTAGCAGATCGCCTGAACAGAAAGGGCACTGTTAATTAGGACTGTGAGTTGAGGTGTTTGTTCTACATCAGGTATTGCAGAAAGCTGTTATTGATGAACCTGTGGGTAAGTGTTGCATATGGCACGTGTCTAAGCAGGCATCAGTCCAAGTTCTCTGCTGGATGCATTTCAGATTAAGTCATATGAAAGCTCTGTTAATAAGTGCAGCAAGCACACAGAGTTTCTCAGTCTTCAGGTTTGAGAGACATGATGAATCGTCCAGCATGACTTCCATTGCCTGATGTTCCATCCAAATCCAAAGTATCAATACTGAATAGCTCAGAACTTCAGTGGCTGCATTTTGGATATCCTACTCCAGGTGTACAAATCATTTCAGCTAAAAGCAAAAAACCTCTCAACTACAGATTCTCTGCTGACCATAACCAGAGAAGCAGAGATGTTTGGCTTCACAGTTTGTTCAGAATTGTGGAGTTATTTGTATCAACCGTGTAAAAAAAGACCCACTGATACAACTGGGCCCCATATTTCAGAAAATTAAAGATGCAAAGTGATTGATAGTCTTGTACTAACCTGACGTGCCACAGACCACCTTTGACTTGATTTTCAGTGTAGTAGATCAAGGTCCATCCACAAATGGTACCATCTCGTGCTGACTGCTGTACTGGTGCAGACGTTGTATGGTTCATAGAGCTTGATCGTATCATCTGCTTGTTGGAGTTACAGTAGTAACATGCAAATTATTTGACAGAGAAATATAGTTCCTATGAACTTCAATAGAAAATGCAAAGTGTTAGTGAGAAAATAGAGGGCTATGTGTACTGCCAAAATGGAAAAAAGCTTTTTAAACACACCTGTTGCAATCACAGTGTAATTGTGCTAAATCCGAGTGTCCACAAAGCACACAGACCGATTTTCCAAATTTCAGATTTTTTGAACTCAAAAAATACTCCAGAAGCTAAATCCAGTACATTTTTCTTTTCCTTTTGTCTTTTTATTTCCACCTGGAATACAACCTGTCTGAAATCAGGAGTGAATCTGGCTGTAAACACAGCAAAACCAGCTTCCATTTCTGTGACCCCTGTGCAGAGAAAGCAAAATTAAATCCAGAACACGGGCAGCAGAAGACAACTTGGATTTTTAGAACTCTGCATTTTCCTCACGTGTTGTGAATGGTGCGCGTAAGCTAAATGAATATCTACAAAATACAAAATAGGGATGTTGGTTGGCAGGAGCCCAAGGAGACAGCTCGTTGGTGCAAGAGGCGCCTGGGTCTGCCCAGGGAGCGGGATGACCTTGTTTTACTCCTTAGAAATCAGGAAAATGAATTAGAGGCAATATCAAGACAGCTTTTTTAATCACTGCAGGGGTCATTCATCATCCATCAGCATTTACAGGCCTCCACCTAGTGGGTAAACTGCTCAAGGCTGCAGTGACCCAAGTGTACCTGGGGACATCTGGATTACTTTTTCAAGGTTTACTAGCCAATCTCAGTCCAAAAAGAACCATTTCCAGTGCTGAGCGTGCCCAATAGCAGGCACAGTGAAAAACAACTGGAAAGGGATCTTGAAAACCCTCTTTCATGAGTAAATTGATCCTTCTATAAGCAGTAGCAGAATATGGCACATGTGGAGGCAGAAGTATTTCTCCAGTTTCTGTGGGCACTGCGACTGATCTAATTATATCGATGCTCTATCCTTAATCATCCCTTCAAAATATTTTTTATTCACTTGAATTGAAGCAGCAGATGCGCAGCTGATAGCATCTCTGCCTCTTTCTCTGGCACACCGGAGTCTCAAAGGAGGCAGCGGACTAAGAGGGAAAGAGAAACACATGCGTGTCCCTCAGTCTCTGCTCCTTCT
Source organism: Columba livia (assembly GCF_036013475.1). NCBI lineage: Eukaryota > Metazoa > Chordata > Aves > Columbiformes > Columbidae > Columba > Columba livia. The sequence continues at coordinate 6,268,216 of NC_088607.1, forward strand.
GGCTCTCCCTCCTGGAGCAGCCTCTGCCTGGGAATTCGGCTTTGGAAGCGCTCGCGTTTCCTTGCCATATAAAGAGCTCTCTGGGTCTATGCCAGGAATGCAACCCCTCCACTTCTAGGAGTGGAGCTGGCTGCTCCAGGCTGCCTCACTGATAAGAGCGGTTGAGAAGAGCTGGGAGAAGCGTTAGTGCCTCCCCCTCCTTCCTCCGAGCCCTCCAGGCCCCCACCAAAGCCACACCACGGCTGCACTACTATTATAACTATTTACCTACATAGCAAACCCATCATTCACGCATTTGACACTTGTACCAGCAGGATAAGCACATGTGAGGTGGAGAGTTTCTGGACAGTGTTGCTAATTGCATCATCTATCTGATCATTTACACATCTACTCAATGCTGCAAACAAGTGAGGAGGCAAAACTCAAACTCCTGGGCGGAACAGAACATACACGTTATTTTGATGGAGAACCTTGTCTGTGCTGAGCTTTGAATTAGCCAAGAAGTCAGGACAAATCGTCACTTGTACAATAACCTTCAGGAGATGGAATTCTGTACAAACCCATGCTTATAGGTGTACTCATGAAAAAGTGAGTTTTGCCAGGGTGAATTTTCAGAGAGACTTCAGCAGTGAGGAAATCCAAACAGAAGATCTGCACACACCTGAAAAAACCAAAACATTCAGAGGAGGCGCTTATAAACTTCTCCTGATCAGAGGAGTGAATCCTACTCATTATAATATTTTTCCTCTAATTTCCTTGCTAATGGAGTTGAGTAAACATCCCATCTCCAGCAGTGGCTCTGACTCACATTCAGTGTGAATTTGGGTAGGACAGCTCAGTGATTTCTGCTTATACCTGTCAGCTTTGTCTCCTGCAGCATCCTACCCCTGCTACAGGGACACGGAATGAAACATCCCCACCACGCTGCAGTCCACAAACTGCAGATTAATCTGAACCGTCACTAATTTCCTTCTTAAATTAGAACAGAGGGCTGTAATCTGTAGCTCTCGATCACATGCCACCTTCTGCCACCCCTGCTCCAGGCTCAGTAATGCCTGATCTGCAGAGAGGTTGGAAATCTTGGACTCCACTTCTGCTCTAACTGAGTCAGAACTGCATCTCCAGGGTTTCAGAGGAAGACTGAAGCCAGGATAATGCACTTGTAGTTCATTGCAGCAGCAGGGCAATAATTTCCAAACCTAATCAATTCTCTGAAACAGAAGATTAGATGATGCTTATCTTAGTTTGCAGAACTGCTGTTGTTATAAGTGGTGGTAACAGTCTTTCTGCCCTTGAAATTCTGGTTTGTAGTAGCTAAAAAGATTGTTTCCAATCTTTAGCTCATTTTAACCAGAATAAGGCTGTTTTCCTTTCCCAGTGTTTATATTTCTAGTCCAAGGTGCTGAAAAAACAAGATTTTTGTTATTTTTCTCAGAATCTTTCTATATTCTCGTATTTTATTTTATTTTTGGCTGAACATCACCTATTCTGTATTCTTCTTTTGTTTATATATATCACCTCTATTAAACCCCAAATTTACCGATGGTGCAAAACACCACCCTGGTGGATCTGATTTCCAGAGGGTTATGCTGGCATGGAAAGCTCAGGACAGCACAGCGCTCCTTTTGTTCCCCGTTGCTGAGAACGTGGCCTGGCAGTTGGCTGGGGCAGATCCCTCCCAGGCTTCAGCAGCTCCAGAGTTGCCAAAATAGTTTGTCTTGGCAAGGTGAGCGAGCCAGAGGACCAGACAGCTGGTCCTCCTGGTCTCTCTGTCCCTGGTCTCTCTGTCCATCCCACAAAACCTTTTGAGATTTCTTAGCTTGTCGGTGATCTTCACTGGGAAGGAAATCTTCACTCCTTTTGGTCTTTGTGTAGAAAAATTAGGATATCACCCCAGAGTAATCCCACGCTTGTGGTTCAAGTCTCTTGGCTCTTACCCAAATCAGAGACTTTAACCTTTATTTCCTACAGCCTGGTTGAGCTCTATACCACAAGACCTTTGCACGTGCTTTTTCTGTCTTTTCTCATGTCTGAAAACTTTACTATCAAAGCTCATAGTCCTGAGCAAAGTTTAATCTCAGGAAGTCAGCAGGTCCTGATGAGCAAATATTTATCTGAAAACTTCCTTGGACCCTTATGAATGGCTTCTTCATTTTTAGCCTGGTCCTAACGAGAAGGTGTTTATGCAGCCCTGCTGCCTGTCAGTCGCTCCTTTGAACCTGTGCCCACCTGCATGTAAATTTGAGCAGGAAGAACGTTTCAAAAGCGGTCGTGTCCCAATACACTCCCTGGAAATCAACAGCTGGGCAGAGGAGAGAAAGGTGCAGGAATATCTCCCGCAAAGGAGAGAGCAGAGGAACCCAGCTGCTCCCCAGCTGCTCACACGGGCACGGAGAGAAATGAGACTGGAAACTACCAAATAATCCTTCTCAGGATAAGCACAGCCATGTTTTTATGCTAATAGCATTTGTAAAAGTTACTGCCTATAAGATGAGTGCACTCCATGCATATGTGTTTGATGAGTTTATTTTCAAGTCATCAAAACATGGAAATATATGTAAAAGCTTAGTGCTACATCCGCGTTTGCTGAAGTCCATCCTGGATTAGGCACAAATGTTTTTGCTTTGAAAATTTTGTATTAGGCCTTTCCTCTCCGCCGCTTTAATCAACAGGAGCAGAACCGAGTTCTGAGGCTGAAGTTCTGCGGGTTTCACCGCGCTTTTTAGCTCCACATCTTCAGTGGGAGAAATGCCGAGTCTGAACATGCAGGAAGAACTCGCAAGAGAGGGAACCGAGCACACTAAGCTCACATAAGGCTCAGCAGAGTAATAAACAGCTTAAAAGAAACACTCTTGCATGACTGAGCCCTAGAAGATTTCCCTAAAGAAAATGCATTAAGAGAATTCCAAGTTTCGGGTTTACATGCTCACTAGTCAAAGAATAACCAGGTGAATTTTGCACAGAATCCCTATCCTGTTTCTATAATACCAAGTTGCCACGCACACGGTTCCTCTTTTCGCTTGTTCCAGGACTAAGGTCTTAGAAACAAAATCTTCGTAAGAGTTTTTGATGCAAGGTTGTACATTCATAGCGCAGTGTATTCATGTGACAGGAAATTACGTTTGAACTGCACAATCAATCAAAGTGTAAAGAAGACACAGGAACCTCGTACAATATTCTTGTTCATCGTCATTTATCATAATTAACAAAAATGTTGAGTCATTATGAAATATGCATAATGGACAGAAATAATTTTTAAAATAAAATAAGCCTTATGTCGGTAGTTTGAAGTAACATCTCCTTTGGTTCTGAAGAGGCAAATAAAGGTGTATATAATACAGTTCTGCATCTTGGTATTGGTACAATAATCTCTCAAAATGCAAGAATCAACACTGGGATAATTATGATAAGCAGATTTAAGAAAATTATTGCGTAGCCCAGGTGGTGGGAAATTTTCAATATATTGAAGTTGCAGCCGCTATATGTTTTACAGTTTGGTTTGGAAAAATAATATAACAGTTGTCAGTACATCTGGCAAGAATTTGCTGGAAGTTAAGTCCTGTAACCTCATGTTCAGTTAAATTCTGAGGAAAAAAGTGTATGGGATTGTCTCTGCTGGTTCAGAGCTGCAGATGAACAAAAGGGATATTGGGACCTGGTCCATTTTCCATTCACTGCACATCAAGCAGATGTCATCTGTTAAGGTGTCCAGGGAATCATATATTCTCAGATTATTTTTGCTCAGTTTAAGGATGGAAATGAAGACACTGTGAGCACCCTGGCATTTGAAAGCAACTCCATTTAAGACAGATACGTGGTCTTCGAAGCGTCTTTTTGTTAGCTTCAGGAAAGCAAAACCGCCTCGGCCCTTTTGTGTGTTTAGCTCACTGGTTTTGTCAGACCACATTTTGCTCCTCTTACCCCTGTGGGATCGCATCCAATGTTTTTATTCAGAGTTTAGACTATGATCAAATAGGAACAGTGTGGCATAACAGAAGGGTTTATTTTATTTTAGGATATGTGTGTGTGTTTTCTTGTTGCAAACTAAGAGTTGACAAATAGATGACAAATTCTGGATGGCATTTGAAGTAAACTTTCATTAAGCTGGCAGCGTCGTTACGTTTATTTTTGGTGGAATGACCTTTTGATGTGTAAAGGCCCTAGATGCTTCCTGATTAAGTTATACTTCCATGTGAGAAACACTTTCAGCCCAGAGGAATTACGTGGGAACAATTGACGAAGGTGTCTTGGCTCTCTCACAGCCTCCTGCTCAAACTCGACGATAACTGGGGGGGTGGGCGAACATTTACCTGAAACACAAAGTTGAGAAGTAATTTGCTTTTTCTTAGTCGCAGTTCCTAGTGCTCTGTCATTACAACCAGGTGTTTTAGAAGAGTCAATGGGGTTGATGAGCTACATGAAAAAGCAGAACTGACTCTTCCGGTTTTGACCTGTAGGTAAGATTTATTCCACTTAGAAGAATGTAACTGATGTTAAAATAAAAAAAGAACATTCCAGCGCAGCTAAAATAAAAGACCATTTTAACACAGCAAACTGAGCCTTCTTTGGGTTTTCTCGTTTTTAATTTTTTTAATCATTTTACTATTCCTTTTCCATTTACTTGTGTACCATTGTTAATTAGTTTTCATTGCTCGGCTCCCATCCTGACCCAGCTCTGGTCTCCTACCTGTCTGCTGTGAGGCCTGAGCATGTCTGTATGTGTGTATTTGACAGCTGCAAAATTCAAAGAGCTCAGACTATAGGCCCTGCATCCTCGCAAATACCAGCCTTTAGCTTAGTCAGATAAAACATATATATATTTGATTTAGACAAAGCATGAAGATTTTAGGGAAGAATTAAAAAACCAAAACGAAGGACCAAAACAGAGCAAACCAACCAAAACAAAACAAACACACACAAAACACAAACCAACACACACAAAAACCAACCAACCACCAAAAGCTCAGGAACGAAAAGCACGTTCTCAGAAGAGGGTTTAAGTTCAGACTCCTTTCCTGGTTGTGCTCCATAATTCCGTGCTAAATCCCAGTTAGGTCACAGGAGTGACCAAGGGCTGGGTGACAGCCATGAGGAAACCTCTGAATTTTGCCCCAGGTGTTTCTATGACACATCAGAGAGCTTTCAGTTTTCAGTTATTTTAAGTCTCACTCCACCTGCTGTTCTTTGGAAGGATAATTTGGTCTGTAAAGGAAGACAAATTAGAGTAATCAGATTTAAAAGAGGCTGGACATGAAGAATAACCCCCTTGCTGTTGAAGTGAGGGTGACAGAGAGCAAGAAAAGATTGTACTCAGTCTGGTTTCCTTCCCCCTGCTTCTCATCGGGCTCTGACCCGGCTCTCCTGCATCTCACAGCATCGTCCCCGCTCTGTGCTGTGCGGGATGAACTCACACAAGTGTGCTGCACCCCAAGTTTCCCTCCTCCTGCCCTGTACTTTCCTTCTCACCAGGGTGTCCCTGTTCCTAATTCCATGTTGCCCTCCTAGGGCAATTGGCGCTGCCTTCCAGGTAATATCAGTGGCCTAAGGTAATGATTTGGAACTTGAACCTTTGTTGTGTCTTGATAATCCTCCATTAATCCATAAAATGCAGGTTCTGTAGAATAAACAACAACCAAAAAAAGTGTTTTGATTTTAGAGCTGAGGTGAAGACAAGTTGGCAAACCATCTCTGCAAGATTTCCCTGCCGCAGTACGGCTTCCAGAGTCGCCGTATGTAATTAATAAGGTATGCAAGCTGACATTAGATAAGCTGCTCTGACAAAGAGATAAATCAAGAGGTTAGTCGAAAAGAATTTAATTTCTAGAGTCTATAGTTAGTGAAAACCATTTGTGGGAATGTTGTTGCACCGTCAGCTGCCCACTGGAGTAAGTAGAGTGGCACTGGAAAACAGAGATAACTGAGTCACCACAGATTATAATGTTGTTTTAATTTCTCATTTAACACCTTTGTCATTCAATAACGTATTCATTTTGTTCCTAATGCTTTCTGACTTCTTTGTCAGTCATAGATGTGTTGAAACGGGGCTGCTGACTTGGAGCATCTGAGAGACTCTGTTTGCCGGCAGTTTCAGATGAGAATTGCTGTATCTTACTGAAAATATGGTTTGTCAGGAGATGGGAGACTTTAAATTTCTCCATAGACTTAAGTTTCCGTTTTCTATTTATAACACAAATTTAATGAAATACAAATTTGCTGAAGGTTCTTATTAAGGAAAGCTTCACAAAAAAGCAATAAAGCAGTGCTTAAAAGAGGCAAAGCACCCCATGAATGTTGTGTTATCTCTCATTAAATGCTACACGTAGCTGCTTGAAAAGTCTCTTGCACAATCAACAAATGTCCCCAAGTGTCTCTGTCTCAGTAGAGAAAACTGACCAAATGGAGCTGAAAAGCTGATCGTTTCACTACAGCGCAAGGTCTTGACCAGGTTTGTCCAAAAATCATTTCCATTTATTTTGACCTCATTCTCAGGTAATAAAGCAGCTATGAGGTATCATTTAGCTCACGTTGTTCTCTGTGCACATGGACTCTCAAAACTTTTTGCTTAAGCCAAAATAATCATTTACCTCCGACAAGTGGGATCTAGTGCCTGTGGTCAATACTCTGGCACCAATTCTTAGGTAGAACAATATGTTTGAATCAATGGGGAGCTCTGGTTACAAACAACTGACAAATTTGTTGGCGAACTTTTGGACAAGTAGGGTATTGATTAGAAAGAAACATTTTAAACACAGTCAACCTGGACAATTTTTACACGAGGATCTTCAAGGGATGGGCTGAGGTTTCTCATCCCTCTAGTATTCATAATACATTTTGAAATAGTAGGGAAATTCCAGAAAATGGATTAAACACAAATATTGTGGCATAATAATAATAATAATAATAATAATAATAATAATAATAATAATGTAACTTTAACCAGCTCTAAATAAATTCACAAAAAGGCCAAAAAGGCCACATAGGATTCAGTGCCTAAAAAGTGGTTGCATGGAACATAAGCCTAGTCAATAGTTGTTATGGCATTTTTGAAGGAAATTGCTGCTTTGATTGATAAAAATATCTGCAGACAATAAATAGGCTTAATAAATTGTACTTAATTAATTACTGTCTTTCCATAACACTAAATGACATTCTGTTTGGCAAAATTAGAGCTATAGAAAGGCATCAAGGTACCTATTGGACAGATGCTAATTAACAAATCTCAAAAAGGTACTTATTAATGGAAAAACGTAATTGCATAGCGGTGTTCCCGGAGACGTTCTCCTGGGATCAGCACTATCCAACACTTTAAATACTGCAAATTTGTCAGGCTTTAAACCTAGTAGAAAAACTTATCTTTCAGTACATACTTTGAGAAGGTTTCTAAGTCAGTGTGTAATTGCTTTACAAAGTGTTTCACTCCCTGGATGTTGATGTAATTAAGTCTAGTGCTACACATACTTTTTGCCTACAAGTTGCAGGACCTTACGTATCTCCAAAGCTGAAAAGAACCTTAGTTGGTTTTTAAATCATGTCAAGAAGACAATTTTTGTGTCAACTGATGTTCCATTTCCTAGTAAATTGTCCAGCCATTCCCTTGACCTTGTCCTCAAGTTTGGTGAAGGTTTTCCGGGACTGGTGGAAGGAAACAATACTGGGTTCCTACCAAAGGCCTCTTTGGTTTCATGGATGGAAAAGCACGATGTGCTTTAAGAAACTTCTTAAGCCATTTTTGTAGTCATTCATTTTGGAGTCCTTTGGCACACATTATGTCCATTATCATCTCTTCATACCATTCCTCCACTCCCAAATCACTAACAAATTAAAATAGAATCATCAGTGATGTAAGTTTTGATTAATACAATCTGGGAAGCTTCAAGTCAGGAAATACTTCTTCCTGCATTAAAAAATTATACATATATTGCTGCATTAAACAAAAATACATGCACTGTCAGGGACTTTACAGTTATGACAGTGATGCACATTATTGATGCTGGTCCGTAATGTGCACTATGATGCCATTTCTGTCTTGCAGCATCTTGTCTGTCACGCTGCATCATGTCTTGCAGCTGTAAGCACTGCAAAGTACCCCAACACCCAGGGAACGCCTGGGATTTACTGCCTATAGGCCAAATAAGTAAATACTGGAGAGAAATAATTGCACTTATGAATCTCAGAGAGATATATAAAATATAAATACATATATATGTGTATATGTGTGTGTATCTATCTCTCTATCTATCTATCTATCTATCTATCTATCTATCTATCTATTTCCAGACATGACCTTTCTCACTTGCTACTTTTAAAAGAGTTTGTTAAAGTTTCCTGGGGAAAAAAAAACCCAACCAACCAACCAAACAAAACAACAGAGAAAAAAGATTAAAGTGCATGAAATAAGGATGGTTCATGTGAAACTTTATTAAAGCTTCACTGTAACTTTATTTTTTCTTTTAAGGGAAGAGGAGAATGACATTTCATGCTGTTTTGATTGGGTTTTGGAATAGATGGTCATTTTGTATACGGCAGAATATTTAAAATATTTTGGTAACATGCTCTTTACAAAACTACATGTCTCTTTGAAAGAGAAGGTGGCTGGTTTGGGACTCTTCTCAGAGCAGTATATGGAATAAAGTTGTTTGTGTGGATGTGCACTCTAGTTTCGTTCACTTTCTTAGCACACAGACTTTACCAGGAGGCGCCAAGACCTCAGTCTGCCAGGTACGGGTCACACAGATCCGGCAGCGAATTTTATGGGACCTACTGAGCAAACTCCTGCAGAGCAGCTGGTTAATTTGCAGCTCCCCGTGCACTCCTGAACGGTTTGCAGCAGGAAGCGCTTTTGTCCGTGCTACAGTAATATGTGTCTTATATCAGGTCTCAGACTCGGGCACATGCGGGGTGATTGGAGTACTCCAATAATTCCTTGTATATTCAACCTTCTGTGTTTTTAATGCATTTTAAAAGTAACTTAAGCCATCTATATCTGTGTCTCCGAGCTAGAATAGCTTCTTCCAGAAATATAAGCCTGGCAAGAGTCTTGTGTGTTTGAGATAGGAAAACATTACTTTGTGAACAGGAGGCATGAAAATATCTAGTTTGATAAGTATATGGGCAGCTTTTTTCCATGATGTTGGGAAGGAGGAGAGTATCAAAAGTACTTGCGTATTCAATATGCATACAAATTGAATTTCTTCCAGAGTAAGAGCGTTGTGATTATTCTGTAGTAGCTGCACGTGAGGATACTCGTGCTCGGCCTATGCAGAGCTATTCTGATCTGTTTCCTCGTTGACAAGTCCTAACTCAACTCCTCACTAACTAAAGGAAAATAAAAGCTCCAAGCTCCAACACCACAGAAGGCAAACAGTCTTCTAGTAAACTTTGTTGTTGTTGTAGTTTGTCCTGAGCCTCATTCGCTGGCACTGAGTTCTGCTTTGCGATCCCAACTGTTTTTGGGGTTATAAGTGCTAATTAATGGTGCTTGTTTCTGTGCCTGTGATAGAGGTTGGTTTCGTGGTCCCATGATTCCTATAAAACACCTCGTTATGGTGTATATGGAACAAAATAAGACGGACAGGCCTTTCTTCATTGTCTCTGCTCTTGGTGAGCCCCTCAGCATCACACATTTCATAATAATGATAATAACGATTACTGTTGATGCTGGACTGAGGCACTGTGCTGCCTGAGGGCAGGCGGGCCGTGCTGTTGGCAGCATATATGCACAGTATATAAAATCATGGTCTTTGCCATGCGGGAACATATTCCAGCATAAACCGGACTCCCCTCAGGCAAGCACACGGCCATACAATAAATATTTACTGGACGAGGTGTATCGATCGCTGTGTTTACGCACACACCGCCACGCTTCAGCGCAGCCTTTGAATGTCAGCCCGCACCGGACAGAGCCCCCCGGGAGCCTGTGGCTCAACACGGGCTTTCCCCAGCTAGTCTCAAGGCAGCGCCCCAAGGCTGAGCCTGGGCCTGGGACCGGGCCTGGGCCTGGAGCCGGAGCCGGAGCCGGAGCCGGGCCCGGCGGCGCCGAGAAGCGAATCTTCCCGGGCTGCTGGCGGCCAATCCGCGCCGCCCGGGCCCGGCCCTACGGCGTGCAGGCGGACGCGCCCGCTGCCTCCTCCCGCGGGGCATGCCGGGAGTTGTAGTTTCTCCCCAGCCCGGCTGCCCGCGGGTTTGCGGCGCCGTGCGCGGCCGGAGAACTACAGCACCCAGAAGGCGGGTGGGCCCCGCTCGCCGTCCCGCCGCGCTGTCCCCGTCAGCGCCTACGATGCCCAGCGCGCTCCGCGGCGCGGCGGCGGGGCCCGGGAAGGAGGATCCGGTGGCAGAGGGAGCGGGCCGGCGGGGCGCGGCTGCGCAGAGCGCGGCTTCCTGAGTGTCTGGTGGCGGCGGCCATTTTGTGGTGCTTCTTCCCTCTCCTGTTCGGGGCTGCGGTGTCGGGACCTGGCGAGGGGGCGAGACGGAGCGGGGGGAAGCCGGGGCCCTCACCCTCACCTCCCCTTCGCTTCCCTGCGCGGCGGAGCCCCCCTCTCCGGCGCTGCCCGCGGCTGCGGCTGAGAGCGGCGCTCGCCCACCATTATGGAAGACGACGGGCAGCCCAGGACCCTGTGAGTGAGGAGGGGACCGCGGGGAACCGCGAGGGTGGGGAGCGCAGAGGGCCGGGCGAGGCGGGCAGGGCGCTGCGCGCCCGGGGTGCGCGGCCGGGCCGCGGTGGGGGCGGGGAGCGCGGGGAGAGCGAGCGGGGCCGGGAGGGCGCTGAGGGGAGCGGGTCCGGGCCTGGCCGCGGGGCCGGGGGGGCGGCCGTGGAGCGGAGGGACCGGGCGGGCGGATTCGGGGAGAAGACGGGGGAAAGCGGAGCTGGCGCCGTGGTGACTGGGGCTTGAAGCGGGTCTGCTGCGGTGGGGGGGCAGTCCCGCTGCTCGGCCCGCGGGCACATCCCCCCCCGGGCCGGCGCTGGAGGAGCGGGACGGGGCGGCCCGTGCTCGGGTCCCCTCCGGGCCCGGCGTGGGGAAAGTTCTTTGTGCTGTGCCTGCGGTGGGTGGGATGGGGAGCGCCGTAAAACGAGGCTCTTTATAGCGGGCAGGGTAGGGAAAAAGGAAAAAAAATGCTTTTCCCCCCAGTGTTTTACAGTGTGGTTCAATAACAGTCTCTTGGGCCCGGGCAAAATAAATAACTGTATTTTGGCCGCGTCTCTAGTCACTGTTTAATCAGTTGGTGGTTGTTATCTATTTTCCCTTTGAAAATCGAAATTCGAGCCTTTTTAGGGTCTGTTGAGTTCTGTTCAACTCTGCAGGTGTGGTTTTGATGAGTTTTCTTTGTCCTGCTGACTTACATGAGGGGGACTAGTACCTATGCTTACCACACAGAATTGTGTTGTAGATTGTTTTAACCGGTTCACAGATTTTTTTTCGGTTTTCCAGTTGCCAGAGGCTGTGAGGTGCTGTATAGACAGGTCAGTGTTCGGGTGCCCACATCAGAAAGGCCGAGGCGAAAGTCTAATGTTTGGGCTGCCCGTATCAGAAATGCAGCTCAAGAACAGCGCACATGAAATCTTTGTGTAGTTTGTGGGACAGAAAGGCTTCCAGAGATAATCTGGATTGAAGTCCGCTTGAAAGAAACTGCTTGAAACAGAGTAGAATATGTCTCTGAGTTTTCTTTCCACTACCAAAGTGATGACTTGGCATTTAAGGCTTTTCCAGGCAACTTGTGGTCTTTCTTCTTTTTATGTCCGCAGAAGTTTTTTAACTTGCTTATAGTTTAGTGTAAGTGCGTACTTAGTCCTCGATCCCTGAGATGCAGAGTTCAAATAAGCATATCTGAAATGCTTTTTGTGTTGGCTGCCCGAATGGTCTGAGTTTGCTTGGCCCTGATAGTGGACAGTTTTTTCAGAGAGTTACTTTAAATAAGAGGAGGGAGAAGGGCAGAGTTACACGGTGTTTTGCTCAGTTTTGTTTTCAAGGTTCCTCTCTTGCTGATTGGCTCCTTTTTTTTTTTTTCTTTTTTTAATAAGTGCTATATCTAGACTAAGTTTTAAGATGTTCTTTAATATGTAGACTAAATCTCAAAATATTCTTTTACTGCTGACAAGTTTTGGTCCCACATTGGGAGTGGGTTCTTAGGAATGCATCCATTGATGACCTGCCATAGCCCATAGTCACTGACGTTTGTACAAAGATGTCTGAAATAGCATCTTTACAGCTGCCCAAGATGTTTCGTTGTACACATCTGTCTGTTTAATTTGTCAAACTAATAAACAGTGTATACATTAATTTCCTGGCAGTTTTCTAGTAACCACAATCATGTGGGGTTACTTTCCTGTAAATATTTGAGGGCTTTTTTTCATAGAACACAAAAGTTCTGCTGTAGCATTTCTTATATCTCCCTTTTGTCCCTACTTTTATCTGAATTGTGTTTAACTTTGGAATTGCAAGTTGTGTTTTCAAGATGATTATCCTGGGTAATTCTTTTCATGTAGAGCAGTTATGATTACACAAATAAAACTAATAATATTTTCAGTTGAACCCCATGTTTTTGTTTGTTTGTTTGTTGAGGGGGGTGGGGGGAAGTAAGTCAAGACCAAATTGTTTCAGTAGCTATTTAAGCATGTGCATAAGCATTTGCTTGATAGTTCAAGTGATACTTTATGATTGTCTTTACTATTTTGTTTATATTCCTTCAGGAAGGAAAAACTAAACCTGTAGGTTAGGAAGGGATTTTCTTTTTTTTAATGCTTGCATGCAATTTTTTTAATTACAAAAGAGAAAACCCCCGTAACCACTGTTCACCTAATATGCCCATCTTAAATATCTCAGGAATAAAAATTATTTCCATTTTCAGTACTTACAGGGCTTTTATGCTGTTTTCAGTCATGATAGGTCAGTTGTGAACCTCTAAGAATTCAAAATATTTTCTGAGGCTTAATAGAGGAAATCAACACCATTTGCATTTTTATTTCTCACGTTTCATAACTAGCAGGCCTTTATGGAAATGTGAAGAATAGGGTCCAGTATTTTCTGCCAAAAAGTTTTCCTTACTGCTCTGAACAGTTTGAAGATAACTTGAGAAAGGGCAGCCTTTTTGTGGGATTTGTCACACCCCTCAATTCAAATGTGAGATAGAAAATGCACAACGTTTAATTTTGGTAGCTGGTCATAAAATGAACTGTGGGCTTCTGATTTTTTTTTAATATATAAACACTTGAAAGTTCCTTTTTCTGTGAGTGCTGTCAGATCTCCTTTTATCACAAGCTTTATCAACATTTTTTTCTAAGTTGCTGTATGCTTGGCCCTGCTGTGGTATATCCCAAGTGTTGTGGAATTTGGATGGGGTGCAGAAGATACAACACGACACTTGTAGAATATTGGCTGCCAGTGGAGTCTACAGAGTGGGTTTTTCATGGTATTTTATTTCCAGTAGCTTGGTAGCACTAGGCAGAGATGCCACTAGAATTTCTATGGGCTTTTCACTTCATCAGTTACATTATTGCTTGTGTTTTCTTCATTTAAATATGGAATCTGCCATTTCTTGTGTGTTGTCTGCATGATTGTCAAAATGTGTTTACTGCTTTCCTCCAAGTAGTATGTAGGGGAGTCTTGTGGATCTAAAAGTAGTGACTGTAAATGTCCATTTCTTCCCCACTTGTCTAGGAAACGATTGAAACTTGTTTATCTTGATAAAGAAGATTTTCTGTTCAAGCCAAAGAGTTTTATTCTAAAGCTCGTTACTTGCTGATACGTTCTTCTGTTCTTTAGATAATTCTACAAGGTCTCTGAGTTTCAGATATGGTTTCTTATTCTTTGTGTTGTCAGCATTCAAAGTGTAATATATTGACATTTATATCAGGAGATATATATAGATAGATATGTATGTGGTTTGGGTTTTTTTTAATGTGCTTATTAATTGGTATTTAAGTGCTTCAGACTTTCAGAAGGGAACAAACACTATTGCCTGTATGCAAAAAGCCAGAACTTTTGCTGCCCTGTCACATTAACCAAGACAACAGCCTATAAAAGTATAGTAAGTGCTTCTTCTCTATTGGGTTTTATAGTTTTTTAAAAGTTTGAATAGTATATCTTCTAGAATGTAACAAACAAAATCGAAATACCATGCAATAGCATGTTAAAAACCTAATGTTTTCTTTGGTGTGGTTCTGCTTCTTTTGATTTCATAAAGTAGAATAGAAATTACTGTGTTATGTTATATCGTGTATAAATTGAGCTAGAAAGGGGAGAACTGGGTGCATTAATAGGCTGGTGATGTGTGGTGGGTGATTAACATCAGCTGAGGAGAGTTTTGTGTTTCCAGAAAGGTAAGGTTTCTGTTCCTAATGTGCTGAATATATTTATTTCCTTAGTTATATTGTATTCAAACATTGTACACTGAAGATATTTACTTGTATGATTTTGTTTTTAAGTCATCTTTAACTGTACTGAAGGAGGTGATGTTACTACAACCTACTTTACGTAAAGACATGAAAGTAACCATTAAGTCTTTCTTTTAGTGTGTTGTTCCAAATTTGTAGAGGTTTGTATTCCTGTATTTTACATACAGTTCAAGAGATTGGGTCTCTGGGTGTTGTCCTTGTTACATGAACCTTTTATTGTGAAGTATTCTCAGCATGTGTATTACTTAAGTTTCTGAGTGTTAGCAACTTGTGGAAGTTATTGATGCCTTCTGACTATGGAAGTACTAAATATGGAGGCTGTATTTATCATCTCCATTTAGAGAATTAATGGACCATTAGGACTTCTCATCCCATTTGAATCTTGCGATCAGTTGGTTCAGAATTACACTGCTGATTTTTATGAAGAGGCAACCTGGTTCATAGTTAAAGTTTATGATGCAGCCTTCTCACTTAACCATCTTGATGAAGACATAGTGGTATTGGAGAACCACCTCGTATCTCTTCTAGCAGTTAGTGTAATTTATCTTGCCTTAATTGAATAGATTTCCAGGGAATGGCTTTTCCTAGCGTTTGCCTTTTTTTTTTTTTGGTCAGACCAAGAGGAATTCTTCAGATTGCTTGTCAGTGTTCTTACATTTCCAATATCTGTATTAATATTATGCAGAAGAGGCTGAGATATTTTTTTTTTTTTTTAAGATAGTGTTAGTTGTCCTTCTTACTGTATCTGATTTTGCAGTAGAAATAACATTAATAAGACATCACTGCGTTTAATTTCACATTACTGCTGCCGTACAGGTGCTGATACCAGTATGCTGTTAAGGTATGGTCCTAACAGTGTGCTACAACATACAAAGGAAGCAAGTACTAGTAATAAGTTCACAGCAGCACTTACACTTTATGTGGGAATTCCTACTTGTAATTATATTTTCCATTTGATTTTAGTAGTATCTGCTTGCAAAGGTTAATATTTCCATTTAAAACTATTAGTGACTTAGAATTTAATCTTGGTGAATGATTAACAAAAATTTAGTTGAGGTTTTGGAAATACGCTATGGATAAATGTTTAACAGCCTAGAGAATTAAAAAGTCAATGGGATGGGCAATTTGTCTTCTGATGGGTATTAGAATTTTGCAGTTTTTAATGTATTTACTGAAATGCTTCATACAATACAGGCCGCAAATGTAACTTAATTCATATGTATTTAGTAAGAAAGTAGTGAGTACCTGAAAGGTTTTAATGGATGTTTCTGTATTTAGTTAATGTGCTATATAGGTAGCTCACTCAGGATCCTCTGTAACATTTAAGTCCTGACTGAGACAGTGCAGAACTGTTTCTTAGTTCTTGAAAGGATAACAACATAAACAAAAATCTCTTGGTGTCATTGTATGGTGTTCAGATGGTGTTCAGTTTAATTTTGCTGAAGCTAGATGAGGGTGCTGTTGTCAAACACAGATAGCGCTTTTAACAATTTTTAAAGGGATGCCCATTAAGCAAAAGCGTGCACTTAAATTGCTGTGCTCAAGAGAATTTGGCCTATGCTTAGACTAAGAAATGCTGGTTCACATTTGTGTTCACCGAAGTGTATTTAACAGCTCAGACTGACTTCAGTTTACTGGATTATTACATTCTATAGTAGATCAGAATAAAATAAATAAACTGGATATTGTTTCAACAGCTAAATCACAAAAGTTCTGCTTGTGTTTTTGGTTGCATTTGAATACTTTGTCTTGACAGGCTTATTTGTAGAGATAATGAATGTTCCTGTGCTGATGACTTCTGAGTTCTGTTGCTGTGACAAGCCTTTCTCTTAACTGGTCACTTTGTTTACAGTTTGATTACAAATTAGTCACTTTTTTTTAAAGAATTCAGTTTTGCGTGCATGACTCTTTCTCAGTCATCTCTCTGACCTGCTTTTACTTCTTGTGAGTGTAACGTAGCAGAGAACCTAGAAGTAGTTCTAAAACTCTGCTTTCAGATTTTTGGCTAAATCTAAGACTCTATCTAAACTTGATAGGTATTTCAAAATTTGGAGTTATTTCTATGGTTTTATAAATTAAAAAAATAAGGAAGTATGTGGGATATTAAAATAACTGCCAAAATTTGGGGGGGTTTTTACAGAGGTGGTGGCTGTTGAGATAGATGCAGTGTGGAGCATCCCTGTAGCATAATGCTGCATAAATTGCCTATTGGTGAGTGGGCTGGGTTTCCAAATGTTCAGGAAAATGGAAAAGTGGAGTTGGGTCACTTGCAGGGCAGCACAATTTATGTCTGAGAGCTGCTCCTGAACTGTCAGGAGTGAGGTGTGGGTTCATACCCAAATTCAGAAATAGTCTTGATGAGATGTTCAGTGGGAAGTGAAACTTAAAACATCTTTGCCCAGCTGGTTGCTCGTTCTACCCAATATTCTTGAGCAATATTCTTCATGCTTTTGACATTTCGCTGCCAAGGAAATGACTGGCACTAGGTATCAGTGCTCAGTATCATGTCTGAATCAAGCTTCACCTTCTCAGTTGTGTGGCCAGCTTTTTAATTTAGAAACTACATGAATGTTGGATTAAAACTGTATAATGAAATAATCTGGAAATACTGTCTTTAAGATACTACGGATATTTAAAGGGAGATTTTTTCATAGTAATTTAAGATTTAAAATTCATAATGACATTCGAAAAGATGAAAATTTCTGGTTTAAATGTTGTTTTTTTATTTCCTTCTGTAGCTATGTAGGAAACCTCTCCAGAGATGTGACTGAAGTTCTTATACTTCAGTTATTCAGCCAGATTGGACCATGCAAAAGCTGTAAAATGATAACAGAGGTAAGGCCTTCCGCATCTGGGGGGTAGCACATGTAGCCTAGCTTGAGATAAAGTTGTGCAAAACAAATGGAGTTTGGGGCTGCTTTTGATATTACTGGTAGTGGGTTTTTTTTAGTGTTGGTTTTTGGCATAATTTTTGCTTAAGAGACCTGTTGTTGTGTACAGACCTGTGCTTTTGCTGTAGCTGATGATGAGATTCTGCTTTATTTAAAGGGTTGTTGCCTCCTCTTTCCAGAACCACATTGTTCTGGTGATCGGAACCTTATTGTTTCAAATGTTATTTGTAGCTGGTTTGTATGTTTTTCACTTGAACATGAACCTCAGTAAATCTTTCCCTCTCTAATAAATGCTATTTCACTATGGATTAAAAGTAAAAAAAATCCTTCAAAATAAGTTTTGCTCTTCCTGAGTCTCTTCTGTGCCAGTGCAAACGGCTCTTGTCTGCACCTCTCTGTTCTTAAATTCATTTTTTCTTGAAACAAAGTGACAAAATTTCCATAGCATTCCAGATAAGGTATTTTGTACATACCATTGGTAAGTATTAATACATTCTCCTCTCTCTTACAAATACTCTGACGTATTTAGGGTTGGTAGCCATTTCTGTGATCTTGCTGACAAATCCTAGGCAACTACTTACTCCCTAATATTTTTCTTTCCTTCTGCATTTATAACTGATAAGTTTCTAGCAGGCAGGGACTAATCAGAATTTTTGCTAGGTTTAATCTTTGTTTTCCAACTCTGGCTTTCTGTATGCTCTTCCTACTTTTTACTGCTACTTATTGTTCATACTGACTTGTAATTACTGATTTTCTGAGTACAGTCAAGTTATTTTTTGTCAAGGTCAGTAATGGAAGTATTAAAAGCCAAGTCTTGCAACCAAACTTCTTTAGGAGCACTACTAGTAATTCCACTGCAGTCTTTTCAATATGACACGCTGCTTGTGTGGTTTTTAGCTGCTTATTATCCATCTGATGCTTGTTTAATCACTCTCATTTTTGTCTTAACTAATTTCCCATATGACACTTCCTTAAAACTTTTGGTGACTGTAAGATCTCAGCCACATTTTCTGTAAGTTTATTGGAGAAAGATAAGTAAACAGAAGGATAACAGAGCACAGTTGTCAATTTTTTCTCTGAAGAAACAGTTTTGACTGTCATATGCTCTTCAGAAATAAGGTAGTGCTGCTCCAGCCTCCAGCTGATGGAGGGATGTTAGCATCTATTTGATTTCTTGAGGCCGTCATGAGAAAGTCCATCACTCATTTTATCGCTTTACATTCATTTTGATACCTTGGTTTAATCTTTGTGTTTTTAAGATTCTGCATAACCATAGAAATAACAAGGGAGTCATCTTTATGCAATAAGTGGATAAACAAAAAGCTACTTGCAGCTATATTGAGTCGCAGGGAGGTGACTGCACTGGGCTGACCTTAGCACCTGTCACCGAGCAGTCAGCAAGGGCAGGTTGGATTCTAGTCTGGAACTGGCCTGCAGCTACAGCGCTTCTAACTCTGAGTACCCGTCCATACTATCCGTCCTTCTGATCGAGGTGTTGTAAACTTGACATAGGCACTGAGTTACATAAAAGTGGTTCTTCCCTGTCCGTTGTTCTTCCCATCATCGGTTGAGTTTATACCTGAATGTTTGCAAAACTTCTGTGATTTCTCCCCCACCACCGGCCCTACTTCAGCTCACTCTCTTTTTCATTTGTAAAATGTGACATGAGCATGTCGAGTATTGAGAGATTTCAAGTGTTCGTTTGGGAGGTATATAACCTCAGGGTGTGATGTGATTAGTATTGACAAGTATCTTGAACACCTAAAGACCTGGGCATCTCCAAAAGAGGCTCTTCCGATGTTCACACAGGTTCTCATCGCTAAAGACAACTTTCTCACAATCTCAACCTAAAATTGCACTTCAGTTGAAGCATAAACTGCGCTGCATCTGCTAAGGCCTTAAGTGGGTTTCCCAAATCTTGTTTTCTTTGCATCAGGACATTGTATAGGCAGAGGGGTGAATTAAGGCTTCCTGTTTTGGGGCATCTGGGGTGAATGTGCTTTTAAAGCTCTTCATTACTCTTATGACTTAAACTCTTTTTATGTTCTTAGGTATATTTTCTCTCATCTGTTTATTCTGCATCAGTTAGACCCCTCATACTGGCAGTGTTCAGAAGGATGACTACAGACTACTTGGTCTTTTTAGGTAGATAAGGGCTTTGCCATCAATTAAGCTGTTGGCTTTGCCATCAGTTAGCTTCCCTTGTTCAGGTGTAGGCAGAACTATGTTTGAAGAGGTACAATCCAGTTTTACAGGGCAGAATTAGAATTTTTCTATGTAAGCGTGTATGAATTTTTAGAAGTTAAATAGTAAGGCTGACTCTTAACTTGTGTTAGAGCTGTGCTCTACCTGACCTGAGAAAGGCTGGTAGGCAGGAATACTGATGCCAAAGCAGTTCCTTTTTGTGCTAGACCCTTCACTGTCTGTGCAAGAAATAATCAGTTTAACAGTAGTGTTTTATCATCGTTTGGTCTGTGTACATGCAGAATAATTAATGTTGATCTTTTGGTGCAAGGCTCCAGTTTTCGCACTCATTACATCTTTTAGGCAGATTAAATGCAGTGTTAAAGTTGGCGTTCTGATCACTATTTCCACTTGCTCAACTTCTCAGAAAACTTTTACGTTCTTTGCACTTAATACTAATTTAATTCTTCAGTGAGTGTTGTTTGTCGGTATATTCAAAGGTGATTTAATAGGCCATCCTAAAGAAACAGGTTATACCCAAGATTTAACAGAGTAATAGTTGATTAATATGTTTTTTCCCTCAGTGAGGCTATTTTGAGCCCTTTTAAAGAGATATTTCCCAGTCGCTGAGCATAATATTTTTCACTTCAGACTGAAAATATGCAACTTCTAGGTTGCTGTCTGCTAGTGATTTCCAGGCAAGTGAAGAGTTCTTAAGTAGGAGGAGAGAGAAAATTGGTGAAAATATATCCAGGAAACAAAAGTTTCAAGCTTGGAGTCTATATATGAGGCAGAAGATGTTTTTTTTTTTTGCTGTTCTTTCCATTCTTGCTTTTTTCCCCCTTCCATCCAGTGTGCAGATTGCTTCTCTGGTATTTGAATTATTTTTAGTTTAGTACTGAGCCCACATAGAAAGTAAACTATACTTCAGGAATTGCTAGACCTTTAATAGAAAGTCCATCTTTAAAATTCTTGCATTTAACTGTAATGTCAAAGGCTATTTCATAAATCTAATGCAAATCATTCTTAAAGTTTCTAGCTATAAGTAATATATTTTCCTGGATTTTCTTCTCAGCAACCCGATAGCAGAAGGGTCAACTCTTCTGTTGGATTTTCTGTTTTGCAGCATACAAGCAATGACCCTTATTGCTTTGTGGAATTTTATGAACACAGAGATGCAGCTGCTGCATTAGCTGCTATGAATGGGAGAAAAATTTTGGGAAAGGTAAGTCACTTACATTGTAACCTTAGATTTAAGGATTGTAGGTTTGTGTAAAAACATTATTAAAACTCTGGGGCATTCATTTTGTTGATGTTTACCAAGGCTAAAATTGTTAGAATATTTTAAAAATATTGATTTACAAAAGTAAGTCTTGCTTAGGAAGGAGATCGTTTGTGATGTTCTGATTGTGGCAGTGTTTTATATTGAATGATGACTTGTAAACATTGACAGTTGTAACCCACCCTTGAATGAACTTGTGAAATGTAAGGATTTTGTGAATCTATACTAAATCTTATACTTATTTTCAGGAGGTCAAAGTAAACTGGGCAACAACACCAAGTAGCCAGAAAAAAGATACATCCAGTAAGTAAAGTAATGCCGCAGTATCACTTCTGCACAAATACTTGACAGCGTGGTAATAATTTGTCATAAATGCATTTAAACATAACTTTTCTCCTTCCCATCTTGTGTTTAATAGAATTTTGCAAACTAATTCTTCTGTTTCTGCTTTGCACCTGGGGAAACTGGAGTGGACAGATTAAATTGCTGCTGCTCATCAGATGGAATCCTGGGCGTTCCTGGTTCCCAGTGCTGTGTGCAGAGCATCACTTTCGCAGGAGTTGAAATCTTAGATAGCAGTTAAATATTTGATTAGTAAATTATTTATTTTCAGATCACTTCCATGTGTTTGTTGGGGATTTAAGTCCAGAAATAACAACAGAAGACATCAAGTCAGCATTTGCTCCTTTTGGTAAAATATCGTAAGTATCATAATAAACATTTCCAATATCACTTAGAAAATATGATAGAAAATTTGTTTGAGTTGAAATGTTGTATCTTATCTTTTTTAGATAATTTTTCTGATGTTAATTTGCCTGTGGTGGGTGGGCAGTAAAGAGGGGTTGTTGTTTCAGTATCTGTCATGATTGTAAATACAGTAATGTAATTGTGCTCTGGTTTTGCTGAAAGCGATGTGCTTTTAACCTCGTTTATATGCTAATGTCCTTCAACTTTTTATTAAAATGTAATTACTGTTCCTAAGTGTGACTTTTTGGTGTTCAGAATGTGTACAGAATAGTGACTTGACAAGGGGTATATGTTGCATCCGCAGTGTATTTTGTGTGCATTCATACTGCATTTCATAGGCAGTATAGAAAACTGGGCAATTATTTTATGAAGCGGTTAGTTGAATAACTCGGGAACATTCTGAAAAAAGCTAATTGTTATGAGGTTTTGGATGATAACAGGGGGTGAATTAAGATTCTGATATTTAAATGAAAGAATGGTGGATTTACAATATGTGCACATTTCTGCCAGTTAAGAGAATATTTCTTTAAACTTCTCATAGATAATTCAGGTGATACTAAATCACCTGATGTTGTAATCGAACATATTTATCATTACAAGAATCCTTATGTCCTTAAGAGTACTGCTAAAAACAAGTCTGTTAATCTTCTATCAGTTTATAACTATCATTCAGAGTTGCACATGAACGTTTTTGTACTACTCTACAGGAATATATTTCTAAGAAAAAAGATTCTTACTTTTCTCTTGTTCTGTACGCATATTTTTAAATGAATCATAAATCTTATTTCTTACCTCTGCTATTTTGTTTACTTTGCTTTTTGTCTCTTAATGTGGTAAGTAGTACTGTTTTAAAAATCAATTTAAAGAGAATGATTCAGGTTTCTGTTTCTCAATCTATATTTATACCTGAGACCTGCAGTTTTTCTAAAGTCCAAGTCACAATTAAAAGTAATAGCATTCTGGTTATTTTGCAGAATTGCTCATAAGAATGGACAGGATCTTGAAGGCTAACTGCAAGGAACTGTGCACACTGGAACTCAGTTGTAGATTTTTTCTCATTTCTATTTATTCTTATTATACATTATTTATATATACATATTTTAGTATTTACATTTTAACATTCTATATTCAGTGCAGTTCTATATTTCCAATCATTTTAACTTACTCACTAAAATTTCTGTGTAAATTTGTTGTTTTCGTACTGGTGTGCTTAGCATTGTTGTTAGTTTTATTCTCCTTTCTTAAATTTCTGAAAATGTCAATTTTTCAAAATTTACAGCTACCCAAACTCCAAAATGATGGTAGAGAATTGACCAAGAAAAATAAAGAAATCTGTTAACAGGCCATGTATGCCTTTTAATTCCTATTTTTTCCTCTTTTTCGATTTTTTAATATTTCATATATTTTGTATCACTAGGCAGAAGACATTTAACTATTTAGAGAATGCATGGTAAATTAGATAGAATTGTTACAGTAATTTATAGAACAGTAAACCTTAGAGGACCCTAGCCAATAGAATATTAGAAAAGGAAACTTTGTTTCTCTTATACTTCAAATTTGAACATTCTAGTTTTAGCCAGTATAGGTTATGTGGATAGGTTGCATGTTTATTACATGTTATTTTTTTTTGTCCTACTGCTTTTTTCTAACAGGTAAAGAAGCAATAGGGAGAGTTCAGGAATGACTGTAGTTTTAGGGCTAACTGAATTTATAAGAAAAAATTATGCTCACAATACAGTGTGTGTGGTTCCTTTTAGTTTTTATTTTGCTGGTTATTAATATTACCCTCATATAGCTGTGCTTCTTTTCACAGGGATGCACGGGTAGTTAAAGATATGGCAACTGGAAAGTCAAAAGGCTATGGTTTTGTATCTTTTTATAACAAACTGGTGAGTAATCACAATGTGGATTGAAAATAATCGCCTGTTTCCACTTCTGGTTTTGTGTCCTTGTTTGTGTATTCACTGTGTATCAGACTTTGCCAAGGGAATTAATTTACATGCACGGGACAAATTTACTTTGGTCAAAAACTTCTGTTACTTGTGGTGAAGGGTTGAAGCCATTCAGATGACAGCGATGCTACGAGAACATTCCAAAAAAGGATGGGAGAAGATTATGAAAGAAGATTACAGGACACAGAAAGCTGGTCGGGGTGTGTTGGGGTAGTTCAGCTTAGTCAGTGGAACCATCTTCTCCAGCGAGGTGGGTGCCAGGTCCAACCTGGGCTGGTTTGGGTCAGCATAAGGTGGGAGCCCCTGTGAAGCTGCCTCCCAAGGAGCGCAGCACGGTTTGGGGTTTGCCAGGCTCAGGTTCCTGCCCAACCTCCATCTTTCTTGGGATCTAATGCAATCAAGGGTCTCATACACTGAGGCGTGGCTGGATTGACTTGCTTGAGCTCTGCGTCCTGGGAAAGCTCTTTGCTTGAATTGTTAGAATATTTCAAAATCTAAGAGGGTTCTTTAGTTATTAATTTGCAGCGAAGGCTTGATTCTGGACTTGTAAAGTATATTCTTATGAATATTGTAAATCTGAAGGTTGTTCTTGATTTTGTTTTGGGTGTCGTTACATAATGGGTTATGTTATGTATGCTTAGGAAAACATACTTCCAACAAGTGACACATATCCCTTTCTGATACAGGCGTTAAAGATGTTATTTGTAGAATTTAATCAGTGTAGTGCTGATAAGAATAGTGCAGTGACTTGCTATTTATAGCTATACAATTGACTCAACGAAGATCTCTTGGCAATTTGGAAGTTAAATGTTTGACAGTGTAAGAAATTTGTGGAAATTATTTGGAAAATCTAGCTCTGTGTGTCTATAGGTATGTTTAGGACAACAAGGGGAAATTCTAAACCATTTTCCTTCAGTATTTTGTAGAGGAAAAAGACAGTTAAAGGTTTTGGGCATATAAGCGTGTTGGTGTGGTCACAAGTCCTACATGTAAAGGCTCTTTCTATCTTCTCTAACAGTTATGTGGAGCTGAATCTAAATCAGAAGAAAGAGTTGGAATTTCTTCAGATTTGCAAATGCCATAAGATATTACAATTGAATGCCTTGATTTAGTGTATTTTTCCACTTACACTCCATTTATTTTGTGTTGCGGCTGAAACAGGCAAGAGGAATAGATGTCTTATTTTCTTGTATCCCTCTTCCCTTATTATAAGGTTGGGTTTGGTTTCTGTGACTGTAGGGAAGATGCTGTAACAGTCTTATGGAATGCAAGTTGTTGGGTTATTTGAAGACTGAGCCATAAGATCTCCATTTAAAAATCAGTATTCATTCTACAATGGATGAATTCTAAATGTAATACTAAAAAGTACTTTTAAAATGTCTATCCTGATCGCTGTTCGTTCAAGCAGCAGCTGTACCTATAGGCTTATGACAAGACCATCCTGAGCTGGTAGTTTAAGACCTGAATTTACTATTATCCTGCTAGACCTAGGGAAGCAGGACATGTTCCCAGACTTGGGGGGCTCCAGCCTGAGGTCTTAATGCACACGCATTACAAGAAAATTAAACTGGAATGGTTCTGGCGTGGGCTCAGGTGCAGTTTTGTTATAGCTGTGATTCTCAAGACTGGCAGCAAGATTCATTAGAGCTTTCCTAGTCGGTTTGTAACTTATTCATTATGTTTTGGGAGCGAGGGTGCTTGAATAAGCTGCTTTTTGGTTTATCGTGGTTCGTTTTTGTCTTTTAGTTTGTGGTTTGTTTGTTTTTTTTTTAATGGTTATCTCTCATAATTTCTTTTTTTGTATTTATGTATTGTCTTCAAAATGAGCACTCTGTAATTAAAACTTGGGAGGATCAAGGTCCTGAGTGACTTGAGTTTGAGGGGAGCCTGTTACAGCTGGAATCCTTCAGTGTGAGGCAGGACAGTGGCAGCTGCTCACCTGCCA
The DNA here is from genome assembly GCF_036013475.1 of Columba livia. Classification (NCBI taxonomy): domain Eukaryota; kingdom Metazoa; phylum Chordata; class Aves; order Columbiformes; family Columbidae; genus Columba; species Columba livia. The sequence goes on from NC_088607.1 coordinate 6,293,606, forward strand.
CTTGTCCCTGTGTTCTCCTTGTACCTTGTGCTTGGCGTTTTCTTTCTTAAGCTTTGTGCCCTTGGGAAAGTGTTTCAAACATGTACTGTTTGTTCACTCTGCCTCTCTTCTTTCAAAACAACTGGGGAAAAATTGCTTCTTACAAGTGTTAGCAAACTTATCCCTTGCCTACTAGGTGTTTCTGATTACAATGAACTTAGAAGATTGTCTTCTAGTTCGTGCTCGGGACAAGAAGTGAAACCACGTGGGCCACGGACTCTTCTGTGTGTGTTCATACAATGACTTTAATATTTAGAGAACTTAGCAAGCAGTGTGTGCTCAGACATACAATGTATGTCTCCAGAGGGCAGAATAGAGGATGGGACAGGAGGTGTGTGAGAATAATAAATAAAAGGGAACTTAGAGGCTCAGTCTGTTTGTAGCTCAGCGTTACAGTTTTAGTAACTACCATTCAGCCTTCCCAGAACTTAAAATTTTTCTACCTAAACTTGGCCAGTTATGCTGAGTGCATATTAAGATTCTGAAAAAACACATTCAGATTATCTTTTACAATGACTTTGCAAGCGTGTAATTCATGGTGTAAATGTTACTTGGGTTACATCTGAGAAATTTTTCATTGAGGGGTTTTGATGATTAAAAAGTCTTTCTTGACTTTTCATCTTTTACTGTTAAATATACTTTAGTATCTTTTAATACAGTCGGTCAAATAATTTGGATTTTTTTTTAATAACTGAAGTTATAGTTGTTTTATTTCAGTAATTGCTTCTGACATCTGTGTGACCTTTGTACTTTTTTGGGAAGCCTTGAAGTATTCTAATGCAGATGCTTGTTGTGTAGAGGTGGCACATGTATGATTGTAGTTGGCTTTGAAACTGTAGAAAATGGGGGTGGGAAGGCGGTTTTCTCAAGTCACTGGAGGGCCTTCTCTGTAACCAATTGGCTTCATGTTACTTTTTGACTGTTTGCTGGGGTTGTTCAGAATTTCACATACTTTTTGGTACTGTTACTGGTTTTGCCAACAGAATTAACTGGCAAGCAGATGTTTTTTTAGAAGTAGACTTGTACATACTTCTTGTTTGGATGTGTTATAATCTTTATTTTAATCTTTTTAGGATGCAGAAAATGCTATTGTACACATGGGAGGCCAGTGGTTGGGAGGCCGCCAGATCAGAACTAACTGGGCAACACGGAAACCACCAGCCCCCAAAAGTACACAAGAAAGTAAGACCCTCGTGTAATGCCGTGCTGTGTTTGCTCTCTTGCGCGTCAGTGTTCGATGGAGGAATAAAACATAATGTTGCCAAAATTATGTCACTTAATTACATATCTAGCATGACTTTCCAGATCTTAAATAATATATTTTTAGGTATTCTGTTAATGTAGTGGTGGCACTGCTGGTCTATCATAATAATATTGAATGTTTTTGTTAATGTTTATGTACAAGGTAAGTATCTGGGACTCTGTGAGCCTACTGCTTAAAACCAGCCTTTTCTCTTTATAGATAATACAAAACAATTGAGATTTGAAGATGTAGTAAATCAATCAAGTCCAAAAAATTGTACTGTGTACTGTGGAGGAATTGCCTCTGGGCTAACAGGTATGATATGTTTTATTACTTTTTTATTATTGAATCATTTTGGACACCAAGATGGTTAATAATTCAAAAACATATGTTGCAGATCAACTTATGAGACAGACGTTTTCACCATTTGGACAGATTATGGAAATAAGAGTGTTTCCGGAAAAAGGTTACTCATTTGTCAGGTATGGACATAGAAAAATAGAAACTGTGATTTTTTTTTCCTTTTCATGTAGTAATGTTTCACCTTTCTGTAATTTCATTTGATTGAACTTCTCCTGGTACATTAAAAGTTGTCACTGTATGTTCATAGAAAAGTTTGGAACTTTTAAAAGTGACCACCAATCTTTTTACCTGAGAAGATGAATGTCTGTGAAAGCAGATCTTTTTCTCTGGATTTCCTGTATGTATGGAGTCACTGGTTTTTAACAGTCCGGTGAAAGTACTATAAACCATAACATTAGTTTGTTTTTACATTTTTTTTTTTTAGATTTTCAACCCATGAAAGTGCAGCACACGCTATTGTTTCAGTTAATGGAACCACAATTGAAGGACATGTTGTTAAATGTTATTGGGGTAAAGAATCCCCTGATATGACTAAAAACTTCCAACAGGTAACTGCACTTGAACCTTTGCATTGTATTGCAGAAGCAATTGTGTACATAGCTGTAATGCCTTCCTGTTTACAACAGCTACATTTTGTAGTAGAGGTCATATGGAATTCCATGTTCTGTCTCAAGTTATGATCCAGTTGTTCATCAAACTGGGCTAGTGATTTTGATGGAATATCTGTTACTGTCTTCTGGATATGATTCAATATAGGGAGAAGCTTTGAGGTGATCCTGATACTTGCTTGTTTGCGAACTGTAGGCTAGGTGACTATCCAACCAGATACTCTGTGGTATTTCCAACACACACAGATACATTTTTCTGTACAAGGAACTAATTAAGTCGCAGTGATGTCTTATTTATTTTTCTGATCTCATTATTGCTAAGTAGTTTTAGCCCCGTGATCAGTGTAGCAAAAAATGTTGCCAAAAGGAACTCAATCCATCTCTGGAACCAGAAGTATTCTGAATTATTCTCTCCTTAGGTGGATTACAGTCAGTGGGGGCAATGGAGCCAAGTATATGGAAATCCACAACAGTATGGGCAATATATGGCTAACGGGTGGCAAGTACCATCATATGGAATGTATGGCCAAGCATGGAATCAACAGGGTTTTGGAGTAGAGTAAGTAATTGTATTTAATTTTTTAGAATATTCCTAGAATGTTATATCTGAGTTTCAGGCTCATTTGATTCAAGGATTGCACAAAGTTTCAAGTGTTAGGTGGACTCCTGCATGCTTAAATCTTATGTTCAATGGTTTTGGACCAAATAATGGGGTGAGTCACGCTGACTTGCACTCGATCACTCATTTTATGCATATGGATGCTTTGAGACTCCAGGCACAAAGACTTCTATGGTGGTCTTGTCTGATATCTAGAAACTTTCTGGCTTCTGACTTGAGGTGGTGAGTACTGGAGACTCTGAACCAGGGAGTCCAGGTATTTACCTGAAGGGTTCATAACCCTGAAGAGAAGAAACTCCATCCTGACATCTCAGCTTGTGCGGTGTCAGAATTTGGGTGGGCCTGTAGTACTTCATCTCTTGAAGGCGAGTCTTCACAACGACTTTTTGTTTTGAACGTACTTTTAAAATCACCTCTTTAAAATCACTCATGTAATTCTTCATTGTCTCTCTCCAATTAAACATATTAAGCCCTGATAAACCTGTCACTGGTATTCATGCCTATTGGGCATTGGGGAATTTTTGCATTTCTGCATCACTGATGTTGGCTTCCAGCCAGCTGTGTGCGTACGTGCCTTTGGAGGTGGTTGTCCTGTGCAACTGGTAGCCAAGGTTTGTAGGGCTTTTTTTTCCCCCTTTGTTCTTCAAAAGCTCATTTTCAAGAATCACGCTGTAGCACTTCACCTGAATTACTTGTTGAAGAGAAGAAGAAATTGTTCTATTTTGGTAGGCATAGTAGTGTGGGAAGTATATTTTTATGCTCTTTTTTTGGTATGTTGTCTTGTAAATAGCTTGACTAGCTTGGATGATTATTTTCCTTTTTTCTTTTATTAACCACCTTGTTTCTTTTTAAGCCAATCTCCATCTGCTGCCTGGATGGGTGGATTTGGTGCTCAACCTGCCCAGGGACAAGGTGCTCCTGTAATACCTAACCAAGCTGGATATGGTATGGCAAGCTACCAAACGCAGTGAGCTGGGACTCTGTTTAAAAGTGTGTATTTCATGATAGGCTGCAGTTTCCAGTGACATTCTGAAGACTGGAATGTAGACGACGAAAAAAAAAAAGAAAATATTTATTTTAAAAATGGAAATGTTTGGAACCTTTAGCACAGCTTTGCTTTGGTGAAGGACACAAATGTCTTCTAGTTCTGCCTTTTTAAGTTTTTGTTCATGATGGATATGAACATGTTTTTCTTTGTGTACAAAAATTAAAAATAAAGTCAATAAAGACAATTCTGACTACAAATTTTGATATAGTAGGAGAAATGGCTAATGAATTTGATCTTTAGGTTACCATTCCATTTTTTTTGTTCTGTCTTCAGTGTTTTATATCACTGTGCTTTTTAAGAGATATGACGTTGAAAAACAGCAAGTTGCTTTTAGTTGAACACACATCCTGAAATAAACTGTGGACCAATCATTACAACCTGCTAGACAGTATTGATTTTTCAAGAAACTTACGGGCATAGCTCAGAAAGTGTATGTAGGTCTTGGAATAATTTTTTAAAATATATTTAATTTTTCTACATGCTTAAAGAAAACAGTCTGACACGAATAGTTCAGTCTCAAATGAAAAACAGTACTGTCAGAATGATTTCACATAACTTCTACTGTCCACATTCAGGCACACAGGAACTTTTCAGAGCCGGTTTGCTTATTAAGACTGTAGTAATTTGCATTTAATTTTGAGAAGTAAAAACATTTTTGCAAGTATGGTGTTTGTGTTCCAATCAGACAGTCATACTTGTGCTTTTACATAAAGTTTGAAGGCTACACATTGTAAATATTTCATGAATACAGTGTTTCAAAAGCATGCTCAAACATAGAAGTAGCAATGTAATTATACAAAGTAATACTTAATATACTCTACTGCTTTGAATGCAGTAGATTGACAAGAATGTGCAAGACTGACATTTCCAAAGTTGGCTATTATGTAAAGATACATAAAGAACTATAACAAAGAGCCTTAATTTTAATTTCATAAATCTTTAATGCATCACCTTTTTGTCATTAGAAAGACGATTTTTTTGCTTTACATTATTTGGTATGTAAATACCTTGGTTAACAACCTTGTAAACCTATTTCAAGGTTATTATAAGTTGTATAGTATCTTGAGTGTTTTGAAAAATCTTGATGTTTTTTAAGTCTAGAAATATTTTGCCCAAGAATTTTTTAACAAGATTGTTAAAAACATCTTATTTTAGAGAATATTCAATGTGCCATTTGGTAAATGGAGATGCAGTTGAAACAGTACACTGAGTTGTGACTTATTTTTAATTCAAGTTTTTGTCTTTCTGGGTGGTTTGCATGTGATGAACCTGTACAGAGGCTGGGTTATTTGTGTACTGAGTGTGTAAATGGATAAATCATGAAGATGTTTAAATGGTCAACTTGGGTTATTTCTGAATTATTTTATGGATACACTGATATAAACTGCCTCAATAAATTTGAAGTTGAAAATGAATGTAAGTTAGATATAAGTACTGTGTCTTACCTGTGACAGCTAGGGGGTGCAGATGTTTCAGCTCTACGCTGAAATACGCCGAGGCAGGCACAAGTAAAGAAAAAGAAAAGTAGGAGTTGCAGTGATAGTTCAGTGAAACAAACTTGCATTTTAAAAGAAACTGAGCGTTTGGTTTTAGGGATGATAGTTCTAAATGAGTGTCCAAGAAGCTGCGTATTTTACCTTTTGTGTTTCTCACAGAAAGTGCAAGTGGAGCAAATCAGAATAGGTTTTGCAATGGAAACCTGCAGTTTTGTTAAACCCAGCCAGGCTGTGCAGGTAACTACATTTGATGCTGTAGCAAATCACGTGAGGTTTTTTTCCTCCTCTTCTACTTGACGTGGTAAATAGTACCTTGACTTTTCGATGAGGTTGAGAGTGCGATATACTGGAAGAGCAATTTAGTCAGTTGGCTCAACTGTGCCCAGAGATACTCGTACTCTGGGCATCTTGTGCACGCAATAACGACTGAAGTCAGCGCGGAACCATAAGTGCTTGTGATGACAGAATTGGCCCTTTATCTCTGTTTCTCCTTTATGCTATATACGTAGTGTTTTTCCACTCAAGTTAGGAATCTTGTCTACAGGACTTCTGGTTTTCTATAAATTTTGTATATATGTGTATATCTACGCGAGGATCGGCCTATACATTGTAGTTTGGAAAAAAGAAATCACAAGTAAGTCTGTGTTTTTGTTACACTTATCTGGTTTAAAAAAAACCCAAACCACGAGTCAGTAGATATATGAATTGCAAGTTACTTTAGTTTTTCTTAGACTTCACTTGAAATCTGGGGTTTCTACGTAATTCTGGGTGTTTGACACATGACTCTGTTCTGGATGCATGCTGGTATATAAGCAGTATAGGCACTACTGGAGAGTAGATGATGCTGTATAAATGCCCATATAAATGGGTGTAAGATGAAGGCAGTGATCTTTTGGGTCTCAATGTGTAGATCACCTTAAATCTGATAATTTAATATGCCTGCTGTAGAGCTGGGCCATACTTGACCTGTATTTCAGGATGAAAGATAGGATATACTTTCTCATTTGTCATTGATTTTTATATAGCTTTCTTTAATGGTGATATTTCTTCACAGACTGCTCAAGGTATGGGAGTCTCCAGTGTTCTTTAATGTTTTATAGCACTGCGAGGAAGAGCTGTAATTTGGATTGCTTTCTACTCAGTAGCGTTCACAAGTGTGTCACTGACAGTTTTTTGGCACCAAAGAGCCTCGTGCACCATTCTGCTTTTACGAGTGACTGTTACACTGCTGTGAGTTCTCTAACTACAGAAACCAACCACTACCTAACCCCTCACCTCTAGGATTTGGGTTTCAAAAAGTAATTGATTTATCGTGGCTGAAGTTGATGCGTGCAACCTGAAGCAAGGTTGTAATCTGCATTTGCAGAAAGTGTTCAATAAAAGTGAAACATGATAAAGGGCTTATCCTGTATTGTCATCTGTCAAAACATTGTCCCTCTTTGCTGTAAAACCGACAACAGGCGTACAAGGCTGTACTTGTAAACTATGCACTTGCAGTCCTGTAAAAGATGTTTTATTTAAAGTATTTCATACAAAAACATTTTGTATTTTGCAGAGTTGCAGTAGCAAGGCTGTGAATCTAAGGTTACATGTAGCTTTTCATCAGTCCTGCCTCCTTGTGTATATTTGTTAACAGTTCTCAGACGTACTCTTCTGCAGAACCACCTTCCTTACTAAGATAATGTCACAAGACAGCTACTTGCTGTCTCTGAACCATTTCCTTCATTTCACTCGCCAAAAATGTCTCACAGTGGATAAGGTTTAGTTTTGCAGAAAATTAGTGACTTGTTTTTCTTGTGTTTGTACACAAGGAAGCAGACTTAAACTGTATGGACATGGTTAGTGTCTGATACTGCTTAATTATCTGACTGTTTTTGAACAAGGGCATAAGTCTTTGTTTTAATCACGTGGAACTGTTTCCTGGTCAGCAATAAAAGATTTTGTTGCACTGTTCTTACATTGCCAGATACAGGCACTCTTTTATTCGGTATACTTGACAAAATGGGTGGGGTTTGGAAAGAACTGCCTTGGTCTGACTTGAATCTTCCTTTAGAGATAGAGTTTGTGATCTGGATTGTAGTAGCGAAAGGAAGTTCCTTTGAAACTGAGAATTTAATTGTTCTGGTGGTACATGGTGCCTGCTTAATGTTGGTAGATGTAAGGGTTTCACGATGTAATGATGTTTCTGTTCATAAAAAGGCAAATGCAAGACAATAGCTGCTGGGAAGGTCTTTGTTGTATTTCATTTCAGCCAACTTTCCTGAATCCAGTTGATTGCTTGGAAAAAGAAATAAATTAAAAAAATACTTGTTTTTTCAGTATCACATGGATAAAATCATTCCCCCACCTTTACCATCACTTTATATCAAAGAGAATGCTGAAGTGTTTACTGGATGTTTTACTTCAAAAAGAAACAGGACTTTGTGTTGATGAGTGAACACTGATTCTGTCATCATTCTGGGGACGTCTGCTGATGGAGATGATGGATGTGAATGACATGCTCTGCTCACTGACATTTAAAGGGTAATGACTCAGAAAGTTAATTTGACACCAGTAATGAGTATTTCAATACAAGTTGTTATTGCTTAAATACACAGCCACTCATGCTTTGATTAAAGCTGATGTGATTCTTCTTGGTTGTTACAGTATTCCTGATATGCTGTGGAAGAAACATTGCTCTACCTTGGATCTTAGTATTCAAGCTGTCAATAAGACATCAGAGTTGCGCAGATGGTCTTTTATTTGTTCAGAAGAAAAACGCTTAATGGAGCTGTCAGGGAATTCAGTGTAAGCCGACTTCTCTGTACTGATGAGTGACAGCGTTTGAATACTGCGCTTTGAAAATAAGGAATCTGTCGCTGTTCTTTGCCTAAACTCGGGTGATGACTGATCCCAGCTACTGGGCAGTGTCTTTCCCAGCTGCCTGCAGGGAGCGGATGAGGAGGAGAAGGGGCAGTGCTGGTGCTCCTGGCTGGTGCACACGCCAGCAGCAGCAGTGCCGAGTCATGTTGTCCAACACATTTAAAATCCTGGCAGGCGAACACAGACACTGCAGCGGCATCCAAAGGATTGTGACCACTCAGACACAAACTTGGGTTATCTCCTTCCTTAAAATAATGTTGCTTTAAAGTTACAAAGGTGAAAAACACATAACCTCTGGCCATTTTCTTTTTGGTTCTTAAGAAAACAGGTGCACATTAATCAGCCCAATTAGAATACCTGAGGTGACAAAACAAGTAAAGAAAACTTAAAGGAGTAAATTGTGTCCAAATTTGTAGACCTTTGCTTAATTTAGACCCCTTAGCTGGGCATTCTGTTTGCCTGTAGGGACCATTGTGTTTATGTAATTGATGTAGTTTGAGATAAACACAGCTGCTTGTTGAATGTCTGCCCATTCTTTAAATGTGTAATTTCTGGAGCAGGACTGGGTATGAATTGAATAAGAATCACAAGTCTGCCACATGAAATGCTGAATAATTCTATTTCCTAGGTGGAAATTGACTTACTAGACCCAACCCTGTAGAAGTTTAAATTTCATCACGTGTGATGATAGAAATCTGCCATCCTCCGTTTCAGTAGCGAGTTCTTTGTAATAAACAGAATAATTGTTGGGGTGCTGTTTAATGAAAAATGCTTTTATTTGTTTCTTTGGTCCTTTCAATGGAGCAGAAATATTTCATTCCACAAATGGACTTTTTTTTCCTTTAATGTTGGGTTATCAAGCGTGATGGGAAAGACCAGTTGATACAATTGCTTAGTTTAAGTCTTTCAACTCGAGTACTGACTGTGGGGAAAATAATCCCCTTAGTTATTAAAAAGACCATTTGATTTTGCAATATAGCTTTGTTGAACCATTTCTACTTGTGTTTTACTTGCACCTGGAAGCACAAGGAGGCTACACGGCTACACCTTAACCCATAAAGATGGAATCAACCTCTTGGAGCTGCTGTTACAGCTCCTGTACCGCATCACTGTTGTAGAGTCAGATGCTGGAAGCACTGATGCCTTGCTGCTTGATTTAAGTGCAAACCTTGTGTTCTTTAGAGAATAAATCTGTGCTGTGTGTTTGCAAGTATCCAGGGAAGGCTGAGGTCCAACATTGTTTTCTGAACTCCTGCTCTCTTAGTATGACTTTTAGAGCTTTTTCCTTTTACAGGTATGTGCTGTCGTGTTGTAGGAGAGTTTTTTTTTCGTATTTGTGACTAGTTATCTAAAAATATGGCTAATTTCAGGTGGACTTTAAAGAAAATAAAATACGTTTATAGCATACTTAATCTTCCTCCCACTTGGATTTACGTACTCTGTGGTATAAGGATACAGAAGTCCATGAAATGTCTCTCAGATCACTTAAAAGGGACGTTTTCAGAAACAAGCAAATTACTATGAACTTGCAGTATGTATATAACAAGACTTTATCCTAGAAGTGTAACAGCTGTCCATATGTATTGCTAATGTATTTTGAAATGGTCGGTTCCTGAGGTTAGAGGACCAGCATATATTGCTAGTACATGCTGCATTTTGAAGATTTATGGCCAGCATCCAAGGCGATGCTGTGTTGACATTTACTTTGTCAGAGCATTCCTTCCAGCATCCTTTTGCTTTATGGCCTTTTAAGAAACAGTATCCAGCCTGTCTACCAAGAAGTATAAACGGAAATTTGGCAAAGTATGTGATTTTATGCATTGAATCTTACCTGGAAGGTGTTTCTGCAGCTTTTTCTGTCTGTATGACTTCTAAAGAAATGGAAGGGAAGAAACTGTCTCATTACAAGTATCCAGGTCTGTCAAAGTCTTCGTTTACTGAAGCTGCAGAAACAGACATTGCTTCATAACTAATTTCATTGTAGAAAATACAATTCAATACCTAAATTGTGGACTGGGATTCCCTTGTTGTTAAGGCTATATATCCGTCATACCCGCCTTTGCTGTGTTTCTCATATTAATTATGTATATTCCTAGTTAACAGTTGTGCTTTGTTTTCATGCACAAGGAGCCAATCTCTTGCATTTCCACCTGGTTCTTAGTAGAAACACACACTGACCTCAGGTATCATTTTAATGTTCTCCTGTACTGCAATTTCTTTATGCATGTTTCAATATTAACAGGTTTATGTTGAAAGCATGTGTTAAATACCTTTTTTTTTTTGTATTTTTAGGTTCGTACCAGACTGGACATAAATCATAAAATCTGAGATTTCTTTACTGCACCCCCCATGAGTCCTGACTACATATAGTCCAGAGGGGCTTAAAATGCTTCTGAGGTTTTGGTTATGATTTCATAATTCATTTCTAGTTGAATATATGAATATGGTTTTACTGAGGGAAATATTTTGCATTGCTGTAATCTTAGTTGTTGGAAAGATATTTCTTAACCTCAGATTTTAATTCATGGTGCTGCTTTATTTTCTGAAAGCTGGTTTGAAGTCCTGCAGGTACCGTGAGCGTAAAATACTGACAAAATTTGCAAATTTTTTTGCAATTTAGGGCAATATAAAAGGAAAATGAATTTCCTTTACCTTAATTCATTCTCCTTTATATATGGAGCGAAGTTGAAGAAATGCAAGAAATAAGATTTGATATAAACCTTACTGCTAATATGCATTTAATACTAAACTAATGAAACAGTTTTGCTGCTTCTCTGTCAGATGTGAAGAACATAAACTTGTTTTTTAAAAAAATCACCTATTTAAATTGCAAGTTTTGGAACACTTGCCCTTTTTTTTTTAACTAGTGCAATTTATGAAGCGTATAGCTTCGTAGTAGGTATAGCTGTAATGTAAGGTAGGAACACTACTGGAATTACTTAGCCTGTAATGCAGTTTCTGCACGTTCAAGTGGAGTTTGGTGGTCTCTATTTTGGCACATGTAAAGCTGCTGGAATTGGAGTATTGAGGAATGTTCCACAAGACTGAGGATAAAGTTGACCCTGTGAACCTCCTTGTACTAGAAAGTATTACAAAGCAGTGAGCTGGAGCTTTCTCTAAGCTCAAAGTGAGGGGAGCTGGACAAATTCCTCTGATATATTTAGGCAAGCCTGAAATAGAATACAGTTCTCTATCAGAATTCTCATCAAAGCTGTTTTATGCTGTGTACCTTACAGGAAGGATATGTTTATATTTTCTCTGTATCTCATTAGAAGATGAAAAACATGGTTTATTATCTGTTCTTTTACCCTGGTATTTATGAATCTTCAGATTAGTAATTGCATTTAGCTAAGACTTTCAAAAATGGCTTGCTGGTTTAATGCTAATAGAACTAAAATGTGACTTTTGGCTTTGAACTAAACAAACAACAAATAAAACCGCAACAAAAAAACCCCGCACCAAACAAAACCAGATTTAACAATATCAAGTCACGTTGCTTTCTCCAAAAGGAGCAGCTTTAACAACACTCTAGTCTATTCTAGGAGTGAGCTTGTCACTGATTGCTTTGTGTTTAAACTGTGAAAACACGAGCTAAAATACATAGATTTATATCTATATCTAGATATAGATGTCTGAGTCCCTCTGGGTACATGATACTCGATCCAAATCAGCCAATGCTGAAATGCAAAGATAAACTTGAGAGGTTTGCCAGCCTCTCATGGACACAAAGATGAATGTTCTTGAAGTTTGAAACCTGTTTTTTTTAATTGAACCTATGATACTCTGAACAGTGTATGATTTATATGTATGGATTAAAATGCTTTGTGTTTTCTAGCCGGAATATGCTTTGCAGTGTGGCATCTAGTCTTAATTTCTACTGTTGACTGTAATGTCATGTTGTATGTGGCAACGTTTGCCCATCTACAGAACGTATATGAACCTATCACTGTTAAAATTCATGTGAACACACACTTGGACAAAATGTTGAACTGGTAGCTATATTCAAAAAAGCCTTTGAAGGTCATAAAATTATAGTTAATGTTTGGTTTTGCTTTCTGAATCTCTTCTAGAAGTGAGGATGAAGTGGTTAGTCCTTGGGTTTAAGTTCAAAACAGATTTTCTTAGAAATCAATGCAGTCCAAAGTATGTTCATTTCCTTTAGAGATTTACTTAAACATCTTATCCTCTTTCTTCCCAGCTCGTAAAACCTCATTGCCAATTATAAGCCAATATTGTTAGAAGGAAAAAAAATAATTAAAAAATTCTCCCAAGGATGCTCTGGCTTTAGTAGCACAAGCAGGAAACTGGGAGTAGAAATCCCGGTGTGTGGGGCTCTGAATCACAATGGTCTAGTCAAACTTCTCCCCTGAGCTCTGTTTTTTCATCACGTCTGTTCTACCACGTGCCCTGGCAAAGCAAACGGTGCTGGGGATGGTGGTGCTGCAAGTTGTGTGCGAAGCAACACGATTTACTGCTGTGAGCGTCACCTCCACGACAGGCTGGAATGTACACCAAGGTCTGTGAATCTGGTCTTTAATGTATATAGTGACACCCACACAGTGCTGTGTTCTAGGGGTGCCGTAGAAACAAGTGTGGTAGAACTGGAAAATAAACTTTGCAAGTCTAAAATTAGATTCTAAATGGGTTCTTTTTTGTGTGTAGCACACAGTTTGCTACTTTGAAGGCTTCTCCTCATTGTTATAATTGCAGATTATAAGTTTGGGGCCCAGTTCTTACAGTTGTGTAAATAAGTACCTCTACTGAAATCAGTTGTGTTGATGTGAATGAAATGAGGGCCTTAAATCATGACATCAGGTTTCTCATAATCTGTTGATCAGTCTTGAGTCTGTCAGCTGCAATTTAACATTGAAATGAGCTGCATGTTTTACACATTTTCTGTGATGTTATTCATAGTTCACTATGTTCCAGAATAGATTCTTGCAGTGGCCACACAACTGCTTCCATTTATTTTCAAAGCCAGCTATTTAAATGTAAGTCCACAGATTACTCGTCAGGATACAAGTAATTTTAAAAATAGAGTATTTTAATATCTTTGCCCCCAAATCACAGATTTATCAAGTGTATTTCTGCCTTTTTGGGTGTCTTGCACATTTTCATTTTCTCCCTCAGCCTGTTCCTATGGGAAACTTGCTGAATTTTACCCAAACCGTTAAACCTGCACCTGGAAGCTTTTATGTTCGGTTTTAGGTGAACTTTACTATTTCAACATTACTGAGCAGTAAGGCTCAAAGCAGAAAAGCTGAATGTAAAATATAATCAGATCCTGTGATTTCATTGACTGTATCTCTAAATTTCAGTACAGTTTTAATGGTACTAAGGAAAAGCTGGCAAGAGTTGTGATGCAAGGTCGAAAATTCAATGTAAGAACGTATAGATTTGGCACGTGGACAACAGGACAGTATGAATCGAGGCATAGTTAGGTTTCATGTGGCTGTGTACAGGTATTGCAGATTATTTGTGGAAAAAGAAAAAAATGCCCAACAAATGTGGCAAACTTGAAGGTCAGATTCAGCAAATGGGCCCTGGGCACAATCTTTGAGCATTCTCATATTTCATATGTACCCCCATCTCCAAATCTATGAAATTAAGTCTTAAAACTACTCCCATAACCTGTTGTCGGTACCTTAGCTTGAAGATTATTCAGTTGTCCTAGGAGCACTAGCTCTTAACTTTTAAAACTAAAACCTGTGTGTTTCGTGACCTGATTCTTAAAACAACAATCAGGTGGTGTATGTATTGCTTCAGTGTAAATGGACTGCCCCGAAATACCTGGTGTTAATGGATATGACTCCGAGAATCTTTCGGAGCGCGTGCGGAGGTGGATTTCTCGTGAGCCTGGCGTGGTGCGGGTTCCTGTCGCTGTGCTGTCTGCTGTCTCTCCTGCCTGTGCCCCCTGGGTGCTGCCGGTGTGGTTTTACCCCACACACTCCTCATGCTCACAGAGAAATGCCAGTTGTGCTCCAAATATCATCGTGCCCGTCGCACATCTGCTTGGAAATGCCACATGCAGCTGTTGAGCCGTTCCCTCAGCAGCATAGCAAACTTTACTTTTGTTGTTTTTATTTTTTTTTAATCTACACCAAGAGCCAGGGAATCTTTACCGGCTAACACAGCTTTTGGCCCTGGTACCGAAGGCAGGAGTCCAGGGGTGCGCAGGCCAAATCACTTCAGCTGGAAGGTATTGTGCTGCTGTTTATTTTGGAAGCGCAGATGCAATATATTCTTGCGTTCAGCGTTTGGGTGTCACCAGTTCCCAGGAATTAAATCTTGGCCTGATGTAAGTGGAAAATATCCATACATTTTGGTGAACAGAGCTAGTTATAAATGCATTACTGTGTGTTCAGGATGGGATTTGGCTTAGGTGGAAATAAAACAAGTGTTGACTTGACTGCTAGTGGTGATTTCGGTGGCTTTTAATGTACCTGTGCTATTTCCAGTGGGATTTAAGCACTCCCATTGCCTCCTGCTGCTGTTGTCCTGTGCTTCCTGAAGGAATTGTCAATGGCTTACAAGTTTGTCAGAATTACACAAACATCACAAAGGTGATGTCTGAGAGTGCCAGGAAGGGAGCAGGCTGGGGAGTAGGAGCCTGGGAAGAGGAAGAGATGGATGGGGTGAATTGAAATACCAGTGCTGTTTGGAAAGGTGGGGCAGGGGGATGAAAGTGGAGAACGCTGGAAGTGGAACAAAATCATAGATTAGAACCATAGAATAGTTTGGGTTGAAGGGACCTTCCAAGCTCATCCAGTGCCACCCCTGCCATGGGCAGGGACATCTTCACCAGCTCAGGTTGCTCAGAGCCCCGTCCAGCCTGGCCTGGGATGTCTCCAGGGATGGTTCATCCACCACCTCTCTGGCCAACCTGGGCCAGGCTCTCACCACCCTCAGTGTCAAAAATGTCTTCCTCATGTCCAGCCTGAATCACCCCTTGACCTATTTGCAACAGGCCCTGCTAAAAAGTCTGTCCCCCTCTTTCTTACAGGCCCCTCTTAAGCACTGAAAGGCTGCAATAATGTTTCCCCGGAGCTTCTCGTCACCACGTTGAACACCGCAGCTCTCTCAGCCTGTCCTCCCAGAGCTGTTCCAGCCTCTGATCGTCTTGGTGGCTCCTCTGGCCCCTCTCCAGCAGGTCCGTGTCTGTCCTGTGCTGCGGACCCAGAGCTGGACCCAGGACTCCGGGTGGGGTCTCACCAGAGCCCAGGGGCAGAATCGCCCCCTCCACCTGCTGCCCGCAGCCGCGGGGCTCAGGTCGGGAAGGCCTTTGACAGTCCGTGTTCATCGCGGTAATATGGAAACGCTGCCACTCCCCTCACCCGCGGGGGAGCCAGGCCCGGCCCGCCGACCGTGCGAGCCCCGTCTGCAGGCCGAGGGCACAGACAGCACCCCGGCCGGGCGGTGGGGCGGCCCCCGGCGGGCACAGGCGGCGGGCCCGGACAGCGCCCTCAGGCCGGTTGGCGCGCAGGGCGCGGCCGCGGCGCCTGTGAGGAGGCGGCGGTTGGGGGGCGCCCCGCGGCTGAGGGGCCGCGCTGGGGCGGGGCGGGGCGGGGCGGCTCCCTGAGGGGAGCGGGGAAGGCGCGGCCGCCCCCGCCGGCTCCGGGCAGCGGCGATGTTTAACCGGGCCGTCAGCCGGCTCAGCAGGAAGCGCCCGCCGTCAGGTAACGGGGAGAGTGGGGGCGGCGACCCGGCGGCAGCCGCTGCCGGCTGAGGAAGCGGCGGCGGCAGGGGAAGGGCTGCGCTCCTCTTCCGACCCAGCGCCGGGGAGGGAGAGCGTGGCCGAGCCCCCTCCCGGCGGCGCTGGCCCGGAGCGCGGCTCCCGCCTTTTCGGCGGCTCCCACCCCGCTGCGGGGAGCCCGGGGAGCCCGCACCCCGCACCGCTTGTTGCTCGACCTGGGCCGCGCCGGCTCCTCCGCCCGGTTCCCGGTACCCGAGCCCAGCCGGGCTGAGCGGGCTCCGGCTCCTCCGCGGGGCGGGTCACGGTGCTGTGAGCTGTCCCTCGGTTTTCACATCGCGGGGTGGCCCTGCCGGGGCTCGGGGGGGGCAGGGACGCTGTGTCGGCAGCCTGGTGAGGGGCATTAACCCCCCGCCTGGGGACGAAGCGCCGTTCTTCCCGCTCCGGCTGCTGCGCCGAAGAGGGAACTGGATTCTGCTGGGGTTTGTGCCTCATCAGCCACATTTTAATTGCAGACTCTTGCCTGTGGCTGCTATCGGTAGTGAGGCGATAGCCCGCAACATCACAGAGCGATTGTTCAAGCTCTAAATTGACTTTGAAGAGTTTGCTTTTGGAGGGAGCGTCTTAAACCGAAGTGGAAGTTACTAAGGCATAATAAATGTGGGACTTGGCGGTTCCCTCTGCAGACAGACCTCGTAACGTCGTTGTGCTGTTAAGGGACATCTGTGATGCTCTGAGTCGAAGGGGAAAATCCGTATCATTGCTGAAACAATTGGGGTGAAAGTTACAAACTCAGAATCCCAGAAAACATTACTATGTTTTACAGTGTGTAGTAAGAAGTTACAATCTTTCTAAGAAAAGCCCAACACAGTGTTTGTCTAGAGGTGGTTTATTTTTGTTTGTCTGTTTGGGTGGTTTGTTAAAAGGATATATGTCTGGTGAACACTTCCAGAGATGCTGCAGAAGCGGAACGTCCCTTTAGTTTCCTTCCTTATAGTTAAAAGTGGAATCCAGTAGCCATCTGTTGTCAGAAACCGTCAAAAGAGGATGTTGAAGATCATGCTTTGAACAACCCAAGTGTGGGAAGGACAGCACTTCTGTACTGAAAAGGTCTAAAATTCAGCTGCTACTAGGAAAATATTATTTGAGGATTCATCCAGTGGTGCTTGGATACATGGAAAGTAAGGGAATTTTCCCCTTTCAGCTGCCTACTTATGAAGCTTCCCCGTGTTTCATAACCTTGGACTTATTAATTCCAGACTGATGATTGTTGCTGGATAGGCATTCTGGTGACCATAGGAAAAGATAAGGTGTTCAGAGTGCTTTTAAATTAATAATAAAGGTTTGTGGCTTGCAGCTTCATGATCTGGGTGAAAACAGGGAAAATGCAGGTGGTGTGATAAGAAGTTCTTCAAGAAGAAATTGCAAAGGCCTTTCTTAATGTTGTATATTACTGTTTAAATATAGAAGAAGTTTGTTGTCAGACATTGGAACAGGCTGCCCAGGGCAGTGGTGGAGTCGCCATCCCTGGAGGGGTTTAGAAGACGTTTAGACGAGGTTCTTAGGGACATGGGTTGGTGCTAGAGTTTGGTTATGGTTGGACTCGGTGATCCTGAGGGTCTCTTCCAACTGAAATGATTCTGTGATTCTATGAATAAGGTATAAGTTATTTATACGGTGGTTTTGTTATATGTGCTGTTCGTGTGCCGCGTTTTTTAAGGGGTTTGCAAGAGGCGGTTAGAAGGGGCATTTAGGTACAGGCTGCGCTCAGCGGGATTCTGCGAAGCGTGTGAGTCTGTGGTGTCTGACCCGGTGCCACACAGGCCACTGTGTCAACAGCTTGGGACTGACGGCAGCTTGGGAAACCCTGGCAGCGCGTAGCCCTTCTGGAAGGCAGATGGATTAGCATGTCTGACTCAATTAGCTGCTTCTGAATCTCTGCAAGTTTTG
Source organism: Columba livia (assembly GCF_036013475.1). Classification (NCBI taxonomy): domain Eukaryota; kingdom Metazoa; phylum Chordata; class Aves; order Columbiformes; family Columbidae; genus Columba; species Columba livia. The sequence continues at coordinate 6,311,524 of NC_088607.1, forward strand.
AGTTTCCATGTTTTTTTGTGCCCGTCGAAAGCGAGGGCCAGAACCATGAGGTTTGATGTGCAAAGTTCTATGCACTGATGTTATTGACACATTCTGTGGTTTCGGTCCCAGTTCCTGTTTGGAGAACGCAAATGTTTGCCATTTTTGATCCCGCACTTCAGCTGATAATTACAGCATTATTAGTGCTACACTTACCCTTATTTCCATCGCTTACAAAGAGCCTTTCACCCCAGGCTAATGCGGCAGCACTATTGTCTGATGGGAGAAGGCAGCTTCTGTAAGATTCTTTTCTAAAATAATGCTCTAGCTAACGTAACCACCTCTTTGTTGGCTTAGTATAGGGTTCTTCTCCAAAATAACGGTGCTGTTAAAGTGCTTGATCATTTACTGTTTGTAGAAGCAGCTGGGCCGTGCACATGACGCGAAGGCTTGTGTTATGGTCGTACACTCAGTGGAAAGTTTGCTCCAGCAGAGACTCCGTAACTGCTCCGCTGTGCCTGTTTTGTCGGCTTTCTCTGCCTCGTGATTTCCAACCCCTGCAAAAGATAGCAAACGCGCTCCTACGACAGTAGGAAATGTATTTAACGCATTTATTGTCTGCTGTACATTCTGTGTGTCACTTCTACAGAAATACTGGTGGGAGAACTGCCATTTTTTAATACCCCTTTTGATGCACAAAATTATCTCCCAGTTTTCAGTAACAGCAAATGTCTGCCTTCCTCATTTAAATGATCATTCTAATGTATACATTTGAGTTGTTAAACATTGGTATTGAGCTTCTCATTTCCAACTGTATATTATGTAACTTTGTCACTAGATGATGTCAACAGGAGAAAGTTTGCTATAAATAGCAAACAGAGATAATTAGGTTTCAGGAGGATCATTCATATAATTACACTTATTGCTGTATTGCCTTCTGAAATAAATTGTTTCAGACTTTCATTAAATTGTACTTCAGCAGAAGTATCGTTTCTAAGGTAATTTAGTAATGTGTTATGGGATATGGATTTGGGGATTAGCTTCTTGAGTCATTTGTGGGGAAAACCTCTTTATCTTTTAAGTTCTTTAAAAAATTCTAGAAATCGCACATCAAATCTGCTAAATTAAACCAACATTTGGAGTAGGAAGTTATGATGCTAATCGCGGGGGTCACTTTTGTATTAGGAAAAAGTGTTTGTGATGGCATATTTAATGGTGTATAAGAAAAATACCCAGCAGTTTTAATATCCTCACAGAATTTCGGGGTGTTTCCTATTGTCATTTATCACGTGCAGCCTATTTACATTTGCACTGAAGGGGAATGTTCATGTTTTATGGTGTTTGCAAAGGAACACTGGGAATGGGGAGGGAGAAAGCTCCACCGGTGCCCAGTGCAGGCCTGGGCCCTCCAGAGCTGGTGGCGCATTCCCTGGTGTGGCCGTGGCCCCTGCCAGCTGTATTGTCCCCAGCACAGCTGGTGGGGTGGTACCATCCAGGCTATGTCCCCAGAGGCTCTTAGGGTGCCATTACTGTGTTTTTTTGGGGACTGCTCAGGACGAGAGCTGTGCTGCAGCACCTGCCGGCAGGACCCACGAGTGTTCTCTGGCCTCTCGTGTTTATTACATACCAGTGGTCCAAGGGGCCATCGTGACACCGCAGCTGGTGTCCCCATTGTGGGCCAATGCTGGGAGCTGTAGCCTGTGCTGCACCGGGATTGCTGGTGGCACCCGCAGAGCTCACCTGCGACGCTCCAGAGCCTCTGCCCTGGGGAGCTGCTGGCTTGAATAACAGAGGCAAAGGATGTATGAAAGGGTTCTGATGGACAGGCAAGTGTCATCTCAGTGCCACAGTACTTTGGGGGTTGCGGTGTGCTGGTTAAATGAGGAAAATAACTGAGTAACAGAGGCCTGGACGAGGAGGCTCAGCAGAATGGGTGTTTGGAAGGAGCTGTGTAAGTCCTCCCTTCAAAGCCAAGATTTAAGGCTGTTGGAGGTGGAGAGAAGGGGAGCAGGGTCGTAGGAGAGCGCAGGGTTTGGAGGGTGGTGAAGAAGAACGGGGGGAACATGAATGGAGGATGGAGCTGGGGTGTGCTGGGTAGGCTGGAAGTGGGAGGAAACTGGGGTGAATGGTGGTTGGGAGGACAGAGACAAAACGAGACAGCAGCCAAAGCAGCTAGAGGGGCAGCAGATTGGTGTATCCTGGGTAGTGGAACCACTTGTTCCAGCCTGTGTCTGCTCACCAGAATTCTTTTTTTTAGGTTCTTGTGGCACTAGGCCTGCCCTGTATTGCATTGGCTCATTGAAATACATGCTTCTCAACGTAATCATTAAAGTCCACTTAAAATTCGGCTGGAAAGGAACACTAGGAATAAAATCTCACTCCCATGTGTTCTTTGCTAAATAGTATATTAAATAAGGGAGTGGCCTGGTTCTGCGGGCCATTAGCAGCTGTACACACAGAGCTGCCATTCTGCTGGCAGGTGAGAGTCATCATAACAAGACATTCAGGCTCCTCAGATGTAATCGTGTTCTGCTCCAGTGTACTTGGCTATTCCCACTTAAATCTCACAGATTTTACTGAGATTAGATGCTCAGATACTTTGAGTCAAATTCCTAAAATAAATTTTGCAAGTGATAATCAAGAGCCACATCTTTTTGCATGAAGGGAGAGGAAACTGAGGCAGGGTTGCTGTACTCTTGTGTCATGTCTGAAGTCTGCAGTGGTGTTTTGGGGACAATCCTCAGGTTCTGACTCCTGACCTCGAATTAGCAGAATGTGTGCTTCTTATCCAGAGCTGTAGGTACACTTGCTGCTTTGGAGACCAGTCTGTCACAGTCTTTACCCAAATTGGTTATGATCTTACATCCTGAAAGGTTTTGTGCGTTTGTTGTGTAAGAAATTTCAGGTTGGTGCTGTGACAGCATCATAGAGTGAAAGCAGGACAGGCAAAGGAGAGACGGGATTCACACATGAAAAATATAGCCTGCAGTGACCATTTGCTTGATCATTTTAGATACATTCCTTTCTTTTATGTCTGTATTTACTTGGGACATTAATGTAGATCTTTCAGTATTAGGCAATGGGTATGGAATCCACAGCTCCAGAATGTTAAACTCTTTTCCTGTTACTGTCCTCCTGTTATATTAAAAAAACCCTCAACCAAACAAAAAAAACCTCAATTAATGGAGAAGAGGAGGTGTTGGTTCATTTAAAACAGTGGTCCATCTCACTGTTAGAAAAACAGATAGACTCTGCAGGTCCCTACCAACCAAAACTCAGTAGGCTTTGCTGTCGTGCCAGTATTTTGTAGGGCTTTAACCTTCGCATTTATCGTTCTAGCTACCAGCTGGAAAGAGCATCTGATGGTATATAGCTCTGCACAGATGCTCTTTGGAGATACTAAGGTTTATCTTTGTGGTAGAGGAAGGGGTTTTTAGCAGAGCTTAAGCAGAAGTTACTGAGGTCCAGATTTCCAGTGAGCTGGTAGGGAGAAATGAAGTGACTATAAAATATAGAGAAGGTGTGTTGATGAGAGCAGGAGTTCTGTGCACATTTCCAGTGTGTAGTGACCTGCAGCGGATTTTGTCACCCAACTCCTGCTGCCTTTCCCACGTGTTCCAGGTGGGAGAAGAAGAGAGGCCAAGCGCTCCATGCCTGCTTTAGAATTTTTCAGACGAGCAGTAAAATTCCTGGAGTCTTCCCAAGTAATAGGTGTTCTGATGGGTAGCCAGCAAACAATTTTTTTGGCATCACCAGCCTTGGATGTAACGTACTTGTCCCTGGGACAGAAAAATTCAAAAATGTACACCATGTCTCCTATCTGTGAGAAGACCGGGTGGCAGGTAAGGTGTGGGCATAATCCAGAACACCTTGGGAAAGCAGAATTTCAGTGGGCTTGAAAAGAAACAAGCAAACAGAAAAAACACCCAAATACCCCTTGCCCAATGAGCAGGTCAACTGGGCTGGAATGAGGCTCTTCTGCCAGCTGCCTTTCCTCCTGTTACCCTGGGTTAACATATTGGGCTTGTTCTCCTGCTAGACAAAGCATTCTTTTTCTTACACTCTGTGCATTTTCTCAACCTTCAGTGATGACTCTTTCCTTAAAAATAAATTTCATGTGTGCGACTGTCCAGGATTTGCTTTATAGAAGCCAATGGAGTTGACAGTGCCAGAACAAAAGGCAAACGGTCCTTTTACTACACAGACTGAGGTCATTGTGTTCCACATGCAAAAGGTGCCTGAACTCCTATAAAACAGTGACAGTGCCTGCTTATATGCTCATGAGTTATCTAACTGCAAGGCATTTTTACCTCCTTACAGGCAAAACAGAATTCAAATGTGTGTGTGTTTATTTTCAGTTTTATGGTGTTTCCTTTAAAGACAGCAGCTGTAGTACAAGGGTGCAGAGGGCAATGGAAAAGAAATGCATGAGACATTAATCATTTCTTATGAAGATGTCATTTTTTTCCCATTTTTTCCAGAGATAAATGATGGCGAGTGTCACCCAAGCAGCAGCCACCAGACCTTGAAAGGAACCTCAAAATGGGCTACGTCACTGGAGAACCTCCTGGAAGATCCAGAAGGAGTGAAACGATTTAGGGTTGCGATATCAATTCTGGCTATTTATGTAAACTGAAATTAGGATTTAAAGCTGAATGAGTCTCAGCCTAAATGGTGCAGTGCCGTGAGCACAGAGACACGTGTCCTAGATGTGTCCCCCGAGCAGAGGTGGCAGAGCTGGAGCTGTGGCATTTCCTATAGGAACAGGAATTACTTACTTGAGGATGGTTTTGCTGTACCAAGCACTGATAAAATGCAATGAGATAGTTTCCTGCCAGACTGGTTGGAAAAGTGATGTAAACTGAAATTACAAAACACTGTGATTCCAAATTATTGGGTTTTTTTAAAGTAATCTTGGTTCTGTTTAATTCTTGGCATTACTTAATCTCTATTTTCTAGCACTTCAAAGTGAAAATGGATGATCTCAGAGCTATAAATGTTTAAGTCATTATTTTTATAAAGAAATTTAATGTACATTTTTCGCCATTTTAAAGCATGCCTCACTTTTGGAGGAATGTGCTTAGTTTAAACACTGTCTAGAGAATGCAAATACATCTTCTGCTTTAGTTTACTTAAGTTAATTTATTGCCACTAATGAGCATGTTTAGAAACACTTTTATGCGTAGAAATTTTACTCATTAAAAATCAGAAAGATACTAGATGGTAAGAATCTCAAGTGATCTGTGGCTCTTACTAAAATAGTTCATTATGCTTACCTGCAAATTAATTCATGTATTTTTTCATTTCTCTTTGTGTAATGATTGTGAAATTGCTCAAGTTATTTATGGGAGACTTAAGAAGAAACTCCCGCTAGTTACTGATATTGTCTGAGATTAAAAGTAGCTCGTCATCCTACTGGAATGTGCTTTTAAGTGCTGAATATATGGTTGTTTATTTGTGCCTTGATGGTGTGTGGATGCACTAACGCAGTGGTTCTGTTACGCTGTGTTTTGTGGTAAGGCTGGCCCTAGGCAGCTTCTCGTTTTAATAGTTGTAGTAGGAAGAGAGAAAAGCAATTGAGAAATGAGATCCTGATGTTTGTTTGTTTGTTTTTCTTTTCCCTAGGAATTTTTAAAGAAAGAATTTAGTGAAGAAAACGTTTTGTTCTGGCTAGCATGTGAAGAATTTAAGAAAACACAGGGAACAAAACAGGTATGTTTCCTAGATAAATATGACTTGTCAACAAAACTTCCATAGCAGAGCTGGAGCTATAATGTTTCTGTTGCATAACGTGCTTCATGTGAGTGCAAATAAATATATTTCAAGGAATTGCACTGGAATCACGGTGGTGGAATTGTTTGGAAACAAAGCCGGTTCCACTTAAGATCAAACCAAAATGCTGAAATCGTCAAGTTTCCCATATTTTGAAAACTCTGAACATTTGTTGTTGCTTGGGAATAGCAAAAGGTTTAATTCAGCAATGTTGCATCATCTTGCTTGAAAATATAATGATGTTTCAGCAATGTTTTTAAAAGTATAGTGGCTATTCCATGAAAATATAAACCATTATAATATTTTAGTGGAACATCAAAGTAACAAACAGTGCAAACAAAATCACAGAATCGACTGGGTTGGAAAAGACCTCAGAGATCATCAAGTCCAACCCTTGGTCCAACTCCAGTCCATTGACTAGATCATGGCACTAAGTGCCATGTCCAATCTCAGTTTAAAAACCTCCAGGGGCGGTGAGTCCAGCACCTCCCTGGGCAGCCATTCCAATGCCTGACCACTCTCTCTGCAAAGAATTGCTTTCTAATATTCAGCCTAAATTTCCTCTGGCAGAGCTTAAGCCCATGCCCCCTTGTCCTATTGCTGACTGCCTGGGAGAAGAGACCAATCCCCACCTGGCTAGAACTGCCCTTCAGGTAGTTCTAGAGAGTGCTGAGCTCACCTCTAAGCCTCCTCTTCTCCAGACTAAACAAGCCCAGCTCCCTCAGCCTCTCCCCATAGGGCTTGTGTTCAAGTCCCTTCACCAGTCGTGTTGCTCTTCTCTGGACCCGCTCCAGCACTTCAATCTCTTTCCTGAACTGAGGGGCCCAGAACTGAACACAATACTCCAGGTGTGGCCTGGAGTATGTTTTATAACACCAAAATGAAAAGTTTTGCATATCAAATGACAAGTTGCAAAATAAATTGAGGGTCCATGTGGGCTTTTTGTGTAAATATTTTTTTAAATGGATATATACCTGCAGTTTTCATTTTCGTCAAAGCTGTATTTTTCTAGTAGAAAATATTCTGTTGGAAATTTTTCAGCCAGACACCTCCAGTAATTTTTTTCCACCAACTGGAACTTTAGATCCACGAGGAACACAGGATCCACTTTCACATTTAAGCTTTGAAGCTTATAGAGTCAGGCCTAAAATACCTACCATGTTTTGTTTGCTTGTTTCTGAAAAAGTTTTTGTGACTTTCTGGGTTTTTTTTTTAAATGATACATTCCAAATTTATTTGATTTTTGAGATGAGGATTCTATGAGCAAGAAATGAAGTAGTACCAAAACTCCAGCTGAGCATCACTGTCCGTGAGTCAGGCTCCTGAATCCCATAAGCCCTTTTTTGCTATCCCACCTTTATGCTTTTCACATGTGCAGCTCTTGTTGCCAAAGGGAGCATTTTAGAAGGCAACAGGTGCCAATGTACAGCCCATTTTGCACTCTTCTGGCCAAAGAAAATGGAGTAACGTGAGGTGAGACTGGGAAAATACCATTTAAACCTGCCTCAAATGGGACTGTATGTGCTATGAATAGTGTCAGAAACATCAGGGAACAGGAATCAGGTGGGGAACTGAGCTCCTGGGGGGTTATAAATTGCAGGTGTAAGAGGGCAGCTCTGCATCTGGATGGCAGGATTCTTCTCTTAAGGTTAGGCAAGTATTATCAGCTCCAACTGGTTTCCAGCAGAGCACTCAATTTTCAGCAACACAAATTTTTGAGAGGACGGTCTATTTCTGTAAATACTTTCTATTTTGCACTGAAAAAGCATTCTCCTTGAAACAATTTGCTTGTTTCACTTGTGAATTTTTTTTTTGTATTGATAAATCCATAAAAAATGCAAAACTAATAATTTTTGCAAGAAGTAGCTGGAGTGAGGCCAGAAATGTGTGATATGTTGGGCTGGGTATTCTTGATCTCTCTCCCTACTCCGTTAAAATAATTGCTTTCTGAGCTGGTGAAGCAAAAACCAGCATCGCAGTCCACGACCAAATGGGAAGAACCCTTTGCTTTGTACAGAGCAGATATTTTCCTTCATACCTCATACAGTGCCCTTACCAAGGGGTACGTAGCCTTTTCCTGATGGTCCTTGGGAGGTGTCGAACTGCATTTTAAAATGGAAATGAAAGTGGAAAATCCTTCTGTAAGGTCCCACATTTTGCAATAGGATTATAATAATATTTTCCCTTGCTAAATAATTTCTATCTTTTTAGCTATTTTAGGATTGCGCGTGCTACTACAGGAAACGGTAAATTGATGTATAGAGATAGTAACTTAGTGAATTTTTGAATGAATTGCTAAATGAATGGACAGAGAGTTGACTGGGTTCCATTTAGCTTAATTATTTAGTACCAATCATTACACAGTGTGGTCAATCTGGAGGCTGGGACTGCCAGAGCTATTACAGCTGGCTCAAATAAATGTGCTTTAGAATGACACAGACTTACAGTAAAGCTACTGCTTATGGATGGCTTTGTTTAGATATTTTGCAAAGCTAGAAAAAGCACTAAAAATAGAAATCTTTCTAGTGTTTATAATAGCATGAATTCGTCTTCTGAAAGTGACTCTTGCAGAAATCACTTTATATCTACTGTGAGCACAGTATTCTAAAAAGAACTTTTTGCTTATTTTATAACCTGTTCCTCATTAAAACTGGTTTACCACAGAAACTAGCTCTTAGACACTTAGACTTTTGGTCAGATGAAGCTGATTTCAATTTAACCCAGATTGAGTGTTTGGTTTTTTTGTTTGTTATTTTTTTTTTCTTTCCTATTTTTAAAGTATCAGATAAACTTTTCATTATTTGCCATGGGAGTGTTAGCATGGGGTTTTTCTTGGTGAGTTTAAACTTGCACAGAGGTGGTTACCACCTGGTCAGTGGATTTAGTATCCATTGTGCCTTGTGTTGTTGTCATCCCTTCTGCATCAGCCTGGAGCTGTGTTTGGTTTTGTATAGGCTGGAAAACCCATAGGCTGGTTAGCTCAGTGAATGTGTCCTTCCCTCCTGTCCTTTCTGCTCTTCGCAGGTAGATGCAGGCTCACCCTGCTCCTGCTTTTTTGTTTGCAAACTAACTGCATTATTGCCATTCTAAGGAAAGGTTCTGGGCCTTTTCTCAAGGCTTATGAAGTTTGGTTCAGTCGTTACTCTAACCACAGTCATATGGGCTCTGCCTAGCAGCTGACTTATATCAAGACAACACAGGCAGATCTTGCCAGATGCTCTGGAGATATGGAGATACGTCTTTTCCGTCCCTTCCTCGTGAACATGAAGCACTGTGCAGCCCCAGATCACAGGAGCAGAGGGAGCGCTGGCGGGGAGAACCCAGGCTCTTGGCTCTTGTGTTGGCTCTAGGCAAGTGGTGGGAACGCTTATCAGAAGACAGAAATGGAGTTTCTCTATGAATTTGTTTTCCTTTTTGAGCTAGTACCAAATGTGTGTGTTTCAGGGAGCAGGGGAGATTTTCAGCATCCACAGAGCCAGGCAGCAAGAAGTCTATGTTACTCTGCCCCTTAGCATAAGACATTTGAAAGAATTGATATTCTTTCTTTATCATTCCTTTAAAATTGAAGTTAACATAGAAATGTAATTTTTAGCAAAGTTTGAAGAAGGAATTAAGTCTACTTGTAGCAGTGAGCTCTGCTGCCACCCTTGTGGCCTTCGTCTTAGGACACATTTAATTACTGAAATGGGAGTGGTGGGGATAAGTGAAAAAAATTTAACTTTAAATATTTCATTTGAGTTATTCCTATGCTGTTGCATTTGTGACTGTTAATGAAATACACAACATATCCATTGTGCTACTTCCCAAGGTTTAAATGTTTCTTCTCTTGCAGCTGAGCTTTAAAAATAAATTACAGATTATAATAAATGCTTCAAACAACAGGGAATCTTTTCAGATATTGCTGAAACCTGCCAAAATACCCATGTCAGGAAGTTTTATAGAGAACAATTTCAGAACAAAGTATACCTAGTCAAGAGTTTCTTCTGTGACTTCCCATGTGGAACGTGGCAGTGGTTAAGCAGGACTGGGTAATGCTGCACAGCTGCTCACTGCTGGAGCCTGTTCTGATGAGCATCTGGGACTCCCATTCACCTCATTTGGGAGTCACACATGCTTGAGAGCTGAATCTGACCTTAGGAAAGGAAGTGGGAAGGAATATTTTATCCACTTGAAATAGTGAGGGGGTTTTCTGTAGACAAAACTTTGGACTCCAAGTGGGAATTTGGCATGGATGCTGGGGTGAGCGCACGGATATAAGAGGAAAGTGCCAGAAGTCCTTTAATAACCACCTGTGAATAAGATCCCAGTTTAAGTGTTGTTTAAATTCCAAAGTAGAGTCCCCTGTGCAGAGGCATTAGTTTCAGGCTGACACAGAACAGAGAATGCCACCCACTGAACAGGGAACATCACTGTCTCCTCCGCCTGAACCTGGCTCTCCCTGGATGTCATTTGGCGGTGTATAAATATACTGGCGGCTTTAACTGTACTCTCCTTTTATTTTTTGAATTATTGCAGTTAAACTGATGCTCTACTACTGAAGCATAGATGTAGCATAACAGTTGTTCCACGTGCAGAACTTGTAACGTTTAGCTATGCATTTCCATATTTCCCCATTACTATAGAGTCAGGTCCCCTGCATCTCCCCAACGACCCCCTCTCCATACCACAGCTCTTCCTTTGTCATTCTTCCCCACAAAATCCGGAGATCCTCCCTGTTTTGCCAACCTCCCACACAAGCCTCATGTTCCTCTGAAGTTCTTTAAACTTCCTCACATTACTTCTAGTTTCATGTTCCCCTGCAAACCTTCCTCTGCTCCTTTTCCACAGTGCCCAGCTCTGTCCCGTGTTCCTTGGGCAAGCAGCACCTTGAGTTGTGGCTGATGTAGAGCTCTGTATTAATTAGCCAACAGCTAATTACATGCTGGCAGTTTAAGTAGATAACTTCTGAACATATACTGCAGCTTTTCCCCTTGATGAACGTGCTGCTTTTTCTCTCTCTTTCCTCTCCCTTGCCACTCTTCTCCATTGGGTCAGCGGGAGGGTAGTTATTTCGCAGTCCCTTGCCTCTCTTTTAAATGTGGTTGAAATTGGACAGCAGTTTCAAAAGTTATTTAGGTAGGACAAACAGACAGTACCATCACTTATACCTGCTCATTTGATAATAGCTAAAGGTGCCTTTACTGTGTCTGCATTAGGGCATTAACTTTACCTGTTAAAACAGTCACCTCTCTGATCAATTGGATTAATTGCTCATTGAAAACAGACATCGCTGGAGCAGTCCCACCTGATCTGTGAAACTGGAAAGACAGGAAATTGTTAAAAACACTTCAGTGTGACCTAATGCACCTGACACATGATGTTTTAACCACCAGATGAATAATCTGTTTTAAAAAAGAATACTCCTGGAAAACGTGTGTCCCCTTCAGCAGTGAGAGAGTTAACTCCTTAGCCTTTGGGAATTGTCAGACACATGTAGCTTTTCTTCTAATTATCCCCAAATGTTGAGTCTCAGCTGTAAAACATGAAAGAAGTTCTGTGACTCCTTCATGGGCAGGGGTTTAAATGCTTCCTTGTTCAAGCCCACTTCCTATTAACAACGTGGTTTGGGTTATGGTTGCTCGTGAGATGTGTGATGTGGAACACCAACAAGTACCCACATCTGGGGACTGGGCAGTGCCCGCTGCTGCACGGGCTTTGCTTTCAGCGTTCAGAATTCAGATTGCAGCAGGGAGGCTTGCCTGCTGCCTGGCCTTGGCTCTCTTTTCCTTCCTGGCTTTCTCTTATCTGACCTTCTGATCAAGAGGGAGCTAGTATTTAATTTTGGAGGATTGTGGCCGTTCGTTTACTACTTTGAAGCTCAAAGATGCTAGGTAGGGTCAAAATGTTATCGCTGTTACTGATTTATCAAGAGAAGAGCACTGGATTGCAGAAATCAGGGCAAACACCAACAAACTGCTTTATGTGAGTCACATCTACCCTTATTTTTCAGCTTTTAGAGGCTCTTGAGAGTCTTAGCTTTACTGTTAGCCAAAAAAATGTCTGTTGGTTTTTCATTCTTTTTAATCATGTAATTAGTTTTGCATGTGAGCCGCTCTGAGGTAAAAACATAGTTATGACAAAGCATGTAGTATGACAAGGTTATCTGGAAGTAGCTCACATTATACATTGATTTTCCTTAGTTTCATCTTGCAATAGGTTTCCACGGTGTTTTTCCCCCCGGGTTCCTTGCACATGCTGGTTACCTGTTAGGAAAAATAGTGTTTTAAGTAGTGAAGACACAGCGTAGTTGATGATGCTGAGCAATTTTACACTGGATTCTCAGATTCAAACATCGCAACCTTCTGTTAGTAACCTAAGTGCCTAATACCAGTAGCTTCCACTAATGTCAGTGCAGGAGCTGGCCTGCAGAGATGTTTTTCCTCCTGTACAAGTGAATATACACAAATAAGCTAATCTATGTGTATTTGTTTATATTTGTTTTGTTACTTGTTTTCATTTTTAATTCAGACTATGTTTTGGTTTCAAGATGTGAACCTCAAGAAGTAAGTGATCCAGAGCATTCTTCAACAAAACATCAACAAATACAAAGAATATTCCCACAGCAAATAATTATTTGAAAAAATATGTCCTTTTGCAGATGCAAGAAAAAGCAAAAGAAATCTACATGACTTTCCTGTCCAGTAAAGCTTCCTCCCAAGTCAATGTTGAAGGGCAGTCCCGGTTGAATGAGACCATTTTGGAGACACCTCACCCCCTCATGTTTCAGAAGCTCCAGGATCAGGTAAAGCTGTTTTCTTCAAGAACACAGTTTCTGTAGGTTTTTTGTGCTTTAAATTGACTCTGCTTTTGATGCATAAGCTAGGGTAGGAAAATTAGGGATCTGCCTGCTGCTTCCTGTGGTGTGGATTGAATAGGTGGGCACTAATCCCAGTTCAGGACTTTCCTGGAAAATTGGTTGAAGTTTTCTCCTGGATTCCTCTGCTGCTAGCTTGAGAATCACCCAGCTGACAGACTTTGTGCCTACGTTTTCCTGTGTGTTCTCTTGTGCTGACTCACTGCTGGTGTTTGTTTCTGTAGTTGCCACTGGTTTCCCCAAGAGCTCAAGATTTTTCACTTTCCTTTGTTTTATTATTTATATTGATATGAATATAATGCAATTTCCTGAAAAGCCTCCTCTTCTGTAACACACAAAGCTTAAAAGAGGAGTTGGTATTTGCCTTGCCTATAGATCTTGGGAGGGTTGGTAGTAATTAGGTGACATTTTGCAGGCATGTCCTTTGGTGGTAAATTTTCTTAATATTTAGCTTATTTTAAAGCATAGCTTATGGAGTGAGTCATTCTTATCTGCAGCTTTCCAGCACTAGCAGTCTGTACTGTTTTTAATTTCTGTACCATCCTCAGTACTACCTGTATTTTCCATTTGGTTGTTTTCTTTTATGGAGAAACAGCACAGTGATTTAAATAGTGTTTTCAAGCCATTTCACATCAGGTGCTGAATACGTTAGTTGGGCATTGGCTGGGCTAGTTGAAGTGATCTGAGGACCAAAGGCTCTGCTGCCTTTTAAGCATGTTCCAACTTATTAGCGGTGGAAATTTCTGAAACTCAGTTTCCATGTGAGGAAGCAGTTTTTTTCATGGGAGAACTTCAGACTTGGGGGAAGGGAAAGAAAACTGTTCTGGTGAATCTAAGCGTTGTGGTTCAGGGGGGGTGATCATGAGGGCGAAGCTGGAGAGGCTACTGGAGTTAAAAACGGTTGGCAGCTTTACAAATGAGCATCCATGTGAGCAGCCAAGGGTTAGTAATACCTGAACTGAAAACATGCTGGACCAGTGATAGAGGAGTCCTACTGGTGTGGGAAGGAGGTCTGTGAACTTTTAAAACTCGATGCAGAGCGTTTATGGGTTGTTGCAGGTTTGCACTGCTTGAAGCTTCAGTTTATTGCCTTTAGATGCTAGTTCAGGAAGAGTTACGGTCTTCTCTAGTTTTCAGTCCTTATAAAGTTATGAAGAAGAACAGTGTTAACTCCTGCTGGCACCGTGTGTCTGAAGTATAAAAAGGCACAGCTTGGAAGCTGCAGTCTGGTCTACGGTGTTACTAGCACTTCAGTTCTCCAGAGACCCACTGGTTTAACTGGGGCTACTTGTGGAGCGTGGTTTTGTGCTCATGGCCTTAAACAAATGGCTTGGAGGCAGTTGTTGGTGCTGAATGGAGTGGTGGTAGAGTGGTTCATAGAAATCTGTAGATTTCAAAATACTCGTGGGGTAAATGTTCCTACTCCAACGAGGCGATGAGAGGTGGGGAAGGAAAAACATAATTCTGCTTTTGCACATGTTTATAAAATCGGTCCTGCGCATTTGGCTGAAGAGACTCCAGCAGACTCGGATCTTACAGTGCTCCTTCTCTCTGGGAGATGCTTTAAATGATACCAGGAACAAGAAGTTTCTAAGTTCTTAGGACATTTTAACAGGCGATGTCTTCCTTACAATTTGTTTTCCCTCGAGCTAGTTGGATATATTTAATTGTATTGTAGTTAACCAAAGCCAGGAGGTGTAATTTGACTTTGCTTAACTGCATTGATTTGGGTCTACACTGAGAGGACGCTTTGGGATTTTTAGTCTTCCAACATGCAGTTTATAAAGCAAGAGTTCCACAGTTTTAAACATGAACTTAACTATGTAAACAAACAGTGGTTAGTAAAATGCTTCATGTAATTTATTTGCAAGGGGGATATTACAGCAAATGTACAGACAAGAACAGTCAAGTTTTGTGTGTTTGCCTTTGTACAAGTTCCTTGAGGATGTGAAATGAAAAAGCATTTTGAAATTATTACTTTTCTTTTTCCTCCTAACAAAGAGTTGTATTACCTGGTTGTATTATCAGTTAGAAATGAGGCCTGTAAAGGTAAAGCCCCATTTATCCACACATGGATTATCCACACATGCAGGTCAGAATCCAGAAATTCCTATTGGAAATGTAGTTACTCTGAGTATCATAAAATGTAATCAGTCATGAAGCATGACTCAGAGAGGCTCTGCCAGTGAAATAATAGGCAGAGAGTGATGTAGGCTTTGGTTTTGCCTTAATTGCAGTTTCGAGGTTTCCTTTTTTCCTTCCCCTTTGTTTCAAGACCAAGCAAAATATATTCCTGACCTTGACACCTGAACAGATTCCAGGCTCCTCACACAAGCCCTTTTGTTTTCAGAAGACTCCAAATAAGTGCTAGTTTTGTTTTTTTTTTTTTGTTTTTTTTTTTTTTGTGTTTTTTTTTCTGTCTGAAATGAGTATAAATAGAAGAGAAAGCAGTTGGGGGATGAGCCTGAACTCAGGCCTTGGGAGAGAAAAACCGTGCTGGCTGTGGCAAGAAGGGCAGGGCTTGTGCTAGTGAAAAGCCTAATGGCACAGCTTTGATCACCAATGTTAAGCTACATTTTACCTGGCAAATTACATCTGTACCGGATCAGCTCTTTGTGGCAGGTACCTGTGACATTTCTGATTTGGTCTCGGCATTTGGTTGTGTAGCAGTCTAAAAAGGATGGGAGGATTGGCGTAAGTTTAAGAAACATTGGTAAAACCAGTTCTGTCTAGATCCAGTTTCTAGTTTCAGAATTTGTGTAAATTATTTAGAGGCTTTTCTTAATTACTTGTTTCCTTAAGTCATTGTTTTGTGTTTTTTTTCCCTCCTACCAGATATTCAATCTCATGAAATACGACAGCTACAGCCGCTTCTTAAAATCAGACATATTCCTAAACCATAAGAAGTCTGAGGAGCAAGAGGAGAATTCACCAGAGGCTCAGACTGCAGCTAAAAGAGCATCAAGAATTTACAACACATGATACAATCAATCTCTCCAGGAGAGGCAATACAGTAACTAAATTACACTCAGGAACAGTCTAGGTTTATAGCAGTTGCATTTAGGGCTTGAAAAGCTCAAAACCTTTTTTAGGAGATACTTACCTTCTTAATTGCTTGAATGACTAATTGTTTTTGCATGATAGCTAATAACAAAGCACCCGTGGAAAGACTGTTTCCTAGCTTGAAGGCTGAGGTATGAATTGCATATTTCACAAGTTAAAATGCTTTCAGTTTTTGTATTTTCTTTTGAGAGGCATCATCATGATGAGAAATGGGAGATAGGGTGTTGGGTTTTTTAATTTTAATTTGCCTTGTAATTTTCGTTTGTGACCAGCTTCCACAACCTGGGTTGCTGGGAGAAGCTATTGAGGAGTATGTTTCATGTTACTTTGTGGATGGGTCATCGGTACAAACTGAATCATGAAGGGACAGCATCTTTTCAGGGTTAAACTCAATAGAATCCAATCCCTTCCTATGGAACTTTGTTCTTTCAAGATAATTTCTTTTTTGCTTTGCCTTTGTTATTGTGTCAAAACACTTCTCTAGCCATGATTTTCATTTCTGTATCTCTTAAATTTCCCCTATTTTTTTTTGCAGTAGACAATCACTTTCTTCAGAGTATGGAATAACCTGTATTCCCTTGGGAACAAAAGCTCTAAGATGAGAGAATCTCTGAAGAACAGCCATTAGGAAACCTGATGTTAATATCTCTCTCTGGGCACGCTGATTTTGGCAAAGCTTGACTAGGGCTTGTCCTGCCTGTCAGGGTAACATCAGGGTCAGATACCGGTATTGGGAAGCATCTGGTCTTCCCTGTGTCTCCTGAGGGATCCTGCTCTGTGTGGCATGAATATTTCGACGAAGAACCAACCAACAAAGTCTTTTGCATTGCTAAAATCTTTCTACTAAAATCATCCTGCCTAATTTTGTTTGCCCAAGAGAAGTATTTCAGGGTTTCCTAATGGTAACTTTTGATAGCTGCAGTGGAACGGGAGGTTGATGTTGTGTTTTAGCCATTCTCATGTTAAGCTTGAGAGGAAGGGGGTTTTATTTCTGCCCAGAGCAATAAAGATGAAATGTCAGGGTGATAAAGGAAGACGCTCCCAATGAGCCTCTCATATCATCCTGGGACTACGTCAGAGCTGAAAAGCACATTTTGGCATACAATTTTTCCTGTGTTCATATGTTTTTGAATTCTCTGCAACATTACTAAATTACAGTTTAAACTGGGAAGGCATATTAGCTACATGCTCTGTTTACAAGCTTTGCAGCTTCTGCTGTTTCACATTATCTCGTTGTTTACTCTTTCATTTTTTAGATGGCTTTTCTTGAACTTTTGTTGATGTGCTGGCTAACCTAAATGCACAGTTAGCTTTTGGTTGCTTTATAGTTCCTTTTGTGGAGAAGGCCAGATATCTTTTATACATTACTGTCACTATCGATGTTTAAAACTAGGTCTAGGTTGTCATTGCAAACTCCCTTGGTAGACTTGATTATTTCTTTAACTCTGAGCCACTCTTGCAGGTAATGTGTAAAGAAAACAGTTTCCATGGGCTCTTCCCTAGTTAGATGTAAGAGCAGGAACAGGAGTTCAGATTCTCCCCACAGAGCTAAATGGCCTGTTCATTTTTAGGAAATCAAAGGGGAGGTCAGTGCCTCAATATGCGTGTTTTTAAAAGTAATTCTTAGGCACTGAGCATTCTCTAAAGATCTAATGGTGAAGTCATCCTTTCAGTGGTATTTGACCTCATGCTTAAGTTGCATTTCAGTGTTTTACTGGATAGGAACGAAGTGAGCACGTGTGTGAACCCTTTTGTCATGATGGGTCCTATGAGATGAGACCATCCAGTTCTGGATTTGGCAACTGTTTGTAATCTCAGAATTACCTCTTTTGAAACTTCACTGTAATAACGAACTCGTAACACCTGCCGCAGCAGAGGATGGAACTTGTGATACTTCTGAAGTCCTTGGGAGTGGGCAGCTTGAACATATTTAGGAGTTGGGATTTGTCTCTTCCCAGTAATTGCAGCTGAAGTCTTAGTGATAGTGAAAAATCCAGGATGGGAACCTTCATGAAAGAAATGCAGAATGAGCTCTCACCACATTCATCATATGGATGCACAGTAGATTCATTTTTAATCATATTGATTTTAAAAATGCATGAGTAAGGGAGCAGAGTCTTTGACTATCATGTTTTAAAATAATGATACTAGTAAAAAATAAAACCAGAATACTCATTTGTAGCTGCTTATAAACAACATTTTCCTTGGCATTATGCTCCTCATCAGGCACTGTACTATTTGCTTGTTAAGAGCAAATGCCCCGTAGGAGTAGACACAAAGGTGCTTTTTACGCTACTGCCAACCAAAAGATACTCAAATGGAAACGTGTTTCTTATCAGCATCTCAGTGCCTGTGATGTTTATTTCAATACCTGTGATATTTCTAAGATAATATATCTAAATCCACAACATCTTAACCTTTGACTTGCTCTTTTGCCTTACCAGTAAAGAACTCGTTGTCCCACTCCCTGTCTCATTTGTGGTGTTTGGTTTTGGTTTGTT
Organism: Columba livia; assembly: GCF_036013475.1. Classification (NCBI taxonomy): domain Eukaryota; kingdom Metazoa; phylum Chordata; class Aves; order Columbiformes; family Columbidae; genus Columba; species Columba livia. The sequence goes on from NC_088607.1 coordinate 6,329,692, forward strand.
TTTTAGAAGAAAACCAACAACTAGACTTGTAAGGTGCAGAAATAAAAGGTTTTTTTCCTATCCATTAGATTATCTGTATTTTCCAGTCAAAGAGCAAAGTAAAACCATGCAAGCAGAGGTTTGTCATTGCAGCATGTATGTATGTGGAGAGGGTTATTTTGCTTCTGTTGATGTTATCACTGATCAAACTTAGTTTGTGAAATATATGACATTTTTCTATGTGGCATAGAACAAATGTGCACAGACAGAAGAACTGAATTTCCCTGTAAGTAAATCCTGCATCCCAGGAACAACTGCAAACATTGCATTGAACCTCAGGCTTTCAGTGGGTACGTGGAGCTGCTTTGCATAGACGTTAAGATGGGATCTGCTCCTTTTTGTAGAAATTAGGCTGAAGGTGTGAGCACAAAAGGCAAGCAAGAGAAGTTTGATGCCTGATTGCCTGCCTTAAACTCTGTCCTGTTGTGTGTTTCTCAGCTGAAAATTAAAATATTCTGCAAATACACCCAATCCATGTGCTGACAGTTGTTTTATGTTTCGAACACAGTTTGGGCCAAGATCATTTCATATCCCATAGTCATGCCATTTTCTGCTTTCTGTCCCTGTTAACACAGTTGCTGATGCTCTGTCACGGCCTGTTTGTCCTTGGAGGGCAGGAAGGTGGGATGACACGGTGGGTTTCACTTCGCAGTGAGCTGTTGTCTGAACAAATCACACAAAGTCACTAAACAGCAGAAGATGCTGCTTGTACCTTCTTCATCTCCTCCCGCTTCTCTGTTCCCGTTGCATTTCTTCTGTCACACTAACAGACACACTAACACAGAGGTGGGGAGAAGGAGGGTTTGAAAAATCATAGGGAGGGAGAGAAAAATGTTGGAATATTCAGGGTTGGATAACAGTTCAGAACATATTTATATCTTTACTGAAGATTCAGGTTGATTTCAAGTGGTAGAATTTGCATTTGGGTTAAAAACTAATTAGGTCTGTGATGCAAAGAGAGGACCCAAATTCTTCTGATTCTATGGCTGTGGTTCAAAGCTGAAAAGGAATCTATTCCATTTATAAGTTGTTCATAACTTGTAAAATCCTGAAACAGAGCAGCAAGTCTTCCAAAGCCACGCAGTTTTGCCAAGTACCTGCCCCCCGCCACAGCAGGAGGATTGTTTCCGTGTCAGTGCCCGTTACCCTGCCCCAGGGCAGCCCCTCTGGTTTGAAATCCTGATGTCCAAGGGCTTCAAGGGCTCTTTTGGCAGAGCCACAGTCAAACCCAAGCTGCGGGGCATCCCGTATCCAAAGCATCTGTGGAACTTCACTGCGGTGCTGCTGCGTGACTTCTGATCCCTCCAATCTAGGAGCTTTACTATAATTAGGTGAAAGATGCTTTTCATCAGTGCTGAATCTTGGCTGATCAGTGTGGCACATAAATCCATTTCAGTCAGGAGATAAAAAGCGCCTGATATTGAGGGGCTTGGGGTGGTGGGGGAAGAAATGGGGAAAGGCATTTTGCAGGATGTGGGTGCTCTCTGGATAAATAAAATAACAGCCAAATTTAACAGCACCCTCTCCTGGTTCTTGGTAGAACAACAGGTAGGGATGTTCATCTTGAAAGCAAGCCTGCAAATACAGAACAGTTGCAGCCGTTTGTTTCCTCAGACATGATGGACTTGCTGAACTCTTCGTAGGCAATAAATGCAGTTAAATACCACACTAAAATAACAAAATGGCTCTGGTTTTCATTGAAGGTGGTTGGTGCTACTCTGATCAGAACTTACTGAAAACATTAGGGGATCCCTGTGTATAAGAATATTGTTTAAATTGCTTAGAAAGCTGGCATGCTGTTACACGCTGGTGTCTGCCGTACTTCTCCATTGCTTGAGCTTTTCCAGAGGTACCGTACCTAAAAGTCAAAAACATTGTCTACCTGTAATCCTGTGCTACCCTTTGGCTTTGTAAACCTTGTTTCACTTTACACACAAACGTGCAAACCTAAAGAAAATCAGTTTGCTGAGCAAAGTGATGCCGCATGGGTGGGGATGGGGAGCGTTACCCACCGTTTCATGTCTGAAATTGCCACCGATGGCACGTTCTGACACCGGGTGATAAATGCGCGGGGGCTTTTTATTTGCTTTGTGATACCAATTTCCCGAAGGAATCCCAGACCCGAGGAATCGTGGGGGTCAGGGGGATTTGGGGATTGGGAGCGCGGTGCCGCCTGCAGCTGCGCCAGAGCTCCAGCTCTATCAGCATTAACACATGTGGTTTCTGCTTCCATCGGGCCTGTTTCAGCCGCCCGCGGGGTGTGACTGCTTGGGAGCCTTTGATTAGATAGATTCCAAGTGTTTTTCCATGTCATTAATAAAAAGAGGTGTGAACTTGAAATAGTTGAACATTTTATGCTAACAATTGCAGCACTAAAGCTCTCCCAAAGTTACAAAAAATGCACTAATTTAGAGGTAAGTTAAAACCTTTCAGGTTCTTGTTCAAGCTCCAGTCCAGAGGAACAGCCTGACCTTTTTTTCTCCTCAGTTCCTGTTCTGTATTTACTGACTTTGTAATTTTTCCATGGTTTGCATACTGGGTTTAGACATTCTTTCCCATCCACAGTACATACAACACAAAAATGTCCTTTTTGCATATCTGAAATGCTACAGCGATTGACCAGGCGACAAAGAGTATAAAGGGCACGTTCAATGCCCCTCTTTTAGTCTGCAAAGCGATACTGAATGATGTGAAACCCTAAAAACTGAAGGACAATGGCAACGCTGCTACGGCCGTCACTGGGACCTCAGGACACGACCAGATCACAGGGGCAGAGTTTGGTGTTTCCTGCAGGAGCGAGTGGCTCCCAGAATGGACGGGAAATCCCTTTCTGTGGCTTTTCTTGCGCTATTCTATTTGCCACTTATTAAAAACCAGGATTTTCAACATCCTGACCAGGCCAGTTGGCAAATCCGCGGGTCTAGAGGAGACCTCTTGGGATTAAAACTACAAACCAGCGTGTAATGAAGATAATGGGACTCACACAACCCCTCCAGCTGCTGCTCGCTCCACGTCTTTGACTCCCAATCTCGTTAAGGAAGTATGAAATTACCAAGTTTTTTTAGCGCAAAGCTTTCATCCTGAAGCCAGAAGAGGACGAGCTGTGTGTTTCATCCTTTCATCCCTTTTCCCCACCCACTTCCTTTCCTACCACAGAGAAATAAGTGAACTCTTTGTGATCTCGGCTTTTGGAAGGTTTCACCTCCCAAGCTGCTTAATAGATTATCAGCGGCGTCCCCGCTAACAGATGGCTGGAAGTGACAGCAGCGCTGCAAACAATTAAGTAAATTATTTCCATCTCGGGACTGCTCTCATTCACTATGTTATGTAGCTCTTAAGCATTTTCCATCCACTTGGGTGAATGTTTGTGTATCGTTTACGGGACACGAACAAAATCTCTCTGAAGCAAAATTTCCAACCTCAAGGCGACTTGTTATTTTTGGAGTCATCATTAGGCCTCGGGCAAAGATTTCATGGAAATCTTCTCCTCTGTAGTTGGGCCAATAACTCTGTAAACTTAAAGCTGAACTGTCTGTTTCTGAGCTCGAGATTAGGCAATGAACCGACCTCTCGCTAAGCCACAAGCAGCAGTCAGAAAAACCACCGAGTGCGGCGATTTTTTGGGTAATTGTTTGTGTTCGTTATTTTGACTCTTTGCTCTGATTTGCTAAAATATCCCTTTCATGTGCAAGTGTGGAATGTTCCTCTGCGAGAGGACAGCTGCCAAAGCCTGATGCAGTCTTTTTTGCTTCTTCTTTCATTTCCCTCCCCACCCCCCCAGCTTCAGAAGAGAGGCTACAAGCTGGAGAAATAGAACTTGAAGCGCTGCGGCTTTTCAGGGCTCAGCGTTTTCAAAGAGGGATGTCTGAGGATGTGGCTGCGCCCTGACAGACCCCCAGCAGGGCGGGATGGGGCGGAGGGAAAGGGAAACGGCACAGCCGGGCTTGTGTGCAAAGTCATGCTGTTAAAATTCAGCTGTCCTTGTGTGCGTAACTGGCGTCCCAGCAAAGCTCTGCAGCTGGATAGCAAAAAGTGGGGGGAATCAGTCTATGTGCAAAAAACACCTTCATGATCTGCTAAATAAAGCTGAGACAGCCCAAGCAGCAACTGAAGTGATGTAAATGAAGAAGAAGGGCGTTAGTCTGCATTCGGACCCGTTTGGGGTTTGGCCCCGTGTGAGATAACTGCGGTGAGACCAAGGCTGAGAGCAGTGCGGCTGCAGCTGTGCTGTGAAAACCCTGATTCGCTTCTCCATCGTTTCTTCTTTGTGCCTATGGATGAGTTGAGTTTCACACTAAGGTCTCCAAAAGAACAATGTGGGTACGTCCTGCTCACTTTAATTTCACTTGTGTGGCAGCAATCTCGTATTAAGCAGCATCTTGCTTCAAGGCACATCTTGTTCCAGCAGGTTGGGAGATGCATGAGCATCTGGACTGCAGCAGAACGAAGCACCCGCTTCCAAGAGGGTGTGAATTCCTCACACCCACCCTCTCTTCACTCTCTGTGGTCTTTGCCCTGCTCCTTCACCCCTTCAATTTTGCGTAGGCATAACCCACACCAGGATTATTGCTTTATTTTTCTCCTTCATGCTCTCTTTCAAAGCTTATAAATACAGTGTGTGTGGGTGCTTGTACCTCTGGAGGGCTGATGGATCACAGGCATTCCTAAATACCCTTTAAAAATGACCATTTATCATCACAGGAAAAAAAGACAGTGATGGGAAAAATAAGTAATTGTTACTGAGCTTTTCTAAAACAAGGAAAATCGCGGCTCACAGTAATGTGAGCATCGCTGTTTTCCATTCAAAAGTACGTTAACTTGTTACAATGTGTAACCTGTTCTATAACGTGTCAGGATTATTTTTTTCCCTACCGCTTAGCTGTATCGCACAGTTCTGGTGCACTCGTGTACCTCCGTGGCAGCCAGCAGTGGGGGTGTTGCTGGCCATCCCCTGGCCTGCAGAGCCGGCACGTGGCAACGTGGAGCAGGAACAGGAGCACAGAGGAGAAAGTTACAACACCCTTGACCAAGGTATGACCAGTTTTTCTATTTGGTAATGTATAGAAGCCGTATAGAAAAGTTGCTTTTAAAAGCACTCCTTGTTCTTCAGAGATATATAAGAAGTTACAGGACGGGTGGGTCATGGAATCACAGAATGTCCTGGGTTGGAAGGGACCCACAAGGGCCATTGAGTCCAACTCCTGTCCCTGCGCAGACAACCCCACAGTTCACACCGTGTGTCTGTGGACGTTGTTCAGTTTGTTCTTGAACACTGTCAGGTTGGGGCCGTGACACCTCCCTGGGGAGCCTGTTCAGTGTCCAGCACCCCCTGGGTGAAGAAGCTTTTCCTCATGTCCACCCTAAATCATCTGGCTATACCTTGCAGCAAGTTATTTATGGGGGCCTGGACATGCCTGCTGCGGGTTGGCATTGCCGTGGCTGTATCTGCTCAATATGCTTTCCAAATGCAGGTACCACCAAGGCTGCAATCCCCTTTATTTCTACAGATAACAGCACTAATTTAATGGTGATTTAATCAGGTGACAGCTTTTTGATCTGCTGCAGGTTGCATTAAATTAACACCATTAATAGGTTTACATTTTGGAGTCCTGTCTTAGATGCTTGTTAGAATTGACAGAGCCAGAGATACAACCTCCACCACTACATTAATTCTGGGATTTTCATGTGCTTAAAAAGTACCTAAAATTTGCAGCTGGAGCCAGAGAGGGATTTTGCTCAATGCTCTCCTTGCCCCGCTGCAGGAGGGAAGGTAGAGTCAGCTTTTAGATTTAATGTCGTGGAAAACCTGTCGTAAGAGAACGGTGCTCAAATCTCAGACAGAATCGTGGCAGGAGGGTGACACTGCCTGGTAATCAATGGGGGGGAAAGAAAGGAAAGGGAAAGGGAGAGGGAAAGGGAAAGGGAGAGGGAAAGGGAAAGGGAAAGGGAAAGGGAAAGGGAAAGGAAAAGGGAAAGGGAAAGGGAAAGGGAAAGGGAAAGGGAAAGGAAGGAAGAAGGAAAATAAAACCCTATAATTTTTAATAATCTGCCGTTGCCTTCCCGTGGCACCCCCTGCTCTGGGCGGGGCCGGCAGGGGGCGCCCTGGCGCCGTGTGCTTGGATCCCGGTTCGGATCCTGCAGGCGGCGATTGGCTTTTGCTTTCTTTTTTGGGGGGAGAGGGGGTATTTTGGCTTTACCGGTTGCTGTGTGTTGTTCCCGGACAGTCTGAGGTGGAATCACGGGCGTTTGGGGTCGGATTTTTGTTATATGTCCTCAAAGGAACACAAAGTGATGGCGGTGGGGGGACAATCCAGCTCATCCCCTGCTCCTCCCAGGCTCATCCCGGAGCCACCAGCATGTCCAGGGTCCATCCCCACAAGCCCAGAGGAGCTCAGGGGCAGAACAGCAGGTGGGGAAGGCAAGTAAGGGGTCAGCAGAAGGGACACTGTGTCCTGGGCCCCTCTTGGGTCTGTCCCGGAAAAGGCATCAGCCCTGTTGTCCAGGTGTGAAATCCATCGGGATGAGTCAATGCCAGAGCACCTTTTGGACTGAGAGGAGTTATTTCATGGGATGTGCAGGAGAGGAACCAAAAGCAGGGAACTGCAGGGACTGTAGGTCATCGTGGGGAAGCAGAAGGAAAAGGAGGTAAAAAGGGCTGGTCTCATCTAAATAGTTCCCTTGTTGGTGCACTGGCCATGCCCTGTGCATGGTTGGAGGTCCTGTGTGCCTGTGGTGGCAGCAACAGGTGAGAACAGGGTTTGTGGACATATGTGCCACCAACTGGAGTGACACTGGGCTGACAGGAGCTGGTGGTGCCAGCAGTGGGGCGAGTGCGAGCAGGCGAGTGGGTTCTAGTGCCCATCAAGCCGGAAAGTGGGTGAAGTTGCCTCTGAGCGCGGGGTGTGTGAGTCTGTAAGGGGGAGCCCATGGGACAAGGTGGCTGCCGGAGGGACACGGCGGGGAGTCCCAGCCCTGTCTGAGAAACCATGGAGTCTGGAGATCTATATGGCCAGACTTTGGTGTGTTTCTATATGCACGTATGTGTACATACAGTGTATATGTGTGTTCTGTGTGTGCTGGGAGCACCTGCTCAGCCTTGCTCCTGGTTGAACCGGAGGGCATGGAGCTGTGGCAGCCCTGGCCTGTGGGATCCGGACTGACTCCCCCCAACATGTAAACCCCAAGCGGGTGCTGCGTCCTGCCCTGCCGGCACAGGGCTGCTCCGAGCACTGTGTGTCAGCCGGGGGGTGGCTTGCTGAGTGCTGGCTGGCAGGAGGTGATGTCTGAAAGTGCTTTTCACCCTTTGGGCTGCAGGCAGAGCTTCACCTCTGGCTGAGCTGGGCAGTGGGGGTCCCCACTTGTGAGGGGAAGGGGACACAGCTGAGGCATCCCCGGGCTCCGCTTGGTGCTTGGAGTAGGGAACACCACCTTCCCCCTGCTCCTGCTCCAAGGCTTGTAGCTGGTGGAAGGATCCCACAGTGCCAGCTGAGGTGGCAAGAGACAAGGCAAGGTGACACTGCAGCAAGGGGACGGCTGGAAGGAAAGCAGAGCACCAAAACAGGGCGTTTCTGGAGGATTTTGACTGTGTTCAGGTATTATCCATACAGTCTCCAAAGTCTCAAACAGAGCAGAGGCCACATGGATTTGAGGAGCTACCTTATTTTTAACACTCGCTTGCTAACTTCAAACTACCTTTTTATCACTCCTTCTTTCCAAGATGATTTAGCACAGGGGATCTTCTGCTTTCCATGGAAAACTATCTGGAGGTCTTAGGGTCCTCTGAGAAACGAAGAGAGAACAGTCCTGAGGGTCTTCTCTGAAACTGCCCTCCTGCCCCAACACAGAACACAGGCAGAACCCAAGCCTTCCTCCTTGGGCAGGATGCACTTGCAGCAACATTGTCCCAGCAATGACATTTTCTCTGGCCACCAAGGGAGCAGTCCCAGGGAAAACAACCTGGGCTTTCTAATCGTGCTCTTCACTCTCATTCTCTGCCTGTGGTATTTTTGGTAGCACTGACAAACGTGACATCATGGATGGGTTTTTCATTCACTTGCAAATACTGTCCTGCTACTGGAGATATGTTTTAATATATCTGGAGAGTTGCAAACAGAGCTGTTTCCAGAAAGTGCAGGATGAGTAGAATACCAGGGACTCAATGCATGTCGGCAGAGGGCATCACCTGTTAGAATATCAACCTGTTATCACTGACGTGACTTATGCATCAATACTTCTCTGTGCTTTCCTCTCCATACAAGCAAGTTCTGCAGACAGAGATGTGGAGAGTTAAAGCTGAGCTTTACTCAGCTTTACTGTCAACTTCTTTGCCATCATTTCCACAGGTGTCTTGGCCACCTATAGCAAAGGTGTATGGGATGGAGTGGTTGTGAAAGCAGCAGAGACTGAGGTGGGGAGGCCAGTTTGTTTGTCTCTGTGTGAGGAGAGAGGGAATTGGAGGCAGAGCATGGAGGGAAGATGTTGGGGAAGTCAAGGGGAACAGAGCTGGTTCATATCTGAACTTGTTACCAAGCGCAGCATGCAAGTGTCAGGAAAAATCAAGTAAATACCACCGAGACAAAAAGCAGACAGGGAACCAGGATATCTGTGAGATGAGAAATCCCGTGTGTTTAGGGGGTTATTATGTACTTGTCCAAAAGAGGAGAAACGACCCCAGTTGAAGGGGCCGGGACCCCAGGAGCTGCACCTTGGGCTCTGTGTTGCTGACAAACCTGTCAGCTCTTCCTTGCCCTCATGCTTTCGCAGCTCAGTTTGTCCCCAGGAAGTAACACCCGAAGAGGGCAGAAGAACAGGCATACAGTGGTCCTGAGCCTGTTGAGGTGCCCGGTGGAGTGTGGGAAGGTCCCTCACTGACACCGGTTAACCTGCGCACAGGTTGTATAATAGCTCAACACAGTTCAGGTGCTGAACACAGACAAAATTAATGCATCTGATGGACCAAATCACACCAGAGCTGTATCTGCGACAGTCACCTTGTTTATAACTTTTAATATGACTTTTGCTCTGTTTTCCCCTCTCCCCTGGATTTTACTCAGCTGTAGCTTTGCTAATGCCGCCTTATGCTTTGAAGTTGCCAGGGGATGACGGTGGGCAGATGAGGCACTTTGGGCTTGTGGAATAAGCACATTAGCTTAATGCGTCTGCAACACCTGGCAGCGTCAGTGCTGCCATTAAGTGTCCACCTTTAGTCTCCAGAACTAATCCCTTGTGGAGGGAGGAGGCTGCTTTTATATTAATACCATTTAGAGCGCTTTTCTTGAAGATGCGCAGCGCTGTAAATGCGCTAAAAAACCACCACTGGCGTCAACAGGTTCGGGTGAATGAATTCTCAAGGCGGAGCAGCTGGAAGCAGGGACAAGGACATGGCACGCTGAACAGGGCTGTCCCCAAGGGACCAGCTGCTTCCAGACACCCAGCCAGGAAGCTCAGAAACCCGTATTCAAAAACAGGAAAAGAAACAAAGAATGAAAAGTCCCGAGGGTCTCGTTCTGGGGAACTCAGTGGCAAAGTTCACAGCTCCACAGCTGCTTTATTCCTGACACAAAGGGTCCACCTGTCTGCTCCACTTGGGAAAGTTTGTGCAGAAGGACAGCAGAGTATAAATCAGAATATTCATCATAAGCGCCCAAAGCATCGCTCCCAAGTCAGCTTTACATGTACTGAGAATCGTGAGGTTTCTCCTCATGTAGCTCTGCTCTTAAATTGCCCTTCGCCCCCTTGGAGAGCAGGAATTACATTTTTTATTCTTTTTTTCCGTCTCTTATTTAACATTCCCTTCTAATACTCTACTTCCTGAACTCTAAGCACCCCTAATCCCTTTCCTGTACTCCAATCTACAGTCAATTTTAAAAAGAATCAGAAGCACTGGGAGATATAAATGTAATTGTGGCTCAGCCTAGCGAGTGAATGTTTGCTCCGGGTTTAAAGCTGGTGATTATGACAAAAATCTCTCTATCTGGGCCAGGAGTCTCTGGTGAAAATCCAATAGTAAACACGCCACGTGAGGCAAGCATTTGACATCTGCAAACGGGTGCCATCTGTTTCTTCTTTTAAGAGTATTAGCTATCTAAGAAAGGAAAAGAGATGCACGAAACTTGGTCTGAGGTCAAAAGAGTGCGAGTGAGATCAGGGGTTGGATTGCCAAGTAAAACAGTGTAGAGCTTCACACCCCCACAGCCTCTGCTTTTGTTCTGCAAGTGGAGGGGAGATACTTGGAACAAAGTCACACCGTCCAGATTTGGGGGAAGTCTGAGACTTGTGTTGAGGGTCAGACCAAAGCCTTTTCTGAACGAGGAACCCAGTAACCTCAGAACACCAACATTTTGGCTCAGCCTTTTACAATTCTGCTTCTGCCCGCACCCCCCGCCGCTCACATCTGGGCAAGGAACAGCTCGTTGCTCCTTTTCCTGACAGACTTTGCTTCCATAGTTGCATAAAAATACTTAGTCTTCAAAGCATCACAGCTTCCTGAAGGAAGCTTTACTATGGAAGGGAATCCACACTTTCCTAACACAAATGAGGTATCTTTAACTAGGGAAAATATTCCTCACCTTGAAATAAATTATCATTAAATTAGCATAGCTTTATTTTTTTGCTGCAAGGCTTTTAATAATTTATATAAAAAGTGTTACACGATCTATTTATTACTTGGGTTTGGATCTGATTTTGGACCCCAGGTCCGGTTTTGGATTTGGACTTTTATTAACATGTGTCATTCAGTGGTACTTTGAAAAACAAAGCATTTCTGTTTTGTGATTTGTGATTAATTTGGAATGCTATCAATCATTCACCTTATGTATGATACTTAAAGGTTGGATATATAAATAGACCAGTTCTTATTCGTTGAAGGGGTTTTGGGGAAAATGCCAGTGGTTGGTGACAGCAAGGGTTGTAGAAACCTAAATAATTCCTTGCATGATGTTTCTTTTGAATGATTAACTCCCAGGGCAGAAGAACTGCAATTTGTGGCCACAACCTGTTCATGCAAACTACTATAAACAATGATGGCTTTTCTGACATGGGGAATGGTATAATAATGTGCCTCTCCATTAAAAAAAAAATAAAAAAAATGAAAAAAAGTGCTTTTTAAAAGAGTCTAAAGGTTTGGATATAAGGTGGGCAACTAACAAAGCCTACGCACTGCTGAAAGTCATGTTTCTTTTCACTGGGATAATGTAAAGTTTCATGTTAAACAGGATAGAGAGCTTTACTGAAGAGAGAGTTACCTTGGCCCCATGGGATGCATTAATGACATGGTACGAGAAGGAGCATGGGATTATGAAAGAGCAGACTCCATGAGCCCCAATTTTGGACTGTGGGAGTAGAATCAGAACCTCCCATTAACACAGAAACGTGGGACCTTTCTTTTAAAATCTCCATGCGAGTCGCACATTGTATGTAGCACTCGCATATTCATTAAGCACAGCGAGCAATTACAGATTGAAAGCTGCTGGTGTCTCACTTTAACCAGGAAAACGCTTTCAGGGGAGAAGAGGGAATGAATTTTGCTAATGAGAGGTTTTCAGGCTGCAAGGTTATATGGAAAGAGGGAACTCTTCACTGTGTTGACGATAAGGGTACGTTGGCAGGTCCCCTGCAAAGCCCCTGCACTCACAATAGGTTCCGTCCCCTAAAGAGTCAACAGCAGTGATTTTGCACAGCTCTTATTTCACTGAACCAGATGACAACTGTGGGCAGCACCGTGAATACCTGGGTCTGTGACACAATAAAAGCTCTCCATTGCCAGTGAAATTAGCTGGACTCCTGCTGCTGCTGCGTTTTCTTTCTCCCTCTTCTCGTGACAGTGTATAAGGCAAATTCTGCCACCCCTGCTTGTCTCTGCGTGGCTGGAGCAGTTCAGACCTGGATGGAGTGACCTGGCCTAAAGAGTTACAGACAGGACCCATGTCCTGCCTGTCCACAGTTACTTGTTGGTCCAGGTTTGCCTGGAACACATCGCCAAGACAACTTTGGCTCAGACAATATCTGAAAGATTTGGGAAGGAGGAGTAGTAAATAAATAAATACATATAGGGTGGGGTTTTTTCCTGCTAAATTGAACCAGGAGAGTCTTTTAGAGGGATATTGGGTGCCAATAAGTCTTGCTAATGCTTTGCTAAGTTTTCTCAGGTACTACTAGCAAGGTCACATTGTACTTCTGCATTAAGGTACCATTACGTGTAAAACAACAATGCAACTAATCAGGGCTGCATCAGGGATGACTCACAGTTCTACTACTTTGTGAGCATCATGACATCTCTACATGCAAATTGTTGCCATCAGCCTCGTATGTGAATATGTGTGTGGCTCATACAGAGCTGTGGACACAGACCCTGACCCAGGGTGGGTGCAGCTGAGATGGTCACTCGTCACGAGGGCTCTGCCGTCCGCCTGAGGATTGTATTACCCTCAAATGAAAAAATGCTAGAGCTGGTAAAAAGCGGCATTGCATTTGGGTAGCAAAGAACTGGATGTCACCGTTTACGTGAGTTCTTTACTTTTGCCTGACCTGCTTTTGTGCAGCGGCCCTGAGCCCGCCAGCTGCCATGTGCCCGACCGTGCAGAGCACTAACCCCAACCCAGCTGATGGTCGCGTGGATCAAATCCAAAGCTCTTTACAGTTCACGGTCAGTCCTTTGGATACGCGCATGCAAATACCTATGGACACCCTGGATAGATATGGATTTCTAGTTCATCATTTCTAGTTCATAAATTTTTGCACACACATATTCAGATCATGCAAATATTTACAGATCTGTTGGACAAGCTAGAAGCCCTGGAGGTTGAGGGGATTGTAAACCCCTCTAGCTACCTTCCACAAGCAGCAGTGAGCACAGTAATTACCCCATGGCATGTGATGGGGTAATTACTGTGGTGGTTCATCCCCACGACCAGTGCTCTGCATGCAGACTGGTGGTGGTGGGGCAGAGGGTGGAGATGCTGCCATCTCAACACTGGAGGACATCCACTGGTGCTGGGGACAGCAAGGAGCCCATGCTGCTAAAGTTCATGACATACCAGCTATTGCAACTACATACACTTATCTGTTGTGAGCAGATGATACCACTAACGTATCTTTAGATCAAAACCATGGAGCTGTTTCCCTCACTGCCCTTCATGCACAGTATTTAGATTGTAAGCTGTTCAGGGCAGTTGTTTCTTACTGTGAACATTTTTGCAGCTTTGGCTGAGGGGAATCTTGCTCTTACCATGGTTCCTTCCCAAACCGGTGCTGGTGCTGGGCTGTTTGAAGGCAGCGCATCCCTCTCCAAATAAAACCAGCAAAGCAGGTGAGGTGTCCTTTGCTCTCCAGGCCCGTAGCCCATCCCAACCACACCGAGGAAGCCTGGTGGCTTGGGCTTGCTTGGAAATGATTTTTCATTACAGCTGTCTGCACTGTCTTTCTTGACTTGTCGGTTAATTGTGTTGACTTACTCACCGTTTGCCTTGCTGGGCAGAATCACAGAATCACAGAATGTTAGGGATTGGAAGGGACCTCGAAAGATCATTTAGTCCGCAACATTTTGCTGTCGGGATCCCTGTTCAGGGATCGGCTCCGGCGTGAGCCCGGTGACAACTCCAGCACCAGGCCCGATGATCTCCTCTAATTGCTGCCGCGTCAGCAGTGTCATTAGACTGTCTGAGATGACGTGATGAGATTTGGTAATCCCTGCAAAATCCCCCCTCACCTGAACCCTTTGCGTTCATGGCTCGGATTTACCGACCTCCTGTGAAGAGCTCTCAGGGGATAAAAGCGGCATTAAGGGCTTGAGGGTTTCAGACCTCAGTGAAGGCATCACCTGCCGGTGATCTCCAGGAATCCAGTTTAGCGAGAGCCGTCCTGCTCAGAGGTGTTAGACTGTTGTGTGCGCTGGCACTCAGCACCACAGATCGCCAAGGGACTCACGGGATGGTGCATTAGAGGAAAACTAGAAGGATTATTGCAGAATACACATCGCTTCCAAATTCTCCTGCACCGCGCTGAAATGGAGGGACCTGCCTCAGTGATATGCCTGAGAACTTGCTGCATAAAAGACGCTGGGCCGCTCAATTTCGCTGAAAACCCACCCGAGCTGGGACATCCCCACCTCCCCAGGAGCTGCAGCGGCGCCCGCAGGGCAATGAGACAACGGCGGTCAAACAGCGTCAGCATGTGCACCTTGCCCATCATCCCGGAGTATCCAGGCTTCCAGGACATTAAGGTGTGTATGAAAAAACTCACTTTGCAATATCTAACTACTACCTATTATTTTGCTAGAATAATCCCCCCACTTCCTGCTAAGTTGGTATTTGATATGATAGTAAGTTTTGGGTTGTGTTTTGGTATAGAAAAGCTCAACTTGAAAGACATTTATTCTGCTGCATTATTAAGTTAGTTATTACATTTTAAGTTGATTATTAATTTTTGAACATTTTTTTAAAATGTTGAGGTAGGAAGGAGAGACTACTTGTTAGTCAAGTTTTAGTGTTCTTCAATTACCTAACATATTCCACAAGTACAAGCACTCTAGGCAGGGTCATTAGATTTGCTGGGTCTCTTCCAGAATGAAGTGTGATGGAATAGTGAGAGATCAAAATCTTGATTACTCTTCGGTTTACATGGCATGTCCAACCCGCTATTTCTCCTTTGCGCTCAATGCTTTTCATTCATTACTGGTAGGCAACATGCCAAGAGCTGCTGATGAAGTGCCCTGCTGAGAGATTGCTGGGCTCTGAAACCAGATTTGTGGCTGGACCCTTAGACTTAATTAGCAATTGTCAAAAACTGCATGAACGATGGCTTTTTTTAATACCAAAGGCATTGTCAGGCATAATAAACGATTGCAAAATGTTCCATGATCCTGCTGCGGCTGTCGTCTGCATACAGTATAATCCTTTTATTGATTTGGAGCATTAATATAATATAAACCAGTTCTTGTTTCAAGTCGAGCTGCTAAGGTTTATCAGAGAAAAAGCCACAGTCCAGTGTAACTTAGTGCACAGAAACCTGCTGTTGCTCCTGGTGAGCTGGGACAGGCCGGGGTGTCTTGAAATACTGGTGAGAAAGGTGGAAATGGCCGAGCAGTAACTTCCAAACCCCACGGGGCATTTAACCGTGGACATCGGAAGGCAATATTTTGCATGGTGAATTTCTAGCAACATTTTCTCTTGCAGCCAATAAAAGGGCTTGCAGCATGGATGCTTCTCTGAAATCAACCTAAAGACACCCACTCATGTCAGTGGGGGCTGGATCAGGCCTTTCTTTGACTGTTCAAGTAACTCAAGTATCAATTTGGCTGGTTAGCAAGGAGATGGGCATCTTATGATGGGAAAGGAGGAGGAAACTCCATGGGCATCTACAATATGCTGTGGGGTAATAATAATAAACTTCGTAGTTTTAAGATGTAGAAATACATTGTATGTGAAAATTGCAATTCTTTTAATAATAGGCTGCAGAGCGGATTTAGCTGGGAGTAAGGAATGGGGAAAAGAAGAAAAATTGTCTTACAAGTGGGATCTGGTTTTACCATGGGGAACAGCAGCTACAGGCCAGTGAGATTTGAAAAGAATGAACCTGATGTTGTGTTAATACAGCCAGGTGGGAGGTTCTTTCAGAATATTAGATTTTTTAGGGAGGCTACACGACATTGTGGCAGAACATCAGTCGGTGGGAGGTGAAAGCGCTCAGCATTAACCTCGGCCCAAAGGACTGCTGTTCCAGAGACAGATTGGTACCAAGCCACTGGGTCTTCACGGAATTTGGGTTAAGAACCTAAAATTTTCACTAACAGCTGTTTACAGTATGGAACCATATACTTCAGGTCCTTTTGCTACTTAAACCAGCATCTTTTAATTCAGATTCTCTTCTCCCTTCTGCCCCCAACCCTGCCTCTCCCTCCCTGGCTCTCTTTTAAATAGCTATCAAGAAATTATTTGGAAACTCCAGCCTTCAACCGACTTTTCCAGGATTTGGAAAGAGGCAAGAGCTCCTCATCACGGCCGAGTAATTTTCCTAACAGAGCTTCGTTAGTCCATTGCCTGGGGAGCTCTTCAAGAGGCCACTTGAAAGGCCACCCCACAACCGGCAGCGGCTTCCACGACAAGCCATTGCAGGAGTATTTCAACGAGAGGCTGATGGAGCTCCGGAACTACGAAAGTAAGAGGTCTAACAGGAAGACGAAAGTATTCGCTGATAAGAACCAGAACCCCTTCGTCAGCCGCCGAGGATCCCGGCGCAGGAGCAGCTGCGGCGCCGTGGTGATGGTCGGGCACGGCAAGGACGGCGAAGAGTCCTGCAGCTCCACCAGTCAAGACAACCAAAGAATGACGGAGCAGAACCATCCAGAGGAAAGTCAGGATGTGCTGGACCTCTACAAGGGTGACTTGTTGGACGTTTTGACAATGCACATTGCCGCTCCCCTAGAAGCATTTGTGCAAAAAAAATGATACTGGAGCTGGTTGCAGCTTTTCGTGCAGTCCTGAAAGCCAGGAAGAATCGTTCCTGTTCAGCACCATTCTGGCTTTGGTCGTTCATGTGTGTCCGTCCGCTCTGACACAGAAACGTGCTTGTTTGTGGGGGAAAATATTCTCTCATTCTGTGTTCTCGATTAACATTGCATGTCTTTGTTTTCAATTATTTTCCTTGAAGTTTCAGTATAATTGAGATGTAGTTGCGACTTGTTAGAGAGCGATGTTCTAAATATATGCGCCTATGACTTGAATCCTAAAGTTGCCTTAAAAAAAAGGTGATTACTGTCAGGGGAGCACCTTGTTTTCCTAATGTGCAGCTTGTATCAGCTAATCTGGAAACAGACTGTTGTGTTCCACCTAGTTACTCTGCTTGTTTTAAGCCTCTTGGTTTTTATCACGTCACTTTGGCCCAGATCATTTACAGTGATGCTTTGCACAGATGCAAATAGTTAACGAGAAATGACTGATTTTCACTCATTGGCACATATAATCACCAGGTGGATCACTTTAAGTGTTTGATGCTTGAGGAAGCAAACAGAGACGTAAGTTTTACTTTTAAATATGATCAGCCATTATGGTTTCATTTGCAAACTCAAAAATCTTTCACTTATAAAGGATTACAAGGGCAAAGAGGCAAAAGTGCTAGATTTAAGTGAGAATGGTGGAATTAAGTTTGAAAGGCTCCTTCTCTCTTTCCTACTGTAAATATGACAACATAGAAAATTCCCAATGTAATCTGAACTTCAAATTGTTTATTGTATTTTAGTGTTTATCGTGGTTATCTGAGTATACAATGTCAGCTGCAGCTGAACCCTTTTATTATGTGAATGTCAATGTTTAATTCCACGGCACACCAACTGAATAGCAGACCCAAAGCAGGGCAATCATTTTAAGCTTCCAGAAAGAGCTGTGACCGCCTGTGGTATCATTGGCAATAAACTCCTCATTAGAGCGCTGGTTCGAGTTGATGTTTCTCTCTAAGCCCTGGTGAGACCTCATCCCTCCCAGTCCTGGCTTCTCTCCATCACTTTTACCTCCCTGCTCCTCCCATTTCTCCAGCCCTGGTGAAACTGGCCCCAGGTGTGTCTTGTCCCTTCTGCAGTTCATACTTTCCTTCTCCCCAACACTCACCTATTTACAGGAATGTTTATTGTACTGCACGCAGCTCTTGGGCATTATATTTTGACTTTCAGAGTGTGTGAGTGAATGCGGAGAGGAAAGGGCAGCTTAAGGCATCACCAACTACGAGTTTCTCCCCCAGAAAGGGAAGCAAAACAGATAAGACTCATTCCATGTTCCTTTCCCAATCTGGGATCCATAGCATCTAATGGAATACTGAGAGCTCTCAGTCCTTTGTGTGTGGGAGAAAGCATTATATACTTAGGCTAAATGGATTTTTGAGCATTCAGGGCTGCCTTACTGCTGCAAATGGAGGGGAGCAGCCAATTAGGTGAGATTTTCCCTGAAGGAAAATATTTTTTGAGATTTAAATAAAAGTCTGAAACACATAATGTATTAGCAGATGTCATAGAGGGGATGCATCTGGTTTCCATTGCAAATCTGCCAGAGGTTAGTTTCTCCTCTAGGAGTGAACGCATAATAATAACATGCTATTATGGGAGGGCATAATAATAACAGTGCATAAGGACAAGGGAACAATATTAATGGAACACAGGCAACCATAATTCTTTCTTTTCTTAAGCGTGTGGCTTTGCACCCTTAAACATGTGCTTTTGAAGTTTAGTTTCGCAAGTCACTTCCTACCCACAGGCTTTTGAAAAAGGCAAAGTGCCTGGTGTTTAATCATTATCACACTGCAACGAGCCCACATCGGCAGGTCGGAGCATCTGAGCCTCTCTGCAGAGCTCTGCCATGGGACCAATGGGGGGCATGGGGCATGGAGCCTCGCACTGTTAGGGTGCTACCGACGTTTGCTGACAGCACAGGAACAAACCTTCCTTTAATTAAGAAAAGAATTGGCAGTGATAAACTGTAATTATTAAAAAAAAAACCCAACGAAAATCGGGTAAAATTTACCCAAGCGCCTGTAAATGGGCTATTGATACTGCTCAGCCTCTGCAGCAGAGTTACTTTCCTCCGCTCAGGACAAGTCAAAGCACCAATTTTTAATAGGCCCTAGTTTAATATTGTTTTTTTTACTTCTACCGTATGCAAAATATGAAATGGAATTACAAAAGCCAACAGATCGCACCCTGCCTCGGCAGAAACTTGTATTGTCTCCTCCCTCAGAAGGCCCTCCATAGACCTGAAGTTGCACAGTCAGGCCCATTTATGGTATTTTTCAGCTGTAAAGCACCCTAAGGGATTTAAAAAGTTGTCATGTTTTTTTTAATTGGATTTCATTCAAAGCAGTGTAATAACGCTCCTCTGAGAGGCTGCATGTCTCACGCTGGAGATACTGGAAAAGTCTAAGGAAGATTACATCTCCCAAGAGGGAATATATCTAGATGTTGCTGTACAGAGAGGACATCAAGTTACAGAGAGAACAAAACCACCAAGAACTGTTAGAGAAGGAATAAAATGTCATCTCACATCTTCTCACATTGTTAAAATCTTGTGAAAAATGGCTTGGGTTTGTTTGGAAAGTGATAATACATATGACCTGAATTTATGCAGTCTGTTACCTTAGGTTTTTAGCTGTTGGACGTAGCTGCTGCTTTCATGCAGATAATCTGTTTTTGCAATGTTCTTTCATGAAACTTGATGCAAACATTGTTTGCTATTAGCAGTCTCATAAAAATGTTCTTTTTGCCTCTTTGAGAAATTCTTCTTTCTCCTCTTAAAGAAAAAGCACCGCACCACATTCATCTGCCTATTTGTAGCTCAGGCAAAGTCCTCTGTAGGGCCTCATAGATCAGACAGTGCTCAATTTAAAAAAGAATAGCTTGTGTGTTCTGAAGCCTGCACCTCTGCCAGTGACATCGCCATCCTTCCATTGGACTTGTGTTTAAGGTCATGAGGAGCTGTGTTGGTTGCGGGTTTGCAGTGCAGAGGGGCTGGGGGTGTGAGGGTGGAAGGCAGAGGAAGGATTCCCGGGGGAATCCCCACACAACCTGCTCTGGGGTGACAATCTGAACCTCCACAAAGTGATACACAACCTCAGTTTGGTTTTCGGTTCCCTCAGTCCCTGTGAACATGTGGTGCGACGGAAAATAGGAAAGGCAGTGATATTGAAACATGAAGCTACAAAGGCATCTAGCAAGGTACGGGCTGCATCCCACGCTCACTGCAATCACCTTCAAGATCCCAAGGACTTGAGGATGCCCAGTTTGATCACACACCTCATTAAAGCAAAACATACAGTTTTCGTATATTTAAATTAAGGAATTTATTAAAAAAGAAAGCCAAAAAAACAATCAAAACAGTGGTTTGATCTAGATACAGCAGCACTGTGACATTACTAGGACATTATGTACGAAGAATCCAAGCAGCCATAGAACACAGAAGCCTTTATCTTCAGTAACAATCCCAAAATGAAACTAGCTTCATCAAACAATGTTAAAGATCTCCCTGGAAAGAGAAACAAAACCAAATAGACCCTCCCACCCCTAACCCTTTGGATACTAGAATGAGTTTTGTTTTGTACAATACCAACAGCCACTAGCTCTTCTAATTGAGAACACTTGCTTTGATTTATTACAAAAATGATCTGTTGACTCAGTTATGAAAGACAACTTTTAACATTGCTTTAGAAGTGTCTGCTCCTCTTATAGACTACAGTATTAGAAGTGCTTAAAAACATTTAATCTTGGATATGCTCTTGAAACTCAGTCAGAAGGATATTCTGTGTGTGTTTATATACCAAATATGATTTTTGTTTTTTAAAGCAGGTGAAAAGACTAACCCTAATATGAAACCGCAATTTTACAATTTAATTATTAGTCAGATAAGGGCAACCACATGATAGTTCATGAAATCTTTAGGTCTATCTACATTGCTTAGAAACACAAAATAAAGTTTTTACAACTTTCACCTTCAAAAGGCTAAAATGTTAAGTCTTTTAGAAGAGTGTCCAGTGTTTAAAAGGAATGCAATTAAGGGAGACCGCATTCAATACGCATGAAAGGTAACGTGTTCGAGCTCGCTAATAAACACATCTAACAGCTGCGTGTGGGGCGATGAGAAAGGAAAACACATTTGTCATCCTGCCACTACCTGAAATGCTGCTTCTCTGAGAGCGAATCTTCTCTACAGGGCCACTGATTCTCCAGAAAACCCGGAGCTCCCCTTGGAGCCCATTGGTGCCAGGTACGTGGTCGCCTCTTTTCTTTCCACAGCTGGGCCAACGTCTCCATGGTTGACCCAACGTCTCCATGGTTGACCCAACGTTTGCCACACTCACATCTCTGTGACTTCACGCAGCATCTCTCTTAATTGGTACCTAGGATTTCATCTGCAGGCTTGGCCAAAAGAGCGGAACCAATGAATGTTGTTTTGTTCCCTTCCCCATAACTATTTCTTTCCAATGTAAAACAAGAGGAAAGGTTTGTGTGAACACTGCAATTACTAGCTAGCTCTTAAGAAATGAATAGTTTAGCATTTGCACTGTCCTCTTACCTTCTTTTGGAGATGTCTTAACAGAAGCGCAGTGCGTTCTGTTTCAATATCTCCAAGGAACTAAGACAAACCAATGGTAAAAAAGAACCCTAATGTACACGCGTCATCTCCCCAGTCATGTAAATAAGAGCAGCTATATTAAGCCTATTTCAATTAAATAATAATACAAAGAGCTGATATTGATCTCTTCTATGCACGGACTCCAAAGTGTTTTCTATTGATAGGCAGAGAACAGCCCTCCTTGTTTAAGAATGGGAAAACAAAATTGCGCAGAGGTTTGCCCAGGGCAGTGAAGAAAAACGCGGGCAGAATAGGAATTCAAACCACTGCTTCTGGCTCCAGGACATAAACCAAGGAGAATACATCTGCGCCAGCAGTAAAATTCATTTCAGTGAATAGGCAGCAATCCATTTAAAATTGTTTCTTCACAAAGCCCATTTGTCAGTACAGGGGCTTAGCTGATCCAGCTGCAGCAGCTTGTATTTGTATTGTCACAGGGACGTTTGGGGAGGTGAGTGTACAATACTGTTGGCTTTCACCTTCTTTGGTCGCGTCCCTAAAGGAAATAATTTGCAAAATTCTCTGAACCAATTTCTTTCTCTTTTCTTTTTGAAGTTATTACCAGCCAGCACTGCATAAACAATATAATTTAGTACAAAAAGAGATTGTGTCCTGCCTAGCACACAGAAGTGAAGAATTGTTTTAAACTTACGCAGTCGTTCTCTCAGTTTTAGCAGGAGGGTGTTAGTCATTATTATTCTTACTCTAAATAACGGGTAGTATTTAAATTGCAGGTCATATTTGTGAAAGGCTTGCCATAGACAGCTCTGGAACCCTCTGGAGACACTGAACAGACAGATTCTCACAAACTTCACTGCCAAATGTACCTCCCACCATCCCAAGACAGGCGAGAAGCACCCTCGGGCAGGAGAGCCTTGAAGTCTCTGGGTCCCACTCCATTCATCACTGGACTTCTTTGATGCAAGGACAGACAAAACAAGTGGTGCTTTCATGAAACTGGCACCTGTTTCTGAAGCATTATCAGTTTTAGTCTGGGCTGCTAGAGCTCCTGCAGGCTACTTTGTGCTCATGCTACGCACATGAAGGTGCTCTACATCCCAAAGGGCAGAATAACCCAAGGATGGCCTTTCAAAGTGAAGTCCAGTCTTTTCAAAGCTTGTACGGGAAATGGCTAGATATGTCTGATGGGTGATCTCATCTGCACTGAGATATTTAACAAGTGAGCACTACAGATCTGAAGTGAAAAAAAAAAAATCACAGCTGTGAAGCAGAGGTTGAAACACCCGTATCTTGGCCACAATGAAGCTGGTTCCTGCAGCCACCTGTTCCATGGGTGTCCATAAGGAGAAGCAGCTGTGCTATAAGGGTGTGCATTTATTGCTCTTCTAGAAAAGTCCCTGTGTGATGGCTCTTTGTGCAGGCCAAGTGGGTCCCTACTTCCCTGGTCAACCTGTTACACCCAACCCTCACAGGGACATTATCTTTGAGCCACGGCCCAGACCCTGTGCTTAATATGACCTTGTGTCAAGGTTACTCAAAAAGCTGTGAGCAATACGCTGAACCAAGGAAGAATGTGTGATAACAAGTGCCATTGGACACTTGCTGAAGATGACACACACATTATGGCAGTTTTCACACCGTCCTCCAGAGCTCACAGCTTGTCTGTCTTCCTCGTCCTGCCCGTGGGTTTATCAGTATTACAGATTGGTTTCCTGGTTTTCTTTTTAGCTGAGGCATCTCTAAAAGATTGACAGAAACCAGAATTGAAATGCGAGGCTGCGACAGACAAAGCAAGGAATTCCAGCTGGATCCTGAGGTCTGGCTGAACCACATCAAGAACCAGCATCTTTGAATCAGCCGCTTTACTGGGTCGGCCCAGTTGGATTCCCCACTGCTGACGGCACTCTTACCCGTTGCTTCTGCAGCAGGGGGTGACTGCAAACTGAGATGGTATCAAACTGTTCTTACAGATACCTGGTATTGTCTCTGAACTGCCAGTAACCAGCATCCCTAATCAGTAGGGCCAGACTAACACTGCAGTATTGAATTCTGTATCTCCCTAATGCTCAGTTTGATCTCCATTACCTGTTCGGTTTGATTATCTTCACACCTTTTCAAGCTTCACAAGCAGGTTTTTTGCTCAGAAAAAAAACACCTGAGTCATGGCCATCCTTGTAAAAAAAATCTCATTTTAGATAATCCAAGTCAAGAGTACATTATTTGTTATTTTTCCCTTCATCGCACCTTTGTTTAAAAAAGCCTCTCATCCAACCAGACGGAGAAAAAATGCTACAAGACTTAAATGAACCTTGAGACACTGCAGAAAATGAGTAACAAACATCTGGATCAAAAAAAACCTGTAAACTCATTAGTGTTAATCAGACTACTTAGTAAAGATTCAAAAAATAACAACCATGCTTGCAAAATTCAGGATCAGATTGCAAAAGGTTTCTGATTCTTAAAAAGAGCTAAATTTGCTCATCTGTCTATTTAAAACAAGCAACCAGATCTGAACTTCTGTGTTTTTTTTTGAAAGAATTTGTATTGTAACTGGAAAGGAGACACAGAAAACTAGTCAGTCTGGAAAACCATTAACTAATTACTTCTTTCTGTTCCTTTGTTATGTGCAAACCCACCCTAAAAACTATTCACTTTGAATCAAAGCACTAAAAATCCCACTGCAAATGCTCTCCCAAGATTGTAGGTGAACCCTGACTAGAAGATTCCTAGGACTGCTCATCATCGCTACTGATGTATGATACAGATTGAGTCTCTCAGGGCTTGGACACGGAAAGAATGCCACAATTCTGCTGCCCCAGCATCGTAAAACTGTTTAAAGCCTGTCAGCCAGGATAGCAACACCTCAACTGGTTTTTGGTTTCTGTCTCTTCCCTTACTCACTCACTGCTCCCAAGGGTGTGGGATCCAGAGGAACTTCATCCCAGGCTTGAAGTGCATCTAAGCATCCTTCCTCCACACCATCCTGAGGATGCGGGATATCTAACCCCCGCATATCGTCCTCCAAGTATCCAGACTCACTGAACACAGCTCTCGTCATTCAAGGACTTTGCTCTATCCCTGTGTCTCCGCCACTAAAGTCCTAAAGGTGCTGAGTAACAAACCATCCCAGCTGAAAGGAGAGCAGCAGAAGGCACATCTGCTGTCAATCATTCACTGATGTCATAGAAGAAAGTCACCCACCGCTAGTTAAGGCTAATAGCATCTAAGACGTATAAGGCCATCTACAATATATTTGCAATTTGTTCACCAGCTTTCAGGAAGGGGTTTGTGGTTATTAGGGTTTTATTTCCCAAGTGGGAGAGGGTAAAGAAAGAAAATTCAGTCTTTGTGTGCTAAACTGGTAACACGGAGGAGATGAAGCCCTTGGGCTCATAGCTGCAGTTTTATCAGTTTTACCAGAATTACCCAATGAAATATTAATCTCTAAGCCTTCCTCCAACCATCTTTTTCCCTTCCTCATGGTGGCAGGTAGATATTATCAGACATGTTTTTCTGATGGGGAAATATACTTGTCTGTTGTTGCAAAGTGAGATAATGGCAGTCGTGGAAAAAAAAAAAAGAGCTTAGTCTTTCCCTCTAGCCCCCATGCAGCATCCTGTCCCCCAGCACCTGTGCATGGGGTGAAATCAGCTGGGGGTGCACAAGCCTATTGTACACCATACCATTGAAAAGGGATGTCTTAGAGTCACAGAAACAGATCAAATCACCTACTTTTATCGAAATCAAGTGAAATCCCATAAGTGAAAAATCTCCCAGAGCAAGTATGTCTTCCTGCAGAACGTGTTCAAGTGACCGATCAGATTCCTGTTGCCATAAGTAGTTTTACATCAGGCCATGAGAACAGAACTGGAGGTAACAGCCCTATCTGTGCGTAGTGACTTCCACCTCTACAATATTTAATTCCCCTCCTTTCAGAGAGCTGAAACCATCATAGATTTAGTTTATAGCTTATACACAGAGAGAAAATTACTCAAAATTCTGATCTATTACCATCTCTCTAAAATCTTGCATCTTCCATATGATCTGCAATGCCCTCATCTGAGATGGGAGAGTGGTTAAAGCTCTCCCTGAGCACCACCAAGACAGGGAAAAGGAATTTGTGGGTCACACTGATCTGAAGGAGAAAAAGAACAACTTCTTGATGACATTATGGCACACTTACACAGATTCACTGCACATGTACTAGCAATCGGGAAAACTGGAGGCTTCTGAAATGATGTGGCGTTGCATCTTAACATACTTTACTCTTGACAAAGGTGCCCAAGCCCCATCCCCCTTTCTTGACGTTTCTCTGTCAGCTGCTTCATGCAAATCCTGGCCCTGTTCTGCCTCTCTTCTTCATGGCCTCAAGCTGTTTTAGTATGCAATTCCTGTGACTTTCTCACTCAGAGCTTTCTCACTGATAACCTGCATCTTCTTCCCTTCTGCATTGGCCAAATAGAACATACAGATGATAGTCTAAAGAATTTTGGCTATGAAAACTTCCACTGCAACATTACTTCCTTGTACCCTGGGATAACCACACTACCAGCCAACAGGCTTTTAGACACACCAGGCTGACCTTCAGCTGGCCATGATGACAAAAAGGTGTAAAACCATCAGTCTGCGCTAGCCAACATTGCGAGGGCTTGGAGAACCAACCTGAACACATTGGGCTACAGAGGTCCTGCCCACGCTTGGGGGGACAAAGGTTTTCCAATTCCTGTTGAAGGGAAGTAACCATACTTTTTTATTTGGTGTTCCTAGTATCAGTGGGAACAATCTTTCTGTTAATGGTTAAAGGATCCTGGACAAAGAATGATGGAACCAAAGGTGGGACGTATTATTTCATAACTGAAGTTTTATACAATTAAGCTGAAGACCTAATTGTGGAGATGATTCACGGCGTGTTTGGTGTGACACATGAAAGGACTCCAAGCACAGACACAACCTGCAGGTTCTGCTGCTGCTCAAAAGGAGCTCAGATCCTACTCCAAACCTCCACCGCTCAGCTCCAGAAAGCTGTTCTGCATCTCATGGTCAGCACAAACCAGACTATTGACTTTCTCTCTTGCTACCTTGCAACTGTGGAAAGGCCTTGGACTTTTGACTGCAGCAGGGAGAACACAGAGTTTTGCCCTCATTTCAGTAGGTGCAGGTTTCAAGCTCTCGAAAAACAAACCGTTGTTTGCTTTCCTCGTCACCTCTCACTCAGTTCTGTTCTTGCTGTCATTAGAAATGGCACAAAAAGTAGCAAAGGGCTTGAAATACAGTTCCCTTTCTAATCTAAATAAGTGCAAATCTCAGCTGTGCTGGTCCCACGACATCACACACCTTAGGCATAGCAAGTAGCATTCTTGAATGTGTCAAAATCTTGTCTTTTAGCATTTTATGCGAGACATTATGAACTAATGAAGAAATGTATGCAGTGTTGCTGTAAACCAAATATACAAATGTAAAATAATTAAGAAGAAACTGTTCCATTAAAATGCATGTAAATAAAACCCAGTCTGATAAAGTGATTTATGAATATTTTTCTAGATTTACTAAAAAGAATGATTTCTCTTTTGAGGCTCTGGAAGTCTTGAGTCACATTTTTTTTTCTTTTAAAAAAATGTCTTAAAACACATGGCTTTACAGCTGCTGCTTGGAAAATATACACCTCCAAAGTCTGACTTTCATTTAAATACAAATGTACAAAATGTAAACTGAGACAATAGAGAAATTTACAAAACTTTTCTTTAAAAATAATAAAGACAAAATTCAGTTCTAGTATGATGCTATTTAAATACGTGCAAGTAGTCATGTTCATTGAATTTCTATTGCAATGTTCTAAATAGACAAATCGGATTCACACAGTCTTGAGTGCCACCTCCAAAAACAGACCTGAGTGGAAAATTCTTCTTAAAATGCGAGGCTCCACTGGAAGGAATGGATAGAAAAATCTCCATTTGGGGGAGATTTCTTTATTTTATTTCTATTTTTTCACTCAACGGTGGAGGCGCTCTCATCCATAGAAGCTCCATAGATTATAGTGGAAGGATGCAACATGTTGTTTCACAAAACTGAGTTGGAACTAGCTGCTTCCAGTGGAGTTTGAACTTACATGATTTGAATTTATGTGGTGATTTAAACTGGCCTTTGAATTTGGAGAACTCTTTGAATTGTTCTGATGCTGTAGAAGGAGGAAGACAACGACAATTAGATCCCCAAAACACGCTGTGCTTTCTTTTAGGCCAATATTGTTCATTTTATGATGATAATGTACTGACTGGACTGCAAGATTTTGTTTGAAGATCTTTGGATGTAAACTATTCTTCACTTTCTTACCTGCATTCTCTCTAGGTCAGGAGGACCGTGGCAGTTCTTGAGGAATGCAGCAAAGAAGTCTCACTCGAGCTCCAGGAGTCAAATCAATTCACTGCAAAATGTCAGTATCTGCTAAATCTGACTAATACAGAGGAGACCTGCTAGTGCTCACACAAGGTTTTAACCCTACAGAAACAGATCGGTCTGGGAATGTTATTTAGCTTTGCAAGAGGTGCCATGGTGCCTCATGAAAGCTGTATATCACTCATGCTCTGGTCTGCTCTCTCCTCTAGTGTTTTGGTTTCCTGCCATGGCCACCTCACTCAACATTTGCACTTTTTTCTCTTAATAAATACATGAATTAAAGCTTTTCACGAGGAACTTATAAAAACTATATAACCACTTCAAAAGGCATTTCAACCTATCACTGAAAGATAGTTTGGGTAAGAAGTTTTCAACCACTGGAAACAAAGCTGATGAAAAATGCTGGAACTTCTGGTGGTAAAAAACAAATCACAAGACATAGATGGGAAACCTGAGATAGTCAGTATTAGTTAGGAAGTTACCAGAAAACTGTGACAGCAAGCTCTCTCTAAGACATACTATCTTTTTCCTACAAAAATATCACCAGAAAGTGGCTGTGACACTGGGCATCTATGGGAGGTTCCTTGTCTTAGTCATAAAACATCTCACCTGTCGCTTAAATATTCTCTGTAGCAATCCTTTCTTGGGTGGCTCTGGAGGGTAACTTCTGTTTAGGTCTGGTGAAATAGTACCATTTGGTCCAAATACATTCAGCTCTTTGAAACACTCTGTTTCTATCATCTAGTGGAATAAATTAAAAAACAAACAAACAAACATCTACATTAAATATATTCCAGTAGAGCTTGGTTGTTCAAAGTCGGGTCAGGACCAGCAGCTTGAGCACTATCTTAGGAGAGTTACCAGCTGAATTCCTGCTGGTGGCTATAGAAGGCAAACAGATGTATGAAAAAGAGAGGCTGAGTGCTCTCTGCATGGTTGCACATCAGTCTCAGTAGAAATTGCGCCTTAAAGCTTTCGACTCTGTTCTTTAGCGCTGGGGATAACATTGGATGAAGACAGGCACACTCACAAAATCCCAGTTACTAGCACCCCTCTGCCCAAGTGGATCTGCTGTTCGATCCAGTGTTGGATTACAAAATCCACTACTGGATGTGTTTTGATATCAAACAGTAACAAAGACCCAGATGTTGAAATCCTGAAGCAGTTCAAGGCCCAGAGTCAAGTGCTGAAGCTGGGACCCACTGCAGGTACAGGACAATGGATGAGATCAGGATCACGGAGGAGCCTCCCATGGAAGCTCCTCAGAACTGTGGCTCAAACACCTCTGTAGAAATCCAGGAGAAGGAAGTACAGTAGGATCCTTGCCAATTTACACAAATACACAGAGCCAACAGATACAGTCACCTGAACCTGACATCTGTGGTACATTATGGATCTTGAAAGAGGCCATTTGTAACTTATGAAAGCATTAGAGTCTGGCAAGTTAGCCAGAAGCTATATATTACTGGAAATATACAAGTCCTCTTAAACCATCTGTGCTAGTGGTTTTCTTGGAGTAATTTTACTATGATACATCCTTACCTCATTTTGCCATGGAATAGATACCGATCCTGTGGAAAACTTGGAATAGAAATCATCATCTGTTTGGTCCAGGTTAACTCCTTTCACTGTGGAGAACTGCTCGATGTCTAACACATCCTTGCAGTACACTGCTCTGGGCTGTCTCAGCAGGAAAAACAACAAGAGAAAAAATATTTATGAGTCTGACCATGTGCTTTCATTCACAAGTTCAGTCAAGTGAGAATCCCTAACGACAAGTGACTATCTGCATCCTGCTTCTCTAGATTTGCTCTACCGGCACATTTATCATCAAAGGCTGACTTTGCTTTGAGCATGTTAAGCTTCCCACTTTGAAGTCCTTAAATCATCAGAACAGCCACAGTGGGTTTTAGTCATCCACGTTCCATATGGTTAAGAGGTGAGGGGAAAAGGCCAGAAAGAGAGAATTAAAAAATATCTTCCGTAGGCTTTTTTTTTTTTAGAGAGGGAACAACAGAAAACCAGAATGTTTGTGAGTGACACACTGGAGACAGCTCTGGAAAGGAACCTCAAATAGAAGTGTCCCTCCCTCTGCTCAGATACCCGTGGAGTTTGCAGCTTAAAAGTTTAAAGGAACGTATACTAATTGCTAAAGAAAACAGAAGAGGTTTGGCATTTTTCCATTGTTTTTATTAATAGCTCAGCTGCTGGAAGCTGTCCAGAATCACCTCTATTAACTCGGCTGCATTTCTTCAAACAAATAGTCAAATGCCTTTTCTAACTACTTAATCTTGGGGGATGACAGAGACATGACTCTTTGCAGTGACGTTGCTTTTAGCTTGTATTCCAGCAGTCAGCTGCAGAAAGCAGAAACAGTCATCCCTGGCTACCTGTCACAGTTAGTGTGGCCATCTGCACGCCTAGACAGCTCCCATCAAGAGCACAATTACCCTTTGATGCACTGGAATGGTGGTTTGTGGGACCAGCCTGACCTGCTGAACTCAAGAATCCCACTGTCTACATGTGGTATCACGACTGCACAGCCCGTGCGGTATTTTCTCTAGATCCGAGCAGTGTGACCAAACAAATCAAGCTGGTTGCTGACAGAAGTCCTATTTGCTGGAGGCTGCATCCCTCCACATTCCTGATAGCTGCAAGCCACGACATTTTTGTGGGGAGAGATTGGTCTAGAAGAGGATGAAGAGATATGGGCTGGATTACAAGCTCTGCCATTGGCTATATAGCTTTGGGCTATTCAGCTGACTTCAGTAAAGACTTGGAAATCTATGGATGAAGTGCCAAATAAATTAAATTAGGGGCAGCTCTTGAGTTCCCAATAAATAGCCATAAAAATTTATGTGCCTCTGCTTTAGCAAATATGTCTATAAGAGGTGCCTTCTGGGCCTTACATGCTACAGTGAAGCTTTTAAAACACTCTGGTGGATCCCAAATTTCAGCCCAGAATTTTCCAATTTTCTACATCAGAAAGAAATAGTAGCTTGTCTCCTATTTCTTCCCACTAAAGCAGGTCGTAACACCACGGGCTAATTGGCAAAAATAACTAGGCCACATAGTAAAATGTAAAGCAAAACCAGAGCAGCTAAAGTAAACTGTTGTAGTGTTCAAACCACTTTGGTTTGGTTGAGTTTGCAGTGATGTGAATGAGAGCTGCCAAGATGTTACTTTCCTTAATATGTTAAAATGGCAGTGTTTACTTAGAACCATATGGGAACTTTAAGGATAGAAGGTCTAGCCAGAAAGAGAGCCCTGCAGGAGGAAAATAATCAGATAACTCTGTGCGCTGGGGTAGAGGCCGATACCACAGAAGAGTGGAAAAAGTTTTGTTATTGCCAATGCAACAAAGACTTGCAGTATGTGTAGGACTGGTGTATAAACCTGAGTAAGGACTCAATGCTGGGTTCTGTGCCCCATGAATACTAACAAGTTCAAAATGCTCTCTCAGGTCCAAGTCACCTCCTCTGCTTGAGGTGACACTTGATATCTGAACCTGGTTCAGACTCTGTAATCAATGACTGTTTTCCTGATGATCCCGCCCATTCCACAGTTCCACGGAGCTTTGGACTTTGTGGTTCTGGTTTCACCTCAGCATATATATCTCTATATCTGTATGCATACATGTGGCTTTCATTGCTGACTGTTCCGAGCACCACCTGGTCCTGAGCGTACTTATTCTCACACCACTACCATGGATAAGTGAACACAAAGGTTCTCAGTCTGAAGTTTGGGAAGCGAGGCATGTACAGATGCACTGGTGCCTCCAGTGTCACATAGGAAGACTGTGGTAAACTGAGTGGGAATGAATCAAGCCCCAGGTCACCACCCTGCGTGGAGGCCCACCCAGCCAGCATGCACACGTCCACAGAGCAGCTCTCTTCCTCCCAGCCTCCCCACTCCAGCCCTGCCACTTATCACATCTTCCTAGGGCAGCTGCCCATGCAGACAGCGACGACAGCTCTAAGAGAGACAAGTTATTTTAGAAACAAATCTCTCAAAAGAAGCCACTGGGGGTTCTTGCTATCGTACTTACATCAGGGACAAAGGGAGGATCCAGCATTCCTGCTTCTAACCGCTTGAAATTCATGCTCTTGAAAAAGGGGTGCCTCTTCACCTCTGCCGTGCCTTCCCCTTGACACCCCAGCCGCTGCTTCACGTCTTTGGCGAGGAGCTGAAACACATGTCAGAAAGCATGTCAGAAAAGCAAGAGCTCCACAAAGATATTTTTACCTCCTGTTGGTTCTGAATGTGCCCAGAGGGAAGTACAGAGGGGATCTGTAATTGTTGTTACTTAATGGCCAAAGTCAAATGGATTAGGAGTGCACTGTTCTACAGGCTGGTGAAACCCTTTCAAAATTACCTGCTGTGAAGTGTTTGCAGTCAAAATAGGGATGGTTGCTTCTGCTTCCTTTCAGTGAGCACTTTCAAGAAGAGGTCTGGCCTACCCTAATAACATAGGTAGATGCATATTCAAAAGTCCCATGTGCTTTTTCTCATTTCTTTTTCTTGTTACTCTCGGAAGAATACTTTTCTCACATTGCTTAGGCTGAATGATTTCACGATTGGATTGTATTTCCTTCCACCAGTTGCAGTATATTCCAGTACATCACGTGACACATTGAACCGACCCTTTGTGCTCACAGGTTTGTCTCCTGAATTCAGGGCGACTTTTGTCTGTGGAGCCAGTATCAGTAACCATCCTCGGTTCAGCCTTGTTAGGTTTCAGAGGAGGTCAATGCACCACATCTACCTGCTACAGCAAGTCCTGCCTGATTCCTGGGTACCTGTCACAGAGCAACGGACACTAACTGAGCTCAGTAGGCTTGGTCTGTGAGATAAGCGAGTCCATGGATACAGACACAGGGGCTGTAGGTCCTGGAAGACCTTGTGTGGATGGACTAATTGATCTGGAAGAGAACAGTTCAGTGGAAGAGCAATTCTGGCACAGACTAGTTGGTGGATGAGGAGACTGAACATGTAGCCAAACCTTCATCAAAATGCATCTTGCTTTTAATTATATGTGTAGTATCAAGCAGGCTAAATCAACATCTTAAGAGATCACATCTAAACAGTTGAAGAGAGGCAGAGCTTGGCATGCAAATGTCTGGTGCAAGAAGACCATCACTTGGGACAGGAACCTTTCTAAATGTACCACTGACTTCAGGCAATAGGCTCACAAATTTGTTTCCTTTTTTTTCCTTCCATGCATCTTTGAGGAACCCTGCATAATGCTCTCTTAGATAGAGGAGGGAAAATATAACTCTGAACTCACCATAATCTGCCTAGAGATTTCAACTGCATGTTAAACAACATAGGCCTTAGTACAACAGAAAACTAAACACGCACTAAAAACAGTCAAGGCAGCGCCGGCTGGGGAAGGGAAGGGAAGGGAGAGGAGGCAGGAGGGAATCTCCGCGCGAACCCAGCGGAGGGGAGCGCGGCTGCCGGGCGCGGCGGGGCCGCCCGGGGGCAGCAGAGGAAAGAGCAGCGACCCGGGCAGCGCGGCGCGGCCGGGCGGGCTGCGGGGCGGCGCGGAGCGGCGGCGGGGCCGGGCCCGGCTTGGTGGGTCGTTCCGCGCTCCGCGGGAAGGGATCCCGGCCAGTACGCGACTTTAGAGCTGCGTCGGGGGCTTTTCCCCGCGGCAGGAGGGGACGGGTGCTGGGTGCCCGAGGGAGAAAAGGTTCACACCTCACCTTGTCTCCAGCTTTGCTGCTCCGAAGTGGGAGCTAAGGAGCAGCGATCTCTCCTTGCCCCATCATCCCCAGGTGGGCTGTGTAGACCAATCGCGCTAATTAGCAAATGATTAGCAAAACTCCCTAGGACCGCCCACGCAGGACGGGTTTGGGTTCTTAGAGCACCTGAGTCCGTAAAGAAACCGAGCTCTTAGGAGCCCCTCTGGATTTCAGTCTCCGAGAATCTTACTGGCTGTACCCACAGCCAGGGCAGTCAGCAAGCTGAGCTGTACCTTGGGGCTCACTTTGGAAAGCAGAAGGCAAATAGGTTTGGGAGGGTTGGAGAGGAAAAGAAATGTTTTGGGAGAGCAGGTAGACAATCAGGTGCAGCCCTGCAGGAGGTTGTGAGCAGTGAGCAAGGCAGTTCCCACTAAGGCAGGTTTGTAGGTTTTCCAGCTCAGGGTATGCCCCAGTACCTTTTGCTTGTGTTGCTGTCTCAGCCACATCATCTCAATGAGGAGGAACCTTGAAAGAGCTGTCTGTTGCTAATGTGAGGCTGGTAATCTTTCCTCTGGTGTCTGGCTACAGCTGGGTTTTCTTGTCCTTATCACAGGTTTACAGGGTTGCAGCTCTTGAGGCTTCTCTGAATGCTCTGCTACCTGCTGGGTATCAGTGGTTTTCTTATCTGACCTCCACAGCCTCCTCAGTTCTGCCTTTTTTTTTTTTTTTTCCCCCCTTTTTTTCTAGGAGCCTCATTTCCAGCCAGAGACAGCAAACGGCTTCAGCAATCAGTGTGCCCCATAACATACGCAGAGACCATCCTCCAGCCAGCCCTGAGCAAGCTACAATGGCAGAGGCCAAGCAGCCAGAAGAGGCGGTGATGTGGGTTGTGGGACAAGATGAGCCTTTTGCTCATCTCTTTCTGCTTCAACAGCAGCAACAGCCAGAGGAAACTGCATAGACTGAGGGAAGGGGAAAAGCTAGTGGTTCTGGCCACAACAGCAACTTCTAGATAGCAATGTCTCTCCCTTCCTTACAGTTTCCTCCGCGGCTTTCTAGGTGTGACTGGTAACCACAACTGGCTGGTTCATAAAGACCTGAAGAAACACCTCTATGCCTTGCTGTCCTCTGAGCACATAGATTCATGTGATACAGCACCATGCTGATTGAGCTCACAGAAAAAGATCTTTCTCAGGGCACTTCTCTGGAGCTTGCTTTCCCTGGCTACGAGGAAGAAGAGATGTTCTGATTGGTTTGCTCTATTGTGGCTGGGCAGAGAAGACTGAAGTTCTTTTGATCCTCTACTCTCATGTTGAGCAGACTTTCCTCACAGGTGGAAAGAAGAACCTGAAGGCAGAGGCACCACTTTTACTACCCATGGGTCTGATGTACTTTTGGAAATGATACCTTGAAGCTCTCAGGAACAGTGCTGCTGAGGAGCAATTTTTGGGAAGAAGGAGTAGAATTGGATTTGCCTGTAGATGATAAAGGAGACCTCTGCAGTTTCTGGTCTACAAGTCAACTGTGAAGGGAAGCAAGGGGATTACTTTCCTGTGTGTGCAGCCAGTAATTCTCCTGCCTCTGGACTAGGTGGGAAGACCAGGCTAATCTGGGAATTTACCCTCACCAGGCTGTAAATGTTAGAAGTTATTTGGAGTGTGTGGTCAGAGCATAGGGTAGTTGAGGATAGAGAAAGGCTGTCTAGGGCTCCTCCACAATAAACAAGGGAGTATTCAGTAACCTCAGATGCAATAAGGAAATCTCCGGAGCTTGAATGCAGTTGGTTGTGGGTGGCTGGCCAGTGCAGGCTGAAAGACACAAAAGGGAACTCACCACTGGGAATAGGCTGGGACTGAGAGACCACAGAAAGGCAAAGATTCTCCTGCAAAGCCCTGTTGCAGGGGAGCAGCTGCCTGCCTCTTGAGGAGAGTCCCAATGGAGAAAAAAATAACGAATTAATGGCATTTGGTAAGGTGTAGCTGCAGCCAGCTCTGGAGATGGCAGCAGGGACCCTCCCATGTTTCACTTTGTGCCTATTGCTTCCTGTCACCGGGCACCAAACCAAAAGTTTGGGTCCATCTTCTTTGTGCCCTCCAAACAGAGATCCCTTTTGCAGAGTCAAATGGGAGCTGCAGGAATAAGAAGCAGCAGGGAAGATAGTCTGTGAGAAACACAGACCAACAGAACACTGACAGAGTGACAGGAGAGCACAGCAGTACGGGCCCGTCCAATGCTGTTGACTTGAATGCACTTCAAGTCACATCTTTGGATGCAAGATGGCACTTGTCAGGGAAAACACGCATGTACATCAATGAGCACAAGTCATAACAACAAACAGGGAGCATTTCCTAGAAAGACCGTATTTTTTAACAGAAAAAACACACCATGAAGCAGTTATATTATATGGGAACTATGGGCTGAGGAGCTTCCCAGAAAGCCAGCTGCCCCTGTTCCTAATTATTTATTATTCATCTCTGTTTCAGTCCAAAATGAGGGCAGATTTATGGGAAATGACTTACAAAATGAAACATGGAAATATGGGATGGATGATGATTAATGGGAGCTATGATATGTGCCTGCAAAAATGCAAAGGGCATAAACATCCAGGAGGGGAAGCTGACATGGGTGACACTATGAGTAAATTAATAGAGATAATATATTTCCTGATGGAGATGCTATTAGCTCATGGAGTAAGCTTTGAAGAGAAGGTTAGGAGACATGGCGGGAAACCTGTTGTTCCTCATGCCTGTCTTGAAGAGCCCACTACAGGAAAGCCTTTTGTGTTGGATCTTTGTTGAAGGCTCAAGTTGGATTTACGTACTGCAACTTTATGCTTCATTTTGCAGGTATGATGGGTACTTAAGTATCACTTTTTTGTTTCCTTGTTAAGATGCTGACATAAGCAACACAGTTCTGGTTTTCAACATAGGAAACAAAAAGTATCTGAGGAAATCTATTTGAGTAATGGATTTTTAAAAATATCACTTGATAAAATAAATGACTTTTGGATGGAAAACCATGAACGCTATCTTGCTCAGTATCAAAACTAAGGCGCTTCCAGCCTTAATGCACAGTAATTTTAATGCATTAATGCTCAAAAATGACTGGGTCATATTTGGATCCATTAAGAGTTTGCACAAACCACCTAAATAAACATGCCACGTGATGGGACAGTGAAGAAGTAATGAGGAATTTGTCAGGATTTATTTATGTATAGCTCGTGGTTCCCTGAGGCAAGGGAATGAACTAGATGACTTCCTGAGGTCCCAGGCTCCCTGAAGCCAGAGACTCAATGCCTTGAAGATGAGAATGACCATGATAGTATAATGACTTTCACTGTCTTCTCCTCTGGGAGCAGTAGGTCATCTCCAGCACTATCCCATCAATGATACATTTAATACTTCTCAGCTTTAAGTTCTCACGGGCTTAGTTATTTCCGAAGTAGACTTTCATTCTGTTATGCATCATGCCTGCGACTAACTACGGAACAAGAAACAATAATATAACTTTGGCCTCATGACATTTTCATTGCATGGTAACAACAGGACACTCACAAACTCTTTGCCCCTCCAGCAGATGCTGCTCCTCACCTGGTGGGAGTTGAGATGCTGCTAAAGAGGTGGCAGGCTGTTTGAGCACATGAAATGGTCTGTAAGAGACTGTGGCTGCCCTAGATCCTCCCACAACAACTTCACTAGGGGCTCTGAATCGCAAGTTAAGGGCATTGAGTGGCCTAGAGTGTCTATCAAGAGTGATGTCAGTTAATTACTACCCCTGGGATTCAGCAATGAGTTGGTGCACTGTGAGTTAATGACTTCCAGGCATGATACTTGGCAATGCTACCATTATTATTTTGCAAGGAGACTTCAATGTCTATTCATGAAGCCAGCCAACTAGAATGTTGTTGATCTGCTGTTAGCTTGCCTGTTGCACAAGATACTGGTGAAACTCTCACTACCTATTTGTTGACCTTTCTTTCCCTTCATCCTCTCTCTACCAGTATTCACAGATA
Source organism: Columba livia (assembly GCF_036013475.1). Taxonomy (NCBI): domain Eukaryota; kingdom Metazoa; phylum Chordata; class Aves; order Columbiformes; family Columbidae; genus Columba; species Columba livia. The sequence goes on from NC_088607.1 coordinate 6,366,888, forward strand.
TGTCATTGTCTCCAAAGGAGACTTCACTCTTTAGCAAACAACATCAAGAAAAAGGCCACATCCCTTTCCAAACTACAATTCAGCCTTCTAAAGATGGATGTTGACAAGCCACTGATGAATTCAGACACAGCTTTGAGATTTCTCAGAGGGGTTGAGGATTTCCATTGTCAGACGTGGCTATTGTGCTAGGAAAATGACTCCCAGCTGAACAAGTGAGAAAACATTTTAAAGGACAGTTCAACAGTATTAAAAAAAGCTGGATATCCTGGCACCCCAGGGGAAGAGCTGCTAACAAAGTTAGTGAGATGGGGTGGGACAACATTTGAGTGTCACAATAATTTCATTGCATAATCTTTGTCCTGCTTACCCCCAGCTCTCACCAAAGACAATGGAAGCATGGGGTTTTCAGTTCCTTGCAGGAGACAATCAGAGTCTTGCATCATCAAGTCCTTTTTATTTTTTTTCTACAAGATTATAAAAGACAGAAATGCATTCTTGACTGCAAACTAACATTCAAAGTCTCACGAGAATAGACACCGCTCCCTTGGCCACAAAACTTTGGAGAGGACTCAAGATGACCGTGATGAATCTCACGGAGAAGCCAGCCCAAATAAACACAATTTGAATGAACAGAGAATGCAGTCATCCCATCAACAGATGAGATTGTTTACTCCTCTGCAGCCCCTCTGTGGTACCGTGTTATTGCTCAAATCGTGTCAGATACAGCTTGCTAACGAAGCTCCCACACTGGGCTTTCAAGCCCCTTACCATTTTACAGATGGACTTGGCCTCCTCAGAAAACTTGTGGGAGTACACCTCTTCTGTCTCCAGCACTCGTCTGTCCACTTCTTCCCTCTTCACCTTCTCTTTCCTTCCACGAAATGGTGATTGCCCAGCAATCATTTCATAAATGAGACAGCCTAGCCCCCAGTAGTCAGGGCTGAGCGTGTATCTCTGGTTGTTCAGCACTTCTGGAGCTGTGGAGGAGAAAGATGTGTCATGTGGAAATGCTTGATATTTACATAAGCAAAATCCCTAAATTTCTAAAAGTTGGTGACTGAATACACATGCACAGAGAATGGCAGGTAAAATAGAAAAATACCTCCTGATTTATTTTGACAGCATTACAGAAAATGCAGCATGCTACATGCTGTGTTTTTTTCTCTACACGCTACATGCCATGTACATGCTGTGTTCTGACTTGTCTATCAAATCAGACCAATTAAAAAACAAAATGAAGTTGAAACTAAGTATCAAGCAGAGGCCCAGTCTTAATAGTCCTTGAAGACTTCTCCATTTAGGGAAGAAATGACATACAAACAAACACCCTGTAAACAACAGTGACATTTCTTCAAAAGCAAATCCTGTCTTTTCAGTCAATTTATGACTTATTTTTTCTTCCCTTTGAAAACCAAATCAATTTATTTTGTGTTGCAGCCATCCAGTGTGCTCTGGGCATTTGGTCACTGTCTTACACTCATCCTCATTTCCACACGTGGGTACAAACACATGTACTTACAAGCACAGACTCTTAGTGTCTGCACAACCTTACACTGGGATAACAAAATTTAGAAATGAAAACTGATTTGCTTGCTTTCATTACATTCTCCACGTGGTGTAACAGTGGCTCGTATCAGCTAGTTTCTATTTAGTCAAATATACATACGCAATTTTTATTCCAAGAAATATGCCCACCCAGACAATGCAAGAAAATACTTAAACTGAGTTTAGAAAACTGATTAAGTTAAATCGAGGAGTGTGTTTTTTACCAATGTACAAAACTCTTCTTTTGTGCAGCCTCTCCTGCACGTAGGGGAGGATTCAAGATGACCATGTTCAAGATGACTGTAGGTGTGGCCTCACCCATTTTATCATAAACATACAAAGACATTTTAACTATTATAAAAGTAGCAACTAGAAATAAACCTTTATTTTAGGCACATAACCCTCCTAAAATAAATCTGTGCTAAAATCAGTAGATTCTCAGTTGTTATCTCCCCTTTTAATTTTCTTTGCTGATTTAAGAGTATAGACCAGGCTCATTAAGAGCTGCTGTGGTCCGTCCTTTTGCCCAGTTCTGATTTCCACTGGCTTGACCTCTTGGTGGGTTGCTGGGGGGAACTGGACCCAGCTGAATGTGAAGCTTTTAAAATCCTTTTTCTTAAGCCTACATGGCACAAAGATCTTGAAAACTCAAGTAACCTCAGCAAGTTATAAAAAAAGATGAGCTACTGAAGACTTACCCATATATCCTACTGTTCCTACTCTTCCACGGATTGATTCACCCTCAGGGATTTTAACAGCTAGACCCAAATCAGATATTCTAATATGGCCTGGAAGGGAAAAAGAAACAACACAAACCAAATATTATAATATGATCCAAGTTAGTCTAAAACCACAACTGTTGTGATTGCTGCAACTCTCCTGCAATTTATTGTTCAGGCGTTTTAAGAAAGGAATGTACTGAACTGCTGAATCAGAGCAGTTTCATTGATAAGGAAAAGAGGAATTATTAAGGACATTACAATGCAGTGAAATTAATTTTAACAGTGAGGCTACAGACTAGAGTGGATTGTGTTAGATATTTTAAAACCAACTAAAAAAGGCAATGAGAAGCATGCTGCAGGGAAGTATCTTGAACTGATGACAGGGGATGGATGGGCTGATATAATTCTGTAACTCTCTGACGGCTGAAGGGGCCACGTCTGGTCTGTAAGTCAGCGTGAGATTCGATTATCACTGCCTTCAGCAACAAATGGGCACCTGGGTTTGCACAGAACAAGAGTTGGCTCAGCAAAGGATGAACGTACTTTTGAAAATGAAGCGGGAAGCACAGATTCAGAAATCACAACTTCCTTTGTGTTGTGTCAGCCTTGCAACAATATGGATGGAAAAACAATGAAAAAAGGCAGAAACCGCCATATCTCGAGAGCAGACCCTGCTGAGCAGCACAGCTGCTTTGTTCCATCCGTGTGGTGAGCTCCAGCACTTCACTCACCCCAAGACAGGAGTATTAGTGTCTGCTGAGCCTCTTAGTCACTTCCGAGCATTATTTGTCTTTGTGCAATACATATCCTAAAACTAACTTAATCTACTTTACTGTGAAAGCATCTCTGTAAACCTCTGAGACTTACCATAATCATCTAGCAGGATATTTTCTGGCTTCAAATCTCTGAAAATGAAAGAGAGCAGTTATTTGTGTGAAGCTGGTTTTGATAACATAACCATACGACAGTGTGTGAATGCATTTATTACTAGTACTAAACCAGTTGAGTGTCAACTCAAACAGCAAGGAACTGATGAAACCAATACAACTTTCTACAACTCACTTCACAGATAGACTGAAACCATATGTCTTCTTCTAAACTGGAGTTACATTTTTTCACTAAGCCAAGCTTTTAGTTCCTAATCCACTCTATAATGGACTCATCCATCTAGTCCTGCAAGCCCTGTGTGTTTTTAAATCTCTGCAACATTTTCTGTTATAAAATTTTTGTTAAAAAGAAAAATATTCAAAATTTTTAAATATTTTGTTTGCACATGAAAATGGAAATAGCAATCTGCTGGGCTTAAATCTTCTGTGTCTGGCATCTGACTCAGGCCAAATATGTGAATGTGTGTAAACGCGCTTGTGTACATGTGGAAGAGTTTTGGCTAGTTTGGAAAACAAGGGGTAGAGGAGGGAATGCTGTGCCCAGATTGAAATTTTCCTTACAAACATTTCTGACAGTCTAGTGCCTATGCGGTTTGGAGCAACGCCATGAAAATTGGCAAGGTGGCCACTCTGATGTCAAAGATGTGCCTTTCGCGCTCCTGTGAAAAAAAAATCCCAAATCGGGCCAAGTTAGAAACTTCTGAAAAAAATCATCTCAGTTTTCATATATTTAGCAGAGCCTTGGTGGGTCATTCTTCTGAAAGGTTTCTCTGCACCAAACCTGCTCCTCCAGCTGCTGTTTCTAGACCAGCCACACTCCACCGAGGCCAATTCCCAAACCTGGGAGCTGAGCGTGACTTTGCTGCGGCCGTTCCTGGATGTGGTGGGTGGGCTGTGTCGGGGTGGGAGCCAGGGGGACTCTGTCCTGTCCTCCCCAGAGCGGGAATGAAGCCAGCCTTCATGGGATGGGACCTGGAGGTGGCAGAGCGATGGGGATGTGCTGGGCAGGGAGCGTCCCACAAGGGCTGTGCAATGGGAGTGGGCTCTGCTGGCTCCGCAGCCAGGTGAGGTATTGCTGCAACTCACATCATCCCCTGAATTTTATCTGATCGACTCCTACTGAAATACAACGTTTAGCCTGGTGCAACTCCAAGAAGTGCTTGGCCTCGTCTTTTGTTAAAGGCCTCCTTGCATTTGTGAACCAGCTTGGTTGTGTTAGCTTCCCAGCAAGAGATAGTTCTTTTCAAAGAGCAGAGAGAGGGGGGAGAACGAGAGAAACCCTCACACCAGGAGACCAGGGCATTGCAGAGAGTCCGTGCAGGAGCCCACCCTGCGTTTCAGCTGTACCACTTCAGTGTCGTGAATTTTCCTGTGAATGGAGAGGGGTATTTTATGTTTTTGACAGTGCTGAGATTAAAATGCCAAAACTAGTCTCGTTTTTATTTATTATTTCAAGCAAGAACATAGAGCGCTGTGAACAATCTCCTCTTCTTGCTTGCTTCAGACCCTCTTGACCCCTCAAGATAAACTTCACCGGGTACCCGGTGGTACCAAGACTACTTTTCAAATAAACAATACTGAAATATGTGAAGTGTAGCCAAATGCTGAGGAGAAGCTGTGATTTTGTTTAACATACCACCGTGGGCTTTCCCTGCCTATTGGCAGAAGGTTTCCAATGCTGGAGCAACACGGTCAGGAGCATTTCCTCTTCATTTTAAAAAATTTATTCCGGATCTGTTAAGAACTATTTCCATGAAGAACTCAGACTTCATTATTACTTCATCTTCCGCTCCAGCACTTATTAGTCTCACTTAAAGCTGTAACTGTGGCTAAATGACAAGAATCCTGTGTGCAACTTGGAAAATAGAGTCTTTGAATGAGAAAATGCGAGGGTCCACGAGGACTCTTGAGAACACTAGTTTGGTCCTTACAGTCCCCTGCGATTTGGGGCAATCAGAGCCCGCTTTCCTTCATCCCACGCACCACTTGTCGTTTCTGTTTTCAGACTTCTCATTCCTTAGGATCAAGGCTGGATTCCTTTGCATGGCCAACACTTCCAAGAGCCAGGGAGGAATATCATTTTTGTACTGAAATGTGTAGGAGAAATAAAACTCCCTGGCGGTCACAGTTACATGTAATGATACTTCCCAATAGTATAGCTTCCCATATGTAGTCTTGCCTAAATATATTGAAACATAAACTGCTGGCACTGCGCCCACACTAGAAAGGTAATGGTACGTTATTTGGCTGTACAGGACAGCATCAACAACTAAATTTACCATGGTGGACGAGGCTTTGCTGTATATTTGTGTAACACCTAGGACAATGTGATCTTGATGCTGACTGGAGCTTCCAGGCATGGCTAAATTATATATATAAACAGTTTATATATATAATATATAACAAAATAAGCAAATATATATATATAAAGAACTTAAGGAGAACCAGCGGCTTTTTATGTTTGCTTTCCACGAACTACTGACCCGTTGACATTTACTAACACGATGCAGTTGAGAAATGTAATGTAAGCACCATGTTTGGCAAGGGAATTCTGAATTAGATAAAACTGATTCTGAGCCTGAAACCTGGCCCGGTTGTTCTCTCGGGGCACGTCCGCAGCGTGCGTCACCAGCCCATGAGATGGGGATGTGTTTTCTGATGCTGTGTTTTACTCAGAAGCATTTTGTTCATAGAAAATTAAATTAAGTCTGAGGAATAAGTGTTTTGAGATGAATTATTCACCTTGAGAAAGCGGTAGCATTTAGCTGCTATATTTTATCGACCTAGATAGCACTTCTCACGGGTCCCAAAACACGCTGCATCATTACAAATTAGGGGTCTCTGCAGATGCTCCTAAAATACTGCTAGAAAATGTCACCTGTAAGAATATAATGTCATTCATCACCAAAGTGAATTTGCCATTTGAGGTGCAAACTAGCAGCTCTTTTAAGAGTCATGTGAAACAACCGCTTAAGGAAGCAGGATGCCATTTTTCTCAGAGCCATATGCTGGTTTATTAGAAAGTGGCATAGTATGGCATTTTACCAGCCATGTTATGAATGTACCAGTCATTTTCATCAATGAAGTATACTTGTGACCTAGTACTTTTTAAAGAAACCCTATAATACCTCCTAAAACTTTTTTTCAGTACGGTAGGATGTTTTTTAAAGAAAAGGGAAGCCAGACACATAATTCATTATTTGATTTTTCAATTGACATTAAATACTTAATTCCATTTTGTTATTTGGGGAAAAAAAATCATCTCCTTCTTGGGTTGGCATCAGTGAAAGCCGCATGTTATCTGTCTGCCCTCCTGCCAGCGAGCAACATCGGAGTCACAGGGAGGCAACCAAGCAGCAGCTTGCTAGAGATCTCCTCCAAGGAACAACAATATTGTCATGTCTACGTATACAAGCATGTGCATAATGCTTATTATACATGGGCATAGCCAATGATTTAAAGCGTGGATTAGTTTTTAACAATAACACATTATTGTCTATTAATCATTGTCCTTGGAAGTTCTTTCATCAATTTACAAGACGACTTCTGCTGTGAATGCCAGCAATAATGATTTCACAAGCTGGGATGACGAAGATAAACATTAAGTGTTGTTTACAACTACGTTGGTCGTTGATTAAAGAAAATAAATCTTCATGGAGTCACAAGAACTCTGTCTGCAATCGCCCTGCTTGTCCAGCAAGTAAACCCTATGACGTCCTGCAAAATTGCTCATGTAGAGCTGTAAGCCAGACTGGAAGCTGAGAACTTAAAATCTGTCCTTCTCGAAGCTGGCTGCCAGCTGGGCAGCGGTAGGTGGGACATCCAGCAGGACACCTCCATCCCATGGCCATGGATGTGCCTCCTGCCATGGCTGGAATGCTACGGCCACCAGCACGATCCAGCCTAGCTCATCCAACTAATCCATGTCCTAGGGTGGAAATCCGTGCCCTGTGTCTCAAACACCCTCTTGCACTAATTGTCCTCTTTCTGGGATAGGAGAGATGATTTTCTCTACATCTAACATGCCGCAGCCGCTAACACATTATAATCTAACTAATTAAAATAGAGGCTTAAATAGAATGATCTCCACGTCATACCAACTAGAAACAAGATTTCTTAATGAAACCCCTTGAAGGAACTTGTATAATTTTCTTATGTCACCCAGTGCATGCTGAGGTGGGGTTTGGGGAGCTTTATGTTAGTTCTGTATAATTGAGACAGGATGTATTTAGGGAAGCAACTGCTTCCTTCCATTATTACTGAACCATACTGTATTTGTACAGGGCTCTGTGAAATCCCAGCCAAAGCGCTGGGCATCTAAGCTGTACAGCACCACAGCGAGTAGGAAGGATGCAGTCAATTCTTTTCCACCCAGAAAACATGTCCTAAGACCCTACAGAGTGCTTACCTGTACACGGTATTTTCTCTGTGTAGGTCTTCTAAGCCACAAAGAATCTCTGCTGCGTAAAACAAAGCTCTTTCCTCCTCAAAGCCTGGGTTTCCCATGTTGTAGATATGAAACTTCAGGTCACCTCCATTCATTATGGTCAGAACTAAGCATAGTGCATCCTTTGTTTCATAGGCATAGGCTAAATTGACCTAGAAAAACATTTGTAGCATAGTTGTGACAGAAGAAAGCACTAACTTTTCTTTATAGATTTTCTCTAGAAAAGGAAAAAAAATACATTGACTGAATTTGTTATGAGCCTTCCTACAATAGGAAACATTCATTTTAAAAGTACAGAAAAATCAAATGTTAGGATTGTATAGATGAATTTGTTGAGTCCAGCCTATTCATCATCAGAAACCCTCAAGGTTAATGCTCAGATAGCATCACAGGCTGGACAAACATACTAATTCCAGGCATACTTTTCCATGTAAGAGAAATCTGCACTGTTTTGCTGGATAGCTGTCAAAAAACTATCATCTCAGTAGGTCCCCATGAAGGCCCAGAGAGACCATCACCACATGGTCAGCATCACACCGTAAGGCTCTGGTGGGTGCCCCAGGAACCACCAGACAAGCCAAAAGCTCCCCATCACTTTTAAATATGTGCCATCAGCTCTGCTTCTGCCAGAGGTAAATAAACATCTTGCATCTGTTATATTCACTGTGTTTCCTAAATTAAGTATTAAGAACATGACAGATGCTGAGATAACACCTTTTTTTTTTTTTTTACTGGATCTAAGGCAAGTTTTGTAAGAGACACAAGAGCTGACACGACTCAGGACAATGCTACATCAGGCAGACCAGCTCCATGTCACTGGCTAGATGCTTCTACTAGCCAGTCTCTTCTGATCTATTTGGTTTGATTCTCCTTCAGTCTCCTCCAAGCTCCTCTCTCCTAGATACTGGGAATTCAGGTAATCACATTGGATAAAAATAGCTCAGCCTGATGCAGCCCTGCTACAAGTCAAAGCCGTAAAAAGCATCATGTGCCCATGGTAGGAACAGACACCTTGGTTGGTGCATTTCTCACAGACCAGAGATTAAAATGAGACTCAGCAAAGGTGCCTGGAGCAGGAATAGGTGCAAAGCAAAGGGAGGCAGCTCCTGGCACCTTTCCCATAGCAGGAGTTGGGAGAGACATCAGATTCAACAAGAGACAGTGCTCAGCAGGTGAGCTGGGAGCTGGGCGTTCGGGAGTCCAATACTCACTACAAACTGACTATTGACTTTTTCTAAAATCTGCTTTTCATTTAGCGCCATGGATTCGCCTTTCCTCTTTTTTATTCTCTTCTTCTCTAGTCTCTTGCAGGCGTACATCTTCCCCGTCGCGCGGACTTGGCAAGCGCAGACCTGCGAATGAAAGAGAACAATTGCTGCGTTAAGTCGAAGCAAACACTGTGCCTGGGCTGCGCTTTACTCCTCGTGATCTGATCTGATTTAGTCCTTTTAAGGTTAGAGACGGCAGCACAGGCAGGGAGAGCTGGGGAACCGACTACCGTTTCCAAATCTGCTGTGTAATATTGGTTTAATTATTTCACTTTCCTCCGCCCGCTTCCTATCCCACCTCCTTTTGTCTGTGCAGATTGTAATCTGCTGCGCTACAGCCTGTCTGCACCTCCTCTGACCTCCGGCCATCAGTAAAATACAAGTAAGGGTGTGACCCTAATTCCACTGTGAACGCAACAGTCAAATACAAAATAACTCTCAAAAGTGTTCTTTCGAGATTACAGTGTCATGAGAGTTTAAGGAGAACTGTCAGCAATTAATGAAAATCAGCCTCTGTCACATCAGGCTCCTGTAACCTGCAGTGCCTAAGAAGTCAGAAACGCTCTTAACAGACACTTTCACAATTACTCACCTCCCCAAAGCCGCCTTTCCCTAGTACCCTGTACTGCCGAAACGTGTTTTTCGTTACTGGTTGCCTGGAAGAAGAGGAAATAAAGGAAAAAAAAAATAAGAGATACACTACATTTAATGCACTCTCTATGATTTATTTATTTCAGAGCATACCTTTGAGAAGCAAAATAGATAAATATTATATAATCACATTATTTCAAGGTAATAATATTAGATTATATAATATATAATTATGTAATTACATTACTTCAATACTATGTATGGCTTGAACTTTTCAATTCCAACATATTAAGCTGTAATAAAATACAACACATTAGTGAGTCATCCGTATAATTTCTGCTAGCATCTTAGGGCCAAGGAGGGTTCTGAATCTCCATTATATAGCCTTGGCTTTTGTAAGCAAAGAGGAGGCCTGAGAGCTTCCCACAAGATATTTATTGTCATGATATACAGGAATTTGTTAAGGGCAGTGCTGAGCTAACACTTTGTTGCTTTGCTTGGTCTTCAAGATGAGAAAAAGAGATTCAAAATCCAGTTCACCAGAAAATATTTCTGGTGTTTTGACCTTAAAGAAAACAGGAATCTGACGTGGAAGGAGGAAAGAAGCAATCCTGGGTACCAGAGAGGCAGGTTTGGTGCTGCTGGCAGGAGGGGAGAGCAGGATGAGCCCCAAGCCCATCAGGCCCTGCCGAGGGTGCTGAGGGTACCTGTGAGAGCATCATGGGCAAGGAGGGAGGAAAAACATCTCTTTCCTTTTAAGGGTTCAATAAGTCTTGCTTTATGAGGGCAGAGTGCTCCTTAATGATCACTAGACATGATCACTACATGATCTCGCAAGGATTCCCACAAAATTCTGCTCTACCAAAATGTCTCCAGCCCTACACATAACTTAGACCTTTTTTACCACAAAAGTTTTGTAACGTGACAGAAGAATAACTCTAGATTCAGAGAGATCCAATTTTGTATCCACTGCTCCATCCCCAAAGTTTTACGATTACATTAGCAGCTGATATGAATATTCCTACCAGCTTTTGTTTTCCCCTGGCGGGCAGCCAGCTGGCAGGGGGAGCACAAGAATGTGGCTGTTCCCACAACAGTGATGATGAGGTTGATGACAATAAGGAATAAATGTTAAACTGAACCGTTTCATTTATGTTCATTATTGTTTTTAAAAGTGGGGAGAGAAAAAATACGCAGAAGGCCAAAACTAGGAGAGGAAACGATGCTATTTTCAGGCTTCTGTGAGGACACTGCAAAGGCTATTGGGGTTAAAAGCAACAATTAGCAGTGATAACGACTTGCTCAGCAATTTCCCTGGAATAAATGGACTGTATGTCTCCCCCGCTGGACCCAGCAGGCTGTCATAAGGAGCTATTGATCACTCTGTGCTACTAACGTCCCTTTGCTAATCCTAAAAGCAGTTCTCCTGGCTTCTTAAGCCAGGCAAGTCCAATAGCTTGTCGCATTTGTTGGGGGAATGGAAGAAAAAAAATCCCCAAAGCATTTCAGAAAATTCCTTATCCCAAATGTGAAAACAGATAGGAAATAGCCTGGCCGAAGATGAATCATCTAATGTTTTGGGCTTTTTTTTTTAATTGACATGGAAGAGTAAATGCTGGATTCCGTCAAGATGGCATGTGGAGCATGTCTTGGCATGGAATGGCTCTGCCCACTGCCTCCCCTCCCTCTCTGCAGCTTTCCAGGGAGAGGAGCTGGCACGGCTCCTTTGATCTCAAGGCATCCCGCTGATGCACGCCGCTCACGGAGCTGGCCCTAACTCATCTGCCCTAATTAATTCCATTTGTGGAACCCGGGGCTTCTCTCCACCCAAGGTCACTGTTACCCGGCAGTGTACGTCTGCTACAACCTGCACCGACAAAGAGAAGGCAAAGGCCCCTTTCCTTGCAAATTAATACCCACTAAGCCTGCCTGGTTATTAAATGTGCTCAGAAATGTATAGCAAATAAATATGGTGTGAGGACCTATATGCCACATTTTTGTCTGTTTACAGTGATTCAATAATTGTAGTAACCGATCCAGATGAAAAAGTTACCATATTCAGAGCTTGACTAAACAGAAAGACGACTGAAAGTGCTGAGTGTATTTTAATCATGCCTAATGAACCTCATACCATTAAACAGCCTAACACTTGAGCTTTAGAAGCCAGAACTGTCTCCCTGGTATTTTGGGGTGGATTTCTGTTTTATTCTTTACTTCTCTAGCGAGCAGCATCTGTTTCAGTCTTGCTTGGGCTCAGTGTTTGCAAATGCACAAGCCAGAGACTGCATCTATATCTTACACTTAGCACTCGAGATGCACAAGGGTAGGTTATAAAAAATTGCAATGTGTCGTTCAAGCTTGTTGTGACAGGCCATACAATGAAATTTGCCACAGACATTTCTCAGACTAAAGGAGATTTGGATTCCTATTTTTTTAATAGACAGTAGGTCTTTCTTTATTCATTTGCCGTGCACGGGCATACTGTACAAAACAGGTGTGCGAGCTACTCGCTGGAGCACGTCACCTTCGGGAGTGCGGTGTCCCTAAGAGAGAAGGGAGCGGCTGGAGGGTGTTTATGGGTGTGAGCACATTCACGGAGGATGGAGAACTATACATATCCCAGACCCAGTCACGCTCGTTGGATGGTCACAGCTGGAGACTCCATTCATGGTTAAATTGAGTCTAATGCCAACATAACCATGAGTTTTCTATACACCATCTTCCTGTGGCTAAAGCCATTACCTCTTCTTGAACCTTCTAACAATAAACACAAACAAAGGCTAAAGTTAGGAAAGCTTTCCTGGAGCTCTCTGGGAGAGCTTCCCTTGAGTACGGCTCAGGGAAATGGGGAATGAGTCTTAATGGACCTTCTTGAAGGAGAACAGTGAAAAGAGGGAGAGAATCGCTGCACAGAGAGGGCCATAAATGGCAAACAGTAGGATGAGGTACAGTAACACTGTAGAAAGGCCAAACTGTCTGTCTCTTGAAGGCACACAGAGCAAATATACTATCTCAACTGTCAGATTTTGACCATCTTCTAAAGTCTTTGCATGGAAAGTAAAAATAAACCTTTTGTACTCATTTGTAATAAAAAAACCCCAAAGTGACACTTACCTTTCCAACCACTTCCACTGGAGAAACCTGTCGAAGTACATGCTGCTTAGGTATTCTTGGAATGGTTCCCCACTGAGGTGGTCAAGGACAGATCTATCTCAGATGAAAAGGATATATAAGTATTTTATAATCCTGAACTTGGAGCAAAAGAGAAACAAAACCAGAGGAGAAAATCCAGACTTCTTCTATGGTAGGATCACTTTACCTCTGCTTTGTTTTGTACTTTATTTTACTCACAGTTTCAGTCTAGGAACAAAGTAATATGCTTGATGGATTTCATAACAGGAGGCCTTATACAAGCTGAATAGTAATATGTACTTGTTATGCTTGCTGCAAATTAACAGGGCGTCTCCAACTGGCTGCAATGGACTATTACAAAGGCTGTTAGTCACTGGACAACAAATATCTTTGTTTCTGTTAGTAAATTAAGACTGGCTTAACACAACACCCTCAGGAACTGAGAGCCTAAACTTTGAGGGATGTTTATATCTGGATTGAAAATTTCTGGCTAAAGCCTATTTCTGCGAAAGAGGGACCAGCAAAGGTGTTATTTTGAGAGAAAAAAATCAATTTCAATTCCTGCTATACAGAAGAAGGAATAACCGTGATCAAAGTCAAAGAGGAAAGTAAGTCTGAACAGGGATGAGGATTTTTTTCTGGATCAAGAAAAGAGTTCTAGGGTTCACACAGCTGATGCAAAGTTTTTTGCATAATCAAAGGAATAAAGAAATAAAAAGGCCAGTCTGCAAATGAGAGAAATAAGCATGTTGCTTGTGACAGGCAACAAGCAGCCAGAGACCAACACGTATCCCATAAGGAAGACCAAGGGTTCTAGGTCTTATCCTGGGGCAGTTCTAGCTAGTCCTGAGCAAACAATTCACCACAATAACGTGTTTCTCCAGTTTAGCTCCTCCCTGTCCATGAGCTACTACTCAATAAGTTTTTGGCATTTCTCAGCTGTTTGATTTTTATTTTTTTTTATAATTCTTGCACCATCACTTTGGAACAGGCAGATAATTGCACATATTCAGTATTCAGAAGTCAAATTGTTGTTGTCTTCGTTAGCTTTGATTGGACACAGATCATACAGTTTCCCCTAAGTGGATTCAAGCTCACAAAATAAAATAAAAAGTAAGTCTTAATGAGCTTTAACACATGTCCAAATTCAAAGCCAAAATTATAGGGGAAATTGGAGGGAGGCAGAAGACGACAGACAAAATATTAAAAGTCAAAGCAAAAGTCAGAGTTATACATGCATTTCTCCCGCAGACTGATCTTATCTATGAGGACCTGTCTGAAACTCATCCCCGTTCCTGCTCCTACAGGATAGCAAGCTTCATATTTGTATGTATGCCTCCCTTTCTTGGTCTGACTGTGAACTCTTCCAAAATTAACATTATTCAGTACCTTTAGTAAATACCAACAGCGGGTTCTTAAAACTTCCTTTTGACCCCATTTCAGTCCATGTGAAATGATCAGCATATTTATTAACAAGGTCTCAAACCTGGCTCATTTATCTGCTTCAGCTGAGATGAAGGAATGGCTGTCGGTGAATACCAGCCTGAATTAAGTGGTGTCCAACGCTCGCCTATTCCATTCAATTAATTAAAAGCTGCACGTCTTTTAAAGAAAAATAGCTGCCTTTCACCACTTGTTTGCTTTTTAGTTCCTCTCTTTGGCAACAACAAAGTACATTTTAGAGGGAACTGTCAGCTTTCAAACCGATTTGAGAACTGGAAACGGGCATCAGGGGGGTTTGTGTTGAGCACAGCTCTGCCTTTGTCCCTGGGACTGGCACACAACTGGTGTGAGTTATACGAGCATCTCTACATGACACCCGGCCAATGCAAGGAAACTGGTTATGTTATAAGAGAAGGCCAGAAATAACCCACATCTCCAACCAAAGCAAAGAATAACTGAAAACAGAAAAGGTCAATGAAATGAGTCAAAACAATGAATGACAGCAGAGTGAATTTTACAAATCCCCATTACATCATCCAGGGAAAACAAACAATGTTCAGCCAGAAACCACATGGGGCAGCTTGTGATGATCCCTTCTTTTCATATTTTTATTGGTTTATGATCTACTGGCATGAACGTACTCGGGTCAGTGTTTGCGAATGCAGATTGCATACCTGGAGCTTTAGCGCATAACAGTACAAATCGCCTCGCTGCTGCAAAAACTGATAAGCCTTTTCCCAGACAAAGGATGAAATAATGCACGTTTGTTTGATCGCCACAGCCAGACAGAAAGCGTTTAAAAAAGCCTCATTCTCCTGGTGAAGATTTTCTGGAAACGCCACGCAGAGCAAGTTTGCACATTCCTCTGTCTAAATGGACTGTATAGCCACTTAATTTTTATTCACTTTGAAACAGAGATGTTTTCTTTGGATACATTATCATTGTAGCTCTTTTCACACAGCATGAAATCCATGGCTGGTTTACTTGGCTAGAACACTCTGTCAAATACCTGAAACACTAAGTGCCTGTGTGTAGTGTATATAATGGCATGGAAATATTTATTATATTTTGTTCAGATGAAGTGACTTCACTGCTTGTCAGCAAGGCCCCCAGGACTACGAACAGAAACCGAAGATACATGCTTCAGGTTCAAATGGAAATGTCTCTCTTTACCTGACACATTCCTTGCAAGCTGCTGACTGCAACCCTGCGATCTTTGGGTATTGAGTTATACTTACTTTGTACAGAGAGAAAACAGCTCTTTGCAGGGGCTGTTTTTGAGTTTCTCCTCTGTCTGTTGGATAAGATCTTGACTGACTTCAGGAACGAAGGCTGGAGACTGGGGAGAGAAGAGAAGGGCACGTTATCTCTGTGACGAGGTGCAGATTCTCCTCTCTCAACGTGTCAAAGACACATTCATTATTTATGCCCTGAGCTGCTTCCATTCAATTCCAGTGGTTGTGTAAAAGCAAAGGAGCTTTACGTCAAACAGCAGTAAAATAGGATACTGTGGTAACTTGCTCCACATTCCACTCTCTCCTCACATCGCGTTTTTGCCTTCTCCTGTACCTTCACCTCCTTGCCCAGCCTCATGAATATGCAGGACCCGCTCCGTGCCAGTGCTTTGAACCGCTCCCTTGCATCCCATGAAAAATGTGCCGGCCTGAACTGTGTGCAGGCCATTCTCTTAAACAAAAGAGAATTTGCCCAGTGTTTTCACTTCATTGATGATTCATTGTGCCGGCTGAAAAGTCCTTTTATTATATTTTTTTTACCAGCAAAGGAAAACAAAAGCAGAGCATTGGTATTTCTTGATGTATATACAAATAATATAAGAAGATGTGTCTGGACACTTTAGTTCATCATTAGAAGGACAAAAATAATCCAGCAGTTTTAAAATAATAATTTTGAAAAGGAACTCTGCCAACCAAGCACATAGACTCTTTTCACCCTTTGGAGAGAATGTACATTCAGCCCCTTCAAAGCGCCCTTACCAAAGAGAGGTCTTTTGCAATATGCCCTGATGGTTAACCAGTTTAGGACCTTTGGGACTAATTATCTATAAAGACAGTTTTTAGGCTGTCCACATTCTTACTCATAGGCAGTATAATGCAATTACATTAAAAAGTGTGTATGTGTGTGTGTGTATGTGCACCTATTTCTAGAGTTTTCTCCCATGGACATGAAAGCCTCTTTATATAACCAATCGGATTTGGGTATTTTCAATAAATCCGGCCATAGATGACAAAATCCTCTTTCCTTGCAGAATCCTTAACACTCGGTGAGGTTCCCCATCCATGGCCATGACCGCCAGATGTGCTGGGTGGGTGGGTCACAGAGCAGCATCACTCATTCCTGGCCAGATGTTCTCATTAACTCCCCCTTTGCTGGGGATGTCTTGGCAAGCATGGACACACATTGCGGGCAGAGGACAAAACCCCTGGGAATGAGGACAGAGGAGGGGGCAGAGGTGGAGCCAGAGAAAATCTCCAGCATGGTGAAAGCTGAAATTAAGTCTTTTATCTTTTCCTTCCAACTGCTGAAATGTGAATGTGATCCTGGTTGTGACGTGAAAAAGTAAGTTCGTTCTACTTGAATGTTTTTAAAAAGGAACACGGTTTACTGAACTGTCTGTGCACACCGCGTAACACAGTCTCACAATTCAGCCTTGACAGACGATGTGCTGGATATCTTTGACCTCACTGAAATATTCCCTCAGTTCCTCCGTATATTCCTCCATATCCTCAGCAAAAGATATCTAGGGAACACCCACGTTTAATTACAGACAGAATATACTGCTAATAATTAAGAAGTATCGGTTTCTTGGGAGCTAGATGAACCTCCATATTACCATCTAAAAGAAAGTGAGGCAAAGCCAGATTTTCTCAACTTGATTGGCCACTGATTTTGAAAGGAACCAAGAACTGTAGAACAAGTCTTAGTAAATAGGACAACTAACAGAATTTCCTAACTCTAGATGTCATGTCCCAGTTTTAGTTCAAGACAGTAAGTAGAGGCAAGAGAGAAGCAGTGAAAGAAGTAGGGAAAAACCCAAAAAGTCCCGTTTTCCAGTCTTACACCTGCTGCATTGATTCTACAGAGGGAAAAAAAAAGTGGGGAAGAGGAAAAAAAAGGCAAAACCAAACCAAAATTAACAACAAAACTTTTAAAGGAATATTCAGGTAAGAACCAAAGCCTAATGATCAGCAGTATTTTGGTTGAACCATATGAATTATTGCCTGCATGTTTATATGTTGCATACTCAGTGGGGTGTGCTACATGAGCCCATTGGCAACCTAAGCTTGTATGTGGCTGCGAGAGCCCACTGCTTGTCTCAAACATCTCTGATTTACAGGGTACAGAAACACCACTGAACTCCACGGTCTCTGTACTGCTGTGAATCAGGAGAGTCTATTCTGATGTGAATGGAACTGCATGTATGTAAAATTCATACTAGGGCTTCTAACTGAAGTTACTACTAAATAAATCTAGGATTTGTTCAACATTTATAGGCCAAAATTGGGATCCAAAAGCTAAGTTCTAAACCCCATAATTAGGCATTTAGACCAAGTGACCTGATTCTTGCTCACACCAAGCACCACCAATGAGAGGTAAGATGCCTTGACATTAGTGTTGAATTCAGATCATGCACGTGATGCATTATTATAGTAATAATTCCATTACATTTTGTCTGGGATCAAAGTACATCTGAAAAATAAATTGTAAGCATCAGCTAAAACTTTTTAATAAAGAAGAAACAAAATTCTTATAGAGAAAGAGGAGAAGAGTGAGCAAAAGAAACTGTAAGACAATGTGAGAAGTATTTAGAAATGGCATGAACTGCGATTCCTCTCTTTAAGTTTGCGGGAGATACAGTCACCACTTGGGTTTTCCAAACCACTCATTGCTGACCTTTGAATCTTTCTTCTTCTGGACAAATTGCGAGCAAGCTAACAATATCAAGGTAGGTAAAGACATAAATACACTGACATCTGTACATGGACTAAAGCTTTAGAGTGTATTGCAAATATTTTACTAGACTTCACCTTCTGTAACAAAAATGCCACTTGTTTTCACAGGCTGATTAAAGGTTTTGTAGGACCAGTGAAACACGTTGTGTCATTATGCAGCCCTTGATAGAGTTCAGGGCAGAGCAGCTGCACCACGTGTACAGGAGGAACATACCCAACACTTTCCAGCCCTGCAGACCAGTCTAGGGAGCTATTGTGTGATCTTTCTCGAGGTTTTCCTCAAGACTTCATAGCTCCCACCGCTCCTATTAAATACCCATGACTGCCATTTCCTCTGTCTGAGTACTGCGCATACCTACAGCCTCCCAATGTCCAAACAAAGCCAGAAACAATTACAAGCCAAAACCCAACCCACCAACCTACTTTTGCTCCCCCAGTGAACAATTAGGTAGCACAGGTTACGAGTGCAAGAAAGCATTTGGATCCCAAGAGCGAAATCTTCCAAAGGTGACGCTTTGGCCACTTATGGAACAAAAAGTTGCTTTTTCCCTGGAGAGGTGCAAGAGATTTCTGCTGCCCTGATGAAATGGTCATTAACACTGTTCTTCCACTGCATTATGGGTAGTGGCTGTAAAAGCAAATTCGGGTTTTACAGGGGAACAGAGACACCTTTTTGGACATATTACATCTCCTGTGGCAGCTGGAAGAGTTACACATCGTGATCAGGATCATGGCATCTGAGTGTGTGACAAAGAACACTCTTCTAACTCTTTGTAAACACCTGCAGAAACCTGTTACATTTTCCTGTATTCAAAGCAAAACTCTGGGTAGTTTTAACAAGTACAGTCTTGTATTTTCCCTCATGGATCTCCTGTTTCCTGAAGGCAAAGAAAGTGATCCTTGATCTCACAATAATGTAAATCAGAAATTATGCCAGACAAGTCAACAGAGTAACGCTAAGGTAAAGCTGATGCTACTGAAACCAGATTCATGGCCCCAGACTGTGGCAATGCAAAAGGTGCTTAAATTGATCCATCAACAAAATCACGTTATCCGTTTTGACCAGACAGCTTAATAAGAGTCCAAAAGTTCAAACTACTTTCACCAAGTTTTAAGCCAAATCTCCTGTCTTCTGTATCTTCTCATGTATGGCCACAAACTGAAAACCTTCTTATAAATATTTTGCTGGCAAAGCAGCATCTCAGTTTTATGATGCCCTCTTGTTTAATTTTTAAGAAAAGAACACAATGAGGAATCGCATTAGTGATTATCTGAGAAGCAAGAAATGGATATTCAGTTATTTCTGAGTGTCTTTAACATGTTAGAGAAAAATGTCTCCACTTGCAAATTCTGTTTGTTTGTTTATAAATTAAAAGACAAGAGAGATCCTCCCAGCTGCTCTTCCACTTCAATAAATGGCAGGAAAACAGCTGAGATGTCAGAGGCTTGTTCAAGGTTAGTTGTGTTCGTGTTCGCAAAAATTGGAAGATCATTGGTCCTTCCCAGTTAAGTCTCTGGGCCTGCAAGATACTTTTTATATTTTGCTGAGAAGCTGAATGCAGCTTCTCCCCCTTCCTCTCCCAAAGTACCAAAAACAGGTGAAATTGGATTCAGATCACTTGAACGCTTCCAGGCTGTGTAAATCCCCATTATCTGCTGTTTTGAATGTCGTGTTGCATCACTATACTTTAAGATGTAAACTCTCCTTTTTTGACAGCTCTGTAAGTTTTGCTACAGGCTACTTCACTCAGCCCTTCAAGACACAGTATTTGTCGACCTTCACTGAACAGGACAGCGAACAAATAAACCTTCTCATAAAATTATCTTTATTCATTTGCCGTGGCACGTCCAATATGTCTCTGATGGTGTTTCCCCTGTGACTGTGTGGAGGACACCCGACCTTTTGTCCATCTATCAGCTAATCAAATTCTTTGTAAAACAAGCTGAAATGCCCGCAGTACCAAGGGAAGCATTTGGAAGACCCCTGATAATCTTAGTTGTTCTTTAAAACATGTTATTTGTTTTAGTTTTCCTGCAGACAGAACTTCAGAATGGCCGACTTCAGTCAAGGTGTGATGCGCTATAGGTGTTGCCCTGAAGCCTGCGGCAGTGAAAGCAGGCAGACAGATAGCAGAGATTCGCAACTTCAACAAGTAAAAGCATTTTCCTGAGAACCTGGCAGTTTGGGTTAGAACTTCTGAAACCGGGGTGGGGTGAGTAGCAGGTGTCTCTGTGTAACTGTATAACGATTATTTCCAATAGCTGGATGCAGCCCAGAGCAGATGCACACACAAGACGAGCCTGTGTGTGCAGGGTTGGTTTATCGTGTGCAGCATTGCTGTTTCTGTGGGAAACGTGCCCAAAGAAGAATGGGAACTGAGAGGGATGTGCTGAGACTCCAGCTAGACACATGTATCCCGTTGTGGTCATCGCTGTTTGAGAAAGCTATGGAGAGCTGATGAGGGCTGGAGGGTTGAGAAACATGCCTGGGAAAAAATGCCAAAGGGAAACGTTGAGGAACTAGATTTGTTTAGTCTGGAAAAGTAAGAGTGAAACATGATAAAGGTCTTTAAATGTAGAGATGTTTTTAATAAAGAGGGCAAGGATCAATTATTCTGCATATTCTGCTCTACACTGGGGGAATGATGAGAAGGAATCCACTTAATTAGATATGAAGCCTTTTTTTCTAATTTTCCACACAGGGAAGCACAAGAACAGGCACATGAACGTTGTGGAATCTGTTCTCGGAGGTTTGAAAGTCCTCCGAGGGCAGACAGACATCTGCTGATGATCTAAGTGTATTTGATCTCTCCTCAATGCAAGAGGCTCTTGAGCACTCTCCCAGTGCTTTGTACCAATGATTTTGCAAAAGCCTGGACTCTGTAAAACACAGGCACACAGCGTGGCCCAAGAACAGATGAGGAAGGGAGTTTGTGTGCTGACTGCTCACCAAAGGAAACCTGGAGCTGTGAGCAAAGGAGTTAGTATCGTCTTTGCAAATTAACACTCCCACTTGAAAGACACTTGTCTCAATCACCATTGTCTCCTACAAAAAAATGAAATAGCTTGTAGAACCCTGAGTTTCAGATCAGAAAAAGTGATAGCATTGACTTTGGTCAGGTTGACTTTGCAAGAAACGGGGCAGGTCCTTAGTCTGGAGGCAGTTCTTTATCCTTACACAGCACCTTTCATCTAAGAAACTTGAAATATTAAAGCTTCACTGCATGCTTAAGTCTTCATGAGCTAGGTGGTAATCTCACAATATTTTACAGAACAGTCAACAGGGAGGTACAAGAGTTGATCATCGGCTGTGCCTGAAATCAAAGAAGTCTCACTGAGATAAATGAAAGCTGGAGATGCTCAGGTTTCTCAAATCAGTCCATTTGTAGCTTGCAATTAGTGAATAAAGAACAGAAACCTAGAAATATAGGCTTTCGGTTTATACCAACTCTTGCCAGTGGATGTGAGTCATCACGGTGTCTTAAAGCAAGACTGTTCATCACTACAAAAATTATATGAACCGGAAAGATACCACATTTTTTAGAATGAATAGATTTCATGCAAACTTTTGTCATAAACACAACTGCTTTCCTGGCAAGTTTCAGACTTGCAGCCATCATATTGAAACGCGATGAGTTATTTTAAAAGTCACTTGCATAAAACAAATAATGTGCAGCATATGTTATGTCTCAGGTTATGAAAACATTCCACAACAAACTAGCTTAAAACAATTAAAAATGTTTCAGTCAATGGACAAAAGTTCAAGCCATAACTTTTCTTGAGCTGCCTGCGGTTCCAAGCACTTCTGTCTTATGTGTATTTTCAGATGTTGACAGTAACTTTCCACATATAATCTATTTGCAAATCTCCACAGACTTGCTACTAGTAGAGACCTCAAAACTATGCAAGGAACAGGCTAAAATGAACTTCGGTGTGAGACGGTGCATGATGGGATGAGAAGAGCTCATACACAAAACCCTGGAAATATTGGCTTCATCCAGTTGTTAAGTTGCTGCATTTGCTTTGCTCTCACACGGCCGCGACCCAAGGCCAGCAAGGAGAGCAACGGCTTGTGGCGGGGTGGGAAACCTGCCACATGCAGTGCCAGCACTGCTGGTGCTTTTGCAGAGTCACATCCTTCTCCAGATGTTTGAGGAAGGCTCAGCCAGCAGCGCAGCCGTTACCAGGACAGGTAGCAATGGCATGACACCCAGTGGTGACTGTCCTCAGTCCTGTGAGGTCAGCACTCATAAGGACTGTAATCTGAGCAGCTACTAGGAAAAGGAAGAGCAGGTAGATGTGCAGTGCAAGTCTTGCTTGTAGATGCAAAACCAGGGAAAGTCAAGCTTATGTGCTCAGGTAACACATTTTCAAAGGGGAAAGGTAATGGAATGCAAAAGACAGACCATGAAATGCTGCCTCTTTGTGCCCCCAAGGCTGATCTGATGCTTGTGGCTAGAGATTCACGCTAAGACCTGGCCTGTGGTGTCTCCGCTGCCCTCAGAGCAGGAACACGTCAGCTCAGGCTCTGCTTGCCCCACCGCAGGGAGACATCTGGAGCCACTTCAGGTGACTCTGCTGTCCCCCCTCCTCGCACTTTGGGCAGGCCAATGGCACTGGGACTGGAAAGTACTGACCAGGCAGCTGGTGACTGATGGAGGGGAAGGGAGAAGGCGCTGATGGTGAGAAACGCAGAGGACAGCAATGGAGGAGAAATGTCTCAGTGGCACTCCGATTTTGGGAAGCCCAGGCTAGGTGTGTTTTTCAAGCTGGTGAGGGAATGGTCCCCAGCACTGCCACAGCACACGCAGCCTCCTGACGCTTTTGTTGTTATGCACAAAAATGTTGGAGCGTTCTTTTTGCTTGCCCCGTGTCTGATCTTGTCTGCTCAGTTTTAGCTGTATACGTAGTAAACAGCCAATTCTACATCAGGAGCAGCTGCAACATTTTAAGCAATCAACTTCTGCATTTTCTTTTTATTTTTTTTTTCCTACCACAAAGTCATCTGGGTCTGTATGAGGCAAACCAGTAAAGCACAAGGCTTCATAATTCCAGGATATTTGCTTTGAGATGACAGATGTAGGAACTGGCAGTGAGGTGGACGGGGAGCATGGAGAGCAGCTGGGTTATTAGTAGCAATTTATCTGTTACGACAGCATGTAGACATTGTACCTGAGAGTGTAATGCCAGGCACTACATGCACATGTCATGAGAGCTAAAGCTTCCAAAGAAAACTGATCACACCAGCCCTGGGAGTGGGAATAGGGGCCAAAGACATGAAATGCCTCACCCAGGATTACAGAGTGGGTTAGTGACAGGGGAAAAAAATTGAACCCCATCCTGTTCTCTGATCAAATGGTATTTACAGTACTGAGGGCAGGATCACTTGCTGGTAGCTAAATGAAGAAAATCAGCAGGGCCTATCAACTGTGGGGCTTGTTTTGTAGCTGCAAGCTGATCTGGAGTCACAATGAATCTGTTTTCCTTCATATTCCACTAAACCATCAAAACATGTTGACACAGAAAAATACAATGACTGAAGACAACAGAGCCCTCAGCAAACAGCTGAACATGTTCTTCTGCCTGGAGAGGTTGTACTAATCCATCATAACAGGCGATGCTAACGACCTTCGTTCATGAACTCATTTACTGCAGTAGATCTGATGTCGCTTCAGGCTGACTTGCTTGCTCCAGACTTGCTGGGCTGCATCTTGGGCCTTGGCAAGCTCACTGGTAGGAAAAGGAGAAGTTCCTCTGGTTTCCATCACCCTTCCTTTTTGGTGCTGGGGTACTGGTTGTAGTCCTGAACTATGCCCTTCCTTGGAGAAACGCAGCAAAATCTGAGGTTTCCTTTCTGACAAGAGCACAGAAAGAATATGAAGCATTTTTCATGGCTCTCCTGTTGATCAGCAATAGGATCTGCTACCCAGCTATGCCTTGTTTTTCCTGTTCTCAGTAGACGTTTTTGTAGCTGCTACCACTGAAAGGAAAATGCTCCTTTCTAGAAACTGCATTTCTGTTCCTGATGGTGGCAAACAAGCAACTGCCAGGCAAATGCTGTGAGTCAAAACATTTCCTCCATAAATATCTTCGATCCAAGTGTGGTTTCCCTGGAATGTTTTATTATTTGATTCAGAAAAATCTGGGCATGTAATCACAACATGAGTTTCGGAGCAACAAAGGAAAAGATTGGCTAGATCAAGAAGGAGATATTTCTTCCTGGCTCCTACAGGTGACCAGAATAAATCTTAAACACTCAAAGCCCCGCAGAAAGCAATTTTGAAATAATAAAATGTCCCATCAGACAAAATTGAGTTGTTTCATCAGCTTCTTTTGCAAGTGCAGTGAATCAGCTGCAGAATTTATACTCTTCAGTTAAGTCAAAACACTCCCTGCAATCCCAACCAGCTGTGGGGTTTTTGGTACAGTTTAGATTAAGAACCTAAACTGGTCAGTATGGAAGCTATGCTTTTGACTTCAATTAGTGAGAAACTGGGCCTCATGAAAAGTCCTTGACAAGACATTTTGCACTATCTTTAAACACTAGTCCTTCCCCACTCGTACTGTTTAAATAATTCTTTAGAAACCTGCTTATAGAGACCTCTTTACCGAAGAAACAAATTTTTCCTCCTTTCTATAGACACACAGGTCAATTGGTGTAGGGGTGCTCATAAACTAGCGACCTAAAATTGCTCTAAAGTAGTGGAAGGGAAATTATGTTTTACTTGTTGCCTTTTTTCTGCTTTAAAAGCAATTTGTACACAGGTTAAAGAATGAAAGCACAGATGAAATAACCAGTATCAGTAGCTGTCAGCAGGATGACAGAGGCAGCTTATGAAACAGAATAGAAAAGAAGACTAATTAATAATAACCAGGATTTTTTTAGCTACTCAAAAGTTAGGGAACTCACACAATCGTTGGAGCATCACTAGTTGAAAAGGTAACCTCTTTTGTTAGCAAGTCAACGGAGTCATTGCTGTAGTACATTACTACAGCAGCCAGATGTTTGATAAAGCATTTGAGGACAAGAACAGTGTTCTCACCATTAGTGGCAACAAAGATGACAGGATAATTTTGAAAGCTTCTGTTCTCAGAAGGACTTTTTTTCTGTCATCACATGTACTTAATAGGTTTGGATAGCATCCAGTGTCCAGCCTCTTATCAGAACCTTTCTACCTTTTAATGTCCTCCCGCACTGATGGATAACCAAAACATTAGCAAGCAACCTTATGTTGCAATAGTCATAGCTTGGCTTCCTCTGGTAAAGCAAACGTCATTTGTTCCATTAAAATAAAAAAAAAGAATCCCTAAATCTATAAACACTCATTTACAACCTCAACGTTATCAAATGGCTTTCTTGCAGGAAAACAAACAGATCCCTCCTTGAATTCTCTCCTCTGAGACATAAACCTGTACACACGAGTAACCCTTCCCTTGCAAGCCATCCTCACACTGAGGTCCACGAGCTGTTTGCTTTGTGCAAAGGGAGCTCATGTGTGAAGACCTGATCCAGGCTGCTCTCCAGTCAATGGCTGTCGTGGAGTGGGGATTGTGCAGAATTTGCCTTCATCTCTGGCCACTATCAGGTCAAAATCCTGAGGAAACACTTGAATGAAGAAATGCAAAACCAAAAGATAGTTTGGAAAAGCCTTGAAAAGGATTAGGAAGTGAATTAAATAAACATTAGGCAGGAAGCAGCAGCCCACTCACAGAAAGACTGGAAACACCCACAAGAGCAAACAAAATCACTACCTGGCACGGCTGAAACGGGGCATTCCCTAATCACCTCTGTCACACGATCCATTAACGATCGTGCGGTAATAGCCATCAGCAAAAAAACGAGAGGGGAGATATTTACTGCAGGAGATGACACAGTGTTTGCAGTGGCCTATTCCTCTCTTCCTCAGCTTTGCTTTTGGACAAACAGCATCTGTGCCAGGATAATAAACTTGCTATACACTTGATCTTTGGCTCAGGTCAGAGTCTGGCTTGATCAAAAAATAATAAATTAACATACAAGCTGAGGCTTGGCTTGCTGGTTAAGTGAGTTTTCTAAGTGTAGTTGCATTACTGAGAAAAAAACCCAAAAAACTTTAATAGTTTGAAGTGCCACATTTCCACAACTTACACATGTTGGTTATTTTAAAATAATTCTTACTTTCTTATTTTTTACACTTATCTAGTGATATTTTAATGAATCCAAATAAATGTGTTTTCTGTTAAATTTAAAACATTTCTTATTGTAATGCTGTGATTCCCGGTTCCAATCTAAAATAACACATTCTAACACTATTTATTTCGTGATTCTTCTGTTATATTCTTCTATTATTAATAGTTACATCATCCCAGCCAAAGGTGCCAGACCCAGGCACCTCATCTGAATTTGCCTGGCCAGTCCTTGTGAGGCTACTCAGCTGCTGAGGTCTCTAAATGTTTTTCTAGAGTCCTAATTTCCTATTAAGTGGGAGAAATAAGAGAAATAAGGAATTTTTAACTTCCATGTTCATCATGAGCCTCTTCATTCTCTCCTTTGTTACGATCAAGCATACGGTTCCCAAGTTTAGCACAATGCACTCTGAGCTCAGAGAGACATTTGTTGACCCTTTACTCTTTTAGCTTCAGAAATCCAGAGCCGAACCAAGCAGGAAAGCTGCTGCAAGTCGCAGTGGGTGGGTAGAAGGGCCATGGAGGTCGGGTGTTCAAAGCATATTGAGAAAACATGCACAGAAACCTGTGCGGATATGCCAGGCAATGTAATTTCACATGTTCTGCATTACACCTAGCATGGAATTCACCTCATTGCACTATAATCACCCCAAAACAGAGACATGTAAAGTCTCCCTGGTCTCCCTGTATAGTCAGTGTACAGAAGGAGTCTCCTCATCTATCTCATCTCCTATGTGCTGATCTCCCTGTGTCTGGACAACCAAGGCTACAGTGTGTGTGTTGGGAGTGTAAGAGCCTGGACTCAATTTTAATGTCTATTTTAATGTCATTCTGCACAAATGCACAAAACCCATCTCTCGCAGATTTCTGGATACCATGCAAGCCAGTCGGAAAAGGCTGATTCCTTCGTTTCCCATGTGGGCAAAATTTTCAGGCAGAAGAGGCTATTTCTGGGGAAGCTGAATGAACCTTAAAAGCTCAGAATTAACTTCCCTGGCCATTGGACAATCCATATGAACTGAAGATAAGTAATGAGGGGTATGCAGAGGGGATAAAAACATGACCCCCCCCTGAAAACAAGAGGAGGAAACCATAATGAGCATATTCATTAGACAAGGGCAGGCAAGTGCATCCTTCCTGTTGTCAGATAACCCTGAGCAGATGTCTCTGTATTTTCACAGTGTCCTCAGCCTTTTCTGGTGGCCTGGCTGGTGTCCGAGAAGAGTCAGAGCAGCCTGGGGGGGCTGCCCTGCCCCAGCAGGCAGATGTCAGCCAGCTTTACATGTGTGGTTGACTTCAATTAGCTGAAGCAAGTTTCCATGTTCCAAAGGGTCAAGTCAGAGTCATTCTGGCAAACTCAGGGAAGCTAGAAGGCTTTTGCCCACTGACCAGATCATCCAAATGGTTTTCTGACCACAAATGACAAACAGCTAACAAGCATGTGAACTTGGGAGTGTAACCTCTCCAAAACAAGAAGGAAGGAAAAGCAGGGCTTCAACTAATAGCACATAACATAAAACCAGTGTAGTTAATGAGTCCAGCCCAAAATTTCAAGAAGTCTGGGCAATAGCATTGCAAACGTAGCCCTCCTTAAGTCTAAAGCATGGGACACAGGACTGCCCCAGGACCTGCATCACGAGGAAAGAGCAGACTTCATGCTGATTCCATAGGCTCTCATGCCATTTGGCACCACTGCAAAAGACAAAACCCCTCAGTGTTTAGTTAACTAACGTTTATATTATAAACAGTGTGTAAAGGATGAGGAAATAGGACTTGACCCAACCGTGAGAAAATGCCTTTTAGTCTGAGACCACAGCAAAGTGACTCCTAATCAAGGCAACACTGTGATTTTTCAGATTCTTCTGCCACACTATATGATAGCCTGGCCCCTGACGGAAGAATGCTTACTAAAATATATTCCGATTAGAAAGCATTCATTTGAGTAACAAGGTTGCTGTTCTGCTGCTCAGATATTTTCCCAGAATTGAACTTGGGAAAGATGAGCCGATGCAGAAAGTACGCTGAGAAGGTACTTTCCTGGACTAAGACATAGTGATCAGCAGAGATATTGATCGGCTGTCTCTGGAACAACAAGAATTATATATTGATTTCTCTAGAGACTGGATTATGTATCGATTATGCTAGCTGCAAAGCACAGGCCTAAGTAATGCTATCATCTCTGCTTAAAATGGTGCCCGTAGAGTAGCGAAGTCAATAGAAAGGGGAGATGAGAAATCCATTGAGTCAAAGGGTAAAGTCCCAGGGCAATTAATTAAATGGCAAAACTCCCCTTGGCTCAAGTAAGGCCAGGATTTCTACTTAAGTATTTAGCATCCTGAAGAAGTCTCCTAGTAGGAACCCAAAGGACACAGTGAATAACGCTTTGAGCAAGTAAATAATTCTCACCCATCCTGAATCCATGTAACACACTCTGTTCAGACAGGCACTTCATTCATTGCTCACTTCAATTGGGTCATTAATTAAATGTGTACGCTTTAGAAAAATTTGAAAACTAGCTGTGGAGATAACTCTTGGACCAAGCCTTAAGGGCCCATCCGCTGTAGCTGGTGAAAAGCAATATTGTGTTGGCCTTTTGTCAGCAAGATAATAAGCTTACAGGGAGACGGAGATGACTCTCTGGATGTAAGTGATATAAGCTGAATTGTACGAGGAAGGTAACAATGTAGAAAGCAGTCCCTGAAGGCTCACCTTTCACAACAGAAAGCCTCTGTCTTGCATTAAACTCTGCAGATTGCTTTACAGAAGCTTAATGGTTCGTTCTTTCAGAGCTTCCCTTATAGTGACATTCAGCTTTTGTTTTGGCCATTCCAAAACCTAATTATAACGCGTTCCTTAGAAGCCATTAAGTGAAACTAAACAGTTAAAGGACGAGGGCTCAGTACTTGAATCCAATTCGCAGTACGGTGCGACCTGCCCTTCCAGGGTTCAGCCAGAATCACTAAAAAGTTATACATGAAACTTTCCTTACGGGAGATGGAAGGCTTTAGTGATCAGCGCAGATGACTCACTCAGAAGCGCAAGTGCTGAAGTTTGCATTTATTTTGGTGGTGAAAATAGGAAGAAGGCAAAGATCCTTGGCATCAAGATGAAAGCAATGGTGTGCAAAAAGAAAACTACTCTTTGCCAATGCCCAGAGCTGAGTGAGGGTGTTTGTGAGCAGGAGCTGGGACTCAGCTGCACAGCTTTGTCCAGCAGAAGGGCTCATATATCATTTTAATTTCATCTCACCCGTATTACATAGATATTTGACAGAAGAGTATGCTTTAGCTGGTAGACAAGTGGAAGGCCAGGCACTGCTGATCAGCCAGTTTCCCTTTCATGGGGCTTTTCCCTCCCTTCCTTATCCTATAATTGTTCATAAAAACAAAGACATATTTTCATTTGGCAAAATACCCATTGCTAGCCCTAGACTGGAGTGAGGAGGTTATTCCTGTGTCCGGCAAACCTCTTGCAGCAAAGAAAGAAATTGCAACCACGGCCTTTATTCTGTGCGTTTCCTGGAGGAAAGGAAACCGAGCAGGAATTCAGATAACAAAACTAATGCTGTTGCGGTTCTTCATATTCTGTGAAGTATATTAATGGGGACAACAATACACATTAGACATCCTATTCAGTAACATTTTTAGTACCCAGCTGAGTCCAAATATAAACTATAATGGCATATGGAGTCTGTCTTAAGAGCCATTTCAAATCAATTTAGTTTTATATATCGTCTCTCAAAGTATCTCAAGGTGATTTACAGTGAAAAAGAAAATAATGGGCTAGTGATTTAGTAGAGTATGGCATGGCAGCTGGCAGGCAGGAAGGCAAAAATGCTGCATGGATGTGCAAAACTCCAATTTCAAAGCTGTAAAAAGGTAAACACATCTCTCTGCTCTTCCAGTAAAAGAAGAAGCCAGGTAAAGAAGCCAGGCTGGGTTCAGCTTAACTCAACTGTTCCACAGAGCACTGAGGCCTTTTCCATTTACAGACAGAACTGGAACACAAAGCTGAAACATTCCCACTCAACTGTTGAGATTAGGAAACGCCAGGAAAGAAATATTTGTGACCAATTCATTTTAGCAGTTTTACCATCATATTTCACAACCTCAGAAATTTCAGACTTCCTGTGGGTTGGACTTTTGCCCTACAGGCTTATTAAGTCAAGAAGGCAGCTTTAAGTGCCTTTTTCACGGAAACTTTTAAAGCCCCTCTTGAAGAAGCAAGAGTCTAGTCAAGAACTATTGCGCTGCTCCTGTTAAGCAAAGGCAACTGCAGGTGGAGCTCCCTTCAGTTTACAGTTCTGACGTGGTACACGTCTTGTTGGGTCTCTTCCTCTTAACGGTCGAGGTGGCACATGCCTCGTTAGGTCCCTTCCTCTTAATGAACAAGTCTCTCCCACCAGTGCTCACCCTCACTTAGCCCCTGAGGAGTAGCCAGCTCACAGCTGGACCTCCTTGGAGGAGCAGGGTAACAATTCTTCAGAGCATGTTTTGAGGATGGGAGATGTCTTCAGCTACAGGACACCTCTCCCGTGGGCTTTCACTCTCCTGCTCACCGCTCAAGTGAAGCTGCTGAGGAAGCCAGGAAAACATCTGTATTTCGGCATCCTCGGCGTGAGGATCACAGGTACGCCTTACATGTCACTCGCATCAAATAGTTCAGAATGGCCTGATGGATACAAACGTTTCAACAAACTTTAGGCAAGAGAGAGGAAATACTAATGTCTTCCTAGGTGAGGACCCGAGCACATAGAATCATAGAAAAGCTCAGGTCAGAAGGGACCTTTCAAGACCATCTGGTCCAACCTTTCATGGGAAAGGGAGTTAGATGAGATTCTCTAGCACCCTGTTCAACAGCATCTTGAAAACCACCAGTGATGAGGACTCTACCACACCCCTAGGGATGTTCCTACGTGACACTTCTTTGAGAGGCCCAAACCACCTGTTTTCCCTTCCAAGTACACATTTAGAATGTGTCATCGCTGTTGCCTGTAGGCCAGGGAGATGGTGGAATCCTGACCTGCTCATGCCACCCCTGGTGTCAACCACGACAAAAGGCTGTTAGACCTCAACTTCCCCTGTGAGCACGAAGGGGCTGTTCAAAATGTTAAGGTTGTGAGGAGCCTGGACTGGGATTACTTGAAAAAGTGCCTCCCCACTCGGCAATCCTGGCAAACGCTGAGTTTGTTTAGCAGCCTCGGGACTGATGCTGAATGTTCTCCACACGCGAATTCGCTGCTCCCACACGTTTGAGTTTGCGATAATAACCGTGCGGTGCGGCACCATCCTGCAGACAGCGGCCGCCTGCGTCTGTACTGGTGTGATGTCTGTTCATCTGGGAAAGTCTCTTCCTTTCTGCTGAGCAAGTAGTATATGTTTTATTAAATAAAGTGCACGTTCCCTATGCAAATGAGTGCACTTTGGAGGGATGATATACTGACACATTGTATGCTAAATATGTATGAAATTTAAAAATCTAAGCAAGAAACAAAAAATCATTTATAAATATTAAAGAGCGTGAGGTCTACTTTTTGTTTTCATTTTGCTTCTGATCATGTGCTCTGGTAAAAATACATTATAAGACTGAATTATCTGTCCAAGAACTAAACCTGTAATTTTATTCTATCAGTCAAGCTGTATGTCACACTATTTTTATATCAAGACAATCAGGTTCTTTGAAGAACAGACACACGCCTACTTAAAAGGAATGTTCCTATGAAAGCAGAAGCCTTTGGAATCAGTGGCAATTTCTGACTTTCAAGGGACTGATAACTAAATGGAGAAATGTTGCTTCTAATAAAAAGAAGGCTTCTTTGCTGGCCAGGACGATATTCCATTAGGGCATTTGGGTCCAGATTCATTCCTCTTGACTGCAAGCATCTAACCTGGCTTTGAATCACTGACTTCTAACAGCTTCAGATCTGTCCTTTGTAGGTTCTCATTTCTCTTTCTTCACAAGAAAGGCCAGTAGGCCATCTGAACTCCTGACCTGAGTACCTTAGTATCTAAAAAGAAATGAAAATTAACCTAGGCCTTGCTCTAGTTTTTCAAGTCTTTTTTTGTGGGAGACCTGTTGGAGAATCGAGCATTCAGCCCATTGCTATGGCACAGTCAACCTCACCTCTAGGAAGTATTTTCTGCTACCCAGGGCTTCAACATCCCGCTGGCAAGAGGCAGAAGTTTCCCATTAAAAAATAACAAAGTGTGGCAAGGCCAATGCAGACGTTAAAGCATCACCACCAGGGAGGCAGTTTTAAATGACAAGTGGAGGAGCACAACTTTGTGTTTCCTTCTGCCCAAAGATGTTAAGGGAACTTGCAAATAGCAGAAAAGTTTCAGAACAGACTGTAAATATCCTGTGCCCATTTTACCTACTGAGAAACCAGGTACACACATCAAATATGAAGTGGGGAGCATAGACTCCAGCTCTGGAGACCAAATAATTTCCCTTTCTCTAACACCACCATTTTTTCTTGATGAAGAAGCGACTGCTCCCAGATTGGTCTTCACGGCACATTCACTTACCCCACTGAATTATGCCACGTGTTTCTGCTGCACTATGGGGCTGATGACAAATGGACAAGGATGGCAGGAGTGCCAAGGGACACCAGGGAAGGGATTTGGTGTCTGGAAACCTGCACCAAGACCATCTGAAACAAAGCAGCACTATCCCTCTCTCACTTCACTAGCCTCACTATCAGCAAAATGCCTATCACCATCTCCAGATAAGAACTAGGGCAGTGGGAAATCTTTTCCCTTAGTATTTGTCCCTTGTTCCTCTGTTGACAGAAAATTTAAGACAAATGGTCATTTTGGTGGGTGGAACTTCATGCCCCTAATGAACGGGCAGCGGGAACTCGGACTGGCGCTGCTCAATGGCTGCACATGACACTAGCCAGGCTCAGTAAGTGAAACCAGATCCCAAAATGCAGCCTGAGATAACCCAAAGTATGCATTGAAATTTATTGTAGGAAAATGACAGACTAGGAAAAAAAAAATGGTCTGCTCTGCCCCTGCACCTCCAAAACATATTGTACCATTTAAAGGCTTTAAAAAGACATCTGCCAAAAATGCAATTAATTCTCCCAAAGGTCAAACGTATTTCTCCCATAAAACAGTTAAAGCAGCAATTGTGCATCTTGATTACTCTTATGCAAGCAACTTAGGAAAGATCCTAGGATTGTTCTTCTGTTTGAAGTCGCATGTTTATTGCTTACTGGCAGTGACTTTTGTTGCAAAGGTTAAATGGAGTCAGTAAATGATTGAAACCGCCCCCCCCCCCCCAAAAAAAGGGTTAGTCCCAGTGCAGCCTGTCCAAAAATTCCAGCAGCAGCTTTGCAGTTCTGTTTGGAGTGCCACCCTGTGGAAAACACTCAGGAACCGACAGCGGTGGAAACGAGAACGGGTGACAGCAGCTCCCAGCTCCAGAACACCCTGTCCCACATCAGCCTTGCATGTCCCTGGATACTCTGGGGGGTAAATGGTGAGGGGGGAGCAGTGGGAATTTTCATACCAATTTTCATACTAAAGACCATTTTTGCCGGTGCTTTCTACAAAAAAAAAGTATCTGAAATAAATTTTGAGCTGGATAGGAAATAATTGTGGTGTCTGTTGGTAACAGCTGGGGTCTCTTGTCTTGCACCACAGATGCAGAGTTTTGCACGAGACCAAAGAAGTCCCTTGCTCATCCCCAGATGAATTAAGCCCCAGTAAACTCAAGTTCATCCTTAGAAGTCAATTTCTGGATTGGATTATAACTTTTTTTTCTCCCTGACTGTTTGTATAAGACTTGCAGGTTTATTCACTGGAGATTGCCACCATAAATTTTAGGAGTCTGGCTTACAAAGTCTATAACAACCTTGTTTAGCAAAGGTGTGCCTTGCAGCGTTCCTTCCGTAATGCCACTTTGGCTGCCCCTTACCTCTGGGGTGAGGTATTTCATCATGATTTCCTTTCCTTTCTCTCCCAGCTTTTCATCTGGAGCAATTTCATATTCTGCCTGGAACAGATATTAAAAAAAAAAAAAAAAGTCAATATTTGCACTCATATTTCACCATTATAACTTCATTTTGCATGTGGCCTTAATGGAACGCTCTGTCTGAAAAATCTGGAGGATAAATACCATTTTCTGATGGAAGTAAAACCTGCACACACGATCCTATTAGAAACCTTCCACTATATTTTGACTAAACTGTAGTGGTGCATTTTCTGAGATGATGCCTCTTAATTAACACCAATAAAATGTAATTCATTTATATTTCATAGCCTTGCCAAGCCAGTTTTCAGAAAGCGTTCAGTGACTGGAGATGGCAACTTTACTTGGTTTTGCCCAAAGGGAAGGTGGACACAGGAGCCAAAATTATTCCTCTGAATAGCAGAGAAAGTGAATATTTGTTAATTCTTGCTACAGTGGTATTTCAAGCAGCAGGTACACTCCTTCAGACTTTTTGGTCACATGTATCCTTCCTATTTATTTACATCTTCCCCTTGGTCTAAAACTCCTGCAAAGCGGAGAGATTTGCCCATCACTTTTAGAGATCCTTGACCCAGGCCCTCCAGATGGCAGGTCTAAGAGCTGATTTCTTAGGACCAAAATAAAACAAGAGAGACCATTTAGAGGAATAGACACTGCGGGCAAAATTCTCTTTGACTTCACCACATTCCCCCAGAAAAACTTACATTTTAAAATTCTGACTATTCTTTGTATTGCAGCATTACTGACTTTGGATGAGTTTTAGGACAACATTTATATAAGAAACAAAGGCAGCATTACTTGTGCACCATGAAGACATTCCTCACTTTTGTTGGAGCTTTGGAACCATGGCAGGTATTTGAAGGAAACACGCGGGCGACCTCAGTGGCTAAATGACAACGACAAGTTCTTAGAGACATTCCCACTCGGCACTGCCCAGGATCCGAAGCTTTAGTCTTAGGGTCAAAAGAGATTCCAGAAATAATAATAATAATCAAAAAGCCTAATGGTTTTCATGACTGCTCATATTAGAAAAAGGATCCCAGAAAATCCTGCCAAACCAATGAAGTAACCAGGTCCAATACAAGCTGTCTGCGATGATAAAGGAGGAGGAAGCTACAAAAAAACCCCAGTTAGATCAGAGTGAACGGAACAAATTTCAGAACTATTGCCCACTGGAAGCCGTATGCACTGCTCCCAGCCCCATGCAATAAATCCACAGGCGGGCTGCGATGGATCCCCTCGCTGCACAGACCCAGGGATGACACGAAAACCACAAGGCAGTTATGAAGTTATTACCCATCTATCTGGTCAGTGCTCATTTAGCCATTGCAGCTTAAGTCTGAAGCTACATATATATGCACATACCCAGCGAGTTGCTTTAACAATCTAGAATTACGATCTGGTTTGGTTTGGGAAATGCCGATGACTGCAAATAACAGAGAAACCTGGATTGCTGATGAAAAATACACTGAAAGCTAAAATCCACAGGTGCAGGACTTCTCTTTTAGTGACCATTTTGGGGATGAACTGATTATGTTCTCATAAAACTTAACACAAGGTTTTAAAAAAATCTTTCATCCAATTTCCTATCCTTTTAGATGGTATCTGGGTATGGGTCATTTCAGCTCTTAATGCACAGACACTCTCGAATGTTTACAGCATCTTAACAGCATTTTTCTCCATGAGTCCTTGCTAGGAGATAAAGCAACGGCAAGAGCAACAGAAGGATCAATTTTTTAAAAGGTCAAAGTTGCATCTTATTTGGACCTTACCGTTTATGGTCAGGTTCACAGGCAAACTAGTTGTTTTTCACATAAAAGAAAACAGAAACCATGTATGTTAATAAAAGAAAATAATTGTACTTAGATGTAAATGTCTGTGTAGAATGCTACAAAGAAAGGAGAACTTCTTGGCATTGCCTCAGCATGGAAACAGCTAGATCTTCTGAGTCCTCCATTCAATCTTATTTACAATTTATCCAAGAATGACCATTTGTCTCTCTTTGCTTTGCTTTTAGATTCTGGATCCTGGTAGCATATTAGCTCCCTAGTAAATAAAACCTGATTCAAAGTCATCATCTGCCATCTGAAGTGCACCAGGGCTGGTCAAAAAATTCAGTGTTCTTTTGCCACAGCTATCCTATTACATTTATATCCCATTTGATATGCTGCTACAAGAAGCAGCAAATCGGGACAGACCAGAAGAAGACAGAAGTTTAGCAGGAATTGGATCACAGTTTCAAAATGTGGTTCCTGATGGGATCCAACACATGCAGAGCTAAATGAACACACACACGTATACAGAGCATCTAATTCTATCGCAAGATAGTTGGGAAGGAATAAAAGGAAAGTTTAATTATACTTACATTTGACATTCTCGGAAAACACAACACTGGCGGTGAAGGTAGGAAGTGACAGACAAGTGAAGATGTGAGAAGGAACCATAAGCTCCAACTGTGAACAGTGTTGATTTCACTGCAGCTCAAGTACTAGAATCCTGTTTCATTCTGTTTCTAAGTTCACTATTATTTCTTCCTTCAGTGACACTTGCAACCTATTCAGCGACAGATACTGGTACTTTTTCAGCCATGGGCTGTTACCACAGGAAGAACTGCCCATGGAGACAGACAGAATGACTTCCCCATGCTCACGCTGCTGCATGCCTGGGAAGTGTCCCAAGGTCCTCAACTCTCAATCTTGTGTTTAAATCACAAGATACATCCCTTCTTTCACAACACTCAAAAGCACCGCTACAGTTTGCAAATCCCTAATTGCTAGAAATAACATCATTACTTAAAATCCATGTGGAACAGAATATTTTCCATTATTGCTTTGATGAATCCAGGCATGTGTTTCAAGGCTCCTGCTCTGAAGTCTAATAGCTTCTCCATGCCCTACTTAGGTCAGACAGGGCCCTATTCATAACTCATAAATGAGGGGAGGATTTACGATCACCCTGACTGCATGGGACGAGCTGCAGGGAAGGCTCCTTCTGGATCCTTCAGTCCAAATGGTGAGAGGATGTGGGCTGGCCGCCGTTGGTTGCTAGCTTTTCTTTTGGCTGCTGTTTCGGAGGTAGTAGTTACTTCAGTGGCTCCTGCTTCCCTAGAAGCAACCCTGGCTGAATGAGGGCACAGGGCTCTGAAGTGTCCTTCCCTTTGGAGCAGCTCTTGGGATGGGCTGAGCAAGACTGGACGGGAAATCACATTTCCACTGGGAAAGGGAGCAATGTCCAGCTTGTGGCAGGCTATGGGATGGGGCCGTAGGCTCAGGGATGGCTGAGCAAGAGGTTCAGGGCTTGGAAGGTGCCTGTGACTGGTGAGGAGCATCACCCGGGCAACAGCACAGTGACCCAGCTGGGGCTCGCCTCAGCCACCTTAATTCACACATCGTTTTATCTAATGTCTGATTTTCCTCTTAATATTCTTTGAGCTTCTGAAACTGTATGGCTTAAAAAATTGAAGGAAAGAGCCCAAGGGAGGACTCTCTCCCATGGCAGGTAGCTGCTGGTTGCCTGCGGGAGCATGGCATGGCCACTGGAGCCGGTGCCTCGTACCCACCAGGAGATGGAGATGGGAACATGCGCTCCCACTAGAGCCGTTTTGGCATCTCAGTAGAAGTCAGGAGCAGTGGAGTCACCTTCTGAGCATCTGCAGGAGGTTACTGGAGTTCCAGTCCCAATTTTACACCTCTGCTTTCTCAGCTCCCCTCTGTGTCATTCCCAGCATCCCTCTGCGCTCCAGCTCCTGCTCGCTCCCTGCTCCAGCTCCAGGCTCTGCCCCGTTGTTGCTCTGTGCTCCACACCAGCCCCTGCACTTGCCTCTGCTTGAGATTTAAAATCTGTGACCGAAAACTGGAAGGCAAAACCCAAACAGCTGGGATTCATAATAACTCACATTTCTAAATGAAAAGCGAACTTGAAACCACATTTTTCGTATTTAAGCACAGGGCAAAAGGAGCCCTTTTGACTGTTTAAAAACACGTTTTGAGTTAATGAGTTTGTTGATATCAACAAACTGGCATTTCTGATGGAAAAAGCCTTGAACAGCTTTAAGACACACATACACAGATGGTTTATATACCATGTAGGGGACTTAACCAAATGAAATCTCCCTAACAGCAAGACAGGCTTTTTACAAGTGGCATTAAACGGATGCTCACTCATCCTTTTACCCCAGGTAAGTGTAATGTCTAGTGAAGCGTTCACCTGAAAAGTCCATCCCAGGAGATCGTACGTCTCCCCCCCAGCCCCTGTGCCCAGATAGCACAAGCAGAAGCAACCTGGAGAGGCAGTGGGGCTATTTTCCTCCAGAAGATGTATTTCTGTGTGACTCCAGTGCAAAGAAGTAACATCATACAGGGCAGAGAGAAAATAATGTCAGGTTATTTTCCCCTTGACCAGAGTTAGCCATGTTTGCCTCCAGTCAGTCAAAATCTGGTCCACATTAAAATTTTGAAGAAAAAAAACCAAACAAGAATGTGAGTAGACAAAGCAGGAAAGGGAGTCCAGAAGCTACAGTCTTCATTATAATGGCACACAAATATCAGAGGAGAGGAGAGAAGAGGGAAATAATCAGGAGCCGGCACCTTGGGGATGTGCTGTTTACAAGGGGACACAGGCAAGAGGTCCCCACCGAATTGCCACCGTCTTAGAATCACAGAACCATAGAAAGGTTTGGGTTGAAGGGACATTCAATGCTCAGCCAGTGCCACCCCTGCCATGAGCAGGGACATCTTCACCAGCTCAGGTTGCTCAGAGCTCCATCCAGCCTGGCCTGGGATGTCTCCAGGGATGGTTCATCCACCACCTCTCTGGGCAACCTGGGCCAGGCTCTCACCACCCTCAGTGTCAAAAATGTCTTCGTTGTGCTGGAGACACAGGCTGGGGGAGGGAAAGGCTTGCTAGCAGATTCCCTGTCCATCAATCTGCCTTTCACCACAGGAAACGTATCCCCATATGCTTATTTGAATTGTTGTCTTTCAACAGCTCCAAAGTTGTATGATGTTGCTAAAATATTTGTGAGCATAGCAAAGCATGCTTGAGGGCTGTGTATGAATTCTTTGTTAAGGGCTTATAGGAGAGCTGATTTAATCATAAACCATCTCCATTTAATGATAATAGTTTATGTTTGCATAGTTCCTTCATCTGAATGACTACATAAGGGTCTGGTGAACTGTTCATAAGAGATCTTTGTATTTATGTGCACACAGATAAGCATGCAAGGCATTCACAGGCACAAGTTCCAGCTATTGGTGCTTCTTACCAGATATTTTATCTAGTCAAGTCAGGACTCTTGTCATGTAAATTGTTCGCACAATATCTGCAATAAGAGATGTCTCTCTGTCCTTACAGCCTTACCATATCAGCTAGAAGGGGTGGCTGCTGCCCCGTTTCCCAGACAGACAGACAGACAGCTGCACTGATGGCCACTTGCTGGTCCCACAGCAGTGATAGGAACCAATGGCCCACAGCTCCACCAGTGCTGCATTGCAACGCTCTGCATCTCTTCATTTTTATCACTTTTATGATTTAATTTTAGGGTCTACTGCTTACAAACCACATATCTTTGCATTCTGTTTTACAACTGATGGATTGTGAGTAACTACTCAAACACTGGTCTCAGAAAACATGTAGAACCCTTATGTTTCTGAGCACTTTAACCTTGATTATTGGTTGAAACTGACCAAGGTATTCTCAGGTTTCAGAGGGGTATGACAGACACATATCTACACGCATGCAGAATTTAATGATACAAATCCTTTTTTCTTCAGAAAGCAGTCTAACAACTGTTTAACTGCACAGACAACCCAACCCCCCCCCCCCAGATGCTGCTATAATTAGATTGGCAGGAAGCTACACCAGACCAGGTTAGTTATTTTACTCAACAGCTGTGTGCTGGTTTTGACTGGGATAGGGTGAATTTTTTCCGTAGTAGCTAGTATGAGGGTCTGGTTTGGATTTGTGCTGAGAACAGTGTTGATAACCCAGGGATGTTTGCTTTGCTTGCATGCACATCTTTTGCTTTACCTGTTAAACTGCCTTTATCTCCACCCACAAGTTTTCTCACTTTTACCCTTCTCATTGTCTCCCCCATCCCACTGGAGAGGGTGAGCAAGCGGCTCTTTTGGCCTTAGTTATCAGCTGGGGTTAAACCACGACAAGCTGAAATAAATGTCCAGCAAAAAGGGGATTTTTTTTCTCTTTACCTATTCCGATCTGCAAGGTCTAGTTGCTTTTACCAGTCTTTGGAAGGAAAGGTGTGAGAGAGAGCTTGCAAAACTTATTCTCACATAAGTATGGGAATGGAGGCTGTTGGTAGGTTGTTGAGTGTCTGACTCAAGTTCTGGTTTCCTCCAAGGAGCCCCAATTGCTGCTTTCTTTGCAGACAGTTGAGTGCACTGGTTAAAAAAAAAATGGATTACAAATTGGGAGGCATCAATTACTGGCTTCAGCCAATAACTTACTGTGTGACCTGGTAAAGCCACTTAGCCGTGCTCTGTAAAAGAGAGGTGGTCCTACCTCTCGATGTGCAAAAAGCTCTGTGAGCCTCTCATGAGCAGCTAAATATTTTCCTCTATTATTTCTTCCCTTTTTATTTGCTATTACACAAAAGCCAGGTTTTGCATCTCATGGTAGAAGAATAATTAAGTCAAAAGAAAATGCAGAGTCTTGGCTTTTTCTGCTCGGGGCTTGTTACAGCAGGTGGTCTCCAAAAGGTTTCACATTCCTGGTGGTCTCAAGAATAGGGCTGTAAAGTCAAACTTCTGGTCTCATTATAGGACTTTTTTTTGCCTAACGTAGGACTTGGCCTGAGTCCCACTGCTCACTCAACACAGTGTGACCCTGCTGGGCGAATTTCAGTAGCAATCATCCAATTTAATGGCTATGGGCTGTGTTGCGAGACCTTACTGTTGCCTAATACAGGGATTTTCATGGGCTGGGAGCAAACTTGTACAGAATTTGAAATCAA
Organism: Columba livia; assembly: GCF_036013475.1. Taxonomy (NCBI): domain Eukaryota; kingdom Metazoa; phylum Chordata; class Aves; order Columbiformes; family Columbidae; genus Columba; species Columba livia. The sequence continues at coordinate 6,408,007 of NC_088607.1, forward strand.
TAAACAAAGCAGACTGCTGTTAATTAGCGTTAAAAAGAAGAGAGGAGGAGTGAAAATTCAGACCTCCACACAGCCAGGCATTTTGTTCATTAAATCCTTGTACCACCAGTCTGAGCTTGACTGGGAATGGATCACTGCCCTGGTGAATGTGCACAGGGCAGCTCCAGTCTGCAAAAGCAATGCGGACGTGGGTGCTAATCACACCCTCGTAAAGGGATTTAGGGATATCAGTGTGGGATGGCTCTCGGCAATTTTAAAACAAAGCCAGTCCCACCACCAGCTTCTACAGGACAGGTGTTTTCTGCGCTGCGTGGGTGCTGGGAGGAGACAGTCTCAGCGCTGGGTACTGCTCTCCAGGGCATCAGGAGAACGAAATGACACAGTGCCATCAACTCCAGCAGCCGGAGGTTGCCTGGGCAGCCTGGCCCTACTGGGAGAGACTGGGAGAGGCTGGTGGGCAGTGCTGTCAAGGTTATCTCACGGTGCTCTGGGGCTGTGACACGTGTTTTCTTTTGCCCAGATGTTGTCACCAGTGTCAGCTCAAGCCGTCCACCCTGAGCACCCACCACTGGGCGTGTGCAGGGCCGCACAATGCGAGCTTGTTCTCCGCAGCCCCTGGGTGCTGCTCAAGCCAAAATGTGGTGTCTGCTGCTGAACCGGGGCGTGAGAAAAGAACGGAGCCTCACTAACTTGCTCCAAACTGAGGACGGCTCTGTCTCTTCTGTCTGAAGTTAAAAACCACACAGAAGCAAACTTTCGTGGCTGTCTCCCAAAGGATTTCTGCGGCTGCCAAGAGGGATGGCCATCGCCCATCTCCTCGGGGCCATGGGCATCACACCTGATGTGGCATTTCTGTGGCGGTGTCTCCCCGCGGACGAGCACATGGCATTTTGTCAGTGGCAAATACCTCACTAGGAGATGCCAGTTCAGTGCAGGACAAACACATCCAGGGTACCCAAAATGGCCTCCTGTTTGCTGGCCTTGAACACAGATGCACAGAATGTTTGTCAGTTGTAGTGGTTTCATGTACCTTGATGGCTAAACCTTCCACTGGGGAAAATCAGGACCAGGCCTAGAAACATCAGGTGGAAGTTGTAACCAGCTACAACTGATTTGAAGAGGACTTTATCCAACACTTTCTCTGATGCCCTAGATACTGCAGTACTAGCACAAACTTTAAGAGGCCATATGTCCTCTCCCAGTCCCTTACCTTTACAACTTCAGTGCAATCCTCACATCTCCCTATACTTCAGAATATCTCCACCATGGTACAAACAAAACCCCTTTATTACTGTTGGTATGCATCGTTTTGCATTTGGCAGTTAGTGCCAGCCGGAGAGCAAATCCCCCTGGACACTCACAGTCAGCAGTGACAAGTTCATCTTATCTCCGGTACAAATCAGCCTTTTGGCTCATCAACACCTGGCCCTTCCACAGGCTCTCACCAAGGAAGCCACTGAGAGGGTGGGTGTCTAGAGGATGGACCAGACTCCTTTCAGTGGTGCCCAGTGACAGGGTGAGGGGCAATGGGCACAGACTGAAGCACAGGAGGTTCCATCTGAACATGAGAAGAAACTTCTTTCTTGTGAGTCCTGAAACAGGCTGCCCAGAAAGGCTGTGGAGTCTCCTTCTCTGGAGACATTCAAACCCGCCTGGACACGATCCTGTGTGATCTGCTCTGGTGACCCTGCGTGAGCAGGTGGGTTGGACTGGATGATCTCCAGAGGTTCCTCCCAACCCCAGCCAGCCTGTGATTCTGTGAGAGACTTTTCCTCTGTGAACAGCTTCTGCTGGCACTACACACGAACAAGTGCTGCCAGAATGGGAAAGAGCATCAGGTTCCCCGGGGCTGGGGGTTTTTGCTCAGTGGCCAGGTTAACTGATGGCTCACTGGGGTGGAAAATAGAGCAGATTTGTTTCTTGGTGACCTCAGCCAAGTCAGTTCTATGCCTTGTGCCTCTGTTTTCCTATTTGAAAAACCAAGGTAACAACGAGGATGTCTTTTGTAAATCACCCTGAAGTCTACCAATGAAAAGGCTTGGTTAAGAGACAGATATTAGTATTGTCATACTCCTCATCCTTGTCAGTTGATTCATCATCTTCCCTTTCCTTCCAGCACTGCAGGCTTCACCCGCATCTAAAGACATCACTCACTGCAGCTCAGATGTTTCGGTGTTGACATGAGCGGAGGTTACACCAGCACCATGCTGGGGTGCCTGTCCTTCTCCTGCTCTGGTGGGCCACACTCCCCAAGGCTGGTACTGACCCCTCACGCAGCGCTCACCCTCTACCAGCAATGATGCTGGGATGCTGATGGGGTCAGCTCCATCTGCTGCTTGCTCAGGTGTGCTGGACACAAAAACACATCCCATGAAATAGAGATTTCTTGCACTCAGGGGAGTCTCCTCTGCCAGGAGAGCACTGCAAAACACCTCAAAATATCACAAGAATTGACTTACCACCGAGTCAAGGAACCTAATGCAGCACTCAAGCTCGGGTCGAGTTTCACAGAACTGCCGAAAGAGAAGCCTTCCGATCGGTTGCTTTTCGCATATGCTGCAGTAATCTCTGTCTAGAGGCAATAAAGAGAGGAAGAGAAGCATGAAAATGAGAAGAGCTTTGCCTTTTGGGTTGATTAGGAGTTTAGATCAGAACTGCCGTCTTCTCCCCACCACCATGTTCCAGGTATCCAAATACAAATGTAATTAATGGTTTTAAGGCTCAGTAAATATAGGCTCAATTTGATAACAAAAATGTTCCGCAAAACCCATCTAGCTATTTTGAAAAAATAATGTCACATTTTTCTGCGGTGGAAATAAGTGCACTCTGCAAACGTACTGCTCAGACGGGTGGTGGTTGTTGGTATGCGGGGAGAAAAGTACAAGTCCTTGAGATGGGAGTCAGACATTAAAGGGTAGGGAAAGCTGGAATCTGTGGAGACCTTCCTGGATGCCCCCTGGATATGCACTACAGTGCCCCTCATCTCTGGAAATGCTCAGCTCACTCACTGCTAAACAAATATTACAGATACTGTGTTTCCAAAGTTTTCAAAATTTCTGCTATTTACTCCTTGAGCATTAATGAATGGATGGAGCATAAGGCATCTAGCTGGTTTCTCCTTCACACAGCACTCCTTTACAGAACTGTATTTCCCCTTAAATGCCATATTTAATGCATTTAATGCATCCAGAACCATCATTCCTAGTAAAGCAAAAGGTCCTTTACCCATCACAGGGACTACCTGCAGGAAAACATGGGAGAAGGGCAGGCATTGCCAACTGGAATTGCACCAGTACAAATGCTGAGGGCTTTGGATATGTTTTTCTGGTGAGAGCAGCAAATCCCCCCGCCTGTTTGGAGCAGCAGTACTCGCTCGAGACACGTTATTCCTCTAGAAGTACACACATGTCAAACAACATACTGTGTTTCCTTGAGCGTTCCTCTCACCACCCTCCTCGCTGCCATATGGCACTTGCTGTTATTATGGAAACAACCAGATTCTAAACACATAACACAGCACTGCAAACAGACATCCGAAACCCACACAAGTTGTCAGTGCCTTGGTTTCTTCTCTCTCTCCTGCAATGTCTTTTATTCCTCCTTTGCTTTGTCCCCCTGCATCCCTCAGCTTCATCCACCCCAAGGGGAACACCAGGCAGGCACACGGCTGCAATGGAGCTCGTCTTTGCAGCGAAGGCTCCCAGCCAAAAGGCTCGTTCTTCCCAGGTCATGGCCTGGGGACCGTGCCCTGCAAATAAATCTGGATTGAAATCACTGTGTAAATCCTAACTCAACCTCCAGTCTATCAGCAGCAAGCCCGTGGCACCGGTCTGTTTGCATGAGCTGGAGCCTCCAGCATGGAACATCACGACACAGACATTTGGTGAGAAAGCCATGGGGCTCGCTTGGATGCTGAGCAACCTTGGGGGTGTCTGTGAGAGTGGTACAAGCTTGTGCTGCTTCACCAAGTCGCTTTTTAAGTGGGAAGGTAACTGATGTGCAGACATGCAGAGTGCTAAGGTAAGGAAAGGGGTTTTGTAGTGCCTGAGTGGATCTAACCGGCAACTCTCATTGTCCCAGAGGCGGCACGAGGGCTGTGTAGCTCAGGCGAGCTCTCCTGGGAGGTCTGCAGGTTGAACTACATCTGCCTGATGCTGCTTTCTGCTACCTTGACTAACCCACTCTTCTGAGGGTATGAATAAAACATACACCGTGAATACTGGTAGCACACAACCTGCTTGATGGCAGAACTCAACCCCTCCAACAGCCCAAACCCACAGCAAGATTCCTCACGTTAAATAAGCAGTGCAAAAAATGTGGCTGTATGAACTTGTAACAAAATAAAACACACAGGAACAAATGCATTAATCTGCTGCCTTGCCCTATATTTTCTCTCGTACAGCACTATTTGTTGCACAGTGACAACCCTTGTTGTACAAAATGCAGTTATTTTATCAAAGTTGTTATGGTAGGGTGACACTTGTCATAGCAGAGGATGCTCTTCTAACAAAAGGGCTAGTGATATCAGCTAAATAAGCATTCAAATGACACGTCCCATAACTACGTTGTAGTATAGCATGAAAAGAAAACAAGCAGCTGAACACTATTGCATATGTGGATAAATGAAACATAAAGAAGACACGAGCACAGACTTCCTCCTATGGTACATAACTTGGTCAACATGTGAGAAGGGCGACCTGTTCATAATGAGGAAAAAGGAAATACCAGAAATAATCTCAGCAAACACAAGAGCCAGAGCTGTTCCCTGGAGCCATCCACTCCTCGGTCATGTTCGTTTAAGTGCTCGGTATACCAATGTGGACGATAAACACATGATGCAACTGCTTTCATTCCTTGTAGGTGACACAAAATATTTTCTTAGGCCCTGATGTTGCCATTGGCCTCACTTAGTCAGCTAAAGGAGCCTGCTCTCAACTCGGGGTGCACGGGCCATGGAGAGGACTAAGAAAGAAAAACACAGAAAGGACCAAGAAAAGGAGTGAAGTGTTTTATTACAGCAAGGAAAGGAGAAGTGTTTTAACAGCATGTGGCACCCTGGAGGCCTGGCTGCGGCACCCCGAGCTGAGGGGAGGGGATGGGGACCAGGCGGGTACCACAGCCCGGGGCTCCTGGGCCTGCTCCTCGTGTCACTCTCGCTTCGCCTGCCAGTAAAAATATCCATCCAGTTTCAAAAGTTTAAAAAACAGAAAGAACGATTTCCTGAGGAAATGGAAATGTTAAACACTTGGAAGTGAAACCATATGCTGGTGATGATGAAGTGTAACTAAAACAGCTCTGAGAGTGATATCTTTGGTAGTCAGACCCTCCTGCTTCAGTGCAATCGTGTTTAACACCTGCAAAGTCACTCAAAACAGGGGTGAAAAGCTGGGTGGGTCAAAGCCCCAGGAAAGCAGTCACTCCTCCCTGACACCAGAATCCTAATTTACAAAATGTCAATACTGCAAACGAATTATCTTTCTAACAGAGTAACGACTTACAGATTAAAATGAAAAGGTATTATATAAAAGCCCATCATAAACATTCTTAAGATAAATGACATCTATTCGAAATTCTACTTAATAGTTTTCCCATTTACTTCATACCTTACGTATTAAAATACTCCTTTAAAGAGCACCCAGCACACAGAACATACCAAAATAGTTACGCCTGCAAACAGCAAATGCCATCACCACTCAAAGTCTATGGCCAAATTTGTTCCCCCACAGATATTCTAGTAAGGTTCTGAAAAATGTCTAAGGACAGGCCTAGGAAAAACAGTTCTATTAGTAAAATTTCATACTGATCCAAATATGCTATCGATGAAGTGAAAACACAAAACAAGATAAGAAAGAGAACTGCTGCCATTTATATCTCCAATCTTCAAGTAAAAGGGAAAAAATTAATATTTCAATTAGATAAAAGCCTCACTGTGCCTTGTGAAGACTTTTTCATCTTAATTTCGCGTTTAAATACTTGGTATTTTTTTTGCAAAATATCACCTTAGCAATTTTGGAGAGAAATTGAGGCTGAGAGATGAGGTTCCCCGCCTCTTTCACATTTGCAATATCCTTGTGGGTTTTGACGGGTTAGTGTTGAGCTACAGAACTGGGTGAGGACTTTTGGCTCAGAAACCAGTCTTTTCTGATACTGCTTCATGCAGTGTAAACTGCAGGTGTCTAAGAAAGACTGCTATGGAAAGTTCTAATTCTATTTCTGGGCTTTTGTTGTTGTTTTGAAGGGCTACTAATCCACCACCTGTGATCAGCTGGAGAGGTTTCCTCCTGTACGTGTCTGTGGGGAGGGATGAGCTCAGTTTAGACTTTTCAAGTCTACAAAAGCCAGGAACACCTTTTCAGCTTTTTGGTCATTGCTGGTATGGTCAACAACTGCACGTATGGACTATCTATTAAGTAGCATTTTATTTTCCTTTTTAAAATGCTGGAATACCAAGAGAAGACATTTCAAATAAATGCATGCAGAATCACCAAGACATGTACCACGCTGCTGCACAGGAAAATCTGGACTTGGCCTCTGGATCTCTGCTCTCCTTGGCATTAAATCAGCCTAGATTAAAACTGAGTTAGATCCAAATGCAATGTAATTTTGCTGCCTGGAAAAACAAAACAAAGCAAACCAACAGCCAACCACCATCACCATCAAAGAACCCCAAACACACCAAATAAGCCCTCCTTGATGCCTGGAAACCCCAAAGTGGATGTAGGAAGAATCAGTTGTTCTTTTCCTGCTCATGCTCAATGACCCAAGATGAGAACTCACCTTCCCTTTCCTTTGTTTTTTTCTTTAAGGTGAAGCAAAATCTTTCAAACAGATGGTTTTTGACATATATTATTTATCTGCTGCTCTCTTCCTCTAGCCTTCTCTAGTTCAGAACAACAGAAAACACACCAAACCCATGGAAGAAAGAATTTGAATACAAGGGAACGCTCAGTCCATTCTCTCAAGCTGGACAATTGGGAGCAGCATCAGAGCCAGATGTTTGTAAGAATGTTGGCACACAAGAAGTAAAACATGATTCTTCCAAGGGGCTGAGGCCTGTCAAAGTGGTTCCCACCAGCCCTGGGATGGATGGAAACTTCAGCTAGAGATGTCCCAAAACTGCACGCCTCCCTCCTCACCCAAACTTGGGGACAATGCTGCTAAAAGAGATTCTAACCAGCCCAGCCCAAATCTAACACCACTTCTGGGGTTTTTTGGCTCATCTTTGCTTTCTACATATAAGCTTTCTTGAAAAGGCACACAGTAAAAAGGAGGACAAAAGCAGGAACTAAAAGCAAGATAAAAATTATGCAGCCTGATTGAACTAAATAGACTCTCACAACCCACCATACAGTGTGCACTTGTAGCAATTTCCTTCTTTTTGTCAAAAAAAGAAGACCAAAGCCTTTAAAGTTTATGGAGTTGTTTTGTGTCCAGCCAGGATACTAATGGAAAACAAATTGCATCTTTAAACACTGAATAACCCCCTTTAGAGCTATATTCATATAAATACATTTTTCATTTAAAACCAGCAAGTCTAACACTGTTGCTTATAAATATGTCTTGTAATTCACTGCTGCTCTTCTCCAGCCAAAAGTAGATTTACCACTGTCTACATACAAACTTAATAAACAGTACATACTAAACCGCCCAGTCTTTGAGCCTGATGAAAGTTGCTTCTTATCAAAGGCTCCTTTGTGGATGCTTTAAAAGGATTTAAATTGCTTTGATTGCATTATTAACAGTGTCTGTGTTGCTCTTTTATTTCAAAATAATCTGAAAAGCTGGAACATTAGCTCTTGCACTCCACAAAAGGCCATTTTCCATCTCTAATAAATATGCTTTAATACAAAAGATAATCCCTGTGTCCAAAAGCAAGATCCCAAGATTGGCTATTTTAACACTTCTGCAGACCCACTTATTACCCTCTGATTTTTTGATGGCCTTCAGTACTGGAGATGGCAAAGCCAGTCAGAACTTCATAAACTTTGCTGGAAACCCATGTACTTGCAGTTAAAAACACAGCAGGTTTCTCTCTTTGAGAATCTGAAAATACAGGCACCCTTCTGATGGAGAAACATGGATATTGGTGTTTAAACTGTAGAACCTGGCCAAGTATATGTACCATAAGATGGTGAGGGATCTCCTTTTCATGGTGACTACTCGAGAATGCTGCAGGAATGGGAGAAAGCAACAGATGGGAAGTTTCTCGTTCTTTTTGTCTGTTTTTTCTCTGTTTGGGGGTTTGTTTGGTTTGGTTTGTTGTTTTTAATTTTATTTAATTTATTTTTATTTTTTTTCTTCGATACGGAAACGTATTGTTGAGATGCTGAGGACTTTCCATTTGCCCCGTCTCCAGCAACGCATTTACAAAATGAGGCAAGCCAGCTGGTTAGAGATATGAGATAGGAACAAAAATGCCTCATTGCAGTTCATGCAAAAATTCCCAGGAACCGTGGCAGTAAGTCACATTACAAAAGCCTAAGGAAAGCAGCTCGGCTCCCGTGGGAATGCAGTTACCAGTATAACTAATGCTGTGCATCCTGCAGACCCCAGCGGCACGCTGGATTTATACCACGGGGCTAACAGCACCGCCCGACCTCAAAGCAGCATGGCCAGAATAAGTATATTAAAGCATGCGAGCCCAAAGTGCTCCTGGATAGCCCTGCGGCTCCTCGCTATTTGCTTGCGACGCAAACGCCCGGAATGGAAATTTAGTTCAAGGGAGCACAACAGAGTCTTTTTATACATTAACCGCTATACTGCTCCATAACTCCACCTGGCACTTCACAGAGGTTAAAAATGACGCCGCAGCCCCTGTCTTGGAGAGTGTTTCTCTTGGCAGGGCCGGAGCTGTGCAGGTGCAGGATAGAACCGCCGAAGCCAAGGGCTGCGATGAAGTTGTGTTGCTCGTGGCAAAAGCACACTCCCTCGAACAATAAATATTTCATCTGTTTTCTTTATTTTTAATAAAATACGGGAATTGTTACGATCTATGACAGGATAATGGCTTGACAGATTCCTGATTTTAAACAGCAGCTCGTCTTGGTCTGTTAAAACCAGCACTTCATGGCTGGGGAAAGCTCTAGGCCGTGCGTATGAAGCCCTGGGGAAGAACACATTTTTCAGTCTTGGTTGATTTTTTCCTCTTGAATTTAGGATTTACTACAAAAAAACTCGGGAGATCCCCATCTATGCTGTTACAGTGAGTGCTGCTTTGGCACCGGCTACCCAAGTTTAATGAATTAAACTTACAAATGCAATCAAGCTTACTTGAGACAACGGAATCACCCCTAACCGGTTTCAAGTCCTGCCAACTTAATTTTCTCTGCTTGTCAGCTGTCTCTTAAAAACAAACAAAATTTAATCTCCTGATCTCCAAACATCTAATGTAATTATTCAGATATTCAGATGCAGACAGTGTTTACTTTGTATAACTTCCCTTATTTCCACTCTTTTCATGGCATTAGGCTACAGGGATAAACTCCACACATCACAGCAGCATTACACTGAAGATGGAAACTGTCCAAACCTTAAAGCTGGACCAATACGGAAAAAATGTTTGGAGAATATTGTAATAAATTCACAGTTAGATACACTTCAGTGATATATATGGATCTTGTCCTTTTTTTTTTGAAAGCAGCTGTGCTGAAGCTTTGCTCCTAGAATTTTCTTTGAAAGTCAGATCCCACAAACAGTTGCATAAATACATTTGCACGGGTATTTGAACCAGAACACGTATGTAGCTTTGTTGATTTTGGACAAAGATTTTGGCAGGAGGGATAACAACCCACTCACCCTTTTTGTAGCAGCAGCGGGAGGATCAAACGAGACCCTGTGAGCTCAATACGGTCACCACACAGAAAAACAGGAGTGGGGTCCAGAGCCAGGAGAGGGACCCTCGGGTGTCTCAGGGGAGACATTTGGTCACCCAGCCTTGTGCCAAGAGCACAGGGAAATGCCGAGGAGCGAATGCTCTGCCCAGAAACGAGACTGTTCACCGGTGGAGGACAAACTCTCATTCTAACAAAATCCACGTTTCTCTGCTGAGTTATTCCAGCCCTCCTTCAAAGCTTCTGATTTCTTCTCAAAGCTACTTGCCCAGGCAACTGCATCCTTTGCACGTGGGTCACTGGTCAAGCCCTGAGTTCAAAAGCAGATGGCAGATACCGCAGGGTCAAGCGGTTTACCTTGAGAAGATGGAGCTTGCCATTAAAGTCTGAGCCCCTTTAATTTATAGAAGCAAAAATGTATACTGTTGCTTGAAATAGGGAGTGCAGGGAAAGGCGACAAATAACTCATACAAATAATGAAGGTGATCTTTAAGCCCGATGAAATGGATGGAAAGATTCCCATCAGTTACAGCGGGTCTTTGATCAAGCCTCGGTTTCCCAACTCTGTCATGCACAACTTATGTGAACAAAACTCAGTCTGTCTCTTCACTCCACAGTCAACGAGAGCATCAGGAAATCTGGATTGTGAATGTGCAACAGGAATCCTTTACAACCTTTTTCGAACTGAAATTATTAGGTACCAGGTTCTTAAACACATGCTTTCTTTTGCACTTGGCTACCAGTTAGAATAACAGTGCACAGAAAGGGAACAGAAAGTAAGTAAGAGCAGGGAGACGGACTGACTGATAGACAGATGGACAGGACAATTCTGCTAGTTAAAAAATTCAGATGACTAGTAGTAAGCTGGCACTGAGTCAATGGCTTTGATGAGCTTTCCTGAGCACAGTGTCTGAACTGCTGTCTTCACGGCTGGTCCCAAAGCCATTCAGGGCATGGTGTGCTCGAACTGCTCCACACTGATCACACATGACACACCATCACCAAGATTCCCCAAGACTTGACTGTGGTGGTTGGTTTACAGCCCCAGGGGAAGGGTTGCCCACACCATAACCGTGACCACCGCTCTGCCTGGAAAAGGAGTTTTTTAATCTTCTTCAACAACTTTCAACAATGTCTCTGCGGCAAGGCCAGAGGAATGGAAAAAATCCCCCAAATAAATACGAAAGCTCACCTCAGAAGCGCCCTGGGAAATTTGGAGAACAAACACTTGGTTGTTCTCATTTTGTTCTGCATTGGATTGGGATGACAGAACTGGATAATTTGTCCTCAAAGAAGGTAGCTACTGTGATTTTTTTTTGGAAGGGGAGGAGACAACTTTTATGTCCAATCTTAAAGATTTTAACACAAATACCAAACTTATTTTCTATCCAGTGCTGTTATTTAGACACTCTTGCCTGCTAATATTCTGAGTAATATGTGCTGAAAGAAAATTTCAGTAAAAGTTGTAATTTGAATGTTTAAGGTTTTGAAATCTACAGAACTGTTGCTGTTGTACATAGCACAAAATAAACACCTCGATTCCAGGAAACTAAAGGAGACATCTTGTGAATCGCGTCCTTAACACCAAAAGACTTCTGCAAAACTACTCTGTGACTTCAAAACCAGGCTGGGTAGAAACCAAAGCGGCCATCAAGACTAAACCTTCAGCAGCTCAATAAAATAGCAGGATGCACAGGGACACCAGCACTGTCATTCTGCAAACACATATTTAAGTAGCACACGTTGCGGCGGGCACATAATAAAACTATTCATGGGGATTACTGACTCTGCATGATGTTTGATAGTCACTGCAAGTTCTAAACATCTCGCCCATTTTATTAGTGATTCCTTTAATGAAATACTAGATGCTATTAGTTGGTGCTTCATCCCTAAATTTTTCTTTTCCTTTCAGTTTTTCTCCTGATGTTTTGAAACCCCAAACTTCAAGTATAACAAAACTCCACAATCTTAGGCTAGTAAGTTATTTTTCTAAGTGTTTGTCAATCCCAGCCTTTAAAAAATTGCAAAATAAGCTCAACCATCAACCTAAATAATCAGAGACAATAATACACTGGGAAAAAAAGAATCTATCTTCAATAATTTTAAGGGGTATCACTGACCTTTGACAATGCTGCTAAATTACCACTTAACTGAAGCTTTTGTCCAACTACAAGTGAAATGATGCCAACACCGCCTTTAGCTCGGTTTATAGTCACAGGCTGGTTTGCTGCCTGAGGAGTGACAGCCCCCCGAGCGGGCGTGAAGGAGCTGAGCTGCTGAGTAAAATCGATCTGAAAATGGAAAAGAGATTTTAAAGTCATTTAGAAACCCCAAATACACTAAAAGGAACTTGTGCGAGAGGGGACTGCCAACGGAAAGTATGGTTTTTGTCCTTCTTGACTGAAGTCTGCAGTGGTAAGGATCTCTTCAAATCAAATTATTGAGATGGATGTAGAGAGTGTCCAGACACAAGAACCATGAACTAAAAAAATGCAGTTTTAGAGAGAACTTTGTCTTCATTCTTATGAAAATGGGGTTGTCATAGGGAAAATAAGTGAGAACTTTAACCATCTTAAAAGTTATTCCAGTTGTATTTTTTCAGTTTATCTCTTCATTTTTTCCTGTCATTTCTTGGTTTAGTTTCACGCTGTAATATGAATAATGTCTTACCCTTATAAAGTGTTCTTTTACCCATAATATTTGGTTTCCTAAATTTCAACATACAACCACAAATGTTCAGCAACACAAAATAATGGTGTTCAGATCTGCAAAACAAGAAGCCCAGACCATCGCCTCCAAAATTACAGAAAGAATTTCAGCAGACAGAAGATAAAATTAACAAGAACTGCAACTAGTGTTGCCTGCCTTATAAATAGTGCTCTGGTATTTAGGTGCTGAAAACATATTTAGATGGTTTGCTTCTCACTTGGAAGACGACACTTCAACCTGCCTTAGTACTATGTGTTTGATCTGAAGAACCAGATTAATAACTGAGGTCCCCATGCATGCCTCAAGTGTTCTCCAGTGGCTTTCCAGGCAAATAGTATTAAAAAAGCGCACTGAAACCTAATCTAAACTTCTATACCAGACCATCACATGGCGAGGAACAGCACTGGTGTGGTAAGAGCAGCATCACAACTAGATGTCATTAGTCCTTTGAGAAACCTGTTCCCGAGTTATTCCGGCCAAGAAAATAGAGGGAGACGAGTGGATCAGGCAAGAAATGATCATGGGATTATCTCCACCTGAGGAAACTCTGCAACAGCTCACGCTGACTTTTACTGGTTGGGTGACACCACCTTCTCTCTGTGTGAAGCATCAGCTCTGTGTCCATAAATATGAAGTGATGCTCTGAGATAAAGTGCTCATAGGACCCTTTTCCTGAGGGAAAGGATCACTTACGTGGCTGCCTCTTAGATTCTGGTTGCCCTCCAAAACCAGTAGCCTCTTGTGCTTGTACCTTCCTGCTGACCTCCAGAATGTGTAGGGCAGAAGCTGTATGTGTTTTTTGGTGCTTGGATGTTTAGAGCAAGCTGTCACCTCACCAGCAATATTCTGTGGCCTGTCTGCATAGCTAGACTGCTCCTGTTACTTCAGGAATGAGTGCAAGGAGTGGAAGGAGTTCACCAAATACAGAAGTCAAGATTGCCCTGTGAAATTATACCCTTAGAGATATGCAGATATGGGAACACCAAGTACAGTGAGCTCGGCTGGAAGAGAACCATCAGCTAAGGGCTAACACCTCCATGGCCAGGACTGAGGTGCACTGTCTTCTGAGTCCCCAGGTTAGCCCAGGAATTGCACAGAAGACAGGGATTTCCTCTTCGGCAGACACATAAAATGTACTTCTATGAAAGGAAAAGGGAAAAAAAGGGATGGAAAAGAAGAGCCACATGTCCGATCTGAAAGGAAAGCATGTTTGCAACGACACTGAAACATTAGAGACATTGTTCAAGTGCAGTTCATCCTTGCAAAAATATTATCCTCGTCGCAATGCCAAGGTCGGTGAAAGTATGGGCTATCTGCCATGGAAGTGCTGGGTATTTAGGCTAGACCTGTCACGGGGCTTATTTACTCTCTGCGCCCAACATTTCAGACACACTCAAGTGTAGTGTTCATGTCTTGGCAGGAACTTCTCATTCATGCACTTTCTCCTGGTCCCCTTTGATGAGTCTTCCTCCTCCGACACTGCGGCGGTTGAAATTTCATTGCTTGCTGAGAAAACCAACACTGATTAATTCCATCCTACTTGCATGGAAGAGGTAAAGTATGCAGGTCTCTAGCCAGGGACCAGGAAATCCCTGCTGCTTACATGCCACATTGAATAAGCAGCCCATGGTTGAGGCCATTGGACTTCAACAGTCTTCATTCCACCCGCAGGAAAGCAGCAATTAACCGTAGCAGCATGGGGAGCAAACAGGAAGTAATGCAACACATTCACTTTTGATTAGAGATTTTTTTTTTAATAAGACATAATATTCCACATATTCAGCTGTAGTCTTACATTGACACACTCCAAATTATTAAAGGAACGTGATTGAGGTTGCAAAGCTAAGCCTCAAAACCTAGGAAAAACCTAAATTGCTGTTGCTCATGTAGCCCGAATGCCATTCCTGACTGTGCGTGTGTTCTGGTACAGTCTTGTAATTAAAGACTTGTAATTACATCACTGCGAACTGTTTTTCCCACAAGACCTTTGCCTCATTCAACACACAGAACGGACAGTGCTTACTTAATGAGCAGCTATTCAGCATTTTGTTTTCTCCCCTGGTTCAGTGTGTGGCCCTAGACTTTATTTACTGCACAGCAGTCAGGCCTGCTCTGAAGACACAGTGATTCATCTCCCCACGGACCTTTCTGCGGCATTCTCCACTGTAGCCTTTGAATACTTCACACGTCCTCATGGATCTAGTTTCACACCACCTCTGGGAGACAACGAGGATGTCATTAGTCCAGTTTTACAGACGAGAAACTTAAACACATGAAGATTCAGAGAAAAAGTATCCACCAACTTGATTTTCGTGTATTTAACCTTATATGTCGTTCTCTCTGTTCACAACTACTCTCCCATTTGCTTTAGTTTCAGATGTTGCTACTGAGACCCAAAAGTCTCAAGGCAGCTACTCAGAAAATGAAAAATGCACAATTAGAGGCCAACTGTGCAAAATCTGTTTTAAGTGACCTGCCTGTCATCACGTAAGACCTGGTTTGACCAGTATCCTGTCCAGTTCCCTAGCGTGTTATTCAACTGCTTTGGCCATTTCCTTTGATGCTGCAAATCCCTATTTAAATTTATCACACACCTTTTGCCTCAAGCAATAAATGAGTCAGTCATTCCATCCTCCTTTATTAGACAACCCAGTTTCATCCCCAGACTAACTCAGTCTTTTCAACTGACTGCATTAGGGCTCCTGGGAAGAAAACCAAGCATGTGATACACACCGAGAGATTAATTTAAACTGCATAGGCAGCGTTAATTCAATATCCATTTTAGGTGCTCATTGTTTTAACACACATTTTTGCATGTTTAATATCCTAAGCTTTTAAGGAACTGGAAAACTGGAGAAAAAAATATGTTGTAGACCAACAGAGAAGCCGTTGATTGTTAAGAAGAGCTCACACAAAAGGCCGGGAACTTTCAACTTGGCAACTTGAAGAATGTTCTTTTATTACAGATTTTCCTGAGCTCTTTCCTAAGTTTTCTTCAAAACAGAAACTCCATCATGTTGACACCCATTCCAATACCCATACCAGCAGAGCTGAACCAGGGATGTTGCTGTATCCACTTGTGCTGCTGGGAGCTGGGAAAGGAGCTGTAAATAGTGCTAGCTGATCATCCTCAGTTCTAGGGTCTCTCTGAACCATGATTCCTCATTTTTCTTCTTTCACCTTCCCTCCCTAACTTCTCACCATCTTTCCCAGCAGCACTGCTTCCCTCCACTCCTTATATTTTATCCCAGTCTTTCTAAATAATGATCCCAAATCCTCACCCCATCTGATCCCAGGATTGTCCTACACCAGCCAGATAATCCGCAGCAGTACAAGTGCGATATGAACTTGCTGCGTCCCAGCAGCTCTGCAGGAGCTCTCCAAGTGGACATCCTTTGGGAGACATCTGCTAAGGCTTCGCACCTCAGTCTGAAGTGGGTAGTTTCTTTCACTGGAGGCAAAAGCCTTCAGAGATTCTCAAGATGGGATCCTTCCCTGAAATGCACTCTAGATGGCCCCTTTCCTTTTTGACTGCGTAGATGAGTTGCAGCAAAATACAGTTAACCTTTGTGAACTCCCTCTGTGATATGCAATGTGACCAACCTCATCTGAAAGTGGAATAAACTGTCTCGCACTTAGCCTGAATATTTAAGGGGATAGCTATGGTGATGTTAAATCGCCAGAGCTCGTTCTCTCGGTGGGCTGATGCTACTGCTTTCTCTTTCTGATCAATCCTGGCTCCTACTTTCAGTCTGTTGCTTTTAATCTAAATAAATAAATAAATATATGAATGAATAAATAAAGTGCGGAAAATGTCCAGCATAGAAAACTTCAGTCTATGTAGCTCTGGCAAAAGCTTAATCTTAAAATGTGCCAGTATTAGGCAACCTTAATAATGGATGGTGCTACCCGGTCCACTGGTAACAGCAACACTTACTCAGAAGGTTTGGCTTTGGGGGGAGCATCTTAATTGTTTAAGATGTATTACAGAGCCAGTTCTGTCCTGCCTGCTGATGTTTTGGGACCTTGACCTGCAAGCAGTCTCACTGAATTCAGAAGGTTTAACTGGAAAATTCAAAGGGGATGCTATCTTTGAGGGGATACAGGAATCAAAACATCAGCAGCTTCTTTTTTGCAGATATTTTTTCAGCCTAAATAGATAAACATGAAACACCAGAATATGAGGAAAAAAAAAAAAAAAAGGGAGACTTTGTTAGATTTTTGCAATGTTTTGTACAATTTTATGATTTGTAATAATAAAGCATCTCTGTCTGCTTATCAGGGATTAATATTACCTTACTTTCCTTGAACTGCATTTAGTTCTTACATTATGCATATTCCACATGAGCTCTCCTCTCATTTCTGGCACAAATATGAGCCTCTTTGGTAAGGACTCATAAGGTTATGAATGTCTGGACAGCCTGAGTAATGAAAGGCCATTTGGGGCCGAACCATTGACCACAGCTTTAACTTGCCAGGAAGGATAAGGCATAAAATGTAAATTAGGTACTCATAACCCATTTTCCTTCTAAATCCTTGGTACAGATATGCAGCATGAAGTACAGATTATGTTTTGAGAGAGATTTTGGAATAATTTGCAGTTAAAAATATTGTATGGGACCTTGTGTTGTGGCCTCAGAAGAGACTGAATTGAGAGTTGTTGCTGCTGCCCTTGAACCCACTTCAGTCAATGGAAAGTTTCATTGGCACCTGGATTTGTTGCTCTGGGAAGCTGCCTAGCTACCAGCAAAACCCAGCACATAATACTGTCATCAGGGAAAGAGGAATGTGCAGTCCAGCAAGCAAGACATGCATGGAAAAGTACATTTCTCCCAGCATGTTTTGCAATCTCCATGCTGTTCCCTCCCCATCTCCCTTTCCACTGATCTCATCTGTGGAGATGAAGTCAAGAAGAAAATGTAGAATCATAGCATCATAGAACAGTTTGGGTTGGAAGGGACCTTCAAAGGTCATCTAGTCCAACCCCTGCCATGAGCAGGGACATCTTCACCAGCTCAGGTTGCTCCGAGCCCCGTCCAGCCTGGCCTTGAAGAGGGAAGCAGCACTTGCAGGATAAGATCATTTTACTGCCTGTTGCAGGAACAACATCAGCCTCAACATTGACCCTCTCAATGGGATCATTCCCTTGTGAAAAACAGACGTTCAGCTCTACTGTTTGTCGGTCATGGGATAGGGAGGCAACTTAAGCTTTGTTAGGTGTGTTTAATTCACAGAATTGATTCAGTACTAAAGCTCTGGTGTTGCATTCTGCTGGTAATAGGGTGCACTAAACTCACGGGGGAAACAGAGTTCCATGGTAGGCAAGTTACAACACAATATTTCTGTTGTGTTATTTTCAGAATACATATTATTTCAGAATACATAATATAAAGACGTGTTCTTCATGTACGAACTCCAGCATCCAGTTATACTGGAGTCTTCAGTTCTCCCCTTAGAAACTATTGTTCTTGTTCTGTCCGCTGCAACCCAACTATTGAGGAAATTATGAGTTTTCCTTTTCTCAGCTGGGCTCAGGACTATCTAAAAACATACCTGTGGAACTAGCTTATTGAATTATGTTCTGGTTAAAATAAACCTAAAATATAAAATGGCATGCCCATGTGCTTGGCCTTAATGAGACCTATAACTGCTTCTCCACCCCATGGCACACATCTCTTTTATGTGAAACCCAGAATGCTGCAGCCTTTCAATAGGTCAGTATGCTTCACGTGGCCCATTCAGGCCACCATTATACAGCTCAGTAATTTCTGCTATTCTTTGCACTTAGAAAATCAGAGAATTCAATCAACAGTTTTAAAAATTAAATAAATACCTGGGTTTGTCCTGCAAAGAGGGAAGTGTTAGCAAAGCAGACTCTATGGAGGAAGAACTCCGTAACTCATCAAGGTGTGGTTTGGGTTATCTATCAGCTTTAAGTGGGGAACTGCAGTGAGAACACTCCAGTGCTCCTACATATGTATTTTAGCATTGAAAGCAGTGTGAGCAGTGGGTATAGCAAACTGGGTACCCCGCTCAGCCTCTTCATGGCGTGAAATCAGTAGCTACTTCACTGGTACAAGACTTAAGAGAGGAGTAGACCTCTGCTCCATCCTTGCAGAATGGCCTTGCTGGAACAGGGATCTGCCTGACAAATCTCCCAGAGGAGCACAGCAGGGAAAGCAAAGTCCTGCCTCCTCATTCACTCTTCCTGTTATTAATTTGTAACATTATTACTAATAAAGATTATTTTACTGTGTTAATGCCTAATCATGGCAGAGGACCAAGATCGCATCAGGGGGAGTATGGTGCTAGGCACTGAATAAACACAGAAAAACAAGGCAGTCCTGCCCCAGTGAGTGGAAAGATTTAGAGAATAACCATTCATTGCTTTTGGATGCCTGTAGGAGATACTTTCCAAGTCTTAGGTTCAACCACTACTATTGATGTAGCAAAAGAGATTCATGATTTATTTGCGTAAAGGAGGAGAGTCCCTAAAAATACAGGTTCTAGAAAAACAGAAACAGACTAAACAAGCCTCTTGAAGAAATACGCATTTGAGAAACTGTCCTGATTTAAAAGATATGTTTTTTATCCTTCACCCATTATGTGGACCCATGGCACAGCAGCATGCTGGAGATACATCATGTGATAATTCAGGGACACTAACACTGTAGAAAAATCAACGATACTGCAAGAGTAAGCAAATAAACCTTGAGAAATCCACAAGGTCTGGTGCATGCTATCGTTATAAATGTGAATCATGAATTCATGGGCCTCCAAGGAGAGCTGATGTCCCTCCCAATAAAGCAGGTCTTAGGGCCATATTCATTACTAGCAAAGGACAAGCTCCACAGTTGCTCTCATATAATGATCCAACAGCAGCATTTAAGTGAGCAGAATATAAACACCCAGGCTGGAATTTGGCCAGGATACGACATTTAACATCCTACTCCTAATAAGAAATGTCATATAGGCTGCAATACCTAAGCGGAGCAGACATGAGCTTAATTAAAAGTTCTCATCTGATAGTCCCATGCAGGGCAAACTACATCAACCCGAATTTACAGCCCTGGGCAACACAAAGTGTTGAGCTGACCCTGGCTGTGATGGCCAGATGTGGTATGGCACTTGGAGAACATTTGTTGTGGACGAACACAAGAGTATTTTGCCTTGGAGGGTCCCAGGTATGTCCCATAGGAAAAACGTGTGTCTGCAGCAGGCGTCTGTTCTCCCCGTCCCGCTGGCCGGCTGCCCTCGTGTGCACCGCCGTGCTCTCAGATGAACTCACTCATAATGTGACGACAACCTCTCCATTTTTTGGATGCCAGACTTTAAATGAAAGGAAATTAGGGTGGTTGGAAGGTTGTCACCTTATCCCCTGCCAAAGAGAATTTTCTTTCCTTTTTTTTTTCAGGAGTGGCCAAACCACTTCTGAATCACATAGTCAACATGGTGAGTATGGCTGACTGGCCTTAAAACAAAACTAAACACATTTGCTGCACATTTACTGAATTTCATAATTGTCTATTCGTTTTCCTTTTTCTACCCATCCTTTTTTTCTGCTGCCTTCCTGTGCTATTGCTTTACATGCTCAGGCCATACTGTTTCTGATCTTGTCTATCTATCTGCCTCTATCTTTACTTTTCTTGCATGCCACTCTCTCCTCCTCTAATCTACTCCAATCTACTCCAATCCAATCCAATCCAATCCAATCCAATCCAGTCTAATCTCTCCTCTTTCTTCCTTTGCTCATATTTCCTTTTCATATTTCCTGTGCAAATAGGAATGCAGGTTGGCTGCTTCGAACCTTAATGTTATGATACTTCTGTGCCTTACAACAATTCACCAACCAACACAGAGATTATATTTAAAAAGACAAATTTGAATGCTGGGCTCATCATGGCATTTACTTCAATTTTGATAGTCTAACTCCATTGAATTCAGCAGAGGTGCAACGACCAGAAAGATGCGAAAACTGAACATACCCTGGGGCTTTCATTTTTTTCTGTGTGACCTCCACTATTCCAGACAGAACCCCACAGGCATTTTCAAACTAGTGTAGACATGCCTTGTGTGTGCCTGTTTTTATTCATACCATGATAACCCCATCCTGTTCTATCTGTGAACCCACAGGGAGCAGCCAAACTGTTTATTTTCCATTGATAACTGTTGAAGGTCTCTAACAAGAATCCTATTGCTATTCTGAACGTCACTATCTGAAATTAGCTGTAAATCTCTTGTGCTGCTTAAGCTCAAGGAAGTTCACTGATCTTGAAGTTTGGTATCTAGACAACAATCTTCCTTAAATAGCCCATCCACAGATACAAGTTAAAGAGAGACTAAGTAGACTTGAAAAACCTCGCAGAAATGACTGCAAGACACTCTGCAGGCAAGGTCAGTGACTCTGCCATATCATTGACTTATTTAATACTTTTAATTCTCAGAAGAATATAAAAATATTAATCATTGTAATCGTAGCGAAGCATTTAGTAAGAAAGAGTCCTTTAACTTCTGTCTCTCATAGCCCATATCAACACTGGTAGCCAAACAGATGTAGCACTATATTGTACAAGGGAATGTTCAATTTATCAGCGAAGTTGGAATGGAAAATATTAAGAGCATCTGGAGACACTATTCCACATCTGCTGAGGATAGACTGTGGAATTATATCTAATGGAGAAACTCATAAGAAATACATCATTTTGTTGTAAATATTAACAATCTACATTTAAAACTACTATTAAAAATGTTTAAGCTATATAATTAATTTGTTACTGTTGCAAGTAACACACGATTTAGACTGTTACTACCCATAATTGTCTTGCCAGGGCCCTCCAAAAATCCAGTCCCCAGTTATTTCAGACCACTATTAGCAGAAGACACCTTAGCAGGAGAATTACAAATGAAGCCACATACTCTTGTTATGCTTCTCTATTTGACACGATGGCATCAAGCAGCACTTTCAACAGGTACACTACTTACAAGCCTTAAATACCAACAGAACTATGATCAATGCCTTGGAAAATAAAAATATCTGAATTGTGGAGTAAGAATTGAAGGCATCATACCGCTGTATCCACCACTCTTAATGTCAAAGGACTGGTCCGTGGAGAAAGGAAGACAAGTTGTCATGTCCTGATGTTACTTATTTTATAGTGAACATGCCTGCATGATGCATCGGGTTCACAGTGCGGTGTTAGGAAGCAAAAAACAGCAGAAGTGTTATCAACACTCCAACTGCTTTCTGTCATGTACTGAATTAGCAAACAAAATGTGTTTGAAAAGGCTGTCAGTAGAGTGAAAACAGAAAGCAACAATGGACAAGGTTAGATGCTGGTCAGCATCCTACATTCATTGAGGATGCATGTAGATGCATTCTACACCATTTACATTTAGTTATCAATATATTTTGCTCTTTTGAGCATAGGTAAGTAGGTTTACCCCTTAGGGAAAACTAAGGTTCAAACCATGAGCTTCAATCAGTACAAAAGACAATGTGAAAAAAGGTGGTGGATGTATTTCCAGAACACGCTTCGAGAGTCTTCCTATCTGCTGCTAGCTGACCAAAGAGATCATGGAGAGCCAGCCTCAAAAGTCAAATATAAGTAAAACATTTAAATATGCCTTTACATTTTAATTCATTTAAAGTGAGGAACAGAAGAGTTTTAAGTAGTAAACTCTTGGGTTTGCTGATACATGTTCAAGAAGAAAAAATCACCAGTGTGGCTCCATTCAGCGGTGTCAAACTCATTTTCACTGGGGCTGCCATCAGCCTCACGGTTGCCTTCAAAGGGCCATGTGTAATTTTAGGACTTTATAAATGAAACTACTCCTACATTTATACATTTATCACATCCTTGCTTTAAAGCAACATTGCTGAGATCCACGCAGCCGTGAATATGGCTCTGCTTCTAGCAAACTGCTGGATCCTGTGAGGTCTTTGGAGGAAGCATGGACTCTGCGATTCAACAGGATAGGATGGGACAATTCTTTCCATAACTGTATGATAAGGACTAACGGTCATGAGGATAGCTTCTCCAAGTGCCAATTGCCCAACAGTAACCTCATTCAGGATGCAGGAGTGAGGTTAAACTATATCATAGGCTATTTCTTTTACTTATTTTCCCAGCATCAAGTTACAGTGTTCAACAAAAACAGCTTGTCCAAGTCCAGGCAGCAAATTAGCAAAGATGTGACAGAACAAAGATGTAAAATTTCCAGCACGATCAAGAAAACTGGTGTTGGTTACTCTGATCAATCAAGACCAGTAAGGGTGGCAAGACCTGGCTCTAATATGGAATAATCTGCATGTGTCTCTCACAAACGGTATTTCCACTGAACAGACCCATTCGCTTTGCCTTAGGTGCTGTGTTGACATAGTCTGATTTCATCCATTCTGTCGCCTGGTCCTACCCTTGGCACAGCCTCACTGAAGGTATTAAAATACCCACATTTCTGTATTCAGATAATTCCCTTCTCCATCCATCATTGTGAAAAGTTTTACACATATTCCAGGAATTCATACAAAGTTCATTGATTTCTTTACTGTGCAGTTCTCCAGATCAGACAATTTATCTAATTTAAATGGCTTGCTTCAATTTTTCATAATTCGGCATTCCTGTGTGGCATTTTAACTTGTGATCTCAGTTTATTATCATTTTTCTCGTATTCTTCGCTCCAGCCTTCACATAATTTTCTGATTAAAGAACTGAAATCACCTGAAACACACCATGTCTTTCAGTCTGTACTCAGAGGGGCCCAAAGACTCCTAAAAGCACAGGGCCTTGCTTACTGAGCTTTAAATATCCCATGGGGGTATCCACATTTCAGTTGGAATATATCTGTGTTCCTCAAATCAAGGAAAACGGTAAGAAATCACTGATTAACAAGCTCTGAGTTTGTTACTTCCCACAGCTAAGACAGAGACCACTTTCTGTTTCTTGTGTCCGGTAGCACATCACAGCTGTACAGCTCTGCACCAGCCCAGCTACACCGAGGGCATTGACTTCAGTTTTGGATCCCACCATTCTCAACATCTGTGAGTAGTTAGCAGCTGAGTTCTGGGTAAGAGTAACAGTTTCAAAGAGGTCATTAATAACAAGAAATGCCCGAAATGAAGCCTTAAAATATCCTTTGTCTAAAATTAGTAGGGGCATAAGTCACATGCTGCAAATTAAAGATCAAGAGGTCCAAGTAATATCTACTTGGTAGCACTGTAAGTAAATCAGCACCATGAAACGACTGTGCAAATACACTTTGAGATAGTAAATGGCTACCAGGCTACCACAGCTGCAATGGGCAACAGCATGAAACACCAGGGCATGTCTTCAGTTTGGGTGAAACCCTTCAGAAACCTTAATTGCTCCTGTTGCTTCTTAACGAGCCTGTGCTGCCACTCTTTTCTGGCTAATCCCATGCACAGGGCATTAAGCCACCTGCAATTCATGGACTGCTTGGGGAGTGCTTTGGACAAATGGCTTCTGTTTACCCAGCCAAGAGATCATGAGAGCTCCCACCGGTACAAAACCAGAGTGCCTGTTGTGGTGCTGGTTTTGTTCTTGATTTGGTTTTGCCTTTTGATGATGTGTTTCCACGGTGGCACTAATTTTTAACCATTGAGAGATTACAGCTTTTGTACGCACTTTCCATTGCCTTGAATTAGAGCATGATCTGTTACCATGGACATAGTTCTGTTGCCCTCAGACTCTTTAGCCCTGATCTGTTTGTTTCCAGGTCTGAATACGACCCAGAGGACACATTCCTTGTGTTGACTGATAACCTCCTCTAGGCCACAGATAACTATTTGTCCACAGCAATCCTTTCAGATAGGTCAGTTTTATTTATTACAGCACATTGACCTCATAGCCTTCCCCTTCATCAACAACAGAGCAATGCCAAGTTCAGATTCTCCGGCCCCAGGGACTTCTATGGGAGATCCATGTCATTCTTAGATCTCTTGAACATGTAAAGCCTTGATGGGACAGAAGGTTCATCACATGTGCACTACAGGGACACTGAGGAGCTGGAGTGTGTCCAAAGAATGGCAACGAAGCTTG
This sequence comes from Columba livia, assembly GCF_036013475.1. Lineage (NCBI taxonomy): Eukaryota > Metazoa > Chordata > Aves > Columbiformes > Columbidae > Columba > Columba livia. The sequence goes on from NC_088607.1 coordinate 6,432,602, forward strand.
TGAAGGGCCTGGAGAGCAAGTCTTATTGGAAGTGGGGGTTCAGCCTGGAGAACAGGAGCTGAGGGGAGACCTTCTGATCTCTGAACTGCCTGAAAGGAGCTTGGAGCATGGAGGGGGTTGGTTTCTTCTCCCAAGTAACGACAGGACAGGAGAAAACAGCCTCAAGTTGCGTCAGGGGAGGTTTAGATTGGATATTAGGAAAAATGTCTGAATGGAAAGGGTTGTCAGGCATTGGAACAGGCTGCCCATGGAGGTTGGTGGAGTCACCATCCCTGGAGGAGTTTAAAAGACGTGTAGATGAGGTTCTTGGGGACGTGGTTTAGTGGTGGACTTGGCAGTGCTGGACTAATGGTTGGACTTAATGATCTTAAAGGTCTTTTCCAACCTAAACAATTCTATGATTCTATGATCTAGACAGCACTGGATATGCTCTAGGGCGGCTGAATGACAGGTCAATCCAGTATGATTCAGGGACATAACTGAAGTTTATAAGCCTGGAGTGAGAAATAAAACTGATTTACTTAAACATAATGAAAAAGCCAGTACTTATGAGAGGCCAGATTGAAGGGGGCTGTTTTGCCACTGAGGCACAAGGCTCAGTTGGATTTGCCAAGTGGTTTTCTTCTTACGACTGATGAGAAAACTGTGGGCTTGACATTTGAATGTGGACCTCTCTCCGGTGATTCATACCTCTGCCGCTTCCCCACGCGCCATCTCCCCTTTCAAATGACTGAGAGCAGCACGACATCTTTTCAATGGATTTTTCTTCCCCGGTGCCCTGTTTGAGACGTGTGCTGCACAGGGTCCCCGTGACTGTCATTAGCTAGCAGTTGAGTTCCAGCTTGAGTGGAAAACACTGAGCCATAACAACCTAAATACCAGACATCTGCTGTCTCCGTGCCCCAGGCCGTGTCACTCACAATCACTTGAAGAGCTCCGTATCAGCTCCGCGCCGGGGGCTGGAGAGCAGCCCGGGCTGCAGACACTCCTGGTGCAAGGGTTGTCTCCTCTGGAATGCACTTCCCCACTTCAGCGCTAACTGCCTGGATTTCGTGACCTGCAGGTCACCCTGTAGGGTCCATCTGCTTTCCCAGGCTCCGAAGGGGGAGGAGAAATTTGGGAAATTATAAGGCTCCTATAGGAAATGCTTAGTTGTAGCACAGCAGGAAGATGTTGTGCCTTGAGACATTGACTCAGGGGGTAGGAATTGTCCTGATATCGAGTAAATCTGCCAGAGCAGAATGGGAAACTGTCACTGTGCCGAAGAAACACTTATTGACATTGTGGAACAGAAGATAGAGGATTTTTACAACCTGATAATTAAAATTATTCTGCTTAAGGTTTTAAAGTCTATAAATTAAAAAAGCTACCAGGGAACACAGATCTCAGAGTCGTAAAATGAAGAAGCGGAGAAAAAATTCCATTAAGGGATTGTTCCAAGAGCTCACTTAAAATATTTAATACTGATCCTATTGCATTCTAGTTCCTTAAAAGAAATCACCTCTTACATCACACCATTCAAAATTCATTATGCTTTCAATTTGCTTTGTTTCCTGTTATATTCATATTAAACTGTTACACTGTATGTAGGAAAGAAGCCGGTAAAAGCAACTCATCTTGCTGTGTGCTAGGAATGGTTTTCTTCAGATGGCTTTAGCGCTGAAGACAAAGGTCAGCAATTTACCCCAAACAAAGCACTGGAATTTAATCTCTCCTCTGCTTGCGGGCAGCGTGCTTCCATGGCCTTCACAGCGTTCTTCAATTACATTCCTACTGGAAAGCAGGGCTTTGAAAAACCCTCTGTAAGGGCTGTTGAGTTTTTTTTCCTGAGAGACCTGAAGCTGTGAATACTGTTTTAGGGAGCTGCCAAGTTATCTGCAGAGGTCCTCTACCATTTTACCTCTTCCAGAGACGCTTGTTTAATTAACGCATTCCACACGCTGCAGGGCTCCTCGCAGCTGAGGGTTTCTTCTGCTTTGACGCACGATCGTGCTGGAGGACGAGGGCACAGACAGTTCGTGTCAAATCCTGCAGCCCCTGGACCAGCTTTGCTCGCACACAGACCGCGCGGCCTGGAAATGCATCTCGGAGCCAACAAACTGCGCTTTGAAATGGGGAAGGAAGGGGAAGGCAGCTGGAAAAGTGCATTATTTTAAATGCTGTAGGATGAGAAACAGATGCTGGCACGGCGTTTGTGGAGTTGCCAGTTGCACAGCTTACGCTGGCAGCTGGCAAGCGAAACTGGTATCAGATCCACAGCTATGCAAACCCCAGCACCACAATGGGCAGAGCCAGCCAAGAGCGAGCGATCATGGGCGCTGAATTCTTCTCTTGGTCTTGCACCTCCACCCTGGAAGAGACTGGAGCTGAGAGAGGGAAATCAGACTGCACCTGTCTGGGAGATAAGTACATCTCCCTTTCAAGGGCTGTCTGTGCACTACCTGTCATCAGGACTTAAATTCACCTAAATGAAGGGGAAAAAAGGGAGGAGGAAAAGCCAAGGGATGTATTTGCTCTCTAATTCAAGCCTTGATGACCCATATCTCACAGGCAGAGCCTCCTGCTCCAAGGCAGTCGAAGGGAAGGGTTTCTGATCCCTCCCCGATGCATGTTGTAAGTGGGTGTGTTGGCAGCAAGATGAGATTCCCTTCCTTACTTCTGCCTACCAGAAAGGGAAACCCTGGAAAACTGCCAGATCTGGGGACTCGTTAGGGAAATACTAGTTTGCTGATGGGAGGGAAAAAACAGATGAGGCAGAATTCCACATAATTCTGCCAGCTAAAACATTGTTTTGACTTGCATCACTAGAAGAAAGCTATCAGCTAATTTACACAAAGGATAAAGGCTTTTTGGGAGATGTGATTTAGCATCATCACCTCCCAGCAACCAGTGAGACAGAAGGCGAAAATCACTGGGACTTAGGAAAAAACCCATAATCTCCCCTTGGGGATGGACAAGGACAGGTTTTTGACTGGTCTCATATCACATGAGAAAAGAGAAAATAAAGGAATATCCTACCTACACTATGAGTTACAGTGAGCACTTAAAGAGCTCCTCATAGATTTCAAGCGGTCTATAGGCATTCACTAGTAAGTGACTGTGGGTGATGGTAACTTTCCATGTGCTATTGAGAATAAAATCCTGTCCCTGGTTTTGAACCAGGATGGCAGGTCTCCATCAGAGCTCCTTTAGGATTGGGAACAGAGGAACAGAGTGCCAAAACACTTGTGAAAACCACAGGCTGCAGGGTGGATCCACGTCCTCCCTCTCTCCGGGCTGGCCCTGCTGTAATCCCAGCCTTGCTGAAGCACAAAGCCCATTGCAGCACACACTGGGAGGGACCACAGCCTGGTGTGACCTTTGCGTTGGCAGCTCCTCCGCAGAGTTTGAAACGTGGCGTTGCCACCTTCCACTCCTTCAGATCTTACCTAAACAAGTCGATTTTTAACTCAAAAGAAAGGCTCTGGCCCTCGAGGAGGCTTTGAAGTAGATTCTGAAAAAGACATTAGTCCTAGTCACAGGACTAGGGGTTGTCCATGGCAAAGAACAGGCTCTAACTGTCCCTCGCAGCTCTGACCACTGATTCATAGTCACACTGGCACAGACAATACTGGCATACACAATATTTTTAGAAGTTTGGGATTTGTCATTGTTGTTCTGGGTTTGGTTGGGGTTTTTTTGTTTTGTTTGTTTGTATTTGGTGGTGCTGGTTGGGTTTTTTTGGTGGGTTTTTTTGTTTGTTTTGTTTGGTTTTGGTTGATTGGTTGGTTGGTTTTTTGTTTTGTTTTGTTTTCCATAAAAGATAAGGAGGTCTCCTGGGCAGGGATGAAAGCAGTCTCAGAAGGGAAGAGTCTCCACCTTGGAGGACGAAGCCTCCATGGAGCTAAGGGTAATCATGAGGTCCACCCCAACACAATGGCTGCTTAGTAGCAGCTTTTCATGCTGGCTTTTTTCTCCTCTCCCAAGCAGTACAAGCCCCAGGAACATCCACTGACTATGCAAAAGTGATGTACCCTTATTTACTTACAGAGTTGTCCACCCCCAGCCCACCTGCTCTCCTATCTTCCATTCTCCATCCTCCTTGGGCACACAGAGGCTTTCAGAAGCCAACAGTGCCGGCCCATTCCCACCCCAGGGAGCCATTCCCACCCCACATGGCACCCAACCTGTCGCCAGCACAGAGTTCTTTTGCAAAAACATCCCACCTAGTTCCTCATGCTCAGTGTGAGCAGATTCCACCAAAGAGATCTGACAAGGATCTTGCTTGAAGTGCCACTTGGCTTTGGCTATTGGAGAGCTGATCAGCAGGAATATGTCATACTTTCCTACATTAAATCAAACATTACACGCTATTCAGTAAGTTCCTCACCATAGGTTTCTCTCATTGGTGTTTTAGAGTCACTGTTGTACCTCTGCAGGGTGTCCGTCCTTACTTCTTAGGCCTCACTTGAGGCTCAGTGTGTTGAAGTCACGGCTCGTAAGACAAACTATACCTATGCTGAAAGGTCAAATGCGATAAACATGATACTCAAGCGCCGAATACTGTTTGTTTGGACTGATCAGAATATTTCTGAAGTGACTTACGCCAAATTCTTCCTGCGCTCAAAACCATTTTTCTCCATAAGCCATGTTTACAAATGCCAAAAATATTTTGAACCAGGAGTTATGAAAGCCTGAAAGCACTTACTTATAGAGGCTGTTTCAACATTGCAAATACTTATATGTAGTTGAGCCAGGTCCTGTTGCTCATGAGAACAGCCTTCACCAATCTGTCAACACTGCCCTGTCCTAACGTGTCCAAGCGAGAGCTCAGAAAATCAGTGTGATGTGAAGAGACCCTCAAGGTGCCACTGTGTAAATATAATGCTGGTGCGGGGCAGGCAGGTGGTTAATCTGGAGGTACAAAGAAGTTCAGAACTCTGCACAGATTATATTTTTTATAGGTCATTTAATATCATAGAGACTTCCTGTATTTTGGGATGAATCAATTACTCTTCTGGAAAGGTAAAAAGCTTCACATTTTTTCTTAATACACTAAATTTAATTGTGACTTAAATGTCCTGGTCCATAACATATTTTTTAAGGATTATGAGTTCAGATTTTTTGTTGAGCCATTTTTACACTGAACTTTACCAGTTTCAGGACAACAGGGAGTTCACAGAATCACAGAATCGACTGGGTTGGAAAAGACCTCAGAGATCATCAAGTCCAACCCTTGGTCCAACTCCAGTCCATTTACTAGATCATGGCACTAAGTGCCATGTCCAATCTCAGTTTAAAAACCTCCAGGGGCGGTGAGTCCAGCACCTCCCTGGGCAGCCATTCCAATGCCTGACCACTCTCTCTGCAAAGAATTGCTTTCTAATATCCAGCCTAAATTTCCCCTGGCAGAGTTGAAGCCCATGCCCCCTTGTCCTATTGCTGACTGCCTGGGAGAAGAGACCAATCCCCACCTGGCTAGAACTGCCCTTCAGGTAGTTCTAGAGAGTGATGAGCTCACCTCTAAGCCTCCTCTTCTCCAGACTAAACAAGCCCAGCTCCCTCAGCCTCTCCCCATAGGGCTTGTGTTCAAGTCCCTTCACCAGTCTCGTTGCTCTTCTCTGGACCCGCTCCAGCACTTCAATGTCTTTCCTGAACTGAGGGGCCCAGAACTGAACACAATACTCCAGGTGTGGCCTCACCAATGCAGAGTACAGGGGAAGGATCACTGCCCTTGTCCTGCTGACCACGCTATTTTGGATACAGGACAGGATACCGTTGGCCTTCTTGGCCACCTGGGCACACTGTTGGCTCATGTTGAGCTTCCTGTCCATTAGTACCCCCAGGTCCCTTTCTGTCTGACTGCTCTCCAGCCACTCTGTGCCCAGCCTGGAGCGCTGCAGGGGGTTGTTGTGATCAAAGGGCAGGACCCGGCACTTGGCCTTGTTGAACCTCATCCCTTTTGTTCTTCAACAAAATCAAATACCAACCTACCTTCTTGCCCAAACTCAGGAGATTTTTCCCAGTTCACATTACACCATGTTGCTCTGCAATTTTGTTTCCCTTCCCTTCCCTTCCCTACACTGGACTTTCACTCATCCTTTCCATTACTTCAGCTAAGAGACAACAGTTTAGGGTAGAGAGTATTTTTATTTTCCTTGTCTTAGAATTCCCTGGCATTGGTTTAGTATGGTAAAATATGATTAATAAGTAAATTAAAGTACTGGCATAACCAGGAACTTTATTCAGAAATCATGTCACAACTGCTGCTTTGACCCTGCCAAGTGGAGATTCTATTTCAATATCAATATTTAGCAGAATATCAATATCAATATTTAGCAGAATTCGTGGCCATGCCAAAATTTCTGATCTACAGAGCACAGAGAAATATTTCCAATTATCACCTCCAAAGTGTTTTCAAAGCAGCGTATAGTGATTACTTGAAAAACAAATGGAATCTCTCAATGACTTCAGGGATTCAGCCATATCACAAAAAAAAGTCAGGTTTTTAACATTCCCCACGTGAATTCCCCCTCACTATTACTTAAAACCAGAATTAAAAGTTATGTGTGGGATTATCCTAAAAACTCTCAACCTCTCTTTTCCTGGAAAGACAGAAATCAGGAGCACCAGCACAATAATGGGCCAGATTTGCACGAAGACACTTTATCTGGGGTCTCACCTCAGACACAGATTTACAAGGAGTAGGAATCCCAACCCTGTTAACCCATAAAACAATTTGCAGTGCCTTATATTTAAAACTGAAATATTGTATTTGCATTCATTTACTCTGGGGGACTTTCATATAAATAAAGACTAACACTTATTTTCTGGTTTTAAGTAAAGAATGGCTATGGTAGGAGGAAATAATAGAGCAAAAGATGTTGGGTTTCAGGTATTTACCAGAATAACTACTCCACTTTTCTACTGCACACATTTTATTCAAAAAGCCACTTTTGTTACAAAGTGTTCCAACCAAGGGCTCAGCCTCTCACGTTCATCTACACTGACCTGCAGCATTTCAGTGTCCCACACTCCTAGCAAAGCCTAAAACAAAGCCCAACCACAAGCCTAGAGGACTATAACCAGCAGAAGTCAAATTGAAATACTGTTTCCTCTCCCAACTGCCCCAATGAATTATTTTCCTCGACAAGCATTAATTTAGGTTAATCCCATCCCTCCTGAACACATCCCCAAACGCGAGGGGTCCGGGCTGCTCATCCCGTGACCACACTTCACAGCATCCCCATGGATGGTGTGGATCTGGTGGACCTTTTCTCTCCTTTCCCTCCCCACAGTTCTCTCCTTTCATTATTTCCCGTACAACCTAATTTAAGGGAAACTTCCTCTCTGGCTCCAGCAGAGCTGAACGGCCACCAAACCTAAGGTTTGCCTTACTTTGCCACTTTCTCAGCGCTATCAGTAGCAAAGTTACCAGTGAGTTCAGCAGGGAGAAGAGTGAGTTTTTAGCAGAACTGTAGCCCTACCTCTCATTCTCCATAGCCAGGAAATGCTAAATTGGTTTTAAAATAAATTTCCTTAACAACCAAGTACTACTATTTAACAGGACCCGTGAGCACTTCTATAGCATTTTACAATTCCAAATCACTGCCTAAGTATTAATTAGCCTTAATGACTCATATTACCTAATAAGATAATGAAAAACCCTGCAGCTCACACTATCTACTTCTGTTTTCAGTGAGAGATGAAATGGATCTTTTAAAAGGATATATTTTCTTCTAATTCTTTTTCTGCACATCCCTGTAATAACTTCTGAAAACAACTCAAAGTGTGTTGTGGCATTTATTTTTTTCCTCTTAATTTGCAAAGGCTAGTTTATTGCACCAAATATGGTCTTTTGCCACAAAATACAGAGGTTCAGTGATAACGTTTCTTCCTTAGGAGGTTTTCTATTGAATGATGACTGATGTGGACTCACTTTGGGTAAGGAGATGTGGATTTGCTGCCTGTTCTTTATGGAGAATAGCAGCGCCTTTCTTTCTTTCCGGGTTGCCCCTGCCAAGGTAATGCTTAATGGATTAAGTCTTGTGAAATAAATTCTGTAAATAGAATGTGGGCTGAGATCATTTCAACTCATTTCCCCCGCGTCCCCTTCCCGTCCTGGAAGCTGTCAAGCACAAGCAGCCTGTAAGCAGCCTGTTTTCCCAGTGTTAGTCTTGAGTCTCACTAGATGCATAAAACAGCTTGTTTTTCACATACTTTCTGTGATGGCATTATAAAGAAAAATAAAAGTGCGAGAAAAAACCAACCTTTTCAATTCCACCCATCGCTATAAACTGGATACAGCTAATCTTGCAAGCGCACCAAACACCGCTGTGTTTGTCCATCATTAGAGCACTACAAACCTATGTTTATGATAGAATTATAGTTGAAGCTGAGGATTTTAAAGAAAGGAGATGAACCAATTGTGGGTTTGTAAACAAACAATATGGTTTTGACGTCAGCCATATCACTTTGTGCGCTGGAACAGCTTCTATCATGCAGCCAGTTTCTGCCCCTGAAGAATATCTAATTTAATTTAGATGTATTCATGATATGGGACAGCACGTCACATCCAAGAAACTACAAGGTACTGCTGAGGGCAAGGTCTGTGCTGGGAAGTTTGTGTAAGTCGTACTTTGAAGGAGCAACAGGGACCTTTTGGCTCAAGGAAGAGAGAGGAAAGTTGTGTCTACTGTAGAACACAGGGAAAAAGAAAACGAGAGTGAAGGGCTTCATTTCTTCTTTAGAAATAAATCAGTTTGAGGGCTTTTTTCTCTATTAGCGTTATTAAACCCACTCCAGCATCACAGGGACCATCCCCACTGCAGCGTCCCTGCCCTGGCACACCTGGCTCAGGAACTGGCTGCTGCAAGAACACCTGCAAGAAATCGCTTTGCTATTGCTGACAGCGACTGGAATGTATCTTATGCTGCAGCCACCTAAGCGCACCGATGTGGGAACATTTATTTTCACACAGAGCACAATTCCGATGGCTGAAAAAATAACCCCATCTGGTGTCAACTCAATTTAAAGGGACTCCCTGTGTGAATAAAAAGTTATTTGTGACCCTACGTGTTTATCAGCTTGGGCCTTAAGTGATCTGAATTTGTCTGGAAACATATTTCAGTGAACAGTATAACAATGATACGGTATGTTGCCTGTTGGTCTTTTTTTTCCTTTTTAAAAAATTTTCTTTATTTTTTTACCTTTTTTTGGAGAGGAGGGGGGGTGTTGGTGGTTTTGGGGTTTTTTACTCCATTGATTCCATTCCCCCCGGTTTGCAGACAGCCCAGAGCCTTCCAGAGGTGCTGCAGAGCTCCGTGCTGGGTACTCAGCTCTGGCTGTATCCAGAGCAACCCCTATGCCTACACATTTAGAAAGATAACAGGACACAATCCCCCTCACTGTTATTTCATGCCATGGAACCCCGATGACTTGTTGAAACACTATTTTTATTAAAATGCAAGCTTTTTAGCAAGGAAAGCTGATGCTTTCTAAAAAAAAAATCTCAAAGACTCAAACTCTAGTTTTAGTCAGAAACATGAGACCAGCCTTAGCTGTAGTATTCAGACCAACAGTATAAGCCAATCGCAGGAGTTATAGCCAGTTGTGCTTGGTTATTTACAGTGAAAAGCAAGCTGCGATTCCTTCCTTTGATCTACTTGTTGGCTTCGGAATTACATTTCTAAATCTTGGGGTTTTAATCACTGTAAACATTACAGCTGAAGAATTTGGTGGAGAGAAAATTGGCTACTTCTTTGTGGTTTTGATCAGACGGGGCTTTTGATGCCTTTTCTTTCCCAGTTCCAGTGCCTGAGCTTTACGAGCGACACCACCACAGTCTCACGCTTGGGGATGGGGACATGCGCTGCATTTCACTGAATCATGGAATCCCAGACTGGTTGGGGTTGAAGGGACCTCTGGAGATCACCCAGTCCAACCCACCTGCTCACGCAGGGTCACCAGAGCAGATCACACAGGATCGTGTCCAGGCGGGTTTGAATGTCTCCAGAGGAGACTCCACGGCCTCTCTGGGCAGCCTGGGCCAGGCTCTGGCACCTCACAGGAAAGAAGTTTCTCCTCATGTTCAGATGGAACCTCCTGTGCTTCAGTCTGTGCCCATTGCCCCTCACCCTGTCACTGGGCACCACTGAACAGAGTCTGGTCCGTCCTCTTGACACCCACCCTGGAGATATTTACAAACACTGATGAGATCCCTCTCAGCTTCTCTTCTCCAGGCTGAACAGACACAGCTCTCTCAGTCTCTCCTCATAAGAAAGTTGCCCTAGGCCTTGTATCATCTTCACAGTCCGCTGCTTGTCCTTCCTAAACTGAGAAGCCCAAAACTTGATGCCGCACTCCAGATGCGACCTCTCATCTCTGTTCCCTGAGCAGATACCCCCCTCAGGTGCCACAAAGGCACGTTATCCCATCATGGACATCGATATGCCATGTCACTTGGTATCTCCAAGGCAGTTTCCCCCAGGAGTAAGCCTGGAAACTCACATTTTTGTTTCCTGAGACCCCTTCCCCAAGCGTTTATCTGGCAAACCTCTGAAGACAAGGAACCTCAGAACCGCTGGTGGGAATTCAGAAAAGATGTCCCAGCACTGTGGAGCAGATCAGAGGTGCCCACGCTACCTTTAAATGAGATAACCAGGGTATAGCAGCAGTTTTTCTACCACAGGATGGAGCTCAGTGCTGGCTGCACTGGAAGCTGGAAGCTGGATACATACTCAAGCATCTCTCCTACACTGATGTTCACACTGCTGCTGCTTGATTGTTATCAGCATCCAGGCTGGCAGCTCAAGAAACCTCATTTAGGTGGGTCTGAAAGCCATTAGAGAGCCTGCACCAACACAAAAAGTAGGTGAAGGTCTTGAGTGCATTTGAAAAAGTACAATACAAAAAAGCGGGGGGGAAAAGAGCCAGCTTTTCTACAAAGTGAGCATGTGAACTCTGTGGTTTTGATTTTGTCCCACTTATTCTGTTCAGCGTCTCTACAAAGCGTTTCGCACACAGAAGAGTATTTTTAACAATACTGAAAAGAACCTGCCAGAACTGGAAGCTCAAGCTACTTTTACTCTGGATAAATGGGCTGCAAATGTCACGTAAGAGGTTAAATGGCACAAGGAGGATTTTTTGTTTCTCTTTTAAACCAAGCACGGAAAAATTAGCATTAATGGGGCTGATCGTTCTGACTGTGAAATCTCACTGAATAGAAATATTTAAGAAGAAAAATCACTAGAGTTCTCCATCTACCCGAGTACAATGCACAACCAGAAACTGCTTTACTGAAGGAGTTAAAGTTTTCTGCAATAATGCAACAAATCACTCTATGCAACAAACAGCAGACACATTCTGTGGCTGTTTCCCCACAAACTTCAATCTAGGGGGAAAAAAAATCTTGATTTATTATATAGCATTTGGACAGTTGCGAAAGAAAATTTGCCAAAGATCTGAATAATCAACTCTTTCACCCAAGCAGCTTTTTTATGGGAGAAAAAAGCACAGAATGGGGCTGAGCAAAAGAAATAAAAATTCCACACTTTTAACCAACAGAACCTTTTGCGTCATTCAGGAATATTTACAGACATGCAGAATCCTTTATCATCAAAAGGACACTCTGGCCTCTAAAATTACAACTTTTTCTTATATTTTTGTTTATTGATGGCCTTTAAACTAGTAGGTATCCCTAACCTGTGGCATCTCTTCATGCTGTGGTGTCAAATGTAGGAATTCTTAAAGCTGTGCTTGTTATTTTTTCCCTTCCCTTGAAACATCTCTCTTTTGCTAAGCTATCATCTCTGAATTGTAGATAGCAGAACACCATCTACTAGCAGCATCCATCATATGAGTCATTGTCACCGGTGTCTCAAACAGCAGTTTTCATCGATTGAAAGGGCTGCCAATGCCAATATGAACCTGGAAAGGGTCATCTCTTTTAATAAAGTTTAATACAGCTGAGAAGAGGGGTGCAAATAGAGACATATATTAGCCATTTGTAGCACATATACAAGCCTCTCTCAGAGCCCAGCAAAGGCTTTAGTGTAGCATCCCTCTGAACACTCCTGCTGTTCCACTTTCCCATTTAATTAGCACACAACAGAATTTCCCTGCAAAAGGTGTTGCGTACTTTGGACAAAAAACAGAGGAGAAAAGTTGCTTTTAAGTGTAATCCAAAAAAATAGCTCCTTGGCGAAACGGTACTTTTAATAAAGATGTTTCCAGTGTTTGTTTATTTACCCAAAAACAGTGTTTCTCTCGGGTGTTTTGATTTTTGTTTCTGAGCACAAGAAAAAGGGGGAAGAAGGGCTTTACTAAGCAAGGCTTTCAGTAAGACACCAGATGATGGATAGTCAAACACAGAGCCTCCTGTAAACACAGAGGGAACCAAAAGGTATGAACTGACTCATAATTGTGTCAACACAGGTCGCAGACCCTTGGTTTACTTCAGCCTTCCTGTTTTTCACAGATTACTTTTCACACTACGCTATTTTTTTTTGAGACACAGCCTCTTTTCAGTACACCTTAGCGGGGTGCAAAAGCACACACGTTTTTACACCAAAAGGCAGGTGTTTACACGCACACACGTAGGCTGTATTGCCACAATTACAACAGCAGCATTTTCCACCCGTGGCTTATGGCTGCACTGAACTAAGCCGAGCCTTGCTTCACAGCAGCCCATGCCCGCTCTAAATCAGGTCCACCCCATCCCTGCCTCCAGCTTTTCCATGGAGGCTCTTGGGAAGCATCCAGAGAAGAGGAGCACAACGAAACCTCAGCAGCCCAGTCCTCCAGTTCCCACAACCCTCTAAGTCTCTGCAAGATGTTTTGGGGTTTTTTAACATAAAGCGGCAAGACTGTGTCTGACCAAAAGTGCTGGGAGGCTGACACACGGTAAAGAGGTCTGTGATGAGCAGAACCTACCAAAATTTGTCTGGATCTCTGAACACCTTGAACTGAAGCTGTAGCCTTTGTGTAAAGTGTTTTTTCTCCACTGGTTGCCTGTTCCCATAGAGACTGGAGGAAAAAGCCTCTCTGGGGTCTCTGCTTCGTTCTCAAATTTAATTGGCCCTGACCAGTGGGCTAAGAAGTTGTTGGGGGAGGGGCTGATGGGGAGACACACCGAGCAGTTGGATCCCCTGAAAATCATAGAGCAGTTCAGCTGATGGTTCGAGAAAGATGTTTCAGTACATTCCCTCACAAAATCACCTGCGGAGACACCTCGTCAACCAAAATCCTGAGATCCTTTTAAAGGACTTGCAGGTAATAACAAATGAAGATGGGTTAAAGCCATGGGGGTTGTTTTTCCTCAGCAGAGACAATAAAAGAAGCAGTTAAAGGCCAGGCTGCTATGGCCTTTGTCATCGATGACCTGTGGTGACTTGTCCCTGGATGTCCATGAGCCACACTGGGCCCAGTGCAATGGATCTGTACGTGCAACAGGTCCATCCCAAGTGCCTCGGATCAACCACACACGTGCAAATGACTTAATGCCAAAGAACCAGAGAGTCTGGCTCATCCAAGAGGCGTCAGATCCCGTGTATGAGCAAGGAGAAGTTTATAAACAGCGACTGTTTGTCTGAGATGTCTCAACCTCAGCTAGATTAACTGAAAAATGGAAGAGCCAGCAAGGACGGATGACCTTCCTCAGGCTGAGCAGTTCCTCATGCCTTGTGTAATTACATCCAGCTCAGCGGGAAGGCTACTCAATAAAAATGAGAGTCACAGAAGAAGGATTTGGCCTAATTTCCCATGGTCTAAAAGTCAGTCGCTACAGTTCCCGGTCAACAGGGAGTCTTTGCAGTGAAGCCAAATCCACCAAGAGCATCACAAGGGCTCTTGCCCTGTTACTTGACCAAGTCATTCACAAAAAAATGCAAACCAAATTACACTTAGGACAAAGCTGACACAAAAATAAAAGCCAGAAACAGCATTTCAGAAAGAGAAATCACTGCCAGACTTATTTTTTTTTAAGACTACTCCTTTTAGGATATTACATATTTGCAAAGAGCAAGCATTTTATCTGGTGCTGTTTCCCCCTCAAGGCTGATGGAACAACAGAGAGAATTCCCTATGCAAATTACATTATATTAAGTCAGATCTGCCTCCAGCAGGTTCCCTACCTTCTGAAATTGTTCCAAGGTTTGTGTGTCTGTCGAGTGGCCATAAACTGGGAGAACCCACACTCTTTTCTCCCGCCTCCCCCTCCTTTCTTTACCTCCTTGTAGCTCTACAGCAGATGAGGAGACCATTAAAAGATTTTCAAAATATTCCACATATTTTCTCTGTGAAAACACACTGTGAATTTTGAACATAGGCAGTGCCAGGGCACTGTCACTCAGACCCCAGGAGTTCACTCGAGTTAGACAAATTATGCTGCTCGTTATCTCAGTTGCTGCAGTTTCTTGCCTTTCATTCATCCATTGCCAGTGGCTGGATTTTATGTCAGTGTAGGGGAGAAAAGGAGCCTCAGCTGCTGGAGTTAACCTTTTGTGGTGAGACCAATAATACTGCCTTTCCAGTGGAGAATTGACAAGGAGATAGCTGCTAGACTTGTCTGCCAAGGCAGTGGTCAAAAGAATGCTGCGTTTTGGCAGGTACGAGCAAGAGAAATTATGTGTTACGGAAATGGCAGCTGCAAGCTCCCTTCCTAATCTGTGTTTGGCCCACATCAGTAAAACAAAGCTATTTTTTTTAAAAAAATGTACACATCCTATGAAAAAAACTACATGAAGTGGTGTTGTGAACAGAGGATGATAATGCTGAGCAAACCTGGCAGGCTGAGGACAGCGGCTGCTGCTTCGAACATCGTATCCAGAGTATAATTAATATTAACCTTCCACTACATCAGTAATCTCTCTACTTTCATCAGGTCTCATTTCCTCCCTGATAAAGAGCTCGTTATTACCAGGGAAAGCAGGATGTGATGAGGGGATTCACTTCTGAATGTCCTTTTACAGCCACGTTGGTAGGTACCAAGTCAAAGCATCCACCACACATGCCAGGTATTAACAGTGAAGTCCCTGTCCCCCAGAGCCCAGGAACACCAAGCAAAGGGCCTGGGAGATGTTTTGCATTGCATGCCCACCTCTGAACTGATTTCACTCAATGATGAGTACCTTTAATGCCGTTCTGCTGAACCAGTTTTGATAGAGCATTTTATTTAGGCAATACTTCCAAAGAAAGGAAAAAGCTCTTACCTATTGTTTTCCGGAGATCTTCACACTGGCTAATGTGAGGGAATTTCAAGATTTCCTTCCACTTCTTGCTTTTGCCTTTGCGTTTCCCTCCACCCCCTGCAGAGAAAGAAATATCAGGATTAGATTGCTTTGGGGACTTAGTACCATCCAGAGTTTAGCATCCCGCTCACAGTTCTTATGGATATAATTTATAATTAAAGCCAAGACATTGTGGGTAGATGTACAGATCAAGTCTGAGCTTGTCTGGGCTGACACAGACCAAGGAGGCGGCATCTCACAGAAGACCAGGTTGGTAAAGGTTGGGAGCTCAGATGGGTCCACCAGGTCCAGTTCAGGTGACAGTGCTAAACTCACGAGCATCTCCAACATCACCTCTGCCCTGACCAACAGCCATTTCACACGAGTCAAATAACCTTGTAAAATTACAGCTCACATCTTTTCAACATGGATCTCCCCTTTCTGTTTTTGGGATGAACCTTGATTCCACCTCAAAACAAGTGCCAGAAACTGAAGGCCAAAATTCAGTTATCACCATCCGTCCCTCACATCACATATTCTGCCAACACAGCGTTACCACCAATGATATAGATGCTGGTCACTGCCGCTTGCACAGGAGGAGAACAATGGGAGAAATTTAACATAATACCCTCATGAAGAGAAAATCTCGTTTTGGTTCTTTTTGCCCCTTCTCACTCTTCCCTGAGGTTTCTTGAATGGGGCTGTCCTCAGGGTGAACAGCCTGGCTGGCTTCCTCCAGCTCCGGCTGAACAACAACATCGGAGCCCCTCAGCCTTCCCATGCTGATGAATGTCCCTCATCAATGTTGCTTCATGAACACCCTGCTCCAGGCACCGCTGGCATCTCTAGGCGCCACATCTGAGCTTGCACATGTAATAGATGGGCACTCACATCCGAAGCAGTTCAGCCTAAGAGGATAGTTTTAGATTTAGGGGGGGTTCATCCCTGGCTCCTGTGTCTGCCTGTCCCACTCGGAGATGCTGCACAGCCAAGGGAGAAAGAGCATCCCTCTGCATGTGAAAGCCCAGATTCAGACTGAGATTCTCCCAGTCACTGTAGTTACTATAATTCAGCCTCTGCACACAAAATCTGATTCACTTGAGTCTACTTTACATGCGCTGGCACGTCGAATGACTAATTCAGAGCTGAGATAATTCTGTAGAGGGGCTGGTAGAGTCACAACTGCAGATTGAAGGTGTGCTGGGTACTACATGGTATTGCAGGCTAAATAAGGAGAGCGTTGACTTAAAAGGTAGCAGATGTTACAGAGAAAACTTGAGTCTTGGAAAAAATTGGGAAGCATTGCACTCTCTGGGGAGCTTCTGATCACACGGTAAAACCTTTGACGCAGGAGTGCTCCTTCTGCATCTCACCTTTTATTCTTTCGCTTTTGGTGGCCAGTGGTTTCATCATTGCAGAGCTCGCCTTGAATTATTTTAAACTCCTTATTGACAGGAATTTATTGTATGTCTACATTATGCAATGTAGAGCAGAGATATCTGCAGGACCTGCAGAGGAACTAGCTTGTTTAGACTACTGGGAGCACAGCTATGTTACCCTTTCCAGGAATTAGTCTCCAGCAAAGCACGGAGCGCTGTGACCGCCTCCACACTAGGCAGTATTATGCAACGCAGATGCACCCTATACATGAACTCTATAAAGAACTCTAAGCAGAGCGCATCCCAAACATCATTGCTGAAATCATTTCTTCTCCCATCCCTCTAGCCACAGCATCAGAGATACTGTCTTGCTCTCTTCACAGAATCACAGGCTGGATGGGGTTGAAGGGACCTCTGGAGATCATCCAGCCCAACCCACCTGCTCACGCAGGGTCACCAGAGCAGATCACACAGGGTCGTGTCCAGGCGGGTTTGAATGTCTCCAGAGGAGACTCCACAGCCTCTCTGGGCAGCCTGGGCCAGGCTCTGGCACCTCACAGGAAAGAAGTTTCTCCTCATGTTCAGATGGAACCTCCTGTGCTTCAGTCTGTGCCCGTTGCCCCTCACCCTGTCACTGGGCACCACTGAAAGCAGTCTAGTCCCCTCTCACAGCATATAACATTTGCTCTTGCATGCTGAAGGTCCCAGGTATGTTACAAGGTGCTGAGAAGCATTTTGCAAGTTGGAGTGGACACTGAGACCATCTGTTCACCAACTCCTGGAGCACAAAGCTCTGCTCTGCTCACCAGCGGCTGCAGGGGTTGGATTCAGCAACTCCAAGGGTCCTCCATTGGCTTTTTCCTCCATGAAGCCCCCTCCTGCAATCCTGCACAGCTACTCCCTCTCGCCAGGCTGACATCTCCACTCCCCACTCTTCTCCTCTTCCAGGAGCCCTCTGCACACTCCTTGGTGCTCCTGCCCTTCCGCCCCATCACACCGTACTTACACTTCTCTGTCCCCTCCCTTCACACCCTCCTCTGGTGCATGATCCTTTCCCCAGGAATTCCAGCTTCTTTTTCTTCACCACTCATTCTCCTTGGCTGCATTTTCTTTCCTGAACTACTGCTTCATGTTTTTCCTCACACTCATTTATCTTGTAAACTTTGAGTTCTATGCCCTGATGCCAAACATCTATGGGAATTAAATTAATTAAGTATAGATTGATTAGCACTGGGAAAGAGATGGGAAGGAAAGGGAGGGCAGGGAGGGAGGGAAGCAGCTGGGCTGGTGTCAAAGCAGAATGATCCCCCTTCGACAGCCACAGGGTTTGCATCTGGATTTCTGGATCCTTTAAGGTACGAGTGGGCACTGCAGGCACCACAAGGAGTATGGAGCTGCTTGGGCAGCTGCTGGAACACAATTTCCAGTCATTTCTGGACACAGGAGGCAGCAGGAGTAAGCCAGCTGAAAGCATCCTTTAGGTTGCATCTGCTCAGCACCAGTGCATCTTCACCCATTGAAGGTCTATCCTCCAGGCCAAGGCACTGGAGATTTCGGAGCACAGCAGCTTCTCCAGCCACCTCACAAAATGGTCACATCTTTAGCAGTATCAAGCAGTGTGGAGCGTTGTAAAATAGCCCTTTGCTCTGAATGACAGCTCTAAGATTTGAGCAGAGATGAAATGATCCTGCTAAGCTGGGCCAGAATGTTTTAAAAATCCATTCAATGTAAAATATATATGGATATATTTACACTGGATGATGTATTTCTGATACTAAATTTTCATCAAAACTGGAGAAGGGCTCAGTGGTCCCCTGTTACAACCATGATTGCTACGGCCAGCATCTCCTCTCCTCTCCTCTCCTCTCCTCTCCTCTCCTCTCCTCTCCTCTCCTCTCCTCTCCTCTCCTCTCCTCTCCTCTCCTCTCCTCTCCTCTCCTCTCCTCTCCTCTCCTCTCCTCTCCTCTCCTCTCCTCTCCTCTCCTCTCCTCTCCTCTCCTCTCCTCTCCTCTCCTCTCCTCTCCTCTCCTCTCCTCTCCTCTCCTCTCCTCTCCTCTCCTCTCCTCTCCTCTCCTCTCCTCTCCTCTCCTCTCCTCTCCTCTCCTCTCCTCTCCTCTCCTCTCCTCTCCTCTCCTCTCCTCTCCTCTCCTCTCCTCTCCTCTCCTCCTTTTTTGTGGCCATTCTCCAAAAATAAGCAGCCTTGCCTGATGAATCATTTGCTCTTAGCTGAGCGTGAAGTAGCGTTACCGTTTTGCCTGTGACGTCTTTATGTTAAAGATTCTGATCAACTGCTTTAATCGACCTGACCTTTCCGCTCTCAGCTTTTCTTGTGGAGCCAGCAGTGTTTGCTGGCTCCAAATGTTAATTCCAGGGGTTTTGAAGGACTTAATGCACTGAGACAGCTGAGACAGGGTAAATTGTCTAGCGGAGCTAAAAGCTAAAAGGGGACGTTTCTCTGAATAGGTCAGTAATTGTGCAGGTTGCAGAGGGAAGCTTTTCACACTTTGCCTTGATTGCTGCCCTTGCACCATTTGTTCAGGACAGGAGGATTTGCAATCTTCAAGGCAGCTTCTCAGGCAGACGTGCCGTGTTTTAGATGTGAGTTCCATCATGTGGTCTTGGAGGGTCTGACTGCTTTAAAATCTTGGTTTGCTGATGATGACAAAAGGTGAGCTCCCAGCAACAGTGGGAAATCTCAGCTTCACTCCCCTGCATCCACTTAACTACTCAGCAATTGCAAACTGGGGATTGAAGCCAATTCTCTAAGCTGTCAACCAGTCCTACAGGAAACAAAGGTATTTGCTTGACATCCTACCTACTGAAAAATACATGTCATTTTCCATATCATCTTGTAACGCCAGATGGAAAATCCAGCTCTGATCCCTGTGTGCAAGGAGAGAGACATAACCAGAGGCACACACATTAAACCTTTGTGAGCAGGAGTCACTCTTAACCTAAGATGCCTACTTTTTTGCCTTCGTTATTCGGGATATACTTACTCTCTTAACATCTAAATGAGGTAGGAAAGCACCTGTATGTTGTTAAGCCAGTGAGATATTAATTGACTTGTCCAAAATGACACAAGAAATCAAAGATAGTGGAATGAGCTGAAGCCAAGAAGCGTGTTAATCCTGCTAACAACAGGATCAAGCCATGCTCCTGCTCTGCTGATTCAAGATATTTCATAACACAGAGTAAAACGTAATGATGGGTGAATTCATCCCAGCATCTCGCCTGCAGTGTATTCCCTTCGTGTCTCCTGCCACCATGCAAAGTGGCTTTTCATCCCAGCTAAGCTGGCTTCAGACTTCTGCTCCGTCCTTGCCTGAGCTGATAAGCCTCCATCATACCACACGCTGCCAGGCCTGGCTAACACGAGATGGCCAAACATTTCATTGCCTTCAACTGTACTGTCTGCAATTGAGTTAACCCACAGTTTAGGTAAACTATACACAGACCACTGAAGGACGACTAGAGTTTGTGTCTTTCCATTTCGCAAGAGTAGCTCGGCGCTCATCCAAGACCTTCCCAACAGAAAACAGAGCTCTGCACGCTCTGATTGCGAGGCCTTGATTACACGGCACGGGAAAGCAGTGAAACAAACTCCAAAACATATAAAAAGTCCAAAAGTCATGGTTAGCGCCCTATTTCCACTCAAATTAAGTTTACATTTTTTCTCCTCTTCCTCTTGCCAGCCTTCCTTTACTCTCTCCCATGAAATGGGAGAGAATGTAGCATGCAGCTACATGGTACATATAGAATTGCCACTTTAGATTAAACAAATGGTCCGTCTAGTACAGGACAGACCGTAGGCAGCTTCAGAGGAACATCTCAGAAAACTAATTCTACAGTATCTGGAAATCAGGAGCTTTTTCCATATCCTATTAATTAGATATGGCTAACAAGACATGAAGGTGTATTGCTTCCAAAAATGTCTTCTTTTTTAGAATCTATGCTATTTAAATTCATGCTGTTCTTACGCTCCTGGTAAATGCCTGGACTGTTGAATGCCCTTTTCCTTCATGTGGGTGTGAGTTCCAGAGATTAACCACGTATTTGTGAAGGAAAAGAATATAAATTTTAAACACGGAACTGCTTATTTTCCTGGAGCGTCTCTTCCTAATGAGACAGCATGAATGAAACTTATCAGCCCACCATTTTTCCTTAAGACATTTTAATATCTAACTCATCCACCCTTTAAGGCAAAGAGTTCCACCCTCCTTAGACCGGCTTCACATGGAAATTCACCCAGGTTCACCATTCTTGTTTCATATCAGTCCCACCTACACTCAGCTGTACTAGCAAATAAAAAGTGTTTTCAAAGAATGAAAGACACTGCTCAGTCTCTGCCCTTCTCATCTGGGAAAGCAGAAAAAAACCCCTGTTTTACCCTTATGAGACTTTAGATGATACTCTTGACTAACCTGTGCTTAAAACAAGCACTTACGAGACCATTAAGAACCCCTTTTATGGAGCATCACCTCAAGGAACAGGGAATGAGGGCTGGATTTTCAAAAGCAGGTAGGTGTCAACCCTCCACCTGGATGCAATGCTTCCACAAAGCAGTCCCTAGAGGCTCTGGTTTCAAAGATACAACAAAAAGTCCACAACATGCCCTCAAAAGAGAATCACGTTACATAGCTCCTCGTATCGATGCTAATCTGTCTTTATCTCCTGCAGCCTTTTTTGATGAATGTGACACTCAGAATGTGACACCATGATAAGGGTTTTGTGCCCGTCTTCCCTGCTGTGGCGGCACGTTTGCACATAAATCATCTGCATGTTGCTGCAAATACATAAGCCAAACAACCGCTGTGTAAACCATCTCATTGCTTTTTGAAAATGAACAGCAGATTTATTTCACATTTAAGCCTCCAGAACCACAGAGATGAGAATTTCATAAGCAAAATTCAAGCTCTTCCCCAATATAAGCAAAATTCAAGCTTTTCCCCAATAAAGTCAGCCTGGCCTTGCAATCTGGTTACCAGAGCACCAGAGGGCAAAACATTTGATATACAACTGGCATCTAAAGTCATCTTAATGTTGTCTTACAGAAGTCACCGTTCATAAACAAATATTTATTGCAGGAATATCTACCTATTATTTAAAAAAGAGGTCAAGTAGTACTGTAAATACTGATGAGTGACTGAAACACAACTTCAATAACACATTTTATACGTTAATAATAATGTATATGTTAATAATATGCTTTAATAACATCTACCGCCCCAAAGGGACAGAAGAAGTTGTGATTAGTCTTTGAAGACTGATCCTGAGGGCTCAGCTATCATATGTCAAGGCCACTTTGGTACTAGTCTAGGAATATAAAGAAGCCTTTACATAAGCTACCTTTATGTCTAGTCAGGGCACACTGAAAGGATCTTAACTAAACTGCCAAAACAAGCCTTTCATCTTTGCTGTTGGTCTCCAGTGAGCATCAAATTGTGGCATTCTCTACGCAAGTCTGCCTACATCCTCCATTGGGTATTTTTAATGCACTTTATAGATTATTTCAACAAGTTGCCTTTGGGTTTTGGGGACCAGTTCACATATGCTGGGTGTACGTTTCGCTGCTACGCGTGTTAAGAGGAGTTGTTTGGTGATGTGATTTCCCTGGATGCAGTTTAATTTTCCCTTGTGTAATCACCTTTAATTTGTCTGTTATGGCATCTCTCACATTTATGCCTTGTATTTTAACTGCATTGTGCTTATCTGCAGCTGATGAGTGAGGAAAAAAAACCACAACAGATTATTGGCTATTATACCACAAACAAAAATAATGCAGAAGATGCAAAGTATACTGAAGATTTACAATCTATTAGAAAAACAAACAGTAAATCTTATAAAAATAAAACCAGCTATCATCTAAAATAGTAAAACTAGGCACAGGCCAAAATTTTAACTTCTTATTCTTGATCTCAAAATAAACTAGGCCACTGGCACCAATCCAGGCAGTTCAGTTGTGTTTGGAATGCGCTACCAAGTATTCAATGGTCCAACACGCTGTTGAGATGAACTGTGTTGATGGCTTCAATTGAAGGGTGTCTGGATAGTGTTTGACATTGTAGTTGGCAACAAGAGCAGAAGAGATAAGGCAACAAATTAACCTGGAGCCACTACGCTCCTTTAGAAGCTGTTTCTGGACCTCTAAGGTCTCTTGGAGGAACACAGAGAGACGATGATGTATGAACCTGGAGAGTATGAAGAGATTCTGTCCATCAGTGATGTAGATAACAGACAACATTTGTCTGTAACACTTCAGTATGGATGATTACCAACCCTGCTAGGAATGCTAAATATCTCTGTGGAGTTTTCCTCCAAACTGGAGCTGAGAGTCAGTATTTCAAAGTTCTAGAAAATTCTGATTTAAAGACATTAAACCATTTCATTTTGATAACATTTGAGTCATCTCAGTTATCTAATGTCAAAACATTATCATAGAACATATCAAATAGGGTATTAAGATATATTATATCATTGGAACAAAATGGGTACAGTAAATTGACATTCTTTACTCGGTTAAAATGATGCTTCTATATTGTCAAAAAGAAGCTAGAAAAACCAAATCCTTTTTTCTTTTAAGTAGACACTTTGCTGCAAACCCTTTCATTTTTGACAAAAGTTCATTCTCAGAAAGGAAGATTCTTTTGTCAGAAATGTTCTCAACCATCACATGCTTTGACGCACACAAGAATTAAACAAGGAACGTGGCCTCCCCACAGCTGAATGTTCAAGTGAATCTAAATTCCCACATTCCTTACCGGTTCCCTTAAGTTAATTTGCACAGCTGCAATTTACATTGACCGTAGGAGATCTGCTTCCCATTCTTCCAGAGAAAGAACGCAAATCCCTGCTCCAGAAATCCTGCTCAAATAGGACTTGATAACATCTTTCCAGATATTAACTCTTCTTTAAGCAATGGCTTTTTAAACTTATATATTTATTACCTGGTTTAGTAAGACATTTGCAAGCTGCTAACCAACACCTCCAAGCCCAGACTTGCAAATGCAACTCAACACCCACATACAGTCCATGTATCACCCATTGCCCATGTAGCACGAGTAGTGCTCCTGGATTCCGTGGCATTCCTCAAGCAACCCAAATGTTCTCAGGGCTGACATCTAAGGCCAAAATACCTTCAAGTGACTTGTGGGTCCTAGTTAGACACTGAAAGAAACAATCAGAAGTCTCAGAAGGCTCTGTCGATTTGCTGTGCCACATGGTGCAATTCCGATGTTTGGCGACACAACGGCACAAGAGGCAGAAGGAACACACAAGGAAACCTGGCCCTGGTACAGGCAAATTCATGAGGCTCGGCTGTTCCGAAAACTCCGGTGCCAGTTCTACAGGGAGAACACACAAAAAAACCCAGCCCTGATCGGGGAATGATGTGGGTTCGCTCTTTCCTCATCAAAGAGCTGTGTGGGCTTTTTCTCCCGCAAATAGTTCTGCAGTCTCTAAAAAAAGAACTTAGCCTCTGTGCTCCTGACATTTGAGTTTTATACGGGGTATTTCTGAACTATGGGGAGGAGATCCAGCTGGATGGGAGGTGAAAATTCAAGTGTGTTCCTATCAGCAGTCTGTAGCCAAGCTCTGAGAGTTATGTTCTTTGCTGTTTTTGTGCCCTCACCTAAATAAACTTGCCAACAGGGCTAAAGAAAAGAATTTTAGTAAACGTCATGAAAAATTAATGATTTGAGACAGGCTGTTTTATTAGGCCTGACTGATTTATTAGTTCCACCTAACTGGTAGAACCGGTAAAGCTTTGAGATGCTCTGATAAGAACCCAGAAATCCAGATGTGTTTTGTTTTCCGTGCATAAATAACAGCACACTCTTTCCGTTGAGATGGTTTACGTCTGAGTCAGGAAAAGAGCCACTGGAAAAGCAAGACAGAAACAGCATAGAGTCCCCACAGAGGAAGCAGAAGAGCAAGTCAAGTCCCTCAAGCATCTAGAGAGTCCACCTGGGAACTCAGTCCTGCCGTCTGGCAGGCAGACTCCAAATGTTTAGAGATGCAACACATGGGTCTCAGCTGCACAGAGCCTGATGTGAAGTGACTCTACAGCCCTTTGTGCCGCCTGTTAATGCAAATTCTCTACCAAATCGCTGCACCACCACAGTATCTCCTCCCACATTTAATCCCACCAGAGATCCCAGCCCAGCAAAGGTGTTGATGCAAATGCTGGAGTAGGAGGGCACTGCAGAAGTGTTTTCAGGTGTCCAGTACATTTTTATCTTGTGGCACTTCTGTATGTTTGCAGTGGTCTAGAGGATTATTACCTCGGTCTCACAGTGCATGATGATAGATCAACAGCCATAAAACATGTCCTTCAGTGATGCCTGGCTGGATCAATGCTTTTCTCTCAACACTTTTCAGACAGTTGATGTAAAGAAGCTAAAAATTGTGTAAATTATGCTAGGAACCTCCTGCGAATGAGTGTATGGGCTATGCTTGCAGAACAGTTTTAGAGGAACATCGCTTCTGTGACACTTCAGCCCTTTTGCTTCCAGAGCCAGCCAGGAAAAAGCCCCATCACTGTAAAGTGTCTTAGATTGGGTTACTTTCTGTTTGAGATCTGCCACGTCTTTCTTCAACACAAAAACAGATAAAGACCCTACCCATTGTTTTGGCTCTCCTTGGCTGATCGCCATGCCAGATTCTCACCTGCAGATGTGTGCGTAAAGCAAAGATTAATCCCAGCTATATGACACACGCCATGGAGGAAATGTGGAGAGGAGGGTGAAAGCACCTTGAAATGCCTGGTTACAGCTGCAGTGACTGGCTGGCAGAGAGGAAAAGGTGCTGGCACATGTTTCAGCTTTGGAAGAAAAAAGTAGCTAGTAAATAGTACAGCAGGGGTGGAAGAGGGTGCACAGGGCTGATGCGAATAGCCATGGACAGATTTGTGGGAGACTGAGGTTGCAGCATTGTGGGAGTTTGTGGTGTGACCAGTGCCAGGAGGATGAAAGGGTTAAGACCACGGGGGGAAGGAAAAAGTGGGGGCAAAAACAAGCAAAGAGGCTTGACTCTGCATTTCACACAAATTCTCCCCCTTACTTAGCTATAAAGCCTGGCTTTGCCTCCATCATCTTGCCCACCATCAATGTACCAACAGTTCTTTTCTGCGGATCTCACTGTCGCACCCTGCTAAATCACCCCTGGAACCCATGAAAACAATATCCTCAAAAATCACTGACAGCCCAAGACATGATGGTAACACAACTGTATGCGTCAGCATCTAGGATCATTATTGTAAAAGGTTACAGAAGGGATTCAGGTTAATGGAGGTAATCTGTGATTATCTGATGTAACAGATTGCTCTGGCAGTGACTCATTCCTTCTGCCACAATATATCGCGGGTTGCAGCTGCGAATAGTGAGCAGGATGGAGCCGGCTCCCAAGCTAAGGAAGCCTGTCCCTGCTGTTTGGAGAAACCCCTGTAACAGAGGATGCCAAACCACTGCAGGCGTCTGAAAGCCCGGCAGAGCTTTATTGAGGGGAGTGGGTCGGAGCAGTGTACTACAGTCACTCATCCATGGATGTTACTATAGCTACCAGTGGAAGGACTCAACAAGAAAAGCAGAAATAAGAGAAAATTAGAAGGTAGAAGACAAAAAAGAGGAAACTCATCATAAAGCAAAGGCAGAAGGTTCCTCTGATTAGCTGATGAAGTGCTTCAAAAGCAGCGACTGAAAAATGAGGCTTGAAGGCTGCATGGCGTAAGCGTCAGATGATGCAAGGAGCTGGCCCGTTCCCATCTCGCCTCTCCCTCCCACCCCGAGAGCTGGTGGTGGTGAGCAGCACCTCAGCAAACACTAAACAGCAGCTTTGTGCCAGGGACGGATTAACTATTTCCTCATTGCTCACAAAGTCCTGCACTTCCACTTGCTCTCCCTGCAACCCTTTGGGCCAGAATTCAAACAAGGTGTTGATTTCAGCCAGTGCAGCGTGGAAACAGGCGAACAGGAACAATGACCCTACCACGCTCCAGGAGAGGGCAAAACCTGGGTGCTGTCACAGCCTGGCAGATGAAGCAAGAAGACAACAGCATCACCATGCAGCGATCCCACACCACCCAGTGTGAAGACCCTGACCACGGTTCAGAGAGATGCCGGATGCCCAAGTTAGTCCAAAGCACCCAAAGCAGCGGCAGGCAGGGACAGACACTTCTAATATGTACATAAATCTAAATAAATGTATAATTCCCACTCACATGCTTTCCTGACAGCCAGCTGTTCCCTTTGCTTTCTGTTATCCTCGCTCTGAGATTAATGTCACTGTTTGGGACAGCTTATTAGCAATTTTTATTACAAAGCATATACATTTGGCTGGTGGTGGGCAAAAGCTAAGCCTCTGAGTAAATAAAACACTAGGGCAGCTCACAGGGAGTGACAGAGAACAGATATCTGTGGGGTCCTTACCCTGGGTCTGAAAGCCAATAATGGCAGGAGGTCAGAGATCACCAGTTTAATTGTCCGACGAATTAATGGTGACGAACGTCTGTTTCCCCTCTTGTTAAAACTGACACCAGATATTTCAGAGAAAGCAGGAGGGCACTTGGCCACAAAGGGATGTTTTGATGGCAGAAGCTGAGACTGTTGCCAGCCCCAGCCCGTCAGAGCAGCGCGGGTCAAACCCAGTCATTGTAGGAAACCACTGCTGACTCCAGCACTAAACAGAACCTTTTGGGCCCAGTCGAGCAGCCATGGATTATCCTGCTCGCTTTGGAAACAAAGATTGTCTGCTGTATTAAAAAAATGAAAAAATCAGATCCAGATCTTTGGATGTAACAAGTGTAAAAAAACCCAAACAACGTTAAATTGGAGTAGCGTGAGTTGCACCATAAAAACCAGTCTGAGCTTGTTTCTTCTTGTTTTGAAGAAAAATCGAGAGCAACACAAAAACAAACAAACACAAATAAAAAACCCAACAAACAAACAAACAAAACAAACCCAAAATATATTATAAAAAGCAAACATTTTCTTTATGTTTCCCTCTCCAGAAAATGTTTCTCTTTCATTGTCTGTATCACCCCTGTTCAGCAGTAACAAAACCAGGAAATACTAGGGGACCAGTTTCATCCAGCTAGTGACATTTTGTGAAGCTGGCTAACACTTTTCTATTGAAACAACTTCTTCCACGGTTAAGAATGAGGTCTACTTACTTCTTTTCTTCTTGTTGCGCAATCCCATTTCAATTCAGATTTTTGTGCGGAGTTGTAGGATCGAGGAAGAAAGCTGCCCTTTGTTTTAAGGCAGTTATATTAGTTTTGAGCTGTTTTGAAGCAGTGAATGGCACATCTTTCCTGTTCATCCGAATGGATGTGAACCCCTCTGGTGTCTAATTTAAGCTACCTAAACAAGAACGAGCACTTTCTGATTTTTAAAACACAGTAACAACCTACCAGTCAGTTTCTGAGACTGGTAAAGTGACTTCATATGTCATAAGTCATTCCCCTCATTATGGTACACGCTGATATCTTTAATTAATAGCGGTAATACATAACACTGTCAACGAGGATGTGTAACATCGAAACAGTTGACTAAAGTCTAAATATTCTTTCAGCAGAGTATTTCCACAGAGGTCACGTCAACCAAGGAACAGACACACTGGTTTTCAAGTAAATCTATGTGCTCAGTCTCTGACTGAGCTAATTATAACGGTGTCTGCAGTATTGCTGTCTTTAAATGTCTGCCAGCATGTCCCTAACAAACCACCAGGTTCACGTCTTTCTAGCCCAGACAGAAAAGTCTGATTATCAGGTCAGATTCAATTCTAGCTCCAAGGCTGGTGTATTTTAATGCCACGTGTATCCGGCTTGCTGAGCTTCAGTTAACAGTGGAGAAGTTAATGATGAGCTGTGATTGAACTGTGCATTTGCTTGCTTCTTGCTTCTGCTGCTCATCAATAATACCCAAGGGAGGAAGGCTGCTGGGTCTATGGGGCCAAACAGTCTCCCTGAAGACTTAACATGGTCTGAAAGGACTAAGAGAGGCTCTGGCTCAGCAGTTCCAGTTTAGTTCCAGCTTGCCTGATCTGCTGCAGAGCAAGTCCTGGGGTGAGAGTGGTCTGACCTGCCTGGACGTCCCTGCCCACCCGGGCACCCAGAGCCCATCTCCTGCCAGCCGACCAAAATTAACAGAGAGTTTCTTGCAGCAGAAGTTGATAAGGTGCTGCTTCAGAAGGGGCAGCAGTTGTGGTGCAGCCCGTGGCACCTGTGACAGTGCCGGTAGCGCAGAGCAGTGCAGCACCTCAACGCCAGGGGCACCACTAGGTATAAATTCAGTTGCACAGGGTGTGATTTTGATAAATGAGGTCTACACACTGCTTGTGTGGCACTGAGAGTCACTCTGGACTGAACAAACCTTGAGGGAAGACACAACCTCTGCTGCAAGAAACATTTTCTGTTCAGGTGTTTTACAAAACCCATATTTTGAGTTGTTATTATCATTCCTTTCAGGGTGTCGGGGCAGAAAAACAAAATTTAGCTATTGCTTTAGATGGTATTCTGATTCTTAAACTCACGAGAGCAAACCCCCAAGCAATTACACAGAAAATCGAAGCCTCCTTATCTCACGCAGCTCCCCCAGTAACACAGTGTGCTCCGCACAGGGCAAAGCAAGGCAGCAGCAAACGCTGATCTTGGTGTCTGAGCATTTAATCCCAAGCGGCACATGTGCTATTTTAGCATCTCTTGCGACTGCTCTGGGAGATGATAATGTAATTAATATTATTTTGGTGACAGCTATTTACCACATCCCACTGGGAAACTGCGATGTCTACTTATGGAACTTGAACCCAGTTCATATTCGCTTCCTACCAGTTTCAGGTGTCTCCTAATTTAAAGCTAGGTTTACAGACAAAACAGGTCAGTAACTCTTCCCAGTGAGCCAAACAGTATCTTAATCACTTGTGTTTAATAGGAAACAAATGACTGAGCACTGATAAAGCTCGCCATTATGCTTTTGAGGAAAAGAAAAGTGACTACAGGACAATCTGATAACGAGAGAATTTGCTTCCTGCGTAACTCGATATTTATAAACCTTCTCAGTAAGGGGGGCAAAAAGGAAATAATTTCAGCTGGCTGAAGTTAACGTCCCAAATTACGTTTAAAAATTACAACAAAAACAGGACCCCGTCCGAAAACAGTCCTTATGGGAAAGAGTCACAGAAACAACAGGCGGCAGGAAGCCTCAAGTCCAGGCTGCCCTTTGCTCGGGGCTCCTGCCGACATGGAGCACAAGTGTGATGGAGCGGCTGAGGGACCTGGGGGTTCAGCTGGAGACCAGGAGCTGAGGGGAGACCTTCTGATCTCTGAACTGCCTGAAAGGAGCTTGGAGCATGGAGGGGGTTGGTCTCTTCTCCCAGGTAGCAAGTGATGGGATGAGAGGAAATGGCCCCAAGTTGTGCCAGGGGATGTTCAGATTGGACAAAAGGAAAAATTCTTCACATAAAGGGCTGTCAGGCATTGGAACAGGCTGCCCAGGGCAGTGGTGGAGTCACCATCCCTGGAGAGGTTTAAAAGGTGTTTAGACGAGGTTCTCAGGGACATGGTTCAGTGCTAGGTTAGGTTATGGTTGCGCTCAATGAGGGTCTCTTCCAACTGAAATGATTCTGTGACTCTGTGACATGGGGCACCAGCACGGCTCGGCACTTGGCCTGCGCCACAGCAACCGGGGACAGCGGGTGTCGGGGTGGAAGGAGAAACAGGGTCACCCTGGTTGTCTTTTCTGTCTTTGATGCAATGACAGGACTTAACAGCCTCCCTCCATCTCCAGTAAACACACAAGTGGCTCATGAGCATGAAGACACGGTATTTATTTTTCAAGCTAAGGGCTAGACTTTCAGCCTTCCCACACCAGGAATTCCAGTTATTTTCCATGTTTTTGTATATTTAACCCTCTTGAAATGCAGGCGGTGATTGCCCTGCAGCCTGACTAGTGTCTCAAGAGCAGAACTGGTTCTCAGCCGCAACAGCTTCAAGTCCTGCTATGTCAAGCACCTACAGCTCCAGCTGATTCCGTCGGGAGCCACACATGCCAGCAAGCCCTCGAACCGGCCCCTTGAGAGAGGCAGAGATAAGGATCACAATTTAGAAGTCCCTTCTGCACAAAAATATAAGCGCAGATTGTTTCTGGAGTTAGTGCTGGTTTCCAGAGCTTCCTGGTATGGAAGTTTTTCATGGGAGTATAATGTGCGAGATTTGGAAGAGCGCTTACAGTCACAGCAAAAATAAATATAAATTCTTTGTATTTTGTGCTTAAAAAGGCAGTGTTCTGAACTATTAAAAAAATAAATCTTTATCTCCCAGAAGCAGAGAAGCAACGACAGGGGAAAAAAGTAGAAGGTGCATCCACTCTGTTTCACATTTTCTGTGTTAGTAAATGACAAAGTGGTTTGCACTTCACTCCCTCGGATTCAGGTATCAAGTAAAATATCTCTGAGTTGCTTTGAAAGTGCATTAATAAAAACAATAAAACCAACGCATCCCTTGGCTTTTCAGCAGTGCCTTCTACTTAGAGACCCAAAAGCATTTTGCAAACCAAAAAATAGCAAAAGCTTTTCCATCTTAAAGATGAATTTTGCCCTCACATAAATTAGCATGGCTTTTACGGTCCTGTTGAGACACTCCGCACGTACAACTGGGAAAAGAAATTATCACAGACGGTTTAAATGCACAGCTTTAATTAGAATAAATAAATAAATAAATAAGTAAAATCAGACCTATTCTTCTTGAAAAATTTCCTAGTTGATATTGTCAGAGGACCTAAGATAACTAGGACTTCTAGACGCTAGAGGGAAAAGTATGTTTTATTTTCCATTTACTCAGTTTGATTTAATCAGGCCGGCTCTGCAGACAAAAAGCGCAGGTTGCTGCCGTGTGCACCATGGACAAGAAGTTGTGGTGTGGACCCCACCACCAACCGAACAGTCGGTGACTTGTCATGGGTTTGCCAAGACCCTGCCTGCCACCGGGAGGAGAACAAGCAGCTGGAGAGAGCAAAGAGACCTGGTGAGAAAAAAGGCTGACACCTTTTACCAGACACCAGAGAATCCAATGGCGCCAATGTTTCATTACTTCCAGTGCTCACAGGACAACTTGTGTAACATTTGTGTTTTTCGCAATGCCTGAAGGCCAACAAAGTCAAGACTTCTTTGTACAAGGCAATTCAAGAACACAGATCCCATCCCCAGGGAGCTTCCAGCTCACAGTACAGCAGCCAACAGCTCTCCCTGTGACACCCCGAGCCCACCGCTCTCACTGGGGATGCTGCCATGGCTTTCAGCAAGGGATAGAGTTTCATCCCCTGCTCACAATTTTCCTGCTCGTCAACGCAACTGCTTTCTGAGAAAGACCCATTTTTCAAAATGGGGTGGTACTACTGAAAAAAAACAGAAGTTGCCAGGAAAAATCAAAGACTGTTAATGCACTGTTGTCCAGAGCTGGCTACATTTCAAATAGATTTAATAAAAAACACAAAGATGGTAAGAACATTGAAGAGTAAGGACGAGTCAGGGCAGTTGTTTTCCTTTACTTTTGCCCTGCCACCTCTTTCTGTCTTCCCCAGTTCTGTCCACCTCTAGCATATCAAGCATTAACTACTTGCTTCTATTTTCCAGGTTTATCCTCTTTCCACCTTAAAACGCTTGTTGACTATCAACATCCACCAGCCTTTGATGCCACCTTCTGTCTCTGACCTGTTGCAAGCTGAACTGCTACCCCTCCACATCCTTCTGACTCCTGAAAGCAATCCTATGAATAAGGGCCTGGAGCTGTTGCTCTTCTCTTCCTTCATTTCAGCGCAATGCCTCTAGCAGTGGACTGCAATGTCCTGTTCCCCCTCACTTCTCTCTTTCTCTGGTCTGTGAACACTAAACCCTCTCCTGCGTACTTGCCCACCTCCAACAAGCAGGAAACCCTCACAACCAGCACCACCAGCCTACTCAGCTGTGTGGTGTCTAGGACATCCAGGCCTCTCATCGGGTCTCCAACAACTAGGATACGTAAGTATGGGGGTTTTGGAAACAGTTCCTAGCCTGTATTAAACCGTCCATGTACCAAGTTGTGACTAAGATCTGTATGGAGTTGGTGTAGGCTAAAACTGCGCCAAAAAATATCCTAACAATATATGGTGTGGACAACTGCGTGTCAGTTCTCAACCCTCCTGCTATGGCTATGCTTAGTTCACTAGGATGATGTCCTCTGTGATACACAGAAGAAAACCTTCGTTGGTTGACTTGATCATGGCCAAAGTTTCACCACAAGATGCCACCAGGACCTGGCTCTGGCCAACCAGCTCAATCCGATCAACCCAGACACGTCTTTCACCCACCGCTGACCCACGCGTGCATCCATCCCTGAAGAATAAAACATAAGGGATGCAGCCCGGCATTTGAAATCACTGTCCACAGGGCTGTTCAGTCTCTTCAAGAGCTGACACATTAAGACAACTGAATAGAAGGAATGCATGGCAATTTGCTGACACAAAAAATAGCCAAGAATAGGAGTTAGTCTTGTCCTGAAATCCAAGAGAGATACAACAGCAGATGTCTTTCATCTATATGACCTTTTCCACTAAAACAAAAGGGAGACAGGATATTAAATCACAGTTTAAGATTTTTATGACTCCTGGCAAGCATTTCTTTATTATGGGTTTGTTTGTTTTGGGACTTTGTTTTTAGGCACAGGAGTGTTATTTTTTGCACTTTTCATGGAACCTCAGCTGAAACACCATAAACATGTCTGAGAAAAATTTCTTTTGGGTGATTTGCACATTTTCAAAGTCACAAGCTGACTCTCCTTCCAACTCACATTGCTCAAACCACTGTGTTTAAACCAGGACAACCATGTGACACGAAGACAGCAATTCATTTTTCACAAAGTCACAGAAAATCTTAATGTGCAGTCACATTAGGGGGACAGCAAATCCTTTAACCGGCATATCTAGATGAGGACACATGCTTAAGGGCTGTAGCACATCCAGAGCGAAGCCCCCATTGACTACAGTGGAGAACACGTGGTGACGGCAGGACACAAGGAATGTGGGAGAAAGCGCAGATTAACTGCATTTGTCTCCTTAATTTGCTTATAGACTTTGCTAGAAAAGCTCTGCCTAGCAGGCTCGGCTTACCTTACAGATGACTAAGCAGATGGGAGGACAGGGATGCTACTAGGAAAGATAATCCAGAGGAAAGGACATTAAGCTCAGATCCAGAGAGGATTAGTTTTAAATCCTTCTTCTAGCACTGATTTCTCATGTGATTTTAGGCAAAGCGTTAGGCTGTATAAATACTTTGCGCAACTAAAGGCTCCGGCTCGTGATCACAGATGGGCTCAGGTGAGATGGATGAAGCAGATACGGGTCTGTTCTCCCAGCCCCTCTGCCAGGTGTCGTTACCCTTGAGGAGCACAATATTTAATGGGCTGTGCTCCTAATTCATAGCTGCTGAAATTCACATTATCATATGAGGCTATGAACTGTCACTGCATATACATATCCCAGTTAAAGCTACCTACGATCTCAAGTGAGAGCCCTTCATCTTGCCCTCAAGCAAGCACAGGACACGAACCAAGAGTATTTCCTAAGCTGCCTTTTGGTATTGATGGGTCTAAGCACATTAAAGACAAGGAAGCCCTAAAAGCAAAAGGAAATTTTCAGTGCAACATTTTTCCCTCAGAAAATACCACTCAGCCATAAGTAAATGTTTCATAGATGTGTCAATTCTGATGACTATTTTTTAAAGAAAAATAAAAAGGTTTCCGATAAAGTTAAAATAGACTGGTTTAACTTTTGATTCCAAACTATTTTTCATCCCTTTAAAAATACTGCATTATACCACACCGAATGAAACATATAGGCTGATTTATTTTTCACAGCCAATTGGAAATGTTTGCATTCCCTTTGTCTTAGAATAGAAATATGTTTTCTTGAAACATGAGAAGAAAAACAAACAAACAAACCCCCAAAACAGGACAACAGCAAAACTTTTGGCCCTCAAAACCTCCCTAAGGCCCCCGGCTCTCGCAATCGCGAGGGCAGGTGAGGACAGGCTGGAACTCCGCGTGTTCTTTCTGAGTGACTAAAACACGACATGGGCCAAATGCAACCACATGACACTTCCAAAACGAGAACACATATGGCTGAGCATTTCTGAAAAGTCAAAATCTGCTCACGCTGAAATCAACGGGCGTTTTACTCTTGACTTCTGCGCGAGCGGGGTTAAGTCAACACTGGGTAAGACGGGAAAATCCCAATCAGAGACCAAGCACAGTGTTCCCCCTAAAGATTATTCATAAAGTACGTGTAGACGTCACTAGAAAACAGAAGGTGCTACAGAGCTGTTATTTTTAAGCTGAGGGTGAGAAAATAGGCAGTGAGGCGTAGAGCACAACTTCTTACGTTGCTTTGTCACCATTCTTGTTAAGAAGCACAGGGGAACTAAAAAAGTGTAGCTATCTCTGTTTCTTCAGCACACAATACTTATTTTTAATTTTTATGGATTTTTTAATACATTTTTTAATAATTCTGAATTTTCTGAAACTATTTCTTTCTGCGTACTGCTTTTCTAAGACGCACTTAATTTTCAGAACGACCAAGAATGCTCAAGAATACTTCTTTAAACTACTTAGAGGACATCAGAAGATACATTCTCCAGTCCTCTGTCTTGTACAGAATTAAAATCAGGTCTTAGCCATTTGCAATGCTTCTGCAGAACTGGAGACTGTGTCTACCTTCTTTGGCAAAAAGAATCAATTTGGCAAAGCTGAGGCAGACGCTGGAGCGGATCACAGGGAGCATCTGTGCACAAAGATGGAGACGGGTTCTAATCACCATCGTGGGACGGTAATCCTCAAATCCAGGCATGAGCAATTATCAGTATAAGAGCATAATTTATTCCTCATAGTCAGACACAAGATGGATTTCCCATCGGCACCAGTTAGATTGTTATACTTATTTTAGAAGGCTTAGCAAGACCACTTATCATGTATGAAACGGTACTAATAGCAGGTGGACTGAGGCATCAGATGAGTTTAATAAAGGGCTTCACTGAAGTTAGTGATGCACTCTCATTACTCATGGGATTGAAAATCATGGCATAGAAATGAAATTATAGCAGATTATTTGACTTTTGATATGAAAACCTCCACATGCTTCATATACCTCACCCAACATATACACCCTCATGCATGCAAACTTTTAGAGTATGTCACTTAATTTACCACAGAGCAGAAAACACAAACAATAAAAATGTAGAATTTCAACAGAAGGACCTTAGATTAATACTTAATTTAACTGGCAGCACCCAGGAGCAGTCCTGTCTCAGTTATTCTTAATAATTCCCATGACTCACCTGTCTGACAATTAACAAGGAAAAAAGCCCAGAAACATCTGTTTGTATCTCGCACTCAGAATTACAGCCACCATTCCAATAAATGAACTAGCGGTTTGTAAGCAACGGAGGCTGATGCAACAGCCAGGACCTTTATTCGCCATCTGCCGGGGGGACATTCTCCAACATCCCTTCCTTCCCGGGTGCTGCTTTTCCCGCCCCAGTGCTGCCCAGTCTCAGTTGCCCAGTTTGTGATGCTGGACAAAAGCAGCCACTCGGTGTGGCTCGGTTGAGCTGTAAAATATAGCAGAGAGGAATTTGGTTTTGCTTATCCCAGAGTCCCAAGCACAACTGCAACACCGGTCATGAGGGCTCGCGGGGAACTCACATCCTTACAACTTCACCCCCGGGCATTCACCAAAAGAGAGATTTGTGTTTTCTAATTGGCTCAATATTTTGAGAAGGTAAATGGTGAATATTAACAGCAACGTGAGACAGGATGAAAGCGATACAAACTACCCATTTTACACTCTAGGCTTCGTGGTGTAAGCCACACACCGATTGACTTCCAGCCCCAGGAGATAAGTGTCCGGCAGAAGAAATGGTCCCTTGCAGGGAGCACCCAGGGACACCCCTTTGCCTTGGGTCACCTCATGTGGCTTTTGGCCTTGGCAAACCATGGTATATGTCCGTACAACTACAAACCTCATCTCCAGAGTGATAAGTTTCCCACAGAGTTAGGAACTCACTTCCTTTACTGCGAAGGAGGAATAAACAGTTCTTTGAGGTAAATGGTGATATTTCATTTAGATGAGCTGGATGCTGTTCCAAAGTTTATGCTCGGGAAAATGTTAATTTCTGCAAAGTGCTTCCTTAACAAAAGCAGCTTTGTAAATGGAATTTGATAATAACAATAAATCTAATATTTTCTTCGGAGATTCTTAAGCCTATATACACGGTCCTCTCAAATACAAGCAAAAAAAAATAGCAACATCCATCATTAGGTTAAATACAATTGGTCACACTTAACCTCTGACAACATAACCATGTGCAGGACCTTTTACTCGTAAAAGCTGCAGTAAATGTAATGCAATCTATAAATACCACTGAAGCCACCGAGGGCTGAGCTGCGGAGTTTGACCTGTGGGTTTGTGAATTCAGCGCCCTGGGTGAGGAGCACAGGGAGCTGCAGCCAGCGAGCGCTGCTCGGGCACAGCGCTGACACACGTCCCTTCCACGTCTCTACAGGGGGAACAAATGAAAAGCCTCCACACCATTCATGGCTGCCAAGCAGCACGTTTTTAAATGCAACTGAGAGTTGCATCCTTCTACAGCCTGCTGATACGGCTCCAAATATCTCTCCTGCAAGCAGCCTACCTTTTTATTTTTCTATGCATGCCATTGTTCCAGGTCTTTTTTGCTTTTGTGCAAAAGCCTTCTCGCCTCAATGCCAGGGATATAATTCTCCCGTTTGCAGGGCGGAGTGTGACCTCAGTCTTCTGCTCTCCTGAAAGAGCGTATCTTCCATTGACGTCAAGGGCTCTGCACACGGAGGGAGGGAGATAAGCATATTGGAGGCAAGATCTGCTCTGTGAGTGAGAATGGAGAATTCTGCTGTAGGAATTTACAAGCCTCTTGCAGTCTCCTCTCTTGATTAAAGCCGCTGGGATTATTACACAAATTTGGCTGCTGAGTTCTGGCTATTGGAAAGCTGCCTCACGCCAGGCTCTCTGCTGCTAGCCCATCCTGATTGTTTGGGCAAGACAAAAACCACCGTCATCTGAAAAAAGCGGGTCAGCCGTAAAAAGGGTCGTGTCGGAAGGGGGTCGCTGCCAGCTCTCTGGATGGAGTGTCACACCTGTGAGCTCCGAGGAGCTCTTAAAGAACCTGCATCCTGATTGTGATGCAGATTTTAAGCAATATGGACTGGTGGGTTAAATTAGGGTGGGTTATATCAAGTCTTAACCATTGCTTTACTGAGAAAAAAAATGGGCATGTGTATGGGGCTCAGCATAGTGCTGCAGATGAGCCCGATGTGAGCCATAACCTAAGGACAGAGCGCAGCACAGGGCAGGCACAGCGCGGGGGCTCCCCGGGAGCGGAGCTGCACCAGATAAGAGCCCCGCTAATTAGCCTGGCACGACGCCACCCTGATGAGGCTCTGCTGTGGATGTGTCTGCAGCAAACATGGCCTGTGCAGGGCCAGGGATCTTTGCATGATGCTCTGCTCCATGTGCAGACGTGCCCAGAGACAGTGAAGGGAGAACGGCCTCTCCTGCCAGCATGTTCCCCTCTGCAGCCGAGCTTCTCCGCCTCGCTTCGTCTGCTCCTGGTTCTTCTGGGACCCAAGAACTGGGAGGCAACGCTGAGTCGCCCAGGTTAGACATTCCCCAGCACCCTCAGAAATGCAGGGAATACAGCACTCTGCACAAACACCAGTTTTTTTGGAGAAAAGCTGGTTATTACAAACTTCATCACATCAACCAGTGGCACGATCTGATTGCACCATGGTGTGCATTTAACCAGGATCATCTGAAGTTAAGTTTGTGTGTAAGCTTCCCCGTACTCTCACACACAATGCTGTGTCACATTTACTTTCGTGCTGCTTTGTAGCATCAGTCAGGTATGTTTTATCTTCACTTTAGTACATTCTACCCTTACAGGTGTTGTAAAGTATTAATGGCTGCACATCACTAGAGAGTTTTGATTGCAAACAAGAGACAACATAGCTTTGAAAAGATGGATGTATAATAGCTAAATGCCAGTTCCTGTAGCAAAATCTGCAGGGAAGGAATGCTGTCAGTAAGCCAGTAGGTACAGTCAGTGATTTTCATGGCTGGACTGCTATAGCTGGTGCAACATTGTACTAGAAACTTCTGTACATGAGGCCCAGGTAGGAACCCTGAAGAAAGTGATGCTCGTCTGCATACATGGCATATCACATTACAGAATTTAAGGAATATTAGTGACTGTACACTTAAAGCTTGAGTGAGGAGGCCCAGACAAAAGGTGAATGTTCAGTCTGACCTCCTGGACTTTCTGATGTTACAACCAGCACAGTGAACCTGCCACGTGTTGTCAGAATCTGTAGGGACCAGGGCATACGGCTGGTTTATGGGCTCATGGATTAACTATATTCCACAAAGCGAAAAAAAACCCCACACCTTAGATAAGGTGAACACTATGAATGAAATATGAATAGACAGAAACTTATAAAGGTCACAGAATCACAGAATGTCAGGGATTGGAAGGGACCTGGAAAGCTCATCCAGTGCAATCCCCCCATGGAGCAGGAACACCCAGATGAGGTTACACAGGAAGGTGTCCAGGCGGGTTGGAATGTCTGCACAGAAGGAGACTCCACAACCCCCTGGGCAGCCTGGGCCAGGCTCTGCCACCCTCACTGAGAAGAAGTTTCTTCTCAAATTTAAGTGGAACCTCTTGTGTTCCAGTTTGTACCCATTGCCTCTTGTCCTACCATTGTTTGTCACCGAGAAGAGCCTGGCTCCATCCTCCTGACACTCACCCTTTATATATTGATAAACATCAATGAGGTCCTTCGCAGCTCAGCCTACTTCAGGGTCAAAGCTCCTTCATAAATGTTTTGGCATTGCAAAGGAAGGAACAAGATACTCATTGACCACTGAGAGTCTCCCTGTTCCTGTTTTCCTCCAGCCCAAACAGAGTGGGGCAGGTATGTTAGAAAAAGATAGTAAATGATCAGCTCTGATATGTGTAAGACAATGCCAGTGTGGTTTTCAGATGACTCATGTACCCAGCTGCAAGTTATTGGTTAAGGTTTCTCAGCCTCAATCACAACATTCGTTCAGTGTTTCTGTTTGATACTTCAGAAAACAGTCTGAAAATTCCTACTGAAGTGTTTAATATGAAGCTGGGGAAGAGATAAATGATAGATCATAACCTGAAGTACAAGATCTCATTTTCATTTTCTTACTCTTCCTACGCAAAAGCACAAACTTTATAAGTCGTGATAGCACCAAGGTTTTTCAAAATCTTCCTAAGGAAATATGACTTCCTGACAAAAAGCTGCAGCAGTGAGTTTCCCCAGTTGACTGCTCTTATGTATTCATTTTTTTCAACCATTAAGTATTGCTTTTTCCTTTTCAGCATATTGGAATATGTTTAAAAGGCTGAAACAAGAAGGAAAAATGTGATGTTAAAGCTTCAGTATGATTTTATGCAGTATTTTTTCTACTCTCTAGTTACCTCTTTTTTTTAAAAAAAGAGCGCATATGAATTTCCAAAATATTCCGATCAATTAAATTAAGGCATTTCCTCAAGTTCTCCTTTTTTTCCCTCCCCTTAGGATCTCACATAAATTGCTGGTTGTCTAGATGCCAGGGGAAATCAAGAATTAAAATATAGAGCCATCCAAAACATCCTCAAGACCGTAGTCTGACGCTGCGGTTTCTGTCAGCGACCACACTTTCATCTCATTGGGATGCCCTTGAAAAAAACTGCTGCTTTCGGAAGCAAAACCTGTGCCCAATTCATGGAATACATGAATGCAATATAAACCCTCACAGGCCAAGAAATTCCACAGACACCGCACGGATTAGCTGTGATAACATCTTTTCCCATAATATTGAACAGCGACAGAAATAAAAGACGAATGTTTTTAATATTTTGAAATCCAGGGCCAGCCCCGCTGCATGGGAAGGAGCTGCCCAAAACCTGGCTTGCCTCCCCACGGAAAAATCTCCCTCACATACGGAGATCTTAGGAGGGCACGGAGCCTCCACAGCAGCACAGCATCATCTCTTCCACACTTGATCTTCTTGCACCTCAGCCATTAGAAACCTCTGCTCCCGGCACACTGCAGCAGAGCAGCCCTGCGGCTTCTCTGATTTGTTCCTTGGGACTGGACCAACACAGCACAGATCCAGGGATGCAAAGCTTTGAATCCATGTTGTACCCATCTCCGCATTTTTCTTCTGCTTTAAAAGCACCTCAGCCATAGGTAAGACCATGTTTCCCAAGCAGACAGTGACAGCTGAAGGGACAGGGTGTCAAACGGGTTCCTCCTTGATTTAAGGAAATCCCATAAGTAACATGATTCACCAGGTTACACTTTTTCTATTCCAGTTCTCTTCTCTTTGCATTCCAAGCACTGCAACTCTTAGCAGGGTCAGACATTCCCCATCGGGCTTCCCCAGCTTCTCTCCTGACACACTGGTCCACGCCATGAGACCTTATTGAAGCCTTTCAGTACTTAAAAGGAGCCGATAAGAAAGAGTAGGACAGACTTTTTAGAAGGGCCTGTTACAACAGGACAAGGGGTGATGGTTTTAAATGAGAAGAGGGGAGATTCAGGCCAGACATGAGGAAGATATTTTCTATAATTAAGGTGGTAAAATCCTGGCCCAGGTTGGCCAGAGAGGTGGTGGATGAACCATCCCTGGAGACATCCCAGACCAGGCTGGACGGGGCTCTGAGCAGCCTGAGCTGGTGAAGATGTCCCTGCTCATGGCAGGGGTGGCACTGGGGGAGCTTTGGAGGTCCCTTCAACCCAAACTGTTCTATGATTCTATGTGCCTGCTGCAGAGTGAGGACCACATTCAAATACCTGCTATGCAGAAGATAAAGTTTCAAACGGCAGAGCTGGCCACCCCACCCTGGTCAGGGGCTAGCAGGTACTGACCATGAAAATCCTTTCTGTGAACCACATGAACTTCTGAGGCCTTCAAAAGCCAGATGCTTAAATTAAGACTCATTGTCCCCTGTTGCCATAAATCAGAGAGTGAAGTGTAGCACTGTGCAGCCAAGAAACAACTCTTTCACATATTGGGAGTTATAGCACTTCAAGATGTACCTGTCTAGAGAATCAAATCTGCATGTATTGGGTATTCCCAAGCATTCTCTTAATTCACTTTGTCCAGGACACCCTGAGAAGCACAACCCTTCAAATACCACCAAGAAGGTGGGATGCAGCCATTGGGATGGACCCCAGAGCAGCATGTCTGTAAGTGTGATGGCCAGAAAGGCAAAAGGAGAAAGTATATT
This sequence comes from Columba livia, assembly GCF_036013475.1. Lineage (NCBI taxonomy): Eukaryota > Metazoa > Chordata > Aves > Columbiformes > Columbidae > Columba > Columba livia. The sequence continues at coordinate 6,474,546 of NC_088607.1, forward strand.
TGAGGTGGTGACTTTGCTGGAAAGCTCAAAGCAAAAGACAGTCCATCAGTTGCTCCCTGTCCCGGGGCTTGATTTCCAGGTGGTGGTGCCCCTTCCACACCCTTTGGGCTTGGTTCAGGGGACAACACCTGAAGGTCCAGCACAGAGGTGTACCTCTGAAACCTCTCATCTGCAATACCTTTCCCCAGTCACACAAGTAGGCTTCTCATAGCATGTTTATGTGAAACCCTGCAGGGCAACATAATTGCACTCCCGTTAATTTCCTGTTCATCACTCATTAGCATCTTGTGTCCCGCAGAGAGCTCTTCATACCCCGTAGGCAGGATGTTGGTCAGTGAAGTGAGGAATCTCCCAGGCTGCCTTAATCCACCCCTGGCTGAGACTCTCCCGAATGCCCTGACACAAAGCCAAGGAGGGCTATTTCAAAAACCTGTGTGGTATTGACCGTTATTGAATGTGGAGATGACACTATATGTCGTATTCATCTCTGGTGCCACTCTCACCTCGTCCAGGTGATGGTCAGGGTGGATTCATCCCCAGCATGTCCTCACCTGAGACCTGGGTACCACACACAGACAACAGAGAAGCTGGAAGCTCTTTGGGGCTCTGTTCACACATTATGTTAAGCAGTGGTGTCCCACCCCCCCCCAGGAGCTCTCAGGAGTTTTCCACACCCTGCTGATCCCTTCACACCACACTCAGCCAGGCCACAGCAGCACAACTCAAGATCCAAGGGAGACTTCCCACAGCAAGCTCCAGGAGCCCAGTGAAGAATTTATGAGAGCTCCCCATCGCAGCCCAGATAAACCAGGGGAGAAGAAGTAACTTGCAAAGCCATTGCTGGATGGCAGCAAGTTCCAACAGACACATGATGGACCAAGAAGGAGAGATGCATTTCTACCCCAGGTGTGAGCTCTTTCCCCAGAAAACAGATTTTATGCTGTTCAGTGGGTTTTTGGCAGCCTGTGCTGAGGTCTGTTGGCGAGAAGGGCAAGGTGCCTGGTCAGGAGCTGGCTCCAGGCCTGTCCCCAGCCAGACGTGCCAAGTCGGATGTGACTGCTCATCTCAGACAGCTCCTCATCCACAGCACGGCAACGGCCCTTCTTCCCACCACACACATGCAGCAAATGTACATCATCCCAGGCAAAGACGTGTCTTCAGATCTCCCAGGACAGCTGGCAATGGGGTTTTCAAATGTCTCAGGGCTGAAATGGCAGGCAGGATGAATGCAGGTGGACCTCACTTCTCTGAGGAGGTTTCAGACTGGTTATGAAGTGGAGCAAACAAGGACCAGCTCAACCTGCTAAAACTGTCCAGGGATTTGTCTCTTCAGGGAGGACAATGATTACACCACAGAGATTACAGGGGTTATTTTGAAGGGAAATGCTGTTGGTGTACAAAGGATACCAGACACGAGACTGAAGAACACAGGCTATTAGGCTCTTCCTCAGCAGCTGTCTCAGGGAGGGAACACCGCTTCTGCCCATTTGGTGAGCCTAAGGAATGAAACGGTGCTCCCACCTGAAAAGTTCACGTGTGCCAAGCAGCACTGAATGCCCCAGATCCCTCCAGGTCTGTTTTCATCCCTGGGTCTGAGGGGAAAATGGGTCCTTTGTGTTGTGCTGAACCAGCTCAACCTCTGCTGACAGACTCAGCACTTCAAGGGGAGCGTTTGGCTGCTGGTCCCCCATTCAGCTCTATGGCAGCAGGAAGAGGTACCAGACAAAGGAAACGCTTTTCTCCTGTCCTGCTGCCTTCGACACCTGCTGAGCTTCCAGCATCGCATTCCTGAACCAAAGGCACATGTTTTAGGAGAGCCCACGCACCACAGCAAATACACAATCACGGGGAAAGGGCAACAAGTACTTCATATGCTGTGACTTGTGTAGCACAGTCATTGTGTGGGGTGACCTCAGCACTTTGAAGTTCAAATCTCGGTGACGAGGAGGGGATACAGGCTCTCTGCCTACAGAGGCACTTTGGAAAGGTTGTGCCCAAAGCCTCAAAGCTTATTCTTAAGAGGACTGAATGAATCAGGGCCACCAGTGCTAACACACAACATCTACACCAGTATAAACCCCGTTTGGACTGGCCGACCATCATTTTAAAGCAGAGAGGTTCCTGCTGTTGTCTCATTGTAATTTAGAAAACCCAGGCAATAACTTCAGCACTCACAAGACTCTTATTCAATACCCGAAGATATTATTTTGAAATGAACAGGAAATATCATGAAGATGCTATATAGAAAACACCCTAAACAGGCTTTAAGAATAGGATTACCTGTTGAAACGGGGCCGATGGCACTTGTGGTGCTCCTGGTGTGTCACTCTTGGCCCCGCTCTGGTCCCACCAGGACCACCAGTGCCCTTCATGAGCCCACTCGGGCAGCAGAAAGGGGAGGGAGGTTTTACAGTTAAACCTCTAGTGATGATTTTCACAGAATGACTGAAATAAATACAAAATTCACACTCACCAACTGGGTAAAGCACAAAAAAGCAATAAACCGTGATGTGCCAGTGGAAGGAACTAAGGGTGGCTGAAGAGGAAGAAAACATCTAAAAGGCAGGGAACAGCACTAGGGGAAGGAGACAGATCCTCTACAAAGACAGTGGCAGGCAAATTAGAGAAAGAACACAGAGGCGGATGTTAGAAAAATATAATGTTCCTGTAGGTGTATCACTTATCAGCCATTCTTGCACATAAAACCCTTTTTTTCAACATTTAGAAAAGAAAAAGAATGACTGATCTGTAATTAACAGAAATAAAGGTCTGGCCCAGATCCTAGGCTAGAATAACATTCTTGTAAAAGTGAATTTTGCTGAAATATTGGTATTAGACAGGACAGGGCTGCTGCAGGAAGAGGGTAAATCCAGAATAATTGGACCAGTCTGCCCACTAAAAGCCACCCAGCTGGGGACCCGTTTAATGAGCCATTTAAATCCTATTTAACAAGCCATTTAACAACAATATGACCCCACTGAATGGAAATCCTGGGGGAACAATTTTGCATATTTGATACAGGCACCTTTTGCATATCCTGCTGCTGATGTTTCCCTCTACATTCTCCTTCCTGGGGTTCACTAAGGAAGGAAATCCCATGGTTTAGAGTTTAAATGGGAAATGCCTTGACAGCCTCTTGTCCTCTTCTCTCACTGGCACAAACCCACACTCCATAGGAAGAAGATATCTAACTTCATAGCTCCTCTGTGTCTCACGGCAGCCTGCAGCCTCACAGGCCTATTTGGATGGTCATCATCATACGTCAAGCCACGAAGTCTCTTTCCTACCATCAATCTGCCCCTTAATCTGCTGATTCTGGGTGACAAACTGCGACCCTAAGCACTCACGGCTCTAGAGGACTCCATCATCAGAGCAGCACCAATTCTACATCGCACCTTCAATCACCGTGCCAACCTCTTTTACCTCCTCCTCCTGCCTCAGCCTCCTGTTTTCATCCCCAACCTGTGCCAGCGCTGGAAAGCCAGGAACGTGGGCAATGCTACCACCCCCTTAAGTGGGTTGATTCTTCAAAGCAACCAGAACAACAAAGGGCAGCAATTTATCAGGAAAATATCAGCTGTCAAGAAAAGCAAACGCGAATCATTTCTCTCTGCTGACTGTTCTTTTCACGACCGCTGCGCAATTGTCTCGTCGATTCTCACAGCTGGATGCTGTAGTTTTCTACTTGGCACATGTAATTGAAAGTGATGCTAGAACAACTTGAGTAAATGGGAATTGGTTTCATCAACTGTGTGTGTGTGTGTGTCAATGACACGTGTCTTTTCTTCCAGCCCTTCCATTGTCCACTAGCATGTTCTCCAGCCCAGCAGCTGCTGACATTTTGTTTAATGGCACATTTTCCCACTGGGAAATAGTGTTTCCACTAAACCCAAGTGTTCCATAAGAAAGTGCACATTTTGTCAATGTTTTCACTAAAAATGATCAAAACAATTCAGACTTGACTGGTCTGGAATACCGCAATTCGATAAGGTCAAAATGCATCATCCTAGCTTCATCATTTAGATTTCTACGTAATTGTAAAGTCATATAACTGAACATCAGCTAATATCTGGGTCTCATCAAAATATTTCACTGAAACACTAACCAATGACAAAATGTGAGAGAGGAGAAACCTTTGAGAAAAAGAACACAATTTGTGTCCACGGGGAATTTCACAGTTTTCAGTATTTGTTCTCACTGGAATTTCATTTGCTTCAATACTGCCCATGGAATAGAATTTCCATGTCCCAGCTGGATCACAGAAGTCCTGAGCATGGGATTACTGGACAGGGATACTTGCAGAACGGATTGCTGAACAAACTTCTCTCCTGTTGCCCTCACGCATAGATGTGACTCTTCATTGCTGCAAGGCAAAAGAAGAATGGATGGACTCTAACGGTGCAGCCACCTTGCCTGGTGCCCTGCTGCTCTCATCCTTTTGTCTCCTCATCCATCTCCCTCACCATCCTTTAGATTAGATATTAGAAAAAATTTCTTCCTGGAAAGGGCTGTCAGGCATTGGAACAGGCTGCCCAGGGCAGTGCTGGAGTCACCATCCCTGGAGGGGTTTAAAAGGTGTGTAGATGAGGTTCTTGGGGACATAGTTTAGTGACAGTGTTGGGTTAATGGTTTGACTCTATGACCTCGAGTGTCTCATCCAACCAAAACATTTCTATAATTCTACCCTTCCCTTTTCTATCCTAGAAGCCACAATTCTGTACTGGATCACTTTGCCCTTTTCCAGTTGAGAAGCGTGCCGGGGGTCTTGCAATGGGGTTTGCGGTTGTGCCGTGTTTGTCTTATCCCAGGCAAGTGAAGAGCGGACACTCGCACAGTCACACGCTTGGCTCAGTGAGTGCCAGGCATTTAACTGCACTCCTCCTTCATCGGCTTTCACTTCTAATTTCACCTCTCTACATCCATTTTGCAAATTCTCTACATCTTCAGAGGGCACTCTCTGACCCTCCAGAGGATATTTACAGTCTCTCTAACAGCTTCTAAGAATTTTCATCTAAAAGAGATTTATAGGCACCCACGTCCTGCTCCATTAACCTTTAGTGCCTCTGTTTTCTTCACGGTGTCTTGGGCGTGCAAGCGCCAGTCTGGGCAGATGAAAGCTGAACATCTCTGGAGCTGTGGGCTTCTCTTAAGGTCAAGAGTCTAATTGCCTGGGGTGTCCATCAAGAAATTTGTCAGGTAAGAACGTTTTTCTTACAACTGATGTTTTAACATGTAATAGCTGTATTTAAACCAAGTAAACAAAACACCAATTGTTTCGGTGCATCTGAGCAAACAATCCAAGTGTAACCTAGATTTTTTTTTTAATTACAGTATTAAAAAAGGCATTATCAACTAAATACAGCAACTGGAGAAATTACAGCTCATGAATACACAAATTACCTGACAAAACCTTTCTGTAAACGCTTCAGTAATTTTCAGATATAAACCTCGAACAAGATGCCTCTTTCATTTGCACTTTTATTTGTTGATAAATATCCAGTGCTCTCTCTGGCATTTTTAGGAAATATTTTTAATGCAGCCATTATTTAAAAGCACTTCTTGCAGATGAAATGCATTAAATGTACCCAAGGTTCTCCTCCTGCATTAAAGGACATTTTGAAGCCTGAAATACATGAATTTTTATTTCCTTTTAACGTTCAACACAGCAAGTGAAGACAAATCACCTCAGGCCATGTTGTCTGGCAGTCCACGGTACAGCAAAAGTCATAAAACCAAACACAAAATCAAACATGGACATTTTATGGCCATTTAGGACAAAACTTGGCCAAGTGAAGACCTCAGAGAATCTCAAGAAGCTGCACTGATGTTGCCCCACAGACTACAGCAGGAGCTTCACCTTTCTGCTCAACTGCAAGAGCGGGAGAAGCTGAAGACGGGGACTCTCCGGTGTCCCAGGTCTGCACAGATGCTTTGCTGAGGCACTTCAGGTTGCCCCTGAAGATGAGGGTTGAGCTGCTCTCAACAAGGAGGCATGTTCTGAAGATGTGAGATGACCGTGAAGTTAATGGAGACCCTTCAATCACTTTGAAAGGAGACTAGTTCCTATCTGACCTGCTCGCCTGGAGGGCCCCAGCACCTTGGCCAAGCACCATGTGTTCTGTTCTGCTACCTAAGATGATGCAGATAGTCTACCCAGATCAATGCCTCTCCTCCCTCTCACTGTAATCATCCCCACTATTGACACAAGGTTCTTCAGAGGAGGAATGAGAAAAATGTGACCAATTCATGTGTGTTCCAAAGAGAGCTTGCTTTGCAATTGCTCACTTTCATTTAAGAGCTACCGAGCAGATCTCCACCCTCCCGTGTGCCACCTGCCCTTTTGACAGACTAGCCCTTAGGCTGGGCTTTGCTATGCAGGGAATATTGAATCCATCTGCTACAAAAGCACAAGCAGATTGCCTAGCTCTCACCTACCAGACGTCTTACATTGGTTTTTATTCTGATCGCTACAAGCAGGGCAACTTTAATTCTTCTACAGCTCCTTCTCCCTGGTTGTTTTCCCTGAGCACTGAGGCTTCCCCAGCGTGGTCCCAGGGCCTCCTTGGAAGCCACTCAAGGGTCTTTTGTTTTTACGCTTCCTCCACTGCACCCCAAACAGCCGTCACATACGTAATCCCAGCCCAAGACCCAGCACATGTATTCACAGCCCAGGGCCCCAGGGCCAGCCAAGGCCAGGCTGAAGGGCGTGTGAATTATTTAGGTGGGATGTGTGTGACACTGGACCATGGACCTTTATAGTCTCCAGGCTGTAAGCCTACAGACCAAGTCCTACTTTGAAAGGTGATGCCACATGACTGATCGATTGTTTTGTTACATTCAAAATCTTGTTTTGTCAGTAAAGAGGAAGCACACCACATACACAAATGGGTATATGTATATTCATATATATACAAAAGGCCGAAGATGTATTGTTAGAATAACTGAAGTTTTAAGACTTTAATCAGTATTCACGCAGATCTATTTTTCTGTTTTACTTACAGAAATGAATGAATATTAGCATGGTGAGAACAATGAATTTCTACTCTGTTTCTTAGTGCTCTCTTCTCCCTTTTCCAGTCTCTCTGGGTCCCAAAACCAGAGGTTTCATTCTGGCATTTGGGGGTGCAGGGGTGTTTCAGTGAATCTCCATCACCTGGAGTCCTCCTGCAGCAGGAATACAATGTTCACTTCCACGTTTTCTTCTTTCTCACACTAGGATCCACTTGGGGTCATTTGTATGTGTTGCTAACATGTTACTACACTTCACTCTTGCTGCTTTGAGTGTATTTCTGTGTTACATCTGCATTCACTAAATATGATGGTTTTTCTGTGTGCTAGATACCATTCCTTTGTTACCCCTAAACCCAGCTTTATCCAGCCCTAGGTCTGCTTTTCTTTGACTGACCATGGGTGAGTTTTTAATGTCTGTGGGGCCACCGGTGCCAGTCCCATGCCCTGCCACTTATCACCCCGCCTGCACTCCCCTGCACCACATCCTCCGTCTCCGCTTCCCAAGACCCCATTATCACACCAGAACTGTATTTCTCTACACTACATCCTTATGCTAGAGTCATAAAACCACAGTGGTATCACACGAAGATAAACAAAAGCAAAACAAATTAGCCATAGACATGTGGCCCATACGAAAAATCGCTGTTACGACTAAAGCAAGAAGAAGAAAGCTGTGGGCAGGTCAAGGAAAGTTCAGACAGAGCAAGCCTGACAAGCCTCTGTCCTGAGGCCCTGCAAACTCAGTGCAGAGGACGTGCATTTATTAGGCCAGCCCAGGTAGTGAAGCATTTGGGAACATGAGTCCTGCCCTGGTGTACCAGTGGGGCCAGCAAGAGGGGAGAGGAGGATCACAGAATCACAGGCTGGTTGAGGCTGAAGGGACCTCTGGAGATCACCCAGTCCAACCCACCTGCTCACGCAGGGTCACCAGAGCAGATCACACAGGGTCGTGTCCAGGCGGGTTTGAATGTCTCCAGAGGAGACTCCACAGCCTCTCTGGGCAGCCTGGGCCAGGCTCTGGCACCTCACAGGAAAGAAGTTTCTCCTCATGTTCAGATGGAACCTCCTGTGCTTCAGTCTGTGCCCGTTACCCCTCATCCTGTCACTGGGCACCACTGAAAACAGTCAGAGGATGGTCTGTCAGAAGACAGTTCTGACACAGGAACACACGGATGTGAAGTGGCCGTGGATGAATTCAGGTTAGAAAAAGAAGAAAAGCACTTAGGATCTGGAAATGTAAGAGCAGTGAAGGCAAAAAATAGTTTTAAGATGGATTGCCGGCAGGCTGGAAAGGGAGCGTCTGGACATTACGTGTCCATGGCATGGACTGGACACGGTGCTGGGGGGAAGGCTCCTCCAGGCTTACTGATTCAGGAGAGATGGGGAACCAAAGACCAGTTTTCACAAAACATCTACAGAGTGGAAGTAACGATTTAACCCCCTAACCTGGATGATTTTTCATGTACTGTTTGGAGCTTTATATATTCTGCATAATATGAGGAGCCACAGGAGCTATTATAACATAGAAATGGGGCAAAACCCAAGCACTTAAAAATACAATTGAAATCCCTCCACCTCAGGACTGCTCCTCTGCAAGCAGGTACCTGGTACTACCCACAGTTCTAACGTATTTTATTTCATAAACCATATTTTTGCATGGAGATTTTGCACCAGCATTCCTTTTCACAGAGTCTACCTCAAAATCCATTAGTGAAAGCAGCAGTGCAGCAAGAAAACAACACCAACAACCCACATAAACCTGCAGCTTTGTCAAAGTGCTCCTTTGTCAGGCTGTTGTGCAGCTGAGGTACACAGGAAAGGGCTCCAGATAAGTTACCCTGATTTTTAGAAACCTGTGTCTTCCTTAGGTGTATTTCTACACGCAACTACTGGGAGCAACAGAAGCTTCAAACTTGTTCGTTCAAGCTGCTGTTGGATTTGACAGCTCTTTACAAGAGGAAGCAAAGCTTCAGAAGGTGGCAATTAGCTCTGTAGCCCCAAGACACGCGGTATTTTTGTGGCAGCTCTCCATGATCTGGAAATGCCAGGAGCCAGTATCTAGTGGAGTGCCTCAGGGGTCAGTACTGGGGCCAATATTATTCAATATATTCATTAACGATTTAGACGAGGGAATAGAGTGCACTATCAGCAAGTTTGCTGATGACACTAAGCTGGGAGGTATGGCTGACACACCAGAGGCTGTGCTGCCATCCAGAGACCTGGACAGGCTGGAGAGTTGGGTGGGGAATAACCTAATGAAATTTAACAAGGGAAAGTGTAGAGTCCTGCATCTGGGCAGGAACAACCCCAGGTTCCAGTATAGGTTGGGAAATTACATTTTAGAGAGCAGTGTAGGGGAAAGGGACCTGGGGGTCCTGGTGGACAACAGGATGACCATGAGCCAGCACTGGGCCCTTGTGGCCAGGAAGGCCAATGGCATCCTGGGGTGTATTAGAAGTGGGGTGGCTAGTAGATCGAGAGAGATACTCCTTCCCCTCTACTCCTCCCTGGTGAGACCACATCTGGAATATTGTGTCCAGTTCTGGGCCCCTCAGTTCCAGCAGGACAGGGAACTGCTGGAGAGGGTCCAGCGTAGGGCAATGAAGATGATTAAGGGAGTGGAGCACCTCCCTTAAGAAGAAAGGCTGAGGGAGCTGGGTCTCTTTAGTTTGGAGAAGAGGAGACTAAGGGGGGACCTTATCAATGTTTATAAATACATAAAGGGTGAGTGCCATGAGGATGGAGCCAGGCTCTTCTCGGTGGCAAACAATGATAGGACAAGGGGTAATGGGATCAAGCTGGAACACAAGAGGTTCCGCTTAAATTTGAGAAGAAACTTCTTCTCAGTGAGGGTGACAGACACTGGCCCAGGCTGCCCAGGGGGGTTGTGGAGTCTCCTTCTCTGGAGACATTCAAAACCCGCCTGGACATGTTCCTGTGTGACCTCACCTGGGCATTCCTGCTCCAGCAGGGGGATTGGACTGGATGAGCTTTTGAGGTCCCTTCCAATCCCAAACATACTGTGATACTGTGAGCCTGTACGGGGGGATGCAGTTCCAGCCCCCATTTGGGGGTAGGGAGGGAAAGGAAGGAACTCTGGTCTAAAACAAGAATGGTAAGGAATGCTTTGGGATTTAAAAAGAAGAGATGACAATGTCTCACCTTTCCCTGCTATGGTTGCAAACCCTTGGATGATGAGAATGTTAGAAAATTTTTTAAAATGGGAAAATATGATATTTACGACACATCCGTTCCTCCTCTACACAAACAAAGCACGCACATACGCACATAAAGCACAGACATATGGATGCTTGGACAGATCTTATCCCTCTCCTCTACCTTTTTTTCTTTTCATTGCCTCAGACTGCAAACTATTTGGTCATAACCGGTTTGTTCCTCTGTTTTTGCAGAGCAGCAGGAGGGCAGCGCTCCAGCTTTGTTTGGGTCTTGGAGTGACAGCTCTGATGAACACACTACACCAAACAAAAACCTCCATCGTTTAGTAACACAGCACTTATGTAAACACAAATGTGAGATCCAGAGGGGAGTCAGGCAGAGCCTGTGATACTCATATCACCGGAAAACGAGAATATCCTGACTATGTGCAGTTTCTCAAGAAAAGAATGTGTGTGTGATTGTCACACTGCCCAGTAGACTTATTTGTTCATTTTCCACCTCTGAAGTAGGATGTGCATTTCCTACCTCCCAGAGATGGAAAAACCCCCCAGTGACTTTCTTTTCCTGCTCTGACTGCCAGGCGACTGTCAGATCAAGGGATTAAGATGCATTTTCCTCAAGGTCCAGCCAATCTCATCTGGCTTCACACACAGTTATTAGTAATTACTTTTCTTTTCCCTTAAAACCAACATAACTTTCCCCAAGAACTGGGGAATGCAGAAAGCAAATGTTTTTTTAACATGAAGTTCATTCTGCTCTTAAAAATAATTAATTTTCAGCACTGAAGGGAGAACAAACAACTTCTTATCAGGGCGGTAACATAACAAAAAAGGACTACAGTGCTGAGGCAAAGGTCCTGAGCAACACATAAAATATCAGAGTTGATTTTTATATTTCACTTTAATATTTAGCACCTTAAGGCACTACTCAGTCTTGTGTAAGTATGCTAAACTTAACAGGATTAACGGCCTGGCTGTAAGTGGCACTGCATGAAACAGAACCCCGAGCACTCCCTGTCTCCCAGGGGAGATAAATGACTTTTCAGCCGTATTTCCAGTAAAGCCATCCCAGCCTGGCCCACGCACGTGACTTTTTATCAGCACGATGAGCATGTGGCAGCTGAAACGCAGACTTATTGATGGGTAATTGTATGAGTGCTTCTGCTAAGAGACGCTCCTACGAGGTGTCGGCTGGAGGGAGCGCTGAGCGATGCCGGCCACCTGCAACACCCCCTCGCCTTCCTGGGATGGGAGAGCGCTCAGGACCTCTCAGGATGTGTCCTCACTGACAAGGATGAAATGCTCTTTTCAGCTTGCTCGGAAGTAATATAAAAAATGGTGAAAGCAAGCCCTGAAAGTGGGTGAGGTTCAGAGAATGGCTGTAAGACTGCACAGTTAAAAGCCATAATTAGCAGACAAGCGCTTGGCATCCACAAGCTTTCACTCCCTCTGATTGGAGACAGTGTTGTCACTTACTCATGACTCATTATCTAATAGGGAAAAATAAATAACACCGGAATCCCCAAATACCTTTTGATTAAATGGAGGATGTTGAAGAAGAAGTGTCTCCTCTCTTGAAAAATTACAACCAAGGAATGAAATGCTCAGATATCTAATATGGATCAGTTCTTCAAAAAGAAACAGGAAAGCTGAACACTAAACAGGTCCAGCTGGCCCTGTCCCAAGCAGGGGATCTGCTACGCTCCAGAATGGCCTGAAGATCTATTTGTGCAATCAGAGGATTTTTTTTTAAAAGCTTTCCTAAAATCCTAAAACATTCCTGGATGGGGAGGACACTGTAAGTGCTACAGGTGTTACTGTGCTTGTGGGGATGGAAGAGAGAAGTGTCAGCAGAGAGTGAAATTGGGGGTTCTGCGTGTCCAAACGGAAAGGCAGAGCCAATACACCAGCCTGTAGAAGGTGTTTTCACCCTGGGGACTGCACCGTGGTTCCTCCATGGAGCAACAGGTAACGCCACACAAGGTAACGCTAACACAAGAAACGGTGGGTCTCTCCCTATATATACTCTCTCCAGTTTTTGTGGCGGTGGTGGAAGGAGGCAGAGTGAGTTTCCTTATGTATATAGACTTGGCAAACTGAGATCATCCAAGGAAAATTTGGATTCTGATTTTAAATGCTGGATCTCAGTGCTGACCTAAAGGAAAGGCATCCAAGCCTTTAAATTCACCTATTGCTGGATACAACATTGCCTTCATGTCTTTTAAAAAAGGCTCTACCACAAAGCAGGGAAATGGAAAATACTAAAGAAAAAAAAAAATCATAAAAAGCCTGCAGATGTTCTAAATTACTCATTACTGACACGCGTAACCCTCCCCACTCAGTCTGTGGGCACCATAATTTTCATCCTCCTTCTCCCCCTCAGGCTATATAACGCTTTGCGTATTTACTTTCACCGAAGTCTGGTGGCAATAGAATTAACCCAGGGCCAGCTGCCCCTGATGGGACGTGTGGCTGGTGGTGGCCAAGCCACCGGCACCTCCAGCGTCACCGGTGCCTGCAGCTGCAGCTCGAGGCTGCTCCCCCTCGCACCCTCCAGCCTCACAGTATCGGTGACACAGAAGAAAGCACTTATTTGTGTTTAATACTGCCGGTTCAGCATCACTCCACACAACTTGAGTGTCTTCCACTCTTTTTTTTAATAATTTTTTTGTAAATAATACTGAACATCCCTACCAGCCAGAGCTGAGAGGGCGAGTTCGTGAAGAACTACCGAGCCCTCACCCAGTGCAGCGAGGGAAGCCGGGCGAGTAGCTCACAGAAAGGGTGTTTTGTTTCCAATCTGGAGAAAAAAATATGATCCTGGACTGCAAGGCAGCAGGGTGTAAGGGAACTACGAGTACAGAGACCTAGGAATGGGGACAAACAGTGAGGCGCACTCAGTTTTTAAAACGTACAAATACATAAAAGCCCCCTGTGGGTACAGCCTGAATCCCACCAGCAACAGCGGCCATAGAATAAACACAACAACTAGGATTTGATATTGTGCACAAGCAAATGAATCCACCGTTATAAAGCAGTACGGGAGAGCAGCTGTGCTGAGCTCCATCAGCACACACCACAAGGTGCACAAACGCCAGTGCACCCACAAGGAACGGCACATCCCGCACCTAAAACGTGCGCCCTTCAGCTGGAAGGAGGTTTGTGAGGGGCTACAGATAATCACAGAGAGAAATTTAACGTGGCAGATTCTAGTTGGGGTGCCAGAGTAGCTCTAAGTGTTAAGACACCCCCTTGAATGCCAGTGGAAAATGCAGCTGGCATTTCTAGAAGAAAATAAGTTAGCTTAGCCTTTTGATGTTAAGCAATGCATACAGAGCTTACTAAAAAAACCACCCCAAAACCATGTGAAATATCATGGTATTATCTTTAGGAGAAGATTAGTTGACTAAGCCTTTGCTGTTTTGTTCGGAGCGTAAGGTCTGGATGACGCATCAAGGACATTTTTGAAATAATTTTTCCTCAGGCACGACATGTAAAGGTATGTCTGGAATATATAGCTATGGATGTCTACCACTCTCACATTACCAAGACAATGTACCAAACTCTGCTTTTTCCTTCTTTTTACTTTGCCCCCCCCAGCCCCCGTGGTGATAACATCAAGGAATTGGCGCACTTGGGCTCAGCATTACAAGAAGCTCTAACCATGATCTCTCTGAGTTGATCTGGCTTCTTCCTGACAGCCCTTTAAAGTTAATACAAATATGAACCTCACAAACAGTGAAATAAAGAATATGGAAAGGATTCTAAGCCCAAAATTGAGCTACGGATCCCCTCCAAGCTCAGGAATGTTTTGTGCTCCTTCCAGTTACCGAGGCCAGGTTTTCAGCTGCTGCAAATAAGCAGCAGTAGGGTTGCCATGCCCAAGCTCCTGTTCCCCGTCCTCTCCAAGCAAAAGGCGGCGAGCCAGGCCCCACCGCGGGGCAGCTCCAGCCCACAAGCCGCCAGCTGCAGCTCTGAGGTCTCTCCCGACCGCGGAGCATTCGCCAGACTCTCTGCCGAGCTTCTTGCCGTCCCAGCGGGGAGGCAGCCGGGCTGCCCGCAGAGCAGAGCCCAGCACGGGGCCAGGCTGCACCAGCCCCGTGGCCACCACGGCTCTGGAAGGTGCAGCAAAGGGGCAGCGCTGAAGCTCAGGGTACGCGGTGGTTGTGAGTGGCTTTGTGGACAGACAGGCTGAGCGGGAGGCTCTGGGCAGGGAGATGTAGCCCTCAGGACAGGACAGACACGGACCTGTTGGAGAGGGGTCACAAGAGCCACCAAGATGACCCGAGGCTGGAACAGCTCTTGGAGGACCGGCTGAGAGAGCTGGGGTGTTCAGCTGGAGAAGAGAAGCTCCGGGGACCCCTTATTGCGGCCTTTCCGTACTTAAAAGGGGCCAATAAGAAAGATGGGCTTGTTGCAAATAGGACAAGGAGTGATGGTTTTAAACTAAAAGAGAGAAGATTCAGGCTGGACATCAGGTAGAAATTTTTGACACTGAGGGTGGTGAGAACCTGGCCCAGGTTGGCCAGAGAGGTGGTGGATGAACCATCCCTGGAGACATCCCAGGCCAGGCTGGACGGGGCTCTGAGCAACCTGAGCTGGTGAAGATGTCCCTGCTCATGGCAGGGGTGGCACTGGATGAGCTCTGAAGGTCCCTTCAGCCCAAACTGTTCTATGACTCTGTGGTTCTAAGTGGCAGCCATGAGCAGGGCTGCAGCAGCAGGCAGGAGAAAGGAAAGTGAACCCCACATTTCTTTGCCTGAGCCCGCCTCGTGTGTCCCAGAGATGTGTCAGCATGTCCCACCTCCCCCTCGCACACATCCAGCCGCTGAGGTCCTTGAAGGACTTAAACATCAATGTCCCGGGGAGGTCCCTTTAATCTTTGTTTATAAAGGGGGTAAACAGAAAGGTTAAGAGAAATGCCTGTGATCTGACTTTTTGGAAGGGCAGAAGTTAGTTGCTGCGGAGGAGTGCTGAAACCACTCACAGTCTTCTCAAAAATAAACAATCAGGAAAATTAGGCTGTCATCTGTCAAGAAACAAACTAGTGTCAAAACAAACTAGTTCAAGAAAAACAAACTAGTATCAAAACTAAAGTTCAATATTGTGGGGTTGTCCTGTGCGGGGAAAGGAGTTGAACTCGATGATCCTTGTGGTTCACCCCCAGCTCAGGACGTTCTACGATTCTACGAAAAAAGTTCAACCCAGGACCCTCAAGTCCTTCTTAGTTATTTGGTAGCATTTAATGCTTTCCCTAAACAACGCACATACGCCAGGGATTTCTCTATAAAATACAGAGTCTGGCATGCAGTGGACCTTGTGTATCAAAGATTTAATAGCACACAAATCTCCAAAGGGAAAGCATTAGATGGACACTTGAGATATTTAGCTTCAGATGTCAGACCAATTTAAAATTAAAACCATACCACCAGTATTTTTTCCAAGAACGGCATATAAAATTGTGCATTAGTCTATGCAGCACAACAAAAAAGGCTTGAAGCCCATAAACTTCAAGTCTACAACCATGTTAGTTCTTCTTCTCACTACAGAAGTGAAACTATAACCAAAAATTAAAGGCGAAAACATTGTTTTCCTCTGTATTAGAAGTCTATGAAACTAATCCACATACATGAAAGGATCTGGGGAAAAAAAATCTGTAGAGAAACCTGACTTGCATTTGCAAAGTCTTAAGAAGCATCGCGAACAATAGAGATTAAAAAAATTAAACTCTTTCAAAAGAAAGCAAAGCTTCTGACTCCAAAGGAGTTTTAATCCTAGGCATGTTTGGGTTTGCTTCATTTAGAGCTTGAGCCAAGCCACAAAATTTAGGTCAGACCATTTCCCAAAGTTCAGGGCATTTTGAATTCAAAGATGTTGGTTTGGACCCAGTGTTAATGCTGTTATTGTATGGGTCAAATATCTTATTATAAAGATAGTAAACAGCAAGAGAAAGCTCTCAGACTGGCCAGGGCTCCCTCTGCCAGTTAATCACAGAAAACGTTCACAGCAGCGGAACGAGGGATGATGCTGTGGATACCAGAACTGGCCACAAATACTGTAGCACTCACGCAGCAGATCAGTGAAGTCGTATTAGTTAAGCAAATTGAAAGGCTGAAGCAAAAATACCTTTTAACTAGTGGTACTGAGTTGTCAAAAACAGCCTTCGAGCTCCTGTTGTATTCAAACCTACTCCTGACCCCATCACTTTCGGAACCCTCCATCCATATGTCTATGCAAAGACACCTTCCAATTATCCCCCTCCACCTTACCAGTGCGGAGTGGAAGTGAAGATCACGCACAACTGAATTTGAATTAAACTGCATTTCAACTCTAGGGTGAAGCAATGACTGTCAAATGTACAACAGCCCTGTTCCCTGCAAGGACGGGAGCAGGAGAAAAGCTACGAGCAGGGACGGCTGTAAAAAACATGAGAGAGGTACACAAAGCTGAAGAATGTATCACAGCAACAACCACACAGAGAAGTAAACATCTTTTATTATTCTTAGTTTTCCTACAAAGATCTTAAAGCACTTCTAAAATGTCTTATGATGCATCCATCCTGGCGGGAAACTGGGTTAATGATAATTTTATCAACAGGGAAAAGGCAAAGGTGACAAAAGCCTTGCTGCAGGCTCAGCAGGGCACTGATGCACTCTGGACATGAAGCAGAACTAGAATCTCCCCAGCCGCTCCACTACATCCCATAACACCTCCCTGGGTGAGACCCAGCTCTAAGGTACATAACCGCAAAAACGTCAGTTGCCTGAAAGCTTATCTCATCTATAAGCCCAAACCATGACTTCTAAAGCCTAATCACTCTGCTTTTAACTTCATATTTATGCACGAGCAGGAGTGCAATTTTTTAATCTTGCTTTAATTTGAGAATCTCCCCATGCAATAAGCTGATTCAGCAGAGGGTCTCTGCCTGCACGGAAATGAAGATTCGACCTGGCAAGTACAAACGAGCACCAGGCTTTGCCTGTGGGAACAAGTTGTTTTGGTTCATTTTAAAGCCCTGAAGGAGGCACAGGATGTCTAAGGAGAACACGCTGCAGGGCTGGATGAATGGGCATCGCTTTCCCGGACAGCGATGTCCTGCCCTGCTGCTTCGCTCTCCCTGTATTTCTGATACACAGTTTGGTGCCTTCATTCAGTGATAGTGGGACCTCTGCCAGGTGTTGCTACAGACATTCATAGTGAATGGCTTCAAGTGTGAAATCAACCCAGTTTTCTCTCTTTGCAGAGCAGGGAACTCTCTTTGTGATCCAAATAAACCTTGAAGAAGGCTCCAAGCCAACTTCGTCACTGTTTGTTCTTACGTAACTAGACTAGGAACACTCTGTACTTAGCACTAACAACAATTCTCCTATATACCTAAAAAACTACATTTACTTTGAACTTATCAGCAGCAAAAGCCTGTCATCTTTGGACATTATCCACTAGAACTGCCCAAGACAACTTATCTATTATTTTTGGGTGCCAACAACAATGGACTTGATATTGTCTGCATTTATCAGAACGGATTTGTTACCCAAGATGCAGATAACAAAACACAATTCCTTGTCTGGTGGGTCCAAATATTTTTCTGCTGAACTAAAGTGACTTTTTATATTTTATCCACACATTAAATCCATGGCTTTAAGAATCCAAAGCAATAATAGCCTGCATTCATTCTTCAGGGCACAGAGGAGCACAGTGAAAACCTGTCCACAGGGATCAGCTTCCACTGTTGCTTATGGTTAGAGCAAGCAGTGAAGAATGGTTTGGGTTAAAGGGACCTCCAAAGCTCCCCCAGTGCCCCCCCTGCCATGAGCAGGGACATCTTCACCAGCTCAGGTTGCTCAGAGCCCCGTCCAGCCTGGCCTGGGATGTCTCCAGGGATGGTTCATCTACCACCTCTCTGGCCAACCTGGGCCAGGCTCTCACCACCCTCAGTGCCCAAAATTTCTTTCTCACGTCCAGCCTGAATCTTCTCTCTTTTAGTTTAAAACCATCACCCCTTGTCCTGTTGTAATAGGCCTTGCTAAAAAGAAGCCACAGTCACCTCGTGTTCTTTCAGATGGCACCACATGCAAATACCTGTTACCTTTGGCACCAGAACCGCACCTGGTTTGCAGCAGGAGCACCTGAAGATTTGAAGCTCAAGCACTAGGGGCTGAGGACCTCCAGGAGCTCCAGCACGATGGATCCTCCCAGCACCAGCCCCAGCCCCAGCCCAGACAGTGCTGCCACTGAGGGACTTCCACACCCAAACCCCGTCCTGTGCCCACTGGGGTCATCCTGACCACTACAGGCTCAGCCTAAATTCTGACTGGCATCCACTGTTAAAATATATAGGAGAGAAAAAAACCAAACAAACACCCAGCCGAGGGCAGGTGGGCAGAAATGGGCTCAGGAGGCTTCACCCCACCTGATTTAAGCTTCTCAGTTTGGAAACATGCTGAGAGAACAAGCTGGATGTCCCGTTGGGGAGTTTCTGGTACGAGTCCCCAGCGGGGTGGGCTGGGTGCTCCAGAGGACCTCGGGGGGTGCCTGGCAGAGCCTGGGCACCAAATACTCCTGATTCCAGATAACACAGAGTAGCTGTTTGCCAGGTATTGCAACTACTCTTAAATTGCTGCTTTCTTGGTTTTGGCTGGTTTTGGTTTTTTTCCTTAGTGTCTCACAAACACCTGATGGGCATCTGCAAGCAGCTGCCATCCTGAAGGTGGGAGCGAATTTATAACTGCTCCAGACCAGGCACAGAGGGACAACTGTAACACGTACTCACCGCCGGGTTATGCATACACAGCCGAAACTGCTGGGTGACAGGCAAGCACAAGTCCCAGAATGTTAAATCTGCATAAAGGGCTTTAAGTTTAAAATGAAACGAAATAAAACCAGCATTTAACTGCACATACAGGTCGCTACCACCTCTGGTGGCCAAGCCAAAAGTATTAGGTAGAGTTAACTTTGGCTGACACCGCAGCATTTACTGTTTAATTTCCTGATACTTAAAAAATAATTTTTTAAAAATATCTGTATCTTGAATATATCTGTGTTACTGGGAACAGCTCCTTATTTCTTTAACAACAGCTGTGTTTTTGAATCCACATTTCACAGATTTTTCTCCTTTTAAACTCAACTCCATCCAGCAGTACCCACAGCATCTTGGCAGAAACCTCCCTCCCTTGGACAAATATGTCACCAGACATTTCTGGCAGGCTCTCCTCTCACAGATAACTGGCGTGCCGAGCTAAGAATAGGATGAGCTGCTTGTCTAGCTGCTTTGTCCAGGTGCCTGCAGAAGGTCACTTGGTGTGGCCGCTCAGCTTCTCAGAGGGACAACGCAGGGCTGGGCTGTATCTCTGGCAAATTATTAGCAAGCATGGGGAAGCGTGCGTGGGTGTTGGGGTCAAAAATCAGTGTGAAGCATCAGACTTCATCTGTCCAGTGATCCCTGGGTAGTGCAACAAAAAACAAACAACAAAAAAACACTTTCCCAAATCATGGGACAGCCAAAGCATTGCACCTTTCTCTGTGCCATCTGCCTCTGGTTATCGTCACCAAAAAAAACAGGAAAAAATCCAGATTATAGAGGTCATTAGTACAGTCCAAGACGCAACTTCTTTTTAGGCACAACTGCCAATAATTCTCATGTGCCTAATACAATACAGAGTCTACATTATACATATAATTAAAAATTAAAACACTCCAGGAAAACAAGTTAAGCCTTCACTGGAGAGCCAGATGTAGTGCAGGTGTGCTCTAAAGATTCCTGAGCAGTGTTTATCATAAAACATTTACAAGAGGTCCTAAAGCTTTGTGGTCTTTCGTAGCATTCTGCAAAACATCACTTTTTTTTTTAAGTTGTGAACATACAAAGTTGCAGGAGATAAAATAGGTCACCCTCCTTGAAGAGAGGCCTGTGAGGAAAATAAGGAAAGGGGTTTTGTACAGGAATCAAGCGTTAGAAAAGGCACAAAGCAAAGAAGAAGGTTATGCACATGTCAGACTGTACCGTGAGGCAAATGAGAGGTGATGGCACCAGGAGAAGAGCTCGTAGACCTTGAGACAAAGAAGAAAGAACTGGAGTTTACTGCAGTAAGGCCAGCCCAGAGCCCCAGGAAAGGCTGCAGCAGAGAAATCACAGCTAGAAACAAACTATTGGTGCATCCCCCAGGAATTTCAAGTGGTTTCAGCCATTAGTGCAAGGGGATCAATTCTCTGCACTGATCTGTTAGACAGGTGACTGCATATTCCTCTGTGTGTGTATAACACGTATGTGTCATACAGAGACAGTATGGAATTAAGAGTTATTCAGCCACAAGCCATTTTGAATCCTTTCCGAACCTTCACTTCCCACGACTACTTTTAAAGAGATCTGCAGTCTCTCCGTCAATACCCAACAGTGAAACTGGAAGAAAATAGCTCCATGCGAAAAACATCCACTTTGTTGAGTGGACACTTCCTCTCTCTGTGTGCAGGCGAGAACGTCATTCCCCTCCCATTGTGTCCCAGGGACATCGATTGTCCCCCAGAACAGCCGACTGGCCACCCTCTGATTAGGCTCCAGCTACCTTATCAGCTCGCCAAGCACGCACAATTAAGATCTCAACACCAGCCTATGTCCTCATCTTATCCCCCATCCGACGTTTCCTTGATGTTTTTTCTTACGTGCCCGCCTGCCGCACTTTGGGTGCACCCGATGCACCCACCGTCGCCCTGGCGGTTCCACTATCTGCGGTGGCCAGCGAGGTTTTCCGTGCTGCTGCTGGCTGCACGTCGCGGCTGCTCAGGACTCCACGATAAATATGTGGCAACAGCTGTTTCCACATCCACAAAGGAACCAAGGGCTATGATAAGAGACCAAAATTCTCCACGCCAGAAGGGAGATGCAGACAGAAAAGCTTGAGGGGGGAACCACTTCAGATGGCCAAACATACACAGTTAAATAACTGTTTCCAGCAGGTAGGAGGAAGGGATAGAAAAGTGACCTTTCCCATTAAGAATTGCATATTTGTTTTGTTTCCCTACAAGTTATTTTTTCTGGCATTGTGACATGCAAAACATTTTGAACTTTCTAAGGAAACTGTTATTAAAGCACTGAACATTACTGTGAGGGCGCATTTGAAAAACAGAACAATTAGGCATTTCAAAGTTTATCTAACTTAGTCACCGGTACCTTTCAGGCTTGTCACAACTACATGCAAGCAGTCTGGGGGCCAGTTTAATGATTCCTGTATATGATAGCCCTGCCTATAGGAAGAAGAGATCTCTTGAAGATTTATCATTGTTTATAAGCCACCCTTCACCCCCCTGCTGCAGTCTACTAGTATACATCCTGCAAAAGCAAAGCTTTCCTAAACAAGGGCATTTTGTTTAAGCTTCTAGAGCCCAATTCTTTAGGGACTTGCAGAGAGCAGCTCTGTGGAGCTGGGGGTCCAGCAGCCCCAGGTACAAACACAGAGCCACAAAGCTGGCAAAGTGACAGCAGAAACCGAGTCTCACGGGGAATGACGCGATGCTACGTTCTTTACTTTCATTATAACTCACCATTTCAGCTCAACTTCTACCAAGTTCCCCAGAAAAATTTTGCAGGGCCACTGCCAGTGTTTAAGGCTCTCCAAAAAACCCAGCCAGACAGAAAAGGAAATTCCAGGCAGCGTACAGAAAGTCTGGAGGAGGGGTTTCTGCTAGATAACAGGAGAGATGTGGCTGAGCTGGGGCTGGTGCTTCCCTAAGCACTTGTGTGAACGTCTCAAAGGTGTTCCAATAGGTTTCCAAGGGACCGCCTGAACAGAAAGGCAATTGTTAAAATAACACAGAAGAATTAGAAAGGAAACGTTTCACTAAACAAGAAAACTATTTTCTGAGTTGCTCTGCGAGAACAGGAACAGGGAAGTCATTGGCTTGTTCCTACTGGGAACGTACTGAAGGGCAGGATTCTGCCACCTCTGTAAGCCAATGCATCCTGTCTTATCTGAAGCCAAATCATCTTTTCCTCGTTTAAAATAAAATGCAGAAAGTTTACTTGAATGTTATACAAGGTCTTGAAGAGCACAGGGTGCCGCGGGGAAGATGTGATCCTGCTGTGCCTGGAACATGAAGCATCTCTGCCCAGAAATGCTATGGAGGCAGAGACACAAATGCCATGGCTTCACCACATTGCTCACTAATATCAAAATGATAAACTTGAGAGTGACCGTAGGTGAAGAAAGGACCCAGCGTGTGATGGCATTTTTCACAGCAAAGCAGGAGAGAACAAGAATAGACCTGAGTGACAGCAGCTGAGAGCTGGTGTACGGCCAGGTCTGCAAGTTGGGGCTGTTGTAGTGTTAGAAAGAGAGAGCTGTGGGTGCTATGGAGCGGCACACGGGTGACAGCCCGGTGTTGAAAGGCACCAGTCGGAGCCTGCCGAGCCTCTCCTGCAACACTGGGGTTAGGAACCGAGGCGAGAAGTTAAAATGCGGGAGATAACAGCAAAAGAAGCTGGGAGATGGCTTTGATCTCAGAGGTGGAAAGTCACGATTTGCAGACAGAGGCTCCTGTGGCTGCTGGGGCAAGAGGAGCTTTGACTCTAGAACACGGGGTGGTTGCTGGGAGGAGAGGACACTGGAGATGTGGCCTGAAATGCATGGGAGGAGAAGGAGGTTTGGCTCGTGGAGGGGCTGCAGCTGCCTCTTCAAGCATCTGCGCAAATAAAGGTTTCTCCTGGAGTTTTTTGGGTAGAGTGCTTTCAGAAAGAAGATAAAATTCCTTTCATATTTAGCAGCTGGCTGAGTCACAGCACTTCTCCAGCCCGTGTCACAAGCCAGACTGTTGTAACCTCATCTAGGTGTTCCTGCTCCATCGGGGGGATTGGACTAGAAGATCTTTCAAGGTTCCTTCCAATCCCTGACATTCTGTGATCCTGTGTGATTCTGCGTTGCTCAGAGCTCAGCCAGCTTCCCCAGGGCCCGGCCAAAGGGCTGGTCCAAGGGTCCCATCCCACCCAGGGAACGGTGGTGCCATCTCCAGCCAGCCCAGTGGTGGCACCAAGGGCTCTTTGAACCACCATTCCTGGGCACAGGAACAAAGGACCTCCTGGAACAACCCAGAGGCAACTGATTCATCCCAGAACGATGATTTCAGGATTTCCATAATAACATCAGGCAAGCGCTGGATCGCATGCCTCTGAGCGAGGTTTGAGAAGACTCAGGTTTGGGTTTTATGAGCGTAGCTGCCTAGAAACACGAACTTCCACGCAAGCTTAGATTTTTGCGGCGAATAACATCCAGAAACAGGATCCCATCTCCCAACAGGTTTAAACAAACACATAAAACAAAAAAACCCCAGGAAACCATGGAAACATAACACCATGTACGGAACTGGAAACAGCTTCAGAGCTCAAAATCCAAACTGGGTACCCTAATAACTGGGATTTTCAAGGAATCCTATTGCTTTCTTTCCCATTCAGTGCTAAAAATCATCTCCATACAGGAAAAGGATCTATTTATGTTTCATTAGTGCTCGTTTTGTATATAGCAATAGACTGTATGTATACAGGAGAGAGGGGAGTACGCTATGCAGCTGTGAGCTTTCTTGGCTAATTACTTGTTTTCTCTTTCTGAGCAAAATAAATACAACAACAAAATTCAACAGGGCATAACAGCACATCTATTAAGGCTGTACATTTTCCATCCAACTCCACTGGTATTTGTCTTCACCATGCTTTGGCTCAGAAACCCAGTCTATGGCACCATTCATAAACAGGAGGTGCAATGACCTGCACAAAGACATATAACAGATCAAATAAAATAATACCCTGACTTGATGTGGAGCAATGTACGGAAACGATGCCAGAATGCCAGTTAAACAGATGTTAAAGTATTTAAGAAAGAATTCCCTCTTCAGCATCAAAACATTTTGTCCTAAATATGGAAGCCAGTTACATCCCCTCAACTTCAAGTATTTTATAGCCATCCATAGCCTGAGCTGTGATACTTACTTTAAAAAAAACTACCCTCACAGTTTATTTCAGCCTCAGTTTTGAAAATGATAAATTTTCAATATTCTGAAAATGCTTTTATAGTTCAAAACACCTAAAACACATTAAAACAGTGCTTTTAAAACAAAAGCATTGCAGCACTTAATACCCTCGAGCTTCACAACACTCTGGGCAGCAGCTGAATTACAAAGTTTTACAAGATGAAACAAAAGCAAGTTTTCATAAATGATTTGCAAACACTAACTTGTAAATCAGACAGTAGTGTGGTGTACTCATACTAAGAAATAACAGACATTTTGGGTCCCAGGCTGCCAACTGGCAAAACCTACTGGTGTTCATATACTTTGGAACCAGGTCCCAGACTAGTCCTTAAAGCAGACTGATTTGCTCATGGAACAATGATGTAAGATGAATTCTTGAAACTCTTCAAAATTTTCTTTGCAAGTCACCTTTCAGAGGTTGAAGTTTGAAATCTCAGGCGTTCTACTTTGCAGCCAGATGAACCATCGCTATGTCTGAGTTTCCCCACGCATGAGGGTTTGGGGAACAAATTCATATATGAAAACCAAATATCTCTAATAACCTGCCCACACACAAGTTATTTTCCTTTGTAGTAAAGAGCACTGTCCCTAAAAGTTTAAATTAAGTTATAAATCAGAAAGCAGAAAAGGAAATATTTTCCATATGTTTAATTTTACACCGTAATTATTTATCAACCAAGTCCACACATACATGCTGTTACTCTTATGGGAGTTCAAACAATATTCATACTGTTTAAACTATGTTCTTCAACTTGCCGCTAACTGGAGACATTTATTAGTCCCATATTTCACTAGCAGTAATTATTGCTGGGAACCATACATTCACAATCTGTAGAGATCACAGGGAGGCACCTGTGTGGATTTAAAGCTTAGCTAACCCTGACATTACTAAACTCTGCCTGAAAACATCCAATCCATTTAAAAGAGCAGGTTGCAAATAAAACTTAGTATCAGCACTTCTTTGTGTGATTACGTGCCAGCATTTGATACGGCCTCACCACAGCCCATGTGGTAACGAGCTGTAACTAGTAATGAGTTGTAGCTGTACTTAAAGAGGGGGAACCCCACTGGCTGCTCAGAGCACAGGCACAACCCACCAAATACTGGGACACCATTAAACCTCCCAGACTGGGAACAAGCAGAGTCTTGAGTTTTCTCTTTTGGGAACAAAGGGACCCAAACTTTCTTTCTGTCTTCTTTCTACACCCTCCCCTTGAGGTGGCAAATCCAGCTCTCTGGGGAGCTGTGACCTGTAAGCTCAGTGCAAACACCTTGTTCCACACCTGTGAGCTCCGAGCAACCTGAGATGGGTGAAGATGTTACTGCTCATGGCAGGGTGACCTTTGAAGGTCCCTTCCAACCCAAACCATTCTACGATCCTACTGCAAGGGAAGGCAAAGGCCCAGCCTGGCCACACTGGGCATATTTAGTTGGAGCCATACAGTGTCAGGACTATATTGCCCATCTCTAGGCTTTTGATGCCCTCTAAGTGTGTGACCAGCCATACAGTGATTGCTCCATGGACTCTGGGAAATAGCATAATGCCTGACGAAAGTGAAGAACTTGTCACAACGGCTTGAGCCAGCTGTGGCAGAGGTTATGTTGTTTGTGCAAAAGCTTTCCCTCAGGACTTGTGGAGTCCTGGCTTTTTCTAGTGCCCCCCAAAGCCCCTCATGAGAGAAGATGCTGTCAATGATCCCAAACTGTTCTCTGTTTCCTCCTGTACCTTCCGTGCCTGACCAAAGGGTCATCACTGAATTCAATCCAAGCATTTTGAGCAATTGCTCATGTGCTGTGACCAGGAGCAAAAAAAATATGCCATGTCACAAGTGTGATTGGCTTCTGCTTTATTAATCTTCAGCATATTAACCTTGCCACCAAATATTTTGCTTACAATTTATAAATGCCAATTTATGCAGCATGAATCCCAGACTGGTTGGGGTTGAAGGGGCCTCTGGAGATCACCCAGTCCAACCCACCTGCTCACACAGGGTCACCAGAGCAGATCACACAGGGTCGTGTCCAGGCGGGTTTGAATGTCTCCAGAGGAGACTCCACAGCCTCTCTGGGCAGCCTGGGCCAGGCTCTGGCACCTCACAGGAAAGAAGTTTCTCCTCATGTTCAGATGGAACCTCCTGTGCTTCAGTCTGTGCCCGTTGCCGCTCATCCTGTCACTGGGCACCACTGAACAGAGTCTGGTCCATCTTGACACCAAACCTTGAGATATTTATAAGCATGAAGCCAGCTTATACATCTAAAGTTTTAAACCAGACAATAGCAAAAGCCTACATTACTAGTTCAGTGTGTGACTTGTGTTGCTGGAACGCATGCACATCCAATTAATAAGTTCAGCTTTGAAATAATTTGTTTTAAACAAGGTGTATATCAGAGATATTTCCCTCAGCCTCCCATCTAGCACCAGTGTCTCAAGACTACTAATTCTGCTACTCTAAAAAGTCAAGATAACATTTTACTTGTACATCGCCTACAGAGCCCAAATATTTAATCTTAGTTTGATGGGAAGGAAGCAGCTTAATTGTTTGGAGCATAATATCACTGATGAATAATATACTTGGATGAATTTTTAAATATGGATAAGAGACATTTTTAAAAGGGTCCTACGAAGCTGTGGGTTCCCACATCACAGTGACTTCTTCAGTGCTTGCCATATAAGTTATTTTGTTTTTCATGTAAATGACTGTTTTTCATCAACAAGCATTTGAATCCCACTGCTTTAATATGGAGAGGCCAGCACATTCCATCTCAATTTAGGTGTGAGCTCAATACGTAGCTACAGTAGCAGGAGCTCTTGTTTTCCACTGCAGTTTATCATATTTGTATTTCAGAAAAATCTGAGACCTTAATCTGTTCAGTAAATTGTCTGCAGGAAACAAGCAGCTCTCTACAGCAAGCACACTCCTTTTTTCCTACAACATGTCATGGCAACTATGGTAAAACGCTTTTGCAGTTGCAGAAATATTTGCAAGAATTCAACAAGCAGAAGCTTGCTGCACCGGAGAACAACTTTCTCTGCAAGCTATAGCCAAGAGATGAGGTGACATAATGAATTAACCTCATGGGCTGCAAGCACCTGCTGCTAGAGGGAGCTGAGGGCAGCGAGGATGACACTTGGCAGGTCTCAAGGGACCCGAGTTCTGCTGCCATCTCTTCTCCAGACCCCCCGTGCGACCACACGCAAGGTTCTCTCCTCACCCCAGGGTGTAGGTTCGTTAAGCTTTATGTCCGTTAAGCTTTACGTTGCTCAGAGAAGGGACTGCACCACCTCTTGCTGCGCTCGCCAGTCCCGAGCGGCGCTGAAGGGCTCTGCATCCGCAGCGCTGCTGTCACCGCGAGTAAACAATGAATATTTGTGAAGTTCATAAGGAGGACAGGAAACACTAATGGCTGCTTCTGTGAAATGACTGAGCTGGCGGCACAGCTGCTGGCGGCTGCCTCTGCAGGAGAAGGTTAAGTGCCTACATAAGGATTTTCATACCTAGGTGGCTTTTAACTACTGCTGAAAGCAAAATATATGAGTTTATGGTAAGGTTATAAACTTCGCAGGAAGATAATATCCACTTTAAGGTGTGTGCACATTCCCTTTCACTGGTAAGCACAGATCAGCCAGAAACACAGAAAAAAATAGGATTTTCAAACACTTCAGGAAAATTTGCAATATTTAAGCCATTCCTATAAAAAAAAGTACAAGTTTTCTTCAGTTTCTTTATTTGATCATCAAAATGTGAGGCGTCCTTGCTTTCAGTGCCTTGGAATAAACCCGATATGCTACAACAAAGCAAGCAGCCATCTCAAAAAAATACCATGGAGAAGCAAAAGAATTCACCTGGATCACCTAATTTTGAGAAGGTGGGAAGGGAAGTTTACCTGAGTGCCAGCTATAGGAATGTCCCTTCATCTGCTGGGACATTAGTATGGCATTAATCATGATTGCTTAATAAGATAATTAATGTTGACATGCATTTTTTTTACTTTCATACATGACACAGGTAATAGAAAAAACAGCCTGAAAAATTAGTCAGAACAATTAAATAGGGGATGATTCCTGAATAATTAGGGTAAGTTACTGCAGAATGCACTGATCCACTGTATTACAAGTTACTCCAAAACAAATAAAATATGCTGATTTATATACAGAAAATAAAAAACCACACGCAGCTCTCCATCAAAAGGGAACTTGACTGCATGTCCTATGCTTTCCACGCAACAGCAACACCTGCATTAATACCCCCTTTATTAGATCCTTGATTTCAGCAGCTTTACAGAATCCGGGTATGTTGCAGAGAGATTTTGATCATGAAAGACTGAACAGTTGACTCAGATGCACAAAGCTAACTGGTGGTGGAGACCATTCTCCTGTTCTCTAGCCTCATCTATCATGACTTACAAGATGAAAAAATAAAGTCTTATAATGGCAGTGTTGGGATACACAACTCAAAATGGAAGTTGGCAGTCTGCTCCCACTCTGTTTTTCAGTCTCCTAAGTCCTTTCCTCCTTCTAGGTGCAGGATTTGCTCCCGGTGAGAAATTTCCTCACTTCTTATTGACTCCAGCCCCTCTGAACCAGCCCTTGCTGTGTATCCCAGACCTGGAAGTTTTGTGCTCTGGGGCCATACCCCTGAGCCCTCTCACCTTCACAGGCTGGCTGGGGTTGGAGGGACCTCTGGAGATCACCCAGTCCAACCCACCTGCTCACGCAGGGTCACCAGAGCAGATCACACAGGGTCGTGTCCAGGCGGGTTTGAATGTCTCCAGAGGAGACTCCACAGCCTCTCTGGGCAGCCTGGGCCAGGCTCTGGCACCTCACAGGAAAGAAGTTTCTCCTCACATTCAGATGGAACCTCCTGTGCTTCAGTCTGTGCCCGTTGCCCCTCACCCTGGCAGCAAAGGGTGCAGAGCCTGTGCCAGCGGGTACCTGGTGCTGCAGCACAGCACTACAGCATCCTTTGGGGTGGCTTGACTCAAAATTGTAGAGGGCTGCAAACACTCACACAAGTCAAGGCACCAGAGAATCCCCAGGAAGCTCCGTGTGCCTTGCAGACATGGCCAGGACAAGAACAAAGAAAAAAAGCTGAACAGCAGGAAGACAAGCCCTGCAGCATGGCCTGGTCTTTACTAAGCCTGACAGCAGCAACAGGGGCTCACCTGAAACTCTATTTTCTTTGCCAGGCAGTGAGTTACAGAATCCCAGAATGTCAGGGGTTGGAAGGGACCTCCAAAGCTCATCCAGTCCAATCTCCCCTGCTGGAGCAGGAACGCCCAGATGAGGTTACACAGGAATCCACATTCATCTTCCTTCTCTGCAAGGGACTGCAAAGGTTATGGGTACACAGCACTCAGAACACCTTACAGCCCCTGCATGGCTGCACGGCTGCGTGATTCATCTTTCAATTCTCATTAAATAGTTATGAGGGAGAAGACCATTTCCAAACAATTTCTAAACAGAGCACAGCTAGGCAAAGGAATAAGCCTCTGCAATACCAGAAGACATCCAATATTATTATCTCTTAATGAAAAACATGTAGAATAACACCTCAGGCAGATGTAGGTAGCTACAGACAGGAACATTTATACATTGTAGCACGTTCATAATCACAAATCACCTTCTGATGGAAATTCCTGTCAGTCCTCGCTATCTTGTAAAGGTTGGTGTGTGGAACATCCTTGGCCAGAAAGAGCTGCTTGTCAAATAACAGTGCTTTGTTTTAGAAATAAGGTAGGGTCAGAGCACAAATTACCATCAGGTCTATGCCAGTTGTTACAGATTTTGTCACAGAAGTCTAGGCATTTGGTTATGTTTTAAATATCCAGATACCAGCCTGGTTAACTGGACTGATTCTTGCTATACGCAGGTTACTGTATAGAGATGAGTTAATGGATTCTTGTCTTTAGTCTAAAAATAGCTGTTCAGAACCCTGCAAGAATGGCAAAAACAGTAAATGGAAAAATTGACGAGAAAATTCAAAAAACCTACAGACTTCACAGACCTTCCTTTTTCCTAAGGAAAAAAAAAGGGTGTATTTAGCAGTTTGAAGAACATCAGGTACACAAGGCCAAAAAGCCAGGGCTTCATGAGAGCCCAGAGGCTGCGAGTGGCCGAGGCTCAAATCTGTGCCAGTGCACATCACCAGGTCCAGCCCAGGACAGAAGAATTGCGATGACCTTCATGTTGTTCATGACTCCCAGCTCTTGACAACCTCCTTGCAGGCGAGACTCTGCGCCCAGGCTGCCGCTCCACCTGCTTGCTCCGGCACGGAAAGGGCTCCAATGCCGACAGACCACAGCAAACCGCGTGTTTGATCTCTGTGCTCACCCCGTGGACACAATGCCATCACCAATATTCCTGTATAAGTCATAAAATGGCTTATTTGTCAAAAGTGAAAGGAGCTGGCACACAAATATGTTTTCTGGTGTTTTCAGCTTAAAGACACCCATGGGCAGTGGGTCCAATAGAAAATTATGGCGATTTTGCTGTGTTGCGTTAAATAAAGTTTAATACTACTGAGCTTGAATTCAGCTGTCAGCTCCTGCCCAAATTTTGAGGCTTCCTTCTTTTGAAAGAAAACAAATACATGCCTCACACAGAAGATAAAGACAGTGGAATAAGACAGAAGCTGTTGGGAAGATCACCACAAAGTTGCATCAAGCCAGAGAAAGCTGCTCTCTGGTACCAAAAAGAATGAATAAAAATTACAAGACCTGAGGTTATGAAAGAGAAAAAGAAAGTCATTCCCCATCCTTCCAATCAAGAGTGAAGTGCAGCATCAGACTAAGCCTTAAGCACAATCAACACTGGGGTGGAAAAAATAATCACAAGATCTTTTTAGTGACTCACACCAAGGAGTAATTTCTAGGCTGTAAAACCCTGAGGTAAGTAGGTAGAAAAGGAGGAGCACATCAGCTCTGGCTCCTTTTATAATTATCACTGACCAACTGCAGCAAATGTATCCAGCAGGGTTTGTGGTGTAGAGGATGGCTTAAAATGGAAGAGATAAATATTTTATACAGGAAAAGTATCACAAATATTTCAAAGGATGGACAAAAGATGCAAACAAAAATGCAACTGTGGCCACTTTTAAAATCTATTCAAGAGCTGAATTTGTACCCACTGAATAGTGTCATGGAGTGCAGTGACATTATTCTCAGACTAAGACAAAGAGTATGAGATTCTAGTCTTAAAATTAATAGCTGTGTTTACAAGCTCTTTAAGATGCTGCCTATTTTTACTCAATGAATCATTGCCCTTCTTTACAAATTATATTTCATTAATCTTAGCAATGCACACAAGTCTCAGCGGAGTTGCCTTGCTTACATACCAAATCTGAAGTTCTAAGTCTGAACTATTTGTCACAGTATTCAACTTTAATAAAATCTGTATTTATTGGAAGATGTCATTTCCCCACATTCTCTTAAATCAAAACAACCGACCCCTGTCAAGCTGTTCCTCTCCTTTTCTCCCTCCCCAGAGGAAAACAGTACAACTTATAAAGAGCTTAATTCACTCCTGCGCAAAATTATGCAACCCTAAAAATTTAGCTTTATCCTCCAGCTGAACTTCATCTGCTGAGATCAAATGAAACTTCATCTGCAAGGAGATATTTAGAGAAGTTACCACATCACCTGTTGTGTGTTGTAAAACACACACGCATCGTGATTTGCAATCAATCCAGATTAAAAGATCTGCATTAGCAAAGAGAAGTGTCTGCAAATCTCAGTGCACTTTTAATGAAACAAGCAAAAGCTCCTTAAAAACCAGCCATCTCACAATTATTTGCCAGAATTAGGCGCCAGACCCTCCAAGTGCTTATACAAATGTAATTATTTTTTTAAATACAAACACAAGCGGGCAGTAACCTGGGATGTGAAGCATTTACCTTCACTGATCAGCAATTGCCCAAATTGCCTCTGTCAACAAATCATTCACCTTATGGGAATGTTCACATGTGAAACATGTCTACCTGCTTTAGCATTTATGGGATGGCACCTTCAGCTTGCACCTGCACTAGCACATTCACACCAGCAGCATCGCAGCCTGTTGCACTCGATTTCGAAATGTGATGCTGCATCCCAATATCTGAGAGATAACCTCGATTCACAAAGAGCAGAGATCAAAGTTTGCTGCCTGCCCCTAGAAACGTGCCAGACCTCCCACATTTGGCTGTTCCCCGCACAAAATATACATTTTAGCAGAGTTTCATATCCAGTATTTCATTCCCAATTTTAATTCCTTCTCAACTCATTGTAGCTAAAAATCAAAGTACAAAAGGTATCTTTGAAAATTTAGGCCAGAGAGTCTGGAAAACAATAAAAAGCATGTGCTGTCCTCACCTTGTAAAATATTTCTGGGCTTCTAAACAAGCATCATGCCTTCACACAGCTGGGAGACCTTTGCTTAAAAATACACTCAAACAATCCCCTTGCAAAGGATTTGTAACATATAGAACTGAGCTTCATTGTGGAAGGGTCATTTACATCCCTAAGTTTTAAAAGGCTGCCTTCTATTTATTCTAAATTTTCCAATCACCAGTTTGTTTGTACAACCACCACAGGGAGGTCTTAGAGAGGTCACTTAAGAAATAATATATTTCCTCTATCTCCTTTCCCAGCTATGCTCACGAAGCCAAAGTTTAGTTCCTTCACTTGACTCCACGAATAAACCCAGCGTCAGGGTATTATTCAACCTATAAGCTGCTAATGAGCAAGATTAAACTATTAGCAACTTGAAATCATAGCAAGGTTAAACATTGAAGTGTTGTACAGTCATATTGTATCATTATTTTTAGGCAATCTGCTTGCAGTGCAAGCACAGCCTGGCTCATACCTGGGCTACACACTCACTCGAGGTGTCTGATATTTCAGATATACAGACAAAGGAAAAAAAAGATGTGTTCCCCATGAGATCAGGAGGCAAACAGCATCCCAAAAAAGGAAGAGAAAACAATATGCTGAATCCATCAAAGCTTGTTACTTCATAGACCTTTCACATCCAAATAAACATTTTCCAGCTGGAGGTCTGCATGAGCCAGAATAACAAACATCCCAAGACCTGCTAGAGATTTCAGATCAGGCTGCCTGGTAGAAGAGCTTGATCCTGGGCACGTATTCGTGGGCAGAGGCAAGTATTTAGCATACAGGTCCTGAAGCAAAATTACCTGAAACCACCTTTTCCTTTTTTTCCCCAGGGTTTGGCAGCAGGATGGGAGATTTGGGCTGGGTTTAGTTTTTAAGCATGTTGTGCCCAGTGGCCTACTGGCATGTACCGTGCTCCTCCAAGGCATCAAAAGCAATCCCTGACCTTACAACAGCCTCAGCTGCTCAGAGATGCGATGGGCAGATTCCACCAGAGCCCATTCTAATAGTGTTCACCTGGGGCCTCATCTTCCAGCCCTTGGGGCAACCCTGGTTGTATTGCCAATCGCCAGATGTCACAGGGATGGCTCCTTCAAATACTGCCATCAGCTGGCAAACTCCAACATTTCTTATTCACAGCGTTTCAGTTTTCTCCTCCACCTCTGGAACAAGTTGTCTATAGCCAAAGCTCCTTGGGCAGCTGGCTTTGGATGTTTTTAGAACAGTGATTTTTTACCAGCGATCTTCGCCAACAATTCTTAAAGTGTTTCAGGAGAGGAGACCTTACTGTGAGTGAGCAGCAGTTGACAAGACAGGAAATCAGAGATAAGAATTTTACAGGGGAGCAAGATCTGTGATAGGACTCAGGACTATCCAGTGTATTCATAAATGGTATAAAAAAGAGATAAATAGTAAGATGATATTTGCTGCCAAGATGAATTTCTTCAGGAGAGTTGTAACAAAAACAGCCTGTGAAGAGTTGCAGGAGTATGTTGCAGTATCAGATCACTTAGAGATAGGAAAAGGAAACAAAAAAAAGATTAAATTCTGTGTCAGGCAGCACAGCATTGCATGTGAAGGAAAACAACTCTTGCTATATACACTAAACGATGGGCTCTAAATTAAAGACTGCAGCTCAGGAGACAAATTTCTGAGGTCACTAACAGTAGGCCCAGTAATGAATGCTTATGGCAGCGGGGAAAAAAGCAAAC
Organism: Columba livia; assembly: GCF_036013475.1. Lineage (NCBI taxonomy): Eukaryota > Metazoa > Chordata > Aves > Columbiformes > Columbidae > Columba > Columba livia. The sequence continues at coordinate 6,508,822 of NC_088607.1, forward strand.
AAATAGCAAGTTAAGACTGTGACAAGGACAAAGGCCGAAGCGGTCAGCATCACTGTGCCACTGCCCACCGTGCACACACGCGCCGTGCACTTTTGGTCACCCATTTCAAAAAAAGATCCAGAACTCTTCCCAACTCATCTGCCTGCAACAGACATCAGTTCTCTTGCACTGCCTATGGGGGTATTTAGACAGAAATGTCACCAAGGACTCTGGTGGTGTTTTCACTTGGCATCACTGACATACTCCCTTTATTTCTGATTCTCCTTCCAGCTGTGTTTCTCTCTTTCTTACTTTTTTCCCCCCACAAGATGAGATCTCCATCCACACCTTCTGCAGATGCTGCCAAGTGAACGCAACTGTAACATCTCAGTTTCTCCATTCTCCTGGCAGGTCGTCCCTTTCCTGGGACACAGCAGATAACCAGATAGAAATGATGGAGCACGCTCAGCCAGGCAGAGTCCAAAGCTTCCACTGTAAATAAAGACTTCCTATAGAATTGTGAACATCTCCCGTAACACATCTACGGGGGAACAAAATAGACAGTTGCAGTCATTTTAGATAGGAGCTTTGTCACACAGACTAAACACTGAGCAAAGAACAACCGAGGCTAATACAAGAGAAAATACATAAAGCCTTAGATGTGTCCAGTAAGCTGACATTTAATCCAATCTAATTATGTTTTAAACAGTACATCAAAGACTTCTCAAATTCAAAGGTGGTCTCAGAAACAGAGGACAGGGGAAATAAACTAAAAAGATGAGAAAAATGGGAGGAATAAATATGGGAACTTTGGTTTAGAAAAATTTAGACTCTGCAGCAGAGAGAAGAAACAAAACCATCCAAATTTATTCACTGGGAAAACTATGTTAGAGCACCTTTTGTGTAAGGAGAGACTCAGAGAGCTAGGTTTGTTCAGCCTGGAGAAGAGAAGCTGAGAGGGATCTCATCAGTGTTTATAAATATCTCAAGGGTGGGTGTCAAGAGGATGGACCAGACTCTGTTCAGTGGTGCCCAGTGACAGGATGAGGGGCAACGGGCACAGACTGAAGCACAGGAGGCTCCATCTGAATTTGAGGAGAAACTTCTTTCCTGTGAGGTGCCAGAGCCTGGCCCAGGCTGCCCAGAGAGGCCGTGGAGTCTCCTTCTCTGGAGACATTCAAACCCGCCTGGACACGATCCTGTGTGATCTGCTCTGGTGACCCTGCGTGAGCAGGTGGGTTGGACTGGGTGATCTCCAGAGGTCCCTTCAACCCCAACCAGTCTGAGATTCTGTGAAAATGGGAATGGTCCAGAGCACTGCAGCCTAGCGAACAGCACCCCAGAAGTCACTGCGCTGCATGTCCATGCAAGGTAGAGATTGACTCTTCCAATAGTTAAGCCAAAGAGGTACTGTACCAAAAATAAGATAACTTCTAGAAATTGTAATACAGCTTCAGCCTACCAGGAAAAGCCAGGCTCATAGTGAAATCACGCACTTAATGGGACCCTAAAAATAGTCAACCTATGCAAAAATAGCTGCTACTGCTCATGAACTGCCTGTCCGGCATCCCCAGGGCAACAGGGAACTCCATAAGCAACCTCACCGCTGGAAGTCACCTAAATACCCTGATGTACTCCCTTTTTGGTGCTGTCTCTGCCCCACGGTCCCTCCCCATCTGACCAGCTCTTTCAGCTGATGCTGAGGCGGGCCAGGATGGGGAGTGGGGTCAGGACCAGCTCCGTCCCCAGGAACCCACCGCAGGGAGAGAACGCGGCCTGAGTGCTCACTGCACGAAATGTGAGGTCAACCGTCCAAGCGGACAGGCTGGAAGGAGGAAAGGACAAAAGCTGTTCAACGTGGCAAGACGACAACTGCTGAGAAACAGAAAGTACCTGGAGAATGAAAAAAGGGAAATGATGGATATACAAATTTTTCAGCCTTTGCTGTGAATAGCTATTTTCATCCTACAGCGCGGATAGCCGCCCTTCCTTCATTAATATTATTTGCATTATTCACTCCCAGGTCCAAATTGAGTCTTGAGTCCTTGTGTGTATTTCTACTCCTTTCAACCTGCCTTTTTTCTCCAAGTAAATGCTTGTGAGAGCTCTCTCAGCTACCTTGTTTCCTCAAAATTAAGACCTATCCTGAAAATAAGCCCTAGCATGATTAGTCAGGATTTTTGAGGATGCTCGAAATACAAGCCCTAGTCCAAAAATAAGCCCTAGTTACAGTCCATAAAAAAAAGTAAATTTAAGTAGTGTCCAGGCAGCTACACACGTAAAAAAGTAAGCAGCTTTGGGAGCAAAAATTGTATAAGACCCTGTCTCATTTTGGGGGAAATAGGGTATATCTAGAAAGACATAATATGAACGAGGAGCAGCTGAGCCAGTTCTACAGACTTCACAGCCTCATCCATCTTCCCCTCACCTGTGTTTTGTTCCATCCTTTCATTTTAACAGGCAAGTCTATGGATTTTTTTTTTTTTTAATGAAATAAAATACTCAGCTTCGCAATATTTTCCTTAGAATGTTTACTTTAATTTTGGTTTCCCTGCCTAATCTTTCTCACAAAGCAGTATGCGTTTCTAAATCCTCCAAGCAAAATAATTACAAAGATAATCCAGCTGAGTGTAATCAAACTGCAGGGTTCTTTATTTTCCTGGCCTTTTAATTTAATTTCACATCCTGTGGTCTTGGAGAAATATTAGGATTATAGCATCTTGATATTGTTTAGGTTATGGGCCTGTAAAAATAAGGAGCAACAGATTCTCTTCTTACTGCCACACAGAAAACTCATATATAATAGCACATAGAATATTTTTTAAATAGAGATCCAGGGAAAGATCTCATAGATGAGCACAAGTTAGATCCTTATTTCATTGACAAAAAAAAGCATGGAAGGGTAGTATTTCCTATCCAGCTGTAAAGGAAGAGGAACCCTTGTTTATCTTGTTGGTTTTGACTAACATTTTAAAGATAGTAACTGTTTGGATAAAATAATTTGCTTTTAAACTTTTTTAATGCACTGATATGGGTCCTGATGTGATTTCGTGCATATTTTAGCCATGGAAAAAATCCCATTGAGGTTAGCACCACTACTTGCACTTAAATTAAAGCTTCAGTAGCTCTCTTTGGATCAATACAAACCAGAAGTCACTCAGAGTAACACCAGCGTAAAAATAGCATAGGAGAAGAATCAGCTACGTGCCTAAACACAAAGTCAGCCAAGCAACAGAAATATAACTTCTGTCTCTGCACATGCAGCAGGGACCCTGCTACACCCCAGCGGCCAGCGTGGGGCTTTATGAGAATCAGAGCACGTCTGGATTCATAAATCCAAATATGCGATCGGGGCTTCAGACCCTTCACTGCAAGCAAAGTCCTCAGTGGGATGTCCATCTCTTGAGTTGGGAAAGAGAGATTGTCAGCAGATCAAAGGGAGCTCATCTGTTAAGAAGTAAGACTGAAATGATGCAGGGGTGCTTTCCACCCCACCCCAGTAGTAACTCATGGTACTCACCACAGGTGTAAAGGAAAAGAAGCAGCAAGATCAGCCACCCAACTGGTATAACATACCCCCAGGGCCTAGAAACAGCAAAGTCAGAGCTGTCCCATTCCTCTTGAGCTGCTGCTTCTCCATTGCCTTCAAAATGGGGCAGCGCACACCCATCCACCAGCTTGCTGGTGACAAAGGTGGGACACTCATGGTAGGACCCATCTCAGGGCAAGACTGTGGTTGAAGTTTTCATTCTGGAGCTATTTACCACAAAGACGTGCGTTAGTTTGGTCCCAGCGCTGCTGGCCTGGTAACACTCTCCGTAGAGCATCCCTAGAACCACCTCTTTCAGGCATTTTTGCCTGAGTTATCTCAATATTCTTAATGAACACAAAAAGCTAGATACAGTCACAAAATTATTCTTATGTCTTGTATAAATGCTGAAAATCCTTTTCTGAGTGGACAATTTCAGCACCACTAAGTTAAAACCTTCTCACAAAAATTATATATTGGTATTAAACACAGGCAATCTCTTCCCAGATTTATGATTTTGCACTGGAGGAAAGCAAGCACATGAGATTAATGGAGCAGAGGTAAGTAGCTCTATTCAAACCTCCACAGTTAACATTTGATCTAGAAGTTTTACCAGCTAATAGCCTCTACATTTTAATAACCTGAGAGACCATCACAGCTCAGTACTAAATTTTTGTTAAGTGCCTACAAACCCAACAAGCTAGAGAGCAACTAGGGTATAAAAATCAGAGTTCCACAGCAACACCACATATGGAAGAGCATAGCCCTGTCTCTTCGGTACAGAGGTTTGGGTGGAAGAGCTCTTGGTTTCTCCAGTGTTGCCACCTCCCAAGACTTGATGGCCATGATTAGAAACTGGTGATGAGGACCACAGAGAGAAGGCCAGAAGAACAGAATGCCCACCAATGGCACAGCTACAGTGGCCCTAACTTGCTGTGCATCGGCTCTGCTATATCAAAAAAAATCAAAACACAACACACAGAAAGGAACTTCAGGCCAATTCTACACACACAGCCACACTTGCTCTAAGCCAGGCATGGCTACAGAAATAAGGTCCTTCTGTAAAAGGAGATCTTGAAGTCATTCAGACTTCCACATTCTTTTCAAAAAGGCCTGAAGAATTCCAATTTCCAATTTTCCTCCATTAGAATATAATGAAATATTGTGGACTCTTTGGGATCTCTCTTTTTCCAAAAAAAAAAAGTGGTTACAGGCTTGAAAAGGGATTTTATTTTCTTAAAGTACTGCTCAAAAGCACTCTGTTGCATCTGAACTAAAGGCTGATTCCATTCTTGGAATATTTTTTCAAGCTGTTGCAGTGGTGAGAGCTCCTCTTCAAAAAGAAAACTAGACTGAGTCACTGCATGCAAGCTTTCTCTGCTTATAAAGACAACATTTTCCTCACAAAGTACTTTGTTTTTATATCATGGGATAGAGGACAAGACCTTAGATTCTGTATTCAAAAGCACCAGTTAATGAAGTTGCTAAAGTTCAGTTGCAATAATCATATTCTCCATGGGGTTTTGGCTGTCACTATAGTCACCTTCTTTCCTTCAAAATATGCTTTTCATTGTTCTACTGCCCTTTTTCCAATTGCTCTGCAGCCAAGTTCTTGGAAAGCAATCACGCTTCTTCTTTAGGATTTATGACTAGTCTTTTGCCAACAAGGACATGCACAAATCTCTCCTGTGATCATCCTGCAAAAGCAAGCTAAAAATACAACAATTTGTGAACGGGCACATTTTGCATGTTATATAGCATCAGTGTGCACTGAGAAAACTCTGAGATATATAAAAGAAGCTCATCCTTTTTGGCTGGGCTGATCAAAGGCTGTGCTTGCAGCCCATAAATAAGTTTATTTTAGAATGAGAGTCTACCTAAAAAGGAAAAAAAAAAAAAAAAAGCATTTATATTTTGTTTTAGCGGTTGAAGGGTTTCTTTTCCATTTTACCAGGTTTACATGGTAAACTTCGCACTTTAGAAACTCCAGATCTGAGAATAACAATAGTTTATCTTCCAAACTGGCTGCTTTAAAACTAGTAACTGCGATGATTAATTTAGTTATTGCTAAAACTTTAAACTGGTGGGAATTGTCTGTCTGCCTGTACAAATTTGTAAAGGATTTTGCAATTTCAGAGTCAAATTGTATTTAGGTTTTTAGTGTGTTTCAGGAAGCTCCTGAGCAGAAGCTGCAGGTAACACGAGGGAAGGCTGATGTTATGGCTGGGAAGGGATCATGGTGAAGAGTATCCAGGTATCCACCGTATCCCGGCCATGCCTATCTGACCATGATGTTAGTATGAAAAATAAACATGATGTTTAATCATCAGCCTCTCTCAAAACTTGGCTTTTATCAGGCTGCTGCTTCTGCCGGGCAGGGGTAGATTCATGACTCTGTGGATGTTTTAGAGCCTCGCTGGGTTGGGGCTGTTAAAAGTTCCTCTGAAATGCTGGGAGACTCAGTCCTTGGTCTCTCCTGGACCCTTTGGTTCTGCCAAACAACCTGAAACTGGGAAAATGAACCAGGATTCCCTCACCAGCCAGATTCGCTGCTGGTGGATCTCCATCCCTGATGGTTCTGGGGTTCAGACATGACTGCTGAGACCCAGAAAACAAGAAGAATAATGAAGAGATCCAGATAAATGTTTCACCACCTCGTAATCTGGGACTTTTACTCAACCTGAAATGATTGCAACTGTTATTATTTGGCTTTTCTCTTTATGATTCTTATCTTTCTTGTCTTCCCTGCTCTGCTTATTCTTTTCCCCAGGCAATACAAGATGGTCTCAAATACCTAATTTGGTTTCTATAATGAAACCAGATGTATTTTCTATTCAGTCCTAAAAGGGACTAGTGATTTGTGAAATGGGATTTTGCATGTGAGAAATGAGAAATGATAATTGAAGAAACAGCATAAATTTGTTCCTAATACATTACAAACAAACTTTCAAATGCAATAAAACTCCATTTTTTACATGTTTGCACTGGTAGATTTCTGAGTGTAACAAGTAACTTACGTGTAATTTTGTATCAAAAGCTTCATAGTCTGGAAAAAAAGACTTCCTGAAATTTCTTCTCCATTCAAAATCATTCAGTGAAATATATTTATGTATGTGAACTGCCTTTACTCTTTTTGTTGCTCTAATGAGATTACTCATTAATCACGTGGCATCAGGGTGTGCTTCTCATTGTGATCATCACTATTCAAGTGCAAGTATTTGTATAACAGTTATAAAACTTGTTTCCTGGTATTTCCACTAAAAAATTCACTTTGCACCGGGGGTTGCTTTAGTACAACTTAGTCACAAACGAACTCACACAAGGGACCACAGAAAAACCACTAGCAAGGCCAACGCAAATGAGTTGCAAAATTTAAACCAATATTTGCTAGAAAATGTTTGTGGTGGTCACTCAGCCCTACTTCAGAGTCCCTGACAAAAGTCCTCACCCTTGGACTTAAAGTTGCAGGTCTGCCTAAACCTCCCTTTGAAACACATCTGAAATTTCCCTTTTGCGGCTGATACTGGGTTTGCATCCTCTGGTTTTACTAATGTCTACAAAGTGGATCCCATCGTTTGCTTTCTTCTGCCATTAAGTACCACATTGCAAGCACCAACCACCATGTAACTGAGCTAAAGTAGCTTTACTTTTGACTTAACAAGTGGAAACACACATGCACGTACTTGGCTTTGCCTACACGTTCACCCAACTAAATCTATTCATGGGGCCTTCAGGACCTGGAACAAACTTATTGTTAGATACCATAATCCTCAATATATTAATTTGTTTTTACTCTTGGTCTTCCATACACTGTTTGTCCTCTTCACCTGCAATGACATTCACCTGCATTACTCCCTGCAAATCTTAAAAACACTTCTCACAGCAGCTTGCGATGGTAACTGAAAGCACTGAAGGGTGCACAATACAGATGTAACACTTGTGGCTATGATGTCAGGTACATAACTTGCCCTTTATTCTTAATGTCAAGATATTTTACATCCCCTCCAAAAAAAGCTTTAAGAATAAAAAACATCAGGCCTCAAAAAAAAAAAAGTTGTTGGAGCTTCATATATGGTTAAAAGAAAAGTTGGAATATAGTTTGGAGTAAATCTTCATTAAGTTCTGCCATTTGGATTATAGCTAACAGCTTCTTTAACACAACTTTGACACAATAAAAGAACAGTACTGTTACTATCTTACTGAAGATGGTAGAAAAAGACTGTAAAACTGAGTGCCACATCTAAAATTACTTGCAAAATATTGGCTCTCTGAAAACATCACACAATAACTGTAATTAATACCAGCCCTTTAAAGTACTCCTCAAGTCTACTGCAATCTTAAACCAGTACTGTGTTGCTGGTTGCATCCTAAACAATGTTAAAAATGACAACAGAAAAGAAAAATTCCCCATCAGAAGTAAGAAATCTATAATCCACTGATCTGCTGAATGGAATAACACCTTTGCCCTTATTATTTATAGAGCTTTTTTGGGAGGATCTCAGGACTTTACTCTTTAGCTCAGCCTCACAAGTTCAATAGCCCATGAGTTATATAAACATCATTTTACTATCTGAACTATTTTCCCAGCAAAAAGGTCATTCCAGGGGAGGACTATTTGAATGACTTCTTTTGCAAAACTAATATTGCTTTACTCGTAGTCATGTAGCTTCAGAGTGACCAAAGCTGAAGTCCACCCGAGCAGACCCGGCCTCGCCAGCTGGCAGCTCCAGCACTTCAGAGAACAGAAGAAAAAAGGCTGCAGGTTGTACTGCACCTAAAAACGTCTAGCAAGTATTTTCACGGAACACAAGTTCGAATAAAGGCTTGGAAAATGTTCTTCTTTTAAGCAGGAAGCGAGTAAATAAATACATATATAAAACCGGGTTGCAACCAGCAGAAAAAGATCACGTCTTGACAGGGATGCTGCAAACCGGGAGACGTGTTGCTCGTCCTCCAGCCGGGGGATGCTCCGGGACCTCCGCGGGGAGCCAGGGCAAGCTCCGCGCCCGCGGAACGCTCTCCTCCCTCGGGCACAGAGAGGGAACCACGTCCGCTACCGAATGGAGGGGGAAAAAAAGCTCTGGGGGCCCGATCTGCTGGCGGTGCCGGGGTTCGGCTTTGCGGGTCCTTGGGGGCGGGAGAGAAGATGGTCCAGAGCGGGCTTTTAAGGCGCACCGAGCGGCGGCTGCTTCGTGCGGGCGCCACCGGCATCTCCCAGAGCATCCAGCTGCACGGCCGCCCGAGCGGGGCTCGCCAGGGCATCCCCGGGCTGAGCCCCCGGCCCCTCTGCCCGGCTCCGGCTGGGGACAAACATCCTCTCAACAATGGGCATGTTTGCAGCAACATGATATCACCTAATAACGCCGAATAAGGCAATGACTGTACGCTGAAGCGATACGACCCTGCCGCTCTCACCACACGGCGCGGAAAGCTATTTGCAGATTTGCTAAGCCCTTTTGAATGAATGCATCTGCAGCTGACCTTTAACAATAGACGCTGAAATAGCACAATCTGTGGGACCAGGTTTGAGGGGGGGGGGCGGGGGGAGACGGGAAGAGGGAAGGAAGAAATGGGTGAATATCGTAATCTCTGCAATCTCATTCACTTCCTTTCCCAAACCTCCGCGCACAGGGAAAAAGCGATATTTTCCCTATAACCAGGGCTCTATCTCAAGCCGTTTCCAATGCCAGGTCGGCCACATGGCACCCCAAAAGCCGCCGCCGGCGGGACCGGCGCGCAGCCCCGCTGGGCATCGCTCCGCGGAGGGGCGACTGCGACAAGGATGCTCCAGCCCCCCGCTCTCCTCCCCTCCCCTCCCGCCGCTCTCTCACCTTCCCTGGCTTTCAACAAGACGGTGTTGGCAACGATGTTTTCCAGCTCCATTGACGAGCTCGGGCAGCGTCGGCAGCAGCGGCACTGCAGCAGGACGTCACTCCCGAGGTGCGGAGCCTCCGGGCGACCACCCGCCTCCTGCCCCTAGCGCGGTGTCCCCCCGTGCATGATCTCCGCCTTCCTCCCTTCTCCCCCGGGCGGAGGCGGCGCTCCCCGCGCTATCTGCTCCCGCGGCGCCTCGCCCCGCTACTCCATCCTCCGCCCCGCGGGCTCCCCGCTGGTTTGAGGGCTCGGGCGCTCCTGTCTCCCTCCCCCGGGGGTGTGGCACCGCGGAGCGGCCCCGCAGCCCCGCGCAGGCGCCATCCCCGCCGCCGGCTCCGCGGGGCCGGGCACGCCGGGACGTGTAGTTCTGGGGCGGTCCCGCCGCACCTGGCGCTGACCCCGCGGCCACGCAGTGTCCCTGCGGAGGAAGCCCGCGGACACGGGCCGGACGGAGCGTCCCGGGCGGCGGGGCGGGGAGCGCGGGGGAGGCCGCGGGGCGATGCGCGGAGCGGGGCGCGGGGTTCCCAGCGGCGGCGCAGCCCTGGTGCCGGGCGCCACCCCGCGTCGGCGGCCCCAGCCAGGGCAGGGGCTCCCCTGCCCGGGGCTCCCCAGAACTCCCCTGCCCGGGGCTCCCCAGAACTCCCCTGCCCAGGGCACGGAGGGTCTCGGTGCTCGCCCACGCCTCCCAGGTGCTCACACCCGAGCGAAAGAGGCCCCGACAACCGACTGCTCCATCCTCTGCTATGCGATGCACACCCCGGGGTCGAGTTACGGGCTTCTCGACTTTGTGGAGATCTTAGAAGTCCCCCAAAGAAGCACCCTAGGGAATCCCGTCTTCTCTGTCACACTTTTTTTGTTGTTGTTGTTTTTACACTGTTGTATGAGACAGCAGCCACTTGTGGAAAATTTGTGAATTTTAAGGGCTATGGTACAACATAAATTCTCTTCTGTCTGTATAGGACAGATGCTCATGTCAGCATGATTCTGATTTTCCTAGCAACAGAGGAGATAGATTCAGGAGGTCAAGCAAAGAAAGAGGAATAAAACCGAGCCGTTACTCTCACTAACACTCTTCCCCCATCTGTGTTTGCATTGATTAAATCCAGGTGAAGCAAATCAAATTAGCATGCACCTTCTTGTCAGTGGAGTATAGACACTACTTTTTCCTTCTTCTTTTAATTGTACCGATCATATTTAGTTCTACAGCCAGGCAGAAATTACTTGCAATACCAGGACTTGCAGACTGCTTAGAACACTTTTTCTGAACATAAGAAATAAATGAGAAACGCATTTAATTAATAATACCTTGGGCATTAGGATAAAATACCTATAATAAAGGCCTTTTATACCAAATTAAGTGTCAAAGGTTAGAATTTTCATAGAATCATTTCAATTGGAAGAGACCCTCAGGATCATCAAGTCCAACCATAACCTAACTCTAGCACTAAACCATGTCACTAAGAACCTCATTTAAATGCCTTTTAAACCACTAATTTTGAACATTATTGTGCATAGCAGGTGGCACTGCTATGTACAATCTTCCATGTCCTTTTTCCTATTGCCTGAGAAAATGTTCAGCGTCCAGAAGACGTGCCATGTTGCTGTTACTTTCTTTGTAATGGCAAGTTCCATATAGCAGCAGTTGTGTCTGTAAGTACCGGAAGATTTTTCTCTGATTAAATAATTCTTAAGGGAAAAATTGCTTCCTGGAAACCAGAGCCTTAGCACAGAGATGAGGCTTCTCAGGAGTGTCTGCCCTACTTGTTGTTTGACCACTTCAGTGCAAGGACTCACTTCTGAACAGAGCAAATTATGCTCAGGTTATAAGTGCATTTCACGTCCCTGTCCAGCCTCCCACTAATGGTCATCACAAGGGCAACACCAGCACCACAACATACAGGGATGATGTTGGAAGACAGAGTTACACCTTTTACATATGTTTTTAATGCTACAAGCAACGCTTCTCTCCAACGGAAATAGGAACATGGGTGCCTTAGTCCCCGTTTTGTGTAGCTGCAAGCTCAACGTCTGCTGGCACCAGTGGGTGTCAGTAGGTTTGCTGCATCCCATACCAAGCTGTCCAGTGGGGAGGGATTTACTTTCCTGGGACACTCCACACTGAGTATTGACCGTGTTTGGTGTGTAACTTTTATACAGGTGCCTGAATAAAGATCTTTAAGATCTTGAGATGCACTTGGAAATCACCACGTGCACCAGATGGCTCTACTGCTCCTCTTTTATTGAATATTTATATGTATATGTACATCTACATACGCGAGTCATAGGCACAGACGGTCATCTGCAGTGTCCCCCTGGGACAGAAGCATGACTCCAGCAGGCTGATGTTGTTCTGTATACTCTGTGAATGCTTATGTAGTTCTTGAAAGGGTAAGCAGATTTATCGAAACAGAACAGATCTATATGGTGTTTGTAAATCCCATGGAGCTACCTAGTGTTCGTGAACGGTGCATCTCTGAAGCACTTCACGTTCTCGGCAGCCAAAGGCAGAGTTACACAGTCCCTTCGGAAACAGCAATCAAACAGAGCGTTGTGCTGCTGCCAGAGTGGTTATTTCAACTAAGCTGTTTGACTTTGCATTGAAGGGGACAAGGAGCAGTCGCATAATGTAAACACGGCTGAGTGCAGGGACTGGAAAGCTGAGCTCTGCCATCAGACCGCTGAGATTCTGCAACATTCTTCATGTTTACCAGTAATAACGGAGTGCGTTTTCTTAACGATTCTTACATCATTTAACAAAATCAAACTTGTTTCCAATAAATCTGAGTCAGTGTGGTGCCCTAGGAGGTGTGTTCACTAGCACAATGTCTATTTTGAAAAACAAAACCAAGATAATTAGTCCTCACTGCATCTCTCTTTTCTACTACAGTCTTTTAAGCCTGAATATACCACTGTCACGTGACAAGGGTCTGCTTCAGCACAGGCCTCAGATGGATGGTCCCTTCCATGGACATGGCTCCCCAGGGACTGCCAGAGCAAGTGCCACTGCACAGACTGACTTGTCCTAAAGCCCATCAGCTGGTCTTTGCAAAACCCACTGCAGCGTCTGGAGTCTTACCTCATGACTTCTTCCCAGCTGTCAGGATCTTCAGGTTTGTGTCACCTGGAAGACCTGGTTCACAAAAACAACAAAAAATAAATATATTAGGAACAGGTAGATTTTTTTATACCCATTTTTCTCTTGTGATGACAAAGTCCTTTTGATTTCAAGGTATATCCACCCCTGATTAAATGGAGCAGTCAGGTTTTCTGTGAGTAAGGGAGAAAGAGGAGACCTGTAAGTCTGTTTCCCTACTTATTCTATTCACTCTTGTAAACTCTGGTGCTGAAATACTCAAGCAAAGACAGGGTGGCAGGGAAAGAACATAGGTCTTTTTTGCTGTCCTAAAGATTCTGATCCAGTGCTTGCTGGGAGAAAAGGGAAAATTTAGTCTGAATCATATGCAGAAATAGCCAATTTTGGAAGGAAATAAACAAAAAATGAGAGGTTACATAAAAAACCCCCAACCAGTTAAACTCTGAAAAATGTGCTTTCTAAGGTGCTTGATGTGTTTGGTTGTTTTGCTTTCAAGCAAAACATCTTCATCCAAAGGCATTCAGGAAAGATCTAGAAAAAAAAGACACCTTTTAGAGTGCTGAACACCAGGACAAAGCAGGGCTGGCAGCCATCTTTCCTTGGTGGGGAAAGGGCGGTTTGTAAATGAAACGCCAACGCCGTGCGAGACCCAAACACATCAGCGCAATAAGAATAGGAAAGCAGCAGGGCAGAGTGTGATATTCTGAGCCGCTCGCAGGGATGAGTCATCGGCAGGGTGGGCGCAGGCAGCTCCAGCCAGAAGCACAGCAGCAACACACCCAGTTTGATGCTGCCACCACAGAAAAACCACTTGGCCTCTGCACAACCTGCTTGAAACGTCATGATAAGACCCCCCAGTGAATCAGATGTCAAAAAGGCGCTTTTCTTTTGCCTATACTTATCAATTGGAAACACACCTTAACGGCGGCTATCTCCTTGATCCATGTTACAATATGCAATTAATGCAGTAAAACCTGTTCATTATAGCTTTAAGCTGGATTGCGTTCAGAATGGCTTCTGAAACTTATTCCTACAAAACCGGCACATTCTTTTGCCTCCTGCTGAGGTTCAGGATCAGCAGGTGGGAGCACACAGGCCTCTGAAAAGCTTTTGCAGGCAGCTGTAACCTTTTACAGAGCGCCCTGCATAAGGACAGAGGCTGCCATCTACCAACAGCCGTGGGGTGATGCACCGTGTTGTCTAAACGGAGCTATTTGCTTTGGTTTAGATAAAAATGGTTATGCTTCTGTTGTTTCTTTCCATTTCTAAACCTTTTCTTCAGTTATCTATTTCCTCAAGGTAGAGGACAAATTATTGTTACAGCATTTGAGCACATGGAATAAAATAACCTTCTAGAAGATAAGCAGATTTTGTTTTTTAAACAACCAGATGTACGCATACCACATTGTGCACAGAGTCTGCCATTTGACGACCCACAGCAGCCAGAGATCTGATTTGGGATTTGCTTTCCCCTTTCATCAAGTTTAGGGAGAAGCAGCTACTTTTTCGCTAATACTTTGTTGTGCTAATGCTAATTTTTCAAAGAGCTCTTTGAAAACTAACTCTCACAAAACAATGATAACAACACACAAGCGTTACCTACCAGTTTGTATCAACAGAGCTCGAAGTTTTTCACCAGAAAGGCATATTTAATTATTCCTAATAGGAAAAAAAGAGGCACGAAGTGAGAACAGGCAGGTAAGTATCCTAAACAAAAAACCAATTTGCATCTCCCATCATCCGCTCAAGTACCTTATCCACTGCACCTTGTAACAACACAAATGTCTCCCTAAATCCTGGTGAAGTCCCTGGAGAGTCCTTCACCAACTTCAGATTTCCCAATATGAATCAGGCTTAAAGACTCTAAAGGCCCGTGGGAGACAGCAAAGTAGACAACCAACAAGACTAGGAGAAAGATGTGTATATGCTACCACTTAGTAGATCTGTTTTGAACTTTGGATGGCAAGAAGAACCTAGTTTAGCAGCTGTTCCAGCCTGTGCGAGAGCCAGAGCTGAGCAAAAAAGGAACAACTCCTTTGCCAGGTGTATTCTGGCAGGTACATTATCCATCTTCAAATTGTAGGGATGTTCAGTAAAAAGCAAAATGGAAAACAAAGCCCCTGTCAAATGGCAGTAGTTCAAGCTCTTGCCAGAAGTCCGAGAAGCTGAATTAAGCCGCCTTCATAACAAAGCATGAGCAATATTTCCCCACCTGCAAGCCAAGTGTTTAAACAAATACAACTTTCCAGGGAGGGGGGAAGGACGTCGGTTTAGAATACATCAACTTAGAAGTTGTAAATAATCACCTGTGGGTGAGACAACCATCCTGAGGAAATCCCAATGACAGCCCTTTCCTTGCTGCCACAATGCAGCTCCCACAGCTGAGGGGAAGGAGCCGCTGTGGCCCAGCTGGCACCTGGGGCACGTTTGCTGCTGTGGGGACTCTGTTCGAGGGGATGTGCTGGGCTGGCAGGTGCAAGTGTAGACCTGCTGGTCTGCTCTGTCCTTCAGAATCGGCCCAGGGAACGGCTGACGTGCCTTTGCTGCTCTTCACTGACAGTCACTGCTCTGCGGGTGTCCTGGGCTCCGCTCAGCTCTCGCCGCTCGCCTGGCACCCTCAGCAGCGGCACCAGGACCTGCCGACCTCCACTGCAGACACATCTCTCAACAACCTTCCCTCTCCATCTCCCACGGCTGCAGGCTACAGTACAGCTCACCCACACTGTGTCCAACGTCTTCTCTAACACAAAAAGAGTTTACTCGCTTCCACTTTTAGGCTCCGAGGGGTTTTTTAAGCAAGAATGCCCCTAACTTTTAGGTAACAGACATGCAAATAAGGCGAGTAGCTCAGCCAGCCAGCTCTCCTCACCCAGCCTGTGGCCTTCCCAGCAGAGTCTCCATCCGGCCAGCACTTTCAAGCAGCACTGGTTCATCATCAGGAGTCAAAACTGAACTTTTCTCTCTCACACAGCTTCAGGTTTCCCTTCACGAAGCGCTATGAGGAGCAAAGGGTACATAAGGTGCCTTAACTCCAAATCTGCCAGATCAGCGACCCAGCACGGCACTTGCATGTGCTTATGCACACATGCTCCAGTGCACATGCAGAGCTTGTTAGAGGGTGTTACGCCTGAAGTGAACAGCTTCAAAAGCAGTAGTGATGTCTGTTTGAAGTCAAGGAAATCAGCGGGTGCAGGAAGCAGTCAGACCCCGCTGTTGGACCCCATACTGCGGTATCTCTATCCTTTAGTGTCCGCATTTTCTTCCCCCTCGTCCCACCTTGACTATACAGTTTGCACCCTTGTACAGGACTCCTCTTTCTTCATCATCTCCTTTTGGGGATCTCCATCACCATCATCATCACACAGCCCAGCCAGCAATCCACTACCTCTGTGCACACATAATGTTATTCTGGCAGTTCTGCTGGGCACTACAGTTTTTGAGATTATCAGAGCCACATTTCCATCTCTCATTGGCTACATTTGGACTAATAAATTCAGGAGTTCCACAGAAAGGTACCAGAGAGTGAAACTGGTGATGATGTTAAATCACAGAATCCCAGACTGGTTGGGGTTGAAGGGGCCTCTGGAGATCACCCAGTCCAACCCACCTGCTCACGCAGGGTCACCAGAGCAGATCACACAGGATCGTGTCCAGGCGGGTTTGAATGTCTCCAGAGGAGACTCCACAGCCTCTCTGGGCAGCCTGGGCCAGGCTCTGGCACCTCACAGGAAAGAAGTTTCTCCTCATGTTCAGATGGAACCTCCTGTGCTTCAGTCTGTGCCCGTTGCCCCTCATCCTGTCCCTGGGCACCACTGAACAGAGTCTGGTCCATCCTCTTGACACCCACCCTGAGGTATTTATAAGCACTGATGAGATCCCTCTCAGCATCTCTTCTCCAGGCTGAACAGCCCCAGCTCTCTCAGTCTCAATTATTATTAAAAAAACTATAATCTGAGCGAGTTCCATAACGCCAGAGCCAAGGGCATTAGAAAAATTTGTATCTGGAAGGTTTCCGAGCACAAGCCACCCTGTTCGCTCCATTTCAGCCTGTGTCACCACACACCAAAACCGGGTCCCACCGCCTAACCCGCCAGCGGGAACCCGCAGCACACACAGCAACCGGCGGGCAGGGCCGGGGGGCACGGCCGGCCCTGGGACACGTCCCGCCCGGCTGCGCTCCCCGCTGGGCGGGCCCGGGCCGGCCCGTCCCCCCGCCCCGCAGGCCCGCCCCGGTCAAGATGGCTGCCGCGCTGGGAAGGCTCCTGCGGAGCGTGGTGAGTGAGCGCCCGACTTCCCCGGCCGCGCCGCGGCCCCCGCCATGGCGGCTCTGACTGTCCGTGTCCCCCCGCAGGTGCCCGCTGTCGGGAGGAGGCTGACGGCGCAGCCCCTGCCCTGCGCCCGCCGACAGCTCAGCCTGGGTAAGTGCGGGGAGGGCGGCGGGAACGCAGACACATGCAGCCCCACGGGGGGAGGCGGCGGGAGCGGCCCCTGCGGCCTCTCGGCCCCGGCTGCCCGTGCGGCTGCGCCGGGGAGGAGGCGGCGGCGGCCCCGGGGCCCGGCCCGGCCCGGCCCGCAGCTCGTGTGTTCTGCCCGCAGGCTGCTCGCGGTTGGCCCCGGCGGTCACGCAACACGCCCCGTTCTTCAAGGGAACGGCCGTTGTTAACGGAGAGTTCAAGGAGCTGAGCCTGGATGACTTCAAGGGGAAATACCTGGTGCTCTTCTTCTACCCCCTGGACTTGTGAGTGCGGGTTTTCCCCTTTCATACGAGCCTCCTGCCTCGCTGAAGGTCATCAGAGCTGCTGCAGATCTTTGCTGCCTAAAGGAGATGGTTTTACCTTCTCTGGGCTGGTCCCGTCCAGCAGATGTATGTTTATAGAATTATAGAATCATTTTGGTTGGAAGAGACCCTCAGGATCATCGAGTCCAACCATAACCAAGCTCTAGCACTAAACCATGTCCCTGAGAACCTCATCTAAATGCCTTTTAAACCCCTCCAGGGATGGCGACTCCACCACTGCCCTGGGCAGCCTGTTCCAATGCCTGACAACCCTTTCCAGGAAGAATTTTTCCCTAATACCCAGTCTAAACCTCCGCTGGAACAACTTGAGGCCTTTTGCTCTCATCCTGTCACTTGCTACTTGGGAGAAGAGACCAACACCCTCTGTGTTCCAACCTCCTTTCAGGCAGTTGCAGACAGTGATAAATTATCCCCTCAGCTCCTGTTCTCCAGGCTGAACAGCCCCAGGTCCCTCAGCCGCTCCTCATCACTCTTGTGCTCCAGGCCGCTCACCAGCTTCGTCACCTCCTCTGCACTCTCTCTAGTGTTTCAATGTAGTGACAGGACTTGGGGGGAAATGGCCATTTTATGCTAAAGCAATGGGTCTGGAGAGCATCTTGCAGCTGCCAGGACTGCTTCAGGAGGCAGAGGTGGCCTTGCAAGGGTGGTTCTTCTCACAGTCAGACCCCGGGGCGCAGGCATTGCCTTGCAGTTGGGGTTCACCTTGGAGACTCTTTGCTTTTAAGCAGCAGAACTGCAGCAAGACAGCTCCAGAGCGAACTGTGGATAGGCTGGGCCTGCCCAGGAGGCTTCAATCATCAGGAGCATCCTGGGCAGTTCTGATGAAGTTTAGTGTATGTGGGCACGTGGAGGAGAATTTAACCTGTGGTTCCTTCTGTTATAGATTCCAAAAACTCTCTGTCTAGAGAGTGTCTAGCAGGGACAGTTTCTCCATGTCTGCAAAAAAAATCTGTTTAGAACTGGGAGTTGAAAACTCGTGTGCCAGCAAGGTGGCTACAGCCATTGCTTTGAACTGGCTGAAACTAATCTTGAGCAGGAAACATGGTTAAAATTATCAGGTTAAAGAAATGGTGCTACTGCTTTAGTGCCCAGAAACAGGCATAAGAGTATTTTCTAAACAACTCTCTGAAAAGATTGCAGAATCATTGCAGCCTGTTCTCTCTTCCCACCCAGCACCTTTGTCTGCCCAACAGAAATTGTGGCTTTCAGCAACAAAGCAAAGGAATTTCGTGATGTGAACTGTGAAGTTCTGGCAGTTTCTGTGGATTCTCATTTTTGTCATCTGGCCTGGATAAATACACCACGAAAGGTATGAATTGAGCGGTTGTTTGGGGCTTTCTCTGTTGGTTGTTTTCTTTTCACAGGAGCTCCTGAGCAGAAAAACTGCATAAACAATTGTGTGAACACTGATTTCAAGAAGTAGACTGCCTGTCGTGATATGCTATGGGATTAACTTCTACATTGGATGACATAATTCTGACCTCGGTCTTTGTTTTCTTTATCTTTTCCTTAAAGATTCGGGGCTTTTTTCATCTTTGATTTGCACTCGTGCTAGTCCTATAGGTTGCATCATAACCTTATACATTTTTCTTGAAAGGCAAATACTCAATATCCGTGTTACTGTCCTAAACTGATGGTTTCTGTGAATCATCACAGAAAATGAAGAGATGCTGTGTAGTCCTTACTGTTAATCAGTATCTAACGGTGGTGGCTTTGCAATGGAAGCAGAACAGCCAGTTTATCGGAGCACTTGTGTTATTGACTTTCACTTGCTGAAATGGTTCCTCTTCTGCAATACAAGCGGTGCTCCTCAGCTTTCTTCAGGGAAAGAAAGCGATGAAGGTGGCCTTTTACTGGAGAGGATCTTTGTTCAGATGTCTATAAAAATGCCCATTTTTGATCAGAGGCAGCACCTCGATACTGTGGTTAGTTGCAGAGAATGAGGAGCGTGGTAGGAAGGTGCAGAAGCTCCTGTGCCATCGAGCAGTGGTGCTCACAGAGTGGGCTGCTTCCAGGTGTGTGGCTTTGTTGCCGTTACACAGGGGAGGGAAGAGAGTTTCTTAGATTTAATACAGCTTGGCTGAACCTATTGAGAGAGTTTCATTTTCTGCATGCTTTGTTCAGAGCACTAAAATGTGATTATGGGCTGACTTCCGCGCTTTATGCGGAAGCTGCTTTGGCACTGCTCTGTGCACATGTAGCAAAACGCCCTGGAAAGGGCAGAAAGAATTCCAGGGTTGTGCGGACAGGACCTTGACACCCGGAGAAGCAAAAGCCTTGGTTTCTCTGACATCTGCACTCAAAGCTCCACGTGCAAGAACTCCATTGCAGATGAGCACTTGCAGGTCAGGGTCTGAGTGACTGAGATTGCACAATGAACCACTGATGATACCAGGAATAGAAAACCTAACAAACTCTGGGCTTGTTTCAAGGCTAGAGAGCTTATCTCTCTTGCAGTTCCAATATGTTGCAAAACTGAAATAAATCTTCATTGACTCTCCAAATAATAGTTAAATTGATTTGGGGAGGGGAAAAAAAATTCATATATGGACTAAATAGAGCAGCAGAACTTTGATGTACCTAGTGTGGCTGTCAGAAACCTTGTGTTGTCTGTTCATAGTATGCAGGTTTATTTTCCCTTCCCTCCCTACCATGTTAATCGTCTTTCATTTTGAACACTTAAACAGGGAGTAGAAATTTTTGTATTCAAAGCTCCTGCGTAGGGTACAAGGGGAATCTTTCTGAAGATTTATAACCGTTGTCAGAGGTAGCCTTTCACCACCAAAATAAGCAATTCTAAAATGCTCGGTGCAAAAGCAGGTTTCATGTTCCAAAGAAACCAAATGTTCCTGACTACTGTAAAAAAAGAAACAAACAAAACAAGCCAAACCAAACAACGCCAGACACGTAAGTGGTTCCTTTCATGGAGCAAACGTCATGAGTGTGTTTTGTTGTCAGTATAGCTTAAAGAGAACTGAATCCAAGGATGAAGGATAATCCTAAAATGTGTTTTGTAACAAAATGGAATCTTATTCTTTTCTCTAGAGCGGCGGTTTGGGCAAAATGAATATTCCAATTCTGTCAGACCTCACAAAACAAATCTCCCGTGATTACGGTGTGCTGCTAGAAGGACCCGGCATAGCGCTGAGGTGAGGCATGATTGCTGATAGCTCGGTTATGACACAACCCAGTCTAAACCAGTGTGAGCCATACTGTCTCCCCCTGCAGAGGAAACTGCACAGGGATCTAATGACAACTGTGAGGTGTCATTTTTTCTGCAGAACTTCTGGATCCCACCCTAGGAAAAGGGCGTGTGGCCGTTATGGCCATTGAGAATGGTTCTGGGCCTCTCTGAGAATGCACGCAGAGCAAAGCCAGCTGTTCTGATCCAAGTGACTGGGAGAACTCCGTGTCACTAAGGAAGACAAGAGTAGCATAGAAGAGCATTTTACAATTTATTTTTCAAAATTTGGGTCTGTCTTTAATTTTCCTTCCTTCTGAAGGGAGAAGAGACTGCCTTAACTTCCATGTGAGAAGTTTCTAAAGTGGTAGCCACTACAGTCAATCCCATAATTATCTAGGATTTTTTAAAAATGACACTTTTCCACCGTAGGAATACTTATTAAAAGCAAATAGCAGTCCCTGAGATCTATTGGACTGGGTAGGAGTCTTCTGGAGACCTTTGGTTCCTGATCTCTTTGGATCAGGAACTTCTGACATTTGTTGACAAATTAAGTTTATTAGTATGGTAAGGCTGGGACTTTGGTTTTCACAAATTGACATATTGTTCATATGCAACAGGATTTAATTTGGTAGCTTAATGCGTAAGCACCTCTTCACTCGGTACCTTTGGCTTTTCGTATCAAAAAGACATGGGAAGGATGTCAGCTATCAACTTGGAAATATAGGTGGAAATAGTTCTACATTTGTTATAAATCTGTGTCGATTTGATCACTGTGCTAACAAACAATATATGAAATGCTGCATTGCTACTCCTAACTCTGATATCTGCATCTAAGAATAATGACCTTGCTGAAACAGATGATCCACTTTCTTGTGTTTGCTCTTGGAACATCATTTGCATTCCCTGAACTCTTGCTGCATTACAGAGGTCTCTTCATCATCGATCCAAACGGGATCGTCAAGCACCTGAGTATCAATGACCTCCCCGTCGGTCGCAGTGTGGAGGAGACGCTCCGGTTGGTGAAAGCATTCCAGTTCGTGGAGACGCACGGAGAGGTTTGTCCGGCAAACTGGACTCCAGACTCCCCTACGGTGAGTGTCTGCTAAATAACACTCTTCTAAATATAGACACTGGCTTATTTTTGCACGTCTGAAGGGCTGAGAACCAGTTCAACGTGAGGTGCTTGACTGAACCTGTGCCTGTTGTCTAAATCTGAGGCTTTTATCGGTTGGACCAATTCAGTCGATTTGTATGATACTAAATGTGTGATTTCTGTGAAGAAAGTCAGCAATTTTCTTTTAGAAGACACAAATTGTATTTAAAACTCTAAATTTGACTTCTGCTCTCTACCAATTGTCTTCAGATACTTTACTTATATAATGACCTGCTTGATGTGTAGCAGGAAAAATGCATTGAATACTTTAGGAGCTTATCTTTTAGGAGCTTTCGTCTTTCAACCAAATGCAGAAACAACCTGTTGGTTTTTATCAAGTATGCATGTTTTTTTCCTAGTGTCAAATCTGCATTTTTGTAACCTTTGTTATAGCATATAATAACTAAGCTTTCTTTTCTTGACAGATCAAACCAAGCCCAGAAGGCTCTAAAGAATATTTTGAGAAAGTGAATAAATAAACACTGAAATATGTGGACAAGACTCCTAGTTACCATAAAATGAAGATATTAGGAAAGCAGCTGTGATTATTAAAAAAAAAAAATAATCAAAGTTCTTATTTTCTCATGTTTAAGAAGAAATTAAATGCTGAAATATTTACCGAGTCCCTTGTCTTGTTTTAAAAAGAAGGGTAAAAATGAAGGCTTTCCTCCCTGCCCCTTTTGCAACTTCGATGTCATGAATTTCCGTGACCCCTTGTCTTCTTCCCCAATACGACAGGTACACAAAATACAGTTGTCTTCACTGGGTTTTCTCCTTTCTTTGGCTCGCTTTGGGCCAGAAAGTGTCTCTTTTTTTCCTCACATGAAGAGCGAAATTCTGTAACAATGGGGGCAATACGGAAAATAGAATTTTGACACAGGGTTTGGCTTTGATTAATTTTGCACAGAAAAAGATGAATGTAACAAAAAATAAAAATCCCTCTTTTTGTGGGTAAATGCACTATAACTTGCAATGAATGTAAATATGTGCCCTTTTAATCCTGCGTATAGCCACAGGTACACCAGAGCATTGACAAGCATGGAGAAATTTCTGCTTGGGAGATGGCAAAAACTTGAACCCCTATAGCTGTACTTACTGGAGCTTTATGAGAATTCTATCACTGAAAGCCTTGCTTATTTGCTTGAATCTGTTGTACTGCTTGAAAACAATGTAGTATGTCTCTAGTTAAAATAATAAATCTTAACATTGGCTAGCAGTGGGTGTGTTGCTTTGCTTTTCTTTCACTTTTTCCCCCAAGATTCCTGTATTTTGAAGGAGTTAGGTGTGTTGCGTTGCCTTAGAAAGGACCTTCTGTAGCTTTGTTCACAGCCAGCAGATAACAGCTGGTGCTGCCGAAGGGGTGGATGTGTCCATACAATACTGAATGGGTTTGTATTTTTCATCTCTGCCCTTCTGAGCAGGGGAAAGGGCTTCAGGTGAACAGCAGCACGAGGGAACCACCTTGACAAAGTGGCTGTTCTGTCCTAAGGTGGCTTTGTAGCTGCTATCAACAGCTGTAATGTAAGGAAAGGATGAAAAAGTGAGCCTAATGTGCTGCTGCAGGCTTCAGTACTTGCAAATCTCTTTTCACTTCCAGCAGTTTAGTTCTGTTTGGGTTAAATCAACTAGTACACGTGCATTTTTTTTCCAATAAACCTGATCTCCTGGACCTATGATGTGTGAAGTGAAACCCCTGACCAGCTCACAGAATGACAGAATGTTAGGAACTGGAAGAGACCTTGAAAGATCATCTGGTCCAGTCCCCCTCAGTGATGCAAAGTAACAGCTTGGGGCAGCTGTTTGTGCGTGTGAAACCCCGGGCGGTGTCACATCTTTCACTTGACCGCGCCTTTCTCTCACCTCGGTCGCTTCGGGTCAATGTGGCGGGCGCGGGGGGTTTCTCTGCGGTCCCGCTCCCCGGGTGCCGCAGGGGGAACCTGCGGGAAGGGGAAAGGGCGATCGGGCCGTTCCCAACCACGATCCGCTCCGGGGGCTGCGACCCCCGCCGGCTGCCTCCCCGCTTCTCCGGGGCGGGGGCATGAAGCCTCACGGCCCGGGCGGGCGGATCCCGTAGCGGCGGCGCCGTGCCCGGGCGGAACGTGCAGCTGCCGGACCGCTCCCCGGCGGCTCCTTCCCGCCGCCGCGGCCCCATGGACGCCAACCTGCGGTTCTGGAGGACGGAGGGGCAGGTCGGCGAGCCGGAGGGGCTGAGGGGGGACAGAGCGGCTCGGGCGGGCTGCTTCCAAAATAACGCCTGAAACCTGTCTCCCGCAGTCTTTTTTCCAGAGGTTTCTTCTCTGGGCAGACGTCCTGGACCCGCTGCTGCTGCTGAAATCCTCCGTGAGTGCCGCGGGGGCTGGTGACAGGAGGGACGGGCCGTGCGGGGCTCGGGGACCGGGAGCGGACTCACCCCCTGGCCCGGGGCGGCGTCGGTCGCCTCAGATCCAGCGATTCGCGGCCACCCCGCTCCTGCTCCCAAACCTGCCCGGGGACACCAAAATTAGCGATGGGCTTGGGGGACTTTGCTGAAGTGTAAAATAATATCGTTGTGAGGCTCCTGAGGAAAATTAAAACACATTTATGAGGGAGCTGGGGGGAGAGCTTATCGCTGTCTGCAACTGCCTGGAAAGAGGTGGCATGGAGGGGGTTGGTCTGTTCTCCCAGGTAACAAGTGACGGGATGAGAGGAACTGGCCTCAAGTTGCACCAGGGAGGTTTACATTGGATATCAGGGAAAAATTCTTCCCGGAAAGAGTTGTTGGGCATTGGAACAGGCTGCCCAGGGCAGTGGTGGAGTCACCATCCCCGGAGGGGTTTAAAAGATGTATAGAAGAGGCTCTTAGGGACATGGGTTAGTGCTAGAGTTAGGTCATGGTTGGACTTGATGATCCTGAGGGTCTTTTCCAACTGAAATGATTCTATGATATATAAGAAACAGATATATATGCACATGTATTTCTATATGCAACTACATAAAACAAAAGGCTTTTCTAGGCACTACCATTTCAGCAATCCTGTTCAGGCTGTGGCTGCTCTGCCGAGGGTTTAATGAGCCCCGTTAAGAACCAGGAGGGTCCCAAATACAAGCGAGGCGGCGAGCAGCCGGCCATGCTGTTCCGAGCTGTGTCTGCTGCTGGAGGATGGACACACAGAGCTGACGCAGATTCGGGGAACACGGGTTTGCAGGACTGCACCCCTGGCACCCCAGATCCCTGCAGGCTAATCCACATACCCATCCTTGGGGTGCAGCTTCATCTGAAGCTCATGAAGCTCTTTGGTTCTCCTTCAAGTGTCTATATAGAAGGAATCCTCCCCTGAGAGGCAGCACACTTGAGTTTTAGGGCCTTTTTATACCAGAGAATGATTATTACTATTTTAACATTACTTATTAAACATGTGACACTAAACACATTGTTGGCCATGATGTCCAGCATCTAAATTTTGGGAAGTCATGACAGCAAACTTCTGTAGTTCCAATTCTGTATAGTTTTGTCAGGGATGATGGAGGAAAAAACGCAGCACGTTGTATGAGAGTCACCTGGTTGACTGGTATGTCAGGGGAATTTGGGTTTAATTATTTTGTTTTTAAGAGAAATCTCCATTAAAGAAAAAGAACACTTTCAAAACGTGCGTACGTTGCGTATTTCCTTGTCACTTGCAGCGTTAGTGTATGTGTGTATCTATCTATCTATCTGTAAATATTGTATGAATATATATCTCTACATATATTTACATGTACAAATAATAATTTAGTAAATAAAAAAATAGTAAATATACCTTATATACGTGTAAATGCCAACAAGAAAATTTTATAGTATGTGCAGGGATTAGTTCACACCTTC
Source organism: Columba livia (assembly GCF_036013475.1). Classification (NCBI taxonomy): domain Eukaryota; kingdom Metazoa; phylum Chordata; class Aves; order Columbiformes; family Columbidae; genus Columba; species Columba livia. The sequence goes on from NC_088607.1 coordinate 6,534,274, forward strand.
TTGAAACAGGATACACTGTTGCAAATAGAGATGTCCCTGTTGAAGAAAAGTCAAATCATCTCATAAATTCTCCTAAGAGAAGTGTGTTTTTTTGCAAACCATGAATAACTACATGAAGTTACAGTTTTATTCTCTTTACATGTATCTGTTTTGCGTAATTAACATTTCAAGACAAGTTTGAAGGCAGAGTGTAAGATGCAGAACTTGAACACACATTTGTGAAGATGCAGGAACATCTAGTGTTGTTATGACTAGTTTCTGGTAGTGCTAAAAGTCTGGTTTGGAATTTCATTTCAAAATAGTCATCTGGATGCCTGTGAGGATATCGGGTGGTTGCTTTGCCAGCACTCATGGGAAACTTTAAGTACAAGATTAACACTCTGATTTTAGTGAGGTATTTTATATGCTTGAACTTCCAGTGTATTTGTATGATGGGTTGAGGAATTGATACTTTAAGGGACCAAGGGAGCCTGAATAATTGAAAAGTTTCTATGATTGGGAATTGGTTGTGTGTCTAGTTGTGTTTTTGCTCTCAGTGCTCCGGTGTGAGACAGGTGCATTATTAGCCCGATATTCTAGTATTGTCTTATAACTGATACATTGCACTTCAGAATATTGAAACATGAGAATTTTTTTTCTGTTTGTTTGTTTGTCTAATATAGGATGAAATAAGAAGAACCAGGTTATTAATACAAAACAGTGGGAAGACCCCAAGTGAGCCCATACAGAATGATGAGGTATTTTGGAGAGCGGTTGGGTGTCTTTGTTCATGGCTGAAATAGCTGATATTAGTATAGGATCTCACAGACAGAATACTGAGGTTAAGATACAGAGATAACACAAGAAAAACTTGTTGCTACAGAGATTTTTCTAATACATAAATTTTGCATGAATTTATTTGAATCGCTACTGACTTTAATACTAAATTGCAGTATTATCCTGAAGAATGCTGGTTTATGTGTCATATAGCTGAGTTTAGACAATGCTCTCAGATCACTTTGGGAACCATTGCTCCACGCTTGTCTGTCCTCAGCTGGGATGATATAGATAGATATATAAATACGCAAAATGTTTAGTGAGCTCATTATGAATCTTAGATGTTGCATCACCACACAGAAGGCAGGTTGGTTGGGTTTCACATCCCATAATATGAGCAGTAGCAGTATTGGGTGGGAAACCTACTACCCTAAAGCCTTAGCATAAGTGTTTAGGCTTTTAGCCATATTTAAGTTGTTGGGGTTTTGTTTTAAAATGCCTACTAGCTTAATTTTTTAAAACTAACTTTCCGTTCTGTGGTAGCGTGTGCTTTGGTGCTGTTACACAGCACACGAGATGTACGTTCAACAAGGAGGATGAGGAGAGACATTTTAAGGGAAAAATAAGTGAAGAGTTGTGTACGTGTATAGCACTCCATACGAAAGTTATTGGGGAAAAAATACATTTAGAAAGAAAATTTTACACACTCTAATCTGAAACTTGATTACTAACCTGATTTTCAAATTGTTCAGACAAAAAAAGCCTTCCTGCTAAGCCTGGTAAGTTTACAAAATCTTTATTTTTTAATTTTTTCTTTCTTATTCAAGCATGGCAAAGGTGGTCTCATATGCCTTTTTTCTTTTAAGTCCAGTGTACATCCTGATTCAGACAAGATAATTCCTGTTTTGTTTAGAGCTCCAGGTAAGTTCCCTTAAGAGACGTTTTGTGTGTGTGGCTGAAACATCGAAGGGCAATAGCTCATAGTAAAGAGCCACCGTGATACTACAGTGGTACTGTTTTCCATATAGAAAAGCACGTAGACTTTCACTTCTTGTTAGTTGCAATGTCGTATCTGTTGCAGATTTATTTATTCCTACAGTCCTCTTAGGGAATTTTTCCCACAGTTTATCTGCTCATGTAGATGGAAACAGCCTGAGCAGTCTGTGCTTCTTGTCACTGCAGAATGAGTTCCCAGATCCCTCCAGATGTACAACAGTTAACTATAGGCTAAGATCGCACTTGAAGGATGTATGAATTTACACACAAATACTGTATGAATTTACTTGCTGTGGGGACAGATAAAGTCTGCTTGGGCTGATGTTTAAGAAGCCGGGACAGCAAAGATTGTTAATCAGATATAACTACTTTAGGCTATTAACTCCTTATCTCATATAACCACCCACAGCTGTGGCAGCCTTTGTTGCTACCTCTCTCTTTTGGAATAGAGAGTTGAATTTCTGTTCAAAACTCAGTTAGAGAGTGGGCAGGGTTCTACTTAGAGCTGAAACTAGAGGGGGGAAGTTAGGGGAATTTTCTGCTCAAAACCATCCATCTAGACTCACAGCAGTTATTTTTACTGAAAGAGTTTTCTTTCTTTTTAGCCTTCCTGCCCTTATCTCTTCCATTGGTGAGTGATCATGAAAGATGCTTGTGTACCGCATGGCTTATGTTTTTCCAAAGCAACGGGTTGGTGGGGGGGAATAGAAGGTTTTAGGCTTAGCACAAGCTTTCTTAAAGACATCTGCATTGTAGGAAGTGCTCAGTACCCTGGAAATTGAGCCCTTGAGGAATCCCACTGGAAGCCCAAACCTGTTTGCTGCCATCCTTCAGCACTATTCAGAGCTCAGCTTTCTGATGCAAGGTGAAATGCACTCAGCACTGAGAGCAAGGCCTGGTTTGGGTCTGTTTAACCTCAAAACAATGGAACTGCAGCAGGAAGGAGTCAGACCCTGTGTTGTGTGTTTCAGACCCAGAATGTGATTTTTTTTCTTACGTAGATTGTGCACTTGCCAGTAAGAAATGATGGTGTCAAGAAATTACAAAAGATATAGAAATAAACTCTTGTAATAGCGCTAAAAAATTGCACCGTTTTGTTTCATAAAATTTGCAGCTGTAATTATAGGCATGTTTATTCCTTTAGATGTTTTTGCCTTTGGTTTTGGCCTATGAGTATACGTACTGAGATATGTATGTCATTCCATGTAGAGATTACAGCCTTATACTGCGCTACTAGAAAGTATAATGGAAGTCTTGATGGCTGTGAAATTCGTTAAGAGCAGTAACAGAATTACCAGAAATATTCCTTTTTTTATACTTACAGCTTAGTGCTCTTTCATAGATGTGGTTAGATTCAGCACTGGCATTCTTAATAAAGGTAGTTGATCCACTAATATAAATTAATTACTGCTCCTCCTCTGAGGCTTTAGACAATCCCTGCCCTCCTCTCATTCAATATTTGCCTTATCTCGATTGACTCCATTCTTGGAGAGTGCTCCACACCTTGAATTCAGCGGGTCAGACCTCCACACAGGCTGTGGTTTGTTAAAACTGGGGTTCTTATTCACTGCTTCAATTTGAGAAGGAGTTGGGAAGTAACTCCTAAGACCTTTGATTGTAGATCAGTTAGATCTAGTATTTATATCCCCACTAGTCAAAACAATCTGACCCTCTCTCATTCACTTATTTAATTACATTTTTATTACTGTAGTTATTTTATTTGCATCTATTTAAACTTCACAGGTGCAAAATGCATTTTTTTTTTAATTTTGGCTAAGAAAGCATCTCAAATCCCTAAAGAAAATAGGGAGAGCAACACTAACTCCAAAGTGTCAGAAAATATTTAATATTCAAACTTGTTTTCACATGGACCAAAAGACGTGCCATATTCAAACACAAAGCCTCTTGTCAACAGCTGTGACCACTTTAGAATGAACCAGTTCATTGCATGCTGAAGCAACACTGTTGGTCAAGAAACCAGTTACTGGCATAGCTCTATTTGTAGTTACTTTTGCTTTCTCTGAGAGACTGCAAATAATAAGATGTAGACATTAACACCTCGTGAATACATTTAACTTTCCATTTAGCTATAGCTTTATTCAGCCTGACTATAGATAAATGTAGCAGCAAACAATCATTGGAGCTTAAAGAATATTTTTAAAATAAGTACCAAGGCATCATATTTGTTCTGAAACTGTTTGTTTTCTTTGCAGGGAATACTGTTTAATTTAATTGTCTTGATTTTTAATTTAATTGTCTCAAATATTCTTGTGTGCTCTTTTAATGACTGTGTCTCTGTGTTTTGATATTGGGCAGAAGAAGTGAGTGTGTCACACCCATAGCAAGGAAATGTGTTAGTCTGGAATCAAGGAAATGGCTCCGGGTGCTGAGCGGAGCCTTTGGCGCTGCCGGCAACAGTGACACCGCAGTTCTGTTCACGCTCTGGCCAGCCAGAAACTTCTAGACTCATCAAACCTAATTTTCTTGTGGGGTTTTCCCTCCTAGGTTATTGTTTCATCTGCTCAGCACCAGGCCAAGCACACTTTTTTTTTTCAGGTAATTGCCTCTTTCTTTCTGCATTCACAAGTCTTCAGGTCTCAATCCCCAATTCATTTTTTGCTGATAATCTCTTTGTTTCTGCAGTTTGTGTTTCACACGTATACCACAGCATTCACCCTCATAAATGGAAATGGCACCGCCAAGTCTGAAGTATGTGTCAGTTTTTATTTTTGAACTCAATTGTACAAGACCGTTTTGAACATGATTTACAAGCCGTTTACAACTGTACTTACATAGTGTGTTTCTTCTGTCCTCCTTAGGAGTACTCGCTGGAGCAAAAGCAAATCTTCTATGGCTTGGGAGCCATTTCCTATGCAGCATGTATTGGTGTATGTATTTGCTCAGTGATTGTTTCCTGATAAGGTCTCCTGACAAGGAACAAGCGCTGAGATACTCACACTGTCAGGATTGTGCTCTGTTGCTCTGCTCTGACCTTTTGCCCCAGAATTATCCAGAATAAGAATTCTCCTGAGTGTCTCTCAGCCAACACCTTGCTTGGCTTCCTCTGGTGCTTCCTCCTCTGTCCTTTTCTTTATTATTCTACAAGCTTAGAAGACAAGTAGCGAGAAGAAATGGCCAGGGTTTACAAACATGGAGTCAGGCACTGGCTTGTCATAGTTGACTTTTGGTGTGGTGCTGTGGAAGGACATCTGTCTTGCTCTAAACAAGTGGTGAAATCTGCAGGTGTCTGTACTGGCTGGAGTTAGCTCAGATCCCAGAAAGAGCAGAGCCGTGAAAATACTGCACTGAGTGCAGGTAAATTCACCTTCCAGGAGGGCTGGAATGGGAATTTGTGGTTCTTGGAATTTGCTACGTCAGAATGAGCTCTGGTTGTCCTCATGATGCTCATTGCAAGTGTAGATGCCCCTGTAGTGCGTTTCCTCACTCTCCACACTGAACAGTGATATTTATAAGCCTTCTGACAGGAAAATACAACTGTTCCTGCTTTTGTTAAAGGGACTTTCACCCCTGTCCGCTCGGCAAAGCAGTTTGGCTGGTGGCAGTCGGGACTTACAGAGCTCTGGGGAGGCAGCTGTGCCTGTGGGTGAATGGGGGCAGTTCTTACCCTTTGTCCTCTGAGAAAGACTCTGAGCACTGCCTGCTGTTCCAGCCATTTATTCCTAAATGAAACTTCCTGCAGGTGTATTATGGGAATATAGAATTGGGCTGAAACTGCAGAGAATCAGGAAAAAAAAAATACACAAGTAAAGCAGGTTTCCTGTTTGGGGAAGAGAGTGGTGTGTGACAAGAGGCAGTTGGACGGATGTCCAAGGAATATTGGTCAGAGGTAATTGTCTTTCTGTCTTCGTATTCATACTGCTGCTGTCCTCTACATAATAATGTTTAGTGCTTTTTATCATAATATTTTGTACTCCTGTCTAAAAGAGTGATTACAAATACCTTCAGTAACTAGAGAACACCTGTATTTTGTTGGAATGTTAAACCGAGACATTTGTTTATAGGTGGAACTATGTACTAAATCACAGCTTTATTTTCCTAACCTGTTGCACATACCGAAATGCTGCACATTTTTTTTACTAAAAGGTGCCTGTTTCCTCCCAATGCCTTAGGCTCTTCCTCTTGTCTTCATGAATCGTTACACGTTGAAGAGTCCGGTAATGGAACTAGTCATCAAAAAACTTCTACCCGCTCCTATTCTTGGTGAGTAAAAAGAAACTGTGAATCGTGCAGCTGCTCTGAGAGGCCACTTGCTGCCCCCATCTGACTGTAGAATTTCCCTGCCCTTGCACAGACGTGGTCTTGCTGTTTCCAGGCGTCTCTGGCTGCCTGTGCTGGGTCCTGTCCTTCCCACGCCAGAGTTAAAGCCGAGCGTGGCTGACCTCTGTTTGATTCCTGCTGGTTTTTAGTTTTAGAGCTGCAGACCACTCTTCTGCCCTTTGCACGCACCATGTGCAACTGGTTCTCCAAAGATACCGTCGGCGTTTTTCTTTGGCTTGCGTGTTTTACCTGACACCATCAGGACAGTCACATACGTGACACCAGAGCGCGACACAGCTCTGCGTGTGCACTGACATCGTTCCTTGCTCAGGCTGGGGCTCCTGCTCCCTACAGCAACCGCTGACAGTGTAGAAAATGAGATATGTTACAGCAGAATGTCATTAACCTTGCAAGGCAGTGGGACTCAGTTCACTCTGCTGACAGGGTGAAGTTGCACGAGGACATGTTTCACTATTTCATGTCTTTAATTGATTTTCTTATGCCTTTAAAGAAATTTTTGGCCTTTCGTAGGGGGAAACGGGTAAAATTAAACCAAACATGATCTCCTCTGTCCCAAGTTATGTGAGATGGCTACCCAGATCTTTCTGAGGATATGCATTAGATCTTTCTGACTTGTTTCTTTCGCAGCAGGTGTTAAAATGTGCTTTCCATTTTCTTAAAGGTAGAAAAAGCCTGAGGGTAACTGATTAACTGACAAGTGTCACCTGTTACCCTGATGTCTTTATTGAACAACCCTGCCAAAAAGTAACAAAAAGAGAAATCTACTATTTCAAGCACGGTCTATTTGCCAGACTATGCTCAAGAGAAAGGAGAACACCAGCTAGGTTACTAGCTTAATTTGATATGGCTTTTATAAGCGCCAGTGGTTTAGGCTCGTCTTTACAGTGACAGGCTGTGGGATGGATGTTTTCAGGTACCTTGTAAAGCTGGGTCTGGAGGAGACCGAAACATTCTCATCCAGGATCTGCTTGTGACAGACACACAGCTGGGGGACAACTGCTGTCAGAGAACATGGGAGAGCCCATGCTCGCTTGGCCCTTCCTTTCAAATCAGAGATGCAGCTTCTACTTAAGTGTGTTCCCTTCAGGGTCTTTTCTTCTGTGCTGGATTTTGCGCTGACTGGTAGAAAACAGACCCGCAACACGAATCTCACCCCACTTTCTTTAGAACAAAGTGCTCGTGGTTCAATCTAGATGGCAATGATTGAAAGCTCTGAGTATATAATGATAAAGCACTTTTTAGAATTGAGGCCTTAAAATATTGCTGAAGCTTCTGAAACAAAAATGAAGATCCCAAGTAGGTTTTTATGGGGCTGTGTCTTCTAAAGCTGTCAGGTTATGCAGTTGTGAACTGTTGAACTGGAAATGTAAAATGCACATAATTATGAATGGTACTGTTAAGATAGTCCTTTTGGATCTTTTACAGCAAAATTCTCCTTAACTCTGCAGGCTTGATGAGTGCATTTACTGTGGCAGTGGTGAGAAGCCCAGAATTCGAGAATGGAATTGAAGTGATGGACAGGAACGGCAAGGTCGTGGGAGTGTCACAGAAAGCTGGTGAGAAGGTGGGTGAGGAGGTGGAGGCCTCTCTTGGTTTGCCTTTCATTCCCTGCTAAGAGCTGAATGTGACGCTAAGAGTTGGATGCATTGAAATGAGGAATCCCAGATCAGGTGCTGAACCTTTGGGCAGGCTTGGACTAGGTCTCTGGAACGGGGTTCCACCACCCTTGTGTCTTCAAGGCTTGGCAGACTCCCCAGAACAACACACCGAGTGCCCGAGTTGAGCCACAGAGACACCAACACGGGTATTTCTGCTTTGCCTGGCCACCTCAGGAGACAAGACTCCTGGACCTTCTTCTGATGGGAAACCTCAGAGAAAAGCCATTTATTGTACATATCACAGGCACCATCTGTTGTAGGAGTATTATTTAAAGGCTGTGCCTCCCCAAGGGTAATGCCCTGGCCTACGCTGTGCTGGTGCATTTTATCCTTGGGCTCCAGATGCCGACTCTGTGTTTACTCCTTTCCTTGCTCAGACATCCACTGCAGAGCCTGGCACAGCAACCAGAGCAAGGAGTTGTGCTTTATGCGCTGTTGGTGACGCTCCTTTTCTATGCTGCTGTCCAGAGGGGAGCAAACACCTCGAGGAGCGTGAAGATTTATAGACAGCTGGAGAGAGAACTTCAGATTTTATACAGGATAGTTTGGGTACCCAGCAGGTACAAGCATTTGGGAGGAGTTCAGCATAACTTAAAAAAAAAGCAAGTCTTGGCAAAATTATTATCACGGTAGGAAAACTCGATATGTCATTGGTAGTATTACAATCCCTTTTAAGGAATTTCTTAGTCACAAGTTGAGTATTTGCCACTTGTAGGAGATAAGTTTCCATCTAAGAAAGAATTCCTCTAACAAATGTTCTTATCTCTCATTAACCTGTTCGTTAAAACTGCGGAGTATTAGACAAAAATTGCCCACAGAAGCGTGCGGTATTTGAAGCTGCGCAGAGCGCCACTCTAACATTTATTTTTCTCTCTCCCTGGAGGCTGTTAAAGAAACAGCCTTGTCCAGAGCAGCCTTGTTCGGGACAACGTTCTTCCTGCCCGCTGTGCTGATGCACTTTGTGGAAAGGTAGGAGCTGCTGCAGCAGGGCCCCGTCTGTTCAGGTTCTCAGCCTGCCTGTTACCACCTGCCAATTTTATCTTGGGTTTGCGGTATTACTTGCCTTTGTAGAAGTGATAACCTGGGAAGTTTCTGTTCAGCTGCTGTGATTCATTTAGGTAAGGAAATGAATCTGGTTGTGTCCACATCCATGCAGGAGGTTGTGTAAAACCACGAGGATTTCCTCTCTTCTCCCACGCGGGAAATGTGCTTTTACTCTCCTGACAGGCTGTTTTCCAGCTGTGATTTCAGCCCCTGTGTCTGGTGTTGAGGTTGTTCACAGCACCCAGCTTACATTTGTTATTCCTGAAGAGATAATACCCTACTTGAATTTGCAGCTAAAACTGAATCCCAGCTTCCAAATAGCTTTCCATAGATTGTAAAACATTTTATTGCTTTCACCCTGTATCATAAGAAGAATTAATTGTTTGCTTCATCAGGGAATTCTTAGCCTGCCCTGAGCTTTTGGTAGGCATCTTCTGTGTCATGTAAATAACACAGATAATTTGGTACTGCCTAAATCCATCCCTTAGCTTAAGGGACTCCTGTTATCAGAAGACATAAATGCACATGTAAGATGAAATTTTGAAAATATATCAAGTAATAAATTTTGCACAAGGCAAAGCAGGGCTGCCAAGAGGAAGTCAATCTGAAAGGAAAGAGGGTAACACAAGAAAAACCCCTGTCAAAGGTCTGAGGCACTTTAAAGCACTAATGCCCCTTCTCTTGTCAGTTTGATCTTGCTGCTTATTTTCTTAATCTTGTATTGACAGTCCGGGCCTGGAAAATGTTGCAGTTAAATACAAAACAAAGGGAAAGACTAGGGAGTTAGGAGGAAGAACATAGGAAATAAAATAGTGTCTTCAGGATTCGTAAGCCTCGGTTATTACTAACTTCAATGCAATTTCAACCACTGAAATAGCAGCTAATCCTCTTTGTCTCACTGTCAGATTATTTTTCAAGCCCCAGCTGATATAATTGCCTTTTCAATGTCTTGGACAGAGCAAAATTTGCAAAAACTCCACGTGCTTTGGCGTCAGTGAGGATGTTCATGATTACGTCGGTACTAGCAGGGATGCTGCCGGTCTCGCTGAGCATGTTCCCGCAGTGTGGGGAGGTGAGTCGTGTCATAGGAGTTAATTTAGGATTATTGTTATATCAAATAGTCCAGAACTACGGCCAGCAGTCTTAAGGGCACAGAGAAACACATCAATAGGATTGACGTGGTTGTGCATCTGAAACGGGGCAGCGAAGAGGCTGCTCGTGAAGGCCGGTGTGCTAGGCAGAGGCTTACAGGGCTTTCTAGGTCTAGGTTGCATTGTGTGTTATTTATATTTACACTTTTCAATGTAAATTTGTCGAATTTTCACAACAGTCTGAAGCAAGGCCGGGGGAATTGTCTTAAAGATTAAAAGCAAGGCTCTTCCAGCGCTGTTTTCAGTCCTGCTGGAGAGAGGAAGGATGTAGATGAGAATTTTTCTCCCTCGTGCAAAGTCAGTGTGAGCTCATGGGACAGATCAACCAGCTCCCATGCGACGTCTGTTCTCGCTGCCTGACTGACCCGTGAGCTGTCACCTGTCCCTGGGGACACACACCTTCCTGGCAGGTTTCAGACACAGGATGGAGCCCTCGGACCTTGAGCTTTGGAGAAGGACAAGTGAGAGAGGAGCCTGGGGCTCCTTTCTGCATTTATTTCGTCTCCCTTATCAACACTCTGTGAATATTCTCAGAAAAATCTGTTGCAATTTTCAGTGGTTTATTTTATTTGCTTGAGCTTTTTGGCATTGGAATTTCTTTTTTTTTTTACATTTCTTGGCCCTTATTGCCATTAGAGATTAATTAAACATAGACGATGGGAGCTGGGAGAAATTATGTACGGAGCGGGTGGCTGGTTGGTTCCCTTTGAAGTTCTCCAGGGTGAATCACCCAAATATAGCGAATGGAGACAACATCACTAGTGCTCTGTTTGGTTCTTGGGAGTATGTCTCATTTAAAATAAAACATATTTATTCCCTTATGTGTCCACACCTAGAAGCAAAAAAAACCAAAGCCCCAAAACAAAACAATCCCACGAACAACCGACCATAGAGTCTTGCTTCTGAATACAGTATTTCAATTTGTGCAAAGTTCAGTGCAGTAAAGAGGACTTAATGTATACTTTACGGTATATGGTGGTGGTGATTCCCTTTTTCTATACGTTTCAGATCAAACGAGCAGACCTTGAACCGGAAATTCAGTCGGCTACAGAAGAAACAGAGTTATTCTACAATAGGGGAATTTAGAGATTGGCTTTAAAATGTAAATGTGTGCTCTGATTTAATTTATCAACAAACTCAATTGGCATATATGACTGATCGAATCGTGTGTTTATGAAGAGGCAGACTTTGCAAAATGGCTTTGCCAGCACAGGCAGAGATGTACACATGACTCAATGCTGTACATATTTCTATCAGAAAGCACCGTAACTCAGCGTTTGTCGCAGACTCTGTTCTGTATGCTTCCTCAAGTGACTGATTTTTTAATTAAAAGACGACCAGATACAAAAGGTTGTTCTACTGTTGCTGCAGCTTTTGACGTGATGCTTTCCAGGAACACGACAGGTAGGGGCAGCACTAGTCCTGTGGGTAAAGCCCAAGGTAAAGCAGTTCTTCTCGGAATCCTTACTTGTTGTGTTTCATTGTACTTAACACCACTCATTTCAAGGGTGAGACCCGAGTGAGGTGGCCATTGCAGTGACATGAGACAAAGCGACCCTGATGGCAATGCAATATTGGTTAAATTTAGTTGTTTAAGCAATTTTCAGGCAGTGGGTGTCAAACTTGGCTACAAAGTGATTTCTGACTTTTTCTCCATCCTGAAGGAGCTGTGAGGCCTGATGCCTCTTGAGCTTTAGAAACCATTTTTTTTAAAGCCCACAGGCCCTGGGAAATGCTGTGGCTTTCAGACCTTGTGGTGGACAATGAGGAATCCCCACTTTTGCAGGTTGGTGTTTTATCCAAACAATGTCATTTTGAGATGCAGCATCTGTTGATCAATGCGGTGGCAAGTTGAGCGGATCATATGAAGTTATTCAGGGGACCAGGGCTGTCTGTGAAGAGCTGCAGAAAGAGCTTATAACACTGGATGTAAAAACAAGTGAAGTAACAAGAGGGTAAGTGGATGGAGAGAGCTGGGGCTGTTCAGCCTGGAGAAGAGATGCTGAGAGGGATCTCATCAGTGTTTGTAAATATCTCCAGGGTGGGTGTCAAGAGGATGGACCAGACTCTGTTCAGTGGTGCCCAACGACAGGATGAGGGGCAATGGGCACAGACTGAAGCACAGGAGGTTCCATCTGAACATGAGGAGAAACTTCTTTCCTGTGAGGTGCCAGAGCCTGGCCCAGGCTGCCCAGAGAGGCCGTGGAGTCTCCTTCTCTGGAGACTTGGTGGCCACTGGGAGATGACATTTGGCTGAAGGGACCTTTGGTCTGGCCCAGCACAGCTGCTTTCATATGGTTTGCTGCCCTGCCACAAAATCAAGGTCAGATCTTCTGGCAGAACAGGGCAGACAGAAGCTCCACAAATGCTGTAGGAGCCCCCGAGGTTGTGTTAAATATAGGTGGGGTCATAGGAGAGATGGCTCAAAGATCATCAAAGGTGTTCTGTGAGGTGCTGCTAAGGCTGCATAGGACAAGAATAAATACACACTAAATAATGTAATCATCACTTCCACAGAAAAAATTCTACAAGTTCAGCCTCCAAAGGCTGCCATAATTTAACCTCCCTAGAGCACAACACACAGGTCGCTGCTCTCCTGTTGCTGGAGGACGAGATTTCTTTTCACGGTGGGAGGGAGCCAGTGGTTTCCCAGTTCTGCTGCGTTCCCGCTGGAACACAGCAGTGTAGAGCAAAGCCCGGAAAACCAGCAGGCTGGGCTCTTGCAGGAAAACAGCTCCTGCGGTGCTTTTGGTACTGAACAAAACAGGAAGCAGGGGGTCGAGCTTAGTTTCTTGTGTAAGTTCTCTGAGCCTTCAGAGAATCACAGAATGTTGGGGATTGGAAGGGATCTCGAAAGATCATCCAGTCCAATCCCCAACAACTGACTGCAGGGAGGTAGAAGAGGCTTGTAGACTCTTTCCCTTAAGTGTTTGTCTCCTTCCAAATCTTTGGTAATGGTGGCTCAGCTAACATCCTGCAGCTAAATCCTCTAAACCCCTGCTTCTCCATTAATCCCATTTCAATAACATACCAAAGGCAAACTCAGATGGAGTCTAATTCCGCTCAATAAACATTAATTGGCACTCCAATGAAGACCCACAGCATCCTCCACTCCTTGTTCTAACGTAATTTAAGAATGGCTGAAGTATAATAAATGCTGGTTACAAGAACCACAGTGGGAGCTTGGAAAAAACAAACCAAAACAACAGTAGAGCAAAGCAAACAAATGGAAGCAACACATTCATGAACTTCGCATTGTCATGGTAACTAGACAAGCTATAAATTCTCTGGCACCACAGTTGGATGTTTTAAGCAAATTGATGTCATTACAAGTCTGAGTAAGGCTTATGGAATAGGTCTGGTCATGGGGTCTGTTATTACAGCTGCCCAGTTTCAAACTCTACCAGCTTCTTAATACTGGAGTTGAAATTTGACACATTAAACACAGCCCCCTCAGGGTTATTCAAGACTTCTTTCCTTTCCCCCCTTCTCAGAAATTCTCTTCCCAAATGAGGGCAGGGAAAAGGTGTTGCTAAAGAGGCCCTGACATCCCTGGTCTTGAAATAAAGTCATAGTGACAGTAGAGCGGCCGGGACCAGGCACCTGCAAGTCCAGAGGTCTACACGAGGGGAACAAGACTGGGACAAGCAGAAAAGCACCATATTTGAAGGACCTGAGAGTCAGCACCTACAGGAGAACCTTTCCCTTTGTATTATAACATGGAACAGATGAACAACACCCGGCCCAAGGCAGGTGTGACGCCTGGTGACAGCGCGTTAGTGGTGGAACCAGTTGAAGGTGTGGTGAGCTACAACACACGGAAGCTTTGGCTTCGAGGAAAACCCAAGCGTCAGCACAGCACAATACGGTAGCAGTTTGTCTTGCTTCTCATCTTGAAATTTAGGAATAGACACTGAGGCATCTGTGTCCCTTTGATGTAGCTTAAAAAATATATAAAATTAAATTAGCCCCTCTCCATGTTAGGAAATCCTGAGGGTGAGCGGTGCAGAGCAGCTCTGAGCTTCCCACATGGAGCTTTACGGCTTGTTTTTATTTAGAAATTCAGCTACTTCAAGTGATATCTCACAACATGCTGTTCACAAATCCTCACGAGCCCTTTTGGGAACTGGAGCAGTGCAAGGTTGAATTTAGAAGCAGCCTTAAGATGGATGCTGTCAGCTGTCCTGCATTATTTGTTTCCAGGTCACACCACTATATTGCTCTCAACCAGAACATTCCCCCCCACACTTGCCTGCAAAAGAAACAGAGCAGGCCAGCTCAGAGCTGGGACTAAAACCCCAGGGATGTCAGCGTTAGAGAAAACACAGCATTAACCTTAAGGAGCCAGGCTCATTCACTCAGCAAAATCACAACTGAAAGGAGTGTTCATCCCGCTCCCCTTCGCTCTGCTCCCCACCTGCCCTCCAGGATGTCACGCTACAGCTGCCATCGCCTTAATAGTCCATGTGGGCAGTGAGAGGCCGAGTGCGCGGGGAGCACCTCCCGCCTCCAGTGAGTTTCATCTGAATTGAAGGCTTTCCATTACTCTACACGCCACCTGTGTCTCTCAGCAAGTCAACAGGAACCATCATTCACCATTTTATATATACCCAGGCAGTAAGATGAGGAGGTCTGAATGAAACATTAATTTTACACGGTCTTTGCTTCTAAGAGGAAGAAGAAAAGGAGCTCACCAGACTTTGCAAAATCAGCAAGTGCGTGTACACATCCTGGGGAAAGGGAAGTGAGAAATAAGCAGAAATCTTTCCCTTTCCTGACCTTCCAGATTTTTCTGTTTCATTCTAAACCTTTTGGAGAGGAAACTGTGTCAAAGTCACCAAGACAATGCAAGAACACCAGGACAATCTTCTGAAAGCCCTGAAGCTGAGGGAGGTTAATGCATTTTTCTCAGTGCTGATTAAAGAATCCCCACAGGTGACGGAACTGTTGGAATTTGTAGTGCTACGTTTCTGACCGAAACATCGAGTTGCAGCTCAGTCCCCGTACTGCGAAACTAAGAGCCAAGGCCTGTGACTCAGTGATCACAACCGTTCAGGAACACATTAACGGAAATTAAAGGGTAGACTGCTCAGGATTTTTTTAATAGACATAAGCATGCTATGAGTCCAGTTCCTTAAGTGCAAAATTATATTTCATTTGTTTCACACCAATGTCAGAATACGAGATCTAACACAACACCAACATTTTCAACTTGAACATTTCCAAACCAGAAAGCAAAGCCAGCATTCGATATTTAGTTTGTAACCGAGCTGCTCTGCTTCTTGTGGTCACCTCTAACACCCATAACTACCTTGATGATAAACCTTAAGGCTTTTTGTTAGTAAGAAACTGCGTGAATTTCTTCACAGTTCTAATGTGGTGTTAAGACAGCTGATGGAAAGCATGTTCATGTTTTACTTTGAGAAAGACTTCTGTTTCAATGGACTTTAAAGTGGAATTTTCGGCATCATTTTGCAGTTCTGCTATTCTGACTGTTGTAAAAGTCCCAAACAGAAGCAGCAATACTAAGGAACCGTTGAGAAAAAACATTAATGAGTAAACGGGGCAAAAAATGCAGAACACTTACAGGTAAATGAAGGCCAATGTAGTATTTTTCGCAGGAGTTAAAAAAACACAACACACTTCAGTGTTCAGAATTGAAACTGCAGAGTTGAGTGTTTAAAGTGGAATTTTACACCCCTGAAAATAGGGGATTATTCTGAAGCACTTTCAGACTGACTGTAATAACGAGATGTTTTATACATGGATGCTGCATTCCTTACCCACATTCTAAAATAGATTTCCTTAACGTGTGATGTGAAGGAAAAGAACAACCCTTCTTCAAACCAATATTGCTTGCACACGGTTATTGATGAGCTCTACCAGTTTCAGTATAGGAAACATCCAATTATTTAACAATATAAATATTGATTACTAAAGTTTTAATCGTAAGTATAAAACCTCTATGTAAAACCACATGCTACAGCCTATCTGTACAAAGGCCAGGAAAAAAGGTATTTTTTCTTATAACAAAGTGCTACTGCAGATGTGACTGATTTGCTGCGCGCATTTCTGAAGAAATACAGACCGTTTGGCTCACAGTATTTCCCTACAAAGAATCCAAGCTCTTCTCAGAAGATTATAAAGCAGTTAGTTTCAGGCGGATCAATGAAAAAAACAAATAAGAAAATCTCGAGTTATGGCTGTGCAACCAAACAAGTAGGCAAATCTCAATTTTCTCTATTTCCCAGGTTTTGCTATTATTTAAGAAGTTTTCATCTCCATTTAGTCTACACAGAGCACCACCAGACAGTACCCGTGTTACAGCTCGAGCAGTGCAAGCGGTTGATGCTCGACCTGCGGTGACTGGCCATTGCAACATTTCTAGTCCTTTAAGGCTTTAACTTATCCGGTTTTCTACCAAATGGATCAGGAATGAATGGGCAGGTGTCCTCTCAGCAGAGAAGCGCAACAGCTTCTTCACTGACTCCAGCTGTAAAGCAGCACTTGTCTGTGACCCCCAGCAAGCCTCATGTTAAACAGTGTCCTGTCCTCTTTTCCCTCCGTCAGAGGCACAGGATGGAGTGAAATGCGGGAAAACCTAAGGCAAGAGTCCACAAGACTCAGCTCCCACACGAGCTTCAAAATACCTCCTTCTTTACACACATCCGATTTTGCCAGACATCTTTTTCACACCGCAACACTTTCAAGTAGAAAGAAGAGAACTTGTCCGTTTATTTGGGATTTCCTGGTATCACGCAGCCCAGAGCAAGAGTGATATCAGAGGGGCTGATGTACCTGGAAGCCCAGAACGAGCAACTGCGCGCTCGGTGTGTTCCTGTGCTGGTTTGACAGCACATGTGCTGCAGCCCCTGCCCCGAACCCCAGGAAGACAAATCGGAGCAAGAGCAGAGCTGCCCGACATCTGGAACCCATAGGACAAACAGCCACTCTAATAATGTCTGGCACAGCCTGGACACACGGGCTCATGCTGTTTGTCTGTACACCCATGTTGTGATATGAAACACAGGAGCCATATACACAAAATTATACTTGGGGAAAGATAATGACACCAGGAATGTTCCCAAATATGCGTCCTTATATTCCCGGTCAAGCTCCGATATTCTGCATTATTTCACGGTAAGTATAACATTCACTCTTCTATCTTTAATTTTTCCATATAAAATATCAGTTATACCTATCTGTATGGCAAAGACAGTGTTTTTGAATTGGTCCATCTTGTTGCAGTGCATCAAAATCAGATTCTGAGCATTTGTTCAGCAGCTGCTAAATGAAAAAGAAAGTTTTCTGTAGCTGGTGGAAATCGTTTCTGTTTCAGGGCCTCAGAGTTAAGGGTTGGTTTTTCATTGCCATCGGAAACTTCGGCAAGGGAGGCCAAAGTAGCCAAGATTTCTTTTGTCTTCAGAGAAATATCCTGGGAGAAGAGAAAAACAAGTAACCATGAATATAGTGTTCGATATTATAATGTTTTAACATACACTTATTAAAGAAAAAAAATAAAATAATGATAATTAATTTCAAAAAAAAGATCCTATTTATTTTAAGGCAAACTTGCAACAGCTCTTCAGCCTGCTATTGTGCAATGTTGGATAAATGCACACAGCTCCTTCACAGCCTCCTCTCGCTGGCCTAACTGAGCTCATCTGACCAAGTCACAGAATCGACTGGGTTGGAAAAGACCTCAGAGATCATCAAGTCCAACCCTTGGTCCAACTCCAGTGCCATGATCTAGTAAATGGACTAAGTGCCATGTCCAATCTCAGCTTAAAAACCTCCAGGGCCGGTGAGTCCAGCACCTCCCTGGGCAGCCATTCCAATGCCTGACCACTCTCTCTGTGAAGAATTTCCTTCTAATATCCAGCCTAAATTTCCCCTGGCAGAGTTGAAGCCCATGCCCCCTTGTCCTATTGCTGACTGCCTGGGAGAAGAGACCAATCCCCACCTGGCTAGAACTGCCCTTCAGGTAGTTCTAGAGAGTGCTGAGCTCACCTCTAAGCCTCCTCTTCTCCAGACTAAACAAGCCCAGCTCCCTCAGCCTCTCCCCATAGGGCTTGTGTTCAAGTCCCTTCACCAGTCGTGTTGCTCTTCTCTGGACCCGCTCCAGCACTTCAATCTCTTTCCTGAACTGAGGGGCCCAGAACTGAACAGTTGCTCAGTTGTGAAATGGCTCATCATTAGATAGAGGAGGAAGTGAAAAAAACCATCATCACAAAAATCAGGCTCTACAGCTGAGAAGCCATTTCTCACCAGGACTATTTCAAAGGTATTGATAATACTATTGACAAGGCATTGAGCAAAATACATGCTTTGTAGAATAAAACTGGGAAATTAATTTTACTGGAAGTCTTATAATCAATACAATTTCTGAAGCTTATTCAGCAATGTGGTTACATAAACCAAGTGTGTCATCTTCAAAAACCTCTATGAAGAATAAAAACGCTCATTTGTAAAAAGACAGAGGGTAGAAGAGATTGACTGATTCTCAGGGACAATCTCCTACCTACCTCACCCCTGCCTTTCTGCCAAGATTTCACAATAGAAGTCAATTGACTAGATTTAAAAATAAAATATTAACCTTAATGACTTGGCTGTCTGATTTATCTGGATCTTCTGCAGATTGAACGATCAGTTGGCCAATTTCTTTGTGAAGTTTTCCCATTGTCATTGCCTCTGAGTGAGAAAATAAAAAGCACACATTCACATAAAATGACCATTTCTGTGGTATCTAGAAATGCATATGAATAACAAGCAAAAGCAAGGAGTTCTCTTCATGACAGTCACTTGAAATCTATCAGTCAAGCCAACTGTCTGCCTCTAAACTGGCCCAACAGAGATGACACGCAAATTTTCCTTTCAAACAGTCCCCAACCTCCAAGTATTTAGTGTAACGTTCTTATAACAACTCATGTGATATCTCTGCATTCAGCAGAATTTCTCTTCCATGTACTTGTCTAACATGGATGTTTTGAAATCTCAGCTGTACATTTTTTGGAAGAAAAGCACAACTTTCCAAATTCCAACTTCCATCAGTCTTCCAGAGTCTCAATAAAATGGAAAGGCAGAAGCTTCAACATTGACTTTTGAGAATCTGGATGGAAGAAGGATCAAGATTGCTTGAGCTACAGCAAGGCTCAGCAATTTCTGTCAACTCTGGAATAAGTGGCCTCTAAATCCAAAATATAAAAAGCAGCCAACCTTTTACTACAGGGGAAATAGTGATCTCACTCTCTGCCAAATTCACGTGCACATCGTAGAGGTCCGGTCTACTGTTCACTTCAGAATCTGTAAATCCAGCAATGTAACCTAGAAAGCAGAATTTGGGCAAGATTAGGCTCTTCATAAACAAAACCAGAACAAAACCAAGATATTGTGGAAAACTGCAGTCCTAAAGTCTGTTCTAAGAGTATTTGACACAATACTTCTTGGAGCCAGGAGGCTGCTCTCTTGATATTATCAGGCACTTAAGAAGCAGATCCAGCAGAATGCTGCACTTCAAGGAGCTTAAAAATCAACCTCTATAACTGCCTTGAACATGGATGAACCACTAACACTAAATGCAATATAAAAAGGTTATCAATGTGAACTTTTAAATTCTCTTCCTACCTTGCTACTAAAATCTCTCATTTGCTAATGAAAAAGCCACTGAAGTTCCTCTTTAATAGAATCTCCACCCTGGAGCCCCTTGTCTGAGTCACTATCAGATTGGAACAGAGGAAGAAAACCAGCAGATTTTCTTATTTATAGTGTGCCAGGTGAGCAAGCTTAGAGCAGCTTTTCTCCGTGGAAGACGTCTAGGGAGCCGCAACGAGCACCGCTGGTAATGCAGGAGAAATACTGAAAGATGAGTAGTCTTCTTGCTCATGATTCTGTACAGAGAAGCCTCTGAACTGCCACGTTACGTGTCACGCCAACCTCTGCACAAACCAAGGGCCTCTTCCTCGATTATGCGTTAAGTCCGATGTGCACACAGGAATGTGTCACACAGATCGAACTCCTACATAGGTGGTAAAGTCTACCTGTGATTAGAGGCCAAAGATTTCACGAGCAGCACTCACAATAAAAATTTGGAACCTCAGTTAGGGACTGAAAAAAAAAAAAAAGAAAAGGAAAATCCTAAAAATTGAGTTACTAACTATGTGTAGAAGTTGAGGAAAAAAAAGTAGCTTCTGTAAAGTGAGTTGCTTCTGCACAACACTAAGACTTTCAGTCCCTCCGATCAGAACATCAAAACAATCCCAAGGCTGCTTTGCATCTGTGATTAGGGGCAGAGTGATGCAGATCCACCCAGAAACACCAGAACAACTAGTTCTCTTGTAACATACTTGTTTAGTTGATTTGCCTATTTGACTTTTCTAAAGAAAATGATGCTCTTTAACTTTGAACAATAGTATAAATAACAACATAGCACTTATTTTTCTCCCCAAAGAGCACTGGTGCAAGACCTTGCAGCAACAGAAACTGGAATCAAATTTTCTTTATATTTTTAATTAATAAATTATCACTACCTGTGCAGGCTTTTAAGGCTTCCAGTTCCTCCTCATTTAGATGTACGTATGAATGAAGAATTGACCAGTCTTGTCGATGCCACACTAAAGCAGGCAAAGTCCTAGGGAAATTAGATGGGTATTTGACACACAGAATTTCACTTGAACTAATTAAAATTTAACAGTACAAAATGTCATGAAGAACTAGTAGGACAAGATTTGGCATGTATATACACAAACCACAGGGATTTCTACTATCAGCTCAAGCAGAGTTTATCACTCATTCTACGGCTAAATTCTAGAGGTGACAAACATATGGCTAAAACCTAAGAGGGATTCAGCAGGATTTCAATAAACAGGTTTAAGAAATATTTTTTCCCTAAAATCTGATTGTTTCTCTCAATGAAGGTTCAAAATTTGTTGGACTTTTGGGGATACAGGGGTTAGCAAAGTACCTGGTAAACTCCTGGACAGCTTCTATTCTCGGATGGTACACTACAATTCTCTTTTTCAACATCAGTGCTGTATATAAGATAACTGTTTCCATTCCAAACTGAGATACTATATCTAGAAAAGAGAGGAAAATTACTTCATAGAAGATAAACATGCTGATATTACAATTTATTTTTTGAAGAAGCTTAATAATAACAGCACAGATTATGCTGTTAACACTATTTAATTGAAGTACGCATGAAAACCAGATTGTATTTTATACTGCACAAAATAAATCAGAATAGAGACTTCTGGTATTAATTAACCTTTGATGGAACCGGCAAGATAAGCCTTCCGAGCATCAAAATCTTTGCTGAGGAAAGACCCATTTTCTTCACTTTGGCAGATCCCCTTGGTCAGGACTGCAATGTAACTCTCCATCATTTTAACTGGACTTCCGTGCTTCAAGTAGATTCTGCGTGAGAAGAAGCGAGTCTGATATTTTGACCGCAATCAGCAACAGCAGACATGGAAAAAAAACCTCACAACATCACAAATAGCAATATTATCGGCAAGAATTCTTACTTTGGACACCTGGTTGAGGTTTTATTAATAAATACTAAACCAGAAGTCTTTCAACATGCTCACAAAAACAGGTTTGTCTTTTAGGATAAGAAACCCCTACTTTGTATTTTTTAGTTTCCTATTTTATGAAAGAAGCAACATTTACCAACATAGAAACAGAGCACGAGGTGTAAGCACATGTCCAGACTAAGGATTCTTTGCAGACTTTGAAGGTGCCTGCTATATGAAAAAGCAACTATTACGGTAACTCCTACTATTACTATTAAAACCACACACTTTTAGCTGTCTTCTAGACAGCAGAGAGACATCATAACCTATTTTACAGGTTAAGGTACTTCAGGACTAGTGCTGAAGCTCAACTACCCGTGTGCCATAGTAGCTACGGTACAAGGCTGTGTCACATTTGAAACTCAATTATCACGTCTAGAGGAATCCACCCTGGATTGAAAAGACGTTTTACTTTATAAATCAGCGTTTATGTGATCCAAAGCCAATCTAGATATTTCATATATCCGTGAAAAAGAACAGCTTCAGGTTTTCAACACCCTGCAGAACTGCCTGATGACATCCCTAAGGCTGTGATATAACAACATCACAGCTGCATCCCATTAGCAGCAAAATATCAGGGAATACTCTTGGTATCGAGAACTTGGACCCAACCAATTTGGGATGTGAAAGAAAAGCAAAGGAAGATGCTGAGGGGGATGATGAGAATGGGGAGGTGGAGGAAGGTGAGTAAATGGGATGAAGGAAAGAGAAGATGGCAGTCTGGTTCAAAGGAGGGAGAAGACAGAGAGCTCTCGTTTTCTGAGAGGAAAAGCAAAAAGGCGCTGGGTGCTGTGCCTGCTCCAGAGCTGCAGGAAACGTCTGTAGGAGCGGCGGTGTGGAGGGACGCAAGTTGTCCCCCATACACACAGTGACCTTTGACTACACAGCACTGACCTCTTCACAAATTTTATACTTTTTAAAAATACGAGAGAAAAAAAATGAGTGTGTGTGGGGTGGTGGGGTGTGTCTGGAGAGGACACGTTAAAACCTACTGGGGGGACCTGACATTCACCCAGCACTTACTGCATGAAGACAAAAAGCTCAAATCAAGGATTTATATAATCTGATTCAGTTTGCAGAATGGAGTTTCCAGTGGATTGTTAGACCCAATGCAAACATAACACAATGAAATTTAATCCTTTGCCTTGGCAAGACGCAAACACGCACCCAGTGGCACCTCAGACCAGCTTTTGTACAGACCTACACAGTATCCTCGTGAAGGCGGCGTATTTCTCTGGGTTGAAGTCTTTGGCCGTCAGGACGATGGAGAAGTGGGTCACCTGGAAAAGACACACAAACACAAAACCACACAGTTTATTTAATGACCTTGTATGAACAGTCTTTTCCACATTATTGAACTTACCGCAGTACTCTGACAAGGTGTTTCAAGTGAGCCAATAGCAGCAGATCCACATTTCTAACTGCAGAAGAGGTCTGGTCAACAGGTTTCTGATGTGACTCATTTCCACTGAGTCAGATCTAGTATGTACCATCTTTTGCTTAATCAAATCTAATCTATAAGAGTTGTTTTCCTTTAATACCATGAGATCAGTTTAAAAGAGAGAAAGGCGTTTTAATTCCCCACAGCAGGTTGGAAACCAGCATCAACATATTTAGAAAGACTAGAAAAAAGATCATGACTAGCTGTCCCACAATAGAAATACTCTTTAACTTCCTGAATCAAATGACTGTGGGCTGGGACAGTATAAGGCTGAAAGTCTGCAGACAGTAATGAAGCTCACTTGTCCTCCTTAAATAGCATCTCCCAGTGCCACTGGCAGAGACAGCACGGGGACATGTTATTTTATTTTACTTTCTTTTTCTTTACACCTTTAAGGCTCAGAAGAGATACAAGCTTGCAGAGAGGAAAAGCAAACAACATTTTGCTGTGGGCGTGCAAAATTACCACATTACCTTTCTACTTCATCATATAGCATGAAATATGAACATTGAATAAACTCAACAGAGAGTTGAATGATCTTCACAACAGGAAAAGTATAGAAGATTCAAGCATATTGGCAGCCTTCCAGTTATCAATGCAGCAGAAAAAAAACGTACCTATATAAGTCAACCCTTCGGAAAAAAAAAAACATCAAGTTCTACATGAACAAGATTTTGGACACTATGAAAGATCCTCTGTAGAGCTTCCTTGGCAACAAAAAGAGGAAAGAAATTGTGGAACTTGAAGTGCAAAGTAACTAGAAATAATGGCATGAAATAGCATTTCCATTTTAATACAGATAATCTAAATTAGTTAATAAGTATCTCAATCCCTCTGCAATTCCATCCAATATACGTCTTGGTGAAAAACAAAATGTGTGGACTGGTTAGACAGCTGGGTAAGAGCTGCATCTGTGCACACAAAACCTCAAATCCCCTCCTCATAGCACACAATGGGAAAACACTGCTTCAACTGCCAGAGGAAGCTCTGCAGAAATTTTCCTACCTTTTTCAAGGCTGGAGAATCCTGAACTTCCGCAGTCGTGATGTAGAACCATGACCTCTTATACTGGCCAAATACAAACGTATGAAGCAGTTTATTTTCATCTGTAAGGCAGCATTTCCGCAGCAACAGACTCCTCAGTTCAGCTGTTACGGAGGGATAACACCAAACCCACAAAGCATCTCCGTTGGTGTCTTTTTCTATGGTGGAAAGATGTTCACTGTGAGAATGCCAAACAGCAGCAAGGAAGTAAATCGATGGGTTAATCAGGTTTGTTTCCTGGAATCAGATTAAAATTCCACCTCACCCTGACCCCTAGACAACCAGTTCCACCACTATGGTTTAAGTCGTTGGGCAGCACTTGTGCTACAGATTTTATTTTTTAAATGGTAACAAATACACGCTCTTGACCTGCTTTGACACGTCAAAAAAGCACCAGGAATTTGAAGAGAATCATAGAATCATTTTGGTTGGAAGAGACCCTCAAGATCATCGAGTCCAACCATAACCAAACTCTAGCACTAAACCATGTCCCTAAGAACCTCGTCTAAACACCTTTTAAACCCCCCCAGGGATGGTGACCCCATCACTTCCCTGGGCAGCCTGTTCCAATGCCCGACAACCCTTTCCCTGAATAAATTTTCCCTAATATCCAATTAAACCTCCCCTGGTGCAACTTGAGGCCGTTTCCTCTCATCCTGTCACTTGGGAGACCGACCCCCTCCACACACACCCATATGATCAAGGCATCGACCAACGAGCCCCCACACCAGCTGATTTCCGACCTCCCCTGCTTGTCCTTATTTCTGATTTCATAACAGAAACCTCAGAAGCCGTGAATTTAAGACACTTGGGCCGAGCTGTGCACGGTTTCGCTCTGGACCAGGCGGACAGAGCCACCGGCCTCAGGCACCGCCCGGCACCGCCTCAGGCCGGGACAGGCCCTGCGGCCGCATCACGGCGGAGCAGCGCTAACCAGCACCTCCCGCTGGCCCCGAGCCCCGGACCGGCCCTCCCTGCAACCCCCCGCGGCCCGCCCTTCCCCCGGGGCGGCAGGGCCCTTACCGATCAGCCCCAGGGCCAGCAGCAGCTGCGCCTCCGGCTCCGCCATCTTCCTACCCCAGCCCGCCGCCCCCGCCAGCCCCGCCCCCGCATCAAGCCCCGCCCCCGCAGCAAAGCCCCGCCCCCCGGGCTGTGTCCCCTCAGCCCCCGCCGCCATTTTTCAGCCCTCCCTCCTCTATCTGTAGCCGCCGTGCTGGTGGTGCCGCTTCCCTTGTACTCGCCGGTCTGTTTTCCAACTTGGGGAAAAAAAAACTCAACAAACTGTTGAAAAAAATATCGATTTTTCATTGTCAGTATCATGTGGCTTTGTAAGTCACAGGGCGCAATTCATGTGAAATGTTACCCAAAATCACAGAATCCCAGACTGGTTGGGGTTGAAGGGGCCTCTGGAGATCCCCCAGTCCAACCCACCTGCTCACGCAGGGTCACCAGAGCAGATCACACAGGGTCGTGTCCAGGCGGGTTTGAATGTCTCAGAGAAGGAGACTCCACAGCCTCTCTGGGCAGCCTGGGCCAGGCTCTGGCACCTCACAGGAAAGAAGTTTCTCCTCAAATTCAGATGGAACCTCCTGTGCTTCAGTCTGTGCCCGTTGCCCCTCATCCTGTCACTGGGCACCACTGAACAGAGTCTGGTCCATCCTCTTGGCACCCACCCTGAGATATTTATAAGCACTGATGAGATCCCTCCCAGCTTCTCTTCTCCAGGCTGAACAGCCCCAGCTCTCCCAGTCTCTCCACATAAGATGCTCCAGACCCCTCATCATCTTCATAACTCTCGGCTGGACTCCCTCCAGTAATTCCTTGTCCTTCTAAATGTTACCCACCAGCCTGTTTTCCAACTGGGGAAATAAAAAACAAACAAACTTACTTTTGGAAAAAATGCAGGTTTTTTCATTGCCTGCATTATCTCACTTTGTAAGTCACAGGGCACGATTTATATGGAATGTTACCTGAGAGCAGGTGGCCCTGCTGGCAATTGCTGCCAAACTCATGGCCAGATGAACCCCCCAACAAACACAGCCCCCCCAGAGCAGCCACACTGGCCAGCAGGAAGAAGATATTCATAAAACACAACAGCTATTCATTAATAACTCCACATATCAATGTGTTTATTTGAAAATTAAAAGATCTCATTTTCAAGTTTGGATGAACAATGGTACCTGAATACCACATATGGGAGCCATAGTGCACAAACTCGCCTAATAGCACAGAGCAGGCGCTAATTAGGAAGAAACAGATTAGGAAGAAGAAATTTCCAGAATAAATGCGATATCTGCAGGAGCACTGGAAGCTGCTAAAGACAATGTACAGTCCTGGGAGAGAGGCCAGGCCTGACAAGGATGGGTGGGAAATACACTAGGGGCGGTCTAGCATGTTATTTTCACAAAGGTATAAAATTAAAGCACACACATTTAATATACTTAGCCACTGTGTAGAAAGAGACATGAGGAGTCAGATCATAAAACCTGCTCCTGACACAAAATTGTCCGATTCAAGCCTCGAGGGCTTTAGAAACTTCTGAGAGATTCAAAGAGGTGGAATAGGCTCCGGAACAGCAAATGCTGCTATAAACCCGCAATGTCCTGCAGCAGCACACCCGTGGTCCCCAGCCAGGGCACAGATGTCTCCAGAGACAGCTACAAATCCTGGCTTGAGACACGGGCACAGGCGGGTGGTGGATGCTACAGAGCTGCCACCACACCTGGTGCACCTCTGTGACTCATCTGACAGACTTTAATTTTACGAAGACAAGAAAAGGGCTTGTTCAGCACTACAAATAGCTTAATGAGGACTCTACTGAATGTATAACCACAGTTTGAAACAGAAACAGCCAGGCTGCCAGAGACAGTTCAGAGTGCAGGCCGTACTAAAATACTGTTGCGTAAATCAATAGTAGATGGAAAACACTGTGTACAATATCAGTCACCGGATCTCAGAGAGGTACCAAGGACACACGGGCACAGAGAAACTCCAATGTGAAGACAGTTGGGAAGAAAACATTTGCCTTTTTGTTTTTCACTCTAGAATGGAAGTTCATGCAATAGAATCAAAGTGGATCAGTGTTACATGGATACACTGTTGGTGCTAAAGCTTCCATACAGTGATTGTGTCTTGTTTTTAAACTATTTTTCTGTTTAGCAATAATCTATGATTGCAAACCAACTTTAAAAGTTAGTTTTTAAATGTGTTTTATAATAAATAAATGTGTTTTATAACCTTCTGGTCGCCATGCAAGATGGTTAATGTGAACAGCACGCAAAAAGAAACGAAATACCACATATACAGAACAAAATGTGCTAAAACAGAAAATCAAAAGACAAGAACAGGCTGTCTTTAGTCATCCCAAACAAACTTCCTCTCCACCTACCTACATATTTTTTGAAAAATCATACTTAGATATACTTAAGAATCCAGTGCAAGACAGCTGGCTCTACAGAGGATCATCGCTAGGCGTGATGAGATCAATAATCACAGAATCACAGAATCGCCTGGGTTGGAAAAGACCTCAGAGTCCAACCCTTGGTCCAACTCTAGTCCGTTTACTAGATCATGGCATGCAGAGGTTCGTGTTCCTGCTGAAAGTCTGAAAATCAGATGATGTTCAGCTGAGACAGATGTACTGTCCTGCT
Organism: Columba livia; assembly: GCF_036013475.1. Classification (NCBI taxonomy): domain Eukaryota; kingdom Metazoa; phylum Chordata; class Aves; order Columbiformes; family Columbidae; genus Columba; species Columba livia. Next base: position 6,561,883 of record NC_088607.1, read on the forward strand.
GTTTACTCACCTAAAATATCCCATTAGTCACACATGCACTTGCTGCTGTTTTACTGCTTTTGTTGCTGCTGTTACAGACTTTTGGGAGTAATTCACGCACTTCTATAGATCATCCATTGTCTCCCTGTACGCCAACAGAAATTTTCCTATAATTGGTTTTGAAAAATACACGCTGGCACTAGTAGTTATCACATGTACACTCATATGAATATTGCTATTACTACTGCACTTAAGAGCTGAGTTCCTCTGAAATACTTGCCCAAATTTTAAGATTAAGAATGAAATCTGCAGCTGATGACTATGTGCACACAGAATGGCCTTGCTCTCAAGGTCTTAACTGCCTCAAAGCACAATTTCCAAACCAGCTGAACAAGTTGTGAAGAGCAAAGTCTCAGCATTCACAATGACTTCCTTGGCCATGAGTTCTTCTGCATTTAATTTAGCTGATTCAAAATCTTAAGGCTGAGTTATCCAAACAGCTTCCCAGGATCGTTTTGGTTGGAAGAAACCCTCAGGATCATCGAGTCCAAACATGACCTAACTCTAGCACTAACCCACATCACAGAATCACAGAATGTCAGGGGTTGGAAGAGACCTGGAAAGCTCATCCAGTGCAATCCCCCCATGGAGCAGGAACACCCAGATGAGGTTACACAGGAAGGTGTCCAGGCGGGTTGGAATGTCTGCAGAGAAGGAGACTCCACAACCCCCTGGGCAGCCTGGGCCAGGCTCTGCCACCCTCACTGAGAAGAAGTTTCTTCTCATATTTAAGTGGAACCTCTTGTGTTCCAGTTTGTACCCATTGCCCCTTGTCCTATCATTGGTTATCACAGAGAAGAGCCTGGCTCCATCCTCCTGACACTCACCCTTTACATATTTACAAACATTAATGAGGTCACCCCTCAGTCTCCTCCAAACTAAAGAGACCCAGCCCCCTCAGCCTTTCCTCATAAAGGAGATGCCCCACTCCCTTAACCGTCTTCGTGGCCTCCCTAGGAACCTCGTCTAAACGCCTTTTAAACATCTTCAGGGATGGTGACTCCACCACAACCCGGCTCACGGAGCATCCCGGGGCTCGGGTCTTCGCGCCTCCCGCTCGGACAGGCTCCGGGCTAAGACGGACGGCGAAGCTGCGCGGTCCGGTTCTGTTCGGCTCGGTTCTGTTCGGCTCGGTTCGGTCCGGTTCTGTTCGGCTCGGCTCGGCCCCCAGGTCCGCCTCCCGCTGGCTGCCCCGTCCCCGCCGCCACCACCCTCCCCGCCCGCGCGCCGGGAGGGGTTTCCGCTTCCGGCGACGTCAGCGCGCGCGGGTGACGGGCCGCCCTCTCTTTCCGGCCTCGCAGGCTGCCTGGCTGGAGCACGGAGCCGCCGCCGCCCTGTGAGGAGAGGCCGCCGCCATCATGCCGGTGTACTTCCAGCGGCCCGAGAACGCCCTGAAGCGGGCGAACGGTCAGTGCGGGCCGCCCGCCTCCCCCTCACCGCCGGTTCGCCTTTTGCCCCCCCCGCCCTGGCGAGCAGCGTGCGCCGCTCTTCTCCCCCGGCCACGCTGTGCCGTGCTCTCCCCCACAGCCCCTCTGCCGGCCTCTCGGTGCGCGGGGCCTCAGCCGGCGCCTCCCTGGCGCTGAGGAGAGGCCGCCCGGGAGCGGCGCGGCGCCGCCTCGTCGGAGGGAAATGCCGGGGCCTGGCGGCGTGCGCCGCGCCGCATGGCGGACGCGAGGCCCGGGCGGTCGCGGGGAGAGCGCCCTGCCCGGCTCCGCCTTCCCGGCCCCGGCGGGGGCCCCCGGCCGCCCGCGGGCGGAGGCGCTGGGCTTGTGCTGGGGGTCGCGGCGGCGGGCGCCTGTTGCGCAGCGCGGCCCGGGCTCCGCGGCGGCTCAGCATGCGGCCCAGCGCCCGGAACAGCCGCCGTGCCCGCCCGCGGGAAGGGGCTCTCGGCCGGCCCGGAGCTTGGCGTGGAGTGTCTGGCCTACATCTCGCACCCGCTCCGGGGTGATTTCCAAACCTGTTTTTTCATGTGGGCTTCGTATTTAGTCCCATCCTTCACGTGACTCTGGTGAGAATGCAAATGATTAAACTCTTTCAATGTTGCACAGGCAATGTATACATTTCTATAAGTTCACCCCTGGAATGGAAACCAAGGAGGAGTGCACTGTAGCTGTTTATCAGTGACAAACACGTACAAAGGTGGACTGATTATCAGCTTTCTCCTTTCAGGCTAAATATATGGCTTGGACACTTCTTTTTTTTTATAGCATCCTATTTTAAGCACTTAGCAAGACCATTTAGACCCTTCATTGTCACAGGGCTGATTGCAGGATGACACTTAAAGACATCGAAAAATTACAGATGATGTACGGGTCTTGAAATGACAGCTGAAGAGGCTGTGTTGTCTGGGGACTATACATAATTCAAGTACTTGGTATTTTAAAAAGAAAATGTGAAATGAAGTACTGCACATCCTCGAGATTTGTAACCTGAAATTCATTATAAAATCACAGAATGACAGAACGGTTGGGGTTGGAAGGGACCTCTGGAGATCATCTAGTCCAACCTGAAAAATCAGTCCCAGAAAGATAAAAAGATGAAAGATACAATCAACTTCAGTCAGCTTCCAAAGATGGAAGTTGTATTTTCCAGTTCTTTTATTGGGAAAGGTGCACATACCATACTATATAAACTTTAATTAAACTTTTGAATTTTTGGGTGATTGCTTGTTGAGCAAGTCACTTTCCTGGAATATTGATCTTAAACTGTTTAAATTGGACATTTTCTTGTTGCTCTCCTGGTATTGAAGAGCAGCTTCAAATTCACATCTCTTGCATTGCTGCGAGTCTACTGAATTCTGATGAACTGAAGGAGTAGAGTGGAGCTGAGGGACTGGAACTGAAGGGAGCGTTCTCTAGACAAACACAGTCCTAAGGCTCAGGAGACTGAATGGGAAACGTGACAAACAGTGTCAAGTCTTGCAAACTGCAGGGGCTCAGTTCCTCTGTGGTCAAGTGTAATAAAGGGTGAGAAGTTGTATCTAAGGCAGGTTGTATGTTGCAGGAAGCAGTTTGATTTTAAACTGACGTTTCAAATTGGAACATTTGGTGCAGTTTCCAGAGTTTCAGTGTTTGCATTTTATATGTGAGGCTTAAGTGAGCATTTAAGACCACTCTATACTTCAGGTTCTCAGTGACCTCAGCATACATAGAAAATGTTTGGAAATAAGAAGAGCTTGAATTATTATAAATGTGCAGATATGTAAGAAAGGCTATTTTTTCCTTATAAACAATAAATGTAGGTCAAAGCCAACCCATAGCTATTGTTAGTATCTGGCATCACTTTGTAGGCAAGGGTCTAATGCAACTTCTGGAAGCATTTTATTGTTGCAGATATTGAGTTTGTTCTCTGTGAGAGATGTTGACTAATGCTTGACATCTTTGTCACCTTCTCTAATGATGTGCATTTCCTCAGATGAAAATTTAGTTTAATTTGGGATTTTGGGTTAGCAGTAGATGAGTTGTCAATGTGTGTCAGCTAGTTCGTGTCCTCTCAGAGCATCAGTTGCTGTTTTGGATACCTTTTAACATTTTAAGTGGTATAACAGAGGAAAATGGAAGAAATGTGATTCTTACAGCTTATTCAGGGGCTAAGGCTTTGGTTTTGTCTGTTACAAGCCTTTGTTTCTGTAACAGAGTTTCTGCTGCAAGGCATGGTGATGTGTGCTGGATTTAATGCTTCATGTTCACTTTGCATGTGCTTTTACTGCAGTGTCTATTAAATGAGCTTTAATTATTTGGCTTACTGGTACAAACTTGCTTGACCAGAGTTAATTAAAAGTTTCAAAACAATATTAATTAATTTTGTGCTTTGTCCAGTTGGTTATCGACCACTGAGAGCTCTGGTTGGAGTGGCCTGGCATTATTGCAGGATTAAACTTGCCTTTCAAGTTTATTTTCATAAATAAAAATTGTAAAGCTGAGCAGTAATTGCCTCAAAAGCAGTGCTGAGATAGAATAACAGTGTAAATTATTGGATGGAGCATAGCTTAATTAGAAGTACCTTCATGAGTTAAAAAATACTGCTGAATGTTGTCACATTGTAACATTAACTATCTTTAAATGTAACAGTACATTTTTGATAAAAAGTAACTTGCTCATCTTATGCGAGGTTGTTATTTACAGAAACTAAGCCCCAAGTCCTTAAATTAAAACAGCACTGCTACTTTGAAAATACATCTTTTAGCCGTGTTTAGCTTTGATTCTAAGATTAAAAAACTTAAGAGGTCTGTGTGATGTCTGAGCACCTGGAGCAGGCCCATACTAATCTTTTCTGCCTTTATTTCTTTAGGAATATAGGGTTTTCCAAAGTGCTTCATGAGAAGTACTGATGTCACCCCTCAGCCTTTAAGAGGCCTGTTTACTCCCCATTCTCAGCATTCTTTTGTCTTGCTTTTCTGCAGTTAAGGGTATGTTAAGTGTAGGGCCTGTGTGTGTGCTGGTGGCTGGCAGTGCTGCTTCGGTGTTTGTTTGTGGGTGATTTACTGTGTTTTGTACTGAGCAGAGCATGCAGTATGTCATAGATGGGAGTTGCTGTGATGCTGAGAGATGCTGTTAGTAACAGCTTAGGAAAGGAATAAACGCAACACTGGTTTCAGCAGCAAAGCTGTTTTAAAAATGTCTGACCCTTCAGTTGTGCTGTAGCAGCTTTTAGTGTGACTGTTCTATAAACCGCATCTCTAGGCTCCTCTAAGTTGAAAAAAAAAATCCAAACAGCTTTTCTGAGTGAAGTTTCTTTCTTTCTGGGCTTGAGGGCAGGACTTTTGTTTGAGTCACATTCACTGGATGGTTTGCATCTTGTTTAATGGGACTGGTAGGGGTTGTACCACAAGCCTCGTGGTGTGTATTCGTTGTCCTTGATGAAACTAGCTTTAAAACTGGATGTATATGTTTTATTAATATGTATGAAGCGCTCAGTTGTGCCTTGATGGATGGAGAGACATCTCTGCCATCCTGAAAGTTTCATGTTAATGGAGACATCTGCGTTCATTTGCCGGTTATGTTATGGAAAGGCTGCCACTGCAGTTGCATCTGCCAGCAGTTATGGTATGGCCAGCTAAATCAAACCATCGATGAGCTGTGGTTAGAGTGGATTAAATTCTAAAAGCTTACAGCGTTAAGCATAAAAACACTGCATCTTCTGGTTTGCAAGTCTTTTGCTAATTGGATTTTACTTTCAGAATTCCTTGAGGTCGGCAAAAAGCAGCCTGCCCTAGATGTTCTCTACGATGTTATGAAAAGTAAAAAACACCGAACATGGCAGAAGATCCACGAGCCGATTATGCTGAAGTACCTGGAACTCTGTGTGGATCTCCGCAAGAGTCATCTGGCGAAAGAAGGACTGTACCAGTACAAGAATATTTGCCAGCAGGTGTGGCTTTTGATTTTTTTTTTATTTGTGGCAAGCATGGTATATATCAGCTGATCTGATCTAAAAGTAACTGATTGGTCTTGAGTTAGAATTCATCTGTGTTTTAGGTGTTCCTGGTTCTGTAGCATTTACATTTTAAATATTTGCTGCCAGTTGTGGGTGGAAACATCTTCCCATTTTCTGCCTTTGATGTAGGTGAACATCAAATCTTTAGAGGATGTTGTTCGGGCTTATTTAAAATTAGCTGAAGAAAAAACAGAAGCAGCTAAGGAAGAATCCCAGCAGATGGTACTGGACATAGAAGACTTAGATAACATTCAAACTCCAGAAAGGTAGGTGGCCTGTCTTAAAAATATACCAATGCACAGTAAAGTATCCTTATTTTCATGAAGGATAATGGCAATTCAGAGAACTGAGATATAGAAATGGTGGATTAGAAATGGAGTACTAGTAGTGTTCTGAAGTAGGGAAAAAACAGTTAAAAATATGGTAACACTCAGTATGGGCATGCCAAAGGGTAGGTGACACCTGATTATGTTAGAATTTTATTTGGTAATTTAATTTTTTAGATTCAGGAAATGCCAGAGATATAACCTGGGGGAAAGTAAAGCTGTTGATGCAGAAGGGATGTTTGCAGTCAAATTGGAAGGCGACTAAGACATCGCCCAGTGAGAAACTGATTACTTGTAATGACAAAAGGAGATCATGGGAATTGTTTCAATTAAAATTTTGGCACAGAAACTAAATAAGTTGAAACCATATTTAGTGAAGACAAAAAAATGGAAGAAATTCTCAAGGTAGAGGACAGTTTGTCTTGTGTAGGCGACTGAGGAATGGCATTATAGTGGTCAAAGAAAGCTCACAAAGATGTGGAGTAGAAGGCTGTGGATTTGCACATCAACAGCAAGGCTTTCTGGTAGAACTTTGGAGGTTGTTGTTTGCAAAAAACAAGAAGGTTATAGACCTGTCTGCAGTGGTTGTTCCAGGATGGCAGTGCTATTCCTGTGACTTCCACTGCCTGAAATACTTTGTTACAGAGGAATCCCACTAATAGACATGGAAGATTGACTGACTGCTCTTTTCTTTGCTCTCTTTTGTATAACTGAGGGCTAGAAAATGTGTCCTTTCAGTCACACTTCTTTATCTGAACAACCACAGTTTTTTTAGTGTTTTTAGGTCCTGTTTTCTAGAATTCCTGTACTTTTTTGCTGGATTCACTGCCTGATCTGTTGGAGAAGACACTGGCGAGTTGTCACCTTTAATATTGAATGTAGTACTAGCACTCAAGGAAATTAGAACTGGAAGCAGTGCAGTACGAGAGGATTACAAGAGTTCAGACTTTATATTAGAAGCACAATTCAAAAAGGATTTTTAAAATGAAGACTTGGGGAAGGTGATTCTTTGTAAGTTTGTCATGCTGTGCAGACTGTTTGGCAGAGCAGATTGTGTAGGCCATAGCATTGTCTCAGTGTCTTGAGAATCCTGTCCAGTTTTGTATTTTTGTGAATGAGGGAATGCAGTTACAGCCACTAAATGCAAGGTTATTGTATCTTCTGCATTGTTAAGCATCTTTTTCATGTTAGAATTTTTAAAGGATTTGATACTTTAATGTGAGAATTCTAGTTTTTGATGTCTGCAGGTTGTAAGGCACATTTTGCTTCTGTGTCAACATGAAGTGAGCTCTCTGGCACATGGATGGTGGCTAAAAAGGAAGTTTCAGCAACTTGGAAACTATCTGAGTAGACAGTGATATTTCATTCTAGCAGAAGTACAGCGCACAGCTCCCTGCTAGAAGAGGGAAGGTGAAAATCCTGGAATTAGTTTCCTTTGGATTACTCATGTGAAGGATAGAAAAACTCCCAATGTCTCTTATCTCTGGAGCTTGTGCGTGTCAGTCATGTATGCAGGGGCCAAAGTTTGAAACTTAACAGCAGGAAAATTTATCTATATCTGTGAAAGGAAAGAGAGAAGTCTGAGGGGAAAGAAGTTGAAAATAAGCAGTAGACTGTTGAGCAGCAATTAGCTGTTCAGTTTTGTCCAGTCTCATTTTAGATCTTGATAAGAAAAATTGGTGAGCATTGTGGAGAATAAACCACTCTTTCATTTTCCTCACCCCCTGCCCCGACTATAGTGTTCTCTTGAGTGCTGTGAGTGGAGAAGACACTCAGGATCGTACTGACCGACTGCTTTTGACACCCTGGGTTAAATTTTTGTGGGAATCCTATAGACAGTGTTTGGATCTTCTACGAAATAATTCTCGAGTGGAACGCCTGTACCATGATATCGCACAGCAAGGTAAGTTGAAAAGATGGAAACAGTGAGATCTAGGACTCACTAGGTTATTTCTATTTGGAAATTGGTTTAGAGTTGGAAATACGATAATCTCTTTAACATATGTAGGTACACACATACTGTTCTTATAATTACAGAGATTCCTTAAAATTACTGAGGTTTCTGGACACTGATCTTTTCTTGTAACAGAACCTGTAAGGAAAATGTTGTATTTTCCTGGACATACTGAGAGTAACGATGAGAATTACTGGTGCTGTGTTTTTATTTTTTCTAACTTACTGATCAAAATTACCCAGAATGGCAAATGTGTGTTCCATTACAGTATTGTATGTCAGCTAACTTCAAAAACTAGTGTACATCACATGATACTGTAAAATTCTGATGTGCTATCGATTTTGACACAGACATAACTTAGCAAAATATTATGCAGAAGGTAATAGGAAAAAGTCTAATCTGATTCTTTCTGGTGTTATTCTGCACAAATTGAATATATAAGAATGAATATTTACATGTTAAGCTGAAAGGTGAGAGACAGAGGAATGTTTTCCTTTGTATGTATAACTTAAGGCTCTGTATTTTTGAAAAATGAGTCCATTAGATTTTTAACTCTGTATTTAAATTGTGAGTACCTTAGGAAAGAAGGCTGGCAGATGGGTTCTAGGTGTTTCAGTGTGTTTGAGTCTTTGCGCTACAGTGTCGAGACTTCCTTTTTTGCCTGTTTCTGGTAGAGATGCTTTAGAATTTTCAGAGCAACAGTGATTTTTGAAAGGAACTATGGGATCAAAGGCAATTTTTTTCTGTGTCATTTCTAGTCACTTAAAAGCTTCATTTAACTTTACCATATTTAGATGACTTGAGAATTTTTTCCCACATTTTATAAAGCCCAAACCTGAATTAATGCCACTCACAGACTTTTGTTTGCACTTAGTTCAACATCAAAGCTAGAATCACTGCTTATATTACAACATTTTTAAGAGATTCAAAGTACTCTCTTAAGCTTCTTCAGTTTTTGAGGTCAAGATGAAGGTGCTCTGTGTTGTCACTTATTCATTGTGCATGGCAGTTAGATTGCATCTTATTGGTATGTCTTTGGACTGTAAATGAAGATTCTTTAAACGTCCTGATTTACATCTTTGAATCCCATTTAGAACTACCATGAAGTCAACATTGGTGAGCATTCTTCATCTATATCGTTAATTTTTGCAGCTTTTAAGTTCTGCCTGCAGTACACGCGAAAAGCTGAGTTCCGCAAACTCTGCGATAACCTGCGCATGCATTTGGGGCAGATCCAGCGCCATCACAACCAAAGCACAGCGATCAACCTCAACAATCCCGAAAGTCAGTCGATGCACCTGGAGACCAGGCTGGTGCAGCTCGACAGCGCTATCAGCATGGAGCTCTGGCAGGTAGGCAGCAGGCGCCTGGATTCACTGTAGTTTTCAACCTTTCTGGAATCTGTTCCATGCAAATTGTGTTTTGTGGTATATTCTCCAAGGTAAAGACAGAATAATAGCAAAAGAAGAAAGTTTTAATATCTACGGATAATACGGATATTGAATACTTAGGCTGTTGTTCTTGGGATTGCTGTTTCATGTAGCATTTCAAATCAAGCTTCTGCTGGTAGAAGTTAGTGCTGAAGTGGCTGAAGTTGTTCTGAGTTGTGAAAATGAGAAGTTGGGGATGACACCTTCCCCCCTGCCTTCTCGTATTCTCGGGGACAAGACCACTGGGCAGTGGTTGGTCAACGTTAAAGCCCTGGGCCACAGCACTGCTGGTTGTCCAGCCAGTGAGGGCACTGTCAAAGCAAATTTTTCAAAGGAGTGCCTTGCTTTTCCAGCCTTTCTCATGTCCAGTTTTCCTTAAAAAAGCCAATGTTGACATTTTTTGGTTTTGTGAATTTGGAGAATGTTCTCTGTTGTTTCCTTTTTGGTTATGTAAGGTTATACATATTTTTAGGGAAACTGTATCCATTTTTGATCACAAAAATAATGAAGAATGACAAAATCAGTGAATAGGAGAATTGGTATAATGGTAAAATAGTGGAATTTTTGTTACTCTGATTTGGCTTACTCTTCCCCGCTTGGTTTGTAGCTTAAATCTGAGAGAAACCAGTTTTCAAAAAATTACACTAACTAATCATTAACTATGAAATGCTAAGCAGATAGTTAATGGATTTGCGGTATATCCAAATAATAAGTCCATTACTAGGAAAGAAGTATTTTGTTTTGTGTAGCTGGTGAAACTGAAGATCACAGCATTCTGTGGTATTAATTATGTTATAGTCTTTATAACCTTTAGTGAATGTATATTTTTCTCTTTCTTAGGGGTTGCAAAAAACTTTCTAAAAGTAGTGTATTTGGGGTTTTTTCAGGAAGCTTTCAAAGCAGTGGAGGATATTCATGGGCTATTTGCACTGTCTAAGAAACCACCCAAACCACAACTGATGGCAAATTACTATCACAAAGTCTCAACCGTCTTCTGGAAATCAGGAAATGCTCTTTTTCATGCATCCACACTTCACCGACTTTATCACTTATCAAGAGAAATGCGGAAGAATCTCACACAAGAGGAGATGCAGAGGTGGGGAATGATATTTAATGTGATCTTAGATTCTTTTTCTAAACCTGTAGCTACAAAAATACACTGAATTGTACCCCAAAAGAAGCAGATGATATGTATGGCTATGAGCAGCTCTGCTTCAGGTGGCCAGTACTAACTACCTCAAAGGAAACCTAGAGCAGAAAGGGTATTTTACATAGGTACGGTGTAAATGATGTAAACATCGGGATCACCTTAATTAAGCTTCCTCCTATGTTAGTGACTGAGAAGCTAAACAAGTTAATAAGTATCTGTGTTTTCCTTACATTTTCTTGTCTGAGTGGTGGTATTTACTTCACAAGATTTTGTTATAACCAGTATAAAATTTTCCTTAATATATAAAAGTCTGTGTATCCAAATTGCCTTTATTTTTTTGATAATAAGTTTGATATTGGCGAGGCTTTTGAGGCACACAGAGTCATTGAGTGCATTAACCCAAAAAGTTCTTGGCCAGGCCTTTATAGAATCAGAATCTGGTGGAAAGAAATACTCTATGGAAATTCTTATATATATTCCTTTTCATCTGGGTTCTATGGTCAGTATGTAAATAATTAGTGGCATTCATACTGTTTCATCAAAAGAGACATCTGGCTCAAACAGTAAATTTTAAAAATCAGTGCAGTCAAAATGACTGGTGTGGATTTGCAGCTAAAATAAGTTTCTTAAAGGTGCTGCTCTCTGGTGTTTTCATTTTATAGTATTTTGATATTTACAGAGGTGGCTTAATTTTCTTTGTAATTTCTGTGTATATATACATACATATATGCACGCATATGTAAGTAATGACAAGATGTTCAAAATTCTTTCCCCTGGTTACAGAAGAATGCTGCATTTGGTTCTTTTCTTGTGCATTCGGTGTCTTTTCTGTTATTGCTGGCATTTTTACACAGTTTTGCACCATGAATGCTACTCATTCCTACTCTTGAATTGGCACATACATGAAAAGGAATTAACTAGTGTTCTCTTGCAGTTTATCTTTTGGGGTTATCCTTTGTCAACAGGATGTCTACTCGAGTCCTTCTGGCCACTCTGTCAATTCCTATAACTCCTGAGAGAACCGATATTGCTCGTCTTCTGGACATGGATGGCATCATTGTTGAGAAACAGCGACGTCTGGCAACGCTGCTGGGTCTGCAGGCTCCACCGACCCGTGCCAGTCTCATTAATGATATGGTAGGTAGTGGTATTCAGTGGAGCAGCTTTCAAACACTGAGCCCTCTTTTTGGACTGTTTTCCTTCTAGAGCACTGTGCTTAGTTATGGGACAGCAATTTAAAAATTAAAACAGCTTTATGGTTAATTTTATGACTTTACAGCATAGCGTTAAAATTTCAGATTCACAAGAAGGACTGTTTGGAAATGGCAGCAGTAATGGGAGACGTGAATGTCTGTGTGCACTAAAGAGTGAGATTCAATATTGTCCTTTATGTCAACCAAGCAACAAATGTTTAAAAGGGGTTGCAAACAAGAACTTGCTTTTTTCCCTGCTCCAAGGTGCAATATAATTAACTGAACCAAGTATTCATTTTTCTATTTTAAATGTATTTCAAATATCAAATAGCAGACTGTGAGGACCTAAGTGATTATGAAAACTTCCATGTGTTTAATTTGAAGAGAGGCTAGATTTATTTATCTTCAGACCTTCCCAGATACTCATAAAAAAATTAGGCATTCAATCATAGTTAGGTATTTTCTGAGGACATCTGTATTTCTTACAGTCATTTGCTTGTATGCCTAAAACTTACATTCAAGGTCCATTTTACAATTTGCATTAATTCTTCTGATATCTTTCCAGTTTGCCTTAAACCCACAATTTAAAACTTCAGAAGGTTACTCACGAACTGAGATGTGTGGTTTTAGTTTGGATGTGGGCATACATCTGTGTAGCAGGACTTGTGTCTTAGAAATGGCTAATACTCAAGTTGAAGGTGGTACTCTAATCTTAGTGTTTATCTTTTTTCTATGTTTTTGTCTACTTTCCCGTTTTTAGAAATGCAAACAGTTAGGTGGTGTAGATAGAGTTATTGTCACTGCAATTAAGAATGCTGTAATAAAAAATAACTAGTCTTCCATATGAAAAGGTACATGTGGTGCCTATTTAACTTCTTCAATATAAAATTCTTAGAGCATAACTATTTGTTAATATTGTATTTATCTTGAAATCTTTGGGGTTTTTTTGTTGACTGTAGGTGAGGTTCAACGTAGTGCAATATGTTGTTCCAGAGGTGAAAGAACTTTACAATTGGCTTGAAGTAGACTTTCACCCACTCAAGTTATGTAGCCGTGTCAGTAAGGTAAGTTTCATAGCTCTGTGTATATAGTAATTGATTTATAGTCTATTATTTGAATATTGGTTTGTGGTAAATACCAGCTAGCTTTTTCTGTTGCCAGGATTTCCGGTAGTTGGCTTTATTTGGTCAAATTCCATTATGATGACACGTACATATAATCTGATACACATAGCACACCCGATTATTGGAACAGAACAAAAATTAATTCAGGTCTCTTGGGTGCTATTCAGGGAGCCTCTATAAAGGTGCAGAGTATGTAAATTCTGCAACTGACAAAGCACATCATGTTCTTTTTCTTTGATAGTGGGAATAAAGATATTTGAGGTGCTAAAAAGAACTTGAAGGTAAATTAGCAGTGTGGTAAATGTTGCCAGCACTGTCAGTCGCCTTCATACAAAAATGTTAGTTATTCATTGTAAGTGTTTTGATCAAAAGGTACACTTCAGGAAAACAGTGTAGTATCTGGGCAGAAGTGCTGTTGTTTCCTGAGCTGTAAACCAGAAGTATTTAAGAACTGCACTTTGTACTTTAATGTTGAAGTTTTTAAGGGTTGATGCAGACGGAGTAACTTTCCAGAATTTTGATAGGTTCTGAACTGGGTCAAGGACCAAGCTGAAAAGGAACCTGAACTGCAGCTGTATGTTCCACACCTGCAAAACAATACCATTCTTCGCCTTCTGCAGCAGGTATGAATAAAGAAAATGTATGTTCCTAGGTATACATAAATTAGAAAATGCTTTGGAAGAATGTTAAATCGGAAACTTTTATGTTGCAGTAATTATTATCTGTCAGATAGAAGACCACTATGATTTTGAAATCATTCTTTTCAGTATATAACCTGTATCTTCAGGTTTGTATATGATTTTAAGTACAACCGTAGTATCTATAGTTAATAGTGGCTGCACACAGTGGCATAATGTCTTACCTAGATTTTCTTCATTACGGATCTGTGTTGTCTTACATAAGGTAATTCGTTGTTTCTTAAAGCTTTTTGGAGTAAGGTTTGGGTGGGATGTTTTGTGTGTGTGGTTTTTTGTGTTTGTGTGTTTAGGTGTTTTATAAAATGCACATTTCATTGACCTGCTTTCATTACAAGTGACGAGCAGTGTTATTTCTGATGTGCTAAAAAATTGCTGAAGGCTAATTAGCAGCATAGCTGTATGTAGTTACTGCTGCCAGTCTCCTTCATACAAAGAAGCCATTCAGGAATGGCATTTTATCTTAGTTCAAGTTTGAACACAATTCACAAAGAAAATCCTGAAAGAGTATTTGCAGTTATATTAATATGCATACACTCATTTCTTGACAATTTAGTAAGTTAGCTTTATCGCCCATACAACAACTTTTATTTCTGATCTCTTTTTAATGAGGAAAAATACCTAATGTTTCTGCTCTCACATACAGGTGGCCCAGATTTATCAAAGCATTGAATTTTCTCGTCTGTGTACCCTGGTTCCTTTTGTTGATGCTTTCCAGCTGGAACGTTGTATCGTTGATGCAGCCAGACATTGTGACTTACAAGTAAGTGCTGTAAAAAGACTTCGTGATGTGTGGATTCATGGATTATGTTAGATGAAAACTAACGCTTTGACATTGAAGGCAAGAAAGACAATTGATTCTGATGGGTGGAGATAAACTAGAGTAAAAGATGTGAGTGATAATATATTAAGAACTGACAATTATTGACATTCTGTTGTGTATTTCTGATTTAGGTCAACAAGCATTAATATAAGTGCAGTAGAAGTTGAAAAGAAATTTGATGAAACTAGCTCTGTGAGCCCAGTCATTTAGTCCAGAATATTCTGAAGCAAGTCTAACAAACAGGGATGCAAATTTCTGAGTGTGCTGAATTAGTTGTGCAAGACTGAAGAGCCAGCAGTCGCTGCTGTTGGGTTTTGTCTAACTGAGTGACTGAAGTAAAACACCAAGGTCTGAGAGGTGCATCAGTGGCTGGGCTGTTTCTCCATCGTTGGTAAAGATGTCTGTATAGAATTAATCACAACCTGTAGTTAAATGTTTAAGCTGTTGATGAGATATAAGTAGTTCTCGGTTGAGGTTGCTCAGTAATCATCCATTTAGGTTTTTAGAAAAAGCTGAGTTAATTAATTTAGGTTAACACACAACTTTAGCTTAGGGATTAGATGTGTTGCAATTATATCAAAGTCAGGATTCTCGTTTCGCATATTCCTAACGTGGAGGAAGAGGAAAGAATGATTTCTCTAGCAGTGCTCATTTCATGGAGTCGTTGAAAGTTCAGCCTCTTCTACTGATTATTTATTTATTTATTTATTTAAATAAACCATGAAAATTAAACAAGCTTTTATTCATGGTTCTATTTTTCTTCTCCTGATTTGGCATTTCTCATAGTTTGTTTTTTTTTTAAAGAGTAATTTCTGCTTAGAGCTTCTGTTGGCTCATATTGGTCATAGGCAGAGCAACAGAGAAGTTGCTTAGTAAATAATACAATCCTTTTTCTCATTTTTTTCCCAAAGGTTCGCCTTGATCATACTACCCGGACACTGAGTTTTGGCTCAGATTTGAATTACTGTACTAGAGAAGATGCTCCGCTGGGCCCTCAACTCCAAAGCATGCCTTCTGAGCAAATTAGAAATCAATTGACTGCTATGTCCTCAGCCCTGGCTAAGGCTCTTGCAGTCATTAAGCCTCCTCACTTACTGGTAAGTCATTTTAAGTCTTCTGAGAATGTTGACAAATTCTGACATGTGCGTTATGGGATGATTATTTGTTGACCTTATGCAGCCTTTTGTTACTTTTTACTTGTTTGACCTTCCAGTAATCTGTTTTCGGTGCAGTGGTAGTCAATAGTGTTATTGCAGAACAGATAATTGATCCTTGAGGTGTTAATACATGCAAATGTAGTGTAGCATTAATGTATTTATTAATGACAAAGTGTCCTTCTGCATCTGTTACATGCTCACCTGTTCTAATAGATCTATATTTTCTGGTTTAGCAGGACGAGATTTTTTTGAAGTTGTGAGGTCATATACACCACGGAGTTACTTGGTTTACCTTTCCTTGACATAGGAGAGGTATTGAGCTGTCTAATGATTAACATGACATTGCAAGGATTTGAGTTAGGTACAGATGAGTGCTTTTGAACATATATTTATTTTCAGAAATGTGTTGCTCTGTTTTTCAGATCTCTGATATAATTTGACAGTAATGGTGGGCTGCATTTATATACTTGCGGATTAAATTGGTGGTAGTCAGCTCTTTGTGCTGTTCTTAACGCACTCAACTAATTAGTGTTATGTCTTGACTAAAGTGATGTAAAAATGTACACCAGAGGCCTGAGTTTAAATTGCTGGGTCTGGCATGTATCAGGTTTAGGATATACCTAGTAATAGCTTACCCATAGGTGGGCCTAGAGAGCTAGGATTTGTTTCAAATTATGCATGCATTTTTGAAAATCCAGGAGCCTGCTTGCTTTATTTTTCCTGGAGAAACTGCTGTGGTGAGGAACCTGAAATGTAACTTCGTAGTGGAATCTAAAGACATGAACAAAAGATCCCACAGCTCAAGACCTGACCTGTCCTTGTCCCTCCCGTCCTCCTTGCTGGGGCTGTTGGCTTCAAGGTCGGACTCCCTGATGAGCTCACATTTCAGGTTCTCCAGAGCCTTTGGAACAAGGTGTAAATCACTCTCGCATTCCCAGCGTGCTTTGGTTGTGGCAAGTTAAACCTTCACTTCTCTCAAAAGAGAGTGGTAATTTTTTCTTTTACTGTATGTTTCTGAAAGAAGGATTTCATACTGAACATATCAAATAATCTGTGCTTATGGAAAAAAAGCTGATAGCAAGATACCATGTAGACTCTTTATCTGGGTTGAAATATTAAGTAATATGCTTAAAATATAAACACACAAAGTGGGACTGTCGTGACACCTAATGGTAGCTTACTTATGTTAGCTTGAACGTACATTAGCTGTTTTATAGTGTTTAAGGTCAAAATAGTTGCATGTAGATTTTACTCTAAAAAGCTTTTATTATTGATTGATTGTTTTGAAAGAAAAAACTGTCATCGTAGATGGAAATGACAAATAGTTTTATATTTGAGGTGTCAGTACAATTAGGTGAATAAGACATAAATGGTAGTAATTACACTTATAAAATTAGAATACAGTAGGAAGCTTAATACCAATCTGTGTGGTTAGAGGAGCTATAAAGCAAGTTGATATAATTTTTCTTTCATTATTCAGATCAAAACTTCTCACTTTTTTCGTGTGCTTAAAAGCTTAATTTCTGTTAATTTGTCATAATTCACAAATTTGTTAAATTTATCTGAAGCTTTTCATTTTTGTGTTTCTGGCACCTCCACTTATCTTTAAGTGCTTGCAGATCCGCAGCAAAGAATGGATGTTTCACTGTTTTTGTTGAGTGCCCTAGAAGTGACAGATGACTAAAAATACCTCCGAGCCAGCTCACATTTCGAGAGCAGCGTGACTGAGGGAGCGTAGGGAGCTGATTGGGCTGGAGTGTTTTGCTGCTTGCTGAAGTGATTAAAACGGGCACAATTACACCTCTTAATGTGTGCAGCGTGAATCTCTACAAAGAACTGTGTAGGTGCTCTGGAGGAGAATGGTGGGGGAGTGAGAAGGCTGCTTAAATACTCTATATGCTAGTGTTTAGACGTCTAGTGCTTTTTATTGTTTAATTAAAATCGTTTTATATAGAGAGTTTATACCTAAATTGTTGAGAGACAATCATCAGGTTTTTTATCATCTCACAGATAGTGTTTTGTGTCACTTAGGATGTTTTTCTCTTATGTTAGTGTGTTTGGAAAAACGGAGAACTTTAAAAGCAAGGGAGCTTTGGTGAAACACAGTACGTGTGGTGCTACTTTTGCTAACACTTGCAGAGACAAACAAGATTGACACTCTACCCCTCTTTCAGTTAGAGTCTTAAATATCACTAACATGCAGGTATGCAATATTTTTTGACAGAAGAAGTGTGAAAATATCATACCTAAGGTGCGTCTGATACCGACAACGTTCTCCACGTGCACGCAGTTCTAGTCAGTTGATACTACCATGTTATCTCACTTGCATGAGTGATTAGATTTGCCGTTCCAGTTGTAGTTCCACACAGTTGGAAAGTTTTGAGAGTAAAACTAACTTAGAGTTTTCTTTGAAAAGTGTTTGCTGTGCTTTCTGAAAGCCTTTTTAAAGAGACCCTGTAACCATCGTTGTCTTATCCTTAATTTAAATTCAGCAAGAGAAGGAAGAACAGCACCAACAGGCAGTCACTGCCTTCTTAAAAAATTCAAGGAAGGAGCATCAGCGTATTCTTGCACGTCGTCAAACTATAGAGGAAAGAAAAGAGCGCCTTGAAAGTTTGAACATTCAGCGTGAAAAAGAAGAACTGGAACAGCGTGAAGCAGAATTACAAAAAGTCCGGAAAGCTGAGGAAGAGAGACTGCGCCAGGAGGCGAAGGAAAGAGAGAAGGAGCGGATTCTGCAAGAGCATGAGCAGATCAAAAAGAAGACAGTTCGTGAGCGCTTGGAGCAGATTAAGAAGACTGAACTGGGAGCCAAAGCGTTTAAAGATATTGATATTGAGGTAGACAACTTCTTATTTGCAGTTTTGAGTTACTTTTTTAATGCTTTTGCTGTTACATTGTTAGGCTGCCTGAATGTCATGGTTTTTCTTATTTTTATACAGTAACTAGTCTTGAACAGTCTCTTAAAAGTGAGACAGTATGTCACTTAAATATTTAATTTGCTTACCAGTGTAAGTAAACCTTAATATTGTGTTTGGATAGGACTGTTTTTACCTGGAGGAATTAAGTCCAGCTGGGTTTTTCCCTTTGTTGTTAAATTATACCTGAAATACAGAATAAACCCCCAGTTTCCATTTGTAGTACCTGGACTGTGTCTCAAGTAAAAATTGAGATACAAATGCTTTAGAGATCTTGAAAAATAAAATACAAGCTACCCAGAGGAGAGAGTGTTTCTGAAGCAAAGTAGTTTAAAAGTTAGAGGGAAAACTGCAGAGAAGTTTAAATAAACCAACCATATTTTTAACAGAAAAGTGTTTGCTTAATTTTGTATTGAAAGCTGTACTTTGTTGTAGGATCTTGAAGAACTGGATCCTGACTTCATTATGGCTAAACAAGTTGAACAGCTGGAAAAAGAAAAGAAGGAACTTCAGGAACGTCTGAAGAATCAGGAGAAAAAGGTACCAAGGAGGAAGCGTAAAAAACTATGTTAATACAAGAGTTTAGTTAGTGATTGTGAACTTCTTTTTTTTGAGAGAGAAAAGATACTGGTGTTGAAAATGTTACTGTATGAAACTAAAAAAAAAGGGTAAATGTGTTATAAACCATCTGAGTTTCTAGTAACAGTATACAAATCTGTTCTAATTAATGAACTTGATTTGAAAAAGGGCCCTTAAGCTGTGAACTGAGTCTTAGTTGGGAACGCTTGTAATTGGAAAACGTTCAGAGAAGATTAAATGTTCAAAAAAGGTGAGGCTATTACAGAGAAGCTAAATTAATTAACTCTGTTAGTCCTTCTAGATGGTAAATAGGATCTCCCTGAAACTTGGTTGGCTATAAAAGCATGAGGAACATGTTGTCGTAGTTAAATGGAAATACATAACATGGGCAAGGTGAAACTCACTCGGGACTTCCAACTATATTCAAGAATGAAACAGAGATTATATGATACAGTTGGTAACTGTTGGTAACACTTAAAACTGGCTTGATACTAGAAAGTGGCAAGTTACTTAAAAAGATTGCAATGAAGATCTCTCATGCTGCAGGCCTGCAAATGTGATGCTTATGCTGAGCAAAGTAGCAGAGAATTAAAACAGTAGAATTAGTAGTCACCTGGTGTCATGTCCCACCAGCACAGGCGGGAAAGGGTGACTCAGATTCACCGATTTCCCTTGGTTGGAATTAAGGTGAGTCAGCACCCAAGGTCCCCAAATACACAATATCTGTTTAAGTCAAGATGTGCAAAAATGCTTACTGCATTGGGGGGGCTTCTGTCTAGAGACAGAGGAGGGAGAGAGGGGTCACTGGCTGCTTAGCCTCCACAGAGTTCCCCTGCTGCCACAGCCGTTCCACCTTATCACTGTTTGAGACGTACAGCCTCTTGCAAGCCACCACTGCCTCATGGTTCACTATTTACAAGTCACACCTGGGTAGATATGGGCTACCCGGAAAGGTCCGCATAGCTTCTGTGAATGAATTGTAAGCTGGGGCTTCCTCTTAGAGCTCTCTGAAGCTGTCAAGACAAACCTGTGAGTAAGGGTGATCTGGTTGTTCTAACTAAGTTGGATTTTCCAAAAAGCTTTTTACAAGGTTCTTCACCAAAGAAAAACTAGCAGCTGTAGGGTAAAAGGAAGGGTCTTTGAATGATGTTCACTTTAGATAGATATAAAATATTTAGGGAAAGTCAGGGGAAAAAAAAATCCCCCGATCTTTAGTTTTACATATTAAATTATGGGCTTCAAACTTCACAGTGTTACTTGAGAACTTGGTGGTTCTGCTTCTCAAGCACTGTGTGCAGTTCTGGTGTCTTTATCTCAAAAAGGATGTGGTTGGACTGGAAGTTTGAGGGCAACAAGAATTATCAGTGATGTGGAAATGTCTATGTAAACTAGCACCCGTATGTCCAAAAAACTTCTGAAGAGAGGATGTGGTAGCAGTATGAGAGTGTACCTGGTGTAACAGCTGACAACGTGGAGTAGTTGTTCTTGCATTTAAGTGATAGTGAACTGCGAAGCATCAGATGGAAGCTGGTAGGAGCCATGTTCAGAACTGTTTGTAGATAGAAGGTCCTTCATGCTGTGAGCCACAGACACCCAGGAGTTCTTTCCCAAGTATGCTGATGGATGTGAAAAGCTTCTTTGAGTTCCAAAGGACAAGAGGAGAAATCCACCAGTACCTACTAAATACATAAAAAAACTTAAACATAGGAAATACTGATAGATCGATGGTGCTGAGCAAGTATTGTATATCTGCCTGCCTCTGTTCTTGCATCCTTGCCTAGAAGGGCACTTACTTGCCAGTGGTAGAGGCAGGTTCTTGGTTAAGCGGACCTTTGATCTGGTCCAGTGTGGTTGCTCTTACTAAACAAAATGTGTCTGATATATTGGAGAAGTCTCCAGGTATCAGAGTTTTCTTTGGAAAATGCTGAAGTTTGAGACTTCCAGATTTGGTCTTTGCATTATGATGTGCTAAAGGTGTGTTATCTTTATTCAGATTGACTATTTTGAAAGAGCGAAGCGCTTAGAAGAAATTCCTTTGATAAAGACTGCTTATGAAGAGCAAAGAGTGCATGATATGGAGCTGTGGGAGCAACAGGAAGAAGAAAGGGTAAGACACTTCTGCTCAGGTGATAAAAACCATTAGCAGTGAATGTAAAGTAGTGGGTTTAGTCTTTTTTCTCTAGCTGAATCCAAAGGGGGAAGGGAAAAAGTTGATATGAAGTATTAGGTTTGCAATTTCTTTGTGCACAACAGTATCTTCTGTCTAGGATCTGAAAGAGGAAAAGATAATTTCTCTTTTCCGTGGCTGAGGTAGATCGAATGCTAATATATAGTAAGATTTTCCTTTGTAATATGTTTTATATTATCTGCTTTTAGATCACCACTTTGCAGTTGGAGCGTGAGAAAGCCCTTGAGCATAAGAACAGACTCTCAAGGATGTTGGAGGACAGAGACTTATTTGAAGCCAGGCTCAAAGCGTCACGACGAACAGTTTATGAGGTACATGAGATTTGGGATTGTAGTAAGATACTCCCATCAAGTGAGGAATTAAACATGTAACCCAGTGACTCTTCATGAAAATTAGAAAGAAATTAGTATCTAGAATGGCTCGGAATTATGGAATTGTTTATTTTCTGCTTTGACCAATTAAAAAAAATATCTTGCACCCACTCCTATATTATCGCTTACAATTTTTGGCAACATCTGGAATAGCTGATACAGAAAATAAAACATAGGTAAATTATTTGTTTCAATACAGCTGTTAATAAGAGATCATGGGCAGCATGTGAGCAAACAGTTGTATCTGTACAATAACCTGCACTTACTGTGGGGATGGAATAACAGACAATGATATTGAAGCCGAGAAATAGCTAGAAATACTTGTCTATATTTTTTTAATATTTTTGTTTGAATTTGGAAATTATTTTGACAGTTCACGTATTTAGTACTTCAAGTTATGTTTTGTGTTTGCAAAATTCAATAACAAATTAGGCCAGGAGGGCAGGGAAAGAACTATGCCTTTGTTTCTTGCTCTGCATTTTAAAAATTCCACATTTGCTGAGGCTGTTTGTAGCTTTGATTATTTGGCTATGTTGCAGGAAGAACTGGTTTGGAAAAAAGGGCAAAAGAGGTATTATGATAAAATAATTTAAGTAATTGCATATAATTTTTTGCAAAAATACAGGTAATTTTAGTTAATGTATTTTAGGTACAGGTAAATTATTATTCAGGTCATTACTTTCCTGAAAAAGCAGATAAAGGACTACAATTGTGCATGCTGATTGTCTTTCTTCTAAGGAGGAATATATTCCCTTTTGTGCAGTTTATTTCAGAAAAGGTTGAAATGCAAACAGGTAGTTGTTTTTCAGTGGAGCAAAGGTGATATGTTGCCATTGGTTTGTGTTTCTGTGCAGCTTTATTTAGTGATTTGTGCAACTGTCTAGCTCTTGAACGTTACAGTTGCAGTGGTTTCATGTCTGTTATTTGTGTTTCAGGATAAACTCAAGCAGTTCCAGGAGCGGTTGGCAGAAGAGAGGCGGAATCGTTTGGAGGAACGCAAGAAACAACGCAAAGAAGAGAGGCGCATTACTTACTACAGAGAAAAGGAGGAAGAAGAGCAAAGATTGCGAGAGGAACAGCTGCTGAAAGGTATAACTGAGAACGTGATTGTTTTGTCTTTTGCTTGCCTGACCCATTCCAGATGTGTACTCAGCTGACTTCTGGTTTCCTTGTTTTTGCTGTATTGGCAGAAGTCTCTTCATTTTCCATCAGTGGTGAAGACTGTGGTCATTTGTATTAAGATACCATACCTTTGTGTTTTACCTCACGCACCTTCTGAATGCTTATGTGTGCAGCACAGAGGTGATGGTAAAGCTTTTTAGGAGGAAGGGAACAGGAAAGCAAACGAGTGCTTCCTGCCCTCCCCTTCTCCTGGACATGAAGAGAGGAGATGGAGGAAGGGAGGCCAATGAAAAACTGAGTTTTGATTTTAGTCTGTTAGAGTTCCACTTGTTTGTGCACATCTTAAAGGGAATGGAAAGGGAACAATGGTGTCAGATCAAGAACACAAGGATTGTTAGCAACTCACACAGCTGTGCTTGTGAATTGCTTTGTCTGGTAGCCTGTTTCCAGGCTTTAGAACAGAAGAGCTGGTAGCTGTCCTGTAAGGTAAATTTCTTTCCTACTTGTCAGCTGAAGATTTTATGTATCAGAGTTCATTATCGAGCAATATTTAAAAATCAAACCAGCAAAGCCCTAGGTCCTGAATATCAAGTTTCTGATACTGCTAGCTGATTTTTGTTTGGTTTTGTTTGACCTTTTCTAAGGAAGGGATCCTGTACCATGCTTGAGGTAGTTATTGATATTTTAGCTGGCACATTTGTGGTCTGTACATTGAATAAAAACAGAGGTATTGGATTCTTTCCTTCCTCACCAGCAGCTGTTCAGGATGTCAGGTTACTGAATGTATCAAGGTTTCTTTTCCTATTGCCTTGGAGTTACGATTCTTCCAGAAAACAGTTTCTGTGGTTAAACACATCCTGCGAAATGCTGACTGACTTTTTTTTTCTAAAGAGTCAAAGGGGAGAGATTGTATTTTGTAACCCTTCTGTAGATACAGCAGCACAATTTATTTTGGCAATACATTCTATTTATTTTTCTGACTGCAGAGCGTGAGGAAAAGGAACGCATTGAGCGTGAGAAACGTGAGCAGGAACAGCGTGAATACCAGGAACGTGTCAAAAAGCTGGAAGAACTGGAGAAGAAAAAACGTCAAAGAGAAATGGAGATAGAAGAAAGGGAGCGTCGTCGAGAAGAAGAAAGGAGAGGTCTGGATGACCCATTTTCAAGAAAGGTGGGTAAATACTTGCAGGTTTGCTTTCTTTTTGACTACTGCTTCTTCTGTAGATTATTTGGAAGAGGATGGTACCATTGTAAAATCATAGTCTATTTTTTTTTAAGTCGTAGCGGAAGTGGCTAATTTAATAGTTCAGTGATTGTCACTTAGTTTCAGCTCACTGTCAGGATCTGGAGTCTGTAGTTTAGGAATAAACTACAATGAAGAAACTACTCAGATCTCCAAGCTGTAAAAGAACCAAACCAAAGAAAGACTGAAATAAATATTGAATACAATTTTCTTTCATGCAAAAGAGGAAAGCTATGTTGGAAGCAAGTATAGTGACTCATCACAAAGGTAGGAATTAGAGTAGACACTGAAAGAAATCCCAGACTAAGTGTAAAAGCATAGATTTAGATTTTATAAGAAATATGCCATAACATAAAACATAAAAACAAGAGGTACGTGCAGCTTTCCATTTACAAATATAAGTATTGGGGAAAATCATTATTCCAATCCAACAGTGAAGGTTATTTGCAAATAAATGCTTAGTGATGTAAAAATGTAACTGAGTACCACAAACATTCTATGCTCCCACTTTTTCCAACCTTATCAATAAGAGAACTATTTTTAATTTCATCCACCATAACCATTGTATTTGTTTAATGCAAACTTCTTTGAGTAATGCTGTGAAGTGATAAGAGCTGCAGTAAATTGTTTTGATTATTTACCTGGTAGGCTTTGATCACCCACCACTCTTTTTCACATAAGAGGAATTGGTAGCCATGGGAACTTGGATATAGGGAAAAGCTGACTCAGTTTCTGAGAAAGATACCTGCTCCGCTTGAAAAATGCCATTTGCAGTTTTGGGATTGTTTCTTTGCCCACCCTTGTTTGTTGGGGTTGTTTCTACAGTCAGGTTGTTGAAAACATTTGAACAGATACTCATGGAGTAGTGGATATGCGAGATCCTGCACAACCTGTGTACTCCCCAGGTTGAAGTGTAGACTTTGACAAATAAAAACACTTTTCAAAGAGCAGTTTAAAACCAGAGGGTTTGTGAGTATGTGAAATCATATAGTTGATATGGTTTACCTAATGTGCTTCTTGTGGTGGGATTGTGGAATAAACAACTGTGTGAGGAATAGTTTAAATGGTTTGTCTAGCAATGGGGAGAGACATTTTACCTTTATTTAAAGAAATATCAATTATTTCTCTGCCCTGCATCTTAGCAACCTGTGTAGTCACAAGTACTTAATTTGTTCTGTGCGTTGAGGTACCATGTTAGTGCTGTATAAACCTGGAACAAAATGGTACCTGCTATAGACAGCTTTCAGTTTATTTAGTTTCATTTTCTGATCTGATTAGAAAGCACAAACCCCAGTAATATTTTGCATTCATTCCTGCTGTTATGAAGCAGCAGGAAAGTGAAACTGTGCAACATCTTTTTTGTGTTAAGAGGTGGTAGCTGTGGTTCACTGTGGCTGTTGTTTGTACAGTTGTTCGAAAACTTTTTAGTGTGTTAGCATGTATCCTAACCTGTTAGTAAAGTTTGTGCCCCAAAGGGAACCATATTGGTTTTAAACTCTGCCAGAAACAATAGTCAGTTAAGACTACACTTCAGTTATTTAAACTCCTGATTGTTCAGTATTCTCTACAGTGTAAAAGTGAGGTTTTTAATGGTATAGTATGTTCTGAAAGGAATAAATAATCTGTTGAAAATCTTAATTTTAAAGTATTGGAGACATTCTCTCTGGATTTCTTTTGCCATACAGGAATCTCGTTGGGGTGACAGGGAGTCTGAAAGCTCTTGGAGAAGAGGCGGAGAGCCAGAATCTGAGTGGCGACGAGCACCATTGGAAAGGTAATCGTTGGGTTACCAAGCACCGGTTGTATTGGGCTCAACATGTGTAGGCTCCCTCTTTATTGTTACTGATAAAGCTGCACTTAATTGAGTAATACCTCGTGCCTTTACACCTCTGAAAGTTACTTTCTATTAAAAAATTGCTTTGTAAGGATCTCAGAATTAGAGAGGTGCATTCAGATAACATTCCCATTTTATTTAGCTTAGGTATGTGAAAGCTGGCAGGTGCCTTCCGCAGCTGATAAACCGGTTGCTTACTTGGTTCCTTTTTGAAATTAAAAATCTCTGTACTGCTCAAACATGGGTGTCCGTTGTGTAAGTACAGAATGGGGAAGGATGACAAACAAATGCAGGGTTCCTACATCTGTAGTATTGTAGCAAGTCATTGCTGTTCTTTTGTTTACATTTTAGTAACATAGTGGATTTTTAAACCTGTGGGGTGTTTTTTGCTTGGCTTGTTTTCTTCTAATCCATGAGTTTCACCTCCAGTGTGCTTTCTCTTCTCTTGCCAAGTAGCAGGTACCAGTACATCTCTGTGATGTACTATTGCTTGGGATTTTTGTAGTTTAGGAAGATAAATTTCCTCAAAATCCCCCTGAAAAGGGGGATACTTACTTGATGGTTGTGGGTTTTTTAATACTGGTTCTTTGAGACTTAGCCCAAGATTGTCAAATTAGGCTTGGTGTAGAAGCCAAACCTCTTCTCTGTTGTGTTGTAGCAGATAACTAAGAGGGGATTGTAGTTATCCCCTTCAAACTAGTTTTGAAGGAGGTTGTGAACTGGTCAGTCTGTGACCTGCCACTTTCCTGTAGCAATGAAAGCAATTACAATATGTGCGTTTGGAAACAACAAGCTCTGTAAATGTGTTTGCAACCACACATCAAGTGGTTAAATTCCAAAATGGCCTTGAGGTGTTTGATACTGTCAATCTAACAGCTTCTCCTTTTGCTCATTTCCTATGGTTTTGTAGAGATTGGCGTCGAGGAGAACCAAGAGATGACGACAGATCTTTCCGCCGAGGGGATGATCTGCCCCGGCGAGGAGATGATCTGCCCCGGCGAGGGGATGATCTGCCACGACGTGGTGCTGCAGAAGAAAAGGAACGTCCTTCTACGGAATCAACGGAGGACAGGCCGCCCAGACGTGAAGGGGATGAGGACAGGCCACCTAGACGTGAAGGGGATGAGGACAGACCGCCCAGACGTGGTTTGGATGAGGACAGGCCACCCAGGCGTGGTTTGGATGATGACAGAGGCAGCTGGCGTGCTGCAGATGACGACCGGGGTCCCAGGCGTGGAATGGATGACGACAGAGGACCCAGGCGTGGAATGGATGACGACAGAGGACCCAGGCGTGGAATGGATGATGACAGGCCACCCAGACGTGCTTTGGATGATGATAGGCCACCTAGACGTGCTTTGGATGATGACAGGCCACCCAGGCGCAGCTTGGATGACGACAGGGGCAGTTGGCGTGTGGCAGATGACGACAGAGGACCCAGGCGTGGAATGGATGATGACAGGCCGCCCAGACGGGCTTTGGATGACGACAGGCCACCCAGGCGTGGGCTGGATGATGACCGGGGCAGCTGGCGTGCTGCAGATGACGACAGAGGTCCCAGGCGCGGGATGGATGACGACAGAGGTCCCAGGCGCGGGATGGATGATGACAGGATGTCAAGGCGTGATGATGACAGGGGACCATGGCGCAGTGCAGATGATGACAGGCTCTCCAGACGAGATGATGACAGAGGTCCATGGCGTGGTGGTGATGATTCAAGGCCAGGTCCTTGGAGACCATTTGGTAAACCAGGTAAAATATAATATGATAATCTTCCCTCCAAAGTGTGTGTTAACCTGATAGATAATGGATGTAGTGCACTTGGTGCCAGACATGAGAGAATCAGCTCTGAAAATGTCTGGATTAATTTGGCTAATGTGGACGTTCCTTACTATAATTAAACCTTTTAATTTGGTTGAATTTAAAAAAAAAAAAATAAAATGCAGCAGTGTCTGTTGCTTGCATGAAAGACACCTAAAGCTCAGGTAGTAATGCTGGTAATTTACCTGTGTGCAAAACCAAAATAAACAAGTTGAATGCTCTGATGGGAGAGAAACATTCTCACCAGGTCCACACACCTTGGTCTCCTTCCCTACCCCCTCTGTAGTGCTGAAATTAACCTCCTCCTAAGGAGGATTTTGATACGTCATTCAAGTGGGGCTGATTTTATGTGCACAAAGATACTCCTGTTTTTATCATTCCGTCTTTGCTTTTGTGTCTGCCTTCTTGAATATCCTGCTTTGAGCAGGAGCTTGGACTAGATGACCTGAGTGAGGTCCCTTGTAATACAAATCATCTTATTCTTTTATAGTTTGTTTCTAATTTTAAGTCTTGTTGATGGTGACTACTATGACTGTTCTTTTCAGAACTGTTGGTGACATTTAAATGTTAGATATGACTTTGTTTTCCTGGTTCTTTTTATTCAGATTTATGTGGCACATCAACTTTATAAAGTAGGCACTAATTCTGTAATCCAAGCCTGTAGCAGAGTTATCATACATCTTGATACTTGAACTTCATAAGTGTTCATTTTTTTATATTAGGCTGCATGAGAAGGAACTCCTGTTCGTAAATAACTGGATGATATTGCAGGATGCACCGTAAAAAAACAGCCATATTTTAAAGCAGTGATTTAAAAAAGAGTACGTTCATGAAAATTTGTTTGTCTAAAATCTCCACGTGTAGATTTTCACAAAGTAATCTGCTGTCTGAGCTGCCCCTTTAGTTCTTCCGGCACTTGTTTTGCACGAGACTTGGAGGAGTTTGTGGTTTCTGACTGAAAACTGCAGGGTATAATTGGCTCTGCTAAACTGTTACAGGCAGTCCCCATATATGAGGTATATATTGCTCTTTACATTAAGCAGTTTCTGCAGTGTTTTGCCTACACCTCCTGCTCAGACGTGCATGCTGCTTACAAGCATCTTGAGTTGGATCCTCGGAGAGCGAAACTTGTAGAACCAGTTTCTGTGAGGGAACTAAAGGATTCTTTGTCTACAGAGAGATCTGAGGTCAGTCACAAATTGCTTTGACCGTGTTTCTTGCTCGCAGGGGGATGGAGAGAGCGAGAAAAGGCCCGTGAGGACAGCTGGGGACCTCCCCGCGAGTCCAGAGCTCCCGGGGACCGGGAGTGGGATCGAGACAAAGATCGGGATGAAAACGAGAAAGAGCGTGAATTTGACAGAGAGAGAGATTTCGATCGAGATGATCGTTTCCGGCGTCCCAGGTTTGACTTCTCTGTTTAAATACTTTAGAATATTTCTGTTACAAGCCAAGAAAAAAGCACCCTGCGGTTAAAGAAATAATGTGACATCGCCAGTGAAAGGAACAGTGGTTGGTTTGGATTAAATTGAACACTTTAAGGCAGTAAATGGATAGTGGCATTTTGGGGCCTTTCTGGCTTGTTACTTTTAAGATGTTAACTGTTTACAGAGGAATCCCAAAATACTTCAGCTGCTTTTATTTATTTTTATTTCTACCCATTATCGAGAGAACTTCATGTTAGGCTCCAGAAGAACAGAAACTGTTTTTGGAAGTCTGTCAGTATGTTAAATTGAGACCCACTGGGCCTGAAAATATCCATAGTGTGATTTATTACTGCTTCTTTCCATAGCAAAGGTGAAATCTTAACATTTAGTTTTTGTTTTGAATGGCTGAAGGGATGACGCTGGTTGGAGAAGAGGCCCAGCTGAGGAAACTTCTAGCTGGAGAGATTCAAGTCGTCGTGAAGAGTGGGACAGAGGTGGTCGTGACATGAGAGATCGACGCGCTGATGACAGAGAGCCACCCCTCAGAAGACCACCGCTCAGATCTGACCGGGAAGAGCGTACGTTTGTTACAGTGCTCCTAAAAACATCCATTCTAGGGCCTGCACGGTATTCCGACAGCGCTAGGGTCTGGTAAAAGGGGAATAAGTCATATTTTCAGCCACTAATATTGTCTTTGCATAAGGAAAACAATAGAAAGAAGCTTTAGTGCAACTGAGAATTTTTCCTTTAATCTTAACTTTTTTACTCTTTCTTATCATAGCAGCATTTTGCATCTGCAGTAGAAGGATAACATTTGAAGTATGCAGTTTTTGTTGTAGCATTATGTTAAGGGTGAATGAAATTCTTGTACTTAAATTAGCAAGGTAGACATCCCAGAAGGTAATTTCTAGCTCAGTTCTTAAATAAAATGCAAGGGAAATATTTTCACACCAGGCCTTGTGGGTTTCATACCATTAATGGTATGGATTTTCATTAATAACCTATTTTAATTACATACATTGACCACATACTTTAACCTGTTTTAATTATGTATGTTTATTCATCTTTTGCTGTGTTCTAATACTACGGTAACAGCAAATATGCATAGCCCGAGATAGCCTGTCTTCCATTTGTGCAGTTCAGAAGTCGCTGGGTCTCTGGTGCGGGTTTGGGTGCTCCCGGCTGTGGGAGCTCGGACTCAACAGGCACGTCAGCCCTTAGGCTGGTGGGAAGGCTGAGAGTTCTCAATGAGGACATTTATTGGTGGGTTTTTTTAATATATGGAGAACTTTTGGTATTTGTCTGGTTTGGTACTTGACACAGCTTTGTTCTCACGTACCTGGGTTGAATTCTTAACACCCTTTTGGTGGAAATGAACAATTCATGTAGTGGAGCACTGTGAATGCTGTTACCCCTGGAGTCGTGTATTCCGGTGCCGCTTCTGCCTCTGATTTCAGTAGGCTGAGCAGTAATTTGCTGTCTTCTGAGATACCGAGCACATGAACATTTTCCACAACTGCTCTTAGGCTAGGATTTCTCTGTTTTCAGGGTTCTGTCATTTCTAAGACGACACTTCCGTGCTTTTAATTCTGATAATACAAGAATATTTTTTACATCATAAACCCTGTCTATCAACAGAACATTCTTATTACAGTTATTATGCTTTAAAGATGATACTTGGGTTGCTCACAACAATCCTGAATCTTATAAGAGGCTTGAGCAGTTCCTGTCCATTACTTCACTATAAAATTAAACTGTACATTTGGCTGTCATCGTCGTATTACCTCTTGGCAGGACCACGAATCAGTAAATGAGCTGTTGGTGCTGGACATCTTTGTTTAAACTCTGGCAGGCTGCTGGTGGAGCATGGCAAACATTGTTTTATTGTCTTTCTGTGTTTGTAGCAAGCTCCTGGCGGCGTGCTGACGATAGGAGGGAAGAACGGGGAGAAGAACGTGAAACAGTTCGGCGATCAGCTCCTGCTCCTGCTGCTTCTCCAGCGTCTGCTCCCCCACCAGCAGCAAAAGATCGAGAAAGAGATGGGGAGAAGGAGAAGGGTTCCTGGAAAACTGAAAAGGAGCGGGAGCCCCTTCGTCGCACTAAAAACGAGACAGATGAAGAAGGGTGGACCACTGTACGACGTTAAGTGAAAATCACCGAGTTTAACCAATGTTTTAGCTTTGATTTGATCGAATTCACGGATTGTATTTGTGCTTATAAACATTCTGAATTGGAATTCTTTAACAAATGTTTTGAGGTAACATGAAAGCATGAGCTTGAATTACTTACTCATATAGATTGATCATGCACAAAACTCACAGCAGAAGGTTGGAAATTGAATGCCAGTTTTTGAAATTTCAAATGACGCTTATTTCATGGGCCATTTGTTGTTAAAGTAAAAAGAAGCAAGCCCAACAGCTGTCTTGAGTAATGCTTCGATCTTGCACCAGAACAGGCTGACCTTTTTAGTCTTTCTTAATTTGGAATGGGGTGTTATTGTCACAGAATGTGCATTTCAAAACCCCTCTGTTCACACAGTGGAATTACTGAAAAAGCAGAGCGACATCAGTTTCCATAATTAGCCAGAAAAATAGAAATTTCTAAGTACAAAAGCCCTCCTTTACATAGGTATCTCTGAGGGCAGACGGTTTCCGAGAGACATTTTATCACCATCTAAATTCACTAAGTTGTTTAAATTTGAATTGAATACAATAAACATTATGAGCATTAGCTACACTGGGATATTTTCTGTAGATTTACTTGGATACATGGCGCCTTTGAGGCCGTTCTGCAGTCGTTCAGTAACGTCTACTGCTGCAGTGTACAACCACAAACCTTCAAGCTCTTACAGTTTCAGTGTTCTGGTAAGCATCTGCCTATGGATTTTCTGTTGCCAATAGCACAACTGCTTTTTCCATTATTGGATAATTCATGCCTTTCAAGGATTTATAAATATTGTCATATTTAAAATGTGTGGCTTTGGAGAAATGGTTGAATTTTCCTCCAGTTCTTTGTCTTCAGGGTCAATTCTTTCCCTTTTCAAAAAGAAAAACCAAACAACCAAACAAAGTGATTTGTAGTAATGGCTGCGTTGACTTCAATTTTGGGGTGCGGTAACAACGATTGACTATCTGGTCCTACTGAAGCCAACACAGAACTTGCTGCTGTGTGTTTCCTCAATGATAAATAAACAACTTATGGAATTAGCTG
Organism: Columba livia; assembly: GCF_036013475.1. Classification (NCBI taxonomy): domain Eukaryota; kingdom Metazoa; phylum Chordata; class Aves; order Columbiformes; family Columbidae; genus Columba; species Columba livia. Next base: position 6,593,920 of record NC_088607.1, read on the forward strand.
CTTCAGCATCTTGACTTTTTAGTGAATTCCTGCAATGCACATTAATGCAGAGCAGATGCATAATGAATTCCTGTGTGGGTACCTGCTTCTGTTCCAGCTGAAGGAGGATGTGAGAACACCTGGGCTGGTTTCTTCCTGGGAAACCTGGTTTAATTTTAATGTGTGTGAACAGAGGTTGGAATATTCCTCTTGTCCTTTTCCTGGCCTCTTCTGAGCTTTCCGGGTCCTGTTCACTTCTCAGGGCAAACTTGCTGTTGTCGTCATGCTCTGAGGGCTGGATTTTTGTGCCTTTGGAGCCTGTCACTTCATTGCTTGTTAAGTCACAGAATTCCTTCAGAACAGTAGTGGTTTTTTAAACGAACAGAAACGTTTCTTTGTGCCTAACGCAGTCCTATCAAGGATGGAACCAGAGCACAGCACGTATCGGTCACAGCGCTTCAGGATTTGGGGTGGTGGGTGCTGCTCCTGTAGGCTGCATCTTGCTGTCTGTTGGTCTGTTGTAGGATCACAGGATCTTTCCTGTGAAATCAGAGCCCTGGAGCTCACCAGTCCAGCTTCCTGCTGTCAGGCTGTCTTACCTGGAACCACATTTCTCCAGCGTGGTTCTTGAAAACCTCCAAGGATGGAGACTGCACAACCTTTCCGAGCAGCCTGTGCCAACACTTGCCTGCTCCCAAGCTGAAGAAGCTTAACTCTCCCTTTAGCTTCTACCCCCTGTGTCTCATCCTCCTGCCTGTGCTCTGCCATGACTTAAAATCAGTCTGACTTTATTTTCCAGTAGGTACTTGTCTGGGTGCTGTTGGTCTCCCCAGCGTCTTTCCTCCAGGCAGGTGCTCCAGCTCCTGCCTGTCTTGTTGCCCTTCTGCTGAACTAGCTCCAGTTTGGCAATGTCCATGTACAGGGAGCAGAACTGCGTGCAGTGGTCAAGACGAGGTTCACTGAGCGCAGAGCAGAGGGGGATGATCTCTTCCCTCACCTGCAGGCTCTAGTCCTGTTCTCTGTTTTTATTTTATCCAAACAAAGCCATTTCTACACAAGGATAAATGTTAGTGATCATTGCACCAGCGTAATCTCTGTTCCCAAATCTGTGTTCTTAACTCCAGTTGAGACAGTGATGATGTTGCCAACACGTGTAAAATTCTCGGGACTGGGCAGCTCAAGAAAAGATCTGCAAGATGGGAGCTTTACAGACATGGCAGTGGTTTTATTTTACTGCTTTGTCATTTTAGACAGAATACTGACTACAGCAGTGAAAAAACCACTCACTGCTGACCAAACCCGCCAGCTGACACCTCCATCTACTGCCGTAATTACACATGAGCACAAAGTTCGGTTACCTGTAAAACACTGAAGTCAAATGAATTCTCTGCCAAGCTTTGGCTGTGATTCATTGATTAATATCCAATTAAACATCTGAAATGTTCAGTGAACCTCAGAATCCAAACTGTCACATGCTGTATTTAGAAGGCAGGACTTCAGGCTGCTGCTGGTTAAACAGATGCAAATGCTGCTCAGTTAAAACAAATCTTGCAAGGATGGTCAGGTATGAACAGTTCAGTTTCTTTCCCACTCCAGGACCAGCCCTGGTCTTGCTGTCACTGCAATATATCTTTGTTTTATAATACCCATGGGCTGCTGTCATTGACAGAGCTGCTACACATAAGTTTTCCTTCAGAAGGTGCTGTTAAACTGTGTGAAAGCCTACGAAGTAAAGGTATTAGGTCAGTGAAATGCAAGATTCAAGCTGCACCTGTTATTCGGGCACTAGTCCCATCCTGTGGAGTTTCCTGCAGACGTGCAAGCAGCAGGTATGTGAGTGGTGTAACGGGAGCACACAGTCCTTCCTTTCTGGCCACAGCAGGAGCATCTAGAACTGAAATGCTCTACGCTTCGTTTGGTCCTGCTCTTCAAAAGAACTATTAATGCATTTAGTTATGGTAGCATGGATATTCTGCAAGTGATTCCATTGGTTTTTTTGCTAATCAAAATCTCCCTTACTGCAATTCAAGCTTTGTTAGTCCTTCCCCTCTTAAGCAGGAGAACAATTTACTGGCTTTGCTACATCTTGTTCCACATTGGAAGATTTCACATATCGCTCTTTGCCCAGACTGGGCATTTGAGAAGTAATCATCTTCCTCCCTGTGTGAGTGTTAGCAGACTATCTTCAGTATATATTAACCTATATGTTGGGTGGGTCAAACTGGCACGTCTATGGGAAGGACAGACATTTTACAGCCACCACGGTTTAGTCCTACTCTGGTCAGCACTGAGACTGAGAGCAAACTGTGCAGAGAGGACTTCCACTGAAGATGTGTGCAGACTTACCTGACTTCAGCTGGGTCGAGTTATCTGTGCATCTGAAAACGGTTTTAGATAAGAAGTAACTCAGAGTAACGGAGGATGATCACAGGGTATTCAACACTGCGTTCATTCCTCTTACCAAAATAGCACTATGGAAAAGATCCCATCACTTACACGTTTAAGAACATCTCACTGTAATAAGTTGATTCTCTGAAGATAAAATATTTGGTTTAAACCAGTGGCCATAAATCTTTTGATTTGCAGGTGCCTGTAGAATAAATGAAATAGTACCAGCCTTTTCTTGCACATCTGCTGTGGAACACGGAACAGCTTCCAACCTGGGCTGCTTTCAGATTAACCTTCTGCTGTTCTCAGGATTTAAGTTACTAATGTAAATAGTTTCCAGTACTTAAGGAATCAAAACTATAAGCACTATCTATAGGCTTTTCAGAGTGACGAAGAACAAGCATGTTTCTGCTTACTCAGTCCACAAGGAGTGTGCTGCTGCACAGGAAATAGCCATTTACTTAAAAGTCCTAAGATGTTCAATTCTTTATAAGAGACTGACATGCAAAGCTTCAAAGGGCAAGTTGTGCTTTGAATGATCATGTAGAGTAACAGAATAGCCTTGCTCTCGGTTCTGCCTCTTCTCATCTCTCTGGAATAGTTTGGGGGTTCCCCCCCATAACTGCTCTTTTGAAGCTGTGACTCCACCACCTTACCTGTTATTACCTGTTAAGACTCCCACCAGATGCCTAATTTCGTGTTGTGGCTGTGCCGGGCAGCTCTCTGCTTTTCCACAGCAAGTACGAGCGCAGGATGGGAGCAGAACCGGAGCGACAGGCAGCAGCAGACACCCCCATCCCACAGTTTTCCTCCCAAACAGGCAGAGAGGGAAGGAACAGGTGCTGGCTGGGGATCTTCTGGGGTCCTGCTGAATTTCCAGACATTGCTGTAGGGCTGTTGCTGCACAGCAGCTTAATGCACAGACCTGACAAGCAGGGTGGGCACATCACACATGCTGCGAGAAGCACCTCAGATCCAGCCCAGCCAGAACTGCCCCTCAGAGAACACCCCAGAAAGGTTTTTCTTAGAGCTTTCTTGCTTTTGTGTCCAGTAACAGTCAACTGCATTGAAATGTGCATACCAATCTTCAAACTTCCCACCAGGAGGTAACAAAAGCACAGAAGAAAACTCTTCCCATAGCATCACACTTCAGCTTGCTTCTAATGTGGGGTGGATACAGATCGAACCTATGTGGAGCAGATATCACAAAACCCAACACATCTAACAGCTGTAGGTGTCCCACAGACTGAGAATATTCAGCTGACACTGAGCGGGAGGAGGGCAGCTGCCGCCACCATCAAGTGTTATTTAATTCAAGCCGCGTGACATTTGGTAAATACACCTGACATCATCTTTGTAGTCATTTGATGAAGACTTTACACTTCCACACAAAAACAGTTTCTCCCTCCTAATTACTGCAGCCCTGACACAACAGCAGCGACCGATAGCGAACCCTGAGCGCTCCTCCCCAGCCCACCCTGCATGTTTTGGCTCCTGACTGTCCTGCTCTCCCACCCCTCCTGAGCAGATTATCAAAAGGATTCCACACAAATGCACATCACCCCTCCTTGTTTCTGTCAGGACCCATCTCCTGCACAAGGCTGTCCCCACCTCCCTGCTCTTGGCAGCCCAAGGACCCCTCCATGTCCCAAGTGATGGTGAAGCCATCTAAAGCGTGAGAACCTGAGCACCTGCCTTTGGCTCCAGAGGGGTCCTAAACCAACTCCAGACCTGCTGCTGCTCCTTGTCCTGCCTCCAAGTCACAATAAAAGCCATTTCTGATCTCTCGAGGACCAGAAGCAGTATAGCTCTGTCTGATACTCTGTATCAAGGAACTGCCATCACCAGGGCTCCAGGTCTCCAGCATTAATCTTATGTTTTGTATAGTCTATGTAGTGTTTGTTAACCACATGGGTAGATCGCCCCCACCTTGCAATGAGTTAAAGCCACATTCTCTGAGCTCTTGAAAACACATAACCGCCCCTTCCAGCGTTCTGCTATGGTCACGGCTTTCTTTTTTGCTCTCCAAAGGTTCCCGTCACCTCCCCGTTCTCCAGCACAAACACAAGCTGCACCAAAGCTTATTCTCTGCCATACTTACTGCCTTTCCTTCAGCAAGAAACATTATGTTTTCAAGCAAGTACTTTTGACAGTTTCTCCTCTCAGACCTTCCCTAAAGCCACGGATCAGACACGGGGACCTGCGAGAGCACCCACGCTCAGTATGGAACGGTTCGAGGGTGACCGTGGGCACTGCTCTCTGTGCCTGGAAGGATGCAGCGCTTTCAGGGAACAGGTGTTAATTACCCAGCGAGTGCAGGGTTGATCACGATTTACTTCCCGGTTTTAAGACCGGCGAAGGAAATTGCTCGGATGTTTACTTTGAAACCCGAAACGCGGCGTGTCGCACGCTAATTAAACACCCTGCTAGGAACAGGTGAAACGATCGCTCTCCCGCCCGGCCCCCGCGGTGCAGCCCCGGGCTCAACAGCCCCGCCGGACCCCCCGACGGCACCGAGCGGCTGCGGCCGCCGCTTCACCGCCCGGGGGGAGGCAGAGCCGGGTCCGGGGGGCGACAGGGGACGGTGCTGCCTGGCTGCGAGGGCCCGGGGACCTCCGCCCCCCGTGCTTGCTTTAACCCCCCCGTCCCAGTTAAATCTCGCCGTAAATCCGTTTCCGTAAAAATCACATATATATATATATATATATTTCTTACAATAAACAAATACAGTGCATCTAAGCTGCGCAATTCCCGCGGCTCGGCGCCGGGCTCCGCGCACCATCGGCGGCACCAACACCGGCCCGGCGCTCCCGCTCGCCAGTCTCCGCCTTTAATATATTAATGTGGGAAAGAACAAAACCGCCATCCGCTCTAAAAGACAAAAACCCCAAAGGAACCAGACGGGAGGGGGCCGGGGCCGCCCCTGGCGCTTAACGGCCCTTCTTCCCCAGGGCGGTCCGGGCGTGTTTGAGCTGTCTGGCCGCCTGCATTTTGGAGAGGGGACAGTACTTGATGGTGTGGGCATTGTCGCCGCTGGCACCGCAGAGGGGGCAGGTGTAGCGCCGCAGCACCGGGCAGAGGACGCGGCCGTCGGGTCCCTTGAGGATGTGGGTGGTGTAGAGGGCCACAGCCTCCTTGTTGTTCCGGCAGAAGACGCAGACCTGCAGCTCGGGTTTGAGCAGCCGGGACGAGGCCCGCGGGTGGGTCGGCAGCCGCCCTGCCACCACCAGCCCGCCCCACGCGTGGGCCGAGCCCTCCCGGCCCGGGTGCTCCCCCGAGCAGTCCAACACCACAGCGGCGGGGCCGCCGCGCCCGGGGAACGGGCTGAAGTCGGCGAAGCGCTCCTCCAGCAGCCCCTCGCCGTGGTGGTGGTGGTGGTGATGCCCGCACAGGTCCAGGTCGTGCAAGTCCAGCGCGCCCTCAAAGTACGGCCCCGCCGCCTCCTCCTCCTCTTCTTCCTCCTCCTCCTCCTCCTCGGCCGGCGGCACGGCTGCCGCCACCACCACCGAGGGGGGCTCGGAGCCGAAGCCCTTTCCGGGGCGCACGGCCTTGGTGATGAGCGTGGCCAGCCCCAGGTAGTCGTTCCAGGAGTTGAAGACGTTCCCGCAGGCGCTGTGGCTCCGGCCGCCGTAGCGGGCACCCGGCAGGCACTCCACGGGCGGGAGGTGCCGGTGCTGCTCCAGCTTGCCGCCGGGAAAAGCCTCCATGGGGAGCGCCCGTTCCGCCGAGCGCGGCGGGGCTGCCCGCGGGGCTGCGCTGCGCGCCCGAACCTGCCGGAGCGCGGCCGCTCCCGCCGCCTCTGCGAGCGCGCGGCCGCGCGACGCGCCTCAAATAGGGGGCGGTGGCGGGAGGGGCGGGGCGAGGCGGCCGCCGCGCTGCCATTGGCCGCTGGGCAGCGCCCCCTCCCGCTCATTGGTTGAGGGGCGGGGCGCGGCAGGGGGGCGCGCGCGGGGTGCGCAGGTGTGGCGGCACGTGGGCGCGGGGCGGAGGGTCCCGAAGCGATCGCGGAGCGAACTCGGAGCGACTCCGGAGCCTCCGCACCGGCGGGACCCGTGTGCACCCGACCCGGCACAGCACAGGCCCAACGGGACCCATGTGGGTCGGACCCGGCACAGCCCAGGCCCGCCGGTGCCGCTCAGAGCGGGCGAAGTGCCGCCCCGGGACGGGTCTTCATCTATAGCAGAGCTGTGCAAGGAGAGAGCGAGTTTGGTGATATGCTACCCAAACGGAAAGCAATTGGTACCTGGTAAGAGTATCTCCTGTATGAGGAAAGGCTGAGGGAGCTGGGGCTCCTTAGCTTGCAGGAGACTGAGGGGTGGCCTCTTTAATATTTATAAATATGTAAAGGGTGAGTGTCAGGAGGATGAAGCCAGGCTTTTCTCGGTGACAACCAATGATAGGACAAGGGGCAATGGGTTCAAACAGGAGGTTCCATTTAAATTTGAGAAGAAACTTCTCAGTGAGGGTGGCAGAGCCTGGCCCAGGCTGCCCAGGGGGGTTGTGGAGTCTCCTGCTCTGCAGACATTCAAACCCACCTGGACACCTTCCTGTGTAACCTCATCTGGGTGTTCCTGCTCCATGGGGGGATTGCACTGGATGAGCTTTTGAGGTGCCTTCCAATCCCTGACATTCTGTGATTCTGTGATCATTAAGGACAACAGATGCCTTCCCATAGGTGTTAGTAAGTTGCATGGGGTAGAGGTGATTTCTTCATTGGACCCCTCTTAATAAGTGGGTTTAATTATTATTATCTGACAGACTTTTTAGCAGGGCCTGTTACAACAGGACAAGGGGGTGATGGTTTTAAACTAAAGGAGGGAGACTCAGGCTGGACATGAGGAAGGAAGTTTTTGCACTGAAGGTGGTGAAACACTGTCCCAGGTTGCTCGGAGAGGTGGTGGATGAACCATCCCTGGAGACATCCCAGGCCAGGCTGGACGGGGCTCTGAGCAGCCTGAGCTGGTGAAGATGTCCCTGCTCATGGCAGGGGGGGCACTGGATGAGCTTTGAAGGTCCCTTCCAACCCAAACTGTTCTATGATTCTAATAAAGTTTTGGATCGGGTCTCTCATGAGGTACACGGGTCACTGGAGCTGCACAGGGGTGTGGAACTGGTCTGGGAGATTCAACCCTGAAAATGGAGGGGGCTGATCTACTGTATCTGTGAGCACATGGTGTGCGGTGGGTGCACATGGAGGGTACTGTGCCAGGGACCCCGCACTGCAGGATGTCCCACGGGTGTCCCACAGCACCTGCCCGGTGAGTCTGGTGAGCCCAGGTTTCAGTGGCTCAGATCTCTGGCCAGTGCTTGCAGAGCAGCCACCCTGCTGCTGGATGCAGTGACATGGTGGGGAGATGCACGTTCCCTTTCCTGCCCCAACAACTCTCCCAGAAGCCAGATCCTCCTGCCGGAAGCATCATGTGCATGCTTTTCCATTTGGGCAAGAGGAGTTAAAAATGCAGCCGCAATTAAAAATCCTATTAATTTCCAGCCCCTGGTAAGAGCTGCTGGGCTGAGCTCGGTGGGTGGGGTTTTGTCAGTAGTAAATCTGTCTCCCATGTGCACGGCCTTGATTTGTAGGTCTGACAGACGCTCCCCTGGCAGGTAAAGCAGCTTTACAACGTGGTTTGTTTGCAGCTGAAATTGGCAGCATTCTGAAGCTCAAACGTCAGAAATAGCTCCCGAGGGGCTGGCGTCCTGCACCTCAAGGCCTTGAGACGCATCTCCAGCACGTGAGGTGGCTGGAAGTGGGTGTGTGAAGGACCCATGCAGATGGCTGCGGGGGGCAGAACCAACTAGAAGCAGCATTTCAGAGTGTGAATGCTCTGGTTGGAAAACGGGGCTCCTTTCTATACCGAAAACATTTGCAAAAGGCATCATGCTCCAGAGTCATGCTTGTGGTGGGATGTGGGTTTGCTCATGGTGACCACAGGGATGTCTCAGCTGTGCAGTGTCAGGCTCATCCTAAAGCCCTTCCTTGAGACACAGGTACTTTACAGGCCTTTTGTCTCCTCAGTGGACTGTTTTGTGGCTTGTCTGGTGAGGCACCGGGCTGTTGCCTCTCTGAACACAAGTGGATGGTCCCATTTTCATGAGGGGTGAGCACGTGCAGGTTGCACTGGAGCAAGCGTGGAATGGCAGAGGTGACAGATGAAATGGCACAGGGCAATCAGTCACAGTGGCCGAGCATCACATCCTGGGGCAATTGCTCATCTTCTTCTCTAGGCATTTTCAGAGGAAATCTTGGAGAGCAAATAATTTCCAATCAGTGCATGCTGCAGCAGTTAAGTCGCACAGGCGGAGAGGAAAATGGTCCCATTCTTCTCTCTGCTAATGTAGGGAGTGATGAAGAACATGGACCAGCATAACAAATATCTGCACTAGAAAAATACTGTGAAAGATAGATCCCTTCACCAACACTGCAGGAACACCATCCTCTATTTGACCAACAGCTCTGACAGAGCTCATGTGCGCCAGCAATACAAATGTACAGGGTATGTTGCGAAAGTTTTCCCTGTCCAGACTTTTGCAAACGGCCCCTCACGTTCCAGGTGTTGAGCAAAGACTCGACAGCTCGACTCGGGCTGTAGGTCTCTGCAGAGCTGCTGGGGATCATCCAGCTTCAACCGACCTCGCTCGTTGGGTGACATGTCACAGTGCTGGTGCAAGGGCAGGGAACGCTGCTGTTGACATTGGGACAGATCCATGTCCCAGGGAGACTTTTTATTCAGACATTTTCAAACAGTAAAGAAAAATATGGTCATGAAGAGCTGTTGAAGAAGTAGCTGCCTCTAGGCTGGGTACAGCATTGGCATCTTTGAAAATGTTTTTCATTTGAAATGTTGAGAACTGCAGGAAAAACTACTGCTTTGTCCTCAGCTGGAGGTTGGGACTATTTCTGACTCTATCCCAAACTACCCTTTTGGCAACTGTTGTAAGGACTTGGACAGTGTGAGGCCACAGCTGTCTCGGTGGTATCTTGTGTGGGTTTTTGTGGCAAGGCTGCACAGCAGCCCTGGAAAACTATCGGCTGGAGCAGACGTGACAAATAACTGTTGGCACCGTGCATTCAGCACCACGGGCCGAACTCTGCCCAGTGAAGGGGAAAGTTTTCTGCTGTCCCTCAGAGCGGCCAGAAGCCATGTCACGGATTTAAGCCCATCTGAGCGCAGGAAGCCATCGGATCTGCTGGGAGTGAGTAATCTGCTTGTTGGGGGTGGTATGGGAGCACCCAAGGAGTTTACTGAGCCCAGGGTTGCTCCTGACAATATATACACATATATATAAGTATGTAGCTGTGGAGTGGACGCCAGTGTCCCCTGCTTGCCCTGGACATCGCTGCCTCCCCAGGAAGCCTCTAAAAGCCACGGGCCAAAGCAACGTGGTGCCGCCCTCGTGTATGCCAACAGCAGGTCAGTGGGGTCTTTGTATGGGGTTGGAGGAAACATTTCTGTCTTCACGTTAAAGGAAAAATGATCTAACAAGTCATTGAACAAGAAGGATAGAAGGATTTAAGCACAGGGAGTTTGAGTGCGTACAGGACAGCTGTCAAGTTTAGAGAGGAGATTAGCAGTTCATTTGAGAGATACATTAGGAAGAAGAGCTTACTCCGGGGGGCTGTTACCTCCCTCGAGGCTGATTTAGTGTCTGTGAGTGCTGATGCATTGTGCACGTTGTGAAGCTTGCCATCCCGGCAGCTTTGATATGTTCCAGCTTCTCTTCTAAACCCCCGTGGATGTTAAAGTGACTTTCATTTAACGTGGGAGATGTTGACAAGCTCCCCCAGGAGGCTGGCGAGTTCTCGAAAGGGTCTTTTAAAATATGAGCTTCACCGCCACTTTTAGATGATATTTTTCCCCCTCTGGAATATCAAGGAGTGGTTTGTTTCTGACAGCACTAAGAATACATTAGGTGTCTGCTGATGCGGGAAAGATATGCCCTGTGCTGGTTGGACTCCCAGCCTGGTGTTCGGGGATCCAATCTAAAGCTTTTGGCTTAACAGATAATGCTTGTGTTTGGAAAACTGGAGTTTATAGCACAGAGCGAGCCTTCTGCTCAGGAGATTGGAAGCAGCTGGTGGGACTAACAAGGGCGAGTTTGGTTTCAGCAGAGGATATGAACACAAGTCATGAAGGCAGAGCTTCATCTTGGAGTCTGCTATGTTAGATGTGCCCACAGGCTCAGCACTTTCCCAAGTTCTGTTCTGTGGAAGCAGCTGATCCTTGGCCAGCAGGACTAGAGAAGTGATTGTGCCACTGTATTCGGCACTGGTGAGACTGCACCTTGAATCCTGGGGTCAATTTTGGGCCCCACACATTGAGGTCCTAGAGGGACTGCAGAGCAGGGAATGGAGATGGTGAGGGGCTGGAGCACAAATGTGATGAGGAGCAGTTGAGGGACCTGGGGGGTTCAGCTGGAGAACAGGAGCTGAGGGGAGAACTTCTTGCTGTCTACAACTACCTGAAAGGAGGTTGGAGCATGGAGGGGGTTGGTCTCTTCTCCCAGGTAACAAGTGATAGGACAAGAGGAAATGGCCCCAAGTTGCACCAGGGAGGTTTAGATTGGATATTAGGAAAAAATTCTTCCTGGAAAGGGTTGTCAGGCATTGGAACAGGCTGCCCAGGGCAGTGGTGGAGTCACCATCCCTGGAGGGGTTTAGAAGGCATTTAGATGAGGTTCTTAGGGACATGGTTTAGTGCTAGAGTTAGGTTACGGTTGGAGTCAGAGCGTCTCTTCCCACTGAATTAATTTTGTGATTCAAGGTGATGGAAATCTGTTTGATGGCGAAGGAGGCAGTGCTGGCCTCGCTTCCCCCAACCCATCCTGAACCCAGTGGGCTGTTCCTGCAGAACCAAGTGCATCAGGTGTTTCTGTATCAAACATCTCCATGGTGCAGACCACAACTTCCACGCACCGTGCTGAAGCCAGGAGTGACTGTCCGGATCCGTCATCTTCAGCCGATTTGGAGTTACGTGACGGTCCTCAGGCACCTGCAGAAAATGTTTACCCAGGCAAACAGAGCTGCTGGGGGGCATCCTGTATTTGTAGCTGTCTTTTAATTTGTTTCAACCATGGAAAATGCAGAGCAGCACACCAGCTCTCTAAGAACTGCTGCTCCACCTCTTTGCATGTAGACAACTGGAAAGAGTTGAGAGGAAAAAATAAAGGTGCTTCCAAGAGTACATTGTTGCCCAGTGAAGAGATAGCGTGATGTTAGTCTCCATTTCATGGATGCAAAACCAGAGGAGGTGGTTGTAGGTCCCAGTGAAGCAGAACTAGATGTGTGGCCCCTGTGGCACCTGGGGAGACCTCCCAGCTCTGTGTGACTGCAGTGGCATTAATGTCTGTCCAAGGTTCAAGTGGGGAATTGTGCTGCAAGAACCAGGGCTGTGAGTGCAGACCAGCTCCTAAAGAACCACGCAGAATCAGATAATCCTATTTAACTACAGACTTTGACAAAGTTGAAAGATGTGGGGTAAAATATTGATGAGCTAGCTCATAACCTGGGCTCTGGACAAGCTGGGCTTTGGATGCCAAGGAGAATCCAAGTCGTGATCACATAGGTAATGTGCACATCATAGTCATATGGCAACCTAAATATGACTCTGCTTGGCTGCTGAAGGCTTGACTTTCTAGCAAAATTATATCCTTTTCCCTGTTTTAAGCAGATCTTCTTATCTCTAGCAATGGTGACTTCTGCAGCCTGTCTGGTTTGAACCTGAGCATTCAGCAGAGCTTGGGCTTCAGCCTGGCAGTGTCACTCTGACGGATATATAAAGGGTGAGTGTCAGGAGGATGGAGCCAGGCTCTTCTCTGTGACAACCAATGGTAGGACAAGGGGTAATGGGTACAAACTGGAACACAAGAGATTCCACTTAAATTTGAGAAGAAACTTCTCAGTGAGGGTGACAGAGCCTGGAACAGGCTGCCCATGGGGGTTGTGGAGTCTACTGCTCTGGAGGCATTCAAGACCTGCCTGGACACCTTCCTGTGTAACCTCATCTGGGTGTTCCTGCTCCATGGGGGGATTGCACTGGATGAGCTTTCGATGTCCCTTCCAATCCCTGACATTCTGTGATTCTGTGGCAATAGCAATGGGGGTTCATGGGGACACACGTCGGGTGCCGAGGGACAGCTGAGCGCTCCTGGGGCTGACAGCAAACAGGAGGAGAACAGACTACATGTTTTAGGGATGGACAGTGCAGAGAGGAGAGAAACTGATGTTCTTCTCCCCCAGAAAAGTTTGTCAGCTGAAGCTGAACTAGTTTCCAGGAGGCAAAGTCTTTTCTGGACACAGACCTTTGGAAATGGTAGCTGTTCGGGGAAAAAAAATCCATTACAAGACTGTTTTTACAATCAGAAATGTATCCACTCTAATGATCATGGTGGATGAACAGTAGACACTATGGGCTCTTCCATCATCTCTTGCAAATACATAGAATTTAAAGGAGGATGTAAAGGTTGTAGATGACCAGCCAGGGATTTGACTTGCCCATCCAAACTACTGCAGAACACAAATACAAGCCAGGAATCAAATGTTTATCAGCAGAAGCATATTTTTCCTGAGGATATAGTAACTCACATTAATAACTAATGGAAAAGAATGACAAAGTAGCATAGAAATTCATATATACTGTTTATGAGAAAATCAATCAGTTTTTATGAAAACTGAAAGGGTTTGTTGTTTAAGAACGATTTGTGTTTATACACTTTATAAATATGTCAGGGAAGTGTCATAAATGCTATCAGCATTTCTCTTTCTAAATGTCGAATGAGGTTTCCTTCTTATAGCAAATCAGACTCACATTGAAACTGGAAAACAGATTCTTCAGTAAATATCCGCTGAACTTGAAATAACACAGAAAATGTTCATTTTATAATTTTATAATGAATGAAATCTGTTTTAGTGGGCTTTATTATTATTGGATATCTCCAACTTGGGTAAAGCGACCGAGGCAGGATGGTGTTTGGGGGCCGACCGCTCTCTGATCTGATGTGACTGCACCCTCTGTCACCAGCCCAGGACCTGGCCTGTCGGTTTTGAAATGCTGAGGTTGAAATCCTGGCTCCTTGGTCTCCAATGGAGCCGGGGCTTCATCTTTGGAGGCTGTTGTGGCTGGTGTTGTTACCGTGTGCCTCTGTCGGAGGCTGCCCCCGCATCTGTGTGGTTCATGTCTCTGGTGCCCCTCGTTGGGTCTGGTATTTCGGAGGTTTCACACATCTAAATTGGAAGTATCAGTCGGCTTTGCCTGTGTGTAACGCTGTTTCACGCTTTCTTTTAACTGCAGGGTAATAATAAATGAGAACCCAGTTCAGCAAACGCTTAAGTATGTGTTTACTATTAGAGGCCTTGCTACAGTACTTGCCATTTTCCTCAAAGTTGGCAGTTTCTGTCAGGTTTCAGGAGACTGCAGAGATTTTAAAGCACAGAGGGATGTTACAGTGACTTCCAGTGCAGGGTAGAATCCTCTTCAGTTCATATTGGTGATGAAACTCCTGCTAACCTAAAGGGGAATGGCCAGGGGTTTATGTACCCATCGCATTGCATGCTGCCCACACTTAGTTGTCTCCTGTGCAAGGTCATGGAAGCGGAAGGCCAATTTGGGAAAAAACAGAGGCTTTGTGTTTTGGACAAGCCTTTGGATTCATTGAAATGAATATTTCAAATAAAATTTTGGCTAGACACTCTACATTCCTTTATGTATTCCACCTCTCCAAAAAACTACTGCCCTAGGATATACTTGAGAGGGCTTGATACTTGCATGAGGATTTATTGCTTTTAGTTTCTGAATCGGTTCTGAACCTGCATTAGCAAATGCTTCTGCATATTTCTAATAGTGACAAGAATTCCAGCAGAATTTCTGGGGTCTGCCTGGCTGATTAAATCCAGCAGAGGCTCCTGCTAAGCTCCTAAGCAGCACCAGCCATGTCAAGGACTTTAAGACAGCTTCAAATTCAGTTCTGAACATTTTTTTATTGTGTGAAATTTTAGCAAGCAGAAGACATATATATTAGCTGATCCATATAAATGTCATACACACATGCAAGACAGCAGATAAGTTCCCGATATATTAATTTCACGTGGTGAGGATAATAGTATTTCTTCTGACAACCTGATTAAATTTGTAAGACAATTCTTAGTGAAAAACAGCCGTTGCATGTTTTTGTCAAACTGATAAATGTGAGGGTAAAGCAAGTGAAAAAATGAGGCTTGCACTTGAAAACTAGTGCTCTTGTTTTCCATTTTGTTGTTTGGTGAAAGGACTAAACAGTGGGTTCTTCATTGTTCTGCTTGCTTGGTGGTGCTGGTTTTCTTAATCTGAAATTGAAATTGTCTCTGTTGGGAAGAAAAGTGATGTCTGAGAAAATAGTGAAACAACAGAAGAACACTGAAGTCAAGAAAACAACAGGGAATAATTTTTAATCGGTCTAAAAGTTCTACACTTCGGATATATTCTGGGATCTTTTGTCTTATCAGAAGTCATAGTTAACTTAGAGACTTAAGGTTTTGGGGGAAGGAGGCCTTCATTGAAGCTTTAACACATCCACCCTGAGATGTCCAGCAAACACGTTTGGGAACATTGGGTGTGTCCTCCAGCTGAACAGGGGCGATTGGGGTTTGGAGTGTCACCTCCTCTGATCTCACAGGAAAACAGGCACAAACTCTTGTCTCTCGGAGTGCTTTGTGCTGCAGAAGGAGGTGAATGCCTCTCACACTGTTCATGTAGACATGTCGGCCCAAACGCATCTTGCTTTGGGGAGGGTTCCTGGAGAGCTCTGAGGGTCAGGGCTTGGGCTGCTGTGCAGCTCCTGGGTCCTGCTGCTCTCAGGCTTGGTGCTTGTGTTGGGTGGGAAAGGGGGTCCCAGTGCACAGCCCTCTCCCCGGGGAGGCCCTGATGCGGTGGAGAGGATGGTGTTTCACCCATTGTACTCAGCACTGGTGAGGCCCCACATTGAATACTGTGTTTGGTTTTGGACCCATTACTGCAAGAAAGATATTGAGGTGCTGGAGCAAGTTGAGAGAAGGGAACGGAGCTGGTGAGGGGCTGGAGCACAAGTGTGATGGGAGCAGCTGAGGGACCTGGGGGGTTCAGCTGGAGAACAGGAGCTGAGGGGAGACCTTCTGATCTCTGAACTGCCTGAAAGGAGCTTGGAGCATGGAGGGGGTTGGTCTCTTCTCCCAAGTAACAAGTGACAGGATAAGAGGAACTGGCCTCAAATTGCACTGCGGGAGGTTTAGATTGGATATTGGGAAAAAATCTTCCCAGAAAGCATTGTTGGGCATTGGAACAGGCTGCCCAGGGCAGTGATGGAGTCACCATCCCTGAAGGGGTTTAAAAGATGCATAGATGAGGCTCTTAGGGACATGGGTTAGTGCTAGATTTAGGTTATGGCTGGACTTGATGATCTTAAGGGTCTCTTCCAACCAAAATGATCCTATGATTCTATCATTCATGTGAGATGATGCCCGTGCAGCCACCCCAGTGCCTGGCCAGGGCCCCGTGCGCAGAAGGTATCGTCCACCTGTCCGTGCTCTCCACCATGCTGTGTGTCTCCAAAGGGCTTCTCCCTCGTTCCTCGCCTGCACCCTTCTCCCAGCTCATCTCAGGGCCATGCTCACGGCTGAGGCTGGGACACAAACCCCATCTCCCCCAGGGCTCTCCCTCGCTCCCTGGGCTGTGCGGTCCCTCCTGCACAGAGGTTGGGGTGTAGGTGGCTCCTTCCCCCTGCCCACGGGTGACACATGGGACTGGGTGCTCCCGTGTGCACATCTCTGTGTGTGAGGGCATCACAATTTGCATTTTGACATTTCACGTCCCCTGGGAGCCTGTGTTAATTTTCCAAATTCCTGTGGTCATATTTTCTCACAAATTCCCGTTTGAGTCTGACCCTGGGATCATGACTTCATTTGTGCTTTCAGTAAGAACTATTTTGTTCAAACCTTTGGGTGCTTTAGATTTTTTCTTTTTCCTGAAGGGATAGACCACTAATTATAGATGGAAATTGTACCTCAAAGATCCATCTTAATAATATAATTGTAGTAGCAAAGCAACTGGTATGATTATGTGCATCATTGCACTTTTCAGCCATTAACCAGCTTTTCTTGGTTAATGAAGTTAGTAAAACCTAGAATGTGCTTTGCTGGAATATATCCAGTGGAATCTCATTATCACCTACAAGCCTTTATAATTGGGGTGATAATGTGCAAAACGTTATATGGCTGATAAATGAGATGGGATTAAATGAGGGCGAAGTTCTGCTCTCAGACACACGTGACGGATCTTGGGATTTTGGTGTGTGTTGTGGAACGCCTGCAGCCCAGCATCGAGTTTGGGGGGGGTGACATTTTGAGCAAGAGGAGGTGCACTTGGAGTGAGTCCAGCGGCAAAACTAATGAGAGCTGTGACCTCTCAGGAAAGGTAGAAAGAATTGGTGCTGTCGAGTCAGGAGGAGACTGCAATGAGGCATGAAAATGCTCTTAAATGCCTTCAAAGAAGGGAATAATCTGTTCTCCATGATCCTGTTGGACAGGACACAGAGGAATGGGCTTAAAGCACAGCGAGGGCGGTGGACATTGGGTATTAGGGACACAGAGAACGGATATTAAGGACTGGTTGATGTTGCTTGGACCAGGGTGCGTCTGCAGTTGATGGGCACCAGGAGGAGGTGAGGGAGGCGCTGGTGGAGGTGACATGGGTGTGATTGCTCCTGGCTTAGGCAATGGGGAGCTGGTGGCACCACTGCGACGTTATTTTATGGTTCAAGGTGCATGCAGGTGAGAGACTATTAGCAGAGGTGCTAGAGAGCTACTTGGTACTTGCACAAACACAGGAGGATCTATGATCAGGATGGTGTGCGCACCTGTTATACACTTGGAAATACTGTCAGGACTGCTGATAGAAGGGAGAGAAGACTATTGGTGTTATGAAAGCAAAAGGGAGCATTACCGTTTGTTTCCTTGGATGATACAGGTCACAAGGCTGCTTCTGGTGGCACTTGTTTGAATTTTAGCATGGCTTTTTAGGAAAAAAAATCCAAATAAACCTGTAATGAAGAATCATCCTGCTCTGGCTCCAGTAATAAATTCATTATTTGCACCATTAAACATGTGCCCCATCTTTCCTGTGACAACTTGTCTGCTTTCAGTGTCAAGCTTTTCCTAGGATAATTTTTGACCCTGTAAGCACTGATGGCCTTTAACCAAGTCATCCCTTAACCTCCCTTTATAAGCTAAATAGATTGAGCTCCTGGATCTGTAACTGTAAAGGCTGTTTTTCCATCCTTCCTATTCCTCTCTGAACTCTCTGCAACTTGTCAACATCCTTTACGGAATTTGGGCTCTAAATTTAACATGGCCCTCCAGTGGGAATTACACCAGAAATGCCAGGAGCACGGGAAGTTTTTCATTCTTTGTTACAGTACTACAACGCAAATATTGTGTACATCTGAACAGGAACGCAAAAATAGGTTCAAGCTAAAGGTTCACCTAGCTCAATATTTTGTTTCTGACAGTAGCTTGTCGTGGGTGGATACTGAAGAGTGACATTTCCATGCATAAGCTTCCCCTTATCTTTTTAAAATAAAGACACAATCTGAAATTCCATGCAAAGCCTCTGGTATTTTAATGTTTTTGGTTTCTAAATGGTCTCTTAATGCCTGTCGGTTTCCAGCATTGGTATCATGTGCTGTCCAAGGAGTTAAGCTGTAAATCAGAGGATCTGTGTCTTTTTGCTGAGAGTCTGGGAAAGGATCTATTTAAATCACAGCAGGGCCCTGAGGAGGCAGCGCGAGAGCCGCGGTGCAGGCGGAGGGACAGCGCATTACTGCTCCCTGGGGATGGTGCCCATCAGCAGACCGTCTCATCCCACTGCTCGCGTGTCTGATGGGCCTGCCGGGGGCTGACACCCCGAAAAGGCAGCAGGAGCAGATGTGGGTCTCTGCCAGGCACTTCTGGAGCTCTGACCACTGCTGCCTGGGTGCCAAGGAAGGAGTTAATACAACAACCCCAAATCTGCTGTGATGGCCATGACCCCCCAGACAAAGCCCTGTCTCCTCTGTGTGTGGGGCTGGGGCACTTGACTTGGACCCACCAAAGCACACAGGGCTTCTGTCCCTCCTCGCTGCTGTGCGACCCGGCCAGTGCCCCCAGCAACAGCCTGGAGGAGGCTGAGGGGAGACCTTCTCATTCCCTACAACTACCTGAAAGGAGGTTGGAGCATGGAGGGGGTTGGTCTCCTCTCCCAAGTACCAAGTGATAGAATGAGAGGAAATGGCTTCACGTTGTACCAGGGGAGGATTAGATTGGACATTAGGAAAAAATTCTTTATGGAAAGTGTTGTCAGGCGTTGGAACAGGCTGCCCAGGGCAGTGGTGGAGTCACCATCCCTGGAGGGTTTTAAAAGACACGTAGATGAGGTTCTTAGGGACGTGGTTCAGTGCCAGTGTTGGGTTAATGCTTCAACTCAATAATCTTCAGGGTCTCTTCCAACCAAAATGATTCTATGATAAATCCTTTCCCTCAGTTATCACTCTGCTGTGTTGTGTCATCTGCAACTTTATTAGAGCATAATTCCATGTTTTCTTCCAGTGGAGATGTTACATAGCTGAGAATAGCTCACCGTGGAGCTTCTTGGAAACTATCGGGTGATGATTCTTTGTTTGCTGCTTTGTTTGCTGGTTTGGAGATTTGTCAGCTGGTTTTCAGGTTACTCGCTGTGTGCCAAGTTAGTTCTGCACTGTTCTAGTGTCTCAGTCGGAGAAGTGTATTAGATTGGGTGTCACGCAGCATTTTGTGGCATCGGTGTTAGTACATACATCAAGAGACTTCACCATCCTCCAGTTAAAAGACACCAAGCTGGTTCTGTAGGATGTACTTGCTGCAAACACACGCCCTGTGTTTTTATGCGTTGTTGTCTTGCTACAGCTGTCAGGCTGCTGGAAGCATGAAAGGGTGGGTATTTTGACCATTCCAGTATGAAATACCTAAAATAAGGTATAATTCAGTGCCACAGAATTTTGTTCATGAAACCTCCATGGAAAAAGCAAGATTTTCAAAGATAGAGCCAGTGTTGGGGGAAATCAAAACGATTTGTTCATATGTATGTGTAGTTGTAAGGAGATTCTTCTACCATCCAAATTTCTGGATTGTCTTAACTTTCTCAGCAGCTTTGTCCTGGTTATCAAATTATTACAGCTTTCCAGATGAATACAAATGCTCTTACCATTTGAAAAAAGAGAATGTGAATTAACACCATTTTTTCCTAAACTAATAAACAACTTTCCTCTAAGTTTAACACCCAAATATTATAAAAATTGAAAGCTCATGCTATTGAAAGCCAATATTATGGAACTGATTTTATGCAAGGTTATAAAGTAGCCACGATAATAAAAAATGAACAGTGCTAAGATTTGGTTGGATTTTTCTTTAAATTTATGAGAGCTGGGATATTTATTACATGTGTACTGGAACCTAAGGGTATCCCTTTGAAAAGAGTATACTTGTAAGCTTTTACTGAATTCACACACGTGGAATTTATCAGTATTTGAACAACAGTTTTAAAACCTTATGGTTAGTTCAAAATGCTTCTTAGCATTGTTTCAGCAACTATAGCTGTCAAAACTTTAAAGCTGGAGTGTCTTGGCCTTGTTGAAACAAAACATTTAAAAACACTCATTCTGACAGTTCTGATTTTTTTTCTAGAAATTGTGAGAAATTTTTAAAATGTCACTATTTCATTCTGACACATGCCAAGTTCCACTCAGCTCTAGATATGTTGTGCTGTTGCTCATGAAAACCCCACAACATATATTCACCCATGCAGAATTCAGATGGTTTCAAGTAGATATGATAGTTATTTCTATCATGGCCGTGGCTGTGGGGTGGAGGACGCTGGTGAAATGACAGCGCCTGCAAAAGAGGGAACAGGAATGACAGAGGTTTTCATTCATCTGCAAATGGAGATGAGAAATCCTTCCTACAATAGGGTTGCTTATTATTAATGGGGTTTTAGCAGGTGCCAGGAGCTCTTCTCTTTAACCATTCCCAAGTAAGACAGCAGACAGAGCCACTGCATTTTTGTTCAGCAATGTTACAAAACATCACAGCACTGGAATTCAAAGACGTTAGACGTGCTTTGGAATATTATAATGTATGAGGGTCAAAGTTACTATGAAATGAACTATAGAAATTGAATTAATTGTTCATAAATTCTGGGACTCCTGTGAATGCAGTTATGTCGTCTTTGACTTACCTTGAACCAACTTTTCTGGTGACAGCACACGTATTTTAATGTATACAGGATCTGTATAAATTCAGAATTGAGCTGTATAGTCTGTGCTGGACTGTATAGGTGGTAGCGATTGGTTTTCTCTATGTTACTGTCTCACTCCATCCCTGCCTCTCTTCCCAATTCCTCTCGGACTCGCACCAGATAAAATGTAACCACACTTTCAGCGTTTCAAGCTTTTTAGACAGGACAGAGTTGTTTACAAAATCCAGCCCATTTTTAATCTGCTATTTAGAGAGATCTGCTCCTGTAAACAGTGTACGGTGTGGCAAATGACACCATATCTTTGGAATTTTATTAAATGCTGCCTGAAGTGCTGTCTGAGGGCAGGCTTTACACCCCTTGCTCACTAGGTGCAGATAGCTGCACCTACTTGAAGGATGCCATTTGCTTGGTAAAGCATTCTTCATAATGAGAAGAGAGATCGTGGTTTGGATCTTTAAGATGTTTACTATGGAATTTTTTGTATCACCCGTTTTTATGTCTTTGCCAAACAGCTAAAATATTTTCTCCTGTAGGCTCCTGTTGTTTTCCTTCACTGTTTGTTAACATGTTAGGAAGAGATCAGACGCATTTTTATCTCGTTGTATAAAGGAGACTTCCATGGAAACCACGGTGGATACTCCAGGGAAGCCTGTCAAGCAGCTGAAGGTCAGAAATCAACCTGCATTTAGAGACAAGGGACGGTGAGCCTTGCAAGCGAGCCTGGCAGCAGAGTTGGGGGGTCCGGCTGTCCGTCCGGCCATGCTGCCCGTGTTGGTCTGAGTCAGCTGCCCCGCTGCTCTTCCCGGCCATCCCATAACAAACTGCCATTATTTAATACATTTTTCTGCAACTGTAACTTCATCATTAAGTTCTTGTAGCTTTAGGCAGTGAATGCAGGGGCTGCCCACGTTGGCAGCGGGTCGAGTGTGGTTTGAAGCACGTCGGCGGCTCTGGCTGTGGCTGGACTCTGCCCTCCTCCCATCCCGGGGCTGCTAGCCCGTGGAAAGCCCTGGTTTTGTATGTAAACATAGCATTTTTGTTCTGTGGCTGCAAAAAATAGTGTAAGTTATCCAGCAGGGCTAATCCCAGGACAGTGGGAGTCCTGAAGTGGTTTCTAAAAAAAAGCCAAAAAAGGGCTGCAAAAGAGTCAACACCAGCTGATCTTACAGCCCCAGACACACCAGGCCTCCTGCTGCCATTTATTTGGCAACAAACAGAGATCAGAGTCTCATGTGCTCATTCCTCACCATTAGGTACTGCAGGTTGGCTCAGTGCTTGGCCCAGGCTCAAAACCGATGTCATCTGCAGCAAAATTGTACTTGTGGCCACCTGGTCTGTGCATCCATTATTGGCTCTCGCTCAGAACACAGTGTTTCCTAAAGAGTTACAAACTGGAGTAAATGAGGGATTACCACATAGCAAACACCAGTAGGTCCTCCTTAATTCAGAAACTGTGCTCTATATTCCTAACCATCATCATCAGACACCTTACCCTTCGATGTATAGATAGCTTTCTCCTGTGGCCCAGGGACACCTGGGAATCCTAGGATGATTCTGCAAAGGGTAATTAAGAAAAGCAAGTCTATTGTTAATGGTGAAATATGAAAATCTGGGTTGACATTTACTCGCTCTCTGGAAAACCAGGGAATAATGTGTAAAAAGGGAGGGGAGAGAGATAAGAAGCTAGAAAAAAATATTTGAAGCAATTTAAAGGAGATAGAATAATCTTTCTGAGTCAGGATGATGGGAGGACAGCAAAAACACTTGCACAAGAGGTGTTTGAAGGATACACCGGGTACACTGCGCCATTAATTGTGGAGCTGTGTGGACAGGACGATGTTGATTTTATAGTGATTTCCCTGACGTAGCGCAGTCCAGCCCTGCAGCGGGACATCTCCTCAGGGCCCACAGCCTTGAGGGGTGGTGTGGGGAGGCCCTGGTGGTACTGTGGTGGCCAGGGGTGTCCATGGGACAACCAGGGGTGTCCATGAGTCAACTGGGGGTGTCCTTGTGACAACCAGAGGTGTCTGTGGGACAGGCGGGGTGTCTGGCGGCAGGACCAGAGGCTGCCAGGGCCATCCACACTTGCTGTTGCCATGGTAACATGAGGCAGCATGGGGACCAGGTGATGCAGCCCTGGCCTGTGCCATTTCATTTTATACTGACATTGCCAAAATGTGGGTTTTTTTAAGCTATGTTGGCTAAAGGCAGGATGTGAAGGCTGACAAATCATTTAGAGGGGAAAAAAAGGCACCTAGCAGTGTTGTACCAGCAGCTGGAGGCGAGGCTGTGACCACTGGGAGGGAATGAGAGGAGAAAACCCAAACTCCAGCCGCCATCTCCTCAGCCTGATCACTGTCTTGGTTCTACTAACTTCTAATTAGTTACTTGGTTTCCCTACTTGTTTATTTGTGCCTTTCTCCTGTCAACAGCAGAGAGAAAGTGTTATTTCACCGTTTCTTCAGAGGCAAAATAGATAAAGGTGACACACACTGTCAGGAATATCCAGAGGGTTGCGTTGTGCCTGGCGCTGCTCAGCGGTGGGGCTGACGGGTTCGGCAGCTGCCTCCATGCTGCCCGAGTCCGAGGAAACCCCCGTTGTTGCTGGGGCTGCCGTCGGTCTGTGAGGAAAGCAGCACCTTTAGGTGCTCCTGCACTGTCCGCTGCATAAGTGTGCAAACACTGAGGAAAAATGGGAAAAAGACACTCAGTGTCCGAGCATCTCAGCCTCTTGTATTTATTCCCTTCTTACTGCTAAAGGTGGGGAGAGAGGACAAAGATGGATGTGCACTTGCAAGAGGTCCAGCTGGAGGCTGGAGGGGAGAATTAAACCCAGGTCTGATCTGCTCAGCCAGGACTGAGTCATGGAGCACCAGGATGTCCAAGGCTGTAATTTCATTCTCATTGTGGTTGTCCAAGAGAACAGCCTCGCTGGAGACTCGCGGAGTAAGCTGTGACTTGATGAGGTTCAGGAGCCAACACCAGCCACCAGGCACTTGGAAGGGACCTCTGGACATGGCAGGGTGCTCAGGAGCAAGGTGCCCTTTGCTCTTCTCCACGAGAAGCTGTGGTCCAGTTGGCAGTGTGGAAATGAAAGATGGGAGCGCAGGAACGCCTGTCCCTTTGTGCCCTGCGTGGGCTCAACATGTATATCTCCACCCATCCATGCCGTGCTGCTAACAGCTGCTGTGCTTGCTGGCTTCTCCTTCCTATGTTTTCCAGGCAGACTGCTCTTGGGTAGGATGGCAGGGCTGAGGGAAGCAGTGAAACTGCATTTGCTGCAGGTGCTACTCAGAGACCCAAAAGACCACGGTGATCCAGCTATTCCATGCGTTGCTTTTAAAGCCAGCACAGCAGGGCTTTCTTCATTTTTGTCTTTACGTTTTGCAAGCGTTACGCTGACATTCATCCCACTAATACCTGAACCTGCTGCATCCTCCTGTGAGAAAGGTCATTTTAATCTCCTTTTTATGGTGGGGGACCCCTAAGGTAGAACGTGGCTATAGAATTTGCCCATCATCACCTACTAAGGCTGTGAAAGAGCCAGGAATATGTTTCTTCCCCAATTGTGGGCCTTAATCACCAAAAAAATCCTTCCAGTCGAGTGAAGCAAGTCACGTTGGGCAGCTGCTTTTGTGCCTGTGTGCATTAGTCCTGCAGTTCATAGACCTCCCTCATTAAACGGTCACATGCTGCAGACTGAATGCCAGCCCGGCCTTCCAGCCTTGTGTTTGCAAGCTGGAAAGGCAAACGCTGGTATGAAAAGCCTCAGTTTTCATTAGGCACTGTCTGAAATCAGCTAATCTCGTTTGAGCGAACATAGAAACTGTGATACTGTAAACAGAGGGGTTTGGTGCTTGGGGTACGCCTGGGGACATGGCCACATGAGGGACTGTCCTGGCTCTGCTGAAGCCAGCAGCGGCTTCCCACTGGCTGGGAAACTATTTAAGCAAAGCCAAGAGAGAGCTGAAACTGCCAAGCACACAGCTACTGACAGCTGGTAAATAACAATCCCATTTGGAAACAGTAAATGAATACAATACATTTGACCTTTGGTATCTTCAGGGAGTTTTGTGGTCCCCAGGTAGCAGGAGTTCAGGTGCCACTGCCGAAGCAGGGGGGGTATGATAAGTGATGGGCTAGTCTTGAAATATTTCTTCTCACATTACTAAATTCCTTTCAAGAGCAAGTGAGCAATGTGTGGGGTTTGTTCCCTCTCTGGTGCCCTGAGCTGTCACATCTTCACGGTGTGCCTCACTTTCTTTTGTCTCCTTTTTCAAGCCCAGCTGTGGGGACCTGGTTTTCCACTGCTTTGGGAATTGTGCCCACATTCGTGTCTATATTTGTGTGTGTGTTTCTTCATGCCAGCAACTGTCTTTCTGCTGGGTTTATCAGCAACACTGAGCACAATGGAGCCTCCTCCCTGCTCTGGAGCAGAGTGATAACTGGTGATAGCAACCTGTGCCTTTGTAGGGTGGTGGTTGCAAGGAGGTGTAAAGGGTCTCCCCTCAGCCCGTGAGTTTTTAGCAGCCCTTGGTTTCACATGCAGTTACAGGGTACATGACAGAGGGACAGAATCATCTCAGCTTCTCGTGTCTTCCATCTCCTACATGGCAGCAATAATTCCGAATGGTGCTCGTTTTACGTTGGTTCATTTACAGTCCGGCTTGGGCCTCTGCAATGAGGGATGCTCTTCCTAGATCAGGGGTGTCAAACTCAGTTTCGATGGGGGATGCATCAGCCTCACGGTTACCTTCAAAGGGCCAAATGTAACTTTAGGACTCAGTAAATGTAACTACTCCTACATTTATACTGCCTGAAAATTACCTTCAGCCCTTTGAGGGCAACTGCAAGGCTGATGCAGCCCCTGGTGAAAATGAGTTTGACACCCCTGTCCTAGAGGCTTCTAGTGACCATTCCCAACATGTTGGAGTTGACATTCATTGCTTTTTGCTTGTCTTGCAGCACAACATCAGCAACATGAGCAAATGTAGCTCAGGGGTCCTGCCTGGTTGTTGGGGTGCCTGGGGAGGGCAGGCTGGGGTAGCTCAGATGTACACGGTGCCATTGGTGCAGGACCGGCATGTCACTAGGAGTCTAATTACATTTTGGGTGTAGAGGCAAATAACTCAAGTGTGAAAGGAACATATCTTAAAATGAGCATTTTGCTAAATGGATTTGCTCCTCTGATTCACTGCTCCAGTGCGGGCTTTCAGCCTCCCCGGCTTAGCTCATTGTTCACTCATTTTTTGCTCTATTAATAAACATGCACAAGCACTTAAATGGAATAATGTGCCTCGTGGAAAAAAAAAAAAAAGGCAACACAACTTCATGTCCCTATGGGGGAAAAAAGCTGCACAAAGAAAACCAGTGCCATGCCAGTAGATTTTTGTTTACTGAAATGAATTTGTTGCTTAGGCTTAGCTCTTGGGGCTTTGCTGTGTGGGGCAAGGGCAGTTTCACTGCTCCTCTTGTTTAAGGTACTTGACATTTCTTTTGCTCATATCTTTCCTTTTATCCCTCCCTTCATGCATTGTTATGTTTCATATCTGAGTCAAGTCTAGTACTAATTTTCAGAGGTTTTGTTTGAGTTGAGGTTAAATCAGTATTTAACAGGGAATCTGGGTCAGGATCAAGAGTCTCACAACATACATCATGAACAGTGGGAGATAAAATAATGTTGGAGCAGAGTGGAGTTTGGTATGTGACTTTATGAAAAAGCTTATTTCTGAGATCTTCGGTCTTTTAGGTGTGGTTTCCTCTCGAACGGTTCTGTAATGTGCTGTGACATCACTTGTAGATGTGTTTGGGGGTCACCTCTCCTTTTCTTTTCTCCTCCCATCACTCTTTTGCAGGTTTGCCAGGATTTTTCTTCCAGACTGGAAGAAACCTCACAGCATCTCTGAAGTTTCCTCACCCTGGGGAGTCATTACAGGAGGTTTTCACCTAGGCAGCTACTAGGTCTCAAGGGACCGATCTCCTCTGAGCTCCCGGGTAGAGGCTGCATTTTATACCAATATTGGATTATGGTAATGATGCCACTTTCGAGGAGTTTTCCTGTTAAGCTGTGCTTTGTTTCCAGGCCTGTGTAAGACAGAGGGACAGCCCCTTCCTGAGCACCAGCGAATGGCACTGAAGTCCCTCCTGCCTTTCCAGGGGCTCCGAAGCGGGGACGACACCTCCAGTTTATCTTCTTCCGCTGGGAGAATCCAATTTGTCCTCTGCCTCACATCCCTCTTTGATGGGGGGGTCTCTTGTGCCAACGAAGGGCTTGTCCCTCCTCTTCCTTCCCTCCAACAGCCAGGCTGCAGCTGCTCCACCTCTGCCTGGACTGCTCTGTCCTTTCCCAGCGCCGTCCAAGGGCGGCAAGCGGGATGCTTTGGCCATCCGGGTGGGCAGGGACATCCCCAGCAACGCCAGGAGAATCAAACTGGCTGCCCCTCTTGCAAGGGGGAAAGCAAAGGATCTCAAAATGAGCCCACTGTATTAATAAGCCAGGCTGCCCCACATAGCAGGAGCAAAAGTGGGACAGTCTGCACACTGCTAATTTTACGCAAGATCAGGGGGATTATTTTTTTTTTTTGCCAGGGAGGGTGTTATCATTATTTTGTGTCCTAAAGGCCTAAAATTAGTGCTTGATGGAAACAAGCCTCTATTGGGGGCTTCATCCCAGGCAGCTCAGGCTGGGGAGGGATGGGTCTCATGCACATGCCATGTCCCAAGAACTCCTCAGCCTGGCAAAAAAGGAGACAGAAACAGAGGTGCAGAGAGGTACTGGCTGCAAGTCCCCATCTGCAGCCCCCAGCCCTGTCCCATGCTTCTCCCAGTGTGGCAACGAGGGAGCCTCAGTCCCCTCCAGTCCCGGCTGCTTCTTCGCTTTCCCTGAACCAGGCTGTGGCTGCAGAGTGGGAGTTGTGGCCGATGTTAATGAGTGATGTGCTTTTGAGCGTGAAGACTTTCAGTCAGTTAATTACAGAGAACATTCGGAGCTTCTCTTTGAATCCCAGCGCTGCCTTTCTGCACCCACTTCCACAGGGAAACTCGGATGCCATCCAGGGGGGAACGGGAGACCCATCGGTGGATCTGCATCTCTGCCAGGGCTCCTGGCTCAGCTCTGCACCACTGGGCAGCACCCGGGGAGCGCCGGGGTGCTCAGCACCCAGCACACGCAGCCTCTGGGAGTCAAGTCCTGGACCCCACCCACAACTACGTTACCCTGAGACTTCGCCCGAAGGGTCCCATCCTGCAAGAGTGCTTGCTAACCCATGCGACGTAGCATTCAGTCAATGGGTTTGTTCACATGCTCAAAGTTAAACACTTTGTTAAGTGCTTTTGCTTAATTAGGCCAGACCATGCTGTTCCTTGTGGGATTGAGCACAAAGTAAGGAACGCTAGATTAGAACTAATATTTTCAAGTGAAAAGCTAAAAATGAAGCACTTAGCCCCCAGTTCTGCAAATAATTAAGCACATGGGTAATTACCAATTTCATTCCATTCATCGGTTTTGTTATTTCAAGTCAGGCCATGCGATGCTGGTAGTTACTCGAGTGTGTAAGCGTATGCAAGGTCGGGCCCCCAGGTTAAAAGATCGCAGAGACTGGGGAAATAGATATTTGTAGAGTGCCTAGCACATGGGATCTGTGATGCCTGTCACGCGTCCCTGGGTAGTACAGTAAGAATAATAATGGCATATTTAAGTACTACTGACTTTTAAAGATGCTGAGTGCTGGCCTTCCCCATAGAAATGTGACTTGGGCTTTCTGTGTCGAGCAAGTCTCATCGTTAATGGTGCAGAAGAAACAGCATGTGATATGTGGACAAGGAAACCTGTAGCCTTGTGTCCACCTGGGCTGTTCTTTAACTAAATGTGAATGTTATAATTCTGTCTTCACCATTGCAGGCCCTAATCTAAAAGGAACAAAGTGAAATCCAGGCTGCAGTAGGTTTTGTCTCAACAAGTCAGCAAGAAACTCTTTTGCTGCTATTCTTTTGTGTGTTTGCTTTTCCCTGGGTATGTTTTGCTTTGGTTTGCGTTTTTTAAAAGTTCCTTACAAAAACAGACACGGCCCTTATCCGCTAGGAAAGACTTAATTCTTGATATCTCCCTGTTCCTCTGCATATGATTTGACAGCAATGTTTACAGAACTCGTGATTTAAAAACAACGAGAAGGGAGGAAAGAATAGGAGTGAACTGAACTAAGCTGACCCAGGAGAGGCTCCTGCCACTCCGCGAAGCAGCTGTTAATGATGCCTTTGATAATGTGCCATGCTGCAGGGACTGTTACACGATTTCTTTTCTGTATCCAGACGGCTGTGTTTTTAAGCTGATTATATGTGCCCTCGGCGGGGGGGTGACAATACCGTGTTTTCAAACAGAGCCACCATGAAGCACCTTGTGTCGCAAACAAGGCTCATTAGCATAGCTCAGCAATTAAACCCCGCTCGGTCTGCTGTCCTGAGATAAAGAACTCCCAATTTATGGCCTGGTTGACTTTCACTGGAGATGAATTGGCTGACAGCTTGGAGTGGTGACGTTTTGTCTCAGGAGTACAGCTGTTTGCAAGGGTGATCTTTCAGAATGTGACTTTTCCGCAGACTAACCAAGGGTATTAGCATGGACTAATTACAGGGAGAAGCCAGGGGCGATGGTTTGCTAAGAGTGGGAACATCACAGGCCCCAAACAGCTGGGTAGTGCTAGTGCTTCTCTGTCTTCCAAAACAACAGCCCTGCTGGAGGAGAGCTCCCCATCTGGCAAGCTTTTCTAATTCGTATAATAAATGCAAATGATATCTGTCTTATTTATTTTTTGCTAGACTTTAATGAAGTTTAGAAGGGACTGGATGCATGTGGCAAGACCTGTGCCTTCTCTTCAGAGTGAACGTGTTGTAGCATTTGATTAGTGATACTGTATTACAGTCACCATGTTAGTTTGTTTTCAATGTTGTGAACATTGTTTTTAGGAAATAAGTTTACTCTTGTTTACTTCTCAGTCCGGTGACTTTTTGCTGTTTGGTTTTGGTTCTTTTGGGTTGAGTTTATACAGGAAGGCTTTTCATGGTTTACAGGTGTTGGTGTTGCTCATTAAAAACTATTCATCTTTGTACAATATTATGCTTGTTGTTTTTAAACATAAAGCAACTTTAACCCAGGGATTCTTCCTGTAAATCAGGAGATAGAATCTGCTTTCCAGGATCCAGCAGAATGAAGAGTTAACTGGTGAAACAGTGGAAAATGAGTCACTCCAGGAGCTCAGGGGGGAAAAGGGCACTTGTCAGGGTCAGGTCTTGCCTCAGATAGGAGTTCAGATTGCAGAGCAGACTCCCAGGGCTCTCCTGTTCAGACAAATACAGTAGCAAATGTTAGTTGTAGACTTGTCATCACCTGCTTCATCACAGCTGCAGATCCATGTGGACTGCTTACATCCAGTGCTGTCGAAAGTGCAAGAGAATTGTACGTTATAGATATTTTGGTTTGTTCTGTGAGTAATAAAGACAATAGGACTGCCACAGGAGGGATCTAGGTGACTGGGTGACTGTGTAGGTGTTTGGGTACAAACAAGCTTGGAAGTATGTCCCTCAGCTTGTTCAAGGAGCTGGGATTTGGTCTCCTGAAATATTGAATACAAGCTGGATGTGGTAAAGGAAGAAACAAGGACAGAGTTGAGGACCTGAAGGAACATTGTGCCGGCCTTCTGCAGCCTCTGGGTGACACCACCTGGAGACCTCCCCTCTGCATCACGTCAGTCTAGTTGCATCAGAGCTCAACTGCTTGGTGCATAAAAGGCATTTCTGCAGCTGCGATAGTCTTTTCCATCTCTGTTGGCATGCTCTCTGCGTAGCTATGGGGGTTAAATGTCAGACTCAACACTCTGGTTTTTGGCAAAGGACAAGAGGGAGCTGCGTCTGTTCAGCCTGGAGAAGAGAAGCTGAGAGGGATCTCATCAGTGTTTGTAAATATCTCCAGGGTGGGTGTCAAGAGGATGGACCAGACTGTTCAGTGGTGCCCAATGACAGGATGAGCAGCAACGGGCACAGACTGAAGCACAGGAGGTTCCATCTGAATGTGAGGAGAAACTTCTTTCCTGTGAGGTGCCAGAGCCTGGCCCAGGCTGCCCAGAGAGGCTGTGGAGTCTCCTTCTCTGGAGACATTCAAACCCGCCTGGACACGACCCTGTGTGATCTGCTCTGGTGACCCTGCGTGAGCAGGTGGGTTGGACTGGATGATCTCCAGAGGTCCCTTCAACCCCAACCAGTCTGAGATTCTGTGATCCAGCAGTAACAGGCTGAAAATTTCTCAGGTCAGCACAGCGGGAGGTCATTAGATACTGAAGTGGTCAGTGTGCATGGCCATGGGCACGGGGCATGGGGGGAGAGGGGCTGAGGGCTAAGAACGTGTCTCTAGCTGACTTCTGTCCATCTTGGAGAAGGAACTCTTTTGTGCAGTTAAGGTCTGTATAAGCCTCTTTTTTTTCTTATTAAAAAACTTTTCAGTGAGTGTGTGGATCCCCATAGAGCTAATTTAAGACCATTAACAATAGACTTGCTTTTCTTAATTACCCTTTGCAGAATCATCCTAGGATTCCCAGGTGTCCCTGGGCCACAGGAGAAAGCTATCTATACATCGAAGGGTAAGGTGTCTGATGATGATGGTTAGGAATATAGAGCACAGTTTCTGAATTAAGGAGGACCTACTGGTGTTTGCTATGTGGTAATCCCTCATTTACTTCAGTTTGTAACTCTTTAGGAAACACTGTGTTCTGAGCGAGAGCCAATAATGGATGCACAGACCAGGTGGCCACAAGTACAATTTTGCTGCAGATGACATTGGTTTTGAGCCTGGGCCAAGCACTGAGCCAACCTGCAGTACCTAATGGTGAGGAATGAGCACATGAGACTCTGATCTCTGTTTGTTGCCAAATAAATGGCAGCAGGAGGCCTGGTGTGTCTGGGGCTCTAAGATCAGCTGGTGTTGACTCTTTTGCAGCCAACATAAATGCTGGTTAATCTGTGTGGCTACTTTAAAATGTCACTGCTTTCTTGGCAGCAGTGACTCGAAAGATTTCTCTGGATAAATGGTGGTGGGGAGGAAATATGCTGTGAACATTGATGGTTAACTGCATGGTGTAGCTCAGCCCGAGCGCATAGGATGTACCAATTACTGTCTCTTTCCATAGCTTGCTGCTCCCTGCCACAGCTGCTGGTAAGTGCCTGAGGAGCCCTTAGCTCCATGTTCATGCACATATGTATCCATATGGAGCAGAGATGTGGCCAGGTTGAACACTGAGGATCAGGATGGCCAGGTCCAAAACAGCATCTCCCTTTGCTGCTGTGCAGACACAGACATTGGATTTTCTTATTTTCTTATAAATAGTTTGTGTTTTTTTTGTGCTA
Organism: Columba livia; assembly: GCF_036013475.1. Lineage (NCBI taxonomy): Eukaryota > Metazoa > Chordata > Aves > Columbiformes > Columbidae > Columba > Columba livia. The sequence goes on from NC_088607.1 coordinate 6,625,950, forward strand.
TAATATATTTGTGCTGGACAGGACTTGCAAAGAGCACTGTAGTTCGCCCTTTTAGGACACGGAAATCATGGCAGAATGAAGAGAAAAAAAATAAGGAACATGAAAGGAGAGCCTGTTCTCTTTTTGTGATTATGATACTGAAGGTTTGGGCAACCCTTAGTATTACTGAACCATTTGTGTGGTATGAAGTAACTGTTTCTATGCTTTCTTAATTGTTTATTTGTGCTATCTAGGGTGAGGTAGTGATGCTAAAGCTATTTTCAGTGAATTCCTGAGAAATAAGCTATGGTGGTAAGTAGGCACAGAAGCCTACAGAGAGCCCAGACTTCCTGAAGGATTTCTTGGGGTTGATGTGAGGAGCCACCAAAACCATTCATCAGCCCAGATGTGTAGAGGAGTGTCACCTTTGCAGGAGCTCGCTGAGGAGCACTGCAGGGTGTCACCACAGCTGGTGTTTGTGGGAGCCTGGTCTCCTGACTCAGGCTTTGGCTGACTTGCCTGCTGACTGGTTTTTCAGATCTGTGTCACTTGGTATTTGGTGGTGTTTGTGCTTTGCATTCTTAGCTGCTGCTTTAAGGGCTGATTAAATCACTGTGTGCAGCCCTGCTTTGTAGCTCACACTGGAATTTATCAGTAGCACAGTTCTGGTGTGGGTTTGCTGTGCTACCAGCATGGGAGCAGCTGAACGGAGACCACTCATGGGAATGGCGATAGGTGCAGAAAACGAGGCCATTCATGCTGTACAAGGGTCCTGGTGTCACAGCCAGGACCGCAGTCTGAGGCAGGGCCCCCTCTTAGTGCTGCCTTAACACCCCAGTGCTGTGAGACAGGAAAGTGCTGTTGTTGTCCTGGGGAAGAACTGGGGAACAGAACTCACACCCAGATGTAAAAGCAGATTTTAATGGGTGGGATTGAGGTGCTGAGGTCCACAAAGATTCATCCCGCCTCCCCCAGCGAGGGAGCAGGGCAGGCTGGGGGGGACAAAGCAGCCAGGGGCAGCCCCCAAACCAGAGCACCAGGCACGTCATGGGGACAGGCTGGGATGTCAGCCCATGGGTCAGGGTCAGAATCAGACCTGTTTGACACTAAGATCCAGCAGCCAAACCTCCAGGAGAGGCGAGGGTGCTCTCATGGCCCTTACAGTGTCCTGCTCCCTGTACTGCTCCTCATGGGTCCTTATTTTCTCTGCAAACATCTCCAGCAAGGATTTCTCAAAGAATTTGCAAGACTCAAAAGGAATGAGGAAAATTTCAGTGTTTCTTTTGCCCAGGAAAACGTGGGTAATCTCTAATCAGTTGGTTGAAGGAGATTTTTCACCCCAGGGTGAGGTGGAGACTGGTGTATTTCCGTGGGGAATCCAGGTAGGGTGTATTGAATTGTTACTTCATGCTGTCCAGTAGGTATTGCCTGGCAGAAATGTTTTGGGAAAGAGCAAAATGGAGACTGGCAAAGCAAGTGATCTCAGCAAACTCTGTTGAATGTACATTTTTCTTCATTATTTTCTCACTGAAGCGTGATGATGCCTGATGGAGCATTATGGATGGGGAGAAGGAAGGAAGTGTTAGCAAAGCCTGAAAACAGCAAGCTCCTGCTCTGGCTAATGAGGCAAAAAGGCAATTCTGGCTGTAGCAGCAGTGAAGTCCAATGAGAGAGAATTGGGATTAAGCTTGAGTGAGGGAGCTGAGCTGGGAGAAAGACCCTTACTGGGTCAAACGTATAAAATCTTGCACTTTGCAGTTTCTCCCTGTCTTCTTATCTACGAAATAAACATTCACACGGGCATACAACTCACACCTCCCCCCAGCATGGATGGCAGGCACATTCAGCTCTGGTGAAGGTGACTTCTGTAATTTGGTGTGGTTTTGATCCAAGGATCTTTCTAGTCTTTAGAAGACAAGGCAGACTTTTATTGCACATCTCGTAATAGCTGGAGGCAGGCTAGTCATCTCACTCACTAGACAGACATACATAATTTCTCACTCAAACCAGCTTTGTGAAGGGATGTCTTGACCTTTTTAGTGTAATTGTGAAATCACAAAGTGGTAAATGAAGGTTGAGATGCTCTGCCCCTGTGGCAGTAATTTCTTAGCTACATTTTGGACAGATATGGTCAAATTTTCCTTTGAAGGGCCCAGACATCACTGTTGGAGAATGTTTCCCTGTGGCAGGACATGCACCATAGCGTAGCCAAGCTTTGGGCCCACAGCCCCAGGGAGTGAGGGTTATATCTACTGCTCTGCTGCAGATTGCAGCATAGCTTGGATCTTTTGGTGTGAGCTTCGAAACAGTCTGGGTGCAGCCAGGATAGGCTGCAAAAGTGCCTGGACATGTGTACAATTTGAGAACTGTCCCAGTTCTTCTCCAGTGTTTTAGAAATCACATCAGTCCCCAGTGTGTTGACTCCGGGGCTGGTTTAAAACAGGATAGGTCAGAGATGTGCCTGTGCTTGGTGGGCTGTGAGGCTGCAGTGTATGCTGGTCACAGGTGCAGTAAAACAGAATATGTTGCTCTGTAATGGTTTTTTATACTAGAAAACAGAGAGAGACTCCTCTGTGACTATTATCACATACTGATGAGCTGAGCATTTAATGTTGTAATTTGTGGACAAGAGATAAACAAGTGCTCATAACACCATTGGTGATATCAGCTAAAACACAGGAATGAATAAATAGTTTGGATCTGGCACTGCTGAGTTGCCAAGTCTCCTTGCTGGCCATTGCTGGGCGGTGCTGCCAGCCTGGCGTTCTTCCAGGTGACCAAATCCATCTGCTGGAGAGGATGAGTGGTTTGAGCAGACCCATTCTTAAGCTGGACAAACTCTTACTGGAGTTTAGCCTGTGCGAGCAATCCAAGGCTCCTCCCCACAGTGCTCGGTGATGTTGGAATTCCACACCAAAATGTGGCTGCAGAGGTAAACACCAGCTGGGTGTCATGTGAAAGGGAGGGAGCTTAGTGCAACCTGACAGCCCCTGGATATGACCGGTAGTCTTGAATTTCATATTGCTTTAGAATGAGGAGATCAAAGAGCTGTGATTTGGAAACAGCCAGCAGCCTGTCACGGTGCATTAGGAGCAAACAACAACCCTGTGTCCAGGTGAAAACGGCTTTTGTGTGATTTGGTATGTGGTTTTAGGATGGGAATTCCCAAATGCCCATGGATTAGGCACACAACACACAAGTCCTTTGTGAGCTTGACTTAAGCGCTGTGCTGCTGGTGGAATTTGCCACCCTTGGGTTACATTCCCTAAAACACAGAATGATAAGAAAAGTGCTTGTGGGGATAAACACGCCAGGCGGGGATGGCCAAAGGGGTGCTGAGCTGAGGCAGGCACCTCTATCCCAGAGGCAGGTGTTTAGTTTGGGATCACATCTGTTTGGAGCTTCCATCTGGGAATGGCAGGACTGGCCTGAGAACATCAGGAGAAGAGGAGAAAGAGTCATGAGCTGGTATTGAGTCGCCAGGACCATGGCAGCCGTATTAGTGCTGTCCTCCACATGGGCTCACGCTTCCCCACGCACGGACTGGGCTTCAGGTAAACATGAATATGCAGCTGTTGTACCCATCTATGCCAGGATGTCTTCCCTAGTCTCTTTTCCATGGGTTTACATGGTCTCTTTTTGACTTCATATACACTCTTAGTGTTCACATCCATGGGATTGTAAATAGTGCCTGTGTTGAAGTCTTTTAGAGGGACTAGCCTTCAGTACCAGACTTTGTGGGAGATTCTGTGCTTAATTTACCTCTGACAGGGTGCCCAAAAGTGCTTAGTACAAAGTCTGAGCTCTGCTTTTATTAGATCTGCAGGTGCTGATATGGCCATTAAACAGGAATAAAAATAACTTAAGCAAAACATGTCCTTTTATTAAGCCATCATTACATCCTAGGTAAAGTGTTTGTGTTCTATAAATAGATGTCACTTTGTCCTAGGAACAGCCTGGCGTTTTATTAACATTGTCTCTTTACTAGCACCTACCACCTATTCTGTAGTGCTGAACTGGGGAAAGCTCATGACTTTTATATCCTGTCTCAGCTCTTTTGCTTTCAAGTGCCTGAAAGAACACTGCATTTGGTATAAGGTCCAGTTATGCCCTTTTTAATGGACACTTTTTGGTTTTGTTTTGACTTTTTCCCTCCTGTCTACTCGCACCGCTACAGAACATAACAGCTGAATTACATTTGGCCTCTCCTGCTTCCTTTCTCTTTGAGATGAGGTTACAACGACCTCATCTACCTAAATCAATAATCTGCACCCAAATCTAATAAAGATCTAGCGGGGCCTGTAAAATAGCATGCAGCCCAGATGGAAAGGGAGGTCCTAACGTCCAATCCACTCATTAGCTATTTATCAAACATTAATGATGAGAATAGGAGTGGTGTGTGGGGAAAAGGACGCAAGGCAGCAGAGAACCTTCCTGAATATGAGCCGGATACAAAGACTATAAAACATATGCACAGGTCACAGTATGGCACTGTCTGGGGAGAGGGAGGTACCTAAAAAGTGTCGTTCTGTATATGTTTACTTTCAGAATCCCAGATTTTTATACACAAAACCTGTGTGTCTTCAAGCTGCTGTGTGAGAGAACATAACGAAGAGCTGAAATACATTTGGCTGAGCCTGCATCCCTTTACAGATGTGAAAGCACTACACCAAAAAACAGTATTTCCTGAAACTGAATATTATATCCCCCTTTATTTTTTTTCTCAGTAAAAGAGAAATTGCGTGTGTGATCATGGACCTGTCACTTGATCTGTGGCACAGTTAGGAAAAAACTTGCAATTTCCCAGTTCTTTGCTATATACCAAGGCTTTTCTTTCAGCTGAAGGAAATGAGCACATGAACTGGCCATCCAAGTGCTTTTTCACCGAATTGCTGGAGCACAAAATTAGGGAGGCAGCTAGTGCAAGCAGAGAAATATAATTTTTCATCACTGTTTATTGAACAGAAACAGGTTTTATGACAAAATGGGTCTTTTCAATACTGCCAACAACATGTTATTTTGTATTTGAAAACTGAAGCCGCTCTTTTTTTGTTGTTGTTTCTCTTCTAGCTTTAAATGAAAACAGTTAGTACTTATACATTTTTATACAGGTTTGAAGCTGTCATGCTTTTTTTTGGGGGGGTGTTAATATTTGTTGCAAATGAGAAATATATTTTCAAAAGCTGGAGCAGTAGAGCAAAAAGGAATTCAGCATCTCCGGAGTTTGTGGTATGCATAAATACAATAATGTTCCATGAAACAATATTTCAGATTCCAGCAATGCAGAACATAGCAGCAATTCCAAAGAAAACAGGAAATAGAAGTAATTAGTCAGACAGAAGGAAGAATCCCAAACATTACTAGGATACCAAATGCTTTACAAAACAATACCCCAAAAGCCTCTCTTTAAATCTTCTTTGAATATTCTTTGAGTCTTGCTCTGCAGGTGGAAAGTCGAAATCAGTTGCAATAAATCCGTATTCTCTTTAATGAATGTGGACTTTGAATTTATCTATTAAGTAGTTGCAATCAATTTTTCTCCTTGCTTTAAATTCCCTGCTCCATAGATCCCATCTCGTACCCTGCGCTGAAGGGACCCGCAGCCGGGGGCTCTATTGCTGGGCAGCTGTGGGACATGGAGTCTCTCCCTCTTCATCAGCATCTCCTGGGGCTGGGGCTCTGGGGTTTGGAGGGGACGGGTGTCAGCTCCTGGCAGGGCTGGCCCCTGCCATGGATGGAGGCAGCTGCACAGCGTTGCTCAAGATGGATTGAGGAATCCTTTGCCAGCCTGCTCTTAGTGTTTAAAATCTGAGCTGTGTTTTCTATTTGAAGTTGTTTGGCTTTAGCTTTGAGCCATGGGCTCTTGTTAAGCCTTTCTCTGCTAGATTAAAGAGGCCTTTACGACTGGTATTTTCTCTCCATGGAGGTGCTTAATACCCTGTAATCAAGTCACCCTTGGTCTTCTCTTTGATTAAACAAATCCTGCCTGTCCAATTTCTCACTGAAAGCAGTTCTTCCTCCCCAGCATTTTTGGTGGCAGTTTTCTTCATGCTCTTAAATTTCTCAGTTTCTTGTGGAGATCCCAGAGTTGTGCATAGTCTTTCTGCATTAATCCCACCATAGTTTTCATAGAAACACAACTGCTGAGCTGCGTGACTGCAGCTGCAGAGGTGCTGGGAGAAGCGCTTTGTTCCCACGTAGGCTTGTAAGGCTGTAGAAATCGTCTGCATTCCTTGTTTTTTGCTGTATAACTGTAATAGAAGTCTTTTTATTAATGAGCCCAGTTGACCAGATGAGTCATTTAACTGTATGATTTCCTGTGTTTCTCCAGGCAGGAGTGGGGCAGCAAACAGTTCTGCTCAGCCATTACATTTCATTTCTGGTTTTTGGATTCTTTTTCCTGTCAGGTTTCCTTACGTTTGTGTCCCCCAGAGCCAATCCTGTGTTTAGATTTTCTAGACAAGGGCTGGTGAAGATGAGCTGCTTCTGACCCTACTCCTGGGAGAGCCATGGGTTGCCCATGGCGATGAGGACCACTTCTGCAGAGCTGTGGAAACAACCCCTTTGGGGAGCGACTTTAGGAAGGGTGAGATCTCCATGAGCATGGCTGGAGATGGTTTGGCAGAGAAAGGTGTGTGACAAACTTGGCAGTTATCCTGTGACACATTGACCTGTCTACTGTATTAGTTAAACTGTCTTGAGAATTTACAACTAGAGGTTCTCCAGGTGGTGCTGGATGAGGAAGGAACTTGGCGAAACATGTCCTCTTTTTGCATTTAGCACACCCAGCTCTGCTGGTGGCTGCTCTGTACCTCGCAGGGTTTGCATGCCCCACAGAAGAGGTTTTGGATAGAATGTATTCACTTCCTTCTGCAAATACACTCATGTTTGCATAAGTTTTCCTCAACTCTCTCCATCAGGGCTGCAAAGGCTTGTTTTATTTTTTCCTCTGGAGCAGTAAATCAACAGGCTGTGATTAAAGAATTTAAGAAGCTCCTTCATTTGCCAGTCCAAAATTTAATTTACTGAAGCATCTCTAACTAGCTGGCAGCTGAATTGCACATTTTGTATTTCCCTTCTCCTTTCTAGGGTGGGACAGAAGACCAGAGACACCATGTTCAAAGACTTCCAATGCTGCTGAATTTAAATATCACCCAAGGATGTGTGTGGTTGTTCCTCCTCCCTCTTTCAGATAAAAGTCTTTTTCATTGCATAGCTCTAGACCTGTATTTTTCCATTCATTGGTTGCTACCTTTGTTCTCCTTTTGTTAAAGAAAAAACAAAAGGAAAAAACAGATGGTTTTAGTGTTGTTTACCCCAGGAAACATTTTGAGCATTCAGTAATAAAACTGGGAGGAAATCCTTCACTTCCTTTATGCCTCCTAGCAAGTAACCACATCAATATGAAGTGAGGATGTTGTTGGGTACTGACCCAGTGTCACCGATCAAAACACAGCCATAAATACTTTCAAGATGCAGTCTTGAATCAGGCTGGTAGATGAGGAAAAGCCACTTCTGTTTTGGAAAGGAATTCTTTCCTTCTGCAACCACTTTCTAAATTGCATTGACATTTAGCAATTAACATACAAAAGCTTTTGTATCCGCAGGATCATTTTTCATGTCAATAAACACATTCCTTTGCTTTTCAGTGCAATGTTTAATAATTCTCATTTCCTATAGTGGAAAAGAACCCTTGTACTTTATTTGTATTACACAAATTACATGGAAGAAACAAAGCTATATCTGATCACAGTTATTAAATTAAGAACATTTGCATAAATAATTTTTTTTCCTAATCTAGTTTGCTGTTGGTAAACAGTGTGTTATCTCGGTTTAGCAAAGCATTTGGTTTCTAGCCAGATTTTTGCTTGCCCCCTGTCCTTTTTGAAGTTCTCTTGGCAAGCAAGGTCTGCTTCTCCTAAGCTATCTGTCATCACACACAGTGGATTCCAGCTTCAGACAATAAACACGTCACTATTCTGGATTCATGAGCTGAACTGTCATTAAGTCACCGCATCCTTGCTCTGGGGTTTAGGCCGTGTCTCTGTTCCAGCCTCAGACTTAGCTCTGGGAGCTCCTTTGGGCACTCTTCCTAAATTGCAGAAGGTGAAGGGGAACGTTGATGGTGCTAGCTGGCTCTGCCTGGGTGGTGGGGACCTGGTCCAACAGAACAGGAGGTATTAGAAATACCAGCAATATCCATGGATTTTACATATACTATATATATATTATATATGTAATATTCTGTCAAAGTGGAGCCCTGGTCCATGGGTTGCTCTCAAGGTACCGTGAGCCTTGTGCTGTGTCTCTCTACCCGTGGTGGCACAGGGCAGTGAATGCTGGTGTCCACTGAACTTCTTATTTTAGCTGGAACCTGCAGATGTACAGGAACCTGCAGATGTATGCAGAACATGGATGGCAGTCTCCAGTTACCTTTTTTTCCTTTCAGGTGTCTTGCTGAGGGTGCTGGAGGGGTTGTGGATTTGGGTGGATGAAATGTAAAGGCTGGTGCTGCATATAGGGTTAGTTAGAGTTTCCGGGAAGTTAATCACAAGAGGTTGTGGGTGCTTCATATGAGAGCATAGGGGCTTGTTTCCCATTCCCAGTGCAAACAGATTTCATTCCCCTGCAACCACTTTCTGCTGCTCCTCTCCCTTCTTGGAGAAGTCCCCTTTCCCTCCCCAGCTACCCTGTTAGTTGTTATTTTCAGCATTATTTCTTTCTTTACAGGGCAGGTAATTCAACAGGGATGTCTTGTAGTCCTTGGTGACAGAAGCTTTCTAAGGCATGAAAAGACCCTTAGTGCTTTTGACATTAACATTGATGTCCATCTTATAAATAGCAGTGATTCCTTCTGCTATTTCAGGAAGCCCTGTCAGGTCCCAACCTGGACATATTTTCCTTCAAAAGCTTGTTATTTAGTTACTACCTTACTTTTCCTCACTGAACATGCAGCAGTGAGCTGGTGGCAGCCATCACGAAGCTGGTCTGCCGAGATGTGCGCATCTCACATGAGATGTTATTTTATCGCTTTGGCCTTGAGCTTGCATCCAGCCTTGTGTGTCCCCAGTGCTGTGCTGGCTGCAGGTCCTGGGTCTGACCACTCTGCGGTGCCTGGTGCTGCAATGATGGGCTCCAGAGTTGGGGTCTGTCACACGTTCCTTCCCTGCCCCATGACGTGGAGCTCTGCCTTGTTGCGTGGGAGAGAAGAAGGACGTTAGACAGGAGTGTAATAGATGGGTTAGAGAGCTGGATCTAACTGGACAACACAGCCTGCAGCCTTGCAGCTACAGCTTTTGCACTGGAGGTGTCAGATTGTGTCTGATGGTGTCCACAGTTTGGGGCTGGACCAAGCAGGCACCATGAGAACAGCCAGCTGGTGGACAGCCCGTGTCCCGATGGCTCAGTTTGCCTACAGACCAACCTTGCAGGCTGCCACAGCTCATCCCGACTGCCTGCTGAATCTGTGACACGAGGATGAATTGCCACCATGAGGGACTTGACAAATCCTGGAAAGAAGGGTGTAAGAAGTGTGTGTGAAAGGAAAGGTCCCGCATTTGTGGGGTTTGGTCCAACTGCCTTTAAAGGCAATAGGCTGACATTGATTTAAATTGAATCTGGATTTGCCTTTAGTAAATGAGATCATTAAACCCAGCTTTTATCCCCCTTTTAATCAAAATTGAAGCCTTTGTTTATTTGCCATGATGCAGCCTAACTGTTGCTGGGGTCCCGGCGACAGAGAGCCAGGCACTTAACTTGAAAATGACTTTACCACAGTAATGTCATTATGTTTTATTGACCAAACATTTCCACAAGTGGTGAAAGGGGATTGTTGGGAAATTGGGATGAATGTGCATTATGTCACTTTTGAATCACATCCTGTGTGTGAGGAAGATGTGAACCCCAATTAAGTGACCCAGCAGGCAGGGCGTTTGTCCATAGTAGCTCCACTCTTGTATGTAGGGGAGCTGAGGGCTGCTGTGATGAAATATTTTAGTGGGAAACTACAGAGCCATATTAGAGGAAATGCTTTCAACGTATCTAAATCAAGATGTATGAGGTTTTATTTCTGCCTGTGTTACATACCCCTGAGCTCTTTTTGGCCAACTGATAGTCATTAGACAAAGCTGTATTGCTTTGCAATTTACTTATTGCAGGGCTGTGACTTAACTGCTAACAGAATAATGTTTTTCCTCGCATGTAACTTATAATTTGTTGGATGTGCATTCAGCTCCTGCCATGGATTAAACTTCCAGAGAGGTGTGCCGCTGCTCTCCAGGCACTTACAGACTTCAAATGACTGTTGAGCACAGCCAGATGCAAAGCATTAGCACAATTGCTTGCAAAAGCCTTTTCTCTTTCATCCACACTTAGGAAATGAAATACAAGATCACTGTGACATCAATAAAACATGCTGTCAGCAAGACACGCAAGTCACCTGGAGGCTGAATTCCATTTACAGGTGGCAACGGAATATACTTTACACATTTTTTTTCCCCAGGAATCAGTTTCTGTGATTGATTGCATTTGTGTTATGTGAATCTCGTTTCCATTTCTGGCATTTTTATAAGGCTTATGAAAGTGAGAAATAGTAAATGGGGAGGTTTAGGAGAATGCTTTTCAGGCAGATACAATAAAACTGGAAGAGATTGTCTGTTTTTGTTAATATTCAGCTGTGCTTGGATCCTTAGGTCCTAACACTCTGTACTGGAGGCTACTCTGGAGCTTGTTTCTCACAGAAGAGCCTTTTGGTATATGTGTCTAAATATACCAAAGTATTTCTCATCAAAACCACCTAAATTATTTTCCCCACACTTTTGTGACTTTAGTTGTGCTGAATATGTCCAACTTCAGTGATTCTTATATGTAGATATTCTGGGTATGATCCCAATAAGAAATACGTCCTGATGCCCTGACACCGGTGAAACAACCAGCGTGAGGATCTAAGGCAGAGCTCAGGGCCAGAGCAGGGACCGAGGAACAGCCTCGCAGGGAGCAATACGAGGTGTCTCTTTATGACAAAATTCCTCATTCATTGCCAGAAGTGATTCTCTTGGATGCTGTCATTGCAAACTAGTAACATATTCTCATCTTCTTTTAAAGTTGGTAAAGCAGAGGCACGTGCTTTTTTGGGGGGAGAAGAGTACAACTGAAGAGCAAGTCCCTTTTATACAGATACTTAGAAAAGGGGTTAAATGCTATGATGTAGGCAGTGCAAACAGAGCTCAGGGCTACGTTAGTGAGGGCTGGCTGAGGGAACTGGGGCTGTTTAGCTTGGAGAATAGGAGGCTGAGGGGAGAACTACTCGCTGTCTACAACTACCTGAAAGGATGTTGGAGCATGGAGGGGGTTGGTCTCTTCTCACAAGTACCAAGTGATAGGACAAGAGGAAATGGCTTCAAGTTGCACCAGGGAGGTTTAGATTGGATATTAGGGAAAATTTCTTCCTGGAAAATGTTGTCGGGCATTGGAGCAGGCTGCCCAGGGCAGTGGTGGAGTCACCATCCCTGGAGGGGTTTAACAGACATGGAGATGAGGTTCTTAGGGACATGGGTGGACTTGGCAGTGTGAGGTTATGGTTGGACTCTTAAAAGTCTTTTCCAACCAAAACGCTTTTATGATTCTTCGATGGGTTTTGTCCTACAAGTCACGATTAAGAAGTAGTGTTCCTGCTTCTTCTGCGCTCGAACTCCTCCTTGAGACCAGCAGTGATCTTTTCCCCTTGCCCAACAGAAGTTGTCCCAGTGATGTGGCAGTGTGGGCCCCGTGCCTGTGACAGCCCCTGTGTCCTACCTGGCTCTTGCCCATCATTTTGAGCAGCTGCTGGACCTGGGCGAGCACGCCATTTGTGTTTGGCTCACAAGTGCATCCGTCGCCAAACAGTTTGTGCAGCCTAATCCATGTCTGTGGCAGGAAGTCACACATCTCCCAAAGTGACATTCCCTCCAATCCATTCCTGGGTTTAAGCACATTATCAATTTCTTTCACAGAGTTTCTGTTTTCGGAGAGACTCGTAGGGGAGTTTGCTGCTAAGATTTGTGTGTGTGTGTGTGCATTCAGGATTTATTTATTGGACTTCTAACCATAAACAGTTTAATGTTTCTGAATTACTGCTCAATCTCATTTAGTTTGGTTGTGACCTTGAGCCACACATTTCCAGGGCTCTTGCTAATGGACCTTTTAAATGATGACAATGAAATACACAATGCCCTTTGATAAGAGAGCGGTTGCTACAGTGCATATTATTTTAATGTTATTCTACAAAATAACCATTATAATATAGTTATTATTTTTAACTCTGGTTTTATTTTGTCACAACAGCATTACAACAATCTACACCTAAAATATTTCCTCATTTGTGCAAAGCACATTTCTCTGCCAGGGGTAATAAAATGACCAAGCAGTGACCCTCATTTTTATGTTTCTCCTACTGTGAAGAGGAATTGAAGATGAAATGTAGAAGCTAATAGCTGTGCAGCCCCAGTGAATCTAGCAAATCTAAAGAGCCCAGCCATGGGATACATTTAAATATTAAAGCAGTTTTTATGTGCTCTAAACAATATTTGATGCAGTTCTCAGTATGCTTTAATCTGGCTAAATGGTTATTGTGTTGTGTGTCCTAGCTGTAAAACCATCTAGCTCTTTTGTGGTCAGGATACTTTTCCCCACTGCAATTCAGATTGGATGTGGATAAATATAAAGAACCATTCTCCAAAATGTATCTTGTATAGGTTAATCCCGTGTGAAGCTGGGTGCTTAGAAACCATTCACATTTATTTAATACTTTCTTCCCAATGTGCATCATGACATTTGCTTGTAGGGTAGGCAGTGTGTTGTTTTTTTGAGGGGGAAGAATAAGAGGAACTTGACACAGTGGTATAGGGAGAATGGCATCTATCAAGGTGCTTGGTGTCTTACCTCTGCCTGGCTATGGTGTGTGTTTGCATATTTGAAATGTTTTCTTCCAGGCTTCATTGCTGAACACCAGAAAATACCTTTCCTTTTCCTTTATTTTTTTTAATTTTTTTTAGATTTTTCTCTTTCCCTTTGACAGGTTTTTGGGGTGCAGGAGCTCCTCTTGGGCTGCCAGGATGCAGCAGTGACCTTGGCGAGGATGCAGTTTGCCTGCTCCCACCGAGCAGCAGTGAACTGTCACGACCGAGGTAGGAAAGATGAGGCAGGAAAACCTTGACTAGCGCCTTTTTCTTGATTGCTGGCTTGTATAGAAACAAACAAATACAAATGTCTTAATTTCCTCTATGCCTCAGTCCATTTTGGCTGGCACATTTGCTTTGGAAAGCAAAATTCTTGCTGGAAGTTTGCTGCTTCAGCTGACAGAGCATCTCGAGATAGAGGTGTTGGATTAGAAGTTGTTTGTGTGCATCACGACTGTGACTGAATTTCCTGCAGGTCTGTGCCTTTTGTGGGACTTATTCAAGGCTTAAAAAGGTGCAGATGGAATTTTTCCTGGTTTTGCAGCTATCCTAACAAAGCTCTCCAGTGTGCATTCATGACCGAGCTCAGGTTGTATTGTTTTCCTGAGAGGCAGCAATAACTTCTCGCCTCCTTTCTAGCTGCCTGATTCATGCTCATGAGATATGTAGGAATCCTTTTGCCATTGCTCTCTCTCCCAAATGTGGTTGAAATAGGCTACTGAACTCAAAAGTGAAAAGGATGCATATAAAGCCTTATTATTCCTTATTTATTTAGAAAAGCAGGCTAAATCATAGAATCATTTTGGTTGGAAGAGACCCTCAGGATCATCGAGTCCAACCATAACCAAACTCTAGCACTAAACCATGTCCCTAAGAACCTCGTCTAAATGCCTCGTCTAACCTTAAATATGGAGAATATACACATTCTGCTCTTTTTCCTCCTCATTGTTCTAATAAAAAACCCACCACCACTTGCCCTTCCCTCCCTCCTACCCCTGAAGAAAAACTCCAACCCCCAGCATAGCGTGATTGTAGTAGTAATAAGGGGACAGAGCGTTTAGTAACCTCTGGGAATGAGGTTTCTGAATTATCGTGAAGTCTTGAAATTACTTTAGTGATCTCCTTTAAATCCCAAGTGGGCAGTGATCCATATTGTAAACCCTTCACGCGTAATTTGACACAATTAGCAAATTCTGCTGCTGGGACCATCTTGTGACTTGTGCCGAGGGCGTTTCCTACAGAGGAGCTGTGGGTTGTTGGGGTCTGGGCAACGGAAAATGAATCAGCTTACCCCGGGCCAGGATGATGCTGATTAAAAAAAGCCTAGTTTATCCACTGTCAAACAAAAATGTTTCCCCCCTTATGTTCCAAAAAGAAAGCAGAATGTTGCACACAACTCCGATGCAGGTCTTTCTGAGCTACTTTCAGTCTAACCTGTTTTCCTTAAACAAGTGATTTCCTGATTTTTGTAACTGACCTTCCTATTGCCAAGTCGAATGATCTTTGTCTGTATGACTCTTTTATGATCTTGCTAATGAACTTTCCGTTTTATGCTTCTTGTCTGATTAGTAATGCCAGAGATTTAACCAAGCAGAGATAATTCATTAGCCCGAGCCGTAGCTCTGAGGGCACCGTGTCAGACCCCCCCTCTGCTCCCGACACTCCATTAGCTTCTCTTCTGCGCTGAGATCTCAATTTTTTTCTAAAAGAAAACGCAGAAGTCTTCTCCTGCTGCAGATTCTTCATGTATTGGTCACTCTTGACTCATTGACAGTGAAATTCATAGGATCATTTTGGAAACTCGTAGGCAGTGATTTTTTTTTTAAATCCATGATAAGTTGCATGCAGATAAGTGGAAACAGAAAAAAACATTCATAGACCCTGACTTGCAGTGTAAAAAAATGAGTGATTAAGTGCAGTTTATGGATGCAGCTATGATTACTTATGCTACAGTTCCTTTCCTTTTTGATGTTGTTTTAATTTGCAGCCCTTAAAATTCAGAAATGAAATATTTAATGTGTTACTAAGTGTTGAAGTCAGCGTGCTGTAGGGAAGGAGGGAGATTTCTATGAGGATGACTCTGTGCATGACTCAGTGTGTGTTTTGATCTTGTGCTTCTTGTCTGCTGATCCCAGAGGGTTTTCTCCTTTCTGGAGGTGCTTTCTGGTGTTGGAAAGTAGATGCCGAAAGGATTAATGTTTGTGGATGCTGTTGCCACCTCTGCGTTGGGTTAGTGGGCTGTCAAGACTTTGACTGTTGCTTGACCACAGTCTTTAGCAGGTTGTATCAATTCCACGTTAGAAACCTGCTTCTGTCAAATAGGTAGTTTGGTGAATAGGCAGCAGCTGGTATGGTGGGTGAGGTTAAACTGAGAGGGGGATTAAAACCATGGGTGGAGGATTCTCTATTCCTATGATGGTGGAGCTAGTTTTAGGGTGAAACTGGCAACAGGAGGGGGAAGAGCTGGGGGACAGGAGGAGGGACTCACTGACAAACAAATTGGGAACAATTGTAAGGGAGAGACCTTAGAATAGTGTGGGAAAGACCTGTAGACCACTGTTTTTTGAATGATGTGGGTCATAGCATTCATATGTACTCATACAAATAATGTAACTTTTTCAGGCCAAAGCAAGGGAAGACCTCCTTCACTCCACTTACAAGAAGTGCATCTGCTTCTACAGTGTGGCTGGTGTTGCGTTAAAGATCAGCTTAAGTTTCTGGGAGAAGTGGGAAGGACATCAAGGGCTGGTGCCTTCGTCAGCAGGGCCTCATCCCCTGGAGAGAGAAGCGGAACCAGGTTTTGTACCAACTCTACTAGAAAGGCTGGTGTCAGAGCAAGTGGGACCTTGCAGGGAGCAAGCACAGATGTGGGCATGGGAGTCCTCTGTGTCACAACCTGCAGAAACAGCCAGGTGAGTTTTTGGCTGGAAAATTTCCACTAAGGCAGTTGTGCTGCTGTAGTACCTTTCTTTGGATATTTTTATTAGCTTCTGTGTAATTTCATGATCACTGCAAAATTGGATAGATTAATTAGATTTACTCAAGTAGTACCAGATTGTGCCAGTGATCATTTTAAAGATATTTCCTCATAAGTAATGGGTGCAAAATGGGGTTTTGTACTCCCAACAACCAGAAAAAAAAAAACAGTCATTGTTAATCTGTCAGTGACATGGTCATTGCAGCAGACAAAGAGACTTGGGAGATTCTGCACAGAATGTGTTGTACTTATTAGCTCCACAAAAGTAATATATTTTGCAGAATGGACACTGTATAAAAATTGTCTCTTGCTGCTGGTTTTCCTTCCCATGTGCAGCATGCAGGTGTTAGCAGGCCATGCCAGACAGAACACGCTGGGATCTCTTTGTGATTATCTCCCCACTGCCTGACATGTGCCCCTCTCACGCTGCTGGTGCTACAGAGGGTAGGTAGGGTCTAATTAAAGACACAGAGGGATGGATCTGCATATGTTGCTGCTGTTTGGGGACTGTCTGGCTCAGAGGAGTAATAATTGGCTACAGGGCCTTTCACCTCTGTGGCATGGCCTTGAATGCAGATCAGCTTAGTGATTTTTAATGTCATTACCATGTGACAGCTGTTTTCTATGTGAAATTAGCTGGTAGTTTGTGTGTTCTTTATACAAGAATCCAATATCAATAATTGCAGCATCAAATGGTGGTATTAGCACCCTTTAAAAATATATGTAATTTAAAGTTTAATGAACATGATTCAAGTATACACATTGGCATGTGTTGTAACAACACTGAAATCAATAGAAATCCACTTAACTCCATAGTTAAGTCAATATACATAAATATATGCTGGAGGTAAGTACTTGGGACGCAGTAAGATACAGCAGTTGTATCTAACAGCTTTCTGCAGCTCCTTTTGGGGTCCTGTTATTACACAGGGCATGTGAGCTCATGACATATTTGAAGTTAGACTGTGCGACTCTCCCCTAAAATCACAGAGGAAAAGCAGCATCAACAGAAAAGGTCAAGGTAGTTCAGGAAAGAGTCCTTCTTGATAGATGACTCCCACTTCCATAGTGAGAGCTGGAAGGAGAGATATCTCTTATTAGACCAGCTGATACAGCTGAATGAAACAGATAAGCTTTTGAACACATGGGCTCTTGTTTTTAATGTGCCAAACCTAGATCAAGGCAGCAGCCCAGCTCTTGTTACAAACTTCTGCACTTTGCCAGCTGTAACTGGTCTATCTCAAGAGGTATGGTACTTGTCCTCCTGATTTACACTGTCCATGCCAGTGAATGTCGTCTGAGCTGCAGCCATTCACACAACAAAGTTTTGCCACTTTTTCTGTGGGGGAAAAACCACCCCATGAGAGACACCAGGGAAAAGTGCTGTGGTTGAACATTGATCTCAGGTTCTTTGCTTGTGTCCTCTGAAGCCTTTTGGAGTTCTGTTCTCCATTGCAACCTTAACAGCAATAATGCAGCTGTGAACAGTTTCCTCATTCCCCTACCTGAGTGGGAAGCTAAAGGAGAGGCTGGGAATGTTGACTAAATGTGTTTGTGCTGTAGAGCAATGGCTCCTCAAAGCCAAAACCTTCCGTGGAAAAGTGTTTTTTCAAAAAAGAGCTTTTTGTTACATGTTCCTCCTAGACCATAGAGACAAACAACTCCAGCAGAAGAATCCATGGTTTTGCAGGTCACTGATGGGGTGGGACACCTGAGTCTGTGTTATTGCTGTTCCTTGTATGGTATCATATCATATTTAAGCAAAGAATAACAGCTCCAACAGGGGAGGTTTGCTGAGAAACATGGTATCTCGCCCCACTCTCAAGGATGAAAAGGAATATCAGACATATTGACATTTTTCATAATATGGAATTATTTTATCCCAGCAAGTTCTCTTCAAGGTGATGAAGAGAACTGTTCCTTGCTGATGATCTCTGTAGATTTTTTCACTCTGGTTCTGTAGATTTGCATGCAATCCTTCCCTTCTCAAAAATCTTTTAATACCTTTATAGAATAGGATATACTCATACACTATTATGGTAACTTGTTCTCCTCAGGGTGAAAATGATTAAAAACACCATAAACCTGCAGTCCCCCATAATAAATGTAGCCCCTCCTATTAGGTAATGAAACCATTATTCACAAACAAATTCAACATGCGAGTCTGTGAAGGTCTTTTGTAAACAGATAAGGTGTTATCTCTTTGGGAAGAGAGCCTCCAGGCTATCACAGAAGAGCGTCATTTACATAAAGTGAAGGATGTTCCTGGGATCTGGGGAAGATGCAGTAATAGCAATTATCTTTCTCTAAAAGAAGAGTGGCTTCTCAGGCCAAATTTCTTGGTGTTCTCCATAGAATTTTTTTTAGAATAGGTTAGAGGTGTGTCTGTCAGGAGTGTCAGAGCTTATGTGTAGGTGGTTGATCATTTAGCAACAAGGAGTGGAAGCAGCGTCTCGTCAATGGGAAATTTAATGACAGGAATGGGAAGAAGAAACCCAGGAACATGTGTTAGTTGCGCAGATACGCCACATCTCAGCGGGATGTGATCTTTTTCATTACTGCATCATGAAAGAAGCAGCCTGTCCTATTCCAGATGTGTTTTATACCCTCATCACAAACCTCTTTCTGCGTAAAAAGCAATTCCCTCATAAATGGCCCTTCATTAGCTGTAGGGTCATGTCAGAAACAATCATCAGTGTATTGCTGATGTGACCGACTCATCTTGTGAACTCCTTGACCCTAACAGTCAGCAGGATTTCTTTCTGTGAAGTGCTAATATGAAAAGCAATAGCATTAATGAAAGAGCTCTCGACCTGGTTGGTGTAATGGGTCAGCAGACACTTACAGACACCTTTGGCTAACATTCCTATCATGCCTGGCAGTTTGACTCTTATCTTGCTTTTCACAGACTCTGATTAATAATATGATTCACTCATTTGTAGTGTTGCATCAACTCACTACCCTGCTGAAAAACAAGACAGGAGCTAGAGAAGATGAAGACTTTGAAGAGAATTTTTTGAGAAACCCTACCCTCATGCTTCTCTTGACCTGGTTAAGAATCACTTCCATGGATGGGACAATAGTTTCCCAACATCTCTTGATCCAATACTTGCTTCCCAGAGGATACAGTGATGGATGTTGAAGGTCCTGAACAGTCCTTAGAAATTAAAATAGTATTAGATAGGATCCCGTCAAATGGTGGAAGTAGAAGCTCTTGTGAAGGGTAGAAGCCCTTTTTAAGAATGTCTTTTTCTTTAAAGTGAAGTAACTCTAAAAACATGACTGTAAACATCAACCTGATTTCTATTAAAAATCTAGTTTACACGTGGATCAAAGAACAAATGCATGTTCCATATAGGTAGACAGTACAGCATACTGAATCATATATAGAGTAACAGTGTACATTAACTGCAGAACTTGAATTGCAGGATGTTTTGTTTCAGAATCCCAGAAACACTCGGGTGCCATTGGGGCACCCCAGCTCTTCCCTGTGCTCGTGGGGTGGCAAAGGGCAGTCGGGGATGCCCGTGGCTGGGAGCTAAAGGCTTGGTGCCACCTCAGGGATCTCTCTGCTCACTGAGGAGGGGAGAGGACTGGAAATCTTTCTAGGTAAACGGCAAACCAGTTTCACCTGCAGGATGGGCTACCTGTGTTTATAAAGATGTTGGTAAGTGCTGACTGGAGTCTTGCATCTGTTTGAGACTCCTGTCTTTACAGCAGCAACTGAGCACATTATCTTGCATTTCTGCCCCTTGCCTTATTCCACCGCCAGCTCTGCTTCCCAGCCCTGCTGAGAGCAGCAGAGCGGTCTGTGACTGCTTTGTCAGCCTTACAGGAGAGGTGGGATGTGCACAGGTAGGGACAATGTGGCGGTCCCAAGACAATAGCATCTTTTTGTTTCTAGTCTGGAGTGCTCTCCTGGCTGTCTGGCATCTCATGGAACTGGTTATGTTTTGGAGAAAAAAAAAGATGTGGACGCTTGGCTGAGCTACGGGGCTAAAAGTTCATTTTGAAACGAATGGTATTTCAGCTGTCTGACTTTTTGTAGGAGATGTTTACTTACTGCAGGAAGGGGATTGTATCAGCTAGCCTGAATTTTCAGTGATCTTAACATGCTTTACTTTGGGAATAATTTACTTAATGGAGTTTGTCTGTTAATTTTTCTTGCCCAATTGAACTTCTTCATTCACTTTGTTAGGGCAGCCAAATCCCTGCTCTCTTGAAGACAAGGGACAATAAAGAGAGATTGTGATTCCTGCCCACATGTCAGTCCTGTGATGGGGTCAACAGTGTCTGGAGTCCAGACTCTTCTGTACGACGAGTATGGGACTGACATACAGAATCATAAAATAATTTCAGTTGGAAGAGACCCTCAGGATCATCGAGCTCAACCATAAATATGGGCTTTCATCTCAGAGTCTTCACCTGCATTCAGCCTATAGGAGCTGCAGCCCTTCCAGGATGGTATAGGTTGGCTGGAAAGGTTGAACAGTGGAGGGTTGAAGGTGGGAATGCACAAATATCAGGGACTTTGGCTCTTTGGTCCTTATGATCCAGAGTGTTATCAGATCCCACCTGAAAGAAACAGAAGAGGGAGGTGTGTAATATTTCATACTCTGTGTTGGGTAAACATTGGCTTCTGTGGAAGTTGCTGTATTTCTGCATTTGTTATGCTTGGTTTGTCTTGCTGGTTTTAAATATTTGTACAAGTGACTAGAGCTATGCAAACTGTGCCTGAAGGAAACCTGAAACAGAGGATAAGAATTAACCGGAGGTATCTAAATTAGTATCCTAACTAAAAATATTACAAGGGAAACTGAAGAAAAGTGATAGGGGTACAAGGAAGTAATTGTGTTCTTCTGACCTGTGGAAGTGAATGTCCAGGGATTGTATTAGTCTGACAGAGGGGGTAGTGGTGAGAGCCTATGTTTAAAAAGGTTTATAATTTGCAATATCTTTAAAGGCACTCGTTTATTTGTGTTTAGACATACCAACAGGTAGGGAGGCTGCTTGTAAAGTTACTGCTCAGACATGTTGGCCTCTGCTGCCATTTTTGTTGTCAATATTTACCTTTTTTTTTTTTTCTTTTGGTAAAGATTTATAAAATGTATGGTAACGTTTGAACAACTGTGCAGATATGGTCAATCCTCCTAACCCTGAGCAGCACCACAAATCCTCATTGCCATCACACAAGGCGGTGAAGCTTAAAAATCACTCCTACAGTAGACGAGTTTGGGCAGTGTTGCAGGGATTAGAAATACCGAAGGTTGGGTCACGCTGCCTTTATCAAACACACAATTTCCTATCTTATATATCAAATGACAGGATTACATTTACAAGTGTAATAACTCCATGTGAAAACAAGTGGATGTCTTTTAAATGAATGACTTCCTTCCTCTCAGCTGCTGTAGTGGAAGATGATGGTTATTAAGAAAAATATAATGCTGCCAAATGGAAAGCCCTGAAAACCAGAGCTTTCTTGATATACACAGAATAGTGGTAGTGGTGAATAGCTGCTTAGAATGTGTGTACACTGGGGTCTGCCTGTGCTAAAAAAAATGCTTTATTATTGCTGCTGCCTTAACTGCTGGTTAAAAACAACTCAGCTGACAGTATTAATGACATAAACCCATTAGAGTGGGAGAGAAATGAGGGAATAGGTTTCCTCTTATGGCATTGTTCTGTAGACTGGCACCTGAAAATCATTTTTAGCTTGTTTGCTGAACAGGGAGGGATGGAGGGACCACTTTGATGTGATGCTAATAAGATCTAGTTGCTGAATGTCATCCTATGGAAGCGAGAGGAGCAGTAGCTGAGTGCCTGTGATTTTTTTTCTCAGTTTTCATGACCAGGCATGAACAACCTGAGTCGTCCTCCTATGCGATGGAGAGCTGCTTTTATCTTTTTACTGCATACTTGTCACTCACTAGCAACGCAGCCAATGCTATGTTTTACATTTTGTTTAAAAAACATAGGAATGAGGATAACAGTCAATCAGGCGTTACTTTTGGGCACCGCAAAAATTGAAGTCTCTGCTTCACTTCCAGTTCCTTGACCCATCAGTTCTACTATCCCTAACAGTATTTTTATATTACTTATGGTTTTGTTTGTTTGTTGTCTCCAGATTGTGCAATGTTGGACACAAGTGAGCTGAAATCTCATCTAGTAATTGGAAATATTTCCTGTTGGTTTATGAAAGTTCAAAGGAAATAAAATTACAAGTATTCTGCAGAGGGAAGGACAGATTGAACAGCCTGCTGGCCCCTTACAGCAGCTCCTCCAACTCCAGTGGGAACCTCAGTTCATCCACCAGACTCCCCAAAATGTACTAACATTTTGGGAACTGCTGCGGACGTTTCTGTGAGCAGCAACAAATTGTAGCTGGCAAAATCAAAGCTCGCTGAAACTTGAAGGCAAGATATTTTTCCATCTCTGCTCTTGCAAAGCAGCACGTCTCCTGCAGCCCCCCTGGCTCTGTAGATGAGCGGGGTTTTATTCACTTGCATACATGCAGATTTTCCTCCTAGGAAAACATGCAGGTTTTGGAAGACAGCAGCCGACAGAAAGGACTATGTCTTTTTGGCTCTCACTTCCAAATGAATTTGTAAGCATGAGAAAAAAAAAATGCCTTCAGGAGGTTTAAAAATAGTTCTCATAGCTGGAATGTTTTTGCCATGTTTCTCCATAACCTTATCCACTTTTATTCCCCTATTAAAAATTGCAATGGGAGAAAAAATAGCAGAAACAGCAAGTGTTATCTGATAACTATTTAATGTGGTAGCATTACTATCTAACAGGATTTGAAAAAATCTTAATTTTTAAAGCTTCATGTTCTGGCAAACAGTTTGCTAGAGATTAGCACTGTAGTTATGATTAGAGTACAATCTGCATTATTCCACAATTTTCCCTTTCATATAACACATTATGCTAATCACACCGTATTCCATTTTTCAATAAAAGGTCAACAGTGCACTGTTTGTGCAGAATGTGCAATTTAAACTTCATGTCTGTCATTAGAGATAATCTAGGTTTGCTGTATCAAGTGAGGTTGTCATAGAAACTAGACCTGAGATCTCTGTTTACAGCCTTTGGAGAATAAACACTTCGCATTTATTTCACTGAAAAATAGGTGAACAATTAAATAAGGTTTGAAAACAAAACCGTAATGGCCCAGAGAGAGATGTCATTCATCAAAAATCAATATATGTTATGCAGCTGCTAAACTCCAAGCATTCAAGCAGGTGACTGACAGCAATAGCGAAATATTTCCCAGGGGGGTACGGGAGTAACTGATAGCGTATCATAACGCCTGGAGCGGAATTAATTTAAATTCGCTAATAAGTTTTGTTACACGAATTACAAACCTGAAGAATATTTGTTTAAATTTTGCTTTATGTCAGGTAAGGCTTTCTGTGTTGGCTCTTTGGATGTTTTGAATAACACCAGGAGGTATTTTAGCTTCTAATTTTTTCTGTGACATTCCATGCCTTCCTATCATAGCTAAACTTTGCTTTGTGGATTATAACGAGGTTTGCAGGCATCCTAAAAATATCTCTGGTATCTGCAGCTTCATTAGTGAGCAAAAGGGCTACAGCTTCGAGGTTAACACCGGGGTTTTAGCTTGTTCTTTCTGTGACGTGTTATTAACTTGCAGAGCTCACCTTTCTCAGGCAGCGGTATTTAGTAACGTTTCAGGAAAGGATTAGAGAAATATGTGGACAAAGATGGCTTCTGTTGTTATAGCACAGTAAAATCACCAAGACTATCAATCTTTTTTTCCTCAGGGCGTAATCATATTACCAGCTGGCTGTTTATGTAGGGGTTTTGTCAATGGCACAACTTTACGCTGCTGACAAGATGAATTACGCAGATTGTGTGTCTTCTGAAGCATCTGAATCCTGCCTGATGTCCACATGTGCAGTGTCTCCTAGAAATATGAACGGACTGTATGTCTATCATGTCCTTGGACACAAAGGTGCATCCAAAACAGGTGGCCTGTTGCCAGCTTTTGAGAAGAAAGTGAAACACAAAAATTAACCAGATTTTGAGATGAGATGGGGGAAAACTGCTAAAACAGCTGAGGCAAGAATGAAACGCTTTTGATGTTTTGCTTCTGTGTCAAAGGAGGCATTTCTCTCCCAGCAGACAAGTCACCTGGACTCTTGCAGGCCGGAGGTATCTATGCTCTGCGTCCCAGGGTGTAAAACAGGACAGCAAAGCCCGTTGTTTTCTGCTGCTGGAAGATGCACACAGCTCTGTTTGCTGCAATGCATTTCTCCTCATTTCTTCCAGTGATGAACATGATCTGTTAGTCCCTGAGGGTCGTCCCTGATATCTCATTTTCCCGATAAATAAGGGAACAGCTCTGCTAAGGGCTGCCTGCATTGTGTTATGCCACTGGTGAATTTGGTCTTTCAGGTCTATAGAGAGCCCAGTGTTCAAACCCTGAAAGAGCAACTGCAATGAAAACAGGCTGATATTCTGATATTTATAAGGCTTCAACTGGGAGTGGAAGTCCTTGTTTTTTGGTGAATGTGTTTTCTAACCAATTCAAAACAAGATGCTCAGGTAGGTCTGTAAATGTGGTTTCTCTACCTTTCTAGAGCAGAAAATCTTTCCATGCCTGATGTGTTTGCTCAGCAGCACACACTTCCCTTCTAATTATCTGCTCTATTTGTAGTTCTTGACCTCGACTGCATCAGTAATATGACAGGTCTGTGAATCTAGTCCTAGCTTGTCGAACTGCCATTCGGACAATTTTTACGATACGATATATGGTAATCCACTATAAGCAGGAATATAGATCTTGAAAAGCACTTTCTGTTAATGTTTGTGCTAATATTAAGATTCACAGCCCTGCCTTTGAGTGACTGGTTTTGCATTGGTTGAAATACTGAGAGCCATTGACTCTAAGTTGTTTATCCTGGTCTTAAGCTTCCCTCAGAGCTTTTCTGCAACCGTGCTGCACTAGTGCAGGGGCCCCAAGACTGTAGACACCTTCAAACAGAGAAGCTAAAGTAATGACGGGCTCATTGATAGTGTCTACACTTGACTGAACAGCCTAGAAGACCTGGAAAAGCCCGGGGGACATCTGCCAATGTGTCTGCAGGCTCGGAGCTCCAGCCGTGTCAGTGAGCAGTGTCTGTGTATTCCTGGCTTTGCAAATGATGAGGGTTTCCTGCCTTTTTTATATGTCAGGTTTTAATGGATTCTGCTTGTAACACTTCAATTTCAGCACATCACAAAAGCTTAGGTTGGTGAGCGTATCGCAAACCTTTTACCCTAGGCGGGAAACCTTTGTCTGAAAGCATTTACCATGTAGATCTGAAGCAGTCACCCTTTGTTTCAGCCTGGCCTTGCAGCTTGTTTTGCAGCTGAGCTACCCAGGGAAGGTCTTGTCTCAGGTTTTATTCTTCCTCTTGTTGCCCATGTTTCTCTGCCAGGGCAGCTGTGTTGGAAGGCAGTGAGGGAAGCTGTGTTGCTGGGTCGTGCTGGTGGATGGCTGTGATTTGGGCAGAGGAGTGGGAGAATCTCCAGAGCCAAGAGCCTGGTGTGCCCTGGGCGGCCAGGCTGGTGGCTCTTTGGCTCCTGGGGACCTTTGGTATAATAAGTAGAGCCATGGGTAGTTGGGACAAACATTCAGGGCTCTGTGGCTGCATCTGAGAGGGTGTAATTAGGTAACCCTGCCTGCTAAAGTGGAAGAAAGCTTTCTCCCTGGTGTGATCTGCCTTCAGTGCTGATGGTGTATGCTTTGAGGCTTAGCAAATGCCTCACTGTTCCTTTCAAATGGGAAGAGACATTGGCATCCTGGCCGGCATTCTGGTCAGAGCATGGTGAACTGAAATGCATTTTAAATGCTCTGGGCTATGATGCTGTCTGGGAAAAAAGTCCTATTGATCTTTTTTTTTTTTAAAATGAGAACAGAGATTACCTCTGTATATGCGTTGTGTGATATTATACTTCTGGCCGGAGAAACTATCAACTAAGAAGGAGCATTCTCACATAGCCTCTGCTCCTAGGTTCCTTTTTTACATATACGGCAAAATATATTTAATAAAAAGTGCTTGGTGTGGCAGTGAGTTGAGAGGTGTGCTTTCCAAAGGCTTACTAGATAGGATTCTCTTTTTGACCTATGTTATGGTAGGTTTTTTTAATTAGATATGAATCCCTTTGCCTTTGTAAGAAAGGGAGTGAATATCTGAACAATCTTCTAGTTAGGGAATTCTGTTACTGCATTTTCCTGCAAGTATCTATTCATTTTCTTTTGAGCGTCTATAGAAATGTTCTCCAGGTAAATGATTTTCCTTGTAATTCTCTGCACAGATAAGAGCTTCATCATGTTCAGCATGGATTTTTCCATTTCCACTTTCAGGCTACTTCTCACTTTTATCCTTGAATTCCTCCTCTCTACTCCCTGGTATTTATAGGCTACTGTCACCTCTTTTATTCTCTAGTTTGCAAGCTTCATGTGTCCTGTTCTCTATGCTCCCTTTATGGGAAATATTTGCCATTGCTGGTGTAGGAGGGAAGAGGGTGCGAAGAGCAGCCATTTCTTGGGTTATACTGGTTTTGTTAAATGATGGAGCAAGTGTCTTATTCCAGGAGGCACCTTTCTTTGCACTTGGCTTGTGCTGGACTGAAGCACACTGAGTCGTAGTGAGGCTGTAGACCTTGTTGATGTAGCAGTTATGAAGTCCAGGGCAGTTTTGGCACTTATCAGTGTTGTTTTTTTTCAAATCTTGAAGCAAGCCTTTTTTTCACAGAATGAATTAAATTGAGATCTGATACTACTTCTTCCTTTGCACTGTTCTTCAGGCTGTTTGAGTGGGCTCTGCCTTGGGGGACATTATGGCCTTATCCTCTTGGTGGGAACATTTTGGTGTGGAAGCCAATGAGAATAAGGACTGCAGCATCCCAGACGTTCCTCAGAGACCCTGATGGACAGCCTGGGTCTCAGCCCATCTGCCCCGTGGCTGTTTCAGACTGTGGGCATGCATGGAAAGATCGGTGGAGCAATTGAATCAATGTTTCTTGAAGCTTCTTGTTTAAAACATACTGCAGCTTTAGTGATGGCCAGACTCTCCACCTCCACACCTGGGCTGGCTGGATGGTCACTGGTGGTTTTGCTTTGCACTGGTATGTGCCAAGTGCCATATGAAGAAGACAGACGTGTGTGTAAGTGTGTGTGCAAGAGCATCCTTCCTCAAAGCAGCTCTTGTGCCCTTCTCGTGAACGTTTCAGGCCTCACTCTTGGTTGGTGAGGAAGAGCAGGGCTGAGCAATAGCTGATGTGTCTGGAGATGCTGCCTGTGAAAGTCACGGCTGTCGCTGTGACAGCGTAACGACAAAACTTAATTACCTTCAGCATTCAAATCTTTCCGAAAGGCTGTGATGCCTACAAGAATGGGATGATTATACTGGCTATTCTTTGAGGCACCAAGGTTAATCTATCGAGATCATGTGCTCGCATGTGTCCGTTTCACCGTGACCTCCTCTCCCTTTGTTTGGCCCTGGCTCCCGCTGTGTGTGCTGGGGTGGGACAGCTTTGTCTGCACCGATGTGGCACCTGCCTCTGCTTCCTACAGGAATCAGAAACATAAAAACTCAGTGCCTACTGACCGCTCCCCCCATTCTTGGGCTTTTCATTCAATTACTCCAAAGCATCAAAAAATAATGATGTTTAGATCTGATTTTACAATATTTTTGTGAAGGAGCTGAATGCACGTGGTATATGCTGAAGCTGATTTTGAAGGGAACCAAGACAAAGTAAAATGGCAGTTGAAGATTATGACTAGAATTCACTAGCAAAACCTTTTCATTCCGATTTTGTTTTTTAATGAGAAAAGATGTCTCTAAAAATTCTGTTTTGGAAGGACATGGATATTATAGCTTGCTGCTCCCTGCCTCAAACCCGGAGATTTTAGTTTTAATGTCTGACTGTTTCTGTTTCCCCTCCTTTTTAAGTGTTTCAAATTAAAAAAAAAAAAAAAATCCATGGGGAGAGTTTTGGTCTGTCAATAGGATTATTTTCCAGGATGAAATAATTCAGAAGGACACTTAGTGCTTGGCAAAATTGGCACCTCTGAACTGAGCAGACAGCAGAGAGCTCATATGTGACTCCAGAGCTCAGCAGTTAAACGGTTCCATCTCCAGCTCGGGCCAGTGGATTTTGTACATTCACTGCAGGGAGAAAGCGATGAGGGAGGAGAGGGCAGAGCCTGGTGCTAATGTTTTTAATTTCTCATTTACTGTCAGGCAGCACCATATGGAGCAGAATGGAGCATATAGAGGAAAGAAGGATGGATGGTGTGTTTTCCCTTGAGCTTCTTGTCAGAAGACAAGGAAAGTGAATTCTCTGCAGGTAGCTTGAGCCTTGCCAGAAAAGTGGGGTTTATGATTGCGAACAGTGCTGAGGATTTTGTTTTTAATCAAATGTGTGGGGTTTTGTATTTTTTTTTCTGTTCTTAATAGAATAAGTGGGATTGACTTATGCCACTCAAATATTGCCATTATGTCAGTGCATTATTTTCTTACAGCATTCAGAAGCATGCTAGGCACTTGTCACAATCAAATATTGTTTATTTGGAGACTCAGTAGGATGCCCAGGCATCTAAATGCCTCTAAAAGAAACACTGCTGCTTTGACTGATTGTGCAATGGCACTTCTCCTCCCAGCTGCATCTCATAACCTCCGACTGCCAGCAGACCTGCGGTGCAGAGACCCTTTCTCCTGCTCGACGGCTTCTCCTCTGACATCTCTTCCTCCCACAGGTTGCATTGTCTTTTTTCCAGTGATGGCTCAAAGGTGAAAGCTTTGCACTTGCTGAAAAGCCAAGGGCTTTGAAATGAGGGAGGGAGGAGAAGAGCCTGCCAGAAAAATGATGCCCTTGAGGAGGATCTTGTGTTGTAACTTCTGTACAGAGGGTGTTTGAGAGCTCGTGGGAGCACAAAAGATGGGGGTATGAATAGAGACTTGGGAGCAGCTTTTCAATAAAGCAGCTCCTGAGGGCTGCTTTGGAGCTGTGACACCCTGAACCTAAAGCTCTGCCTGCTCTGTGTCAGCAGGGAGGCCCTAAGCACAAACCCCCTCCTCAACCCTGGGTGATGAGACCAAAAATCGTGTGTGTGTGTTTAAACACCCAGTGCTTATCCAGCTCCCTGGTGCCTCTCCAGCCCCGGGGAGCAGATAAATCTGTTGGCACGGCTATTTCTGTTCCCCCTCAGACTCCCATACCCTCATCTCAGCGTGCTGCAAATTTAAATGATTTAGAAAGCATTATTTGCCGGCTTCCCACTTTAACAGGAATTAGTGTATCTTCCATCTATTCCTTGTGCTGAGGTCATTGTTTCATAGCTGCAAGGCTACGACCTCGTAACTCCAGATCTTAATTGTGTTTCAGGACTACTTTCTGTATCCATAATGGATTTGCAGTGCAGTCAGAAATGAAAAGCGATATTTATAAAATGTTGGGTTGAAGGTAGCTCAAAAATACCCCCTCAAATCTCCCTCGTGAATCTGCCTTTCAGCTCCCTTGACAAAGATATGCATACACATGTCAAAAATGTTGTTCTTGGTATGGTTTTGAAATGGAGAGGTACTTGATGTACAATTGTTGATCTTCCTTTAGAAGTTTTACCTTCCATTATCAAAAGCCTCACTGTGTTCTTCCCAAAGGTAAACAGACATTTAAAACAGGTCATTGTGTGTTGAGGGTGTTGGCTGTTCTGTGTATTCATGTCCTTTGAGCAGCAGATGTTTGAAAAAGCCTTTTAATGGACAGGGTGGTAAAGTGCTGTGATTGGTTTCATGCTTCTTCTCCCCCCATGCAGTCTCTGTAAATCCAAAAGAAGTGTTGATAATCCTCAGGGAGGGATAGTGGAAGAGTGTCTGGTGTTCCTAACAGGTATGGGCTGGGGGAAATTCGTACAAAATACCTCGAAAAAAAGCTGGGTGTAGGCTCAGCACCCTGGCTGGTCTTGTAACACTTCCCACAAGACACAGTCCTTCTCCTCTGTCATGTGGTTGATCTCTCTCCTATAGAGCCTGTCACCTGCCTTGGTGTGGAATTTAAGGCTTTTCTGACTCTTTGCATTGTGTGATTAATTGTTGGTGCAGGGAGGGGACGTGAGGGCCCATGTCTTGTGGCCTGGTCATGGTGCACTGTCCCAAAGCAGGCAGTAGTTGGTATGCTTGGATATTAACGTGGGAAGTTGCTGTCAGTCACATATATGTGCATTTCTTACCTCTCCCTGGCAGCTATCTGTTCATGTTTATGCATTACCTCCTCGAGATGCTATTAGGGAACTTTTTTTCCTTCGTGAAAAGAGTAACGTACAGAGAAAACTCTCTCCTGATCAAAGCAGAAGACTTGGATTCAGGGTTTGCCTTCCCTTTGAGTTGACTATTCCATACCTTATACTTTTAATGCTTGCACTGCAAAGCAGATATGCCGAGTAAAAGCCGTGTGGGGAGTTGTGGTGCTTTACAGGGACACTTAGGTAAGACATACCAGGACACCTGACCTGCACGTTTTTGAAGGTGAGGGAGACCTGAGCTGAGTCGCTGAATACTTGCCAATGCAAATTTGTTAAATCTGCTGGAAAGCTTTTAGTGTACATGCTCAAACTTCCAAATCTGTGCAGAAGAAAGGCTTGCTCAGACTTGTTGCTAATCTGTGAGAGATGCTCACTTTCCTCGTCCGGCTGGCAGCCTTCCCAGGAGGCGCATCCGAGTCCTGAGGCAGCAGTCACAAATCATGTCACCTCGGGGAAAGGACCCGTGCTGTGCACAACGTTCATGATAGCAAGGGAGAAGATTGGAATGAGGCTTTTGAAGAGCTAAAGAGACTGGAGGTAGGTGACCTTGTATTGGAAGGGTCTTCAACCTATTTCTAACCTGAACCTCGCTGGATCAGGACTGGTTGAAAACGATTCTCTTCTGCTGGTTGCTCAATGGCCTGTGTGAAACATAATTGACAGATTTGGCTGTGATGTTGCCAAGTCTTCAGGCTCCCTGTGAGTAACACAATTCTAGCCCTGCTGTGTAGAGCCTCTCTTACTGTAATGTGAGGCATTGCACACTTTTTGTGATATTTTGGGGGAGGAAGGCAGGCAGTTTTCTACCGTACACAATGACTCACAGCTGTGAGAAGCACAAAGCCGCAAGCTCACGGGCTAAGTTTAGTCTGTTGTTTAGTGTGCTGCTTGTCTCATGAGACCGCTTTCATACAATTTGTATTAATGCTTGTTCTTCATTAAGATGCTATTGTGTCTTTTTGCATAATGTAAGGTTGTGCTGGATGATGATAGGAATAGTCTGCAGGAGCTAGAATCAGCCCACCTGGTCATAGATGGGTCTGAGGTGGGTCTCTAAGGGCTCAGCTCCTTGTAGTGAGAGGAAAGAGGCATTTGTGCTTTGAGAAGGTGACAGTTTTGGGCTCTGCACAGGGACATCTGGGTCTCCATTGTCAATGGGGAGAGAGAAGGGTGATGAAGCTCCCAACTTCAGCTCCTGGGTGATGAGTCTGAAGTTGCGCTCAGTGAGCCTGGGCTGGGATCTCTAATAAACCAGAGGTCCCCCTCTGTCACTTCAGCCACGGGCTCTCAGTGGAGAAGTCGCAGAGGTGGCTGTGCTTCACTTGGTAGCAGAGGATCTATGTGCAGAGGTGTGTGGCTCTATTGGTACCTCCCAGGGGATTAGGATAAGGTGTTGGCTTCCCCGCTCTTGCTGGCCCGATGTTTTCGGATGGGCTCTTCAGCTCAGCTGGAATCTCTCAGCATTTTGCATCCCTGGGCCCCAGACTCAGCTTCTGCAGATGATTTGTGTGGGCTCATTGCTGCTTCTCACAGGTGGTTAAATCACAGTCTCTTTCCAGAGGCCATGAACAGCAGGATGGCCATTGTGTTTGATAGCTCAGTATTTGCTTGTGTTGAGTCCTATTACAGGCTGGCTTACTTGGAGGAAATTTCACCAGAAGTGTCTTTGATAGGAAAAGTTTGATAATTCAGTGCTTCGGGCTCATAATTTGCTGGTGACTCTTCAATGTATTTTATGAAGAGAGTATGAAGGACTGTGGCATCAGTGGTGGGATGCACGTAAGAACACGGGGCAGGAAAGGAGGAGTTCAGCCTTTCAGTCCCACCAGGTGCTATCGCAGGGAAAATGCAGTATTTAGACAAGACTCTGGATATTTTGCTAGTGCTAGTTTTACTGCAGCGCTTTCCATGTTTAATGTGGCTAAACAATGCTGTCTCTGTAGGAAGAATACTTCCTGAGTGCCTCAAAACTGCCCAGCTCTGCTTGAGGGAGATCTGAATGGGTAAGTGTAGAAAATAAACTATTATTTAAGATAGCAGATACTATCTATTATACAAGATATGAAGGTTTTGCTTGGAAATAGGGCATGTCTTAGGCATTGCCAAGGAGCTCTGTAGTATTCAGGGCTGGCTCTCCAGTCTGAACCTGGACTGTGTCGGTTACGTCTGGAAGTTCCCATTCAGTGGACATTTAATATTGTTTAATATTAAGTGAATTTGCATTTTTTATTTTTATTTTTATTTTTATTTTTATTTTTATTTTTATTTTTATTTTTATTTTTATTTTTATTTTTATTTTTATTTTTATTTTTATTTTTATTTTTATTTTTATTTTTATTTTTATTTTTATTTTTTTTATTTTTATTTTTATTTTTTTTATTTTTATTTTTTTCTTCTGTTGCTACATTTACGCAAAGTAATTGTGTAAATTACAATATGTAATTTATTTATATTTATTAAAATTATTTATATTATTATAAATTATTTATGTATTTATACATAATACAAATTGTCTCTTCTCCCTTAGACATTTACACAACCTTGAAATTGATCCAGCCTCTCTTTTTGGAGGTGAGGTCTTGTTGCCTCTCACTAGGGATCAAGTAGGCCAGAACTTTTCCAGGGGTTAAGCTTTTACCCCAGCTAGGACATTCAATTTGGTATAAGGTTTTATGCCACAGTGTGAAAATGCTGCTTTCCTGCTCCTGCCCTCCAGAGCAAGGCTTGGCCACTGCTTGCTCCCTGCACTCAGAGTTTCAAATTGGCTGTGGGGGTAAAGAAAAAGAGCAACAGGTAATGAGGGGAGAAGCACGTTTGCTTTGCAAAGTCTGGAGAGATCTTTGGATGACAGAAGAGGTGGCTGAGGGAGGGCTAAAGGTCCTGAAGGGCAATCAGGGAAGTCCAGCCCCATGGAGCAGCACAGGCTGGGTGAAGCCCATCATTACCACCTCCTGGGTGACATCTTCCTCTTTTTCCCCTTCCCAAGGCAGCAGACACAAAGCAAGTTGAAGGGACAGCGTTTTTCCACAGCTGCTTCTGTGCTGACTGCTTAATTTAGCAGCTGCTTTGGCAATTCCTCAGTGCCCAAAGCTGTTGAAAGAAGCCTCTGTGCAGTGAGGGGAAAAAATAAACAAGTCCAAGGCTTCATTAGGGAATGAGCCCATCAGTCGTGGTGGGGGGTGAAAGATGAAGCCCTTTGCTTTCCTGGCGCTCCATGGCAGGTTTTCCTGTCGTGTATCCTTTGCATTTGCCTCACCTTGGAGTTGTTGCTGTTGACCCTGGAGTAGCTGCCACACAAGCATAAATTGGATGAGAGCTAATTAACTGTCAAAACCCAGGGCAAGAGACAATAAACCTCTGCTTCACCTCCTGGTGGGTTTTGAGCCTTTTCTCTTTGATGTGACAGCTTGTCCTCCATTCCTTTTGCAAACAACTCGCCATTGCAGAGGAAAAGCAATACAGCAAGGCAATCACTTATCACCAGTGACAGCAAATAAACATGAAAAATGGGCTCTGAAATACTAAAGGACAATGATCAGAAAGGTTTCTTCTTTCATCCTAAATCATGATGTTTAGCACTCAGCTGTAGTATTATAAGTTATTTATAAATGTCTTGGCTTGTTAGGAAATATATGTTTTTATATAAAGATAAATAATGTTTTTAATCAGATGATGAATGTACGTGTTCTGCGCGGGGAGGGGAGAAAACAACCCAGACTCAGTGTAATATCCTCATATTTATGGGGAGGCACCTAAGCAATGAAAATATTGCAAATGACATTTGCTCCTAGGCATGTGTAAAATAAACATGTTTATATTGCAGAAGAGCTAATCAAAATTTCTGATGGAACAATTTTCTGCCAGAAAATGCAGTTTCATCAAATTCTGAATGTCTTCCTGAGAGGTGTCAATCACACAGATAATTTCAAATGAGGAGCAGTTTTGCTTTGCTTTGGTGAGGTAAAATCCTTGTTTCCGTGTTTGTTTGGATTCTTCACATAAAATGTTGATATACTTTAGCAGGATTTAATTTGTTACATTGCTCTGACATCCTCAAAACATTTATGTATCAATACGGATGGATTCAAAACTGGATTTTTTTTTTGATTGTCACTTCATGAGAAATTCTAATTTTTTTTGGTTCTGATTCAACATAAAATATGCCAAAATGTCAATTTCTCATATGACAAATTCTGTTTTTCACTCAACTCCAATTATAGCATTTGAATTTTGAAATTCAAAGCAGCAGAGAGAAATAAGAGGCAGGACCAAGATGTGTTAAAACCGCTTTTTTTTCTTTGATTTTTCCCCACGTAGACACATGAATCAGCTTTGGCAAACTCAGCATTTTCCAATGTTGTTGTTGGAACTGGAATATTAGCGAATTATTATTTCCATGCTATTGTCGGTACGTTCCCAGCGGGGCCCCGTGGGGATGTATTTCTTCTGGGAAAGCTCAGTCTCTACACCTGAACGCTGGATACAACCTCCTCATCCCACCAAAGCTGCTGCTGCTATTATTATTATTATTATTATTATTATTATTATTATTATTATTATTAATTTCAGTGGATTCTCATCTCCTGAGTCATTTTGCTGATTGAGTGTTTGGAAGTGATGGAAGTGCAGGCTCTGGAGTGTCCTGCCGACCCAGGGGACGGTTGGATGGAGTTGCAGGGAAGCAGCTGGTGGAGCTGGGAGGGCTGTGAAGGCAGCAGGAGGCTGCTGTACCCAAAATGAACACCCCCCGCCCCGCAGCAGTAATGGTGCATCTGCTGTGCTGGCAGCTTTGCTTTAAAAACAATTCCCGAGGCTTCCACGTACTGTTTGGCAGGGTGAGCATGCTTGTGTGTGGTTTGTTTTCTTTACAAAGAAATCTGTGAACAGTTCTAAGTTCACAGATTCAAACTTTGGTTTGTCTTACTCTACGATTAATAGGTATAATACTTCTGGAAGGCTTTTTTTGTAATATAAAACTTTACAAAAGGCAAAACTGAAATGCAGAAAAAGCCAGGTGGGAAGTAAGTTTACCATGTTGCCTTGGCATCCCCTTGCCACTGCACGCGCTTCTGGGTTATTTCAGCTGGTTTGAGGTTCGGGCAGCCTGGCTTAGAAGGTCTTTAACAGGGAGTGTAAATCATGCTGGACACAAAGCTTTTGACAAATAAGATGAACACAGGTTTAATCCATATAGGATAATTTTGGTATTTGAAAATAAAATTCTATGATGAAACAAAAGCATTCTCTTACTTACAGGATTTTGACAGGTTTTACTCCAAGAAGCAAATGTCACCAATTGTTGCAAGCCATCCTGAACACACTTTGGCTAGAAGTGTGTTCATACTCTCCTTTTCCACACTATTTCTTATTATACTGTAGCAAATTTGTGACAGCTCTACTGAATTCACTGGGAAGTGACTTTGTATTTATACAGGTGGAATTAAAAAGCGATTTGGCCTGTTGCGTTTGGATATGTGGCTGATTTAAACATCTGGCAGGGGAACAGCTGTTAACACTATTTTCTAATCTGAACTACCACAAATTAGAGCCCAAATGGTGTAATAACATTGGGGAAGTGATAAGATGGAGAGAGAAAGATGTGTCTCGAAAATGTCCCAGTACGTTCCAGACTTTCCAATCCCCACATCATTGTCAGTGCTGCTGAAATGTGATGCTGGAGGAGCCGTCCAGCCCTGCCAATGAACTGAAGGTGGGACCCATGTAATGTTGGTATGGATGTACTAATTAGCAATTGAGCTGCAGCTAATAGTTAGGTCTCTTAGGGCTATCAGACTTGTGTGTGTTTCACTATAACAAACCAACCCTCATCATGGCTCTTTGTATGGCCTTTGGGACTTACATGAAGTCTTTGGCCATCTTGACATCATGCAACCCATTGCATTGTCCTTTGCCACTTAATAAAAGGTTCTGATTTGCTTTTGGGGTTTGTTCTCCTTTTGGAGGGAGAAAGGAAGACAGTATTTCACTGTAGTGGATGGAGGAGGGGGAAACTGCTTACATAGGTCTTCAGATGTGATTTTGTTTGGCTTCTGTGTGATTTTTCAGGTGGATGGGGAAAATGAACTTGGATTGCAAAAGGTTCACAGTGTGATTAAACTGTCTTGCTGGGAGTCCCTTCTGAAATAAACCCTCCAGCCTGGAACAGCTTCATATGGAGCATGTGTTGAAGCACGGGGAGTGATCCTGCAGCAGCAAAAAGCTCTGCAGATTTTGCATTGTCTGGTAAGAATAGAATTGCTGTGGTGCTGTGAGAAACCTGGGCATTCATGGTGGGAAGTGTTGGGATCCGTGAGGTGTGCAGGCTGCCTGATAAGCCTCGAGGGCTGAAATCCTGTTTCAGGGAACTGCAATTGTTAGAAATCAGGTTTGTCCAAATTTTATTGGCTCTGTTGGCTCCTTTGGGGTGACTTTTGGTAGCGCACAGCTATTAAATGCAGAGAGAGACTCTGATTCCCAAACAGAAGAGACTGATGAGAAGGCATGGTAACAGACTGTAAGGGCAGAGATGTGTCTTGGTAAGAGATCCCTTTAGCTGAATTTGAGTTAAGTTCTTCCCTGCGGGCAAATATTTGATTTTATTTATGGCTCCCGAGTTGGAAGAAAGCCTTCACTTCAGAAAGCCTCCAGAATTATTTCTCTTCTCTTTCCCGCTTGTTTTATTTAACTAACTGTGGCACTGAGTATTGTTTCACGTGATAAAAATACTCTGTTATAGAAATCAGAAAAAACATCAACCTCATAATAATCTTAACTATCCTCTCATTTCTTGTTTTCCAAATCAGGCAGTTGTGGAAATGTTTATACCTCAGGCCTTTTAAGATTCTCAGCACTCCAGTATTGCCCTCCACATAGTCCCTACGTTAGATCCAAACCTTTTTAATCAACTTATTTTCTGAATATAACCGAAGAGATTTTTGTACCAAAAACCTTCACACTTCAACACTGCTTACAACTTCAATAATGAGATAACCGTGACAGGTAAAATTCCCCTGTAGGATTAACATTGGGAGGGGCTCTAATCTTAAACAAGTTAGGAGAAATGCTGTTTTTTTTTTTTTTCACAGTAAATATTGACAAACGTTGGGCATTGTTCCTTGCCATGCAGGAGCTGGTCTGTCATGCTGGCTGCAGCAGGCTATAAGTGATATGTCATGCTTTAACAAGAGCTAGAAGCCAGCATGTTACTTATTGACTTCTGCCCACAAAAAGTCTGTGTGGGTGCTACTGGGCTGCATAAGGACTTGACCTTCCTCTTATTAAAACCAGATGTTGCCTAGAGGGTGAAGAGTTCCAAGCCCTGCATCCCATCATTACAGGTGCCTTGGGTACCAACGTGATGTCAGGAACCACAAGAGACTCTCCGCAGTGACTGGCAGCTGCTGTCCAGCTGGAAGGAAGGGACTTATTTGTTTTTTCAGATGACTGAGGCTGTTTAAGGCAGGGCAGGTTATGCCCTGAAGCCAGTGTTGCTGCTGCAGATGCAGGACCCTGTGTCTCTTTATCTTGCCATCCTTTCTGGCTACTAAGGAGCTCCTTTTTCAAGTGCTGATCTCTGCCTCTGTGTGTGCTAATCCAAACTGAGCATGAGGACCAGACAAGAAAATGGTGATTAATAAGGTTGTAAAGAGGAAAAATTGAGGTAGCTGTGTGTTGCTGTTTAAAAGGCACTGAGAAAGTGAGTGAGACCCCTTTGGGGATGACCTGGTGAGGGCTTCTGTTCCTCACAACTCCTGGGGGATTACATTGTGTTCTGCTCTTGGCTTTGTTTCAACTCAGGGCCTGCATGCCCCTGCCAGGCAGCTCCTGGTTTTCTTCCACATGGGAAGAACAGGTCCTCCTCTATTATTTCTGGTGCCATCCTTCCATCCCAGCCCTGTGCTCTTGCATTCAGCTCTGTTGCATGCACTTTGAGTGGTGTTCAAGCTGCAGGCTGACATTAGTCGGTCAGTTGAACCGAATAAAGATCTTGCCTTCTGTGTCCTAGTGCAGCATATCCAACAAGGTGGGTGACCCATTTATCTATTTCTAGCCCTGCTGAAATGAAGACAACTTAAATCTGCCCCTTCCTTCCCCTGCCAGCTCTCATTTCCACACTGACCCTCCTGTTGTTTCCTGTTGAGAGCAAATAGGTAGGATGACCATGTCCTTTGTTTGTGATACCTACTCCTGTGCTGTGCAGTGAGCATCATGTCTGTACTTAGAAACCTGATCAGAAAGCTTCAAATGGGCTTAACACAGATGAGGGCAGAGACAGCAAAATATTGTTTTACATTCTTCCCTTCCCACTCACCAGCATCAGTAACATGAGGCCCCCAAGGGAATGAGCTGCTGAGCGAGTTTTGCTCTTCCTCCTCTCTAAAGCAGCTTTGAGAGTCCAGGGGGTGTTATCAAGATGCTGAGTTGTGCTTGGTTTTGCAAGATCCCTGCATATGGCTCCACCAGCCTGAGCCTGCTTTGTATGTCTGCTGTGGACACAGCCAGCATCCCGGTGTGTCCTTTCCTTTGGTAACATTCAGCCCACTTGGCCTCCCCTTTGGACAACCCACCTTTCCCAGGAGGTCTGGGCAGGGCTGGAGGGGGCTGAGGATCCATCATGGGCTGCGGAGGTCAAGCAATGAACTGATGAATGTAGTGTGGACAAGTGATTTAGTCTCTACGCTCTGCTTGATAACAAACCTGGAAGAGAGCGGCGCACCAGGCTGGTTATCTGGTGGCTTCCCCAAGGACCTCCGCTCAAGACTCCTCTCGCTTTGGGAAATGGTTCTTTTTGCCTCTGTTCAAGCTCATCTCCAAACCAGCCCTTGTGGCTGTCTAAGGTTTAGCTTTCTGCACCATTTATTTGTTGTCTGTTCCCACTTAAATTGCCAGTCTCGATGCCATATGGCTCACTTAATGGATAAATAAACCAGTCTATGTAGTGTAAATATTTCCTTACAAGTTAGATTCCAAATGAGGAAGTTGTTATTTCATCAGAAGAAATGGAGTTTTTAAAG
Organism: Columba livia; assembly: GCF_036013475.1. Lineage (NCBI taxonomy): Eukaryota > Metazoa > Chordata > Aves > Columbiformes > Columbidae > Columba > Columba livia. Next base: position 6,665,169 of record NC_088607.1, read on the forward strand.
TGAGATTTACAAAAAAGAAAGTCTAGTTGAATTTTGGTCTAAAGGACTTTACCCTGAAGCTTTTCAATGCCTGATACGTGGTTGGTTTTTAAGTAAACTGACTAGATTTTTAATTACTGTAGCAATATTTAAACCTGCCCTTTGGTAAAGACTCTCTAAGATCTATTGGGATGTTATAAATAGTAACAAAAGACCTAGCTCTTTTTTCAGGCAGTGGATATAGTATAAAAAATGTCAGGTTTAAGAGTACTAAGATTATGTGATATAAATGATACAATGGAAAATTCTGGGCAACTTGCAGTCCATTTACTGCTGTATAATACAGCAGTACATGTAATACCCTCAGTTCAAAGCTTAACAAAGCCACAAAGGCTAAAACAACAACAAGCACTCTCTCCCATGAATGTGCTCTGGGAACAGCATGTAGCTTATTAAATTATTGCAGATACTATAAAAGGATGTATCTCAAAGCTCATCTCTCGGATGTACTCACCCGTGTGTGTACGTTGAGTTAACTTGCTGGCAGACTTGCCAAGAAACGCATATGGGAAGTAGTGTCCTGATATTTATTGCCCTTAAAACACTTTGAGGATAATGTATCCATATCTATTTCTTGGAGCCTGCCTTTTTTCCACAGACTGCTTTATCGTGACTCTGGAACTGGTTGTGTTTAGCTGGTGTAAAGGAGTCAATGGGGGAAGAAAAATTTGAGGGGGTGGATGGGATACAAATTTGTGCTCTCTGCAGAAATCTGGAGTCAGATTGGCTGTTCAAGATGCAAGTCAGATATACAAACATATTTCAATATTTTCTTAAAAACAAGTGTTAAATGCTATGCCATCTTCCGGAGCTTAGTGTTAAATGTGGTGGTTTTTTTTGTTGTTTTAAGAAAATTGCCAGGTATTTGACTGAGCATGACTCCAGGATGGTCTGGCAGGCAGCGGTGGGGAGGTGGGGTGCTGTGGCGGTGGGGAGATGGGGTGCTGTGGCGGGGGGGAGGTGGGGTGCTGTGGCGGTGGGGAGTTGGGGTGCTGTGACGGTGCCTCCAGGCAGACTGAAGCCACAGGTCTTCCCCTGGTGACACCACAGTGTGCTGCAGAGGGAAGATGAAGGCAGTAATGTTCAGACCAACCAAAGAGAACATCAAAGCTGAGCTAGTTGCGAAATGTGGTGTAGCCTTAGGCGAGTCACTGACATCTTGGCTCATGTAGGTTGTGCTCAGAAAACTTCTAGCTCTTATCTAACGGAATAAATTGTTCCTGGCACTGGGTGGTGATGGTCTGGAGGGGAATACTGGAGCACACAAATACAAGAAGCACCTGTTCGGAGTCCAGCACTTGTGCATTTTGGTGCCCTTGAAGTTTAGGCTTCTAGTTCAACTATTGGCTTCTGAAGATAAACTCTCTGGCTGACTCAGGCAGAGAATATTTCCAGGGAGAAGTGGCTGAAACAGCAGAGCTGCAAGTGGTTTGGTCTCCATCTGCCTCTGAGAAGCCAAATGATGTCGGCCTGAGCTGCTACAAAACCTACTTGGAGTTTGCTCTTGGAAGCAACAATAACTCACTTTGAGGGAAATGCAGCTGTGTGCTGCTGGGTAGAATATTTAGGCCTGGTTTTATCTTGTTTGAATGGGATGTGCAGCTGTTTCAGGTTTCTTGGGATTTTGCCACTTAGAGTGAGCAGTGAGTGAGTGCTGTGAAATGGGGATCTTGGCAGGTGGCTGGGGCTGTGTTTGGAGCTGAGTTACTGCCCTGATACTGTCTTTGCCCTGTCTGGTGTTGGGCAGGCTGAAATTAGTGCTGGTTTTATCATCTTTTGTTCCTTCCCCTGGGCACACACAGCTTCCAAGCACCTCTGGTACAAGTAATGCCAGGTTTTGAAGGCGAATGTCCCAGGGGCTGTGCTGGCTGGCAGGGAGCCGAATTCCCCATTGGGGCTGGTGAGCCACGGCTACCTGGTGTAGCTCCACGGTCCCTGCACCAGTGGGGAACACACATGGCTGACACCAAATTCCTGGCCTGCTTGCTTTAGAATTAAAAGCGCAGTGGTGGGCAGGAAGAGCCCACTTCTCATCATACACAAGGGAGAGCTGGGTTCCCAAGAGAAATCCCTGTCACCTGGAAGAGAAAAGTGATGATGTGTCTTGTCACAAATCCTGGCGTTGTGTTTTTTCCAGATTAGCTGCTTTTTCTCTTCCCGAAGCCTGAGGGTGTTTGATTAACACCCTGGTACCCTGTGTGGACTGTGGTATTTCACTGTCACCACTGGTGTGGCACGTAATGCTGGTTGACTAGCTTCTCTCTAAACTTTCTCTGAAATTTTCATTATCAATTGGATGTGCTTTGCCACCACGGATTTTCCCATATTTTGCAGTAATTTTCAGCACTAAAAGCAATATTTGCAAAATGTTTGTCCAGCCCTCATAGAGCCCAGTGGCTGTTCCACAGCATCTCCTGGAAGCTGGAGTGTTGGTGGAGCTCCCACGGTGGTGTTTGTAGAGGGTCTCGAGGTTGGATAAAGAAATGTGTAAAGAAATGAATGCTTTTGTGCTCAGTGTCACATGTGCTTGGAATGATCTGCTGGCAGAAATTTCATTTTATTTCTAGTAATTTGGGGTTATGGATAGGATTACATCTCCCGGTCAGAGAGAGACATTAATCAAGAAATAGGCCTCTTAATCCTCCTTTCAATTTTAATAAAACACTGTAAAAACGCCTTTCACCGGGGGATGTCAAGTATCGGTTGTGCTTTGATTAACATGCTTTCGTGACAGGTTTACTGGTGTACCATGTACCAAGTTATTCAGCAACCTAATTTAAGCTGTCTGTCAAGAGAAAACCAGTACAAAGAGAGCATTATTTTCTCATTGGAGTTGCAATAACAGACTTGTGTATCTACAAACATTTATTTTTGTGCTGGTTACTCTACACTCGTTGTGACATTTTTAACCTTCAGAATAAATAGGGAGGGACTGGATGTGACACAAATCACATAGTGCCCTGAATGGCAATTAGGAAAGAGATAAGAAATGTTTTTTGCAGCTGATGGAAGTTAAGCACTTGCCTTTCTTAGAGCAAAGTGGAATTTGGATCAACTCTGCTGGAGTATAATGGGTGTAACTCTGGGGCAACTGAGGAGCATTTGGCCTTCAGTCTCTAATCCTCTCTTTTTTCCCCTCTCTGCTTTCTGAAGTCAAAACACATTTTCAATGGAGGCTTTGTGGTCTGAGTTGCATTTGGCTTCTTATCTGCTCGGTTCTTTCTAATGTGGCTTGATTATATTAGATATGAACTTCCTTGTGGCTGGAAGCCAACACCAGACAGACTCTTCTCTCTCCTAGTTGCTGAAACCTGACAGGGGAATGCCAAGCCTCTTCACAGGAGTTGGTTTATTTTTAGAGAGGTTTTTTTCCTTGCATCTTCAAAAATTGACCTCTTGAAAAAGAATGACTGCAAATCATCTCCAAATACAACGTAGCTGGAGTCTTCCATGCAAACGCAGCCTCTTCCAGCTAATATGGCACAAAATCCCACAGTCTGCACTTGCCAACCTGACACCCACTGAGTTTTAACAGCTCAGTTAACTGAGAGAAGTCTTCTGTGTGAGTGGGTGCACTTGCACTCTCCAGCCTCAGAAAGTGGATTAAAAGCTTCACAGTCTTGTATGTGGACACGAGAAATCAGTTACAAGTTGTGTGTGTTTTATTTTGTGTGTATTTTTTGTTGTTTGTTTTTTTTTTTTTTCCTTTTGTGAAGTTTGTAAGTAAACTCTCAATCTAGTTCTGATGATTAGTTGTCCCCAGGAGCGCATGGCACCACACACTTTGCTTGGCTTGCTGGAGGGAAGGCCTGGTGAGGTTGCAGTGCTTGAGGGTGATAAAATACTGGCCCAGGTTGCCCAGAGAGGTGGTGGATGCCCCATCCCTGGAGACATCCCAGGCCAGGCTGGATGGGGCTCTGAGTAACCTGAGCTGGTGAAGATGTCCCTGCTCATGGCAGGGGTGGCACTGGGGGAGCTTTGGAGGTCCCTTCCAACCCAAACTATTCTATGGTTCTATGAAACAAGAGTGGGACGGGGTGGCAGGTCTTGCGGACAAACTCTGGAGAAGTGGCCAGTCCTCTCTGAAGGACTGTTTTTCTCTTTGGGAAGGGACATCTTGCTGGGGTACCCCGGGTCCCCTCGCCGCTGGCCAGCCAGGGAGGGGTTTGCAGGCTGTGACTTGTTCTCGCCTGTCATGTTTTTCATGGCACTGTGACCTGCTCAGGTCCTCAACCTCTGCCTCCCTCTGCTAATCTGCTGGGGTGCTCTGTACATTGTGGTGACCTGGGAGGATGTTCAGGAGCCATTTGTAACATCTTAATGACCATATTAACACCTCTAATTGTAAATGACGGGGCAATTAGTCTCAGCATAGCAGCTTGAACGATTATGTTTGCCCTACTAAAGTGACAGAATATTCATTAACGTAATAAGAAAAAGAAGTGTCTCCTTGGGATTTGTCCCTCTGAGTAGAGTGGCCTGGCTGTTTGTGTGCTTTCAGTTTCTTTAAAAAAATTCAAGTTTGGGTACAACTCTTGCCAGAAATGCTCAGCTGTCAAACCTATTTATTCCATGAAACACACTTACGGCAAGTGTGTGCCTGCTCTGCTGCTGACTTAGTTCACAGGGGAGAAGTCTAAGAGTGAGAAAGTGACTCAATCTGTTTTCTAGCAGGCCAAAGAGTCTTGGGGCTCTCTAGTTGAGTCCCAGAATAAGGAGAGGGGACCCACTGAGGTAACCGAGGTTGTTTATCGTCAAACTGTGCTGAATGTTGTGGCCGGTCTGAAAGCTTAGTATTTATACTACTTTTGTGCTTGAGGTCTCATCTAAAAGCAGAGTTGTTTTTCTGGAGAAGACTGTTTCAGTAGATCCAATCCCAGCTTTGAAGACCTTGCTGTCTTCACCAAGACAGCCAAAACCTGAGGCAGCAGAGAGAATGAGGGGACCTAGACTGATAGCGTGTTACACTTCTGACTCATTCCATTAGATTTCACTGCTATTAGGCAAGTAAATGCATGTGTGGTTTGATTTTTGTCCATGAGACAGTGTTACTCTCTTCAGTGGAAGCTGCCTTCAGTCACTTGAGAATTGGGTTTGAAACCCTGAAACTAGTTTTCTTTTAACACATTGGGTCAGTTAGCTTTCTTCTTCCCAGTTGACACAGCACAAGTCATAATTTTCCAGGCGTGTCTCATTTGATATTTCCGTCACGGATCAGAGGGACCCCATGGGATCTCTTTGGAGCTGGGGGTCTGTTCAAGGGATTGCAGCCTCGTTTTTCCCCCAACCACCTTTGTGTTGCTATCAAACAGCATGCATGGTGAAGCTAGGATCTCTTTAAACAAGCTTTCTTCATGTCTTAACCAGCGTACAACCCAGTACCTTGGGTGAGGTGGCACTGGACTCATTTTTTTGATAAATGAATCTGAAATCTGACTGGTGAGGTTGCCATTGTTTCAAAAATAGCTTCACTCGTAAGCGAAAGCTGTCATTGCAGATGTGCTTTAGCTTGGTGGAAACATCAGGACAGTGTTTGGGACTGCAGGATCAGGACGTCTTCTGAAGCACAGTGGGAGACAGATGGGTGAGCTGCCAACTTGATGCAAAAACAATAGGAACAAATGAGCTTTTTAAAAATAGAACAATTGCATTTGGAAAGAGGGTTGGAGGCGGGGGGGTGAAGCTGAGAGGGAAATAATTCTCCCATGATCCTACCCTGTTTTTTATATTAAAGAAAACATGTTGCAACATTGTCTTTGTTAGCAATGAAGTGACAAACTGGAGTGCTTCCAAAATGGCTGGCTCCAAACTGCTTTCATATTGACCTGATGTGTCAGCTGCTATTATGTTCTGCTGACCACTGATTGCTTCCAGAGGAGCATTTTCTTCTGCAAAATGAAAGAAGTTTCATCCCAGTGCTCTCAGTGTCTCCTGGTGTTTGTGAAGGATGATAGTCATGGGAAATGATAGTGCCTTTATTTCAAACCACTTCACAGTTCCAGTGAAATGAGTTGTTAATCTTGACGTTATTTATACAGTGCGAGCGTGTTTTGTGCAAGAGTGTTGTATTTGCTCATCTTGAAGATCCTCCACTTCACCCTCTTATAGCGAGCAAACCAAGGTGGTAAGTACCTCTAATTTATTTCCCTACCTTCACACACATGTACACAGTTGTACTTTGCCATAGCCACGTTGATATCATGCTCTGCAGGCAAACTTCAATTATTTTCTATGGAGCTATGCAAAAAACATGAATGTGGAGAAATCGTACTTGTGGTAACAGTAGCCTTAATATCTGTGATCAGGTTCCTAATGATATAATGGAAAGTGTTCTTCTTTTTCCAATCCTTTTTACAAGACAAGAAAACGTTCAGGTAATATTTTATTTCACATAACGCAGCTTTATGCTACACAGAAACCTCTTGGTCTTTTATTGTCAGAGAAATGAATGGGGTAGTCTGTAAGGTCTTTTCAATATTTATTTTTTCTGAAAACCTGTGCAATATAATTCATGTTTCTATACTTTTCTCTAGTTATCACTTGAAAAGGACTCTTGCAAGCATAAGCGAAAGAAGTGTATCTTTTTCAAAAAGATAAACATGCCTGTTATCTGCTGAAGACCAGAATGAAATATACTGACCAAATAAACCTACTGGATCCACTCTTAAAGTAACTGCAATTAAATCATCTATAAAATGTTGGAAAACATTTAGGTTTATTTTCAGAGACAGAGGTTTCCTCTGCTGGAAAAGCCCCAGTCGTTGGGTTGGGCAGAATTTGATTTCCTTACTTGGGTTCTGTGGTAACTGGGCTCCAAGAGGAAATGTTCTTGTGAGTGGTGGAAGTGCTGCAGCCTTGGCAAGGGGTCACTTGGGCAAATGAGACATCAGCCCTTACACCTCTCCTGGTCAGTACCCCTGAATCTGTTTGAGGCAGCTGCTGCTTTTATTGTAATAATGCATGGAGAAGGCAGACAAAATGGCACTGGGGGCTGGATCCTGTGTGCTGGGTTTTGGGACGTCATGCTCTTGACTGTAGAGGAAACGTGGGGAAATAGCTACAGCTCAGTTGAGAGCAATGACACGAAGGGCTGTGCAGGGCAAGTGGGAGAGCGCCTGGGGAGACGCTTCCTCAGGTTGCCCAGAGAGGTGGTGGATGAACCATCCCTGGAGACATCCCAGGCCAGGCTGGATGGGGCTCTAAGCAACCTGAGCTGGTGAACATGTCCCTGCTCGTGGCAGAGGTTGGTCTAGCAGAACTTTGAAGGTCCCTTCAAACCAAACTATTCTATGAAGGGCTTCCTGATGAATGAAGCCATGACTAACCAGTAGCCTTCAGAGAAGGTGATGCTTACAAAGGACTCCAGAATAGCTTTGTTTACAAAATAAGCAAATAATTGAAATATTAGCAGTGCAACTGAGTCAGAGAGATGAAATGGTTTTACAGCTGCTCTGATAATTCTTGTGAATCCACAGGGATCTGCCCATTGATAATTTCATTCCTAGCAGTAGAAATAGCAACTCTTACTATGAGTCAGGGCTCCACACCTCACAGAGGGCAATTAGGGCGCTGGTAGCTTTAGTACCCTGAGTCAGTGCCAGGGCAGGAGGTGACCGCAGCAGTCTTGCCAGAGCCCAGTGATGAGCTTGTCTGTTTTCATTAAATCCCATGGAGCCTTGGTTGGAGTCCACACCCTGTTTTCCTCCATCTGGTCATGTACAAGCATGCTCTTGAGATACTCTTTCAAATGGACTGGAGTCCTCCAGAGGACTCCAAACCAAATGAACAGCCCTCCCAAAGCTCTTCCCGGGAAAAGGTAGTTGCTCAGCTGCCTTCACTGATGCTCTCCTGAAATATCTGTCCTACAAACCGTGCATGGAGGGCACCAGGAGTTGCTTATTTTCTGGCAACAAGGGGTGTCTGTACAACAAAGAAGGGCTTCAGGTGTGTATTTCTGTCCTGTTTGGTTCAAGGTGGTGGCCCTTTTGTTTAAATGCAATGCAGGTGAATAGATCCCTAAGGGGCAGTCTGTCCCATCCTGGGTTTTATCGCTGTCTAGAGAACCAGTGGGAATTTTGTTGGATCCCCTTGTTAAAATATTAACTGCACTTCACTGAAAAGTCTAATGCTTTAAATTCTGCTCTAATGGCCTTCCACCCCCTGCGACCGTAGGGGGAAAAATTCCGGCCAAATAAAGGATCTGCAAAAAGAAACATCTCATTTTATATGACATCCTGTTAGCCCTAATGACAGTTTTCTCTCTGTAAGTGCAGTCAAGTATGGAAATATTGCTGTGCTCTATGGTGCAATTTTCTGACTGTGATTTTCGTTGATAAAAGCCTTCAGAGAGCGCATTTCCCTTCCCACTTATCTGCCATCAAAAGACTGCAAATACATGAAAAATTCAGCTGTCACTCTAAACAAAATATACAATTACTCTGAGTCGATGTTTTAAGCAGCAATAATTTCCATGGCAAAAAACCTGCAGCTATTTTCTAAGTGCTGTGATGTTTGCTTCTAGCTTTTTGCATTATGCATGTATCACCTGGTTTAGATATTTGAATGCAAAGATGAGATATCACAAGTTAAAACTTAGTACTTGCCAAATTAAATATTTGCTGGGTTGAGCCAGAAGTTCATTACTTGACTGCTGTTTTGCACCAGAGAATGAAAAATCTCTTCTAACCTGCCAAAGGCAGGTTACTTTAGGAAGCTGACAAAGAGGGCAGATGTTATTCAAGTGGCTGGATAAGAAAAAGCAACATTACATGTTAACTTTTGTGGAATAACCACATAGATGAAAGAAAGCGGAAATTTTCCTGAAATGGGCTAATTTCTTTGGACAAATCTAAGCAAAAAGATAGGATGGAAATTTGATACTTCACCTTTCACAAGTTGAAATATTGAATTGGGGTTACTTGAGTCTCATGTTCCTTGGAAGGTATTTCTTTTGGGGCATCTCTGAACTTTGAAAGCACCCAGAATTGAGAACAGTGTTCCTCTGGTTTGGTTCTGCTTTTTTTTTTTAATATACAACTGATATTAGAGATAAAAACCCTGTAACCTTAATGCGACTGTATTTAGAAACAGAGGTGGAAGTTTCACTTGTTTCGTTTCAAGGGCTTAACCTAAAAATCATAGTAAAAGGCTACTTATCTTGGCAAAACGAACACTGTTTTTTCTTTTGGATTCAAACTGAAACATCTCTTTTCTTTTGTAAGTTGCTTAGGCTTTATTTCTCTTTCTCTGCCCACCCTCGCCCCCCTCCTTTTGAAAAAATATACTTCATCTTTGACATTCTGAAATGCAATATCAAAACTCACTTTAAAATTTCAAGAAGTATTTTAGCATTACTAAACTAGGGTTGTTGAATTTGGAAGAGAAATGTCTGCCCTCCTCAAAGCATGAACACTGAAAACCTTTGAAAACCTGAAAAGTGTTTTGGTACTTTTAGTGTTACAGACTCACAGAATCGTTCAGGTTGGAAGGCACCTCTGGAGATCGTCTAGTCTACCTGCCCTGCACAAGCAGGGTCTCCAGAGCAGGTTGCCTGTGTCCAGTTGGGTTTTGGCTGTCTCCACAAATGGAGATGTCTTCTTGTTTTTTCCTGAAAGAATTAGCTAACTTCAGTGTTAATGCACTAATAGCTTTTGTCTTATCCCAGATTTCACCTTTACAAGTTTAGTGTTCTTCAAAACAAAGAAGAAAAAATGTCCCGCCTCACCCTGTTACTCATTTCCCAGAAAATACTGCCATTTGCACAAGTTTGCGTTTTGTTGTTGATTACATATGTAATGTTCTCTGGAGAGCCCTGCAGCATCTTCTGGTTTCATACAAAGAAGTCTGATTCACTCTCCTTATGGTAATTTTCTATTATAATTAAACTTGGCTTTAGTTCAGAGGGTCTTTGCAGTGAAGATTCACATGTGCTGGTGAGGTTGTGTCACCATTTAAAGTCCCTGGAATGAAAGGAAGTCCAGAACGCAGATGCGTGGCATTGGTTAAATCATGTTAATTCAGTTTGAGAAAATGAATATTCAGGATTCCATAGTGTGTACAGATATAATTACCCAGTGGCAGAAAAAGTCATTGACCTTCATATGCAAGTGGCGTAGCTAGTTATTCTGACCTGAACTAGTCCTGCAATGGCTCTGCTGTGCTGGGCTCTCACTGATGAAATGTTTATGGATTTTGGTTGCTATTGAGCTCAGTTCTAAGCTGTAGCAGCTCATCAGTGTTTTAGGTCTGGTTGCCCATGCCCGTTCCTAGAGGCAGACCATTTACCTGCTCGAGAAGTGGGTCCTGGTGGACAGCAGGATGACCTTGAGCCAGCACTGGGCCCTTGCGGCCATGAAGGCCAACGGCACCCTGGGGTGTATTAGAAGGGGGTGGTCAGTAGGTTGAGAGAGGTTCTCCTGCCCCTCTACTCTGCCCTGGTGAGACCACACCTGGAATATTGTGTCCAGTTCTGGGCCCCTCAGTTCCAGAAGGACAGGGAACTGCTGGAGAGAGTCCAGCACAGCCATGAAGATGGAGTGGAGCATCTCCCTTATGAGGAAAGGCTGAGGGAGCTGGGGCTCTTGAGCTTGGAGAAGAGGAGACTGAGGGCTGACCCCATTAAAGTTTACAAATATATAAAGGGTGAGTGTCAGGAGGATGGAGCCAGGCTCTTCTCAGTGACAACCAATGATAGGACAAGGGGTAATGGGTTCAAACTGGAACACAAGAGGTTCCACTTACATTTGAGAAGAAACTTCTCCACGGTGAGGGTGACAGAGCCTGGCCCAGGCTGCCCAGGGAGGTTGTGGAGTCTCCTTCTCTGGAGACATTCAAACCCACCTGGACACCTTCCTGTGCATCCTCATCTAAGTGTTCCTGCTCTGACGGGGGGATTGGACTGCATGATCTTTTGAGGTGCCTTCCAATTCCTGACATTCTGTGATTCTGTGTGATTCATAGCAGGACTTAGCCTACAGAAGCAGGATTTTAAGCTGAGAAAAAAAGCAAGCTTCTTGGTGAGACTTAGTCAAGTCAGCTGCTCTGCTGTTCATATTTATATAGCGGTGGTGCTCAACTCTATGATTAAAATCATTTAACACGCTTACATAAAGGTCAGGCAGCAGATGCTGCCACTAGACTTGACAGATTCACTGATAAGCTTCACTTCCAGGCAAAGCTTGTAAGAAGAAAACAAATTATCAACACTTAATATTTCCAACAACACATGCACATACACCAGCATACATTTTAGCAGTGAGTTTATTCTTATTTTTTTAGTAGAAATATGCCCTACTAAGGTTCAACCTTTTGAAAACCATGCCACACACTCTAAATAAAATTGATACTTTAAATGATATACGTGACACAACTGTGACTAGCAATTCTCTGCATACGGTCAAGTGTTTGTGTAGCTAATGGCAAATGAGATGTGTTCTGAAGAACGAATGGATATTGCATTAATATACAGAATATCTTTGCATGGTAATAATGGAAGAAAAATCAAATTATTCCAGAGTCTGACTAGGCATTGAATGGAGTTATATGAGAATGTAAATTGGAAAGAGAAGGGTCCATATCTTTATTCTCACCAATATTTTATAGGTAATGAATTGTTTAGAAAATTTAGCTAGGAAAAAGCTTTTGAGTTGGAGTCTGACAGTCCTTCAGGGTATTCTTAGAGGTTATCTCTGCAAGGCAGGTGGATGAGGAAAGAGACAAGCTTAACCCTATAAAAATAATTATGATATATTAGTAGTAACTAATGGCAATCTAATGGAGTCTTTTCAGCAAAGACACCACTGGCTGCAATTTCTCTCTGTCATATGCATAAAAAAGCAACTCTTAATGAAACCAACATTCTGGTAATTTCTCAGACTTGGTGGTGTTAGCAAGAAACTTTCTGCACTTGAAACTTTGTGTGCTTCAGTGTATTTCCATGCTGCTGTTAATGGGAACACTCCACCCAGGCAGCATGTAGCAATATTCAACACTTAAATCAGCATCAGAGATCACTTGAGACCATGTGGTCTAGTAGATCGAGTGTGTACCTGGGATTTTTCCTCTTTTTTTTCCCTTTCTTACCTAATTTTTTTCCTTTCTGAGATTTTTCGCATGAAGCAAACTGGCATGACCTCACTGATTGTGTACATATCAGAACCTGTTGGATGGTTTTCCTTCACCAAGGCATAAAAAGTGCTCAAGGTAATTATGCTCCTACTGGCTTCGTGAAAAGAGACAGCTGGATAGAGGGCAGAGACCCTATAAATATCCCCATAAAATCAATAAGGGGAAGAAAAAATCCCTGAAAGAATGGAATTTGAGAAACTGTGATCAGCAAACAAAACACCTCACGCATGAAGTCTCACTCCACAGTCCGTTGCCTAAAATGACTGAGCTGCCAGTTGGAGAAGGGGCAAAGGAGGGGGAGAAGAGGACAAGGACAACATTAGCAAAAACCAGGGCACGTGACATCATCAGTCAGTAATTGCTGCAATTGGAGTTCATCATCTGCTTAGCTTAATGTCTTGGCCTTTTCAGAATGAATTTTATTAATACTAATGTCTTAAGAAAACTGTGACAGTCATTATCTTTGATTCTAGTGATGTTCAGAAGTGAAGCTCTTCCCCTCTTGCTGTTGATTACTTGTCTGGTGAGGAGGCAAAAGTGCAGGATGTAGGCGGCCAGCTTTCTTCAAGCTACAAATCCTATGCCAAATTCTTCATGTTTGCTGTTTAAAATGTGCCCCTGGGCTCTCTGAGAAGGAAGAATGTCAGGACAAGCTCTGGATACCCATTGTCTGGTGTTAGAATGGGGATAGACTGAATGTGTTGTAGATTTCCAAGCAATCCAACTACACTGGCCTCCACGGTGCCTGCTCAGTCGTGTCCTCCAGCCCTGGTGTCCTGCACAGCCTTTGGATGGGTGAGTGATGCAGCCCAGGTACAGGGTGTGCTTGGATTTTTCAAGAGCTACATGTGGTTAACACTGGGTGCTGGAAAGCAGCACTGCAGAGAAGGACCTGGGAGTTCTGGGTGACAGCATGTTGATCATGAGTCAACAATGTGCCCTTGTGGCCAAGAAGGCCAATGGTACCTGGGGTGCATTAGGAAAAGTGTGACCAGCAGGTCAAGGGAGGTTGTTCCTCCTCCTCTACTCTGCCCTGGTGAGGTCACATCTGGATTTCTGTGTCCAGTTCTGAGCTCCCCAGTTTAAGAAGGACAAGGAATTACTGGAGGGAGTCCAGTGGTGGGCTATGAGGATGATCAGGGGCCTAGAGCATCTTTCTCATGAGGAGACACTGAGAGAGCTGGGTCTGTTCAGCCTGGAGAAGAGCAACTGAGAGGAGATCTCATCAATGCTGATAAATATCTCAAGGGTGGGTGTCACAAGGATGGACCAGACTCCTTTCAGTGGTGCCCAGCAATAGGATGAGGGGTAGAGGTCCCTTCCAATCCCAACTGTTCTGTGATGAGTCACAGAATGGCAAAGGCTGGAAGCAATCTCTGGAGAACATCTAGTCATATGCCCCTGCACAAAGAGCAGGTTGTGCAGGACCATGTCCATTCTGTTTTTTGGTATCTCCAGGGATGTAGATGGTGTCACTGTGCATCACTGAGAAGAGTCTGGCTCTATTTTCTTTATTCCCCCGTCAGGTCTAGGTACAGACTGGTAAGATTCCTCCAGAGGCTTCTTCGGGCTGAATGGTCTCAGCCTTTCCTCGTATGACAGATATTCCAATTCCTATAATCCATCATGTCTCCAGGTGATGCTGATAGTGTCTGGCTGACGAAGAATGGCTTTTACTCATACCCTTTTCTTTAGAAAGCAGAGCACAGGTTTCTTGTATGAATCCTGCTTTTCTTTTGCTTTTATTTCTGTTTCCTTCCATCAGTTTCCCCAATTAAGTGTAACAATTTGAGCTGCTCTGGGCCCTTGCAGCAGGAGCAGGAACATTTGCAATCCTGCAGAAAGGTATGTTGTTTTGTAAAATTTCTCTGAAATTGCTAGGCGAAAATTACTTGTGTTCTCCAAAAGTGAGGGTAGAGCAGAGACCTTATTCTTTCTCTTTTTCAAAATATTAACTTATTGAGGGAGATCATCAACAAAAGAAAAAAAACCACCAACCAAAACAAAACCCACAACAAAAAAAACCCCAAAATCATGCTGGGATGGGCCTATTAGAGGAATGCAGGCTCATTAGTATTGCTAAATATGACACTGTGTGTAAAGTCAAGAAAGCAAAGTGAGGTCTGGAAAACTTGGCAGGAAATCAGCCAAGATCCATTATATTATCTTTCACATGCCTTGTTAGTGGTGACACTAATTGAAGGCTGGGCCCTCTGTTTTGCTGACTGTCTAGTACAGGGCCATTTTAATTTCACCTGATTATGTTGCCCTATTGTAAGCAGTCTGACAAAAACAAGATTTGTGGAAACTCCTACCAATGAGTTCTTGGCTGCCCAAAAGCTCTCTTGGCAGCCAGAAGGGTTTTGTTAATAAGTGGACTGACCCATTTTTCATTTCTAAATATCTCAGATAAATTGGCTTCTGTGCTGCTGTGTTTCAGCTAAAGCTGACCAGGTTTCTGTCGCTTATCAGTGTGTATTTGCTAGGTGTGTGAAACTTATAGAAATATTAAAAATGCTACAGTTCTTACCCTCACCCATACATAAATTACTTGAGCAACACTGTCCACCTGAGGACTGGCAAAAAGTGGGAGGAGATGAAATTAATGCTGTTGTAGGAAAGCACTGTGCAATAGTGGGATTGTTTTGGGAGAACTTTTTGTAGCTCGCTTGGATAAGAGTTGTGATTCTTTGTTCCTTTTATCGACATTATTTTTAATTTTCTCTTGTAGTTCCCTTGCTCTTTCTTTGTACTTCCCTGAGCAGACGAGCTCAGCTGTATAATAAGGAGCTGAGTTTTACCTCCCTTGTACCAGTGTAAATCTAAATGACTCTGCAGAAGTCAAAAAGATCTGACGTTGGTTAGGGAAGAAATGGTCCCACTAAAGAGCTTGTTAAAGAGAAAAATTCCCTCTTCAATTGTGGAGCAAATTAACTATTAGAAGCAGCCAGCTGGATGCACCTCTCTGGGGCCGATGACCAGAGAGACTTAAAAGTCCATTAAGTTAATGCCTAAATTAATTCTTTGCACGTAGCGTGCACACAAGAACCGTCCTCGCGAGCTGGGCTGTGGCAAGGTCCTCGGTTTCCGTCAGGGAAGGGATTTACATCAGCGAGAAAACATTTGGTGATTATGACTACCAACTGCGTTAATCATCAGTTTGAATTAAAAGTCACTGACAAGTTGCTTTGGGATTCGTGCGGCTATGCAAGCGAAAAAAACCCAGAATTATAATTTCTGAGCAAACTAGATGTGCCAGTGAGGGATCATCCTTTTCCTCTGCTGGCTGCTGATGCATTGCACAGCAATGGGGCTCCATCAGAACAGGGCAGGACCTGTATTAAGCAAAATCGTTCCTTTTGCTTCATGGATATGACTGACTGGGGGGAAACTGGTTTTGTCTGAGAAGTGGTCAGTGTGTGGTGCCACAGGGAACTCACTGCTGGATGCCTGCCCCAAACAGGGCACAGCTGGGTCCTGCCTCCTGCTGCTTGAATGGCTCCTCCACGGCCAAGGGAGGTTGGGTTTGGAGGACCACGCTTCTCTGGGGCCACCACCAAGCACCCTGTCTAGAGACCTCTGTGAAGCAGAAGCAGTCAACTCATCCCTTGAGCCATCTACTGGCACCTTCCTTGACTTCAGGCTCACTAAAAGATACAAACAGTATCCAATTAATCTGAAAAGAGTGATTAGTGCCAGAAGCAAGCCAGCTACAGCAAAGATGAGACCGTTGGTGTTCTGGTAGGTTACCCAAGCAAATAAATTCTAGCCTGGAAGTGGCAGACAAGATAAAGAGGTGGATGCCAATGCAGGATGCTAAAGGCTGAGGAGGTTGGTTTGGTATGGTCTGTCATGCTTTGTCTTGGTGTTTGCAGAACCCTATGGATGCTCATTGAACAAGGCTGGGATTTTAAAAGAAAAAGCTGAACTTTGCAACCTGAAACCTCAAATCCTTTTCTGATGGGTTTTCTAACTGAAAAGCGGAAACAGAGTCCTCAGTAATTCAAAAAAGATTTAATGATCAAAGCTGCAATTAAAAGTGTGGTGAGTCATCTCACAATTGTCCATGTGCTAAGAGGTTCAGGCTGTGTGGGAGATCGTGTCACGACTGGTTTTGCTCAACAAGGGTATTGGAGCTGCTATTATTTCCAGCTATGGAAGCAATCTGAGTTCTGCAGACCTGCGTTTATAGAGCAGAAGAAAAGCAACAGCCCTGGCTCCCCCATTTGTGTATTTTATTTAGTGTTAATAGTTCTGTCTGCGGCACCTGAATTCATTATGATGCTTTATTACTTTTTGCCTTCTTTCAGAGTGTCTTCTCTCAGTAGGAATCTTGGTTTTTCTTTTCAGTTTACTCTAACAAACTACTCACCAAAACAAATACAAAATAACTTATATTCATATTCTAAAGATACTTTTTCCTTTCTGAACACAAACTAACAACGAAATATTTAACTGAGCATTTCACATCGTGTGCATTTTCTCAAAATTGCAAAAGACAATGAAATGAAGATAAAAATATCCAACCATGCTGTTTCTCAGAAACCCTCACAAGTAATCTAAAATTTCCATTTAAAAACTGTAGTTTTATTCTGCTTCATACAGAAATTACTGCTAAATACCATTTGGTTTAAGTACAGGAGAAATTCCTTGTTCCTAAAAATGTTTAGCCTGTCACACAGAGAAACAGCAGAAAGGGAGCAGGATAATTTGTAACTCTCTACTGGAAAAACATAATAAAATATTTGGATATTCTGCCACAAGTCTTGTGTTCCCAGTACTTTAATTCCCTCCCTAGCGGCAGTGAGGTATCTTCATGTTTTATTTTCAAATTATCATAACAGCTACAATATTCAACCTCTAACACACTAGAATGTGATTGCCTGCTTTACAAAAATCCTTGCTGTAGCTCTGCTTTTAAAGATTTATTTGTCAAACAAGCTTTTTTATCTTGCCACTTTTGACATCAAGTGCCTTGAGTAAATGACATGACAGATAGCTATAAATCAATGCCAGTTTTTACAAGAATCCCAAAAGGAACATTTAATGTAAAATACAATGCAATCAAATCAATTGGTACTTTTTTTCCCAGCTTTATCTGAAAAGAGACCTGCTCTGTATGCTGAGAGACAAATCAGGTTATCTGGTCTAGCAAGTCTTGGAAACAAGCAAATTCGAATATCTTATCACAGATCAAATCCGTTGTGGTTCCTTCATTCAGTTGACATAATGCACCTATATAAAATGTTCTTAAATTCTTACATTACTTTAAAAATACGCTCATTTAGCAAATGAGAAATAGTATCACTAGCTCTACATTTGCAGTGTGTTAGAATGGCCTTTATATAGTGCAGTCAAAGAACTGCCGCAGTTTAATAGAGAAATAGAAGAAAGCCCTGCTTAGAAAACATGGATCATGAACTGAAGGATTTTATGGGCTTTTTTAAAAGGTGATCCAGACTAGGACAAACAGTTTATGTCCTTTAAGTTAGGAGGGAGAAGCTGCCCATCTGCAAAACCTGAAAATCAGGCGATGGCTTTAGTGTAGCTCAGCCTTGCCGTGCAATGGGGGAACACTTAGCAGAGGTGGTGAGAAGTTCTCCAGAACTCAGTTATGGCTTTCTAGAGGGTTTTGACAAAATCTGTGGAAGTCCTGATGCAGCGTGAAAGGGTTTTTCCCTGCCCATGGCATGAAAGAGCTGCAATTGCTCTGCTGGGTCAGAGCAACATCTTGGTCTTGATAGTAAGTGTCAGAGCAAAACCCTTGTGAGGGGAGTGCTGGGCAGTGCAATGATGGAATTTCACAGAAGAGTTTTCTCACCACCTCGCTATCACTGGTCGCTTAAGGCTCTGGGCCAGCAGTATTTTTATTGCTTATAAATCATTTATCCTCACCAATGCTGTGGTGAAATTCTGCTGCCTATACTGATAGGGAATCTTTTGAAGTGGGATGATGGGGAACCTCATATCTCATAGCAATGAATCCCCCAAGTTCATTAAATGCTTCATAAAGAAAAAATTGTTTCATTAATTCTAAACTTTTCTCTGTTTGTCCTTCCAAGTTTCACTGTCTGCCTTCTGCTCTTCTGCAAAAGAGAAGGTTATAAGAGTTGACTGACGTTAAAGGAGTTAATGAATATCTGAGAGTCCTCTTTGCGTGCCTTTATTTTTCTGTGAATCTCTGCCCAGTTCCATGTTGTCGGTCTCTTCTCTGAATTCAGCCACCTCAGGCCTTCCAAAATCTCATCATATATTTCCTGTGATAGCTTTGTCTCAACCACTCATCCATGCGAGTGTGATGCCCTTGCTACTAGATATGATCATGAGTGGATAACTTCAATGTTGATGAGAACTAAAAGCTTGACAATGGGGAGGAGGAGGACCTTTCAAGGCTCAGGCGCTGAAAGCAGTGACAAAATTTGGCTCCATTGTATTTGCTCTTTATGCATGTTCAAAAGAGGAAAAATACTTGCATTTTAATATCAGTCCAGCGATCTGAACTGAGAGGGAAGTAATTATACATGAAAGAAATATAGTCTTTTGTAATAAGGTTTTTAAAGTATCAGTTTCATTCTATCATAATATTTTTATGATTAGATTTACTTTCTAATATTTAATAACTTCAGAATGAAGTAAGGAAGTTCTTTGTAGCTTATCTCACAAGCCTGTCTAGGACATCGCACTTAATGAGGTTTATAATTCAATATAACCACATCTGCATCTTTAATAATGCCTAACATTTAATCTTCATTGCACCACTTGAATCAAAAGATCTAAAATTAAACCTACTGCAGCTTAATCTAATAATAAACATGCGTGACATTTTGCGCAAAATGCATGCCTGATCAGCACGGTGCACTCTTACAATTGTATCGGATGTAGCAAAATGTAGTTTAATCAGTCAAAGGTACATGGTGACATTTAACTCACACTGATGCATCTGCTTTGGGTAATCTCTAAGATTCTGCCCCTGGACCAGTTGTTGGATTATGAGAAAACTTAGGTCCAGATCCCGCTCGTTAGAGCAGCATTAACACAGACCCTTTCAAGAAACAAGTGGTCTTCAGACCTCTTAACTTGAAACAGGTAATTTTGGTACCTTCAACCAGAGCCTTGCTTCATATGTGGTCAGTGCTAAGGTGCTCCTGATATCCCTGGTAATTAACTGGAGCAACTGAGCTTCTGAGGTACCTGAGTGCTGTTTGGCTTCTCAATGCTGCAGTGCAAGCGTCTTTCCCACCTCATGTCTCCGTGGCCCTTAAAGGCTGTGATGAGCCTGCTGAGACCACGCCACCAGGTTCTCAAGTGGGAAGGTAAATCAGTCTGGATCATCAGAGGAGCCTTTCAGTCATGGGTAGCCACAGCCATGACATTTGGTGCATTGGGGGGGGCACAGTAGTAGGGTTGAGCATCTCCACTGAAGAATGAGGGGACTGTGTATGAGATGTAGACTTTATTTGCGTGCTCAGAGGAACTTTGCATGAGAAAGCCCCCATGAATTAAGGGGGCTTTACACAGGTAGCCAAAGGGGCCAATTCCTGCAGATCTCTTTGTGGATTCAGTGCTTTGCATAGGACCTGTGGGTTGGTGGTGTTTCCTTTCAAAGATGTAAATATTGCTTTGTAATCAGGTGTTTGTGGGCTACAACAGTTCTGTCCCTGTGACACCAACATTTATCTCTGATGAAACAAGACTAACAAGGAGGACAGAAGACATAACATGTAGAGATAACATTCTGGAGAACAGGCAGTGTTAGAATCATCTGTAACATGTTCAGGTGAAATGATGAATTTATGTCAGCTGAGCCAAATTGTTTAATGAGAAGCTGCAACTTTTCATTTATCCTCTCACTTATCCTCAGCCCAGCTACACTCAATCACTGTTTTGATTCCTTACAGGTGCAAAAATGAGCAACAAGTCAGTGAAAGACTGGAACCTATATTAGACCTTAATCCAAGATGTATGCTGTTCTCTCTGTGTTAAAGGGCTCTGGTCCTTACTGGATTGTAGAGCAGTCAAAGTCTGTATTCTTTTAAATATATTTCAAAGCTAATATGGTAAATGACATGTAAGCTCCCTTTGCGATATTCACAGGAAGCCCCCATCACAAATAAAAAGGCAGTTCTTCACCAGGATCTGATCAGAATAATCTGACATCAGCTGGGCCAGGACAGGGAGCTTTGATGGGAGGAGATAAAAGACTGGTGAAAACTCTGCTGGGCCATAGAGTCCCCTGCTGAAGCTTCACATTTCAACTGGGCTCCATCTGACTTTAATTAAATAAGGGAAGATCAAAGTCTACAAATCTCCCTGATCTATATCAGCACGACAAAGTAAAGGTAAAAATGCTCAGTATCTTTCTGTTCCTTTGAAGTAAATATTGAATTTTGTGCTGTGCATAAGGATACAACAAGAGCCATTTGGGTAGTTGCAGGTTTACAATAATTTTGACATAATGTTTATGCAAGGGAAGGGAGAAAAACCATCTCAAAATGATGCCTTTGCAGCTGTGGATCCCCACTCCTCCCCCAGACTGATTTTATCTTTAGGATTTGCTTTGCCTTGTAATGATGCTAGAGGCACAATTACATCTAATAAATCAGGAAAATCATTGTCTTGGTTTTCCTTCGGCTATAAGTCATAAACTATTCAATTTTCATACAACTGCTTCCCCTCCTGCCTTCCTTGCATACTAGTGAGGTGAGCTGGAGACTCACTTGATAAAAACATCCTGAACTAAACCAGCTGGAAATAGGCAGTATAATAACGGCAGCCCGCTGTCAGCTTTCATCTATTTTTGTTTGATTGGTATCTGATTGTGATTGAAAGACTTATTCCCCGAGTTAGCTACCTTGAGGCCAACCTTGAAAACGTGTCACATTTGGCTGCTTGATAGCATCTTAGGCATAATATTAGATCCAGAATGTGCACGGTGCAAAGAATAGAAAGCTGGCATCTTGCTATGCTGCACAGTGAAGGAAAAGCAACATGGAAAGAATCTGACAGACATGCAAAGAAATGGAAATGCCGCAAGGCAGAGAGAGGAGCCAGTACACATGCATTAGCAGCTCTGGGCAGGACAAAACAGTGACTTCCCCAGGGTCCGGGTTGGCGTCGTGTCGAACTGTTGTTGCAAAATACGGCGTCTCTTCTTTGCAGTGAGGATCTGTGTGAGGGCAGCTTTGCCTACGTATGGCCCAGGAGGGCTGAAACCGGAGTTAACAGGCTCCTATTTGCTGGGGTTGGGATTAAGGTTATGGAGGGAATGGAGAGTCTGTTGGTTTATGATGTTGCTGTGCTAGGGCTGTGCAGGATGCTTGTATAACAAAAATAAGTAGGGGAAATAAAATATGTTTTTATTATGTTGAATAAAAGCCATGAAGAAGTGACAGTAACAGGTCTGCTATGAAGGATGGCATTAGTTATTTTGATTTCAGTTTCTGTTGTCTGATTGACAGCCACACATAATAGCTGGGAGGCCAAAAGATACAGATCTTCAAATCATACCTCCCTGAAAAGCAGGGAGGTGTGCTTTCAGAGGTTGAGTAACTGAGGCTGATAGTGACAAACCATGGCAATGAGCTCCAAAAGAGAGAATTAGGGACATAAATACACCTGCTGAACAGAGCGATGCTGCAGCACAGAGACCAGGAATAGCAACAAAGAGTTGTGAGCAAATAACCCTCTCTTTCATCTGCGCCGGAGATGCAAATAGGAACTAGGTTATATTGTTGTAGGACTGAGAGGTGGTGTTGATATTTCATAAAACGTGGCTTGACTTTGGGTCAATGTACTGTATGTGATGCTGGCTTGGATTTGAGCTGCTCTCAAAATAGCGTGATAAAACCCAAATAGTATGCTGCTACTTTAGGTATCACAACAATATATATGAAAGAGGCCTAAACACGGTCCTCAGTAGCAATAAAGGACTTTGTAAAACAGAAGTTGCAATTGCTTGCATTTTCAAAATATTTCAGCATCATTCCTACATCAGCTTCTCTAGTGTGTTTCTCATAAAATGCTGAGGTTGGTCTCCTCTGGTATGTAACCTCTAACACACCAGTGGTACTTTCTGATGAACTTCTGAAAAGGATGGATTTTCTGTTAAATGGAAAATCTATAGAAAAACATTGTGATCATTGATTAATGCTTGCTGTATGGGTAGCATTTCTGTCTCAGTGTTTGCTTGAGATTTTCTTTCTCTGCTTAGGAAGTAAAGCTCCTTTCAGGTTCCTGACTGCAAGAGCAGTTGTGTTTTCACCTGCAGGACTCACCCACCCAAGCTCCCCTGTGGATGGAGGGTGAGATGCTGCACGCAGCCGGGCAGGGATTTCTGCCTGACCGCACACAGGGCATTGAGCTCTGTCCCAGGAAATCAGTATTGGCCCTTGGACACGCTGGTGTGGTCGCACGGCTGCTGGGGGAGCAGGTGGAGCTGGAGGAAGGAGATTATTAAGCTGCAGCCATGGGTAGGTTTTAGAGGGCAAGCGGGACTTGCCATTCATCCCATTTGTCCCCAGATTTCAATGCAGCTAAACCCTCAAACATGACCTTCACTCTCTGGTGCTACAGGCAGCTGGGGAAGCTGAGTTTGGGAGGGAGCTCCAATGTATTTTTTACTATTACTGTGAAAGGTGAATGTCACTCGAAAGCCCTGACAGCAAAGCGGGGTTGTCAGAATCACTTGCATTTCCGGAGCGGCAGAACGAAGCCGCTTCAGATTGCTCCCGAAGCCTCACCTCTTTTCCAGGTGAGTATGAAAATGAAATGTAAAATATTACTTAACTATTTATTTGTGTTCTGGGTGAAGTCATATCTCTAACCTGGAGCAAAAGGCTGCCTGCTCGTGTGTGCCCATAACAAATGTCCCACCCCACAAAGCGCTGGCTGTTTATTCCCACCGAAGCTGTTTGTCATTTTTAGCTAATAGGTGCAGAAAAAGGAACAATGAACGAAAGGCTCCCAATGGCTGTCAGTAAATTTATTTTGCAGTTAACAGCCTTTGTAATGCACAGACTAACTTTATCTCATTTCACTGTGGGTGTGCTGGGATAATTGCTCAAGTACTTTGTTAAAAAGAAAAGCTCTCTACATTTCCATTAACTCCCAGCATGGTGTCCGTTTCACTTGACTGCACTAGGTACCATTTACAGTTCAATTTCACAGTCATGATGGACTGAAACATATAAACCTGCTTTTTCTCCACTCCACTAATCACATGCATTAATAAACAGGGAGTTTCATAAGGTCTGTTACTCTTATTTTTCCTTTCTAAGTCTATTTTTATGAATTAAATTAGGAGCTTTTTCCTGTGAAATCCAAACTGTCAGAGGAATAAATACGGTGCTATCTTATTCAGTAGGGTGTAATAAGCTACTATTTTAGGGAAGCAAGCCAGGCATACAGAAGTTGTTGCAAACTAGAAGGAAAAAAAAAATCCAGCAACAAAGAATAGCATTGTATGATGTCAATCTACAGTATGCATGTGTTTATATAATCACATTGGAATTTACTTTGAACTTTAGCCTGGAAAATTTACTTACTGGGGGGAAGGGTAAAGGATTTAAGTATCTAAGCACCAAAATAGCTAAGACAAAGTAGTAAAACTGTGCGGTTGGTTCTACAGTAGAACCACGTGAAAATGCAAAGAATCCCTTTTGTAACGGGCAGAGACAAGTAAGCCACTTGAGCGTTATGGTATGAGATAAGTATACAAGCCGCAGGAAATGCTGTGTTATTCACATTCCTCTCTTATTGTTTTTCCAAGGGTGGCTGATTTTTGCCTTTTTAAGGAACTTTTTTGAACGTGACTTGTTCTTGCGCTGGTTTAATAACATCAGTTCTCTACAGAAAAGAAAGAACAGGCGTAAGTACCATTAGATGAGCTAAAACATGGATAAGAGGTCAGAACACTAAGCCCTGTCATTTTTTTCCATAGATTCTTTGGTGAAGCAAGAAGAAAAACCATCCTTGACCCTGACTGAGGGTTTGGTTGACCAGTCCCACATTCTGTGCTGCTACCCACAAGACTCTTACTCTGTAGGGACTGCCCCATCTGGCCCTTTGTAAGACTGGAAGTAGCAGCCTTCCTCTGTTAACAGCAAATGAGAGAAGCATTCTGGTCCCTTAACTGCATTTTTTAAAGTGCTCATTGTGCAGCAACTTCTTGTGGGTTAAATTTGGCCAGAGTAACAAAAGATCTCAACGCTCTGGTTGCTGAGCCATTTAGAAAATCAGATTGTCTTTGCTGATGACATGGAAGCAGAGCCTGCTTCAAAACCTTGCCCAGAAATGTTTGTTAAAACGGAATGTATAGTTTTGCATCGTGCCTTTGTTTTTGTTCTGTCTTATGGGGTATTAAGTGACATCAGTGTGGCCACATCCTTGATCATACGTGACCCATTCTTCAGTTGTGCTCAAGGAAATCTTACTGTGAACACTAATTCAGTCTGCAGAGGATATTGGTAACGGGCTGCTGGGTTTTTAATATCTTTTTCTTAAGCAAAGCAGACTTAAATTCTTAGGATTTAATCACTAGCATCAGAACATCTTTACAGTCTCTCCCATTTAAATATTCTCAGTGTATTTTTTTGATAATGGACAATGGCTGGGATTGCATCTTCTGCTTAAACAGACATTAAAAAGGATGTTTTTCTCTTAGTAAATGCCACCTGTCCTAAAAGGCAATTGGGTGAGTTCTGTGACAAACCACCTGTGGCGTATAACGGCAATGTGATTCATCTTCAGACCTAGCTATTGCAGTCACTAAGCTTTTTCCAGTCAGTAGCTTAGGTAATTTAATTACAGTATTTGAGCTGGAAGACATAAGCATGTAGAAACTTCCTCTAAATGACTCACACAGTGTTTGGAAATTCACCATAGCAGCGAGCCTTTGCTTTAAAGTTTACTCTTCCTCCCTCTCCCCACTGTTTTATTTGGTTTTAGCAAGAGCTGTTAGGATGTGAGGGTCCAGGGCAGCCCTTCGTGTCTTTTTGAGATGGGGATGGGAGGGAAAGACAAAGCAGGATGATATTGGGTCCCTCGTACCCCACTGCACGGTGCAGCCTGCAGATGGGAACATGATGGCGAGGAGGGGATGAGTGAACCCTCAGCCCTTGCCTGCGATTGCTTCATGAGGAAGCAGATCTCCTGGCCCTTCTGAATGTTCTGTGATTATATGCAAAGACACATGGAGAAGAGGAAGCTGGTCTTAGAAAAACTGGGATCCATGCTTCTAGCAGTCACCGAGGTCTATACTGAATACCTTGGTCTGCTGCTTGTAGGGGAATTCACTGGAATTCTCCTGATCTGCTGTGTAAGATCATCAAATATAAGATGGAAAATGATGAAAAGGCTGTAAGTGGACAGCGGCTGTTTTTTCTGGGCAACAGTCTGTACCCAGGAATGACCAACACGGTCAGTTCTCTTGGAACAGCAGACGCTCTGTGCTCCTCTTGGGTCTGGGCTCTGCAAAGACCTGCAGAGTGTGCTCAGCTTTTCTGGCCTCAGAGGCTTTTGGCTCGAGTCCATGTTTCTGTGACACTGCATTTTATTTTATACACTAGAAAGCTTAAGCTGGTTGTTACTTCGATAGTTCGTTTACCTCTGTGCTTCACAAACTTGGACAAGCAGCGTGTCCATTAACTCAACAGCAACAATGGAAATACCCGGACAACAGGAGGCTGAGGGGAGACCTTCTCGCTGTCTACAACTACCTGAAAGGAGGTTGGAGCATGGAGGGTGTTGGTCTCTTCTTCTGAGTAGCAAGTGATAGGACAAGAGGAAATGGCCTTAAATTGCGCCAGAGGAGGTTTAGACTGGATATTAGGAAATAATTCTTCCTGGAAAAGGCATTGGAACAGGCTGCCAAGGGAAATGGTGGAGCCACCATCCCTGCAGGGGTTTAAAAGAGGTTCTTAGATGGGGTTCTTAGGGACATGATTTAGTGCTAGAGTCAGTTTATGGTTAGACTCAATGATCTTCGTGATCTCTTCCAACCAAAATGATTCTATGATTCTATGAAGTAAGACATACTACCAGTCTGTGCCGTTAGACCTTGTTATTCCGTGTAATTTATCACCATTTACCTACAGTAATTTCTGCAGCCAGTGACTTTTCTTCACTTGCTTCCCTCACATTCCAGCCTGCTGAGTTGCTTCAGTTATGGATTTTGAAAAAAATAGCTTTAACCTCATAGATCTTGTAATATTTTCAATGGATTTGCAGTCAGTAGCAACAGGTGTGATCCTTCTCTTTCCAGCATCTACACAATTCCCATTCTCCACTTAGAGTCCTCAGAGTTTGCAGGGTTTGGGGATACCTGAACTTACAGCCATATCTTTTGTTGTCCTCTAACAATTCCTAGATTGAGTTTTATGGTCTTCTCGTCCATTTTGTAGATTATTGTCTTTAGAGTCCCTTTGATCCATGGCAAGAAGGCAGTTTTAGTTATCAACCGCCTTTTCACGTAGCTCAGTTTTTCCTATTTCTTTCTTCCACGCTAAAGCTGTTATTACACTGAAGCCTCGCAGCTTCAGCTACCAGGAGAAATAAATCTCCCCATAGCCACTATCCTTGTCTGACTTCTGTAGCCATCCTTACCCATTCCATCATCATCTTGTCCACCGTTGCCACAAGCGATGACTTGCTGAAAATGTTTTCTGTCATCCTGATCAATCTCTTGGGATGTCACAAGTTTGCAGAATTCGCCATATTTTGATTTCTGCGCGATGCTGTCAGAGCCTGCTCAAATTTTATGTCATTATTACAGCAAGTTCGCTTGTGTCCTGAAGACTTTTCTGAGATCTGTCTTCAAATAGAGTGTTAGTATGTTTTTCCTGAGTACTGCCCTAAACCCAGCCTGGTTATCCGCAGGTATTTCTTTCACCTTCTCCCCAGTGCTTTTCTTTCTTTTAACTGTTTACTCTGCTTTTATTTGCAATTACTGAAGAGGTGGTTTGTACAGCACCTTAGCTGTGCATTCCCTACCTGCTTGTAGCATGTATTCCCAATGCCATTTTTCCTTTCTTCTCTTTTGAACCAAAGCAAACCAAACCAAACAACCTTGTACCTGCTCTCTCTAATTTGTGCCAGGAAGCTTCTCTAGGGCTCTTTCATCTGCTGTGCTCTGGGTTCTTCACAAGCCTTTTTCCACCCCATAGTTCTGTTTTCTCACCTCGAGCTGTTCTTTACAAACAGCTTTTGCATCTCAACCTCCGTACCCGTCTCCTGTTCATCAGCATAAATTGATGTTGCTTGGTAGTCTCCCAATATTAGGCTGACCATGTCAGAACAAATAAAAATAATTATCTCTTTAAAAAATAGAGTTGATACAAGAAAGGATTAGTAATAGACACAAAGTAAAGCTTTACTGCACCCTTCTGCTAAGAGTGCCCCTGAAAATATCTTAGGAAAATGACTACTAGAACTCAAATAAATGCTTTCTCCTCTCTTTTTTATCAGACTACCTGGGTTTTGCTGGCTTCTACCTTTATGCTGATAGAGATGACTTTTGACAGGAAACAATAGGGTTTGTGTAACCAGCTGTGTTTCTGGTCTGGATTCCTTGCCAATAAAGCTACACGTAGCACTTGCAGAGTTCTTTTCATCTTCAAAGCCTTTTACAGATCCAAAGTAAACAGCCGGAGTTCCACTGATTTTGGTGGCAAAGAGCTTAGTAGCCTTCAGAAAAGGATTATGTATTTGCATGGAAAGCAGGAACATCATCTGCTGCTCTACTAGCTAAAATTTTATGAAGATATCAGGCTTCAGCTAGAAAGCAATTATTAGCTGAATGGGAGTAAGTAACTTTCCTTGTGGTCAACATGCATATTCCTGGCTACCGCATCACTGGATGAATCGGGGATTGATTATTGAATCAATCCTTAAATGCATTTACAAGAAATGAAATTGCTGACACAAGCAGTATTTTTGATTGTAACTGATTTGATGCTTTACCAAGCCATGTATGTCCTAGTACATGTGCCCGACATGTACAGAGATATTGTATTGGTAGGGTTTTTTTAACATATTAATAGCTTTGAGATTTGCTTTATGTTGTTTCACAGTATTTAACAGAAAAGATGCTTTATTTCACTAGTACATTCTCTGAAATATGTTGTTATATTTAGACTCTGAGTGCACTTAAGAGGTCAAGAGCTAGTCTATCCTGCTCCATGGCAGAAACAGGCCTGTCTAGCCTGGGAAGATGTTTATCTAGTCTTTTTAACAATTATTTTTTGCTTTTACCTGTTCAGAGCCTGATACCCTGTTTGCCTTATAGTCAGGCAATGCCTGGCTCTGCTTCTACAGTGAAAATTAACCCAGTTGTTTCAAACTTTCCCCATAAATCATGTTTTTCTTGTGATTCTTGTTGATCTCCTGAACCATCTCCAAATATTCCCCATATTTTTTAGTGACATGCACAAATCTGGTTGCAATATTCCAGCTGAGACTTCTCAACTCTGTGTGGAGCAGAATATTCATCTCCTCTGAATGTAAAGCACCTGCTAGTGCATCCCGGAGCAGGATCAACCCCGTGTGTGCAGCATGATGGTGGCAATTCAGATTCAGCTGATGGTCTGTGATAAACCTCCATTTCTGCAGTGATTCTGCCAAATTGATTATCCCTGACTTGTGTTTTTGTGTTTGATTGCTCTTTGTGGCTTTGCTGGATTTCATCTTGGTGATGTCAGACCATTACTTATGAACAGATGCCCATTTGTAATATGGGATCTGAATTTATTAGCAGCAGGCACAGGCTCTCTCTTTTGTAGAAATGAGTTCCTCTTCAAAACCCGTTAGAGAAGGGATGGATGAAGAAGGGTCAAGCTGTTTTAGCAGCTGGAACTGCTTCCAACTCAGCACACTTTGTCAGGTACTCTGAAATCAAAAGCTTCAGCTTGATCAAGAAGGTTTTTACGTTGTTGCCATTGAGATGACAAATAAATCATTCCTGTAGCACCAACTCTGACCCCAATAGGGCTGTTGCTCTCTACGTCCATACGTCACTTGGCTTTCTGTCAATCTGGACATCAGATTCTTGAGCCCAGCCCTCCTGTGGTGTCCAGCCTCCTCCTAGAACCCTGAAGTATAAATACAGGTGTGTGTTTTATTTTCGCCTATGGAAAATGAAGCACGGGATGAGCTGAATGATGGTCACCGAGCTGGGAAAATCAGGCAGTAAAGCCAGGATTTGAAACCATTGCTTCAGAATTATGAGCTGGTGCTTCAGCATAAGCCTGTTCCTTTCATCTGGAGAGAAATAACCTCTGGAGTATAAAAGATGGTGCATTAAACTGAACACTCATCTCCTCCAGTGACTCATCTGCTATTTAGTTTCAGTTGGTGGACAATTTTGTCCTCCCTCTTTGAAGAAGCAGTTTAGAGAAATTCCCTTCTGCTTTGTCACCGGTGTGTTCTGCCAGGTCCCCAACTAAAGCCTTTTCTGCAGAGGCCAATTCAGCCAGCCTGTCCCAGCTCCAGTGTCCCCAGTACAAGTGTTGTCACTGCTTCTGTTGTACCATATCTGGAGCTCACTGGAGCAGACCTGGGTGAGAGAGGAATAAAATGTCTTTAACTGTCTCTATAAAGCGAAGAACTCCTGCTGCTTTGAAAAGGAGGTGAGCAGCCTGCATCAAAGGGAGGTGTCCTGAAGCATGTCACTGCAACCACACGCCTGTTAGTGTCTGGCTTGTGAGCCGTATTGGTTACAGTCCAGTATTTCACTGTGACCTCAAAAACACCGATCGCAGAAGGATTCAGAACTAATCCCCTCCTCTGCGGCGCAGGTTCACCTGCTTTCAGCTGTATATCCCCTTTATGAAGGAAACATCCCAGGACTTTTTTCCTTTTGCATCCATCAGGAATCTTCTTCAACCCATCATTCTGGGCTCTTATATGTTTGACAGAGGCTTCCTCTGGGTTTGCTCTTTTCTCCTTCAGTGCTTCCTTCATAAAACCAGATTCCTGTCTCCCAGCCCTTTAGTGAGGTTTTTGATTGTTACCCCCCCCCGACCAGCGCTTTCTCTTCCCATCATTTCTTTATTTGCTTTCTGGTATCCGTTCTCTACACAGGCCAATAGCTCTTACCTGAATCCTTCCATAGCTTTTTTAATATCATTTTTTCCTCCCTTCCACTTTCATTTAAATCCATTTTGTTCTCAAATAGCTCCAGACTGCCACAATAATTATTTCCTAGTGAGACTGAAGGAGATGCTTGCGAATATTTTGAAATGGCCACATTTATCATTCCTAGTTACCCATGTTACCTCCCTTCTCTGATTATACTGGGCAGCCGGCAAGACAGGCAGGGGCTGTGACTAACCCTGCTTTCTGCCCTGAACACCCCTCCGAAGTGAAATCCTCCCTCTTCTCTCAGCTTTGATTATCACACGGCGCATTTGCTGCTACACCTCCCTCCAGGACGCTGCCAGATGAAGATCTAACTCTGTTTTCCAGCAACCACTCTGATAGGTGTCTTTTCCCCCTGTATCCTCATGCAATATGTGGTTCTGCCAACGCAGGTGTCACCACTGTCCCTGGCCATGTTCCCCCAGCTGGACCCCTCCTGCTGTCCCTGCCCAGGGCCGTGTCCCGGGGGCAGCGGGTTCTTTAGGGGCTGTGGATCACCTTGCCAAGCCCAACATATTCCTGCCCAACCTCTGGGATCGCCTTTTGTCTTTCCAGCTGTTACAGACCTTTCCTTGGGCTGCTGGTGAATCCGTCCTAGCAACCAGGAAAGTTGCCACCGTGAAAAAGCTAATCAGAGAGACAAGTATGAAAATATGGTAATGATATTTAAACCTGCGGTACTTTAAGCTAAGAACCGTCTAGCTTTGCTGGTTCTGCAAAGCTCTACCTTTGTACGGTGGGGAAACCTGGTGCGAACCAATCCTGTAATCTGCAGTTAATGCTTATCTGTAAAATACAAACCTGATAAAAATAGCAGCCCTTCAGACTCTGCTTGATGTACAAAGAAACGTGCTGTGATATATTTAGGATTAAATCCTTTAATAGCAGTAATTCTTCCATTACAGCACAAAGCATTTTATTTTATATTGGAATATGTCCAGAAAGACTGTTTAGCAGGACTGATTTAAAACTTGAATAATAGTTTAAATATTTAGATATAGTATTCCAGATCCAAGCTCCTAAGTGGACAAAGGGAAATAACTTTTTTTCCAGATCCAGAGGACCACAATATTGAATGCAATGCTCCAGATAAGTGAGAATAATGCAATACACCAGAAATATATCAGCTGCTATATCAGCTGGGTAATTTTTAACTGCTATTTTAAAAACGCATCTGTTTTGATGCAGATGTTGCTGTCCAATAGAAGACCAAAATGAGTAATGTCTTTGTGCCTCCTGGTAGTAATATCTAAATACTGTAGATTAATATTTTTTTGAGCATATTATCTTTCATTCTGTCTGGAGCAGTATTATTTTGTGAATCTGTCACTGACAGTGATGTACTAGGAGAAAGGGTGAACATAATCATTTAGCTATGAGACACTGAATAAAATAAATGATCTTTTCATAGATGCATAGTATTTAAGTCCAGAAAGGATTGCTGCATTTAGCATGACCTCCTCTACATTACATCTTTATAAAGCAGGAACTGTCTCTACTGCACTAATCATTTTTTGAAGCCCATCTTGCATACAATTATCAGTCTCTTGGATAAATACCAGCTGTTGGGATCCTTCCAGCTATGCCTTTTCCTGAAGAGGCTTCTGTATAATAGAAGAGGACTGATGATGCTCTTTTTGAAATAAACTTGTGGCATAGGAGCCAGGAATGTAGGAAGGAGCTTCAGGTCCAGGGAGAATGAGGGTTTGTGGCAGAGCACTGAAACTAGAAAGGGTGAGTGTTGAAATGAAAGGATTCCCCAGTCTGGCAGCCAGTTTATTTCATATTATAGAGCAAGAATATAGGAAGAACAGGCAGCAGTGCCCCAGAATAGTTTGCAGCAGCCAGTAGTGTCCAAGAGGAAGGATGCTGTATGTAAAAGAAGCAGCAGCATTTCTCTCTGTAACAGTGTAAGGTCCTACTTCTATTATTTTTCTTTCTTGTGCATGTTGTCTCAATAATTAGCAGATTGCCCATAACCACAGCAATCAGTAGTGATGTGACGGGTTTCTAATGGGCTAATCACAGAGGGTTATAAGTGTCCTGCAGTGAAACTGTTTTTGTAGGGCTTCCATCTATCGGTGCCAATAATTGTTAGTCATATCAGTGCACTGTGCGCATGTAGTGAGAGGATGCAGGATTCTGGTTACAGTGAGGTTACAGTGTATTTTTGCTGTATTGGGTTTTTCTAGGAGCCTTGGGTACTTGACGGACGGATACTATAGCTCTCTAAATACTCATGGCTGTGTGTTTTTGACACCTGCCTGTGTAGATACAATTACACTGGCACATCCACGTCAGACCATTAGACACTGTCAGTCAATACTGTTCACGGCTGTAGTTTCAAAAGTGGGGTGGAAATGGGATGCCTGCAAAATGAGCCTCCCGTTTTACACTGTATAGAGCATGAACTGTGTGAGACGTTAGACTGTGGCTGTCTCTCATTTCCGAATGCTCTGTTTTCCTAGAGAAATGAGCATGAAGTGACCTTTATCCCACGCTCTTCATAAGTGCTTTGTGCTTGCAAGGCTCTAACAAGCTTTTTAAAGAAGATTGCCTCTCTCTTTTCCTTTTGTCAGAGGCTCAACGTGTACCAGATGGGAGCCCCAGGTGTGGAGCCTGAATGTGGCTGCCTCACCTCTTTCAGGACAAAAATTGGGAGCTCTGCTGCTTTCTGTCCTCCAGTCTGCGGTGTTTTTATAATGAATGAGGCATTTGGTTGGGGTTCTCATCTCTTCTGAGTGAAATCCTTTCAACCTCATCTTGAATCTCTCTCTGGGATAAAGATACTTGGGAGAAAAATATCTTCCCTCTCATTTTGACACAGCCTTCTATATAGCCTGAATGTCAGGAAAGCCATTTATAGAGCATGTACAGTAATTACGTGCTTAATATTTCATCAGCTGCATTAACAGTAATGTCGCTAAATCCAGGTATAGATTTAAAAGGATCTTTTTTGATTAAAAGTGGCTTTAGAGCTTCTTGTGTGTAATAATAGCAGCAGTATATATTATCATAGTAGTTGCTGTGGGTTTCTGAATTTAATAATTCAACACGTATACACACAGAGAGAGATTTGTACTGAGGTTTTGGACAAAGCATATGCTTGATATTTGGCAGCCACCCTCTGATTATACCAAGGTTAGATTGGTGTGAAGTAGATGGCTGCTGCTTGAGCCACACTGTTCTTTCGCAGCCAAGAGACTGAAATATTTCAGGATTGTGCGAACCCCCATGATTTTGATGCCATGGTTAGAATAACTGATTGGTTTTTCTACCAGACTTCCTTTAGCCCCTTGTGATACGATGTCATGCAATGTTTGGACATGAGGCAGAGACGTTTATTTTGAAACAGTGCTTCAATTCGCTTGAATTCTACTACGTCATAGTAGTAGTAACTTAGAAAAAAGATCTGCTGCCAACTCTCAATGGGGCTGAAACCCTGTGAGCAAGCTTGAATGGAAAGTAAAAGAATTTATTGGCTGTGTCTTAATAATAAATCTCTTCAACTTCATTCTTGTCTTAGAAGTGAGAAATACACTTTGCAAGATCATCTTGTGTTAAATGGTAATGAGGAATCCAACACCAAGTGTCACTTGGCTTCTTCAGAAACGCACTTCTTGGTTATGATTTCCTTTTATTATTGAGCTAATACTTTTGCTAAACTTTAGTAATGGTTCCATTGGGTTTTTTTTGGCCACTGATGAGTAGAAAAGGTGGGGCTTTTTTTTAATGCTTGTGCTTCACTGATGATGAAGCTGATCCTTTTTTCAAGTTACAATCATGAGAACAGATTTCACAGATGTCCTCTTCCAGTTTGCACGTGTGCGCTTCTTGAGTTGTGCAGCCTGAATTTCCACCAGCGACCAGAAGTCATCTCTGTAGGCACAACTCAGGCCATGCCGAAATGCTGGAATTTGTACATTCCAGGGACTGTTACGCCAAAAGGTGAAGGCATCTTAAATAACTCCGGTGGTGGTACCAAACTGTGAAGAACACCTATCATGGGAGCACAAATACTTTATTTTGCACCACTGTAACTTAGGCCAGTCTGTGCTCTAAATTAAATATGTGTATACATATATATATATGAATATGTAGTTCTTCCATGGTTCGGAATGGAGAAATTATTGCTCAGCTTTGCATGGCTAATATACCGACTTTAAAATGTGGATATGAAGTATGGCAAACTATCGTTCATTTTCTGTCTGGATCAACCATGTTGAATGATAGCACCGGCCGTGTACGGCCACTGTACATCTGCTCTGAGTTTTATAGGTGAGGGAAATTTATGCATCTGAGTAAAATGAAACAGGGCTTCAGTGCTTACTTATGATTGAAACTGTAATTAAGCTGGTTTATAAATGTGGTTCTCCACTTAAGAGTAGCAGAGTGAGAAATATAGCACTCCATACTTCTGGTCATACTGTTTTCTATTCTATTGGGGTGAGAGCAAATACGTTGTGAGTTTCTTTCTACTTCATGTTTTTTTCTTCACACTGCTTGTGGGACACTATTTTCATGGGCAGCATCCACACAGCACCAGTGGGATACGGCAGAAGTTAATTCTCAGGTTCTGGTGAGAGTTACATTCCTGGACATACTATTACCTTAAACCTGCCTTCTGCTTTCATGTAGAATGAAATCTCCTCCCCACCCAAATTACTGTGTTGGGAATCTGTTTCTTTTCAGCTCGGTAGAACTGTCATTTTCTTTTCCTGTTGTTTGTGTGTACCAGACTAACATTTTCAGCCCGCCCTTTTTGCTTTTTCTTTTGCTTTATAACTGTTGGAGTTTCTCATGTGAAGGTAGTCAGAAACTTCGATTGAAAGAGCAGTTAAGAAGAGACAAAGTCCCTTGTTGAGGAATATTTATTTAGTGAAGAAGGTCTTACAGAAATTCTAGTTTTTGGATCAATATGAATCATACTTTGAAGCCAAATCATCGTCATAATATTAACTGATGTAGTTACTTAACTCAGCCTACTGCTGACTTTACAGTGTAAAGCATCAGGATTAGTTCTTAGTTCTGTGACAGAGTTTAATGAACACAAATCAATTGCTATTA
The DNA here is from genome assembly GCF_036013475.1 of Columba livia. Taxonomy (NCBI): domain Eukaryota; kingdom Metazoa; phylum Chordata; class Aves; order Columbiformes; family Columbidae; genus Columba; species Columba livia. The sequence continues at coordinate 6,700,533 of NC_088607.1, forward strand.
CTGCTCATCTGGAGACTGCAATTAAACAACTGGTAACTAAGAGGTCAGAAATGCTTACCACTGAAAAAAGCAATCTCTGTCTTGTCATCAGCCTTTTAGCACTAATTTTAATACCCATCTTTAAAAGAGAAATAAATCATAAGAATCCTCAATAATTAATGGCTTTGCCTTTTTCTGTGTGGAAATAGTGTGGTAGCTTTATCCTAGTCGTTCCTGGAATTACAGCACATTTAATGAAGGAATGAGCTTTTGTTTGAATGCTCTGAAGAATTTGGCTTCCAGTTCTGGGAGTTTTCCAAGTTGTAAACTGTTGATCGCCCTTTCAGGCTCTGCTTGAGGTATTGGCTCCTCAAACCTAATTACGTCTCTTTGTGACAGAACTGCCTGATGTACTCATTTAAATAGTTCACATCTGCTCTGCAGGATGTTTCTCTGTGCTTGGTTTGGTGAAGGAATCCTGAAAAGTGGATTTAGTTGGATCGAGGATCACTTTTGGTTCTTCTTTCCTCTGAATAAACTGCTTTTGGATAAGCTTTGTAAGCAGGTGTGTCAGTGCTTTATCTGCTTTACTTCCCTTTTCATAAAGGATTGTTTCAGCTAATTTTCTTGGTGCTGCTTCATTTCATATAGTAATTTCTCCTCTAATATTCCCTAGATTCCTTCTGGCTTCCTGAATGCATGATAAGATCTTCCTTGTACTATTGAACAGAGATTTTTTTCCCTAGCCATGCCATGCAACGTTCCTTGCCAGGCTCCATTTGCTATTCCCCATGGGATGATGTTGCTTGCCCTTTGGAATCATGGGGTCCATGGGCAGTGGCAGCCACAGAAGCCAACACGGCGTTGGGTGTCCTCAGGAAGGGCACCGAGAGCAAAGCATTGGGAATTATTTTGCTGCTGAGTGAGATATAAGGAAGATAAAATCAAATGTAGTAAAATCATGAATCAAGTGAATGCAGGACCATTTCTCACCAAATTCTATGCTACTACTGGGTGGAGGAACTCTGAAACTGGTAGGAGATGAGGTAAGACAGGTGAGGGGAATGACTGTTTCTCATAGCAGGCAATGGATTCCTGGGATGTGTTGCCTCAGGAGGTTAGTGGTGGAGTCTAATGGTGTCAGCAGGTTCAAAACAAAACTAAATACATTTAATTTCAGACCATGGGTCCGAAGTGGATGTGAAGCGTGCAGACAGAGCAGCGCGCTCTGTGTCCCTGTTACTGTCATTTCAGGTGCTGGAGGAGCACAGGGACAATGGGCTACAGAGGCGCTCAGGCTCCTGTCCTCTCCCTAAAGAGCATCTCCTGTGCTCCAGGGCAGTGGGATTTTGGGGCTGGACAGACCATAGCTCCAGCCCCTAGGAGTGGTTCTTGTTGATTCAGGCTGCACTGCTCCCATTGCTCTGCCTGGCTGTGTCCAAGCTCTAGCCTGGTCTGCCAGACCTGACACTGTGATGTGCCGTGCGAGCCTCCATCCCTCAGCTGCTGCTTGCTGGTTGAAATTAAACCTCCTAGAAGCAGAGATCCCGCCTTTCCCCTTGCATTCTTTTTCCCATGCCTTGTACAATGCAGTCCATATTTTGGCTTGGGTTTTTAGGTGTCACTGTGATTTATACTACTAAAAAGGTTTATGCCCTACACAAATAAATTTAGGTATGTAAAGCACATTAGTGCGTTACTGTTATGCTGTCATTGACATATCTGGGCACAGGTGACTAATTTGAAGCAAGCAATGAAATTCCTGTGTTTCAATTATTAAAAGGGGGAAAAAAACCCAGGCTAGCACTGTAAATGTCTTTCTGCTTGCTTAGGTCAGCTCACTTCCCTTTTGGCATTTCCCTGTCGTGGTGTCATTAATATTTCTACCCCTCTCCCCCTGTATCCTTAATGATCTACTTGGTTGACCTGCATCATTTAAAATATTTTTTCATTATAGTGATTTTCTCATTTAGGTCCCCAGGAGATCCCGATATGTAATCAGTTTTCTCTAACAAATGACCTCCTTTAACTTCATTAGTTCAGAATTAATTTACTAGCATCCAAGATATTGAATGACTCTGATTAGTAAAATACAGTAAAAAAAATTAAAGTTCTCTTTCATTTATGGTCAAGGCAAACATTAATTAAACCCCATATTTCTTTGCTAATTTTGTTCACAGTTAAATTTAATAAAGAGGGAACATTTGATGGGCTGTCACTAGACATTAGATGAGCTTGGGGATGGGCTTACAGCCTTTCCGCACATGTAGCATCTTCAAGTGGCTGCATTTTGCCAAGCGCTTCACTCCTCTCACAGTTTCCTTCAGCTTTTGGGGAGGTTTTTAAATGAGCAAGCCAGGAAGAGCCGTGTATCTCTCCTAAGGTTATTTACAGAGCTGGCCACGCTGCCAGCCCCTGACCCTTTAAGGCTTTGCAGGTTTCCATTTTGCACATCTGCTGCAGCAGACACTGGCCGGCGATGGCATTTTTCTTCCTGTCACTTGACAGTAAGCACACTTGCACTTTGTACCCCATGCCGGATGGCTGATGAGGCTGTATGGAATGTGTGCAAGGAATGGCAATTAGGCTTTGCTTACAGAATGCTCATTATTAATGGAAAAATCCAACCATGTAGGGGAAGGTACTCCCCTTGAGTTGATTTGTCCCCCTCACCACTCCCCAGTGCTGCTGTATTTTTATTTTCCAAAAGGTACAGATAGTTGAAATTAGCTTTCTGGTTTCTACCGTACTGCTGGCCTGCTAAGGACTTTATTGTAGTCTCTATAATGTGTTTTGAAACTGCATTGACAGAAGCTTCGTTCTTCATCTTTTTACAACTAGGTAGTTTTGGTAAGACTCCAACAATGTCTTGGATCCCCGCTGTGCTGAGGGCAGAAGAAGAAAGCCTGACCCACCACCCAAAAACCTCCTTGAAACAAACTTCTGCTCTCAGTAATCTCAGCTATGGAGGCAACTCTGACTGAAAACCTTTTCAGATACAGATTTTTGATTTTCACACCGGTTTGTTCCTTCAGACACGTGTGCCAGTGTGGGAACAGGAGAAGGGTCACGGCAGGCACATGGTCCTGGTGCCACGTCTCGTGTCTCCTGAGCCCAAAGGTGCCTGGCAGCTCATGCTAGTGGCAAGCAGCATGGCTATGGGATGGTGTCACCACTGGTGCTGTGTGCCTGTTGCCCACTGTGACCAGAGCTCGCTATGAATAACCAGTAATGTAGGCAAGATGGGCTCAGGTGCTCCTGCTGCTGCTTTGGCTGCTGCCTCCACCAGCCCAGACCTGTCCTCATGGCAGTTTAGACTTATGGGTTGAGCTGACCTGGGGAAACTGAGGCAAAGGCAAAGGACAGGGTCTGTGCTCTTACTGGTGTGCTGGAGGTAGTCATCTCTTGTAAGTTCCTTTGGAGGAAAGAAGTTGAATAAATGGAAGTCTGGCATTTGCCCAGTGGGCTTCAGTGGGCTTGCAGCAGGGGAGAGTCGAACGGTGGCTCTCGGGTTCCCTCTGCCCCCTCAACCCCAGGTCTCTGAAGATCAGATCCATCATTAACCTGATGGGAGAGAGCAGAAGGTTGGGAAGATGTTTGTGCTTAATAGCCCGATTGGATTTAAAACAATAGGTTAAGAGAAAGTTCTTCATGGAAAGGGTTGCCCTGAACAGGCTGTTCAGGGCAGTGGTGGAATCACCATCCCTGGAGGTGTTCAACAGCCGTGGAGATGGGGTTCTTAGGGACATGGGTTAGAGGTGGACTTGGCAATGTGAGGTCAATAGTTGGACTCGATGATCTGAAAGGTCATTTCCAACCAAAATGATTCTGTGGTTGCAGATCTCCTGTGACAGCACCTCAAAGCTCTGGAGCGAGGTTTATCAGAGACTGGAGCCTGAAGTGGCCACGCTCTTGGCCTGAACCCAATCTTTCACTTTGCTAAGCTGTTCCAGTTAGCAAGATGGGCTTCTTAATTGGCCAAGTTACTTTTTGCCTGTTCTGTAGCCCATTTGTCCCTCAGCAAGCCAGGAAGTTTGAAAACCAACCTGTTTTACATGCAAGTGATTTGCTAGCCCAGGAACAACTACTTTTCAGGCACATCCCAGGTGTGTCTGAGGAACATCCTTTATCCCTTTGCTCCTCTGGGTCTGTCTGTATTTTTCCATGCGACCGAGCTGAAAGGTCCAACAGACCCTGAGCAATCCCGTCCCTCTGGTCCAGGCTGTGGGAGCTGCTGCTGCCCTGTCCTGCTGGACATGACGTGTGGTAGTGGTGGCCTCTGAGAAAGGAGACCCAGCGCTAAAATGGGATTAGATAGGGCCAATGGCCTTGGAAATTTTTCTCCCCTGTTCATAAGAATAAAGTTTGTGGAGGGATTCAGGCAATCAATTTGCATCTCTTGAAGGAAAAGAAATTGAAAACACTAAAGCAATTTATTGCCTTTTAAATTTGGGGATGAAGGGGAATGTAAGTAGCGCTTAAATTTAACTACCTGCAAAAGCAAATAATGAAAACTGTAATATTTCACAAAGCCGTAATCCACTATACTATAAGTGCATTTTCAATTTTATTGTGAAGAATGTAAGTTACTACAGCTTTCTGCCTAAGAACTTGCCTATAAAGCAACATCCACTTGGCGGGTTCAGTAATGTTTCTGGTATGTTTTTGTTTTTCTTACTTTATTACAATTTGCATAAAACACTTAGACAGGATTTTTCCGCTCTCTCATATTGCAGTACTCCCAGTTTTCAGCACAATGTTTTGCCTGCAAGGCCTATACCTAATATTGGTTCCTTTTGAATGTCTTTTCCCATTTAAATGTTAGTCCGGGAAACCAAAGTGATTGTAATCAACTGAGTATGCTCAATATATAGCTTATATAACTATGGGGTGGCTTTCTTGGTATAATCCAAATGCTTTTAGAAAACAGGAGAGATGATTCAGGAGCTGTTCTAAGAAGAGTCTCGCTTCTGGCAATATTTACTCTTAGGTAGATTAGAAAGAATAAGAGCCAGCATCTGAGAAAAAAAAAAAAGATGAAAACGAAAAAGAGCTAAAATTAGCTAATTATGTGAGGGCAAAGCCACTGACACCAATGCAGCAAAAGGCTGTATTTCCCCCCTCTGCCTTTGAGACCGTTTCAGAAGAGCCTTGGAGAAGTTCATTATATGAAGACAGCATAGGAGATATAACCTGAGCTTCAGCCAGGCCACAATCCCTTACTGTTCGTTTTTTCCTCCAGGAAAAGCCATTCTCATTCCACAAGGCGAATCATTGACGGCTTGTTTGTGGGGGCAGAGTGATTGTCCGAGCTATTCTGGGACAGTGACTGCTCTTCAGGTATTGTGGAGTGTTTCTTGTGTTTAGATAAAGCTAACTTCTTCTGAGATACAGCTTCTTCCTGGCATGATTACTTAGAGAACAGCTTTGCTTCTATCTTCAAGCAGGTTCCCCAAGCAGCTCTTGGGATAGCAGCCCCATTCCTCTGCCGGGAGAGCTGGGAGCTTGTCCATTGCCATTGTCATCAGCTACAGCGATGCTGCCCACCGTCCCCATACAGCTCCGCTCTGGCCCCACGAGCAGATCTGGGCCTCAGCTTCCCCCCGAACACCAATAGAGTAACGTACGTACCCTTTGCTCAGAACCTGCCGTGGCTTTGCACCCTCCAGGCTGCCCCGGGAGGGACCTCGGTGCCTCCGCTGGTCCTCACCTTCCCCTCAGAACACAAAGGGTCAAAACTTGCATGGCTTTAGCACGGCTAAATGAGGAAGCTTTGTAGCAGCTTACATGTATTTAATAATCTTCACATATTTTCATTCCAGCTTCATACACTTACAAGTTTCTCTATTTTATCAGCTATTTATAAGTACCTGAATAAGTTATGCAGATAAGATTATTATGTCTCTTGAGGCGCTGCTGGTATTCCAGACACTTTATCCTGGACCTATTGAGTCTTAGCACAGAGGAGAATCAGATGTATTTTTCCTTTTAGAAATGTGAGAGCTGCTCTCTGTAATTGTCGATCTAAATTTAAGCAGAGGTATTGCACTGACCCTATCACATCTGCAGAGATTTTGAATGCATGTTCACGAGACAGTTCTGTGCGCAGGGTTTTTAGCTCCGGGGCTGTATAAAGGATAATTTAGAGAGGATGAAGTTTTTCCCTTGTATAAATTCATTTGTATTCACTTCAAAGGCTGAAGTGAGCTTCGAACCAAGGTGTACTCCATGCAGACTGTCTACACAGGAGTGAGTTTCACCCACCGTGACAGTACGTACATAGCCTTGCTCAGATGATAACAGAAAATGACTATGCGGAGGACTGGGTTTCTCCGGAGATGCACTAAATGCTGCTCCAAGGACATGTGAATCCTTTTAGCCCATTGCAAGATAAAACCTTCAATATTTAAGACCCACTCTGGTGCTGCAAACTCTTAAAAGGAATGGGCTCTGCTGCTGTAAAATGATGCAGCTCCACTGACATCCACCCTTTTCCTGGGGCTGGAGCCCAGGGGGCTGAAATGGGACTGTTCTGATTTACATGACAATCTGGCTGTATATACTTACAAACCAGCCTTCTGTGATCTCTTATAAACATGCCTAGTTAGGATACAGTTAAACCTGAAATCAAACCAGTGTTTAGAAATACTGCAACTCCACCTCTCAGTCATCATCACCACTGTAATTAGGATTTCGGCTGCTTTGCTTTGCTGCAAGGCCTTTAGAGCATGGCTGACTAGCGATATAAAAAGCAGATTTACTGTTATTACCTATAAATGTTGTAACACAACAGAAAAAAAAAATAATCCGTGCCATAGTATAAAACAGGCACACAAGTCATGACAATTAGCAATATTTAATTTTGAAGTGGACAAAATACTACGGGCTGTGGCTGCTACATGTGCTGTGGCTGCTTTGCTACAAGAGCGGTCTTCTGCTCAAAGCAGCAACACCTTCTCCTCTCCCCAGAGCCAGCCTAGGATGCTCGGCATGAACAAACCTCATGTCTACGGACAAACCCAGGAAAGAAGAGATCTCCCTGACATCAGATCTTGTATCAGCAGGGCATTTTTGCTGTAGATTGAACCTAACGATCTAGCCAGCCCTCTCCCTCACCCAGGGACAGGCTCTCTGAAGGCCAGGTGGACAGACCTGGGTTTGGTGGCAGCAGTGAGACACACGGCAGCACCCAGAGCTGGAACGAGCATTGTCCTCGTCATCCTCTTTGTTGGCTGACAGAGATTCCCAAGCGTGGAGAAATCAGAGCTGGTGATGCTGCCTTGAGATAAATCACTTGATGAGTCTTGCTGTGATCAGACCGTGATGCTGTCTTGAGACGAATCATTTCAGGCAGTATTAGTTTGCAAATTTTGTCTTTCCAATCACAAAATATATACATATATATATATTTTTTTTCAGTACTTAATCTTCTCAAAACATTTTTCCCCCAAACTTTTCCTAACTGTTCATTTCCTGAGATATAAGAGTGATTTGTAAATATATTATTTTTAAAAAAATGTAAATTTTGAAAATAACCCTATTTTGAGCCCATTTGTTTGTTGCAAAATAAACTCATCTATTCTAACATAGTTCCCTAGCTGTGATGAGCTGTAGGAACGTACCGATACATTACACAGTGTGGTTATGCACTGTCTGGAGCTTAATAGAAGATGTGATTCCTGGATTACAGATCTTGTCACAGCTTTGAAAGAGAGTCCTGCCTGAGCAGTGCTTTGCTGTGGCTTTTGAGAACTTCATTGGCTGGGACTGAAGTCAATGTAGGTTTTTGGCACTTATGAAGGGCTGTACAGTTTGAAATGTTTCCTGTAGACTAGAAGACTGTCTAGCCTGTGGGCTTGGCTTAGATGCAGCCTTACTCTGGTAAGTATTTATTGGATACAATATTTAGACCAGTTGAGGAAGGTCTGCTCCAGTTAAAAAATACTGTTTTAACCTAAGCAAAAAGTAGAATAATTCAGGAGGTAGGAAGAAATGAAAGAGCGATCTTTCTTTTTTCAATCTGAGGACTGTATTAGCATCAAGTCACCTGTGAATCATTGTTAAAATAGGCTAGTTTCTATGGACCTGAGCATTCCAGCAAGCTTATTTTTCCTGTGTTTTTTCAATGCCCAACATGTCCTGTTTTCTCTCTCCACCCAACAATATTGCTGTGTGCTTTTACTGCAGGTCCTCGTATAAGGAATGAAGTGGGGTCCAATGTCCAGCCAACTGCTGCTCCTCATGATAGGAGCCTGGCACCTGGGACCTCACAGTCATCTTCAGAATCAGTGGATGTGACATTATTGTGTGAGTGGGTTTCAGGTCAGCTTTAAAAATACATGGGCCTCTTTCTTGGAGAGGTGACTGGCACAGGGACAGTCCTGGTGAGATCAGGGAAATGTACTGGGCAGGACACACAACGTCCTCTGAGCTGGAAGGGTTAACAGGAGATTGCTGCTTCTCCTCCTTTGCCTTTACTGTTATCATGATTTATATATTTGAAAGTAGGGATGATTAATAATCCACAAACCCTCAGCCTGGAAGGATAGCTAAGGCACTTAGCACACCAGAATGTACCACGGTGCAAACAATAAGAAATGATTAACAAGACTAACATTTTCCCTCCTCCACAAATAACTCAAGAGCAGCATCAGCGGTCCCTTGCACTTCATGGCTCCCAGAAGTTGGTGAGGGCTACCAAGTGGCTTTTGTATCAAAAGGCCATGGCTACAAGTCTGTGCATTGCAGGTACCATGGTGATGAGTCTGGCACAATCTCCTGGAAAGATATATATATATAGTTAACATGCTGTTTCTGGAGCTGGATATAAATGTCTCCATTCCGTGTGTGCACTGTTACACTCAAGACAAGGAAAAACTGGCCCATAAAGTCCTCACTGACCTGAGATTTCAAAGTACAGAAAGAGCCACCGAGTAAAGGGGTGGAATTTATCTGCTGTTTATCAGCTTGGACCCCGATGCTTCCCCTGCTCAGCCCTGGGATGAGTGTAGAGGGTGGACAATGCGGCCACAGAAGAGAGAAACAAAACCAGGAAAGTAAACTGGAGGGAATTCACCTCCGGGGTAACAGCGCGTTGTATGTCAAGCTGCATCAGTTCCCAATATCTCTCCAGTTCATAAAGGCCGATCACTACCAGCTTTGTTCTGTGGTCTCTGGTGAAAAAGAAAGGATCTACTTCATTCAGAAAACACTCTGGAGGTCAGAAAGAGCTCTTCTTTCCTCTTGGACTTTCAATGCCAGTAGGGGGAGCAGATTTGGTTTCTTAAATACAAAGAGGCAACCTCACAAGGTCCTGTCTCTGTGCTGATAAGAAAGGGATGAGAGGAAGTCCCAGTAACCCAGCAAAAAATGTGCAGAAGAAAATCAAAGGGAGATGTGGGTAGCTCAGCCATCCCTTTTTCATGTGATGGAATTAAACATGGGAAGGTAATTTATGTGAGAAAAGAATAACATTAGGGGATTTTTGTCCTATTCCATACCAGTAGCAAAGTGGGCAGACAGGAACTGGTAGGGGTTATCTATGACCTACTTCTTTCATAATGGCAAAACCAACCCTTTCAAATAAGATACAACAGCAAAGCAAGGGGCTCAGAGGAGATTCTGACTCCCCCTCCTTCCCAACAGGGACGCCAGGAGCTGTAAGTCTTCAGCATCTTGCCAGCAATCACAGCAGCATTCATGGAGACGCTGTGTTTGATCCACCCATGTGTTCCTCACCATGGAGCACAAAGGAGCACAGCGTGTCTGAGCAGCGATGCAGGGACTGCACTAACACCTCCGTGCAGTGATGAGGTTACTACACAGTAAGTGTGAGCAGGACCCTATGCAATACTTGCTTAGATTTTAATCAGATGTGCACCATTCCTAAGAACAGGCAGTTTTTAGCCTGGCATATTCTTTTATGATCCTTAAGAGGGTGTGGGATTTAATTTTTTAAAGTGAGACTTCCTTAGCAAAGGAAGACGAATTCCCACGTAGCTTATTTCTGTAGACGCCACAGTTTGCAGAGCTGTTCCACTTTTTTGGCAGGAGCTCCTCCCCAAACACTGGCCCTGCCAAGCTCCCCGGCTCAGCCTGAGGACCACAGTGCCCTCCAGCACACTCAGCCCTGAGCCTTAAGAAACCTGATAAATTTGGCTGAAAGCATCCTCTGACACTGCTTTTAACAACAAACTGGCCTTTCAGTGAACTTGTTGAGAAAAGCCCCAGCTTTGTCCTTTACTTCCTCCCTGCCTCGTCCTTAAGTCAAATAACTATGAATTACATTTTATTTAGAAATATTGAAAGCATGTCTTATGGGAGTTGCATATCCCAGATGGACTGTCTGTTCCCTCATGCACCACAAACAGCTGTCTCCTCACCTTGGAGAGTGTTTTGTAGTGTGTGATGGGGATACAATATGACAGTGTACGTGGCTTCTGGAGAAACCTGGAGTATAGGAACGTTACTCTGAGGAGGTTTCCTGTTAGTACTTTAGCAGTGATATTAAAGTTTTCACTTTCTTTTCCAAAGTGAGTTTCAAGGGTTTTTTTCAGTGTAAAGCAATCTCATCTTATGTCAAACATACTGCACACATATTCGCTATGGCATGCCAGCAAAGCTGAGCAGAGAAGGTGATTATCTACTGCACAACCACAGTTTTGGCAGAAGAGAATCTACAGTGCAGGTGGAGCCAGACAGGAGTTTATAAGCAAGGGAAGTGTTGATCACCCCAATTTCGTTCTTTAGGATGGTTTCACTGGGCCCCCTGCTTCTGGACAAGGTCCTTCCTACAGTTCTTTTAGCTGCGTATTTGCATTTTTCTGGTACACCAGAGAAACCACATCATTTCTGCAAGGCTATGTGGGTAATACTGCAAACTCTGTAACTGCGTCTAATAGATAGGGGTCAGCAGGAAGGTTTTCTTTGCCTCCACAATCACATTTCACTTAATACTGTATGATGGTCTAGTCTTTCTGTAATGATGTTAATGAAAAGGCAGGACTGAGCCATGGCCAACACTGGACTAAATGTCCCTTAAGATGATGATTGGCAGCGGACAGCACGACCTGCGGTCTCTCAGTACCCTCCTCCTGCTCTACCTTGGAAACACAGGGAGTTGAAAGTCTTGTCAAGGTCATCAGCAAAATCTAGAGAGCTGAAAAGGTTCTGCTGGAGAGTAGCAGTGTTCAAGTCTAGGGCAAGGTCCTCCACAGGGTGGCTGAATGATTTTAGGACACGCATCTGTGTTTTCAGCAGGATGAAGGACAAGGCAACACTGATAACCCTGTGTAGAATAAAGGGAACAGCACAAACAAAAGTGGCAGCATGTCATGGTATTGGACAACTTCATCTTCTGAGAAATCTCATCACAGGGGACAATATTTGCTTTGAAGAGGTTGTAAAGAGAATGTGTCTGGTGCATGAAGCTTTGCTGTCTTGAACTGAATAAGGAGAGACAAAGGAGACTCCTGTGCTTCAATAGGAAAGTTGCTTGAAAAAGACTTGTTCTTGGTCCTGCTTTTGTGCAGCAAAGACAGTGCCAGCATGCAAAACCTGCTGGTCCTTGAAGTGAAATGCCACAGGTGGGTTTTTATAGTTATCTGATGAAGCAATTCAGAAAATCAGATGGTCAGAAAAAAAACCCAAACAACAAAACCAACAAACCAACCAAAACAAAAACAACAAAGCCAACCAAACCCCAAACAACAAATAGTGTAAAGAAGACCTTGACAAAGAATGAGGAAACTCCAGTTGTTTGGAGATATCCAGGCTGCTTGGTAAAAGCCGTGGCCTTTGGGTGGGTGGAGGAAGGGAGCCCAGGAGCAAACTGCTCAGGGTACAGCCAGGGAACAGAGCTCTGTGGGCAGGGACCCAGAGGGTTTCTCTGCTTTAATGCAAGATGTAGCACAATGAGGAGTTAGCACCTACAGCTGCCAAACTATAGGACTGAGGGAGGGCGTAACCATAACAAAACTTTTACAGAAGCCACAGTCTGGGATCCCTTTTCTCCCTGTTCTCTTCCTGTGGCACAATAGCTTTGTACCAAGACATCGGGGTGCTTTTGGTGGCATGTCACACCCAAGCTCTGGAGACCATCCTGCCCAATGCTTCTAGCATGGCATTGCTCACAGCTGCAGGACATCTGACATCGCGCTGGGTTCTTATTGTCCTGTGTCCCATCTCTAAATCCAGACAGTGAAGGATCAGCACTGCTCTTCTGGGATCAGAAAAGCTTCTTGTGGAGGAGTTTGTTACAGCCTGGAAAGAGCACAGATCTAGGGTACGTTAGTGGCTCAGCTCAGCAGGGGAAATCTTACATGCCCCCAGTGTTACGTTGTGCAAAAGAGACCAGCGTTTGGCCGGAAGATGCATAGAAAGGAAATATTTCAATCAATCGGCTCCATTCACTTGTTCCCCCTCCCTGTTTCATTTCTACTTTTCCCACTCCTCTGTATTCCACCATCTCCTCGCAGACTCGACTGCTTTCATTATAAGGTTGAAGGGCAGTGCCGAGTGAGTGCATTAATCTCATACATTTTCATGAATATCAATTACAGCTTGGATGCCAGAAGATTTTTCTTACTTTCAGCAGAGCTGAGACCTAATTCTTCATACAGACCCCATCTCAGGTAAAACCTGGGGGCGTATTTCTGAAGTCCAGCCTACCATCTCTTCTTCCGACTCCCTCCCACCATGCTGATAGCCCTTTGCTTTTTTCCTGTAGTATCTCTATATACAATGGTTATCAGAAAAAGCCATTCCCCTTTCTGCCCTTGAAAGCCAATATCCACACAAGCTCTTGGGCAGAATTTGAAGTGTAGAATCTCTGCTGTTCAATTACCATGGAGCTTAGCTCTTTCATGTGTGACTAGATATTGTATTTTTTTTCCCCAGCAAGATTGAAGTTTAAAGGACAGAAAGATTTCTTGAGATGGAGGGAAACATCTGGTGTTGAAATGAGTAGAGTTTATGGACTACTGGGAAACAGAACTATTTCTGAGGGAATAAATGTCTCTCTTATTTTGTAGTCTCCGTTGCACTATTGGTTAGCAGATTTGGATCATCATGTCAATAAAAAGGTCAAAAGCATATAGCAAACTTTGTAGCTGTTCTTTTCTACACATGAAACCATCTTTTGCTTTCACAGAGTCTGTTTTACCCATGGTGGTAAAATAAGCTCTGACTGCACAGCAGCAGAAGCAAGGCCAGAGAGAGCTGGCAATAAATCTAAGGTATTCTTTATTTAAATTACAGAAATGTCAGCGAAGTTTACTTATGCGTTAGCATTCCACTTTGCTGGCTGCTCTGCAGAAATCAAGGAAAAAGGCAAATCCACCCAAAAGGGATTTTGGCTTAAGTCAGTGCTTCCCACACCTAATTTGCTCAGGCACCACTGGTGTAGGAAAGCCCTTGAGGTGCTGGAGCGAGTTGAGAGAAGGGAACGGAACTGGGGAAGGGGCTGGAGCACAAGTGTGATGGGAGCAGCTGAGGGACCTGGGGGGTTCAGCTGGAGAACAGGAGCTGAGGGGAGACCTTCTGATCTCTGAACTGCCTGAAAGGAGCTTGGAGCACGGAGGGGGTTGGTCTCTTCTCCCAAGTAGCAAGTGACAGGACAAGAGGAAACGGCTTCAAGTTGCACCATGGGAGGTTTAGATTTGATATTAGGGAAAAATGTATTTCCAGAAAGGGTTTGTTGGGCATTGGAACAGCCTGCCCAGGGCAGTAGTGGAGTCGCCATCCCTGGAGGGGTTTAAAAGATGTATAGAAGAGGCTCTTAGGGACATGGGTTAGTGCTAGAGTTAGGTTATGGTTGGACTTGATGATCTTAGTGGTCTCTTCCAACCAAAATGATTCTATGACTGTGGTCACCAAAGGCAGCAGCTCTCCCTGCCACCTCCAGCACTGTGGTTGGGCTCCTTGGAGGGGACCATGGCTCAAGTCTTCCCTGGCAAAGAGACAGCAACCTGGTGGTGCTGGCATTCCCTGCTCTGGGAGCTTGTGTGCTTTTTGCTGGTGAAACCCTCGTCCAAGTGGCTGATACCAACGGTGATTACGGTTGCATCGCCCAGTATCTCTCAGATACACTCCCCAAATGGCTGACAGCTGCAGAGGGTCTGTTACATGCACACGGGCCAGGCAACTGGAGAAAGGGGGAATATATGATCTAAGATACATCTAATTTTGGGTCAAGATGTGGCAGCCTACCATGAAGTTTTATAGCTATAGATAGCAACAAGAGCAGTGACCTTTAATTTTAGCAAGATAATGAGCATTGCTCTAATACAGAAACAGCTAAAAATAAAAGCCAGTATAAAAATACGAAGTATCTCAGAATGTGATCACATTTTCCACTAATGGAAAACATAGCTCAACTCTCAGCATTACTGAAAAATGTTTTCTTTTGCAGATCCTAAGGTTACTTTTAGATGCTGAGTTTATATGGTTTAATTCAAAGCATCATATTAGACTGGTAAATTTAGAGTAACTAAAAAAACCGTGTGGATATTCCTACTTTGGTTATTAAATTTTGGTTGAGTTTGATTTGATTTTGTTCAAATTTGAAGTAAACGAAATCCCCCAGTGTAAAATTAAATTTACCACCCGTAAATTAAAACAAGAGAAATCCTTTGATGCATTTACTTTAGCAAGTAATCCTGTTCTGTAGATGCAGAGGGTGAAATGACGCTGAGGCTCTGATGTACCTGCTGGGGGTTACTCCAGACCAATTTGTGGACTGAATGCCCATTAAGGACCAAGATGTTATTGCAGCTTATTTGGTGGTTTAGTTTCATCCAAGAGGAATCCAGAGTGTGTGCGCCCAGACCGCTTTATGGATGTCACCCAAAGCAAAGTGGGAACGGTCAGGACAATTGCTTCAAAGGCAGAGTTCTGACCTGGACTGAGATGTGGATGTGGTCACTTCATGGCTAACAAAATGACCTTTGATGAGTTGGTGTATGTTTGTGTGTCAGAGTGACCTGAGAGAGCTCCTAATAGAGTCATAGAATCATTTTGGTTGGAAAGATGTCTCAAAGTAACGCAGCCTCTAAAAGCAGAGGTGGTTCTCAACTTTGAAACGTACTTTTCACTTTTACAGAAATGTGGGCATCTAGGTTTTTGTTAATTGTTGGAGGCAAAGAGAAATTCCCACTTTCCAGGTTTTGCTGACAAACTTTCTGCACCTATTGAGATAAAGTGATTTGTGAACTGTCTTGAAATGCACCAGCAATTGCGAACTGTGAATAGCAGCTCTATTAATATGGTAGTCAGTGCTACCATTTCGTTACAAATTATAGAATGAGCTAAAAAACGTTTCACGAACTGATTCTGAGCACTGAGAAGCCATCAGACCCCACTCTTGCCCCAGCACGTATCGTTCCACAATAGGATCTTCCCCATATCTGTTGACAAACTTTGGCTGATGTTTCTGCTTGCTAAAAGGTTTTCTGCCAATACAGCAACATATTGCAGATAAAACCTAATGAGCTGAATTTAACAAAACAAAAAAAACATCCATGTGGCTTCCTTACAGTGCTGCCCATCTGTCGGCTCAGCGAAGCAGCAGTGTGCTACAGCTGCACTCCTTTGCTTTTTATCAAATCAAAATAAAGCTGTGCACCCCCGAGTCAGGTATGATAAACAGGCCAGCAAATTGCCTTACATGGGTGTCATACAGCTCCTTATCTGTCTCACTTTTCAGAGCATCATAACCAGATGGCTCCTAACGGTGGGTGAAATTTTCTGCGTTACGCTTTTGGCATCGAGCGAGAGGGATGTGGTCCAGAAGCCCACCACCAAAACAACAGATATTTGAGTTGGGCTGGGACTGAGATCACAGCCTGCAAACAGAACTTTTGAAATGGAAGCGGATTTCATTAATAGCAAAGGAAATGCCTCTTTAGAGTGGGTCTGGTGGAGCTAAAAGGACACAAAACAATTAAAAGTCTTTGTGAGCAGCCTCACAGAACAATGAGGAGTTTGGCCTTCCTCCAGCCTCCTGGCCAGCTGGTGCAAAGCAACTGGCCTTTCCACACCTCCCTTATTTACCACATGGACAGGGGGAATAGGGAAGATTTCCCTGGGTGGTGGCTGGAGGCATCATCTCCCACCGGCCCTCCCTGTGGCCAGGGGTGCAGAGGAGGGTGGTGGTTGTTTCTGGAAGCAGCACCATGAAGAGGGTTTGGAGATACGGAGCATCTGTCCGTGATAGAAATCCCTGCTGAGCGCAGGATGTCACAGGCTAAAGGCTTCATTTTCTCCTGCCTCATCTCTTTCCTGGTTCATTTGTGACACCAGTCTAAAGTTTAACATGTTAAAGGAGTTGGCTCTTCCTTTAACTGACTACTAAACAAATATTGGTGCTGTTACCTAATATGTGTCTTCACCATCCGTTCCAGCTTTAGGGAACAGTGAAAAAGGGTCTAAATTCAGAGTAAAATAGTTCTTGCTTGGAACATTTGGGAATGGAAACTTTGTTAATGTGTGTGCTGTTCCTTTGTAGGTAGGTTTTAAGTTCAGTTGGTTCTATCTCAAAGCCTAATGTGAAATTCATCGTTTGCTGCCAATGTGGACACAAGCCCCTTCTATTGCTGGGAATATGCAGCAGATTTGCCTGAGGTTTTGCTGTCACCAGGAAGAATGTATGAAATAGAGCAGATTGAAATTGTTTAAAAATGTGAGTGCTGATGAACTTTTTCAGCACGTTATGCTTCTGCGAATTTGGACTTATCTGAACGCTTGTGTTGTAAGCACGTGTGCACTGGCATCTGCTTTGGGGGCTGTCGCCCACACAGTTGTACTAACATTACAAAGGCTGGAACCTGCAGCTTCTCCCTTGTGTGCGCTCAGGTGAAACAGAAAATAAAAGTGTCGTATTTAGAAAACCAACTGAATAGAGGCAGAATTGACAACTTTTGTCCCTGGGTGATTAAAAATTATCTGTTACCATCCTTCTAAAGATCAGATTCATATGCTTTCACATGTAGGCAGGAGCCTCATTTTAGGCAGAGGTGTTTGAAACAGCTGTAAGTGCAAGCTCCGTAAACCTCAGGAAAATATGCCCCTGCTAAAGGTGAAAAATTGGCATTAAATAAGCTGTAGAGATGTTGAAGACAGGTGCTCAAAGAACAAACATACCTAATTATTGTGCATAAGACATTTCAGGATTGTCAATACTGTAATTGTGGTCATTCCTCTCTGTTTAGGTGAGATGATAAAGGCCGCATCCATATGATACAGCAGAAGCAGGACAACCATATGATCAATATCAGGATCAGGCAGCCCTAAGGCATGTTCTTCCGCTTCATTGTGTTGCGGCTGCATCCTGTGATTATAACAAAACGAGGGGGCACTTGTCGTGAAAAGGGTGCCAGAACTAAGACAGAGGGTAATGAGTTACGTACAGAGTGGTGGCATCTAAATGTAGACAAATGGAGTTTTCTTATTTTGGAAGGGATGACAAATGCCATGCTGAGCTGGTTTTGCTTGAGCAAGATTGTACAGTGGTGGCCAAAGTTTGCTGGCAATGATTCTGTAAAATACAGGGTGTTTCAAAAAGATGGACCCAATTTCAAAGCAGTGTATTTTTCAGGATGGCAACATGTTACAATTACACGAAAATTTACAAATGGTTGAATGAGTTATCAAGTTTTAGTTTATGTTTAGTCTGTGTCCCGCCCTTTCAAGTGGTAAGAATTTCATTCGTGGGCGGTTCGTGGTTGTAGAGATACAGTGATTTCAAATTGGGTCCCTTGTTTTGAAACACCGTGTATATACCCTGGGAGCTACATTGGCCTGTCACGTGCTGTTACCTGATTTGCAGAAGCAAGCTCTCAACTTAGGTCAGGAGTCTGAGACACCTCCCTGTGACCAGAGTAATTTTATTACTATCCAACCACTGTTTCAAATTCTGTCCCATTTGTTATGTTCCTGAGGTCGCATCTTTTTAACTCTCGCATTTCGCCTCCGATCAGCAAGCTGTATGGAAATCCGCCCTAAGAGGGACATTGTAGAAATCCAGCCCTTCTCTAGATGCTGCAGCTTGCCTAAAAGTGTGTTGAACTGTTTGACTTTCTTCCTGGTATTTTATTCATGACTGCAATTTCTTCCTTTTAGTCAAGCTGTAGATGAGAGGAAGAATGAACAAGATGGCTGAGTTAAATATAGCGCTGGGGTTGAAGCGTAACAGACTGTCCAGGGCTCCAGTCATAAAAGAAGAAAGAAATTACTTCAGAGAGGATTAAGCACTCTCCTGCTATAGAAGTTGTACATGATGTCAAAGAGTGGAGAGTATTGAACAGCATGCTAGGAAAAGGAAAATCCTGGGATGCTGACCCAGAAAATTAACATGCTGCTCAGTGGTTAGCTCAAAATGGAAGAGGAGTTGCACGGGTCTTTTTCCTGAACTGGTGACAGCTGTGACAAAGCTATATGATGGAGTTATAACTCTGGCTTCATCCTGAGTATATGTGTGTGTATACCTGTGGGTAAGGAGAAGTCATGTCTTTGTACAGCTACAGTGATGTCCCAGAGTGAGAGAAGCTACAGGGGGAACACAGGGTGGGCTGTATTGAAGCAAGAAATACAGCCAGTCTCCCCCCACCCTGGAAATCTCTGCTCAAACTTCCAGGAGTCATTTTCTCATTGCAGCTCTGTACCTCCCAATATCAGGAGGCAGGAGAAAATGACTCCTGGAACCATACAAGAAATGGAGGGGTGCGTTTGGATGCTGTCCCCGAGCCTTTGTGGAGGCGGAGGTCTGCAGAGCTGCTATGGACAATCTGTGTTGCAGCCTCAGGTTGTGCACCTCTCACCAATCCATGTGTACGGCTCCAAGACCTGGCTGGCAGCTCCCTGCCCCTGCTGGCAACATCGACCTTTCCAAATTCAAAGAGAAGAGCTGGGCTGCACCCAGACAAGGAGCTTCTGCCAGGGCAAAGGGAGAGGCAGGAGCAGGAGGGCAGATCTGGTGCAAGAGCTGTGGCTGGAGGCGCAGGGCCTGTCTGGTGGTGCTGCATCCCCTGAGCATCCCCTCGCTCCCGCGGCAGCAGGCACGCCGCCTCCAGGACTTTGGCACAGGGCGTGGGACCGCTGCAGCTGTGCAAAAACCTGTCGTCGTGGGAGTGCTCTGTGTCCTGAAATCATGAGATACATGGTTTGTGTGAGTTGAAAAATACACAGGACAGTGGCTGCACTGCTGATGGTGGGAGCTGTGTGGCCAGGAGGGAGAGTGTGTGATGGGGACAGGAGGTGCTCGGGATTGCTGGGTTATCTCTCAATGACCAACAGCAAGAAAACATTGGAAATAGTTTCCCAACCCTTGCAAGCAAAGCAATCCTGGGTTTGGAAGAGATGAGAGGGAATCGGTCACCTTGTTTGGTGGAACAAAGTGTGTGGGCTGAAGCAGGAGGGGAGTGACTGCTCGTGTTTCCTTCATGGCAAAAGCTTTACTGTATTTTTAGTATCACTATTAAATTGTGCTGGGATGGACGCGAGAGGGTCCTGTGAAAGTCAAGCCGTCCCTGCCCACTATGCTGATAAGTGCTGTGTAAAGACCCAGAACTTTATATTGCAGAAACATACTTGGAATTTAGTAGCTACAGAGAAGAAAATGTTATTAACAGATCAGCAAAGGACCTGCTCACAGCGCTGCCTTCCCCTCTGTCCACATGAATGTAAATGCCCCTTCTGTGAAGAGGGGAATGGAAGAAAATTAGACATTGAGAGCAAGACCATTCATCTGCTATCATCTGTTTATTAAACTAACCTCGTAATAGTGATAATTAGCAAAATGCTTCATTGAAATACATCCAATACCTTTATCTGTACAGAAACCACTGAAGTAAAATGCTATTTATGCTGAACGGATGGAAAAATCACCATAAAACCTATTGAACAATTTAACCCACGCATCCACTAGCGTCTAGAAAACCATTCCCCTTCAATACCTGAGAAAAAGGGATGCTGAACACTAGTTTAATTTCAACTTGTATGTCTCCAGATCTACACAAAAGCCATTTGCCCACTGTGATTCATGCCTTTTATTAGGAATGACTTACTGGAAAAGAATGTGTTTCACATGTAGTGACCCTGTGCATTAGAAACGGGTGAAGAATTGATTTTTTGGTTTGCTGACTGAACTATGAATGTGTGAGGAAAATGCTTGTGGGTTGATCCCCCGAACTTTTTTCATCTTCCCACAGAAATGTAAAATTAAAAAGCTAAAAAGGATTGCGTTTGCCCAAGCGTTTCTTTGACATAGAAAAGAATACGTTGTTCTGAAAATGTGAGAATGAATGACCTAGCGTGCTTTTACCAGAAAAAAATCAGTATGTTTTCCAGTGAAAAACTCAAATTTGTGAACTGTGTCAGCTGACCAAGTCTGTGCTGTGTTTTGGTACAAATATTCTCTCTCACAGGCTTACCCCCACCAAATGTAGTCAATTCTGCTAGTCCAAGAGCAAATGACTGGATCTAGGACGTGTACTGGAGTCTGAGCTGGAGCTGGTTTGGACGGTGCCAGCTGCTGTCACCACCACCCCACTAAGTTGTGGTATCTTCATGTTATTTCATCCTCAGGATGTGAACACCTGCAGCCCCATCTGATCCTACTTGCCCCATCACTCCTAAGCAACACGGGCTCTTTCACAAGGCATCTCAGCTCCTGCTTCTGGGAATGAGTTAATAAAGAGACCGTTAATTGCTTGTATTTGTTTCTAGAGATTTTCCTGAATTTTACAAATGAGCACAGTAGCACCAGCAACAACAAAACAACTTTGCCAGAATTTTCAGTGGCAAAAGCTTTGACAGGAATAGAAATTGCACCCAAAATATCATTTTTTTCAGATTGTTTCTAAGTTTTTATTTGAGAAAAAAATTGGAAAATAATGTTTTCCAGCAACTAAAACCTAAGCTTTTCCGATTTTAAATGAAAAAAGATCAATTTTTGAGTTCTTCAGTGTAACTTCAAAAATTCTCAAACTTTGTTAAGCATGAAAAGGAAAATGGGTTGACTTGTCCACAAGAATCTATCTGAAACTAAGTTCCATCTCTGTAGATACTTAACCACACTGTGGCTGGAGCCTCTCGTGGTTTTGTACTCGTGAATTCATCACAAGGCTTTTATTCGCTTTCAGCTTAGAAAGGGATATACAACTGTACACGAAGCTTTTGTGCTTGCTCTCAGACGAGCTGGCACGTTTTATAGCATTTTCTGGTCTATTTTCCAGTCCTATATCAAGTAAATAAACTCTTTGATGTTTCCAGCAGAAAGCCTAATCATTCCTATAATGATTCTTTGTTAAGTTGCCTTGTTGCTTGTTGCCTGAAAAGGTATTTTCTGCTGCATGAATTCAAGATGTTCTGTCTGAAGGGCCAGTATATGATACATTTCAGGAGATGTTCCATAAAAGACTTCGGAAACTTGGAGTCTTGATTATTGAAAGTCGAGGTGTCGCAAACAAGTGTCTTGAAAGCCAGGAAAGGTAACCTTGAGAGCTTCGTGGAAACAAAACTGCTCTATTTTAAGAGCTCTCTGTTTCTCTTTTAACTGCTCTGTGTACTGTCCGTTCTGCTAATGCTGGGGAGGGAGTGCTATTAATTGGGAAGAAACATGAATAAAGAATGAACTTCTACCAGGCAAGAGTGAATTGCTGCAAAGAGGAAGCCTTGTTTGCTGCAGGGCCGTACTCCAACATGTTTTTGGCCAGATCCAGCCCATGCACCACCCAGCTCATGAACTGTGGTCCTTCTTCAATGGAACCAAAGGACACTAAAGCTCTTGCTTGCTTTGAGGCAAGACACAGACTCTTCATGGTCACCTTCCCTCTGCAGAGCAGAGGAAGCATCACTTCCCACATCTATTTACAAGGACTGTCTGGTGAGTTCTACCATGTTATTCCAATAACAGTAAATTTGCCTTCTTGGCTCTTTTGAACAATTGAGTTTCTTTTTCTCAAGTCTTCCTTCTCCCCCAAAGTCGGTTTCCCAGCTGTGTTTGCTCAGCCCTATTAATACAGATCTAACACATATGTAGCCATTGTATGAGATTATTAATGCTGTTCCATCTGCGTGTGGCATGAAGAATCTTGTTTCATTTCAAATGCATAGGTCCAATTTTCTAGTCATTCTTTGTCTATTTATTGTGCAGAAAACAGCGAGGTTCAGCTGTGGGCTATTCCTCTACCTTTTGCCTCATCCATTTATAATTTTTTAAAGGTGTGAGGTTCTTCCTGCTGCTCTGAATACGTTCTCCTGTGTTTGCGCTTGTTTTTTGTTACTGTTGGAGCAGGAGCATGAAGGAGCACAATGAAACACTAAACAATATGAGGTCAAGGAGTCAGTTAATGGACTTGATAGGAGGTAAAAAGAGAAAATGTGTATAAACCAGCTGCAAAATGAGCAGAGGCTGGAAAGTGGCAGAGAGCTTTTAGGCATTAAGGGAATGTGGCCCTGCAAAAGATACCACAGACTTAATTAGTTTAAGGAGAGAGTTTGATCAATTTATGTGCAATTTTACATGGAAGAGCTATTTGTGATAGCAAGAGTGAGTCTTAGCAACCTCGAAGGTCTCTTCCAGCACTGGTGGGTAGCTCTCACAGGCACATGCAGTAAATGCCACCATGTACAGTTTTTCCTCAGGGAGGAAATATCCATTTTCCTGTCTGACCCATTCTGACTTGCTGATTTCTCCCTGTCTTGATGGATTAGGAACATCTAATTCCACCCTGTGGGAGAAAGGGGTTGACAGGATGGGTAGACATGTCCTTGTTTGTGGTGGCATGTTTGGGGCAGGCGGAGGTCCTGTTACAACAGGACAAAGAGCGATGGTTTTAAACTAAAAGAGGTAAGATTCCTCAGATATGAGGAATACATTTTTTACAATGAGGGTAGTAAAGTATTGGCCCAGGTTGCTCAGGGAGGTGGTGGATGAACCATCCCTGGAGACATCCCAGGCCAGGCTGGACGGGGCTCTGAGCAACCTGAGCTGGTGAAGATGTCCCTGCTCATGGCAGGGGTGGCACTGGGGGAGCTTGGAAGGTCCCTTCAACCCAAACTATTCTATGGTTCTATGAGGTGACTGCTTGAGAGCATGGTCTGTGGAGTTGCTCGAGGTACCAAAATATTCCTATTCTGGTGGCATCTGCCAGAAAAGACTGGCTAGTCTGCTAAAAATAGAAAAAGTCTTTGAAACAGGAGATGGGGTGGGCAGGTTGGGTTACATCCTTCAGGTTTAGGATCTGTGTAGAACAATAGGCCAGGCTGCTAATGAAAATAAGCCATTCCCTACAGGTCAGTCTTTGCAAGCAAACATCCGCGCTGCAGGTGATTTGTGAACAGCACGTGGTGCCCAAGAGAGCGCAGAGCAGCTCAGTTCTCTACAGGGAACGAGGAACAGGATGGAGTACAGGAAATCTATCACCTGGGTTAGATGTAAAGCCTCATGAGTGAAAAGGGAATAAATGCCAAGGGTTTAGTAAATTCTGTGTAGATGGTCCCTGGGCTGTCTCAGCTGCCTGAGGTGCAGCAAATAAAGGCCTGAGAGCACTTGCTTTGTCTGAATGCGCCAGCTCCTCTGGCTTTTGGGAGAGCTGAGCCAATTCCTCACTGTTGCCATGAGGGTCCTGCCTCTTGCCCCTTCTGGTATCCTTGCTTATGTTCTTGTCCCTTGGCCTTGTACTGGCTCTGGAATAGGAAATGTCACATGTTTTCGTCCTCCAGATTTGGTATCTGCCTGCTTAGTGCATTGAATCATCTCGAAGGTGGTTGAGGGTCAGTCTAAGGGCCAGGAATGTACAGACCTAAACTGGGGGGAGATGTGGGATGGAAGAGCAGGGCTGCCTGGTTTTGCAGGCAGCCGAATGCTGGATCAGCTCTGCCTGGCTGGCTGCTCTGCCTGTGCACTAATTGCAGCCCAGGTGAGCGGGGAGCGGGTCTGCTGCCCAGCTGGCATGGGGTGGCAGATGTCCCAGCACTGGCAGCCCTGCCTTTTGTTATGAGCACTAAAAGCACTTCAGCTGAACAAGAAGAAAAAACTGGTGAAGCAAGACAAAGATATAATCCATTGTGAAAGAAAAACCCCTGCCACCCCACAGAAAACAAAGCGCATCACATGCTTTGGCAGAGACTTCAGGTAGGCCTAATTTGATCAAATATTCATGTTGTGGTTTTCCCTCCTCCTGCTGTGACGGCAGCTGACATCGATCACCAAAAGCCTTTGACAGAGATAATTGTCCTTGTTGAGTCTTGCTTCTATTTCAACACCCCCTTAGCAGCATCTTTTCACACCTTTATAGATCTGTACATTTACTTCCATTACTTGATTTCAGCTTCTGAAGTTCTGGTGTCTCACAGTAAGTCTGTGCATGCACATGTTGATTTGAAGACAGAGCACATCCCCATGGAGCCAGCATGCAGCCTCCTTTGACAATTTTGATATGACACGTATTAACATGTCATGTCACCTTTTGTACAGCTGACAAGTGTGGCACTTTTAAGAGCTAAAAAAAGGGATTCATGAAATCCTGCATCATATTATTGGCTCTCCGCTATCTTGTCAGTATTGTTCTCCCTCGTTATGCAGAATCAAATTGTGTGCCTGCAGAATTTGATAAACTGTAGCACTTCACACATCTGCAATGGGCTAACTTGATTACAGTAGTTTAATTCTGCTTGATATCAATCAGCTCTGTACACAGTAAGATTAATTATTGCTGTCACTTTGTCAGCTCTGTAATAAGAAAACATAGATGCTGAATGACAGATGCAAATGTGTTGGGAGCGAGAAGAGGGAGTTTGCCTCCCCTGCTCCCCAGGGAGGGAGAAAACCTGCAGAAGGTGAGCTGACCTGGGAGGGATGCGCAGGCTGGAGCTGGGATTTGCACCTGCTCCGTGCCGCAGATGCGCGCTTGTTAGTGTCTGAGCAGATTCCTCTCTTCTGTCAGCGCTCCAGAGCATCTCACGATTCCATTTGCCCGGGCAGACTAATTTTATTTGCAGGTATGCGATGGTAAGCATGGAAACTACCTGCTGCCAAACGTTTGTCTTAAGGAGACTGTTTGTGCTCTATATTTCTCTGTCACAGTACCTCTTTATAACCATTTTCCCCGATCCAGAGTGAGTGTAAAATGCCACCAGATCAGAACAGCAATGATTTCCACCTGCTCTGTGCTGCTATAAATGACTGCACAGGAAACTTGGACTGAAAAGCTGCCTGCTGTTGCAAAGGTGACAGACATAGCTGTTATTTTTTGCTTTGCTGTTGTGCACTGGCATTCTGTTGAAAAAGCCATGTTGAGCTGTAGATTAGCATTTAATTCTCCTCTTTCTCTACTGGCATGAGGTCCTTCAGTTATCGTACTGGGAGTGAGCTGGAGCATCCTTGAGCTGCTCCAATCCGTGCAGGGTGTGGAAGGGAGGGCTGGCAAACTCCTTACCCTTCCAGCCCTATCCCTGCAACACAGAATGGAGCGGAGCTTGGAGCAGGGAAGAAAAGCGTGTGTTTTCCTGGGTGGCTTTGCGAGTTAGCCCTCAGGTACTACAACTGGGAAAGGAACAGGCTGTTATTTCCTGACACATAGTGTGGCTTTCTAACAGATCTTGTCTTTCTGGATTGGTATCTTCTCATTTGCTGGGTCCGTAGCACCTGCTTTAAGTGGTGCAAGATCCTCTCATGAGTCAATAAGGATTTTTACTCCTAACTTGCAGGATGAACAGCAGAGCCACCCAAACCAAAAGGCCACAGGTTTTGCTGGTTTTTTCTCTTGAAAAGCTGATGAGTATATGTAATTGTCTGTAAATATGCAGGCAAGACAGCCTTGTGGCGATCCAAACCTTGCATGTTTTTATATTGAAACGAGATGGGGCCACCCTGTTCACAGCAGGTTGTTGAGGTGCCTCTCCATCCCTCTGGGCCAGAATAACCAGGGCATTTCTTGGAAGCTGATGCAGCTTTGCCTTAGAGGTACCTGTGCTGTGGCCGGGTTTCCAGGCTGCCTGGGCTGAGCGGGTGGGTAGGACTCAGAAGGGACACGGGCTTCAAAAATATTGTGTGACAAGTAGAACTGAGATCTGCTCTTCTCTCCCTTCTGCTGGAAACCCTCTAGATCTTGAGTTAGAGAGTAGAATCAAGCACAGCTAGAACTTTCATCATCAAGTGTTGAATCAGTCATGGGAGAGAGGGTGGAGCAGGTTATGAACTGCCTCCAAATCCTGAAGCTATATGCAGCTTGCAGAAGTGGAACATCTCTGCTGGGAGGACAAGCTGAGAGAGCTGGGGTGTTCAACCTGGAGAAGGGAAGGCTCCAGGGAGACCGTATTGCGGCCTTTCCATACTTAAAAGTGGCCTGTAAGAAAGATGGGAACAGACTTTTTAGCAGGGCCTGTTGAGACAGGACAAGGGGTGATGGTTTTAAACCAAAGGAGGGGAGATTCAGGCTGGACATGAAGTATAAATCTTTTACATTGAGGGTGGTGAAACCCTGTCTCAGGTTGGCCAGAGAGGTGGTGGATGAACCATCCCTAGAGACATCCGAGGCCAAGTTGGATGGGGCTCTGAGCAGCCTGAGCTGGTGAAGATGTCCCTGCTCATGGCAGGGGTGGCACTGGGGGAGCTTTGAAGGTCCCTTCAATCCAAACTCCTCTATGATTCCCCCAAAAGGAAGTGACCACAGATGGTATGGTCTGTAAGCTGCGCACACACTTTGGCACCTGCCAGGGAAGACAAGTGTCTCCTTCATTCTGCATGGAGACTCCACAGTCCTAGGGTGAGTCTACACAAAGCAGGCAGCAGGACTGAGCTGTCAGTCTGTCCTTGGATGGAATTCTTATCTGTCATTAGGAATTCTTGCCTGGATAAGCCTTCAGTATCTGGCCTGCACCTGCACTTTGCTCGTGTAGTTTCCTCTACACATGAAAATGCTGCACTTTCCAGGTACAGCCTTTGAAATCAGATATAAAAGCACCACTTAGTGCAACTAAGGTGATGAACCACTATGTTGGGTAATGATTTTGTGTCCTAATCATCTGCTAGGGTGTTTGTGGCCAAAATAGGCAATGAGATGGGGTTTTCCAATAGAGAAGAGGACAAGGTGGAGGGAGCAGTCCCAAGGCTTCCCCAAGGAATGGACGTGGCACAGGGTGGGTCTGACCTTCTGCTCAGAACAATGCTCGGCTTCCCATGCCCTCCCCACTCCTCTGGAGATGGAATTCAAGAGCGTTCCCCTTCCCTTTTTGCAGAGAGTGAGCTGGTTTATGGGTTCCCACTGCCATCGCTTGCTAATGATCTATATGGCCTTGTGTCACTCCTATAAAAACAGTAAATTAGGACAGTAAATGTGTCCTGCGAAGAGATACAGTTTAAATGCTTCTCCAGGGAGCTCTTTTGCTTATTTGCAAACAGAATTGATATTGAAAATTACACAGGAATTTTCAGATAAAACATCTCTGTACATGGGAGAGCGTTCACAGGCTCATTTTTGTATCTAACTTAATTGTCTCTGTTGGATATATAGGGAGTTGAAATGCTGTGAATGGTCCCCTCAGGAAGCTGAAGTGGCTTTTGCTGACGGTCAAAGGAAACTTGACAGCTAGCTTGGCTGCTCTAGGTCTCAGAGCACTTTTGAACTTGTAATTTGGAGGAAGAGTTTCCATTGCAAAACAATCCATAGGCCCACAACTGAAATCTGTGATTAAAAGCTTGTTCCTCTATCAGCTCGTGCCTGTCTGAAAGCTGGGGCTACACAAGCTGCGCTCCTCCCTTTCACTGACCCACGGGCTGAACTCAAATCTCCATTCTTCCCCCAATGGAATAAACCCTTTATTCACAAATCACACCCCCATTCGTATCAATAAAGAACTAAGAATTGTGTTTTATCCTGAATATGCAGGGTGCTGCGGTCTTCCCTGCCCATTGATGCTAGCAAGAGAAATGATGTGTAATTCCTGTTTCATTTCCTTAATACACAGTGCATGTATCATTGCGGTGGCAGGTGGGCCATTATGGGCTGCCCAAGAGCTGCCTCCAATATATCACACTTGAGAGAGGATGATATTATGAGGACTTGAATGTCGTATGATGATCCCCTGGCATTGTTTGTCAGGCTCCTGCGTTGAATTGGTTTGATGTTAAAGGCTGCTGCTGATGGTTATATCTGCCATACCACGTAATTCACACTGTCCATCTCCTCAACGTTTACTACTTGATGTTGTGCATTTAGGGAAAGTGAATGATGATAAACTACAGGAATATATTTAACCTTAACTGTTATTAAATGATCACTCTTCTCACTGTTTCAGCTGTCAGTGGTCAAACAGATACTTGCTAATGACTTCAGCTTTTCAAGTATGTGTTGAAACTCCTGAAATTCATCCGGGGTGGTTATTTATGCAGCCATAGTGATATTTTTATGGCAGTAAAAACTAGAGTAGAGGTTGAGGGGGAAATAAGCACTTATAGATCGTTTGGCAGATCAGCATCAATTCACTAAAATCCCCATGTTCCTCCCCAAAACTGTGCTATGGGGCTATCAACAGGGTTTTAGCCTGTGTTCCGCCAGGGTAGGCGGGGGGCAATATCAGTGCCAGTCAGGGCAACCAGTCCAACGGGCTGGGGTCAGCACAAGAATTCCTTACATTTATAAGGCTTTTTTTTTTTCTCTTCCTGTACCTATGAAATTGCTGAGCATCAGGGCACAGGGAATGGATCAGCAACGTCTCTTTGCTGCCTCCACTTTGAAGGTGAATTGTCATTTCTGAGGGACGGGCAAGACCCGAACTGCCAGAGCTGCTCTGCTGTGAGAAGTCGGGGTATTAGGAAAGCTGAAGGACAGGACTTAAAGTTTTCTTGGTATTCCTCAAATGCTTGGCCTGATTTAGGCACTAGGTGGGCTGTGAAGAGGTGGCATTGGTGGCTCGGATACAATCCTGTTTGTCTGCACGCACAGAAGAAAGTTGTGGTTCCCTGGAGGCAGCTGGGATGGGAAAGCAGGAGGTGGCACTTCTGCTGGTAGATCTATGGAGCTGAGACCCTCACCATGAGTTTTCAAAGTCTCGCAGCCTCAGACGCTGTCCCTGCTGTGCTGCCTTCCTCTCATCCATTCACAACAAAACACGTTTGCACATCTTTTCTGTGCAGGAAGGAAGGAAAATGTTCTGGTAGTGGCATTTTTTTCAAAAAAATGAGCATGTTTTTTTACAAATATTTTGAATGAATTAGCCAAACCTACAACCTTGTATTGTCCTCTGCTAAAATGGATGGCAACTGTTTTTGTGATGGGGCTGTCTATTGAACATAAACTCAGCAGAGAGACCTCTCATCTCACTCCTCCAAAGCTACAGAAGACTCATTTTCACTTTTGATTTAGGTTGGACTTGAATAGGTGACGCGCCTGAATGGGAAGGACTTTTCCAGGTGCTTCAGATGCTCGCTTCATAGTGATTTTGATCTTGCTTCCTTTGATGCATTTCTACTGCTAATCTTTTGTTAATGACACTTAATTCAGTGTTTTTTCTCAAATTTCTTGCCTTTACTGAGAAGCACCTTGATACAAATCAGCCATTGTTGTATGAGCAAGTTGTTCAAAGTGATGCCTGATGCTGTAGGGCAAACTAACGGCTCGAAACCAGAATCACTAAAAAAATGTAGGTGTCTTTTTTTCTTCTTTTCCCCACTCAGAAAATCACACAAAACATATTCTCAATAGTCAAGAATACAGCAACAGGAGGAGGTATTTATCACAGCAGCCTGAGTGCTGGAAAGGGACCATTTGAAAAGGACAGAGGATAAAAAGCCGTGAATCAATATTTCTGTGCGCCTTCTGCTGCCGTTTATTTGAAACCATTTGTTTTGCTGACATATTTCCCATGTGGCTGGAAATGCTATTTCCTTTGATAACATCAGCAATTGATGTGTTGCATTTGCTGTACAGCAAGGTGCATCCTAGGAAAAGGGATGTCATTCTGACTCTGTAACACTGCTTTAAAAATCAAGTGCATGTTTCCCTTTATCTCCCCGCTGTGCACCCGCTGTGACAGGCGCCGGGTGCTGCCACCCTCGCAGGGGATGCACTGACAGACAGGGAACAAATTGCTCTTGACCAAGGGTATACTTTTAGTTTTTGTTGCATGAGAGCTCTGAGATTTCTTGCCGTACAAGTGTTCTTGAAATGAATGCCGTGGAGGTCTCGCAGGTCTGTCGCTGATACTGTGCAGCAGATAGTGGTGGGGAGATGACATGATCAGTGGAGAGAGCTTCTGCAAGTTTTTAAAGCTCAAGAGGACCGCTGCAGGGTGAAACATAATGTATGTATGTACAGAATGTATGTATGTATGTACAGAATGTATGTATGTATGTACAGAATGGCTCACTGAGTGATGATACTTGTAACAGAGTCCATGCTTCCTTCCTTGCCCACAACTCCTAATTACTTAACTGTTGAAAACATAACCCTTGAGTCAAATATATCTTTCAATTTGTTGATCGCAGTGGTGTAAAAAATGGTATATATTTAGTCCAACACTGCTTAAATCTATACACTTAAAATGCAAAGAATTATAAAAGATAAAATATTTCGCTATTTGGTAACAGTTGGAATAAGGGAGAATTAGTTTTAAAAATATTCATAGAATCATTTTGGTTGGAAAAGACCTTCAAGATCATCGAGTCCAACTGTTAACCTCACATTGCCAAGTCCACCACTAAACCACGTCCCTAAGAGCCTCATTTATACATCTTTTAAACTGCTCCAGGGATGGTGACTCCAGCACTGCCCTGGGCAGCCTGTTCCAATGCCTGACAACACTTTCCAGGAAGAAATTTTCCTAATATCCCATCTAAACCTCCCTGGCACAACTCGAGGCCAGTATTGTATATACACAGATAAATGTACACACCAGTTTTGGGCTGGTATTTTAACAAACCTGCGACTCCCATGAGAACGTAAAAGACAGGTTTTGTTAAGCTGAAAACCAGAGTTTGATGTGTTGTGTAAAAGCAAGAGGAGACAATTTCTGTTTATCTGACTTCTTTTGAATAAACGTTCTGAGAAGATGTCACACCTGCTAGAAACTCCTCAACTCAGGCAGTAGTAATTTTAATGAATGACATGTTGCTTTATGTAAAAAATGTATCTTGATCTCTCTCATCATTACTAGTATATGGAAGAAGCAATTATATGTTCTTTCAAGATTCAAAAAGTAAAGAGCACCTTTCCAAAGAATCATGAACTATTTATGTCTGGGGGGGAATGGAGAGACAAGTCACAACAGAAAACACTTCCTGTGTTTTGTGTCCTTTCAGTGACCTAGAAAAACATGTTTTTAGCCTCTCCATAGTTACCAGAATATCCATTTTTCTTTTGATTTTTGTTTGTTTGTTTTGTTTTGTTCTCAAAGCCTGGCTCCTGCAGGAGGGGATTGCTGTGCACTTTGAGCATTGCATCAGTAAATGGAGAAGAGCACATCCTTTTTTTTATTGTAAAATTGTTCAGTCTCCCATAGTTTTTTCCTATTCAGGAGCAGCTCAAAAGAACATACCTTTAAAATATAATTCATGCTATTCAGGAGGTGGTGCTGAACAAAGCTGAGGTTGGATACTAAACTCTCCAAGAGAATTCTTCCCTTTTGAACATGAAGCTGTTTGCATTCCAGTTCAGACTGGCTGCTGCTTCTACTCTTTGAAAGATGAAGAATAAAAGGAATTCAAACTGTCACATGCCAATTGCCATTTACTTGAATCTTACTGTGCACGTTCAGACAGGAATTGTGAATCTGCAGCTTCAGAGCAGTGGGGGGTGTGGAAACGGATGAATAACCTGGTAGCGTAGAATCACAGAATCATTTTGGTTGGAAGAGACCCTCAGGATCATTGAGTTCAATGGTTAACCCAACACTGTCATTAAACCATGTCTCTAAGAACCTCATCTACACGTCTTCTAAACCCCTCCAGGGATGGTGACTCCACCACTGCCCTGGGCAGCCTGTTCCAATGCCTGACAACCCTTTTTGGGAAGAATTTTTTCCCAATATCCAATCTAAACCTCCCTGGTGCAGCTTGAGGCCATTTCCTCTCATCCTGTCACTTGTTACTTGGGAGAAGAGACCAGCCCCTCCCATGCTCCAAGCTCCTTTCAGGCAGTTCAGAGATCAGAAGGTCTCCCCTCAGCTCCTGTTCTCCAGCTGGACCCCCCAGGTCCCTCAGCCGCTCCATCACACTTGTGCTCCAGCCCCTTCCCCAGCCTCGTTCCCTTTTCTCAACTCGCTCCAGCACCTCAAGGGCTTTCTTGTCATGAGAAGCCCAGAACTGAACACAGGATTTGAGGTGGAGCCTTCTCCCATAATCTGTATTGTTCTTTTTATCCTGCCCAACATCTGCTTGGTACATTGTGCAGAGCAGAGATTTGTTGCCAGATTCCTCTGGTCTCTTGTGCCTGGTACAGCAGGGCCCTGCGACTGGGCATGGGCCAGGTAGACTCCTACAACAGGTAATAAATGGCAAGAGCCTGGTGGCCCCTTCTACCTGTGTTCTTTTGATTGCATCAGGCTAAATTTCATTTGAGCAATGTGAAGAGCCAGAGGGACCTTCTGGCAAGTTGCAGAGAAGGAAGAACTTGGGCACAGCAGCATGGGTACACTGGGACCTTGTAATCAGATTTTATAAAGGGAAGGATGCTACATCTGTGCTCAATGTCAACCATAATCCTGGTCCTGATTGCCCAGAACAGGCACCTGCCCAAAGTACGTTCGTTTTCGACCTGTGCATCCAGATTTTTCTTCTGGTTAAAGCACCAAGGTCAAGATGGAGAGGGACAAGGGCTTGTCATGCTTGAGTCTTATCTTCACAGAGCCGGCACATGGAGGGTGTTGACACCCTGACCTGGGAGCTGGGAAAAGCCCTGGGAACTCATTGGAGATAAGTGTTCCAGACTGGTTGCTATACAGGGGGGCTGGAAAAAGAGCATGGAAGGTTTCACCATTTTTTTGGGGCAGAAATTTGGCATGTTTGGGTCCAAAGCAACTTCTAATTTTAGAAACTGAAAAATTATCATCCAGCTTGTGTCTGGCATCCAACCCATACACTGGCAGCATTAGTTCATTGCAATGTGGTGAAGGTCGATGAAGTTCTGTCAGCTTTTCAAGACAGTTCACGAACACACTGAATTATAAGCACAGAAGTAGTCTGGTGGATGTAGCATTTCTTAGCGTTATCTGAAGCGTGTTCTCTTAAACCATATTTGACAGGTGAAGGCAATAGAGAAAATATGGTTCCAGTGTGTATATTGAAAGCAGATGCAGTAAACTGGGTTTGGCGGCTCAGGAGGGGGCAGCTGGTGCAAAGCTTGACATAGAGGATAAATTTTGAGGTGCTATTTCTGGCAAAAAGAAAGGTGGGCGATGGAAGATGGACTTGAAAACAATCACTTTAAATTATTTTGGAATTGTATGAGCTGGAAATGCGCTGCACTCACACTGATGGATGAGTCTGGAAGCTGAGCTAATTCCTCTTATTTTTGTCATGTGGGCTTTTCTTTACCTGTTTAACTCACAGAAGAAACATTTAAAGAGAACTTAAAGTATTTTTCTGTCTGTGAAGTTAACATGCATGACAGGCTACTTGCTACCTTTTAAAATTTATTTTTATTTAAGTAACAGCTTACTAAGTATTTCATTTGTTTTGTCTAATTCAACAAACTTCCTCCATCATGATTATTTTTCTTTTCATATAAATGACCATCTTTATAAAGCAGCACATAAAAGCTCACCTACAATATGGTAAATCTCCTTACACCTCAACAGGGAACGCTTGAAATAAACTATGTGAAAGGTGGTTGGATTCAGCTGAGATTTCTTGCTTTAACGGTAACTAGTGCCCGTGCTTTGCCTAATTATGCATTACAGCAGTGAGTTTTGTAGTAAAATTTCCACATGCCTTAAGCCACACTAATGAATACACATGAAGAGAAGTGATTTGTTTGTTATTGTCTCGGGTCCTTTTATTTGCTGTAAATAAAGCTTATTTTGTGTATATTTGCTCATGAATTGTCTTCCATTTGCTTTATTGTTTTGTAGCATCTCCGTTATGATTTTGATCCTGGGTGACATTTTCAGGTGAGATATATCAAAGAAATTGCACCAATGAATGAAGCTGTTTAAAAGATTAGTCCCTCCGTTCTAGACGTAGACATATGTCAAACAGGTGGTGTTTGCAGTGTAAAGCATCAGGGATGCTACGCTAGCTCTGTGGCTGCTAAAATTCTGCCATCAAAAGTTGCCCTAGAAAAGATTTATAGCTTAGAAATTGTTGTCTAATGGGAAAACACAGTATTTTTGACTGTATGAATATGAATATTTTCTTTGAATTCTGCTTTGACTTCAAGAGAAACCTCTATGAAGCCAAATGGATATTTCTCTGATTTAGGGATAAAATGTGTCCTGGTCCATCAGTGCTGCAGCAAGGAGGGAGCAGTTTGCAAGAGGGAGCGGCAAGAGCAGAGAAACTAATTGCCCTGAAGCATAATCCGTTAATGTAACTTATTACCATGGAACAACCACAAAACAGGATGGGATTTGATGTTTTTTGCAACATCAAGAAGATGATACTTAAAGGGTGATGGAGTTTTAGGAATCCTTTAAAAGCCTCCTGCTTGTCTTATTTTCATTTCCTGACGCAGTCTACCAGTGGTTAGATACAAAAACTTGACGGAAGCAAAGGTGGTGTACAAAATATTGTACACATAAAAAACTCCCAGAAATGTTTTTGCATGTTTTTATCACTTTTCTGCTGTTGTGCCACCAGGAAGTTTTGTATTGATTTTTATTTCCATTCTAATATGAAGTCAGAATTAGTCTTCAATTATGTTCATTGACGTTCTTGCCGGCTCATTGCTTCCTTTCGTCACGCAATGTTATACGTGTCATTTTGTAATTTTTTGGTCATTTTGATGGGAAAAAGGCTATGGATTGATTTATTGGCTCACTGTTGTAACACAGCAGCTGGTCAGGGATCGAGACCCCGTTGTGGTGGGGGCTGTGCAAGAGAAAGGCGATGTCTGTCCTTCAAAGCCTGAGGTCTCGCTATCAAACAAGAACTAATGAATGGGCATAGACAGACAGGGAGGCAGAAAGAAACATGAGCCACTGTTAGTCAGGGGGTTTCAGCACACCCGCAGCCTGACACTTAAGGATTTTATTGACGTAATGTCAAAGGAGGATTTTGAGGATAATGAGGATAGTTTCACAGGTACTTATAACTGCCTGGGAAAAAGCACAAAGGTGCCTGAGTGAGTGTTTTAACAAATGGGAGATAAGGGGGTTTATCATAAAAAGATCAGAGGACAGACTGGTTTCCTGATACTTAATGAAAGACAAGAACTGGATCATAAAGAACCTTGAAAGTGAAACTTGTGGTTAATGAGATGGAGAAAGGGGTTCAGAAACTCAAGAGGGGCCTGGTGTGGTTTAGTAACATGGTAGGTTTGATGGATAAGGGGAAAACACGACTGCATTTGGTGAGGGGGAGTGAAATATAGGACAGAGCAGAGAATCTGCTCAGGAGACTTGAGGTGGGTAAGAGAGGCCAAAATGTGACTGGCACCAGCTGATATGGGACATGGGGCCCAAGCCAGGGCAGCACCCATGTGGGATGATGGGACTGGGCCCAGGAGAAGAGGTGAGGGAAGAGATCAGGCTGTGAGTCTGGAGGGAAATTAAAAGCTCTCTTTGAAGTTGAACTTGTAGTTTGATATGCTGAGATTGTTATTACTCCCAGAAAGGAAGGGAGGAGCAGAGAAAGTTAAGCCAGGGACACAAACACAACCTGGGTGGGGGAAGAGAGGCTGAAGGAAAGAAATAGCTGAAGAAATAGGAAGAAAATTAGAGAGTACTGAGCAAAGCAGTCAGGCCAGACGTGATTGTGGGTTGTGAATGATGCCAAAGCTCTGGGCAGCTTGAGGGGAACGAGGCTGGAGCGCTGATTGTGAGGTTTGATTAAGATAAGGCCACTTGCTGGGCTAAGAACAGTAATGGTGAGGGCTGGCGTCTGTGTGTCTTTGGCTCTTGACTGAGAACACTTAAAAATCTCTTGCATTTGTTATTTCTGTGTTTAAGTTTGTCTGCAAAACCTCTTGCATTTGTGTAATTCCTTTCACCCTGAAGTAATTTACAGAGGAGACATGAGTTTGTCCAGCTGAGATTTTGGAGCAGATCAGAGTAATTGTCAGCTTCTGAACCTGGAGGATGCAGAATGGAAAGAAGTGGCAGCAAGTCCCACAGAATACATGGGTGGGCCTTCCTTTAAGTACCAAATCCAGAGCAGACCAAGAAACCACACAATAGCTACAATAACCACAGAGAGACTGTCATTAAAGACCTTCCCACCATGGCAGCTTATTGACTGAAAAAGTTTTTATGAACCAGTGTTTCTTCTCTTCTAGTTATGGAAAGATGGCGCCCCCATTTAAAACTTAGACGCGGTGGATTCACGCGTTATCTTACAGCAGAAGGAAATGTAGATGCTATTTTTCCATTTCCTGAGAAAATAGCAAGAATGAGGAAGTTGATACGTAGTATCTAACACAAAACAAAGACCAGGCGCCAGTTCTGTTGCTGCACGCTGGTGGTTCACGACATCCAGATAGGTGGTGCGCACATTGTTTTCCAGAAAGTCTTAGAAGTGAAAGCAAATGAAAGATGTGATGGAGAAATCTTTCCTACTGGCTGCTTTAACTGTCCTAGAAAGGCCTGTTTGTGAAACAGCAGCTGAACACCTCAAAGCATTGTGCCACACAGGAATCATTAACATGGCTCTGTATGGTAGGGTAGGAAAGCTGTGTAAGGGAGGTGCTACTGGTTCCCTTCCCCTTTGTATATTGGTTTTGCTCGTGCAATGATTCTTCCTCCCCATCCCAGCCTCCCCAGATTTTCCCGTGAAAAATTGTCTTGCGGTGATCACAAATGTATTCTGAACTTCGCAGTAATCTGCTCACTACTGGTGAGGATGTATCACACACTTATAGCCGTTATTCAAGCAAAGACACAACTACATTTTTCTTTCCTGTTTTCTTTTTTATTTATTTCCCCTGTTTTCCTGCATTATTGCTCAGAAAATGTCGTTCCTCTGTGTTCAGCCCTGCAGACGACTGGCTCCACCTCTAGGCGAAGGACAGCTGGCTTTACAGGGTGATCTGCCCATCAGCATTTATGCTGTTGTAGGTTTTGTTGTTGTTTGTCCAATTTTTTTTTTTAAATTTTCAGTGACTTTATGCTGGTTTGGTTTTGTTTTAATTTTAATTTTATAAAAAAAAAACAAACCAGGATGTTTAGTTACATGGATTGCTCTCGGTGACTGGCACAATGCTGCTGTTGCACTTACCCGGGGAAAGTCTAGGAGGAATGGAAGTTTTCAATTTATTCACTCTAGTATGAAAAACTCCCAAATATTTCCTAAATTTTATGCCTAAATGTATTGGTAATGTTCGTTTTAACAAAGTTCCTCACTCCTGAGAAGATCCTACTGGCATCAGGTAATATCAAAATCCTTTAAACGTTTTTAAATGACTAAAATTGTTGTGCTTTTATCTTTGTATTTGCGTTCTCATCCTAAGAAGCAGAAATGGGGACCTGGGTCGAAGATTAAAGCACAAAAGCTTTGGCAGATTCTCTGAAAACATTACTTAACGTATTCTGTGATTTATTCTTCATGTACTGGAACCAAAGTTTTCACGGACTCACACATATTCTCTGAATACATTGTGAAAGAGAAATGAAATACTTAATGATGGAATAAACAAATTCTGCTCTGAGAAGTCTAGAGTTTCCTTTTTGCTTTTAGAGAAGAAGCACTTGTTTGATAAAGGGGATGCTTTCGGAGAGCTTCACAATAGACTCCGCACACCTGAGCGGAGGCGGAGGTTTAGCGGCAGATTACCAGGAGGTGATGGAGCAAGTCAAATGAGAAAACATGATGAAACAGCAGAAAATTTACATGCTGCTTTGCTGCTTCTTTTTGCATTCATAGAACTGGTGCTTTCATGTTTATTGCCAAGTGTCACTCTATGTAAATGGCACAGGATGTGTCCATGGGGCTGA
Organism: Columba livia; assembly: GCF_036013475.1. Classification (NCBI taxonomy): domain Eukaryota; kingdom Metazoa; phylum Chordata; class Aves; order Columbiformes; family Columbidae; genus Columba; species Columba livia. The sequence continues at coordinate 6,738,594 of NC_088607.1, forward strand.
TGACCCTGCGGTCCTGGGGGAGTGGGCTGATATTTAATGACAGGCTGTAAAAACAGCACTGGTGAAACTGCATTCAATGCATCAGGCCTCTCCTGAAGAACCAAAATCCATCGGGGAGCCAGAATGATGGGGCTTTGGCCCCGGTGAGTCCACACTGGTGCGTGCTGAGCGCGGGAGCTGCAGCGCCGGAGCTGGTCGTGGTTCTCTCGGGGGTTTTGTGTGGGTTTTGGTTTGTTTTTTAAAACAAGGCAGATTACATTGCGCAAGAAATGGAACTCTCATTCGGCTTCAAGAAATGCCGGCAAGCAGCAGCATTCGGCAGAAAATTGCCACGCGTGCTTAGCATTCATATTTCTTTCCTGTCAGAATTATTTTCCTTTTTAATTTGGTTTTTAGAACCAGAACTATAAACCCTTCCACGGGTACTGTTAAGAAACCTTGATCTTCCCTTTAATTTGTAGTAAAGCTCGTGGCTGTGACCTGGTTATCAAAAGTGCAGAGTCAAAAAAAAATGAAAAGTAAATATTATGAAGATGTAACAAACACCACCAATACTTGTCTAGGTAATAAAATACAGATTCAGGAGTTTAAAACCAAAGTGTGACATCTGCGTGATGCTTTGTTGGCTGAAGTACTGGAGTACTGATGAGGACGTTACAGCACAGACAAGTCTGAAGTCTCCAGGGATTTTATGGAGACGTGCGGATACTCAGGTCTCATCAGAATTGCATGTTGTATTCTCAAACTAACATTGCAAATAATTACGGTTGCGGTGTTGCAAAATGCGATTTTTGCCAAGACAGTATTTAAAGCCTGAGTCCAACTTTCACATGCTGACGAGGAAATAAGGAAACACCGTGGAGAAGTGTGTGAAGCGCATGCAAAAACAAGCGCGGCTTTAACCGCGGAGGATCTGATAGCGCCTTTATCAACTCGCAGTCATGTGTTCAACGAGCGTGAGCCATGGAGGAGTGTTGCAGCTTGTCATTTGCCTTACGGGAGGCAAGAAAGAGCTGCTTGTTTGATGTGCAAGACGAGCTGGCGCGTTGCACAAGGTAACAGAGGCGGCTCTGTGGAGAACTCCACAGTGAAGAATTTCCTCAGCTTTTCTGGACTCCCGCCACAAGGAAGTGCGGTGAGTGAAGTCACAGCGCAAAATGGATTAGAAAGAAAACATACCTTTAGAGATCGGGGCAAAATAAAAACGTGAAAGACCCCAGCTGCTCAGGAAATTACAGAGGTGGCAGCAAAAACAGGTGTGTGCAACAGGGGAGTGTGAAACGGAACATAAGAAATGGTACAACTGAAAAATGCTGAGTTTGCCTTTTCACTGCTCTTAGATGTTAACATAAGCACTTTCAAAAGTAATAAGAAAAAGATACAGCTATACTGATAAGGATAAATTCTCCATTTCTCCTATTTTTAAACCTGCCAACAACCCGAGACCTGCTCCTGAGAGCAGCGGGAGCGGGTGAGCAGGAGGGTGTGACCGAGCTGCTCTGCAGGTTGAGAACACAAACACGTCTTTCTCGAAGCAGCGAAGAGACGCAAACTTCGTTTACATTTCTTTGCGATTACCAGAAAACTGCAACACTTACCTGAGCTAAAAACGCTTTGCTGCTTTAGCATCCCAAGTTTGATACCCATTATAAATGACTCTACTGATATTTACGTTATATTACATGTCCCGCTCAGTAAATGCAAAGGTGAAGCAGAAGTGAACAAAAAAGCCCTTTCTGTCCTTTTTCCAGCTGTGGTTAGGGTGTAGATAGAAATAAATCAACGGCCGAGACAGGCGTCTGAACATGCTGAATCTGTCATCTCAGATCTAGACGTGATTCACCAAATCGGCTTTTGGTCTCTGAGACAAATTGTGATTCCACCAAGACAGAAAAGGGAGAGGATGGTATATTGGTTCGAACAAACCATCAGTGTTCCCAGTTTGATCTTTACATCCAAGAAAACCATTATTAGTTCAAATATATAAGGAAAAAAATGCAATAGAGGCAAATTCCTTTTGCAGCTTGGTTTTATCAAAGCAACTGGAGGCCGAACTGCCCCCCAGTGCAGTGAAATCTGTGGCAGCTTCTGCTATTATAAAACAGGACAATTTTGTCTCACACTAAAGTAGAAATTGGTGTTTCTATTTGGAAAACAAATAACGTGCTTTTCACTTTTCACATATGAAAACAGGCCAGACACCTCTGCTTTTATCTACAGTTTTCACTCACATATGAAAACAGGCCAGACACCTCTGCTTTTATCTACAGTTTTCACTTTGTTTTCCAAGAAAGAGCAAAACCCCACACAGCGAGTGTTTATTTTCCATAAAGCCCCACTGTTCATTTCCATCCTTCAACCACAGCAGCCAGTTGAAAATGAAAACAAAACCTGAGGTAAATATGCTTGAAGGGAACCAGACAAACACCAAGAAACTTTAAACTGTGTCCATTGACAAGAAGTTTCATGTATTATTCGTGCAGACTTTTCCTCCATTAACAGGAGAGACGAAACGCTGTGAAACAGACCATAAGGGGGGTGGGAAGGCGGGTGTAACATCCACAGCCCTGTTTGGGTGTTTTTCGAACGTGGATTTTGCGCTTTCCCGCCGCCCGTTTCCCGCTAGAGGGGGATGGAGCCTCAGGCCTGACACCGAGCGCAGGCCCCGGCCTGGGGGTCGATCCCGCCGCTCTGCCCTCGGATGGGAAGGGAACCCAAACTGCTGGACAGCCCTCCCAGGCTGAAATTAACCACAGGGTGCCGGGGCAAGGGCACCGGAGAACCCCATCCCACCGCGCCGCGACCCCCGCCCCGCCGCCGTCCCACAGTGCACCGCGGGCGGCCCGCCACCAGCCCCGCCTCCTCCCGGCAACGCAGCCAATGGCGGCTCGGCCCCGCAGGACTACATTCCCCAGCATGCCCCAGGGTGCCCGCCGTGTTCCGCTCCGCCGCAAAGTGTCGCGCCGCGCGGCCGGAGGCTGGCTGGCGGCCGGGCCGTGCCCGGAGCGGAGCCGCCGGGAGCCCCGCCGGGCCCAGAGCGGCCCCATGGGCGGCGGGCGGTGATTCCCCGCCCCGCTCCCCGCCAGGCAGCCGCCATGGAGGAGGAGAGCATGGAGGAGGAGGGCAGCGGCGGCTGCGAGGCCATGATGGACGACCAGAACCACAACAACTGGGGCGCCGGCGGCTACGGGCGGCACCTGCTGGGCCCGGCCGGGGGCCGCCTCCCGCACGGCCCCGCCGCCGCCGCCCCGGAGCTGCCCGAGCACAACGGCGTGTTGCGGGGCTGCGAGGCGGGGGGTGGCCCGGGGAAGGGGGGAGCCGGAGCCATCGCCGCCGCCATCAACATCAACGCCTCGACCTCCAAGTTCCGTGAGTGACCGGGGGCTGGGGGGGGTCGGGACCTCGGGCCGTCCTCAGGCTGGGCTGCCCCGCTTCGCAGAACCACGGGATGTCAGGGATTGGAAGGGACCTTGAAAGCTCATCCAGTCCAGTTCCCCTGCCGGAGCAGGAACACCCAGATGAGGTTACACAGGAAGGTGTCCAGGCGGGCTGGAATGTCTGCAGAGAAGGAGACTCCACAACCCCCTGGGCAGCCTGGGCCAGGCTCTGCCACCCTCACCGTGAAGAAGTTTCTTCTCATATTTAAGTGGAACCTCTTGTGTTCCAGTTTGAACCCATTGCCTCTTGTCCCATTGTTGGTTGTCACCGAGAAGAGCCTGGCTCCATCCTCCTGACACTCCCCCTTTATATCTCTATAAATGTTAATGAGGTCACCCCTCAGTCTCCTCTTCTCCAAGATAAAAAGACCCAGCTCCCTCAGCCTTTCCTCACACGGGAGATGCTCCACTCCCTTCAGCATCTTTGTTGCCCTGCGCTGGACTCTCTCAAGCAGTTCCCTGTTGTCCTTGAACTGAGGGTTTGCTTCTCTTGCTCCTGGAGCTTAGGCTTAGGCTTTGTCTTAACCTTAGGTTTAGGCTCAGGTCTGTCCTATGGCAGGTCCCCACTGTGGGTCGTGGCCTGAGAGGCTTCTTGAAGTGAAATAAAATGACTTAAAGCACCTTGGGAGGAGAAAATAATCTTTCCTGTCACGATGGGGTGATGCGATGGGTCTGGCAGTAAAAGCGGGAGAGCGGGTGTAGGTTGCCCTTTGGGCTGTGCGGAGCCGTCGGGGCTTTTACTGGAGCTTTTAGCTCAGGTTGTATTTTCCTAAAGACTCATTCTGCCCGAAAAAGCCCGAGATGGGTCTGAAAGCTGCTGTAGTTGCTGACAGCGGATGATGGTGGGCGCAGAGCCCTGGGAAGGGGCGTGTGTCTGCAAAGGCCCGATGAGAACAACTGAAGAATTTACCCAAAAAAGCAAACTGGTTGCGAAACATCGTTTGCATGTAGCTTTTGACAGAAATGGCAGATTTTTCTGTTGTTTTTCTGAGGTTGAGGAGAGGGAAGACCTTTTTGTTATTCATTGAAATGAATGACAATTTCAACTTCCATTCCCAGCAGTCACGCCTCCAGGCAGAATATGCCCTTTTCTCTAGTGGCTGTAGGAAAATTTGGATTTGGCTAGTTAAAGCTATTCCTGGAAACATAACTGTGTAACTGCCACGATGAAATTTTGATGGGAAACGTGCTGTTTTTCCTTTGTTTCCCCACTGCTCCCTAGTGCTAGCACACCTCTCTGGCTCCAGAGCTGCTCAGCAGCCCCAATTTGGGGCTCCTGGATCCCCATGTCTCTGGCAGGCTGGGTTTCGTGGCTCCAGGCCCATTGCCAAGGCCGGCAGCTTTGAAGTTGAGGCTCCCAGACTCCCTCAGCTTTCTGGCTCTCAGCCTGTCTTGTTTGTCAGGGCTCCAGGTACCTTGGGGTGGCTCATAAACACTTGAGTCAGTTGAAATGAAATGTTGTCCAGCCTTGCTAAACTGAGCTCTCAGTCCAGAAATCGAGAGTCTTAGTTTTTTGCTTCTGTTTCAGCATGAAAATGGTTTTCAAGCTGGATCTTCACCAAGAGGGAAGGTGATTTTTCCAGCTAATCTGCAGTTTATGTCTGAGGGCGAGAAGAGGCGGCTGAGCATGATTTTGCTTAGAGTGTGGGTTTTGAGTTCTTGTTTTCACTTCTCCAGCGTTGCTATCTGGGTGCTGATCTTAAATATTGTTTTAGAGAAAATTCCTGCAAAATACAAAATTATGTGAGTTAAGTTCATTAGGACTTTTCTATGCCTTTGTTTAGTGGATAGTTTTCACAGTATATGTATAGTAACAGTTGGGCTCGATCTTAAAGGTCGTTTCCAACCTCAGTGATTCTATGAACAGAACAAGTCCAGTGAAGTATTACGGACTGAGAAAGTACAGGAGGTGAGGTGGGATCCTGCCTGTTCTAATCCTGGCTCTGACAGGGGATCCTTTAATCTCCTCTCTTTAATTTTCATGTGTGGGAAAGGGGAGAAAGGGCATTTTCGATATGAACATACAGTGAAAAGGGGGAGATGGTGTGTTTGATCCCCTCCTGCCTGCTCTGTATTAGCAACCGCAGAACATGTGTAGAGAAGCTGATTGTCACTCTTAAGCTTGACAGGAAAGGTGTTTGTTCTCTGCTGCATGAAGAGCTGGTGGCTGAATGAGCAGGACTCGTGCTGCCTTGCTGTGTGATGCTGAGACCTAGTCTTAGGTTATCCTGCAGGTGACCTTCAAAAATGTGGGTGATGTATGGTTCCCCATAATCCCATGATAAATTGGAGCATTCAGATAGGTTCTGCCCTTCTGATTCCTTCCTCCAAAACAAAAATCCCGATGCTTGTGTTCCAGTACATAATTATTTGCAACACGTCGGTTTTATTCATGTTCGTAGCTGCAGACCAAAGTGCCTGGTGGGCTTTTTTTGGTCTAATTCAGCTGGCAGAATAATGGAGTAAGATCACTGGATGTAGATCCTTTAAAGTCTTTCTAAAGAGCCAAATCCAGTTCTTCTTCCTTGAGGTTTTGGCGAGACTGAGAACTAAAATCGGATATAATAATGTGTATTTTGTTTAATCGTTTTTCTCCACTTGAAGCATCTTGAGAAAATGTTCTATGTTTTAGTAAACTTGTAACTAAACCTTTATTTACAGTTGATTGGCTTCAATCGTAGTTATCAATGTATAAAAAAATACTAATGAAAAATATTTTTCAAAGGCCATAAGGGAGAAAAGAAGCATAATGGCATTTAATACTTTAAGGAAAACTTTTCCGTACTAGTAATTGCAGTACATCTGGATTGTGAGGAAAATGAAGTTTTCCCTCTTGGGATGTTTACTTTTTTTTTTTAATCATTTTCAGGCAAGGTGATTATAACTGTATTTAACCCCAGTCTCATTTAGGATGGGCACATGTGGCTGTGAGCGTTGGCGTGTCCATTAAATTCCTTGGCTACCCTGTTGCATAATGCAGTTCAGTGCAGGGTTTGTGCTTTGCTGCGTAGGCAAACAGATGAAGAAAAACTTTTAATGCTACTTTTACCAACCAGTCTGAACACAGACTGAGGAACAAGTAATAAAAATAGACTTGAAAGCAACTACAGGGCAGACTGATAAAATTGCTAATGTATGCACGGAGCCGGCAGGCAGGGGATGTGACAAAATCTGTTCTGTAAACACGCTGAGGGTTGAGAAAAAGCAAAGTGCAGAGCCACAGCAATAGCTGCAAGTCTGAACATCAGTCTTGGGCATCTGCTGGAGGAGTTTGTACATTTTGACAAAATATTTTAGGATTGTAGGGTGCATTGCTAATTAAGCAGTAAAACTTCATATATGTCACTCTCTGAGATGAAATAAAGCTGCTGAAAGATGCCTAGCTGCTTTCGTTGTGGTCAGAATAAATGACAGACCATTGTCAGGCTGATGTCTGCTTATTTGTCAATAGGTTGGGTTATCTGTCCTGCTCTGTCCCCTGCTTTTTTAGCTATAGTTTTAAAAGAAGGATGTTTTTTATAGGTGAACGTAGTCAGCTTTTCGAGCAGTTTTTTCAGGTTGTCTCGTCTAAATAACAACAGCAACACTATCAGTTTTTTAATTTTTAGACATAATTTTCTATTCTTCACATCCTATGCCTATTACTGTTCCAACATCTTTTTGAGCTATGTGTGTTCCTAAGTTTTTATCCATTTCATGAGGGATGTGTACCTACTCTTGGACTTTTTTTTTTCTAAAATCTTAGTGCTTTTTGCTGTTCTTTTGATTGAAGTTGGTATCAAAGGATTGGGTAGCATGGAGCAGGCTATGTTTCAGTTCTGGCTATGATACTGAAATATCTAGGTTAGGATATGAAGCTCATGCATATTCTTTTTCACTTATGTGGTTTCACTGCTGCATTTGACTTAAACAGTTTTTCTTTTGAACTTTTCTGTACGTGGAAAAGCAGCTGTTGCTTCTCAGCCTTTACTTGTGAAGTCTCCTATAATTCTCTGGAAAACCCTGGCTTCCTTTCCATTTGATCAGACCGATTTCTCTCCCAGCCCCGCCCCAAACTTGCTGTAGTTGGATAAAATTCTGCATTCTGGCGAGCTTGGTTACTAAATACCTGCGTCACTTCCCAGAAATTCAATAAATGTCAGCGAAATGCAAGTCGTCTTTTAGTATCACCCTGTCCTTGTGATTTGGAAACAGAGGCTGTTGGGCAAAACCTTTCAAATGTTGAATACTTAATATAGGGATAAACGTTTAAGAACAACATCCTAAAAAGATGGAAAAGTAAAAATCAAGAAGTTTCCAAAAGGGCAATCTGGCTTTTCTTTTGAAGGATTTGTGTGATTCCCTCTGGGTCTTGAGGTTGTTCTAGAAGGGTTTGTCATTGAAAGGTGCTACTTTAACTCATCCTTTGCACTTTATAAGTGCTACCGGAATAAAAAGGACATTGCTAACTTGTGACAGTTATTAAAAATTTAACTTGTTTTCTGGATGAAGAAGAATAAAAACAGCGATTGTTCAGTGTGTAGTATTTGGACTCTTAACTATATAAATATTATGGTTGGCTTAGTGTCAGAACTGAAGTGTGGAAATCAAATGGAATAATACTTGTAAGAGTCTTTTGAATAAAAATGAAGCTTTTCTAGAATGTTACTCATCTGTGTTTCCTATGCAGGTCTCCCAGGGCTGTTTGTAAAAGCATTTTGTCCTTTACCCGTGCAGCATTTGCGATGGGCAGCCCTCCCTGGCTGCTACTTCTTTTGCTGTATTGTGGAAAACAAACAAAAAACATCTCAACAGCCTGTTAAAAAATTATATTGCAATGTTCCCAATTCTTACTTGACTGTTTTCTTTCAAACGAACACAACTCATTTAATATGTTAAAGCAGATGTGGGTGTGATTTTACATTGAAATCTGAAACCAGGACTTGGTCTAATATTTTTGCTGACTTGGGTTGCATGTTTTCTGTGGAGCAGAGCACTTCTGTGGAGAGCCACGTTTTTGGGAGGAAGAGTGAAATAGAAATGCTCAAATGTTGTTGCTGCATGTAAGCACAAGTAGTAAAGCTACGATGTGGAAGCTGCTCCTCAGAACATGTGCCCAGAGCCTGGGCTCTGTAAGGGATGAGGACTCAAACAAGTCATTGCAAGATGGATGAAATACCCTAAAAAGAGACACAACAGGAATCTGTAACTCCCGCTGTTACAGATAGTGCTCAAACACTGTCTTTTCTCACACCTCTGTTTGTTCCATGTTCTCTTTATATTTTTTTTCTTGTGATACTGTTAACTTTTGCCTGTATTTCCCTAGAATTGTGCTTCGTAATGCTGCCAAAAGTGACTTTGTGAAGCTCCATTTAACCCTTTGTGAAAAGAGCATTTCAGAAACTTTGCTCCCAAAACCCAGCAGTGAATCTACATTTTCACATGTATTTAAAATGCAGCTGAGGCACAGAGTGGCTTGTGCAAGAGGACGTGGTTGGGAAGCTCAGGAGGAAAATCAGGGAGTGATGGGGACCGCTGATTTAAATACCTCCTATTCTTCCTTGTGTTGGTTCTTATCTGGAAAAGGATTATTATTGTGCCTACTAGAGGGGCAACTGTAATATGGATCCAAAGATGTTTCCTGGGAGCCTGACTGGAATTGAAGGAGCAGAGGGAATTGCATCAGCTTTTAGCTTATCCCGCCTGAGACTTGTGAAATTAGTGTATCTCTGGGACAGAGTTTCCAAAAACTACCAGTCTTGGCCATGACTTGTTCTTTTGCATGTGAGGACCCAGTATTAATTGTTGATTCTGGACTCTCACAAAGTTATGTAATTTATTAATCTGAACTAACAACTGAACTATTTTTGCTTTTAAAATTATTATTGTATTGTCACACCACAACTCCCAGGAGTTTGTTTTTCCCAGCCACTTGAGCCCCTAAGAAATATCTAAGCAATGATTTGACAGGTTTTCCGATTTTGTTTTATTTTCTGTAGATAAAAAAGGTACAAATTCAAGTCTGGGCTTTAGTTTCAGATGAGGTTATCTTAGCAGAAGTGAACTGTTCCCAGGTTTCTTGGCCACCTTATCAATATGATATGAAATGGCAGAGCATTCACTTGCTTCTAATCTTTTTGCTAGAGTTACTAAATGTAGTTTTGTCTTCTTCTTGTAGTAATGAATGTTATAACAATTGAAGACTATAAGAGCACATATTGGCCAAAGTTGGACAGTGCCATAGATCAGCTTTTAACTCAGAGTCCTGGTGACTACATCCCTATCTCCTATGAACAAATATACAGGTAAGGAAATCTTTTAAGCACTACATTACTTTTTATTTAAAGTTAAATGTTTGTGTTATCTTGCAGCCTATGCATACGGCTTATTTTGTATTTACGAGGAGGAAAGTGGGAATGTTATGCGAAGTACAATGTTGTTTAAATGGTTGGAAGGAATAAATAAGAGGTGCATATATTGACACTCCATGTTAACAAGAAAAAATGGTGAAGGATTAAAATGCATGAGTGCTGAAAACATTAACATTAAAGTAAGCTCTGCCACGGCTACTTTGTGTAGTATATTAAGAAATGTATTGAAGTCTCAACATCCCTTTCCTCAAAGTGGAAGAAGAGGCTAGCATGGTTGGCATTTTATTTACTGTTACAAAAGGCATCTTGTGTCTGATAGGAACCACCGTGGTGCAGTAGAGGTGCAGAATAGAAGCAACTGGTGCCAAGGTCTATCCGTATAAACTGTTGTTTGCATGTTTTTACATCAGGTAGATTTAGACTGATTTCCCCCTGGCCCAGCCACCCCGCTGCATGTGCATTTAGAGGCTCTCTAAAGGACAGACACAAAGTTCAGTCCTTTATATCTCCGTTCTTGTCTGGATAACATGTGGTTTGTGCCTGGCCTGGAGCTGCAGTTTACTTTGCTTTAGAAAGGATCAGGTCACACACCAGAACTGCTCTGCAGACCAAGCCACTGCACAGTAGTGGGGATGGTAGGGGGAGATTTGCTTCAAAATCACACTAAACCGAAATGCCGAGTGCTTTAGAGACCTGGCAGTTTCTTAAGAGATTGACTAAAATGGAGATTTTTTGTTTTGTAGGTGACAGTTATCCAGGTGTTGGTAAATAGGATGGAAACTGGGTGGCTGCTGCTGCATTTACTGGCCAAGATGTCGTTAAAACCGCTGCCCTTGCCAGCAGCACGTCCAGTAGTGCTGCTGTCTGGGGTGTTGTTAGCATGGTGTTGCGCTCTATGAAACGGCGCTGGCAGCTCGGTCACCGATTGCTGTTTTCAGAGACTTTCAGCTCTGTCTCCTGCCCACTTGCTCTTATCCACTTCATCTCTCCAGTTTGAAACTCAGGATTAGAGAACCAGACCCAAGTACAGCAGGGGTTTAGTCTGCCCTCTTAACACCACTGAAAAAGTCTGATAAACTTCCTCTTTCCTCTTGAAACTTTTGGAATTGCTGTTACCAGGACTTTGATGTTACATCAGCTTGTATACCAGTAATTGAGATGGTAAACTTGAGTTGAGACACATTTTGCAGCTTTAGTGTAAGTAATCAAATTCCTTTTCCTCACTTGAAATCCCAGGTGTGCAAACAGCTGGCAGGAAGAGTTAAGCCAATGTCTTCCCACAGTCATCTCTGATAAAGAGTAGTGTGCAAAGTTAATGCTTTAATACCTGCAGAAGATCTGTACCTGGTTGTGGTTTTCAGATAACTGCAGCTTATCTTTGCCATCTTTTTGCTCCTCGAAAGGTTTAATAATAAAGGAATAATGGGATTTTTGTTTCTGGTAGATAACCCTTATACATGAGGGTGACACTTGATGCAGTGTTGTAATGATGCACAGATGTCTGTTGCATGTATTTTACCAAAACAAAAGATTATCTATAGGTTAGTGTTACTGATAAAGCTAGCATGTCAGTTTAAGTTTTCTTTTAAAAATTATGTCTCTAAATGTAATTACTCTGACACAGGATCAGAGGATGTTTTTGAACTTTATTTTAGTAGGTATCCCTTTACTTGACTTACAATCTAGACAACATAGGGAATAAAAACTGCTTTTTTTCTTAAACTTAACGATGATGGACTATTGCAGAAAATCTGCAGCAGACTTGAGATTTAGATCCTCTCTGCTTCCCTAGACCGGTTCTTTAGCCTGAAAATGGGGTGTTTTTTTGAAGTGGTTCAAACAGCTACTACGTATCTTCTATAAATTTTTTTTTCGCAGTCAAACAGCTGAAAATACAGTGATCTTTGTGATCGTCTCTGTGCTGACTAAAGGAATCAAGGTTTCCGTAGCGCGGAATCAAAATATATTATTAGATACCCAAACTGCAGATATACATATATACATAATCAGTGCTAACTGTAGGTGTCTACCCCACAGCTAGGAGATAATTTCAAAGGTGTGTATGCAGGTATTTACTATGGATCAGTTACCTGTAAGGTTTCGAAGTGTGATTAGTGACTGTTTCCATCTTTGAGTCCAAAGCCTGCCTGTGCATAGTCACTGCCTATCACAAGGGTTAAATATATCCACAGAGAGATGTGAAGGGAAGTTTGAAACAAGGAAAATGTGAACAGTTGTACTTCTGGCACCCGTTACAGCTGCATCCTAGGCACAATGTGATTAGATCCCTGTTCTTCAGGACAACTTAGACCTTAGATCTTCATCCCTCTCCATTAGTGCTCTACCTTCTAGTGTCCTGCTTGGGTCTTCCTTTTCCTGAGGTGTTTGGTTATGCTGAAGGACTAACAAGCTGCCCACTTCTTTTTGGGTAACAGCAGGGCAAGGATGATTCAGAGAATCAGCCCACAATCAGGAACTGAAAACAGGATCTGAAAAAGGGGAAGGAACTTCTAAATAGAAGTGTTCAAATAAGGTGTAAACACACTCTGCATGTATATCCCAAGACTGGTGTTTGGCTACAGAATGTGTTGCAGAAATATTGCATGTAACACTAAGCAGACGTGCACTTTAAAATTCAGTTCAGTTATATCATTGCAAGTGAAGTCATTGCAAACTTGTAGAAGTGGATATGTACTAGTTACTTATGAAGCAAACACAGATATGACTGTTTGCCATTGTTACCTATCTGGCTGGTTTGTAAGAGATCACAAACACTTGTCAGTGTTTCTTTCTTTGATCCGAATTAAATCGATATTTTTGATGCTACTTCATCATACCAAAATGTCTTTTGGTAGTTCAAAAATAGGATCTGCTATTGGTAGACTTCATGAGAAAGAAGCAGGATGACTTTGACTATTATTATGTAAATAATACCAAACTACAGATGCTCAATTATTTTTAAACTGTAATTGTAGGAAAGGTGTGCAGTACCTTTTGGTTTTTAAGAAATAAGGTGGTTTGCCTAATGAGCAGACTTTGCATAGGGATGAACGCTGTATTTTTGGGGCTTCCGAAGTTGTCAAAGGGAATAAATAGAAACTTGACTTGTAAAACCTTCCTGCAGAAGACTTAGGGGGTGGCAGTTGTTGGATGAGAGCTCTGTCTTGGCCCCAGAAGGCTTGGACTTAGTGCCCAACCTCTCACTTGCATTGGAAAATTCCAACAGCCCTTAGTGTGTAGTTGATTTTATTCCATCTTTGCAGTTTGTTTGTCATTGTACATCTTTGGCAGATAGTTTTCAAAATGCTGACTTCCAAGAATGAAAACATTCAAGAGAATTAAAAGCTGCTTGGTGTAGATAATGTTGGTGTTAGTCCTGATAATGATGATGACTGCCTTAATGTACCTACTTGCTGAAAGTAAAATATGTATTTGTTTTGCAGCTGTGGAAAATTTGTTTTCAATATCTAGCCTTATTTTGCAGATATGTTGTATTGCAGTATGAGAGCAATAAAATGTTCTTAAAACACAAAGGTAACACTGAAGACCGGAGTTAATGCATCCAAGCCATGGAATGTAGAATTCAAGTTTTGTTGCTCTTTCTCTGCATCTTTGTTCATTCTGAAAATGCAGGGTTTTCTTAGAATTTAAGTAACAAGGGCTGGAGTAACACTCTTAGGTCTGTAATTTTTAATTTTAGAACTTTTGCTGTGTGGTTTTGCTTTGTTTTGTTCTAAATGCCAGCACAGTTTTGGTGCAACTTCTATGACTGCTTGTCACTGTTGCCCTTCTTTTAAAAAGGGTTTTGCTCTAGAATGCACATCTAGTGATTAAACCTGCTTATTTTAATGGGGACTTCACTCACATAGGAGAGACAAAAGCCAGAATTAGGAGTGTGCTGTTGTCAGAATTATCCTGCACTGTTAACTCATTGTGAGTTCAAGTGAAGTCAGGGAGGGGAAATGGGAATGGGATGGACACACTGGGGGCTCCAGGGGAGACTTAAGAGTTTGCTGAAGTTCATTCCAAGCTTAGGGCTGTATTTAAAAGTTCAACAGTTGTTCAATTAACTCATTTTGAAGTCTGTTACCCTTCATTGCAAACTGTTGTGAGTTCATTGTTTGTTCCTATATTTGTTTCTGCAGTTGTGTGTATAAGTGTGTATGCCAGCAGCATTCGGAACAGATGTATAGTGACCTAATAAAAAAGATAACTAACCACTTAGAGAGAGTCTCAAAGGAGCTGCAGGTAAGAAGCTGCACAATCTAATTCTGTCTTTCCTGGGTTCTGTGATAATATCAGAGCAGCATGTAGATGGCCCATGGAGGGGGTTGCAATTAAAACTGATTTTACACCTGCTTACTAAATTGTGGACTGCTTCCTTCGCTAACTGGCTGTCAGAATCCTGACTGCTGGATCTGATTGCACGGCACTGACTGGCCTTGGAGATCTGAACCACCTGGAGAGCAGTGGCTGAACTTGAATGTATACTATAGAATCCTGCAGTATAATCTAGGATGTAAATGCTGCAATCAAGCCTGATCTGAGCGCACGACATGGATGTCTGCCATTGCCGTGTTAATCTATATAAACTGTTGATGGTCCTTGTGTATCACAAGCAGCACAAAAGGGAAAATCTAAAGCAAAAAGTTGAAGTGAATTAAAAATTAATTGTGAAGTATAAATCGGGAATGATTGCCTATGAAAGTTTTGTGCTACAGTTTATTCTGCATTTTTCGTGCCTATCTCTAGATGTCAGTGGTTTACAGCAGTCCTAATACAGTTTGTATATCCCTGTCCTTCTCTGCTGCTTATTTGTGCATCCATGTTTATTTCTTGTGTGTTCCCTGTCGAAAATTCCTTTTAGGCTAGAATCTCCAGACATGTTTTTGAAATTGTCATTGCGTAGCAGCAACACTGTTTTTATTTCCCTACAGCTTTTGTCACTTCCATAACTGATGTTTAAGTTCTGTACTGACTTGCACTGCATCAGGTAGAGATGGCAAATATGTAGGAACCCTAAACTACAGCAGCTCCTTCAGTGCTTCTGACAACTGATAACTCATTTCTGTCAGTCAAAAGCAGTCTTACTACTTTTAATTGCATCAGGTACTTCTGGCTAAACGTGCATTCCCATCAAAATATGTATCGCTGTGATTGCTCTGATGTCCTTCTTGTTTCGATCTTTATTCTTGCTTTCCTTATAAAGAAAAATAACCACCCTGCATTTAATGGGCACAATCTTTGGGGCATTCTTTGACTATAAAATGTCTTGGTCATCTTGAGCTGTGTTCTTTGCTTCATTTCTCTTTTACAGTTTCTTTATTCCTTGTGGAATGACAGGCTCACTGTTCTGTAACAATCAGTCAGAGTAGATGGACGTAGTATTTAGAGTAAAGCCTTCCCTGGTTCTGCTGAGCTGGTGCAGCCTGTGCATTTTTCTTCTGCTTGTAAGAACTGCGAATCGCTGCAGCTGTACAGGTTTGGCCAGTTCCTCTGATACATCCCATGGTAATGCACTGCATTACTGTGCTTTGAGTTTGGGAATAACCCCGAATTCTCTGCTCTGTGGTAGCCCTTGATTGTTTCCTCTAAAGTTCCCAAACTGACCAAGGCAGCTGCTTTTGAAGTTTGCTTTAATGCATCTGTGCATTAAATCCTTCTGCCTAAAACCAAGGCTGCCTTCTCAAGAGCAACTGTTGAAAGAAAAATTGAGACAACTATTTAATGCAATCTTTGTCTTGCAAAAGTTTCCTTACGTAGGTTAGACACACCTTGTGGCAGGAGGCGAGAGGAGTGTAATATAACGTGATACCATCTTTGAGTGTATTACGTGAGCTTTGTCTGACGTGAACGTGACTTTGGCTTTGGATGGTAAATCCATCTCTTTATGCTGCTTGAAATAAAACCGATCTGCCTTAGAAAATTGTCCTGTCAAGAAACTGTTTTAGCTGTGGGTTGTGAAATTTACTGTTAAGAAATTATTTTACTACAACGTATTTTATTATCCTGATACTTCTTTGTTAATGCATTTTGGTGACACTCAGTCACTTTGGTTTTAGTTGAAAATGCAGTGCCAGATCTTTACCTGAGCAACAACAACAAATTACTTTCTAAATGTTAGGTGCTTGGAACTTTCTTGTTCACACAAGTAAACTATATATATATGTGCATATACATATATATATATATATATATATATATATATATATATATATATAAAATGAATCCTTTTAATGATCAATATTTTGTTTTGGTTTATTTTAATTTAATTTTATTTTAATGGACAATGTTTTGCTTTCTCTGGCATAAACTCATTCCACCTGCCAACAATATTTAATCTAATTGCAGAGTTCTGTTTAATTGGCAAGGTGTAACTTGATGCAAGATAAGTTTTTTCTTTTATTATATGCAGAGATGCAAATGTAGCCCAGTATAAGCAGGAATGTTTTTTTGTGTGAGAAAGCAGATGATCATGAAAACTGAAATGGCAGGTAAATGCAGTGTCTTATTGTGGATGAGCCAAACAACTTCTTTCCATAGAAGTGCAGCACTCCTATGGCAAGTGGGCAGCAGAATATCTGCATGTAACCAACATACCAGAGCAAGCTGTTTCCTACAAGAAACTCTCATCAACAGCAAAAGCAACAAAACTGTCAGATAACAGACAGTAAAAATGGCAACATCTTGGGGGACGAGTCAGACTCGCTCTTGCAAGCTCCTTATTGCAGTTTATTTTCTTTCTGCAAGGTCTTCACTGCAGAAATTCCCTATATTATTATTAATTTTCCCCTGTGTAGCCCTTGGCTGGCCTCAGCTGATAACTCGGGTGCTGCCGCAGCCCCGTGGGCGCACGGGGTCAGTCGTGCTCCCTGCTCATCCTATGCCTGACTTCTGCTCTTCCAGACTGCCAGACACCTTGTGTGGTTGGTGTTTGTCACCATGTGCACTCCCGAAGATCTGCTTCACAGGTTTTCACCAAAAATAAATCATTTCCAGTGATGGCAGAGACATTATCGAAGTGTGAGTGGGGTGATGTATTCTCTGCATGTTGGACGTTGGGTGAAGAGCATTGAATGTTGCCTGCTGAGTAGTACTGCATTGAGATGAGATGCATTTCTTGTTGCCAGACCATCAGCTCTTTGATACCGGCTTCCTATAGCCCAGAACATTTCTAGCTCCTCCTTACTACGTATAAGTAACTGATCCTCTCTTCGGGCTGTTTCACTTATGGAAAGACTCTGAGCAAGGGCTGCCTTCCTTTCTTGCAATCGATGTCTGACCAGTTTCTCTGCATCAGTAAGACTGGGTTTTGCCATGTGGAGCTTCCAGTAATTGAGAATTAAAGTTCCCTAATTCTTGAGTTGATCAGAATTTTGGTTTTTGTGTGCTTAACCAAAAAAATGAGTGGCTGCAGAAAATGCAAATGACCAAGTTTCCTGTTGTCTTGAGGTCTGTGAAGCCTGTAGTATACAGATGATTATTCCAAGGTGCTTTATTTGGAAACGTTTTAATGGTAATGGACATAGCCCAGTATGTTGTGGTTTAAGATAATGAGAGCTGGTTTTGTGGGTAAGCGCTGAGTCATCCAGATGTAGGAGGTAGGGTGGATACACAGCATATGCTTTCAACTTAAATACATCTCTTTTTAAAATGAATAAAACTATGTTTGCATTAGGCACTAGCGTTTCTGACTTGCCTTATTCTTGTGCACTCTGAGAAAGTCATTTAAAATCGAGTATTCTGCCCATTACGTATCTCTTCAAAAAGGCCTTGGAAAGTCCTTTAAGCGCTGGCAGTCAAAGTGCACTGAGGCATTGAGCTGGCCCATGTCAGAAGTAGATTTTTTGTGCAGGTGCAGTGAAATATTTTCATTTTTGCTATAATAATCGCAATAATTCCTTTAGGAAATGACTGAGAGCTGAAAAACAGTTGTCATTTTATACCCTCCTTTTATTTAGAGAGAAAAAAAGGGATCTATTGTTGTTTGTTCATGTGGGATTTTTTTCGCCTTGACCAGAAACAGTTGAATTCACTAGCTGTATGTAATTTTTGTGTTCACCGAAGTTACTAAGTGAGAATCAGTCTTTCTCTGAGAAAATAAACGCTGGTTTGCTTACATCATTTCTATTTTAAATCAAACAGAAGCGGTAGAGCTAAACCACCAGAATTTCTTGCTCAAATTCCACCTGTCTATAAGCACTGGATTAAATTTGGAGCCAGTTGCTGATAGCGTACATAGGCTCTTCAACGCTTCAGGAGGTTTGGGCTGCTTCTTCTCTATTATATCTTGAGATATGTATGCATGCGTGTAATTTTTTTGTTTATCAGGAACAATATATGTTTTTATAATGAACATGACTGAACTGAGCAGTGACTGGTGTGGGTAGATAATTTGCATGGTGGTTGTTTGGCCCCCAGGACCCGCAGATTTAGGGTCTTGCCAGAAAGCTTTGCTGCCTCTTATTAATCCTTACAATTTCTCAGCCTTCTGTCTCATCAGCTCTCCAACCAGTTGGTGCAGTGTGTGAAAATATCTTCTCACCTATTGTTTCTTTGGACGAATATGCATTAGAGTCAGGTGTAAAAGCCATTCTGCTATTTTGAGGGCTTCCAAATCCCTGGAACCGAGTGCCTTGTCTCACGTCACTGTCGGTTGCCATCTGTTCTTAAAAATCTGTCAGCAATATCTGTGGACAACCTGTTCCTTCCTTCCCTTTTTGCCTTTCTCGTTTTTACCTTCTGCTTGTCCCCTGTGATTATACGGAGTTTTGCCATGCAGTGGTGAGGATCTTGTCGTTGCCTGCCCCAGCTCTTTCTGAAACATCAATCTGATAAATACAGATGCAAACTTCAGATTAGTTTCTGAACTTCCTTATTTGTCTTTTAGAAACAGCGTAACTTGCAGTATTTCCGCTGGTGGCAGGAGGAGCAAAAGCATTAAGTTTAAGTGGCTTTGTCATCTTTGCCTTGTGAGATTTGTGTATGGTCACAAGTGGTATAAAAATACATCCAATTAGTGCTTTGAGGGACTGGGGAATCCAAAGTTCTGACTGTGGACAGAGTTATGGGCTGGGTACCACCTCATAACAGTTCTTGGTATTTATACTTTAAGGTAATTTTACCGCAGATTGTTTTATGGATATATTTTGCTTTCCTCCCAAGGTACACTGATGATTGTATTACCTTTATATAGTGATGTATTGTAATTGAACAGTTATGCCAGTCTGTGAAGTAGAACTTTTGACATCATCATCTACATCTGGTTTTGTGCAAACTTAGTAAATCAGATTGCTAATGAAGTTATGATTAGAATTCAGTAATGTACTTACGGGAGGCCGGGTTATTATACTCCATTTACATGAAGAAGCCCATTCTTATTACACTGTTTGTGTGGGCATTGTTCAACTTGCCAGCCAAATGAGGAATAGCAAGCAGTCTTCACAGCTCCTATCTCATCTCTTGTAGCATAGAAATAGCACTCAAATTAGCTCTTGTTAATTTGAAATGAGTTGATTCCCTGAAATAATTTCCATAGCTGCAGTACTTACTCGGACGCTCATGTAGAAAACAGATCAGCCTCCTCTGGGTTCTGCCTATAGAAAAGATCAGAAATAGAGGTGGAAAATGAAAATTGAGAACTTGCATTTTCCTAACTTTTCTTACTAAATACATTAAGTCACTAGGGTTAAAGTCCATTTGGGTTTGCTGCACAGTCTGGTAATACTGACAGGGTGTTTCTTAAAGGGGAGACTCAGAGTGGCCTTTTGTCTGGTCCGTAATATTTAAAAGGAAAAAAACCAAGCATCCTTCAGTTCTGCTGGGGGAAGGTTGCTTTATTGTGTGTGAAACAAGCCTCTAATGCCGTGTGAATCACACTGAATTGAATCAGATCAAATGAATGCTCAGTGTTAGAACTTGTATGGCAGAAAGCAGAAGTGTTAGAAGTGTGTGCGTCTGCATGCATGGACATCGAAAAGATGGCTCTTGAGCTGAGGTGCAGGTGAGGGTCACCATATGGCCAGAATCGCCATTAAAAATGACATTGTCCTGAGCAAGCTAACCTGAGAAAAGCACCCTTGCATGCAGCTTTTTGAAAAGGCTTGTGTCCCTGCAGTCATTTTTAGTTCCTTGCCACACTCTGCTGGGTGCTGCAGACCCTGATGTAATTACAGAAAAATATAAGTAAATATGGCACAACTGAGTATGTATTTACTAGATGGAAAGGTTCTAAATATATCTCACTATTAAACATAATTTTGATGGTCCTTAGATACATCATCTTTTTTGTTTTACAAACTCGAAAAATGGAAATGGAAGCATGGCCTACATCTACCCTGCCCTAAGACAACTATATGAGAGTATATTATGATGCTGTGCAGCTTTGAACAGTTTTGAGTGCAGGCTTGACTAGGAAGGCACAGTCAGTCTTGGTAGGAATTGTGCTTTGGCTTGATGTCTGTTTTTATAAAAGGTTTTAATAGTACCCTTGTCTAGTGAGGTAGATCTGGGCATCCCATAAATTGTCTGCAAGGCAAAGTAAACAAATTAGATTTTCTTGAGAAAGAACAAAAACTGGTTTAAAAGTTTCAGACCACTTACGTGAATAACAGGTTAATTTGTGTGGTCGGAGCCTTTCTCCCTTTTCGCTCGGCGGGCGTGGGAGAGATGCCGCAGCATCTGTGCTGGCGTTTTGGCAGCGAGCGTGTTCCCAGGAAAATGAAACTGCCCATTCAACGTAGGAATGTAAGCTTTTCTGAATATATTGCTCATTGTGCCAGATGACTATTCATAAACAGATTGAGTTTGTGTTCCTCAAGCAAAGAACTGTTGTCACTGTTTCTTCTGAGCCATTTCTGAGTTGTCTTGAGCCAGCAGCATCTTCTGGTTTCATTCTTATGTTCAGTCAAAGAATAATATTCAAACTGAAGAAAACCTACATCTTCTTAATGTATACGGTTTCTTGCCCACAAGCTTATTGAAATGCCTAGATACTAGATTTCAAATAAGGGTAATTTAGCATACTGGGCTTCTAATTGCTTGTTTTGTTTGAAGATGTTTGTCTTACACGTCACCCTTTCTCAAACGTGTTTCTTGTTACTTCTCATTTCTCTTGGTGCTGAGATGTCCCCTATGGTGCGTAAGGAGATTAAATGATGTTCTTAACGTCAGCTTTTAACAGCAGCCATCGTATTTTATGCTAAGAAGTAGTTGGTTCAAAACCAATCTGAAGATGTTAAGCAGCTGCATCACTATTTGAGAAACCTGACCAACCATTCAGTGCTCCTGTGGACAGATGCTCTAACAGTTGCTACTGGAAAACTGTTCTTCACCCTGTGAGTGGTAGATGACAGCACATGTAGGACAGGATTTAAGTTGTCTCCCCATATAAGGTGTCTTAAAAACCAAAAATAACCCAAACCCACAAAAAACCCCACAAACTGGATTGACAGTTCTGTAGGATTCAGGATGGGGAGTGAAGGAATGAAGGATTCTCTTCCTTCCTGGAAAATGTTAAGCTAACAGTATATTTTTCTTTCTTTGAATAGCTTCCGTAATAAATCACTTGGGTAAGATAGGAGTGGTTTTTAAAGACTTAGTATTTTCTAAGGGGGTTATAGGAAGTGTTGTGCTTAATTCTGCCCTTCCCCTATAATTAAAGTAGCTGAATATATGGGTTATCATTTCTGCACTAAGAGAAAAATGTCAGCCTGAGCAGTTTCTTTCATTTTTTGTGTAATAGCTCTAGCTGAATAAATATAAATTTTAAATGCAGGTTTTACTCTAATGATGGCCATTTAATAGAAGAATCTTAGCAACATTTATTTAATCATGAATTTGATGGCATGCACTGCTTTTTACTTTGTAACATCCATGTAGTTTATATAAAACAAGTCCCACTTTAGTTATTGTCTTACTAATGTGAATGTAGAAATGTGGAGAAAGTTCCAATGCTCAAGCAAGTAAGTGATTTCGATGTGGCAGTTTTAAGCAGCCGTGCGGTAACACCCTCATGACCAGAAAACACATGGTTCTTTTCCCCACACAGATGACGATATCTCATAGATGAGCTGTGAAAACAGTAGTATTGATTTCTCGTTGGCTTGGGTTATTTGTTAGTTTACAAGTCAGTAATTGAGGAGAGGTTGATTGTCAAAGTTTTGGAGGTTTACATGCCATTGCCTAGAGTCTGTACATGGGATTAAGTCCTGTACTGTCTGTACAACTTTTGTCTCTTTTTAAAATTACTTAATTTTATTTAAAAGAATTGCAGGCTCTCAGTGAGAGAAGAGCAGTGTCCTGTGTCAGGAGAGGGTCTTCTTTTGTCTGACGTGCTTTTTGAAGCACAATTATCCTTTTTTCTTTGATCTCAGAAGCTATATGCCAAGTCTTTACAAATCAGAGAGTATAACCATATTTAAAGCTGAGGTTAAAAGGGAGCAAAGCAGGAATACATACTGCTTAGAAATGCAGATTCCATTGCATGTTATTTGCAACAAATTATGTATGTAACTCTATATGAAAGGGAGTTCTTAGAGTTGATAGCCACTTTAATACGTTGCTGGCATTTTGAACTAAAATTTGTTTGGCCACCCCTGAGAACTTAATCTGCAATAAGATTAAAAACTTATAATCAGAATGATGAATAACCATATATAACCTTTGGCAACAGCATATGAATAGAGTAACACTCTTTATTCCTTTGCCAGTTTCACTTTCCTTTCCGTCTGCTCTGTGCTGGTGTTTGCTGTGAAAATTACTCATGTGTTCATTAAGCATATTAAGAAGGGAGGCAAAATAAGCTAGTTTAAAGGAAAAAAAACCCCACACTTTTATAAATTCAGAATACTTAGTAGATTGAAAAGTCAACATAAATTCTAACAGTTCTCTTAGGGCCCCTGGTGAATGTCCCTACAAAGGCTGAAAAATCTGCTTCATTAAGATATGAGTTCTAAGTTCCAGTAAAGTGGTCAAGGTGCAGCTGGGCTTGAGCTTTTCTCATCCCATAGATGCTTGGCTTTAGGAAAACCTCTGAGCTTGTTTTCTTGCAAGGTCCCAGTTGCTGCCACATTCTCCATCCTCTTCTGACTTGGTGCTGTCAGAGAGGAGAATGGTGCAAGGGAAGAGAAGTTTTGCTTTTTGATTAACAAGCAACACTTTGGGCGTGTATAGGAGTGTATATGTGTGTGAACAGTAGAAACTTGAGCAGTTACCTCCTGAGAAGACCTTACTATGAAAGCAGGAGTTTGACCAGAGGGCGGGTTGGGATGGAGAGGGGGAGAGCAGAGCAACACGCTACCCTGGCTCCATTTCCATCCCTGCCTGTGTAAGTGCACTCCTGAGTGCTTTAATGCAGCTCCCCTGCATCCCTCCAAATAGATATTTATAAAATAAACTCTGGTAGTGCTTCCCATTTTTCTGGTTTTGTTCTCGATGTAACTTAGCTTGCTGCAGGACAAATCTTTTTAGCTTCCTTATTTCTTTTGCTGGGAAAGATAGGGTTGTATGTATACAGAAAACAGTGCGGTCGCTGTGGGCTCTACAAAGCCTATCGAAAAGTTGGCACATTGGGGTTTTGTGGAGCAAAGTTTTGCTTGGGGCTGCAGGGTAATGTCGTGGGCTGGAGGACTGCAGGGATGTTTGTGGGGCTGGAAACCAGCTGGGGAGCTCTATCTGAAGACATCGCTCTGCAGTCCCTCTAGCTCAATAACCCCAATATTTGCCTTGCCTTAGGTGACCCAGCAAAAACTTCAAAACGTTTTCTAGGAAGGCTGGAGCTCCCTGGAGCTGGAGGATGTGCCACTTGCCAGCTATGATGCAAAGCAGCGGCTTAATGTCACATTGTGTCTTGGAGTAAAAGCTGTGGGGGGGCTGGAGCAGACACCACAGTGCTTGCTGAAATTTGAGTATAGATCCTAGCTGTGACGGGTAGTTCTCTCAAAATGAAGGTCTGGTCTTTAATAAGTGTTTTTATTTGCATGTGCTACATGCTAATTTGTGGCAGGCATTCTGCATTTCTTATCGAATGGACCTTCTGCTGGGCACTGACATATAGTCCTTGGCAAAAAGCAGCTACTGAAGAAAACTGGTTTTGCTGGAGGGAGTTATGGCAGAAACTCTGGAATGATTTGTGGCTTGCTTTGTGTGGATTTAGTGCATCAAATGCTTTGTAGTTTTTTGAGTTTGCTGTGAAAGCATAGCCCATGCTGCTCCAGATCTTTCTCTTGTTCAAATTACAACCTGACTTTTATGTTGTTTTGCAGGCCAGCCCTCCAGATCTCTATATTGAAAGGTTTAACATAGCTCTTGGACAGTATATGGGAGCATTGCAGAGCATTGTGCCTCTTTTCATATATATGGTAAGTTTTAGAAAATTCTTTTCCAATAAAGTATGACAGTACACAAGATCCTGACTGAAAGTGAAAAGTATAAAATGCAGCTGTAATGACTTTTACTCTGTAGAAATTATGAATCATGCTTGGTTTTGCTACCTGTGTAATAGTGCTGATCATGTTGTATTTTGAGAGGAAGGGGGAGCTGTGCTTTTAAATGTAGAGTTTTGCAATTGGTTTCTGTCCTAATATTTCTTTCCTGGGAATGGGGGCGAATGGTTTCTGTTTTGATTGGAAAAAAGCCATCCCAAACTATTAGGCCATTATGTATGAACAGGGATAGTTTATTGGCTTGTTATATGTTGGCTTGGTAGTTACAAAGAGAGAATATAATAGAATCATAGAATCATTTTGGTTGGAAAAGACCTTTAAGATCATGGAGTCCAACCATTAACCCAGCACTGCCAGGTCCACCCCTAAACCATGTCCCTAAGAACCTCATCTGTGGGTCTTTTAAATCCCTCCAGGGTTGGTGACTCCACAACCTCCCTGGACAGCCTGTTCCAATGCCTGACAACCCTTTAGGTCAAGAACTTGTTCTCAAAATCCAACCTAAACCTCCCCAGCTGCAACTTGAGGCCGTTTCCTCTTGTTACGTTACGTGGGAGAAAAGACCAACACCCACAGTGTTGCTTTTAAATTGCACAGATTTGGACAAGACATAAAGAAATGTCTCTTGGAAATGTCTCTGTCAGTTGATAAGGCAATTTATACTGTTGACTGGATGTGGACAAACTTAGGTTCATAGCACCTAAAGGTTTTTTGTACGACTAGAACATGTCAGTGTCCATTGGCGACCAAAAAAGGCATTGCCTTGGGCTTAGTCCTGTATGTTCTGCTATCAACAGCAGCACTTATATTCTTTTTCCTCCTGTGTACCAAACCATTTTCTTGTGTGTGAATCGTGGGAATACAGGAAAGGTGAGAGGGCTGACTTCCCAATTGAGGGAGTTTTCTTTTTCCCCCTTTTGCTAGAGCACTCGTGGTTTTCTTTTTCACATGGTGGTGGGTTTTTTCAGTCTCATGCCATGGACTTTTCAAGAAGGCATGGAGGCCCAAAGCACTTGTATCCCTCCAGAATTCTGTGGGTTTACGCTCCTTCAGAAGTTCCAGGATATAACTGCAGGTGGAGCAAATTAGGAGTCAGCTAGTCACACAGTGAGTCTAATCATTCCTAAGAGTGATTCCTAATTTGCTTTGTAAATCTAGGTGAGGTTATTCTGGATGCTTATAGACTGTACATGTCACAGTATGCAGCACACGTGAATGAATAAGAAATCATATTTCTACTTCAAGAAAAATTAAAATCATCATTTAGATTATATACTTTTTTTATACTAGGTTCTGAATTGCTAGGGATACTTTGCGATGTGGCTGAATCTTGTGGCATGAAGTGAGCCCAACATTTGTGAGCTCTGTGGTTTTAGGGTAGTTAAGATTCTTTCTTTTTCATTGCCTCTAAAATATTACTATTCTTACTGGCTGGTATTGTACTTCATTGCTTATAAGCTAGAGGGCATTTTATGTGTATTTGTATACACAAATATATGTGATAGATGTATAGATGTGTGAATGAGATAGTCACTCATATACAGTTTTTTCTCTTTTAAGTATTTATTGCTCTCCGCATAGTAATGTTAACTCAATTATGTCTTTTAACATTTGCCAGATTGCTTTATGATATGGTGGTTTGTAGAAGAAGTGCATATATCATTTCTGAGTTTCTCAGGTATCTATCTGCCTACCTTTTACCTGTTAGGGGACCCTCAGGTGACTTGACAAACTTTTCAAGAAATGCTGGTACAGACTCAGTAGCGAGATCTTATACGGAAAATCGTACTGTTTTTCCACTAACAAAAATGGGGAAGGTAACAGCTCTTCCGCTGTCTCCTTTCTGCAGTGCAGATTGGAAATGAGATATTAATACTTATGTTAGGTGATTTTTCATTGTGTATTTAGATTCATGCAAGTGTGGAATCTTTTTGGAAAGTCGCTTTCAAGTGAGCAAGTGTGAAGAGTATTTTACAGTTGTTCTAAGTACTGTGTTGTAACTCTTCTGTTTGAAACTGCTGGGGTTTTTGTTGCTTTTCTAGTTATGAAACTTAAGGTATAGACATTCCAACGCTTAACAAAAGGAAGAATCACGGTTTGCACATTGTTGGCAGCTGCTTTCAATGTACGAAGGTCTCGAGGCTGGGAAAGGAACAGAGTGAGTTATTTCCTTAGCTGGGTGCATCTCCTCTGTCAGCTCCCAAGAACCAGGTTTGGTTCAGGCCAGTGGACTTGGGCTAAGATGCTCTGGTCACCCCTATGCTTTGCACTGGTGTGTGCTCAGGAGCTGGAGGTGGAAATGGTTTGGGACGTTAGGTCTGAAAGACTGTAGTATGGTGCTTAACGCTTCCTAGAGGATGCGTGTCTTCAGTTGCTGTGAATTCACCATTGACCAAAAATACTGCAAATGAAGTGAATCCGCTTCTTACAAGGCAAGTTGTTCTGTCTGCAGAGTCTTTCCCTCGATCTCTGTTCAAATCTCAGGTGGGGGTGAAAGAACTAAGTAATAGCCCTTGGCAAAACCTCTACAGGTAGGATTGCTTCAGGGAGGGAACTAAATTGACTAAATTTAAAAAACCCTACCTTTCTAAGGTTGCTGTCTATTGCTGCAACAAACCTCAACTTCCATAGAGGCGAGTATTCAGCCCTCAGATTGCCTTTGTTCCAACAGGGTCAGTTTTCATTAGAGGTAAATAACTGCTGCTGAACGCTTGCCTTGGAAATTTAAGTTGTTTCTGCATAGACAGTTTATTATGGTATGTGTATGGTTTTGGTAATGACCAAGAGAATGAGTTTCATAAAAAAAAAATAAGATTGCTTTAGTAGTGTTGTGAGGGTTTGTGCCAATTATGTTAAATGTGTTAGCAAACAGGAGAACAACTTGATTTAAAAAGCATTTTTCCCTTAAGATACCCCTTCCTCTAGTAAATCTCTCAGATAAGTGTTCCAGTTTGTTATTTTTTATTATGTTGATTTTCTGTTACTGTCTCTGTTTAACTCTTTTACACAAGTCATCCATATGAATTCAGTTGTTCCCCTTCCATGTTAGTGTTGTAATGACAGGAGATTTATCTTGAAACAGCGTTTAAAACCCCCCTATGAATAAAATACAGGCAAGAAGTCGTACTATTAATTGCGGGCTGGGAACTGATGAATAACACCAAATAGTACATTAGGTGTAGAGTTCCTCAAGGAACTCATTAATAGAATTTCCTTTGAGGGCTGCAGAGGTGAATTTATTATTAATGCTGACTGGATAAAGATAAATGGATCCTAAAAAATTTAATGTTGTTCAGTTTTGTATGGATTTTT
Source organism: Columba livia (assembly GCF_036013475.1). NCBI lineage: Eukaryota > Metazoa > Chordata > Aves > Columbiformes > Columbidae > Columba > Columba livia. The sequence continues at coordinate 6,766,137 of NC_088607.1, forward strand.
ATATATCACTTGTTTTCAGAGTTGATTAATTCTGAGTAGCCGTCCTCGGAGACTGTCGATGAACCACAGGAATGGATAGCTATACTGGTGATAGATTATTGTAACATACCTATTTTAATGGCTTAATCACTTTTAGATATTGGTAAAAATGTTTTCTTTTATTATATACAGCCCTATTTTGGTGTTCGAGTGTTTATAAAGTAAAGTGTGTTTTCTAAAATTCCCCAACCTGGATTGATATGGAGATATATCCATAGATATAGGAAAAAATTCATTATATATGTCTGTGTGTAAGTTGCCTGTATGTAATTGGGTTTGTTACCAGTGGCACCACATGCATTCTTGATTTTCCATACAAGTTTCTTGGCTGTACAGGAATGTTTTATGTCGTATAAATGCAGTTATCGAGCTCAAATATTCTACAGATTTAACATTTTGAACTATTTTCATTCAGGGAAAAAGTAACTTTACTGTATTTGCTGTTATGAGCAACAAAATTGAAAACTTCTGTCTTATTTTCCAGAATAAATTTTACATAGAAACCAAGCTTAACAGAGACTTAAAAGATGACCTTATAAAGCTGTTTACGGAACATGTTGCAGAAAAGCACATTTACAACCTAATGCGTAAGTAAACCTCTTGAGTTTTTCTTGTAATGGGAGTCTGGAAAACTGCAGGGCTTTCATATATTGCAGAAATCTACAGCAAGTAGGGAGAAAATAGCAAATGGTTATTGAACGTAAATACGTATTCCTTTTTAAGGCATTCACATGAAGAAATGTGATGCACATCAACCTGTTTTTCCAAAAATACAATTTTATATGAAGTCACAGTTCTCTTGAGTATCTGAGGGAACAAACATATCTTTTTCCTTCTCACCTGTGATTATGGCAAGACAAATGTTTCATTTTCCTGTTGCATATGCTATTACTCTTTGACTTCTTTATCAAAATACTGGCAGGTATCATTAAGAATGTGGTGTGGTCAAAGAATTGTGATGCTGCTGGGGTTATTGTCACGATGTACTCGAGCACTCCCTGCTAGCCAGTGAACTGCGTAATGCTGCAGGAGTTTCTCTGTTAAGGTAACAGGTTAGTGCAAATGGAACATACTTTGAGTGACCCCGTTAAGTGCTCCTGTGAGTAACTCCTGTGGTGAACCGCTGAGTTTGCTGCCACCGCCAGCAGTGTTTGCATGAGCAGAGGGACCTGGCGCTGGGCTGGTGAGCTCCCCGAGGGGGCAATTAGCCAAGGCAGAGATAATCAGAGTTCAGTTTGGAAGAGTTTGTGTAGTGGTGAGTGGCTGACCAGCATGCTGGGAGAATTGCAGGTGCTTTGTGCAACTGGTGAGTTGAGCATTGAGCCCAGTGCACTCCTTTGTGTAACCCAGCCCTGCCGTGGTGTCTGTGTCCATCTAGAACAGCTCCTCCCCTCCTTTGCTCTCTGAAGCAGTTGCTGTCTGTGTGATAAATGGAGACCAGATGATGGATGATTAGAGTATATTTCTCCTTTTGTGCTAACTTGGGTAGTGATGCCCAGGCTATGAAGATGACAAGGGGTCTGGAGCACCTTTCTTATGAGGAGAGACTGAGAGCTGGGTCTGTTCAGCCTGGAAAAGAGAAGCTGAGAGGGGCTCTTATCGATGTTTGTAAATACCTCAGGGTGGGTGTCAAGAGGATGGACCAGACTCTGTTCAGTGGTGCCCAACGACAGGATGAGGGGCAATGGGCACAGACTGAAGCACAGGAGGTTCCATCTGAACATGAGGAGAAACTTCTTTCCTGTGAGGTGCCAGAGCCTGGCCCAGGCTGCCCAGAGAGGCTGTGGAGTCTCCTCTGGAGACATTCAAACCCGCCTGGACACGATCCTGTGTGATCTGCTCTGGTGACCCTGCGTGAGCAGGTGGGTTGGACTGGGGGATCTCCAGAGGCCCCTTCAACCCCAAACAGTCTGGGATTCTCTCTCCAGCGAAGGGCTGGGGCCAAGGAGCTTTGCTGTGCTTTTTAGGGTCACTGTGAGTTGGTGTCTGGGAGAAGGGTGGGTGAACAAGGTGACTATCCTGAGCTCGGCGAGCCTGGTACCCTAGAATGAGGGGAGGTCACTAGCTCTGGTGCCATCTTGTCCTTGCCCTTTGGAAAAGCCTCCTTAAGAAGAGCTTTTAGCCACGTAGCAGATCAGATCACCTTGGAAATAGCAGGACAATGAGGAATTCTCACCCATGGACCTGATGTTTTATTTTGTGCCAAAGAGGTTTAACGGTCTCATGAAATCTGGTAAGACGATTGCTGCAACAGGATCATGGAAAATTCAGCTGATATTGCCTTAGAAGGAGATACATTAAATTTTAAGTGTATGAATTTTTCAGGCAATTAAAGCATTAATGTGATTATTCTTTTTTTTTTTCTTTCAAATGACAAAGCAAAAGTAACACTGGTCAGATTTTTATAACATAAGTTATGAGAGATGTGTGTTGCTATGTAATCAGTTATCTCTGGATGATAATATGAGAATCTAATAGAAATGGCAGATAAACCCTTGAAAGGAAAAGACCTGCGATGATAGGCCATCTCCCCAGCTCTGTGTTAGATGCTAAAGTAAAAATAGAAGAAATCAATGGAAAATAAAATTAAAATAAAGGCTGTCACCCACTGTGTTGCTGTATATAAGTAAGATAATATATATGGACATGTATAAACTCCTAACTGTGATCTCACTTGGTTAAATCTTGTATAATAGGATCTTTAAATTGAGTTAAATTGCCTAAATAAAATTCTAAACTTGCTAATGGATTCCTGGGAAATACTTGAAGACACAAAGCATATGCTATAGTCTTGCAGTTTTAGTGTTTATTCTCAGCTGTTCTTCTAGCTTGCTGAAATTCAGACCATAATAGCTAAGACCATTATGTTCATTTTTAGAAGCGTAAGGGCCCTATAAAAGTAAGATATAGGTCAGTGTGCTTTAATTACTTTACTTGCCGGTGTCATTGGCAGAATTTGGTGCTATTTCCTGATACTTGATACAGATATGCTTCAACAGAGATTTTTTTTTATTCTGAGGGGTGGAAAAAGAAGGTTTTGAGTGGGTATGTGTAGGCAATTAAAGTCAGTGAAACTGTCGTCTGTATAGAGAAATGGAATCCTGGGGCTATTTTTTAAAGAGATGCTGCAGCTGCCACTTCAGTGAGTAGCAGCATGGCTTCACTCTCTTTTAAAAAGAAACAACAAAATCGGTGTAATCAGTTTGTGATCTAGACTGGGAGGACAAGGACAGCATCTCTTGCTCTTGAAATTTGTTGCTATGTTTTTTGTATGGAGGGTTTTTTGTTTGTAGTATCTTATCATTCCATTAGAGCCTGGAAGCTGGTGTTTCTGTTTGAAGTTGTGTTCAGGAAGGGCTGTAAGTACATTTCAGGTTCATCCGATTTCAGAAAAAGTTCCTGCTCCACTTCAAAAGATGGGGAGAAAAGAAAGGCAGAAGAGCGCTGCAACACAGATCTCTTCTTAGTGTTTGATCTGGCTCAAAGTCCTGCTGGTTGTGTGTGCCCTGGTCCCTGTGCTGCGTGCTCCAAGGCACAAAGATGCAAAATTAACTCCCGGTACAATGGTCTCTCTGGTGGGAGCACTTACCTCAGCACTTAGTTGCAGAAAATAGAGTGATTAAGGTGTGGATTCATTATTTACAGAAGAAATATCGCTCAAGTGAACTTGACTTGGACAGACTTTGCCTGCACTAAGTCCTTTATTTTTGATAGAGAATTTTTGTTGTTGGTTTTGTTTGTTTTTTTAGTTAAAAAAAAAGGCAACTCTCTCTAGAGCACTTCTGAGCACTTACAATTTTTAGTGTATTTGCTTGATAATACACAGATCCATGAACACGATTGTGTTTGTGAAACATTTGTACGCTCACACATATTTATCCAGTCAATGCTCTTCAAATTAAAGTGGATATATTTGACCTAAGTGAATATAACCTGATTATTTTCCTTACAAAGCCAGAGCTGGCTGTTGCCGATAACACTGCTGTATTAAATGGCTCGTGAGAAGTTGCGATGTGCACAACTACTTAACTGAATGTAATAAGCGAAGATGTAGCATTTTATTTGCAAGAAGCTTCAGAAATGGTGGGGGGAAGATGCAAATAATATCCCTTATTCCTAGAGAAGGGGAGAATGTTGTCTATGTTCCTGCTATAGTTCTGCACGATGTGACTTGTTTGGTTTATGCAGCCACTGACTGTTGGGGCAGGGTAGACCTGGGTTTCCTGGGCTGTAATCTGTTTGTCATCTCCCTGTGTGTTCTTCAGTCTAGAAGAATGGCAGTTATTGCAAAATATATCTGTCTTCAGTGATGAAAATGCATAACAGCTCCTGAAACTACTTCTAGTACTTCCAATAGGTAAAATTCGATGTCAGAGAGTATTTGCAAGTAGCTGCTATTCTTTTTCAAATTATTATTGGCAGTTTGGTGCCCAAAACAAGCTCACTTTTAAATGCAACAGAAGAGAAAAGCTATTAACAGCATGCTGGAATGGATGTTTGCGTGTTCCCATCTTTGATCTACTCTGTCAGGAATAGATCATAGAAACAGGTCCTTTTAATCCAGAGAAAAAGGAAACCTCTTGGACCATGGTGAAAATGCAATTGAATAAATAGGGCCTAGGACTTCACAGCTCTTAAAATTGTTATCAGGATCCAAAGTGATAATATGGGTTGTGAATGAGGCAATTCCATGAAATTTGCTGTTTCAGAACTAGAAGATGGGCTTGAAAACACATGAAATTCAGGCAAAATTATTGTAGAGGATTAAAGCACTAGATCTCGACCATTGGCTGTCTTAGGTTTTTGTTAATGATATATATATATATCCAGATACTTACAGAATTAGCTGCTGAAGTGTGAGGATATGGAGCAGTTCCCTGTATGTAGATTCTAATAGCACATAGGTAATTATAGAATGTAGTTCTTCATGTCAGTGCTTGTGTGAGTTCAGAACTAAAATCCAGTGTAAAAACCTATCGTGTGTGTTCACCAAAAGTAGCAGCTTTTCTCATGGTTTTCCAAGAAAAAATTCCTTGTAAAAAGACTGGAGGATGGGGAGGAATTGTAACCTATTTTATTATATTTGCAGTTTCTAATTAGTTATGGGGAAAAACTTTTCTCTGAAGATTTTTGCATAGGGCAGCTTCATTTCTTCCCAGTTATGTCACTTGGATTCAGCTGAAGAAATCTTGCTGCTCCATTTTCTTAATTTTTAGGTTTTTATTGGAGGTATATTATAGCTTAATAGAAGGGCTGTTTACGTTGGAAAAGCTTTTCCTTTATAAAGATGGCAGGAAAGCTGTTTCCATTGCGTTGGTGCTTTCTGAGAAGTACCAGAAAAGTTGACTGGAAAGTTGGCCAAGGTTGCTGACAACTTCTAACGATGAAGTTGTGCAGTTGTCCTTTTTGCTTGCAGCAGGTACAATTTTAATACAAAATTACAGAGAATAAACCAAATTATAACCATTAGAGGTTTCCTTGCAGAGGTTTGCCTGGTGTTTGTGCAGGAGAGGCTGTGTTTCCATGTCTAGCTCTAGTTTGTGCACAGCCCAGGAGAAGAGGAGCAGCACAGAAGGCTGAGAGGAGCACTGTGATTGATGCCAGGTTCACAGCTATAACAGAAAACACGAGCTTTATTTTGACGTGTTGGGGTTTTTACTTTACTCCCCACACCTCACCCTTTGGCAGAGGTGGTCAATCCAATCCATCTTGTCTTTTTTCCCTGCTGTCGTTGGCATTTCTTTATTTTTCCCCCTCTGTTTTGACATCTGTCTGAAATAATCTATGTAATAAGCAAGCTGTCATTGCCTTGACCCACAAACTGCAGAGAAAATCCCCTGAAAAGGGAGGAAAACACTTGTTATTTTTCACCTTTTTTTTTATGCTGTCCTTCTAGATTTACATTCAATAAGTTGTTTTAATTTGTTCTTCTAATGATTATACTTCCTAAGGAAATAGCAGTTAGATCCATAAATAAAATTGTTGAGTGGCTGTGCTGAGTTGGTTCAAAAGTCAGTGTAGCCCAGTGGCCTGGTCTTGGAAAAAATGTGTATATCATCAGCATAGTTTTGGTGCAGCAGAAGTTCAATGACCACGGGTTTATATGTTTTAAGGTATGTGCCCTGTTGCAAGCGCTGAAGGTTTCCTTGCATGGTTTAGGCTACGTCTACATTCATAAGTGGTGGTGTTTAGAAAGGGAGCAGATCTAGAGAGTATGGAACACCTATGTGTTGGTGTCGAGGACTCAGTGTTCACCTTTATGTGCATTTTGGAGAGTTTTATTTCACACTTGCTAATGTCTGGTCCTGTGGACAGAAAGGCCATTAGTAGTTCGAGCACATCTGGTTTAGTCTTGCCCGAAAGGAGTTAAGTTAATATGGTCCCAGGCAGCTCTGTCATAGGAACCGAGGAGCAGTAAGTGGGGATGATCAGTGAATTTGCTTCAAGAGCACATTTCTAATCTGAACTAAAGCATGAATATAGAATCTACCCGTAAGCATTTGAAATGACTGTTCTTTTTTCTTTGAGACACAGAGTGACTACAGTGATGGCAGAAGCAATATGGTAAAAAAAAAAAAGCCCCATTTGATTGCTGAGGCGCTTTACTTCTGTAATATATTGGATGTGACTCAGCCCCTGGACACGGCTTTGCTTACTGATCTTTGCACATTGTAAGGAAAAATGTGTGAGAAGAAAATCTGCACAACCTCACTCTGCCACCTTCATAAAGATATGTTTCTTGCTTAAAATTTAAGGATAATAAAAATAAGATGTTTGATTTATTGAAAAAAAAAGCAGGATTATTTGCCTGCAGAGTGACTTGTTCTCTGGGTTTTAATCAATCTGTGTTTAGATTATAAGATTCCTTCCTGAGAGTCTTCAAAATGAAGCAAGATAGCATAGCAAAAAGACAAAATACCGATCTATTCCAGCATATTTGTACAAGACTAAAATGGGGTGATTTCTGTTAGAATTCCTCTACAACAAACTATTTTATTCTTCCTGGCTATAAAGCTGTTGAAATACCAACTTTTTGGGGTGCGAGAGGGTTCTATAGTATAGAGGGTCCTTTTAGAGATGTAAGGAAGGGATGTGTTTATTATTAAATTCTTCACTAAAAGTAGGTTTAAAAGACTTTTGTGCATTTAGGGGATTTTGAATCTGTTCAGTGTTTAGTTTCTGGCTTATTCTACATAGGCAAATAGTTTAATCCCATTACCTCCACTTCAAATTCCCGTTCAACCTTAAAGCAACGTTTTCCTTCCTCCTTGTCTTCATTCCAAATATCAGTAGTCACAAAAAATCAGCTGCACTGTGTTCTGCATCTTTTCCAACGTGTGGGGATTTGGCAGAGTTAAGTAATTGTGTTGTAGCCATATTGGAAACTGTAGTGTTACCAGGTATATTAGAATACACTTGTATTCTTTAAAGAACGCTTAATCTACACACAAATATTGTTACTGAACTGCACTTTTAATTAAAAGAACTATGTTATTTTAAACAGTTGTAGCTGTTTTTCTTGTTTCATGTTAAGTTGCAGCACCTCAAAGTAAGGCAGTTTTTTAATAGGAAAATATAGTCTCAGATAATGACTGTAACGTTTAATCTGGATCCTGGGTAGAGAAACAGGAGCAATGTTCCCATTTCAACGAGCCTTCATAAAATTGTAAACACGAAAATATCACCTTATTTTTCCAGTTATAGAAGTCCAAAAGTCTGTATTTCTACGTTTATAGCTTTGTTTTTCATATTTATTCAGGTTACAACACAGAATATTTTCCGTGTGATTAAGACTTGGATATTTTTACTCCACAGCATTTTTATTAGATACTTCATAAAGCTTTTGGGCTATGTAATGAATATTTTAAAAGTAATCTATGGCTATATTAAAGGCCTAGTGGCAAACGCTTAGTAATAAATATGACTTCTCTGGGTTTTTTCTAATGTAAGTTTTAATTCAGGACAAACTTTTGAAGAATTTAAGTAGCTAAAAATTTATTTTTAGTTCTGTTTAAAGGAAAATAAAAAAGCAGAATAATGAGGAGTTTGTAACTGCAAATGGGAAGGTTGGTTTTCATGCAAAAGGCTTTTGAAGTTTTAGATCGATAGTTAACACGTACAAATTGTACCTGGGTTAAAGTAATGAGAAGGTAATATGTGATCAAGATTTATTGGCCAGTTTAATAATAGAATAGGCAGTAGGTTAATACAACAACAAATGCACCAACACAGAAAGGAACGAATACAGAAACCAAACCAACAACCAAAACCCAACAATGACAAAAACCCCAAAGCAAAAAACAAACCAACTATAACAAAGACACCAAAAACAACAACAAAACAACCCCCCAAAACAACCAACCTCCCCCAAAACCTCAAAGCAACAGCTCACGTACAGTTGTGTAAGGGCTCCAGTTCTGTGCAAATATCAGAGTCGTTCTGCAAAGTAATGTAAATATTGCATACGTATTAGAGTTAAGTACAAGAGAGCCCAGTTTGTATGGTGGGATAAAGATCTCTGGAATACATTTGTTTTATTTTCTAGCTTCATTAAGCCATCAGTTCTGCTTCTGCTGAAGGCTGGAGAGCAACAGCTGAGTAACGCCTACTTGGGGAAGCTGTTAGAGTTGCTTTTAATGGGAATACGATGTATAATTTCAAGTGTGTCGTTGAATAATTACAACTTTGAATACATCTGCTGAAGCCATACTTAGGTGTGATTTATTAAAGTAGTTTACATTGAAGTTCTGTTACATTACTGCAAAGGGAGGAAAAGAAAATCTTGTGCACTAATATGCAGGAGTTTCACTCTTCTTCCAGAAGAATTACATCTTTGCTAAGTAAAAGAAATCTATTTTGAAGTGAGTGGTGATAGGAATGTTTTTAGAATAGCTAACCTTTAGATTTTGCAAGTGAATCTTGAGTTCTGAACAAGTGAGTTTGAACTGGTAAGATACCATCTCTGCTCCTGGAATTCTGGCTGTCCTGCATCTTGCCCCAGGTACCCACTGTAATTATGAAATAGTTTAAAACTTCATCAAGGGTCGAGCTGCTTCAGAGTGATTCTGCAATAATGGAGTAACATGGTTACCGCAGAATAACTGAAGTGCTGCAGGTTCGTACCTTGTTTATTCCAATATAGTTCATCCACCATTCCTCAAAAAAAGTCCTGAGGCCATTCTGGGTATTGTCTTACCTCAGTTCAACAACATTTCAAAGCATCTTGTATCTTTTTGCACACAAAGCATTTCATCGTGGGAGCCCACGCGTCCCTTCTTTGATTCTGCCGTGAGTTATTTTCAGGACTATTTGCAGGTTAATTAACTTCTTTGCATATTGGTTACTTAGTCTGTGAAATGCCATCTTGGTTCATAAACACCGAGGTGGTCAGATCGTATCATAGTGTCATTACCACTGTCGTTCACCTGAGGTTTAGGTTTATTCTGCCTCACCCTGATCCGTCTTTGTAAATGCCATGGGGTAGAAAGAGTCTTTGCAACTGCTGTGTTGTAGAGTCTCATTAATTATTATAATAAAGCAAGAACCAAAGCCTTAATATTTGGTAAGACTGTAAAATAACAACAGAGGTGACTTAGTGTGTCTGGCATGGCTGTTTCTATTCCTTTGGTTTAAGTGAACCTCTCAAGAAGTAATATAGGAATGAAAGTTTGGGTAGATTTGATTGCAAAACTGAAGATAAATTTGCGTGTGAAGGAGTTTTACACCTCTTGTGTGTTTACGTCTTTGTCTGACTGAGGTTTCTTGAATCTATCCGGAGAGAGGAGTCCTGTCGTTCTTATGGAAATCATACATATTCTCCAGCAATGCTATTCATCCTTCAGCTATTGATACGTAGCTTTTGGAAAAGGTGTGGGCTGGATTAATTTATACTGTATGGTTTAATGAATAGTCTATTCTTTTAGTTTTCTTTAGTGAGCAACAGGAAATATATGCCATTCCTTTCTTACATTGTTGTTGAATATAATACCATCATGTTTGTATTTATCGACTGTAAATCAGGCACGAGCGATTTAAGTTTCCATTGTCGCATGTGGTATAAGCAGTTGCAGAAAAAAGACTAAATGTTAATTCCTGAAGCTGTGGTGAGGTGGTGAACAAGGTGTTTCTGTAGGATTGATCTCCAGGTGAATTCTTTGACTGAGTTATTAATGAAATCTATATCTCAGGTGATATGGTCAGTAACCTGAAACAGAAACAAGTGGCTGCTCATTTTGCTCGCTTTATATTGCAGATGTATCTGTTCATGTTATCTCAAAGGATCACAACTGAAATGAGCTTTAGGGGTGAAATGTTGCATGTTTATAGTGGTGAATTATGCTCAAGATGTGGACTGTCCTCTGAAACTATTGCTTGTACAAATAATTCTCGTGGTCAGCAGCTCAAACACGTTAAGGGGGTGCGGTGGGGGTTTCATTAGCTGGAAGGGAAGGAGAAAGGTGGGAGCATCTCGCAGGCCCGGTGTGTCTCCAGTACCACAGGCCGCCAGTCTGGTGTGCTCAGCACCTCTTGTCTTTGATCCGTATATACCAGAAAATAAAATTTGTCTATGTCTCTGCCATCTACTTCTCCTATGTTATTAAAAAATATAAAAAACTGAAAGACAACAGTACACATGACTGTGTGCTCAGCGCTGTGTTTCACATCTCATCCATAGATGGAATAAATGTGACCTGCGATTTTCCATTTACTCAGAGATATCCAAGCAGTCAGCTGTCCTCTAGTTCTGCAGTTGTGGGCGCTTGTGTTAACATTTGGGTTTGTCCCCAAAGTGACTCTGAACAGCTTCTTTCTCTTCCACATATGCCCTGTATGTATACATTTATACAAAGCAGTCTCTGAAATATTTTTAAATGGCTTTTGCTAGTTATAACTTGGATACTACTGCAGAACACAGTTTTCAGTTTATCAGGAATAAAGTCAAGAAGCTGTGTTGATTGAATTACTATTTCGCATCTATAAAGTTTTCAAGTTACTTATTTCTGGAGTTTGTGGCCTTTAAATCAGTATTTTTAGGCTTATTCTGTTTTAAATAATTTGTCATATGTAGCTTTGGAACATCATTTGGTGTCCACACATGAAGAAGAAATTTGGATGCTTTACAAATCTATTGGTGAAGCTTATGCTGAAGTAGCTACAGTCTAATTAAATATATGTATGTAAATACACATGTTGTATGGATTGTGCGTTACTGTGTGCATATCTTCTTTAAAAAGCATCATTCCCTTTTAAATGCAATGATTTGCAACTTTCCTGGCTGCCAAGAGGCTGTTTAAAAACTCTTTAGGAAAGAGGCTGTAAATATGTTATTACAAAACAAATCACAGCCTCTCACCCCCTCAAGGCTTCAGCTGAAAGGTCCAAGCGCTTTCGAGATGGTTCTTTGTAAAATAAATTCATCTATAACAGTGAAATGTAACCACTTGCATTACTTGGAGATTAGAAAAAATACTTCATTTTTAATCTCCTTATTACGCGAGCCATTTAAACAGTTTCACAAAGAGAAGAACGTGCTGCCAAGGATTTTTCTTTCTATGGCAAGTACGGTATCGGCAGATGCTGAAGACTGATTTGGTGAAGCTTTAAAGATTAAAAACCGGAGTCTACAATGGAAGCACAAGAGATACGATTCTACCTGAAGTGTGTAAGAGCAATTTCTCCCCTGCATAGTGGGCACAGGACGCCGTGTGTGCTGTTCAGCTGCTTTGTAGAAGCATAAAAACTGAAAGGCCGCAGTTGGTTTAAGCCTTATTGATTTATTTTTTTTGTTTGTTTCTGTAATTCAGATGGATTTACAAAACTCAGCTAAATACAAGGCAGGCTAAAGGTCTGGATATTGTAATACAAGCAGTAAATCTGCTATTGCCAGGTTTTTCCACAAGAGGAAGATGCAATTACTGCAATGTTTACTACAGAAAATACCAAAAATGAAATAGAAATGTTCACTTGTGTTTAAAAGGACAACTTTTCTTATTTGATTTTTACTTTCTTTTTAGACTACTTATACTTCATTAGTAGAATTTCAATCTATCCTTAGTTGTATGGGCAAGATGCTAAAAATTGTATAGTGAGGATTTTGGGATCTCCAGGTGTTCAGCATGCCCAGTATACTTAGAGCCATCACTTGGTTGGTTTTTCCTCACTCCATTTACCTATCTAAAAAGAGGTGAAACATAAGTTATTTAACATATTCATCCTATATAATTTGAACAGAATGTTTCTATTTAAAGGTGATGTTTTGTTACTCTTGAGAATTAGGTTTTCAAACAGATACCTGCCTGTTGCCTTTGAGAGGGCGTCAGATAACAAAAAAGCACAACTACTGTGTTTCTTTGATGCAGAAATGTATGGTTAAGAGCCTGTATTTCTTGGTTAGAAAAATAGCTAATTCTCTTAATTTTATTTCAGCTTTACTCTTGGAAGCTCAGTCAACGCCGTTTCAAATAACTCCTTCAACCATGGCAAATATTGTGAAAGGCCTGTATACACTACGACCAGGTAAAAAAGACACAATATTTCTAGAACTTTTCTAAAATATTTCTAAAATTTTTCTTTGTCTCTGCCATCATCAGGGTGTTGGTTTTCCCACCTGGATTTAACCTGAAATACTTTTCTCACCTATAACGATCTGACAGTGGCACGAAATACATACCACAGTATTTCATGTTGTGAATGCCAAGTGTTGGGTTAATGGTTGGACTTGATGATCTTGAAGGTCTTTTCCAACCAAAATGGTTCTGTGATGAGGGAGGGTAGTGCATTGGTTTTTTTTAAAACCACATGTACACTAGTAATGATTATTTAGTGAGTTTGCTGATTGAAATAAACACTGTTGAAGCCTGACATCAACCAGGTGACCTTATGTGGGCATTGGGTAAAAGCTCATGGTGTGCCCTAGTGAATATATTTAAAAGCATCCCTTTTTTTCCAAGTAAAGACGAAATTTAAGAGACCTGCTACAACCTCTGGAAAGTCTAGCTTCAGAAATACTTGTGGGGTATTTATTTTTCTTAGAACTTTCTTACACAGTTGCAATAAACCCAATTTTCATCCTTTGCTCAGTCGCCTGTGTTTCTTATCAGCCTTGAAGCGGCTTTAAGGTAAACTGTTTTGCTTCTGTAAGGCAGTGTTCAGTGTAGTGAAATTAAATCACATTGCTATCCTGAAGCTGAACTAATACAGTTTAGAATTCTATAATGAACATTAAAAAGTGTTCATCTGAGCTTCGGAAGATCAGTGAGAGAATTGCATTAATTCATTTGAAATGGGTAATGGAGAAGCAGGGTTATATGTTGATATTACTGTGCTTTCTAGAAATAAGGCTCAGGGAAGAGAGGTGTAAATTTTGTGAACAAGCCTCCCACACTAACGTGTTACACAGAATCACAGAATGTCAGGGATTGGAAGGGACCTCAAAAGCTCATCCAGTGCAATCCCCCCATGGAGCAGGAACACCCAGATGAGGTCACACAGGAACGTGTCCAGGCGGGTTTGAATGTCTCCAGAGAAGGAGACTCCACAACCCCCCTGGGCAGCCTGGGCCAGGCTCTGGCACCCTCACTGAGAAGAAGTTTCTTCTTAAATTTAAGTGGAACCTCTTGTGTTCCAGTTTGAACCCATTACCCCTTGTCCTATCATTGGTTGTCACCGAGAAGAGCCTGGCTCCATCCTCCTGACACTCACCCTGTAAACATCTGTAAACATTAATGAGGTCACCCCTCAGTCTCCTTTTCTCCAGCTCCAGAGCCCCAGCTCCCTCAGCCTTTCCTCACACGGGAGATGCTCCACTCCCTTCAGCATCTTTGTTGCCCTGCGCTGGACTCTCTCCAGCAGTTCCCTGTCCTTCTGGAACTGAGGGGCCAGAACTGGACACAATATTCCAGATGGGGTCTCACCAGGGCGGAGTAGAGGGGCAGGAGAACCTCTCTGGCCTACTGACCACCCCCTTCTAATCCACCCCAGGTACCATTGGCCTTCCTGGCCATAAGGGCCCAGTGCTGGCTCATGGTCATCCTGCTGTCTACCAGGACCCCCAGGTCCCTTTCCCCTACGCTGCTCTCTAATAGGACATTCCCCAACTTATACTGGAACCTGGGGTTGTTCCTGCCCAGATGCAAGACTCTACACTTTCCCGTGTTATATTTCATTACATTTTTCCCTGCCCAACTCTCCAGCCTGTCCAGGTCTCTGGATGGCAGCACAGCCTCTGGCATGTCAGCCACCCCTCCCAGCTTCGTGTCATCAGTAAACTTGCTGATAGTGCACTCTATGATTATCAAGGTGAGTTTGCTGATCTTCAGCTGTACTCGAGTGTCCTGAGGCTCAGCAGCCCTTGTGAGATGCAGCAAGAACTGAATTTCAGTTTGCTCACAAGGTTGATGACTAAAGAAAATAGTAATTCCTTTATCTACATTTAAGCATTTAACACTCTGATTATTCTGCTTTAAGGTCTGGTTTCTGTGGCTTTAGGGGATGGTTTTGTTTTGTTGTGGGGTTTTTTTATTTGTTTGTTTTTTGTTCGAGATCATAAAATGTATTCAAAATAGAGCAAAGTGACATCTGTCAAAGAGTAAAATTTTCACAAAAGATCTTTTCCACATGTTTTGTTGTTGCTTTCCCTCTTCTTACAGAATGGGTACAGATGGCACCAGCTTTATTTTCTAAATTCATCCCAAATATTCTACCCCCTGCTGTGGAATCTGAGCTTCAGGAATATGCTGCTCAAGACCAGAAACTTCAAAGAGAGCTTATGCAGAATGGATTTACGAGGTAATAATTACTACTTCAGTATTAATGGTGCTGGACAGTGCTGAAATAATTTAAAATAATTTAAGAGTTAATGAAGAACTTTCACAGCTCAGTATCTGAAATATGGTCTTATTTTCCACACATTTTGAGCAGTACCAACCTGGCAGATGGTACCAAAGAGCAAATCATCGCAAGTCTTCAAATATTTTCATGTAACAGATTGCTTACAGTTCATGCCACCCTGTGTTTTCATTGTGCTTCTAATGCATGATCATGCTCTTGTTCAGCCTTTACTTTGACCTTTTATTTTCTGATTATGTTGCTTCTGAAAATGTCAGTTGACGACTTCTCCTTATTCCACTTTCAGAGCTATTTATACAGTAGGTGTTTATTTTAAATACATGTTTCTCTTCTGAGAATTGAAGAACAAACAGTAGAAGAGACAGCGGAAAATTTTCATCGTGTTAATTTTCATGTTGATGATTCTGGGCTGTGCCTGTTGTTGAGCTGCCTGAATGGAAGCACAGCATTGGGACCAAGCGTGGGGAAGGTGCCATGCTCTGTTCCCCAGAGGTTCCTTTCTGTGGGAAGAGGACAAATCATCCTTCCTGTTACCTGTGCAACTGCAGCACTGAAAAACTGGTCCTGTAGTTTAAACACCCACTAAATGTGTGTATGTTTAGTGTTAGACGTGCTCCTGGATTTCACATCCATGTAGTTTTCCGCAGAGGTAATTTCTCTCTTCAAAGCTTGGTAAATTATTGAGCTTCAGAACGCTACTGCTGACCTAAATGCAAATGGTATTGGAGACTCATTCCTTGTAAGGCTTTCTGTGGAGCACAACAAATTTTGATAGGTTAGGATACTAAAAATAAAGTCATAAGAGCTTGGGCTGAGAAAAGCGGTGCATTTGGCCCAAGAAATAGAAGTTTGAGACTGTTTGTTTGAAACTGCGTAGGAATATAGTGCTGACAAATGGAGGAAATTTACGAAACAAAACAAAAAAAAGGAACATTTTAGTTTTGTCTAATTTTCAATCTAATTCATTCTGTAGGTGGCTTATAGTAGTTCCACATACAACCACGTTTCACTCGTTTTGTGCTTCATAGAGAATTAAAAATGAAGTTTCAAGTAATAATGATCCATATCCACAAAATCAGTTTGTTTCAGGAACATTTTTCCCCCAGTATCTGAAAATAAGGCAGGCTTGCCAGCTTGACCGTGAAGTTTTTTGGCTGGTGCTGTATAAAAGGAAGCAAAGGGTACTGACCATTGCAAAAATTGGAGGCCGGTGTGGTGCCCTCTTGTTAGAAACTTCATGGGATATTCAGAATATATTGTAGCAACTCCTGTTTTATGCAGAAAAGTAATTCCCTAGCACTGTAAGTAATACAAATCCATAGGAAACTGTTTCTGTCCTGTGGGGACAAAGAGATGAGGGCTTAAGAAAGGTCATACAGGGAAGAACAAAGTAAGCGTTCCTGTGTCACGTATTGGTTGCAAAGTCCGATTTCTAGGAGTTCCTCTTCCTTTTGTCTTTGAGTATGTGATCTTCTGGGTATTGGACATGTGAAGAGTTTTAATATGTCTTGTAGGTTTAGAAAATTGTCCCACCCCAACCCATGCTTTGGTGCAACTACTGTTTTTATCTACCTTGCTTTCGATTTATTACATTGAAGTGCAAACCAAAACTCTGCAGTGGAGTAACTGATGAATGTATTTTGCAAAACACATTTATATGGTTTTGCTGCCAGTCAATGCAGCCTGGTAAACATGGAGGTTCTGTAAAGTGTTAGAGTCTGTCACCATGGAAAGGGCAGAGGTAAAAGAAAACTGAAGTACAGGTGATATAATTTGCTACATGGCATTTTGAAGTAGTATTTGAAATGCATTTTTCTTTGAAATGTATTTGAAGAAGTAAAATGTGCTTCTGCTTATGTTCAGGAACACGGGTTGTATTTCTTTATGACCTTTTCAGCATTGTTCTGAGCTTCTATTCCTACGTGTATGGATGTATATGTATGTACAAAAGGGTTGTTTGTCTCTTTTACGAAGGAGTGTACGAAGGCTGTTCGCTTCTGGGTTGACATGAAATGTCACCTCTTCTCCTATAATTGCACCAAAAAATGGTGATGTCTTTGCTGCTGAACTTCCTACAACAATAACCTTGAGGAACACAGCACAGCAAGGTGTCTTCAGCAGCACTGATGGCATATCAGGTTCTACTTGAAATAGTCAGGTTGTCAACACCATTAAATACTATTTGCTGCAGAAAGTGGGAACACGAGCCATTTGCCTGGCAGTATTTGCCTTGAGAAAGACCTTAATCAAGTCATACACAGCAGGTCCATCTCTTTAAGAGTCATTTCAAGGAAGAACACTTCATATTATTAGAGAAAAAAAATATTCTGCCAACTTCCAGCAGATAAATGTTAAATTATAACCACTGTGATGAAAATGTATTAGAATCTCTCTTCCTTATATGACAGTTTCAATAGCGTATCTGTCGTAGTGAGAAACTTGTGAAGCAGCCAGATTTACCAGCTTTAAGGGTCTGTGTGCACAAGAATAAAAGGAAAAAAAATGTTTTCCAAATAGATGGGAATTTGACTTTGGGTTTTCAGGAGCAATTGATGCCAATACAGCTTTAGTTATTTACTTGAATCTTGTGCTTGAAGAGGAAGTGCTGTCAGCTCAGATTTGCTTAGAGTCTCATTGCCGGGGTTTCAGGACTATCTTACCTTTTCAGATGGATAGATGCAGAGTTTATGTAGTTCTCTAAAGCTTGGTTGAGGAGTTTGAGTTAAGGAAAACAATTCTATGCATGGCTTAAGACTGCTCTGCATATGAGCAATTTTCCTCATCTTCATTTGGTAAAAAGTTACAAGATCAAACCTACTGTCTTTGACAGAGGATGAACTCGTTAAATATATAAAATCTAGCTTATGTTTCTGTTTTAGTAAATCCAGAATCCCGCAGTCATGTGTTATTGCTGCTACGTTTGAATTTTGTTTCTAAAGTCTGTAAAAGTTGATTATGATTGCGCTGAGGTATTTCACTATTGTTTTCTCTTTTTAAAAATCATAGACTCATAAAATGGTTTGGGTTGGAAAGGACCTCTAAAGGTCATCTAGTCCAACCCCCCCTGCAATGAGCAGGGACATCTTCAACTAGGACAGATTATCATGAAAATACTTTTCTTCCCCTTCTCTCCTAGAGGTGACCAGTCACGCAAGAGAGCTGGAGAAGAGTTAACGTACAGTGAGTATGCATCTCCCTGCCCTCCGCTGTCCTGCTGTTCCTGCTGCTTTGGGCGCACAGCTCTCGGTGGACTTCTGGCTTCTTGGGGCTGTCGAGGTGTCAGAGGCTGCCCCTCCACGTGTAGCTCAGTCTGCCAAGGGAATCTTTATCATTCCAAGTAAAAATACAATCTTCTTGGATCTAGAGCCTGGCTAGCTGTGCTGGAATCCCACAGCCACCTGTAAGGTAGTAAGATATCCAAGCTGCTGAGGCCAAGATACTTCCACTTCACTTAAGTTCACAGCTGAGGTCTTAAGGGAGAAGAACGTAGTTGTCCCAAGTCAGGATACATCTAACAGGTAACGAAGTGATGAGCCAGGCCACCTCTGGCATAAATCGTGTGCTGGTGGTGCGTGTTTCTGTCTGCTGACAGGAGGGACAGTTTGGAGAGGTCTTGCTTTTCAACTTGAAACCCTCAGTGATGTGGCTAATACAAGCTGGTGGCCACCTGTCTTGAGTATTTGTCTACAAATGCTCGAGTTGTGCAGCAGGGAAGTTCTCTACCATTTGTAGGTGAAATCTCTTGCTGCATGTTTAACTGTGAGGTTCTTCACTTCGTTACTCTCCTAATTTCCCCCAGTAGAGATGATGAGGTGGGGAGAAGAGACACAGGGAGGAATATTTCCATTCTTGGTTAGTTGCTCTACTCCAGACATCCCGAATTTGGGTGCAGTCAAAGGTCCTGCCTTCTGTGCTGATTAAATATTTGTCCAGGAGAGAATCTAGTCCCACACGTACTAGGTCAGGGTTTAAGTACAAGGTCCTGATTGTCATTTAGCGTTGGGGAATAGTATCTTTTCTGGTGCCATTGTTAACTTCATTTTATTGCATTCTTTCCACCAAGTTTCCTCCTGTGCTTTCCGCTGAGTATGTTTGCTTTATTTCCTACTATAAAATGTCATACAGTTTTATGATGAATTCTTAGGACAACATGAAATGAATAGGTGGATGTTTGCCTGGTATATCAGCTTCAGTTTACACTGTTAGCATTTTGCAGGCAATGCTGGTTTGGGGGTTGATGGGGAAAGGGGGGCAAAGGACTTAAGGTGGAAGCTTAATATGAGAGAATTTCTTGAACTTTTTCTGTACTTTCAGATGGCTCATCAGGCTGTGCAAGCTCCAGGGGGTACAGATAGTGAATATACTGGATCAGCTTCTCTTCCTAACCAGAACAGACACTGGAGGAGCGCAGGTGGTATCCAGAGCCTCCTTTGGCAACTGCTGATACTCAAGCTCTGACACGTACTATGCCTCAAAGAAGAGTTTTGGACTTCTTTATATGATAAAATGTCAGTTGCTGCTACAATTGGGATGACTTTGAAAGACATGATTCTTTGGTCTGGCCTCTCAACAAGTTCATGTTCTGTGATTTTTGTGAGGAATGCACCTTGAAAAACAATCCTTTCAAAGTAGAAATGGGCAGCTGGAATCAGCAGCTTCCAAAAGTGTTAGAATGGAAGAATCCTTTTTGCACTCTTTTCTTAATATTAAGGACATTCTTAAAACTAGTTAACACGTCAGTGTATTAGTTTTTAAACTTCAAGGTATTTTCTGGAGCTTTTACTTAATAAGAATAAAATTTTGTTATTTTGCAATATTTGTTCATTAGTTTAAAAATGGTCACCTTAAAGAGTTGGTCCCATATAAATGTATCTTCTGTCAGGGAGTTTTAAATTCCAGATGTTTCTTTTAGCTCTTTTTTTGTTACTTTGTATTTTGAAATCTGTTTTCCTATGTGTTTGTACTCTGTGCCTTCAGCTTGTGCACTTTGCAACTTTATAGACCATATTTTGTTACTGCAAAATGTGTTCTTGAGGCAAAACTTGACCTGAACAAACATGCTGCAAAGTTGCACTTTTCTCTTGCGTTAATGGGAGGTGAATCTGAGAAAAAAGTCGAACCTATCACCATCACTAATCGTGACTTGGAAGTTTGTCCCCTTTTATTTTACATGCGTTTTAGTGTTCAGTGCTGGGACCAACTCTTGTAGAACCCCTCTCATTGACTTTTCAGTGGCTTCCATAATCGCAATAGATTGAGGTGTGAATTCCAGACTGAATGAAATACTAAGATGTGTTTGATGCTGTGCTATGTAGAAATATTTGGGGCAAAATTCTCGGGTTTTGTAGGTCTGCAAAGTGCATCTCTGGCAGCACGAACCAGACTTGCAGCTGGTTGATCAGTGAACAGTGGCACCTGTCCAATGTCACTTTGTGGCTCCTGTGCCGTTTCTCCTGTCCCGGGGACGCGATGGGGCTGTGAAGTGGACGTTGTTGGCATCGGGGGGCTGGGGAGCGGCGGAACGCAGGCATGTGTACCCATCGGCCCCCGCTTCCAGCCTTGGCAAACCCAGCTGGAGATCCAGCTGAGCCCAGTTCCAGGAGATCTGGACCTATGGTCTGAATCCTAATGATTGTGACAGGGGCTTTAATCAGTAGTATGGCTAATGCAATTCTTTCCTGAGGGGAGAAACATACTTGAAAAAGCAGCTTGACTACAGGTGTTTTTGTTGTGTTTTTTTTCTTTTATTACTATGGATTTATTTTTTATCACCTTTAGTTACAAAGAGAAATGAGTCGGTAATATAAAATCTTTCTGAAGTGAAACAAAGTTTGTTCAGTTTTATCTTGCACAGCTCTTATGCCTGTTTAAAAAAAAAAAACTACACACAAAACCCCCCAACAAGCCCCTTTATGCTTGTGTGACTTCATTACACAATGCAGGAAAAAGATAAAAAATATATGCGGCAGGGACAACGTTTCTTTTTCATTCTGCTTTGTAGCCAGACTTCATGTAAATGAATTTAATTCTCTCAGTTTCACATCAGCCTCTTTGGCAATGCTGTTAGTTTGGAGGGTGGGCGTGGGGAAGAATGCAGAGGACACTTCTATGATTGACAGATTAAAATCTGATTTACCTATATATTTCTTTGCATATTCAGAAAGCCTATTTGTTTTTAAGGAAGTGTTTCTTTTCAAGTTAAAAATGAATGCTACAGTGTTCTGCTTTCCATGCAGAGCAATGCCAGCAGGCTGATCTCACCCCCAGCAGTGGAAACCAAACCACTCGCAGTTGGGATTTTCAAGTGTCGATAGTGTTTGCTTCAGCTTTGCTACCAGCTGCTTAAGTTGAGGCAGAATTAAACAAAAACAGGGGTTTTGACAATTTTGCTGAAGAACGCAGTGGAAAAGTTAATGAAGGCTGATAGGGAATGAAAAATGATTTGCCAGCTTCCAGATTTTTTTAAATCAGTTTTGGCTTTAGACAAACAGAAAATCTCTGATAGTGTCCTTAGCTTTAAAAATCACTGTTTGCTGAAATGCCAATATTCTTGAGTTAAGAATAGATACATTAACCGAATTTGGTTAAAATGTGTTTACAACGTCATTCCCATTCTAGTTCACCTAATACAGTAATCAAGCTCTGTCATCCTTGTCCAGTGATCACAATGTTTTTCTGTTCTTAAGGTGGTTTTACTGGTTCAAGCTTTTAAAGAACATGTATTCCTGTTGCTTCATGTTTGAGGCAAGGGTTCAACATTCATTTTACGTTGCATTATGTTTGGGACACAAACTTCTAGAACAATAATTCCATCAGAAGGTAAAGCATTCCTGTCGGTGTGGTTCACTTTGTGTGCACTGGGTAGTGCTTGGATGCTTCTCAGTCCTGTGTAGCATTCTCACTTGGCCACCATACCTGAGAAATCTGTTTGTTAAGCACTGTATTATGTTGTAAATTTGGCATTAAAATTCCTGTACGTTTTGGCATTATTAACATAATGCTGAAATATTGTTTATCTGTCAAAGACGTTATCATTGTGACTGAGCATGAAACAATACAGCGTGCTATACTAAATTATTTTGTTTCTCTGTAAACTTGCATTTTACTTACAGTAAAACTAACTCAGCCAACTTGAGCATTGGTACTGTAAAGCCACAATTACCAACAGCATGTTCCTACCTGCAATATTTAATTGAACCAGATAACTTGTGGTAAATCTGTTGCCT
Source organism: Columba livia (assembly GCF_036013475.1). NCBI lineage: Eukaryota > Metazoa > Chordata > Aves > Columbiformes > Columbidae > Columba > Columba livia. The sequence goes on from NC_088607.1 coordinate 6,788,249, forward strand.
CTGTAGCTTACTCTGTTAAGATTAAGCAGTAAAGTTGGTTATACAATGGGCGTCCTCTCTATGTTGCACTGGTTCTATAGCCAAACTTGCTACATTAAAATATTTTCAGATTAATTTCATTTCTTGATTTGGGAAGTTGGAATATTTAACTCCATCCTGCTGACTACTGTAATAGTAGGTGACTGTCAACATATGGTTCAAGATGGTCTTTGATACAAGTGGTGATGGGGGGTGGTCTATCTAGGTAAGTACTCAACTCTTCTACAGTTGGATCTCCCCGATACCCTTCTGCAGTTGTTGAGGAAGTATTTGTGGATGAATATTTGAAGTGAATTTTTTTGACTCCTGTCATTTGATAGAAATATGACCAGCCAGATTTATCTCTTTTAGTTTCTCCCTAATGTGACTGTTTGCTTTCTATAGGTTTTAAAACAAAACAACACAGACACCAACCAAAATTAATGGCTGAAAAATATTTTCCATGTATGCTACGACAGGCCCAGTGAAAGGACTGTTACATAGAACTACAGAATAATGACCAACTGCTTGGATTTGACTTCTGTCTTGACCCCAGCTCCAAATGAGAGAAAACAGATGTTTTGACAGCTTGACATGCAGCAGATTCCCAGAGGGCACTTAGCTCAGCTCACAACCTGCAAGTTATGGTGCCTTTAGGGTCAATATAGTTCTTGACCATAATGAAAAGGTCCTGCTGGGGAGGAACGGTCACTGCTTGGGTTCATGTGCTTCCCTGTCTGATAACATGGGGATGGTCTCTGTGCTGATGCCACTCTTGTTAAAGATGCCTTTTTTTGAGGGAGGTCTTGCGTTGGCCACTTGTTTAACTCTTGTGATTGCTTTTCACAGCTGAATACTGTAAATAAGGCTGATAACGATAGTGTGTGCATTCTCCAGTGGTGTTTGCTTTGCTGCTCTTACAGCACCTCCCCTGGATGCCTTTAAATGCACATTCAAGGTCACTGTGTCTTTGTGGAGGTGTTTGCATGGGGTAATGCTGAGCTGCAAACTGTGCTCCCAGCGCTGTCACTGGGCAGGAAGAACGTAGGTGGTCAGGCGTTGTGTGTGTCCCTTTCTAAGCTGGGACTTGGCAGTAACAGGTACAGGTGCGTGGCCGGTGCAAGGAGCAGCCTTTTCTCCACCGTTCCTTTGGCCGAGTGCAAGCAGGGGAGGTGCAGCCCGGCCGTGCCGCTGCTTTGCTGGGCTGATGCATCGTGCCATTGCTGTGCCTGCCCATCATGTCATGTCATTGCTGTGGCACATACTCATGTCCCTCTCCTACTCATTTATTTCTGGCTAAGATAGAGGAGAATTTGCAGGTGCAGTCTGAGCTTTCCCCCTGCAGCTTTCTTGGGAAATTTTCTCTAGCTGGTAGATTTTTTCCCCCGAGGAAGAGGACTGTGGGTCATCTATCTCAGATTTTTGTCTGCTGGTCTCCAAGGCAACATGGTACAAGACAGTCAATCATATTGAGTGCACCATGCTTCTAGCACTTAATTCTGCACTTAATCTAGGATAAACAGTGACCTTTTCGGTAGGATTACAAACTTCAGGTAGTGGTAATCGCGGAAAGTGTGGAGCAGGGGTGGCCTTACTCTGGCAGATGTCATTCTAGGAATTACAGGTCAGAGGAAGCTATTTTTTCTGAAAGGACATTACTTATTTATAGCCTAAGTTGGTGTGATACTGGCCCAACAAGGTATTTTTTATACCTATAGTGTCTGTTAACAGAAAAAGGGCAAACAATGGAAGTTTCATCTTTATCAGCACTGAAATATGCTAATTTTGGCAGTGGGGAGCAGGACCCGGGGTGAGGGGAAGCCTCACCTGGCAGGAGGTGCAGAAGATCAGCGCTACTGCATTAATAAAAACAACAAACTTGCTGATTTGGCCAGAGTTGAAAGCTCCCTGACAAAGTGCTTTGTACTTTGCTAGAGGGAGTGCAAGGATTAAACCCATGTATCTTGACCTGACTTGAATGACTGGTTTAAGGGGTTTCCAAAACTTCATAGGTAATGAGTACACAGAAATCCCTCTGGCTGTCCCTGGGATGCTCCAGATGCACTTTAGTTAATGCTGCTCTTACTAAGCTGCTGCTAAGTGATCTGATTAGCAGAGAACAGGAAAACTGGCTCCCATAATGACGACAACAGAATGAATTTAGTAATAGCACTTATTGCCTCTTTAGTATTGTTTTTCAATTAATCATTCCTTAAGAAAACCTCTTACAGTTTCCATGATAACCTGGGTCATCACCAGTTTCTCTTAGCAGACAACAGGTAATTTATTTGTTAGCACCGTTTGCTATCTATCAGCAAATCGAACGATTTTGTACAGGTAAAAGTTCATAAATGAATATCTCAGGGTGGCTGGTAGATGTTACCCTGTGGATGAGGTACACAGAAGATAGAAGATGGATGGAGCTCTGAGTGTGCTGCTGAAGAGCTGGGGTGCTCACCTGCCCTCAGACCCACGCTGTGAACTGTGGGGTTGTCCTGTGCAGGGACAGGAGTTGCACTCGATGGTCCGTGTGGGTCCCTTCCAACCCAGGACGTTCTGTGGTTCTGTGATCTGCTTGGGTTCATGCTGCTGTCCCACGGAAGCCCAGAGTGACTGCAAAGTGAGTTGTACAGTGAGCACACACGTAGGTGAGCACACACAGGTGCTGAGTGTAAATTCCCCAGGCAGAACTTTCCAGATGGGACCTGTCCTGCTGATGCAAGAGCAGGAGGAAAACAGGCTTGTTTGGTTCTTTCACATAATGACTTTTGTGTTACACCTTCACTGAGCAGGCACCTGCTGTTCCCAGTTGCTTGAACATCTGGTGCTGTTAAAAGGTACGTGGATTTGATGCTTTAGTGTGTTGGAATGAATGTTAGGCATTATTTCTTCTGAGCTATAGAACCATTTCCCTTAAAATACAGAGGAGCATCATACCTGGTGATTACCTACTTGTAATCTACATAATTTCATTATCCTGTTTGTTCCCTCACAGCTTCTGAAAGCATGTTCAAGTGATAATATGCTTTCTGGTTGTGGCTCCGATTTTCTACTACTAATGTCGTAGTTGTTGAGGACATACACAGGAGAGAGAGACCCACGGAGTAAGATGCAGTTCTCCATGCATATTTCTCTTTCATCTTTCCTGCCAGTGGTGTGTCATGAATTGAAAAACTGCGCACACAATTGTTGCTATAAATCCTTCACCTCATTCATGTTTTGGCATAATAATGTTTTGTTCTTTTCTAATAATTCCCGGTGTTGAATTTGCCTTTTCTTAATAACCAGTGTATACCAAGTTAACACTTGTTAGAGCTGTTATAATCCCAAGATGTCCCTTGTGGGTAATAGTAGCTCCTTGTGAAAGTAAAATTAGGATCATGGGAATCTGGGATGTCATGCTCTGGTCCTGCTAATGAGTTGGGAATTACCAAGATGATTTCCTTGGGTGAAAGGAAACAAGGAAGACTTTTAGCATGAGGATATTTCATTTTATTTAGCTGAGAGTTTCAACAACTTCTTATTTGCTGCAGATTCTCTGACCTCAGACCAACTGGTTGTTCACCACTTCATGATTTGCTGATACGGGACAAGAGAGCACCAAGCTTGGAGTTTGCCAGCGGCTCCTGTCTGTTTGCCAACACAGCTACTCGTCTTCTAAGGACCTACTTGTGTCTGAAGATCCAAACTGAGCCATTTGGCAGCAATTCAGCTGCTGTGGCTGAGGTTTGACATCCACAGTCGTTGGTGCAGAGCGGTCTCTTTCATCTACAGGACACTTTAATGGCTTGTGATTGAAATTACCTATCATCACACTGGCTTCTTTAATTGTCGTATTAAAATAAACCGCAGTCAGTGATCTGCAAGCATCAGGAATCACATTTGAGGCATATTTACCAAAGCCGCTGTGCCCATCCTGAAGCACGTCACTGCTGGGCTTTTTGTTAAGAAACCAAAATTGTGGGGCTTTGGTTCCAAACCCTGTGTGGGATTGGTGCGGCTGCTGCGAGGATCCCTGCTCCATGGTGGGACCTGAGGCCATGCTGTGGGTGCTGTGTGTGTTGCAGTAAAGGTTTTAATTAAAGATGTAATGACGGTGTGCATACACCATACACAAAGTACAAACCCCATTAGTTTGCTTAATAAACAGGGAAACAAAAGATCGTCCTTTGTCCTGGATTTGGCACTGGGGAGGTCACACCTCCAATCCTGGGGTCAGTTTTGGGCACCTCATGAGAAGAAAGCCCTTGAGGTGCTGGAGCGAGTGGAGAGAAGGGAACGGAGCTGGTGAGGGGCTGGAGCACAAGTGTGATGGGAGCGGCTGAGGGACCTGGGGGGTTCAGCTGGAGAACAGGAGCTGAGGGGAGACCTTCTGATCTCTGAACTGCCTGAAAGGAGCTTGGAGCATGGAGGGGGTTGGTCTCTGCCCCCAGGTAACAAGTGACAGGATGAGAGGAAATGGCCTCAAGCTGCACCAGGGAGGTTTAGATTGGATATTGGGAAAAAATTCTTCCTGGCAAGGGCTGTCAGGCATTGGAACAGGCTGCCCAGGGCAGTGGTGGAGTCACCATCCCCGGAGGGGTTTAAAGGGTGCGTAGATGAGGTTCTTAGGGACATTGTTTAGTGCTAGTGTCAGGTTGAGGGTTGGACTTGATCGTGATTGTCTCTTCCAGCCAAAATGACTCTATGATTTACTTAATGTGATCGGAAAGGACAGCTCTCCCTTGTACTTTGGGGAAGAACAGAGTAGAACACGGAATTACGCTGGGCAAACCACACAACCAGCATCCTGCCAGAGCAGCAGAGATGTGCCCTTAGTGACAGAGGGTGCTGTTCCCGATGCTCTGGAGTGCAGAGCTATGTGCTGAGAAAAGGATGCTGAGCAGAGCAGGATCCCCTGGGGCTTCTGTTGCTGCTGGTGGTGGGGGAGCTGCCGGCCGCATGCCTGGGCTGGACGTGTGTGCTGGGCTGGGGAGGACATTAGTGTTTGTACCACCAAATGGATTTTGTGTTTCTATTTAGCAATTCCCAGGGCAGAACAAACCTCCGCTCTTAAATTGATTTAGCTACTTTGCAGCCAGCCTTTGGTTGCCTTTAAAGTATTTCAAGAGCTTTATTGATTTTTAAAAACATCCTGGCAAATAATGCTTGTGAAGTTAGTTCCCACTGGAGCTAATTTAACTTTCTCTTGGTCTGCATCCTCACAGTGACTTAGTTCAAGCTTACTTCAGTCTGATGAATTCCTCTTGTGCTGAATACAAACAAATGCTTTGGCCTTTATTAAATTATTCTCTTGATTTCTTCTATGGGCTACATATGCACAGAAAAAAACCCAACATATCTGACTGCTTTTAATTGAGCCATTGTGACTTTTATATCAATCAAATTAAGACTAATAAACTGAATTTAAAGCAAAAGAGTGATATTTGTGTAGAAGAAATAATTCTTCTCTTGGCTAGATAAATTTCAGAAAACAACCTTTATAGGCAGGATTTTAGCATCTTTCAGCTTCTCCAATGCGTTCCCTGTATTGTCCCTGAAGTTTGTAGTTTTCCATGTGGATGTCAAACGTTGTCTCTGTCTCTCTGGTGTTATCTGATCTGCAGATGTTGAGCACTTTCAAGTCCCCCAGTGTCCCCCCAGCCTTGGGGTCTTTGGGCCATTCTGTGCGTCTCTAAAAGCAGATGCTGTGAGCAGAAAGGGGAGAAAGGATGGGACAGGACAAGACTACCCAGTTAAGGAAGGACCACAGCACAGGTAGGTACTCTCCTTGTCCCTTTCTAAAGAGAAATAGCATGACTTGAATTCCCCTGGGTTTAGTAATCCTGTTTTAACCGTCTGGCGGTCTGTGCTTCTGGCTGTGCAAATGTGCTCTGAAGAGCCTTTACACCGTGTTAAAGCTGTCTGTACCCTTTCCCTTCTGAGCTGATGTCCTTGAGTGATGCTCAGGAGTGGGTCGTTTATCACAAGCGATGTTCTCCCGCAGCTGGGTGAGGCAGCTTTCATCTCTCTCTCCTGTGCAGATGATGTACTGGCAATCATTTACCGATGTTGCATTTTAATTCTCCTTGATAGTTGTATTGCAGAAAAGATGAAAATATTGGCAGCTTGATGTTTCAAAACAGATTGAAATCTCAGGTACTTCCAGTGTCAACATAATCACTTTCTCAGAAAAAGAAGAATTAATTTAAATATATTTAAACATTCTACTAGCAATTCTAGTCTCTTATTCTCTTGGTGTTACTGTGCTGTCAATCAGGTTCTCCTGATTTGTGGCTTCCTGCAATGTATGATTTTCTTTTGCTGTCACTTTTTTATCATCTACTTCAATATGGATGAAGTTGATGTCATTTGCAGGTGTGTTCTCTCTGGTTTTATTCTGTCAGTACTTCTGGTTTTCAGTCTGTCACTACTTGTGCCACTCACTCTGAGTCAGAACTGTCAGAAAGGCTTATTCCTACTTTGTGCAAAATACCTGGAAGTTGAAGAAATGAAAACCACCCAACTCCCAGTAATCCGCCTGATTACTGAAAGGTACTGAGGGGTTCTTTGGGGATGTCTGTGTGCTCAAAGATGAGTTGAATGTGTCTGTCCATCGGGTAGCATTGGCCGTTACTTCAGTATGTCACAGGTTTGTGTCGCCACAGAGTAACAGGTTTTTTCTGGTTATTATTTTAATAAGAACTTTAAGTGTCTTTAAATCATGGAACTGAAAAAAACCCTCAAACCATGAAATGAAGCGGTGGTTGTAAGGAAACAGTGAAAGAAGGTGACACACAAAATGCACAGTGAAGGATGCTGATTGAAATATATTAAATATAATAAATATATTAAATGTATAACAGATTCAAGTTCTGCCCCTGCTGAACTTGATAGAGGTTTCCCTGCAAAATACCAAGAGCTGCAGTTTGACCTGAGGTGTTTGTGCAAAGTGCTCAGACATGTGGCTGCATCCGCTCTTCTGCAAGGAAATGACATTCAGCTGTTCCTTAAATGATGCACAAATGAACAGGGATGTTGTGTTAAACTAGCTTAAGTGAAGGATCCAGACAGACGGAAATGGGTTAGACAATAAGGCAAGATATTAGAGTCTACTGGAGTCTTTGGCTTCAGAGAGTTCATGGTAAATAATCTCCTTTACCAAGAAACGGTGAAGGAGATGACATTGGCTCGGTTTGCTTTTGCAGTGTTTCCTGAGCACTGGTGGTGGAGGGGTGGGAAAACTCGCCCAAAACAAATGGCTCTGCTCATGACTCCTGAGGGATGGTGGTACCGAAAAGGCTGAGGAAAATCCACCGTGTGGCAATACAAGTGGTCAGTCTGCAGTATCTGCCGTGTTCTTCAACATCATCATCGGTTCCTTGCCCAGCCCCATCTGTTCGAGTACAGCAGCAGATACCTGGAACAGATACAGTTATAAATCAGGTTGGTATAATGCCCTGGCCCTCAAAAGGATGTTGAGCTCCTGCAAATCCCAGCCTTGGCTCTGCAGGAAGGGATCTGCTGATCTCCGCTCACCATCCCTGGGCTGCAGTAGCTTGATGGGCAATTAACCAACAAGTTGCTTGTAGTCCCAGTGACCCCATCACGACCAAAAGCTGGTTGTTACCTTCTGTATCAGGAAATGGATCTCTCTGTGGGAAAAACCCTGGTGACTTTTGATAAATAACTTTATGGCTTTAGCATAAAAGAGACTTTTTGTTGCAGTCACAAGATCTTTTTCTTTGCTTAAAATCAGATTTTGCTTGCTGTAATTCATTGAACTCCACAAAGTACAATTATTCACTAGCATCAAAATTAATGTTAATGTTAGTATAACGCAATTTATGAACAATTTCAAAAAGCATTCAGCACTTAAATTTACAACAGAATTATAAATTTATGTATTAAAAAAGAAGTCTAGCTCTGCTTTTCCTCACAAGGATTACTGGTTTGGCAGTGCCTTGCACAGCTATTTCACAAATCCTCCTGGAATAAGGCAAGGAGTAAAGTGCTGGTTCTGCTGTGATTCTTTATGTGCTGCGAAGCCAACAGGAGTGCTCAGGGTGCAGGAACGTTGCACAGGTCGGGTGTTGTGGGCTCAGATTTCTGAGAGCTGAACCCACAAAGGTTGTAAATCCTAGTGCTGCTCTTTGCTCTCCACAGTGTTACTTGCAGGTTGGCTTTTCCAGGACATCCTTGTAATCCCAATACTGATTTTGTGCTTCGCAGTCTCTGGACTTGCTCTTTTTCTGCTGCCCCTTCTCTATCTCTTTGGCCTCTGATGTGAGAGCTCCCCATGTCCCGAACTGTTGAATCTGCACAGACTATGGAGATTTGAATACAATTTTTTGAGACAAATTGCAATACGGTAAGGGGGGGTAGGAGGGGGGATGCCAGTGATTTTGGAAATTTCTATTTCATTTCTTGCTGCGCCCCAGTCACACCCAGTCGCTTCAGTATCCACTTCAACTGCTAAAAAGAGAATCTGAGTACAGAAATGCAGCTGAATTAAGTGGAGCTCAGTGTCAGATACTTTTTAGCCATCCTCTTGGCTTTTAGTCCATATAGACTATGAAAACATATGAAACTATGAAACATATGAAAGACTATGGACTTTTAGTCCATACTCTTGGTGTTTTTCTATATACTGCAGTACTTAACTTTTAAAATCTGAGTTTTAGACTTGCTAAACCTCCATTCCCCACCCATGAAAAAGACGTAATTGCTTTTCCTCACCTCAGTTTTGCATATTTCACAGAGCAGGGTACTTGTCTGTCTTTTTACCAGCCCTACTGCCTCTGTTTCCCCATAGATGATGCTGCGCAGATTACCAGTGCAGGCTTGTCTTGCCTCATTAAATAATTTACAAGCTTGAGGAAGTCCTTGTCTGATTTTGATGTCCTCTCTGCCTTGCTATTCATCACATTGTCTGGTTGAAGCTGTGCACCCCTCAGTGCACAAAAGGGTTCTGATGGAGATTGCATGTTCCAAATACAGATACAGCTGTGGCTGCTGCTGCTCAGTCTATAGAAATGGTGCTGTCACAGAGCAACCCACAGGTCAATTTTAGGGACCACAAGGTCCAAAACCAACTTTTATTAGACCAGCGAGGCACAGGGTTTTAGCACTCCGAATGTGACTTAAATACAGGTTCGGATATCAGTGGAGGAAATTATTGAGAGGGGCAGCCACTAATACAACAGGAGGTCCACAGAGTGCATGCACGTGGCTTCACCAAAACAGTGCCGGAGCCGTCCCCGAGTCCCGGAGGAGTACACACTTACCCAAGCACGGTGTGGGATTATTTTTATAGAGATACACGTACTCGCAGTGAGTACGGAAAGTGTGCACTCGCGATGTCGCGAGAGTAAATTTATAATACGCTCGCAGTCCTGCGAGAGTTATTTTACACGTGCAAATGTGCACGGAATCCTACACGTGCTTATGTGGAAGCACGGGAGGAAAATATACTCGCGATTGTGCGAGGGGCTCTCGGCGGCCACTCGCGATTGTGCGAGGAAATAAAGTACTTGTGCAAGTGTGCACGGAAAGAAAATATACTCGCAATCCTGCGAGAAGTTTTACTTACACCGTGGCGGCGAGGCAAGCAGAGTCTCCATCCCGGGGAGGGGGGCTCTCGTGGCGGCAGTGGCTAAGCTCGTGCTCCAAGAGACCCGCGGCAATGGGCGGAGTCTCGACGAGAGTCCCGTTTTGTTATCTGATCAGACCTGACTGTAGGCATTGTATAAGCTTCTCTGCACCCCCCACACTGAGTGTGGGTGCCCCTGAAGCCCTCAAACATCCCCCACACTGGGCGCGGCCCAGTGTGCCTTGGCACTCCCTTCTGCTAATGTCCCAGGAGCCAGGGTGCTCTGGGCCAAACAAAAGAAGCTGTTAGCCTCAAATAGCAGAGAAAGGGGAAAATGTGCCATATTAAAAGAGGGAGGGGGGTTGCCATCTGCCACAGGTGCTTTTGGTAACTTCCCTCCAAAGAGCAGTTGTGTGATGCAGCTGGATGCGTTCAATACGACATGTTCATTTGCTGGAATCGCCTTTCTCAGATCATGTTTCCTCCACATTTCTGCCTCATGGAGGGATGTGGAGGTGGTAACTCTTGCCAAGTGAACAGATCCTGTCCTGACTCTGATACTCCTCTCACTGCTGTGCTGCCCAGTTGATTCAGCTGCTGCCCAGAGGTTTCAAACCAATGCAATAAAAACCAGTCACTTGGTAGCAGGAGGAGGTATCAAGCCATACAAGCTGCTCCTTTCTTGCTCTGTGCAATGCAGGAAATTAAGAGGATGTGGTTTCCATGAGTAAAACTCAACAAAACTATGTGCAACGTGTGGACCGAGGTACCAGAGAGGCTGATGGGCACGTTGGCCACTACTGGTCAGTTCATGGGCCAGAGCAGAGCAGCCTCTTTGTCTATAGCTGGAGTTTGGCATCGTGCACTAACCTTCTCCTTTCCCACTTGGTAGGAGGAACCTCCAACACTCAGTGAAAGGTTTTTTGTTAAACATATCATAGAGTCATTTTGGGTGGAAGAGACCCTCAAGATCATCAAGTCCGACTGTTAACGTAACACTGGCACTAAACCACATCCCTAGGAACCTCATCTATGTGTCCTTTAAACCCCTCCAGGGATGGTGACTCCACCACTGCCCTGGGCAGCCTGTTCCAATGCCCGACAACCCTTTCAGGGAATACGTTTTTCTTATAATATCCAATCTAAACATCCCCTGGTGCAACTTGAGGCCACTTCTTCTTGTCCTGTCACTTGTTACTTGCGACTTGGGAGAAGAGACCAGCCCCCCCCCTGGCTCCAAGCTCCTTTCAGGCAGTTCAGAGATCAGAAGGTCTCCCCTCAGCTCCTGTTCTCCAGCTGAACCCCCCAGGTCCCTCAGCCGCTCCCATCACACTTGTGCTCCAGCCCCTTCCCCAGCTCCATTCCCTTCTCTCAACTCGCTCCAGCACCTCATGGGCTTTCTTGTTATGAAGAGCCCAAAACTGACCACAGGATTTGAGGTTTGGCCTCACCAGCGCCCAGTACAGGGAGATGATCGCTGCCCTGGTTCTTCTGGCCACACCGTTCATCATACAAGCCAGGATGCAGTTGGCCTTTTTGGCCACCTAAGACAAAGCTCAGGCAGACCCAGAACCAAACCCGCCGGGTGCCCCCGTGTCCTGCTGTGTCAGGGCTCTCGCTGGTCCTGCGCTGTGGGCAAGGAGCAGCTCACCAGGAATCCTTCAGCAGACCCCAGTGGTGGGGTTTGGTGCAGCACCTTTGGATCAAACATGCTCCTTGAAGGCCAACCGACCCTTTCACACAGACTTTCTCATTGAATCCTCTCCTGACTGGGTTTCTCATTGCCCACGGTATGAAAGCAATAGTAGGCAGCAAGGCTTCCTCGCGTCACAGCTCTTTGTTCCTCTTTTGCATTAAATCCCTCTATGAAATCCCTGTTTGCTCTTTTCTACTAGTCTTGGGCCACATTTAAGGGTCTCTCTGTGTGTATTAGTCTCTTAGAGGTGCTTTTTATTCACTGTCAACTCTGTAGGAACACGATTTACATTCAAAGTGATGACATTGATGCTTCTTTCATTTTTTTTGTTCTTTCATCCCAAGGCGAGCTGGTTCAGGGAACCAAAAGCAAAGAAACAGCCCAGCAAAATGAGGCAAATGGGTGGTTTTCTGTTGCGTGCCCTCCCCGAGCCTCAGCCTGCAGAACTGGAGAGATCCACACCTGTGCCAGAGAGCACTGAAGTCACCTTCATAAATAACACCCCCTTAACTGCTAAAAACAAAAATAATCTCGTTTTCAGGCTCCTGAGGGTTTTATCCATTTTTCATGGCCATAAGCGTTGCTATTTTTCTTTGCAACCACGTAAGCACTGCGGAGGGAGGGTGATGAGGGTCCCTGCACTGTGATCCGCGGGTGCTGCTCCAAGGCCTTGGTACAAATACATCCTGTGCCAGCTTGAAATGATTCACAAGGGCAACAGCACAGTTTGCTCTCTCTGGTAGGTCATTGCATTTGTTTTCTTTGGGATTTTTTTGAACAAAAGGCAGTCTATATAAAGATTTGTTCTGCAGGCATCTTTTCACCACAGAAAAACTATGGTTAATCCATTGTAACGCTAACAAATTGATGAGTTTCAATTCCCTTCTGTACAAGACTTTTAAATATATGCCTGTGCCTTGGTAACCACTTGTAGAAACTTTAAAATTGTCTAGTTGAAAGCTCAGAAATCAAGCCCAGAAGTGTCCTTTTTGTTAGTGATTCGGTTTTGCTGAAGCCATTCCAGTATTTATTTCTAATGAGTCAGTTCTTTTGAATTAATTTTACCAGCTCTAGGCTCACATTCCTTCCTTCTGGTGAAAAGATGATGTAAAATGACTTGCTGCAAAATCCTAACCTCAGTCAACTTAATGTTCTTGATTGAAAGAAGGTGAAGCGTACAAGATGTTTGTGTGATCAAAGGCAAGTTGAACACTGCAGTGAAAATCCAGCATGATTTCACCTGCTATTGAGCAGTGCCCAAGTGTATACCTGAAGTGACAGCTTAAATAAACATAACGAGTAACCGAAGGCCATTAAGTTCTTAGTGATTCAGAAATGTGTTGGTCTGCTTTAGAGATTTTGCAATGAGGAGTCATTAGTAATTTCTATGAACTGTCTTTAGAGCAAACATTGTTCCAGTCCAATGTTCCTCATTTTGTAGAGCTGACTACAAATTCTTCCTTTCTATTTTTGTCATTTATTTAGTATTAACAAACTTCCTGGTCCCATGCCTCTTACTAAAGATGTTCTCAAAATGAGTGACACAAATTACCGTTGGTTTCACCATTGGCTATGAATTCACTTTTCGTTAGGAACCACCACAAAAGCAGTGCTTGTTTTAATCAGCTCTAGTCTTGTTGTTGAGAAAGCCAGTCAACCTTGCAAGCCTTTCCAAACTTGATCTGTGCTCACAGTAATGAGACATCAGGCTAATGAGACCATTGCCATTACAATTACCAGCTTATTAAAGCCTAATTAGGGACCCAATTCTGCTAGGTGCTGAGGGCTGGTTGTAAGTAGCTGAATATTTTCATGTGCCCATTTTTGGTCTCTAGTTGAAAGCGGTACTTGAAAAGTATTGAAGCTCACTATTCAAGTATAAGGTCTGTTTCAGTGCTAATAGGGTAATTGACCCTAATGATATTGGCTGGTGTGCAATGGTCAGAGCTGCCTTTCCTTCCTCTGAGAAGCTTAGCATCAATGTCACTGTTAAATGGGCTGTGATTCACATGGCAGAAGGCTGCGTGATGCTGAAGGACAATATTTCCTATATAATGTTCCGTGGCAGATTGTTTTCTGCACATTCAGGCACAAGTGAAAAGCATTTGCAACTTTATTGTTCATCAGTGCCAATTAAATGCAGACTCAATGTTCGCCAGACATGCATCTTCCTGAATAAACAACTCAATTCCGTTCTCCCGAGGCTGGACATTTTTAAATGTGCAGTGTCTCTTTTAGAATTTAATTTCCAAATGACCTTCCCACTGCCTGTTTTGCGTTCTGTATGAGTTATTGAGCTGAGCAGGTAGTGTTGATACAAAAGCAGGGCACTTTCCAGAAGTATGTTAAGGAGCATCGCTCTTGTCTGGTTGGTTGTTTTGCTCTTGTTTCTGTCAAGGGAGGATTGTATGTTTGAAGTCTTCTTGATCTTCATCTTGTCCAGATGGGTTTAGGCTCACCTTTGCTAGTCTGTGGGGTTCTGCTATTCATGGCAAATGTCTTTGCAGGACCTGGGGAGCCCTTCAGCTCAGTCTGCTGGTGGCAGCAGCTCCAGGTGTGGAGAGGTGACGCCACCTGGACTGTTCTCCCTTCTCGCCCACTGACAGCTAACGCCTGAGTTTAGGGAGAGCCCTCTGGGGTAGCTCCCCTACCGAAAAAGGACTGAGTTTTGTACATCAGTCCATATGCATACCTGTGTGCATGCGTGCATAAGTAAAGCAGATATTTTCCGTCACAGAGCCTCTCCTCTATCAACCCAGGAGCCAGGACTCCCTGTGACATTCTTCACAGATGCCAGGTAAAATGAACACTGCAGCTGTCTTGTCAGGCCTGTCTTTCTCATACCTTTTATTTGTTTATATATACTGTGCCATTCCTATTTACCTCCCAGCAATCCCCACTGAAGCAGGTTTCTGTTTTGTGTGTTGTGTATTGCATGGAGGCGACGCTGTTCTTAGTGATGCTCCATGAATGTACGATGCCAGATGTCTTGTACTTCAAACAGACACATAAAAGCAATCTTGTCCCATTTGAACTTAGGCTGGATTTCATCATAGGTGTATTTTAAGGTAGATACATTTAGCTTCTGGTGCTCTGTCTTCTCACGGTGGGATCATCTGCATCTCCAAAACTGAGCTCAAGTGGGGCTCCCACTGATCCAAAATGCTGCCCTAATCACTTTTGAAAAGCTTGTGAAATGGAATGGGGCTTATTTTTCAGGCTTAGCTAAAGTAATAAATTTTTTGCATTGCTATTGTGTAACAGATGAAAGCTAATTTCCTGAGTTTGATCTTGATATCTCTCACAGGGCTCTCTGGGGCTTTGAAGAAGCAGTCACGAGTGCTCAAGGTGCCTGGAATCAATTCTCCGTTTTAGAGGGTTGTTAACATCATATAACAGGACATTCAAACACTTAGTATTAATCACTGGTTCTTTACTTGCAATGTTAATTGGAAGAATTATGTCTTTGTTATATCAGTGGTGAACTGAATGTTCAATGTAGCAGCCAAATTGCATTTTTGTTTCTTTCCCTCTCTGACTCCTCTCCGATTTAAAGATTCATCACAACTTTTGGCATTCCACTTCATTATTGGGATTTCTACTGCATGCACCTTGTGATCTTTAGGGACTGAGGACTCTCCCTGCTGGTTGTCATCAGCCGTTCCCTTTGTGGATGGTCCTTCTGGATCTGAAGTCAGATATTTCACTTAGCAACCGGGCTAATTAGAAATGAGATCAAGACTAAATGAGCATTTTGCTTCCTATGGACAACAAATTGAACAATACTCACTATAAGAAGCAGGACTTTTGTCCTCACTAGGCTGCCTGTTCTCCCCTTTTATTACGAGAAATTTGTCCGTTTCTCACATAACTCCTCTGCCAGCACCCATGAATCCAGCCATTCATTACTGCACTGTCCGCAGTGCTCGCCAGCTTCTTACACTCTTATTATTCTCATCCAGAAGTTTATTTTGTCACATCCACAGGTTTTCTACATCTTTCCCAGTTACCTTAATCTCAGGCAAGGACCTTGTCAGCAGCCAGCTCAGGCAGTACAGAAACACAGAGATATAGGTATGATGAAGCCTATTGCAGATTCACATCTGCTATAGAGAGAAGCAACTCCCCACACATGTAGCTTTTCATGGCAAACCCCTTTGTGGGTCACTGTGGGACTTCGATAGACTGCAGGAGAAGCAAAAGCAAAGCTCCTAACCAAATAGCCACAGGAAAGAGGATTCGAATATGTGTATCAGCGTGGTGTTATTCATCCAAGGCTTTTAAAGGAATGGGTAGACCCTTCTAAATATAGCCCTGGGTTTTGTAAGCAGACCCAGCAGAAATGATCTGTTGCATTTTGAAGCCTTCAGTCTCAGAGAGTCATATTTATTTGTGTTGTTTTGAATCCTGTAGAAAAATTGAAACAACAATGTTAGGCACTGTACAAAGAGATGTGAATCTGTGATGTCCATCTCTTAATTGCAGCAGTTTCATTTCCCAAAACCTTTATTCTCTGGCATAACTTTGTTAAAACATCTTGGTCACAATTAACCTTTAAATGCTTAGACACTTGCAAGGACTGCTGAATCCCTTAATGCATTAAGAGATGAAGGATGCCTTTGGATGGTGGGAATTCAGCTTCTGGGCTGTCTAGGGTGGGTTATTTCCATCATCTTTCCTCTATTTAGCTTTTGTGCCCTATGCAGCTCTTTTGTCTTCACTCGTTTCCTCCGGGTCTCTGCTGTCACACCTTCATCCATGCCCTTGGGCTTGTTGCTGCTACCAAGGTAAAACCATTCAAAGTCATGCGTAAGTGACTGATGTCCAGGACAGGCTTCGAGAAAATCCATGGGCTTTGTTTTTATCATTAACAAGTATTTCTCTGCAAAGACAGACTCATGGAGTCCCAGCTAAGGCACTAAACCAGAGACTCCTGAGCATGCTACATCCCTTTCTGTTTGCCTTGTGAACAGATCACACCTTTACCATAGCCATAAATTCATAAAAAACCTCCACTTTTTGCTTCCAAGAAGGCTATTTACAGCCTGGCATGTTGCACTATTCAGGGATACAATTCACCAGAATAAATATTCCTGAACTTCTCCAGTTTCCCAGCAATCTGACTGCAGCAGCTACTTGTGTTCTGGTTTCTTCCTGGCCAGAAGTGTAGCACTGCTGTTTGAGCAAATAACTGAAGACAGGAGTCCTTAGATATATCTGTTGCTATGTGAATGGCATGCCCTGATACCGCTTTGTGCATCTATTAACGTGTAAACCAATAATTTTCACCATCTTGCACGCAAGCAATGAGGCTTAAGTTATCACTGGAAGTGCTCTGAAGTGATCAATTCAGTATCCATAAAAATGTGTGGTTTTGCTGTGTCTGGTAAACAGGTAGACTTGAACAGGCTCTTTGAATAAGGGGAAATTTTGCACATTGGTGGTGGAGAGTCCTCTGGCACAGCAGATCAGGAAGAGGAAAGCCTAATGAGAACTTGTAACGATTGATAACTACAGGAATTTTGATCAGATGGATTAAGGCAATTACTGATGGGGATAGTAGTCACTAGTAGACTTTAAACAAAATTATTAATATGGAGATTAATTGCTAAAAAGCAGATAAATGTGCTGAGATGAACAGGAATCTTTTAGACAGTGCTTATTTTTTTGCCGGTAGGTTTTTTCCTTGCTAATCCTATGAAAACTAGATGGCAAAACAGACTGGCAAACGTGGGTCACTGAGCATGCTGCTGGTGGGACCGCTGCTGGGGAGTGTCCATCTGTGTGCTTACAACAGAAAACGTGGAGATTGGGTAAAAGAGAATCAGAAACAAGAAAAACAGCTTTAGCTAATAGAAATACTGCAGGGCACTTGATTAGAGCATGCTAACGTCTTCAGGGAGATGATTCTTGGTGTTAAAAGGGCTCTTTTATGTAACACCAGAAATAATAGTGAGAGGGGCTGATTTGAAGTGAAGCGTGAGAAAGAGGGAGCAATTTCTTTTTAAGAAATCAACTGCTCGAAGAAGCTACTGAGAGGGCAGCAGGTTCTCTGTATCCAGATGTATCCATATGTAGACTTGTTAAGAATGTAATATTTTGCCAAATACGTTGTGTACTTCAGTCAGGTGCAGTTTTTCACATTTCCAGTGTGATTAGGCTGGAGCTACATGTAAAGAGGTTTCAGCAGAAACTAAGGGATCACCAACCCTGCCTGGCCATGGGTGCTGCCTGAGCCCCGCTCATGGACTAGCTCTGGGGAACAGCTTTGCTCTGCGGCAAACCCAGCCCTCGGGTTTTGAAGCATTTCCTTGGAAAAACAGCTCCCCATCCCAACGATCCAAAGCCAGGTAAGGCACAAGTCACCTGCAGCTGAGCTTGGTCCGGCCCACGAATCCTACTGAAGATAAACACTTCCAAGGGGAACTGCAGATGCTTTAGTGAAAAATTCATGTAATGGCTCTTTACTGTTCTTTAAAGTAGATGGCAAGTTACAGGCTTCTGCATTAGGCACACACGTTGATGTATATAGTAAAATCCCTGTAGTAATCATGCGGTTAATGAGCTGTGTCACACGGGTGAGGTGTCTAAGGCTGGTATGGAATCAGCTTGTTGATCCTTTAAGATGAATTTCCTGTTAGGGGTGTTGTCACTGATGGGGTTTTTTTAAGTAAAAGTGAAGGAAATAAGCGTGAGATCAGCCTGTTGCAGCTGGCTGTCTCTGCTGGGGATGCAGACATGTGCTCAGGAGCCGGGTGAGTTGCACTGGCATTTACATTGGCTGTGTCACGTTTGGATGTGTACAAAACCAGGATGGTGGTACTAGCTCTGCTACAGCTGAGTTCAAAATAAATAGCTTAAGGAATGAAATCCGTTATGGCACATCCCCTGTGGTGGGGCATTGGAGCTGATGCAGAAGTCCCTGTGCTTATATGTGGGTAGATGTGAAGAGTCCTGTGCCCTGGGCAAGGATCTGTCCCCTACTCTGAGAAATTTCTCCAGGGTCTGGGACTTGGAGCCAAGTTATAACATCTGACTTCCCTTCTTTAAGTAGGAAGCCGCCTGCACTCTGTAAAGTCTCCAAAGCTTTCTTGAGATGAAGGAGAACCAGGGCTACCACCCACTCCTGGGGGGCAGCAGCAAAGGGGTTGTCACTGGCTCTGCATGGCACTTGGCAGATGGGTTCCCGTTAGACGTCATGGTGGGTGCATGTGCAGATTCAGTGGCTTCAACAAGCGATGGGAACATCAGCAGCAAGTCTGTACCCAGCACATGCCCCCTCCTCCTGCAGGAGGAATAACCCAGCAGCTTGGACGGAAGCTCCGAGGAATGATGTTCTGCTGCCTCATCCTCTTGCATCTTTTTATCTGTTCAAAACAGGCACCTCCTCCTAATCTTCACTTGCATAAGTATCAACATGACATTGCACTGCTGGGCTTGGCTAATGCCACCAACCCACGTGATTTTGGTCTCATTTGGACTTTTGCTCCCTGGCTCTGTGCTGGCTTCTGCAGTGAGGTCTGCAAGACCTTTTCCTCTTGGCAGTGGGTACAGGGGACAGACCCAGTCTGGCCTGTGAAGACTGAAGTCAGTTCCCAAAAAGGGGATGAACAACAGAAGAGGGGGGAGGTTTTTGTGCAGTTTGCTTGTGCCTGTGGGTTTATCCTTGTGGAGTCAGAAAGCAGCTGACCTCTGTGGTGACAACAGCTCCTCCTGCGCAGGCTGGGTCTGGTGGACATGGTCCTCACTTTAGCACCAGGCAGCTTTGTCGTTCCTCTGTTCAAAGCAGGAAGCCAGATGAATGACCCAAGGATGACAAATAGCACACAGCTTTTGCATGCTGGCTGTGACTGCCTTCTATTTGGGAGGTAGATAAAGGCTTGTGATTTGGAAATAACCACATATCGGAATGCTAGCAGAGGATGCTGATTCACAACATCACTTTCCAGATATTGTTTTGCTTCTAGTCCTGTGTGGCTTTTGGATGGTGCTGATGATGAGGGATCTTGTCTGAACTGGAGTTTGCTTCTTGGAACAGACTAGCAATCCCCAAGCCCCAAACTTACGCAAATCCAGTGCATGGTTTGTTTTAATTTTTATATTAAGTCATCACTATTTGTAAATGACCTTCTCTGGCCTTGGGTTGTCACAAGGACAAAATACATTTTCGCCAGGCATATGGATACGGAGTCAATTTTCACGGCAGCAGGAAACCAGCCAGGGCTTGTCTGGCTGCTGGAAACTTGCTTTGCTGGGAAACAGGAGAGTATTTCTGATCGTCAGGCCTGAAGTCAGGCACAAACCAGTTCTTAGGATGCTGTACAGCTGCATTTAGTTTGAGATCTGCACTCTGTCTTTTTCTTGGCTGATGAGATGATTGGGGATGACAAGTTTCCCCGAGGGACCTCAGCTCTGGTCCTGTCCAGTCTGGACTAAGAAGATAATAAATTTAAGTGCTAATCCATTTAGGCCAAAAATGCGATTCCAGGAGATGTTTGCTAAGTGCAGTCTCATTCCATGAGAGCAGGTGCAGTGAATACTTCCCATATATATTTGTAAAATCATTCTAAATATATTCATTTATTTTTGTGCATGCTTGTCATTACACAGAGCATTGACAGCCAACAGTGCACCCCTGCTAGACTATCTCTGCAGCAACCCTATGGAGCAGTGAGCAGCCTAATGCTTTTATGAGTCTAATTAATCATTGCAGGAGGCGCCACTGGTTTCTTTTGAGCTGCAAAGAGCAGCGGTGGAGAAAAAACTTCTGGCTGAGAGCTGGGGGCAAAGTAGAGCCCAGGACTCTTGGGTTTTAGTTTCTGCCTTCAGTTCCCTCACTTCTGATGCAGGTGATGCCCCAGGAGACGTTTGACCCAACCCAAGGGACCATTATGGAATGATAAACACGTTGCATTTTGGTAGACACCTATAGCCACTGTGCTCAACTGATGCATTCAGTTTGGGTGATATTCAAGCCATGCTTTTAGATAACCAGTGAGGAAACTCTTTGGAAGTGGTTTAACTAGATCTGGGTGAAGGGCTTTCAACATGGGGGATTGACCCCAAAAAACAGATGTGTGCTGTGAATTTAGAGAATGGTTAGGGAATTGTTTCAGTTGAGCAGAAAAATATATCACTATTTTTTTGGAAGCATTGACTTTCTTTTTATTTGAAACATCGACTTTTTATTGATCAGCTTCCCTTATGTAAGATTTGAGCCAAGAGCAAATGTTAGTAAATGGATTTAAATGACCTTTCAAGTCAAACAGTTTTGTAGAATCATAGAATCATAGGATAGTTTGGGTTGGAAGGGACCTTCAAAGAGCAGGGACATCTGTATCTGCCAGGAGTGGTGGTTCTGTGAGGTGTTCTTGTTTGCTTGTCTCACTGACAACTTGAAAAGAAAAATTTCAAGTTTGATTTATTTGGAAGCGAAACGTTTTCCAAAGTTCATCCCCAAAACCTGAAAAATTCATTATTTACGAAGTTTTAGTCAGTAGTTGGAAAACAACATTATATTACTTTAGCTAAAACAAGTTTGTTGGAAGTGCAGTTCAAAAATAAAAGTATTTATTTAACAATTAACCCTGGGTAATTTTTACATTTCAGACTAATATATGGTATATTTTGGTGATGACATGCAGTTTCCTTTCAGGTTACCTTAATGCCTGTGCTGAGATTGGACCTATGTATTTATTTTAGACTTTAATGCTAATTGGTGAATTTGCCAACATCTTTCAATGACCTTTATGACTTGAATCTTCCCAGAACTGACTTAATTAAAGATGAGATGGAACCAAAGTGAATTTTTTAAAAGCCTAGTTTATTATTCGCTATTAAAATTCTCTTGAATTACTCGGCTGTCAGAGATGGAATGGAATTTATCATTAAATTATTCACTTAGATAATTAAATGAACCTGCAGCTTTATTTGAAATGAAAGTGAAAAAAGGCAGCGGGGTGCTACATGCGACAGCTTCGCTTCTGAGCACACTCTTGGGATTATTTAATTGTCCACCCATAGTTTGAGGAGGGTCCATTGAGTTTCTGCTTTTGATATTTTAAATCTATAATAGAGTCTGCAAATAGGAGAACTCCCAGCAGTGTTCAGCTCAGCTCTTCTTCTCTTTGTGTTGAGCCTGAAGGGGATTATGAGTAAGGATTACAAGATCTAGCCCCTGATGCACCAGTTATTCCAAGCGCATCCTAAAACGCTCTTTCCTGCCCTCACCACCGCATTGAAAACTTAATTGCAGAGAAATAAAAGAATGGCTGGGAAGAACAACACTGTGTGATACAGACTCTTGTAGATGGATGCCTGCCTTGCTGAGCACCAAGGACATTTTTGACAAGACTATAATATTAATTCAGTTTTTGTTGCTGTGGCTCAGTAACAGTGCTGGAGGAGACCTTTCCATAGAGTGGGTATTATCAGCATTTGGCTGTTGTAAGCGCCAAGTTGGTTGAACGAAGCCATATGCTATTCATAATTATTTTCACAACACCTGCTGGATTAATTTTAAAACAAATATCCTGAAGTGTGAGAAAAGCCTAACTGTACAAAATCCTGACTAACGGGAGAAAGAGAAGCTTGCAAAGCTAACTTGGACCTAGGGATGTTCTTGTGCATTAGTGATTTACCAAATTCTGTAAGAAGATGATGGAGACAGTAAAAAAGGTGGATGTTGGAGGGACCATTACAGTCCCAGAGAGGACACAGCAGCCTGCAGAGATTGCTGCTCTTCTGGAGCCGTGACATGGGCTGTGATGCTTTTCTTCCCAGCGTCAGAAAACACGCAGAGCTTCAAAGCTGTTGTCACTGTGGGGCTGGGCACCCGTTCCTGTGAAGCTGGCTGGTTTTCTGCTGAGTTTTTGTGTGATCTGCATTCTGAAGGCTCTAAACCCAATGTGGTCAGGGTCTGTGTGACAGTGCCATGCTGTGATACAGGGAAGCCTGTTGAATGAAGTTGTGTGTACACAGTGCACACCTCTGTGAGAACAGCTGCTGCTTCAGGGGGTAGATTTATCTTTGGCTGGAGGTGAGGGTGCTGGAGGTAGAGCAGATGGGTGTCCATGGGTGCAGTATTTTGGGCTGTGCAGAACGTGACTGCAAAGAGAAAGCATTCCCTTCAGTCACAGTTAGACCTCCACCATTTTGGCTTTCATATGTCGCTCCAAATTAGCTACCATGTAACGAATGCTGATCTGTTTATCATAGAGCAATTTACAATCTATGTAATCTTAATTCTAATTATCAGGTCTCCTGAAAACAGAAGCTTGTAAATTCAGTGCTCTCTTGGGGCTCACACGATTGAATGAAGTTCAGGTTTCAAACTTCAGTAGCTCTTCTGATACACCTGAAACTCTTCGATGTTTCTTTTCCTATCTGACTGTGTTATTACTCTGCCAGTGAGTACTGTCTGTACCAACAGTGCATAAAAGGAGAGACATTATACCACTGGCTGTTGCATTCAATAGACCTTTCCTGTCTTAGACCACTCTGAAGATGGCTTAATAGTCTTGCTGAAACATTTCCTAGCTGCTGCTCCAAGTCTGGATTTTCCAAGCCCAAAAACTAGTGCCTGGATTTCTCCAAGGATTGTTACTACCTCCTCCAACAAAAAATGCCTTAGTTCTTAATCATGGGAAGGTAAAAATAGATATTCTCTTGCACAGTGCTGTCACAGACTTCATTTCTAGGAGTCCCCGTAACTGCTGGATTAAGCAAGATTGATACAATATAAGAAAGCAAAGTGTGCTTCTTCTGTGCTCTGTTCTCTGAACAGGGAGACAATTGTTATTCAAGGTGTTGAAGGTGAATGAATTTCTTGCAGTCAAATGTCAGATTTTGTTGATATTCTTCTTCTAAAAAGTGCACAACGCCTGTAGGAAAACAGTGCTCTCCTAACCAAGAGGCAACATAGTTTTACGGGTCTCATAGTATTCTTCCTTAAAGATATGAATAGAATTGAAATGCAAAGATTGAAATACATCGTTCTAGTGTGACCTCCACACGTCTGCTCATTGACTATGAACAAGCCTGGGTAATTACTTCTTTGGCTCTTGGATGCCAAGACTGATTCATGCTCGTGTAGACATCACGTGTCCTCATGAATGTGCCATGACGCCCACTGGCAGTCACCCCGTGTGACCCGCTCAGAGAAGGAAGGTCGCTTTGCATTTCTGATAATGGTGGGTATGGTTGAAAGAGCAGATTAAGTCTTTAATCTCATGAGCATACTTTGGTTTGCATTTCATCTAGGTTTAATTTTTATTACAAGAAAAAACATGTGATTGAGAAACTGATCTATCCATTTTAAACCCTCCAGGGAAGTTGATCAAAGCAGGCAGGAGCGCTGCATGCCTGCGGGTGGCAGTCATCCTCAGAAATCCCAGCCTGGTTCCAGCTCATTTATTACCTATACATAGTGGTATGTGAGTATTGATGCTACCCTAATTAATTTTCCATGATTAATACGATTTTTTCCCTTAAATATTTTATTCCGTGGTTTTACTGTGAATCAAGGAAACCAAGACATTTGTGGGAATAGGTTTGCTGCAGTGTAATGTCTGAAATCACCATAGGAATAGAAGAGTTTTAATAAATAACAGCAAAGGAAATTAATTAATAAAGGGCATGAGTGTTTATGAAGAGTCAATGGAAAGCAGCTCAAGGGAAAAGGGAAATATGCTGATGGATCTTTTCTTATAGCTTGCACTAGGAAGGAGAACTGTGTATCTATATGGAGACAGCAGATGTCAGAGGCTGCTGTGGCTAAAGGAAGATGTTTTTGTCAGTACAGCATTGGCATTCATTTTTAAGTCTTCTTTTTGGGAAAGCCAGTTTGAATCAGGACTGAAACCTGCCTGTGTCTGTGACATGACTATTGCCTTGGCACCAGGTAATGCTACCAGCTGTTTAATGAAAAATATCTGCATTTGCATAGCATTACCTGGCTTTGACAAATTTGGTGAACGCATTTTATACAAGCTCTCTGGGGACAATGAGGATTAAGAAAAAAAAACCATCCAAACTCTAATTTGTTCATTTTTCTCTCCTAAATAAGTGTTGTTAGCAAAGTGACTTCTAAAAACACATATTTCTGAATGACAACAAATCACTCATTGGAATAAATTTCAGCCTCACTTAGAGGGTTTGCAGGTCTTAGTGGCTTTTTTAACAAACTTGAGTTAAACAAACTAAAACCCAGATAATTATCACATGGCTTGAAATGTGTTTTGTGAGTACCATGCACATCTAGTGCCCTTGAGAAATGGAAAGCATTATATTTATTTATGTAGCCACATAGTTCCACAGCCAGCTCTCTACTCTTTAACATTCAGAAACCAGCAGTTACTGTGTGTTACTAGGCAAAAATATGTCCTGGTGGCTGTAAAGGAATATGATTGAGTCCTGTGAGGAAAATGATAGTAATACAACATAATACAGTGGCTCCCTTTGGTTGTATCACAAAAGATTAGTCAAATTACAGATGCTGTTCATGTACAAAATGTACACAACAAAATGTAATGCACATAGAATAATGGTTTATTACCTAATTGAAGGAAAATACATGTCTCTACCAGCTTCCCTTTGTTCTCAAAATAGTGTGTGCTGGTATATAATCTGCTGTGGTGTGCATGTGCTTCACAGGAACTTCACACTGGTAAGGAACAGGCAGTTTTGGGCATGTTTTTGAACTGCTGTGTTATAGGACTCAAAGATGCTCAAGTGGTCTGGGAGCGGTGAAATCATAGTTCCTTCACCTGTGTTATTCTAAGTGCTGAATATCTCCCATGAAATCACTGCAGGACAACCCCAGGTCTCCAGCTTCACCCCCACCGTAGGTCCTTCAGGATGATTTACTTGTGGCAACTGTGAGAAATGATGAAATTCCACTGAACTCTGATGATGGCAAGCGAAGATGTGCCGAGCTATGGCCTGAGGGGTGAGACGGCTGCACTTACCCCGGTCCCCTCGTTGTCCCCAGGTGCTCAGGGTCAGCCCCACTGGGGCAGCAGCCCTGTCACCTCTGCTGGTGGCTCTCCCATGTTGGCTGAATGAGCTAGCAAAGGAAGACCAACTAAGTTGATTAAGCTATCCCAGTTTGTTAGTGGCCCAGGGAGCAGTTGTGTGACCAGCTCAGGGGCAGCTGGTGGGACAGAGAGAAGCATCTAGGGGCTGGAGGTGAAGAGTGAGTCTCACCACCATGCTCAGGCCCAAATCCAAGAAGGTGACTAGGGATAGAGGTGGATGCTGCACCATCGCTCCTTCCCCCTCAATAGCAAAGAAGAGCCCAAACTTTATTTTAAACAGTGACATGGAGTTTTAATATTTTTGACTGTTTTTAACAAATTAAATATTTTTAGTATTTTAAACCAGCTTTGCTGCAGAGGTGAGGACCGCCTCTCCTCTTTGCTTCTCCTCTGCAAGGTTTTGTGAAGGAACTAGTCTCTTCACCACAGGATCAGCACTGTGTGCAAATCCCTATTTTCAAAGCAGCAAAAAATATTGTAGGGTGTTAGTCATCCATTATTCCTTGCAGGTACAGAAGTTTATTGCGAAACTATTACCCTTCTTTTCATGGGTTGTTGTTGATCTCTGCTCTTATCTCAGAAGCTCTCTGAGGGTTGATTACTTTCCTTGGAAGTGTTCTTTGCCCCCCAAAGCATGGCAATGTGAGTGTGCTTTGCCTACAACCTGTTAGGCACCCATGAGCACCCAGAAGACAATTAAACCACTCAGTTTCATAAAAATAAAGCATTTGGGAAGACTCCAGTCCTTTCTGCATATACCAAAAAAAGACAAGGATTGCTACTCACATATAGCAAGTGATGAGTGTACAGAGTTGGCTACGTAGTATTTATTGGGATAAATATCTCTGCCATTTGAAGGCAGAAATGATAATTTGGGCTGCTGGCAATCACATAGGAAGATGATGTATTTAACAACTGATAAGGTTTATCTTCCCCTTGTATGTGTGCCACATTGACTCTTATTTTTTTAAATAGCTACAAACTGGATTTTATGAATATTAAGGGAGTTCTCTGGGTGTTACAAACAGCAAAGGCTGTGATCCAGCTAGTGGAGGTGAGTGTAGTAGTGGTGGGGTCTACTGCACCCAACGATCTACAGATTTGGACCTAATGGAAAAAGGTAGGCATAGGGACTCAAGCTGTTATGCTCTACACACTCATGTTGCTTAATGGAACAGACTGGAAACTAGATTTTCTCTTTAATGGGTAGCTCACACTCTTGATAAAATGCAACAGTTTCTAGCAGAATGAAATCCCAAAAAAAATTTCAAACTAATGGAAACATTTTTATTAAATTGGAAGGTTCAGTTGACTTTTAGTGCTGGAAAACATGTTGGAAATAACTGGATAAAAAAATCTTCCAGGGGAAGAATAAAAATTCTCTGAGGGGGAAAAAGAGTTCATGGGATTGTGCCATTTTTCATGTTAGCAAATTGAATCAGCCATTAAATTCCACTTCTGAGGATGAACTATAGATGTTTGAGTATGGCACATAGGCCAGAGCAATCTCTAAGCTGTGCTACAAAGGTACTATTTTATAGAGAATAGCACTAGTATTTTTTCATTAGGTTGGAGTGGTGTCCGAATTGTATTTTTTTGACTTGCTCCTGTCAGGAGGAATAGAGCTTCTAATTAAAAAGCCAATGTTAGACTAGTCAGATGTCTATTATCACATTTAAGTAGTGCTTTGGGGAGCTATAAACATGACATGGTTTGTGTTACTGATGTGATTTAACAGAAAAGTACCTAACATTTTAAGTGCTTCCTTTGGGTGTTTCAACATGCTTTTTGGGGTATTTAATAACTCCAGCACATCCTGTTTACTACAAGACCAAAAGACATGCTTTGTTCTGATATTTGTACAGCCCTTTGTATCCAAAATATTTAAAAATTTATTTTAATGCTTTCGACATCACCTTACAAGGACTTGGGAGATGAAAGAGAAGATGCTCTGCATTTAACAGCTTGCTTGGTCACATCTTTGAGGCAACAGGGTTTAAGTAAAGCACATCCTGGCTCTGGCCATCTTCCTTTCTGTGACTGAGGACAACCACTACAGACCCAGGAGCAGAGCTGGCTCTGGATTGTCCCCGGGGGATTCAATTGCCCAGAGACCTCCAGCACTGGTCCCTTGACGAGTCTTTCTGTCCCTTCATTTGGGTGTCTCCAAATGCACACAAAAAGGCATACTTAAGCTACTTAAACTCTTGTAATTGGACTATATTCTTGCTTTTACATATGTAAGGCTAGATTAATCTGTTTACAAGTCCAAAATTACTCTTTTCATTCATAGTATAACTGAGAGCACAAAATCTCCACATTTATTAGAGGGGACATGCAATTAACCTAAAAAGCTTGCAGAACAGCTAAATTACTCTTCCAACACATTGTTGTCATCCTATGTCTTTTTTTTTTCCATTATTAGGATCATCTGAACTTTCAAACATGGGTCCAATGTGTTTATATCATTAGAAATGTGGCTTAGAACTGGATTGTGGCCAATATACTCTGAATACCCAGATAATGATGTGTCTTTGAGGACACCTATTTTAATGCTCCTTTGGTGACCTTACACAGGGACTCAAGGAGGGTATAAAGAAGCAACTAACATATTTTAACTCCAGGTGTAGCAAAGTTTTGGAACAAGCTTAATTTTAGTATTTCCATTTTACTGGTGTTGAAGGAATACTGAAAGCTAACGTGTTTTTAGGGAGAAATAGCAGCAAGACAAGTTTTTGAGAGTCCTGCAGTGAGGATTATGGTTGTTATGGTTACTAGATTAGCTTTCTTGCTATCCCATCTGAATTCATCCAGACTCTTATCCCCACTGGAGGATGTGGAGTTCCATCCTACAAGATGCACCTCAGCAAACAAGTCCACCCATTTGTCACCATTCAGAATTGAAAAGGGCTCACAATGAGCTCTTTTGTTGCAATGGCTTCGTGCTCCCTGGCTGCATCTATGGGCTCCAACTGTGTTACTGTTATGAAAGTTGATTGAAATGACTCAGAAATGATACTTCTCAGAATAGAGCACTGTCTCTTAATAAATCCAAGAGCAGAATATGAAGGGTAAATGTATAAACTACAAATCCCACATAAATATTCCCTCAGGAAAATATTTTCTCATCATTTTATTAAGAAGTGTAGTGCATTTCTGACCTGCACTCTTGTTAGCGCAGTTAAACAGGAGCCTTAGAGACAAACATATTTGAGCAAGAAAGATCCCCAGAAAAACATGGTTGTAGCAAAAGGATCCATTTTAGTTTCAGGTGGGACTAAAAGGAGCTGGCTGCACAAAAAAGGCCCGTGTGGAAAAACTGTGTGGAGAACAGGAGATCTTTGAACTGCAATGTAAGTTTGGAATGCTTGAAAACAGTGAGGAATTTAGGCAAATAAATGCATACAGGACTTCTACTGCTTTGCCTTTGCTCTTACCTAACTTAAGAAAATCCTCCTCCTCTTCTCTGTAGGACTGATCTGTCAGAAGGATCAATGTCCTTTGATCTCTCAAGAACAATGAGCAAGGCTGGACTGAATTCCTCTACCTACATGTATATGTTTTCTTCTTATCTGGTATATTTTATCTTTGGAGTGTAGTTTCTCATCTCTAGTAACTGCTTTGCCTGTGGTGATTTAAACCTGTCCCTGACACGCAGCATTTCAGTGGTTTGCTTTGCTGTTGCACAAGTTTTCAATGCTCCAGATGTGACTCCACCACCTTGAATCCCTGCACCCAAAACTCAACCTTGTTGGTTTCTCAAGCTTCTCTAGTACCTTCATGGAGATGTTAAATGAAGTCTTTACTCATCCAGTATAAAAATATGAACAGTATAGCACTTGTGATAGCTGTCCTCTGATTTGTTTTGGATCAGCCTCTCATTTGCATTTCTATGTGTACGCATACCCCTGTCCTAAACGTTGTGGGTAGGAAACATGGGCTGGTGACATTAGCTGTGGGACAACTGGGGCTACAACATTGTAGGAGGTTTGACAAGTGGCCTGAGGAATTAACTGTTTGTGTCAAAATAACCTGCTTGGTCATCTCTTTTGGCTGTCAGAGGACTCTGAGTCTCTTCCAGGCTGACACAACCATTTATTGTAAATCTGGCTGTGGAACAAATGTTGAGATACGACCAGTTCGTAGCCTTCCTCCTAATGTGCATGCTGGAGTTATTTACTCAAAAGCAGAAATCTGGGATACTAAGATGTTAGTCTGCAGGTTGACAAGATCCATAGGGGAAGGGAATCTGAGAAATAACAGTGTCCAGCTAAAACAACAAGGAAAGTGAAGCCAGCAACCAGGAATCCACGTTCAAAACCAAAACTGAATTGCAAATTCTGCCAGTGCTTCAGATCTTAGTTTGAAAAACATCATATTCAGAAGCACAGGTGCTCTCAGGCCATGAAATAATTAGAAAACAGTGGCTTATACCTGGAGAGGTGCAGCCCCTGCTGACCACAGGTTTTTGCTGCTGCAGAAGTCAGATTGGACTGGTAAATTTTGTTGTTGTTGTTTTGTTTTTAATCTATTATCTCTTCTGGGTAGTGAGATTAGGAAGATAGAGAATGAACAGCTTAGAGAAAGCGAGAATTGCAGATGACAGAGACTTTTTCAGCTTCTTATTCTTTTTTCATTGCTCGCCCTTCTGACATGGTGATGACTCCATTGCCAAATGCAAACTGAAGGTGGGAAACATGGACAAGGAGACTAAAGGGTGAACTTTGCAAGGAATTATGCACCCCATGGACCATAGTAAAGTGCACGGGTGTTCGTCATATTGCAAATCAGGCCCTGGAGTATCCCTGACAAACATGTGGTCTCATAAAGCCTCAGTTTGTGTTCCAAGAAGGGTGTGAAGTGCAGAAATGACACTGCAGATATTAATAAAATGATCTGGTTACATCATTCCATTATAAATAAGGTTCAGTGTCATTGGGACACTGTTGTTATAGAACCACAAAGTCATTGCAGCTGTTTATCTGTGATTACTACAGTGTATAAAAACACTGAAGATAGACATGTTTCAGTTATTTTTAATGTTTCTGCAACGTAAAAGATTCAAACTGTCTATGAAAGTTTTTGTCTAGGACAGCTTTCTATGTATCCTATTAACTTTAAGAATCTGTTTAAGTCTTAGTTATTTCTCTTGTTGATTTAATTTCTCAACTTCTGATAGTCTGTATTATCTAATAGCTCAGAATGATGCCCTTATATCATTTGTGTAAAACTGTGCTGTGTACCAGTGTTGTGGATACCTGTTTACCTGAGTTTCTGAGATTTACTTGGACAACAAACAAGCTCCAAATCCTGCATCAGCTGGATAAAGGCTGGTAAGTGTGAGTTAAAAGTAGAAATAGATAACTTACCCTGCTAGTTCAAATAAAATGAGCACTACTAAATTTTGGCTGATATTTAAAACAGCTCCATGTCCAAAACTGTAATTCTACCAGCTATTCTCTGTGAATAGAGAAATGAATTACAAAACAAAAGTTACAGAGTGCTAGTGTGATCAGGGATAGGACTTTATGTGACTCAAACTCGAATGAGGGAGCCAGATGTATGCGTAATTGTTTGACCACAGTCTGAAATCCCTAAAGATGAAAAATGCAATATGATGCACTTTCCATGGAAGCATGTGAAGTAAAGGGCTTGAGAATACATTGCAAAACAACTGTGAAGTCAAACTCTTGAAGCTGGTATTAGAAAAGGTTTCTGTTGAATCTGATATTTTGCAACGAGTTTTGCTTTTTGTCTCAAGGTACTTCTCCCATCTTGGCTGGTTTCTAATGCTCCTTTTTAATGGTTATGCTTGTGCTGGTTTTGTTAATGACCATCCATTTTTCCATCCCAAAGGCTATAATAAACTGGCTATGAAATATCACCGCGAACTGCTGCGGGTGTCAACTTAGAAATCTGTTCCCAATACGCAGAAGGACGATCCTGCCTGTGTGAGTTATGAATGCACATATAAACTAGAGGGAAAACTTTCTTCCTTGTTTTATTTGGATTGCAAGTTGCTGGGCTTTGACCTGAGTTACTCCCTTGAGTGAATATCAGTAGAATTGACTCTGAACTTCCACATGGCTGATGCTGCACCAAGCATGTAATTTATTGGGCTTTTGTTATCTTCTTCAATGCAAGGCAAACTCCTGGCATAAGCAAAGGCTAATCCCTTCCCAACTGCAGGAGTACATGGTTGGCTTAAATATGTAGATTACAATTGATTTTGGAAAGAGTTATTTATGGTTTTGTTGTTTCGAGGCTACATAATCTGTAGTGAGCTGTGAGACGGTGCAAGAGGCTAGGCTTAGTTCAAGCAAACCCAAAGCTGATAAACCCTGGCCTCGAGGAGGTTTATTTTACAGATCTATGGCATTCCAATGGCAGCCTTGATCGTTCAGATTGACTGAGCCACCTGATTCACAAACACAGTTTTAACATCTCTGCCAGCAAACGGAGAGGTTAACAGTCTGCGTGAATCATATCTGTTTCAAGGTGTGCTGGTGAGACAACTGAAAAAAACAGCTGTTTCTTGTATATAATGTGAAATCATAAAACTCTTTGGTTTTCTGCTTGTTAAGGTGCCTTGATTTTTCAATCAATCCAAGAGGCACAGTCGCAATTTCTGCTCTCAAAGCCATGGTCATGCTCATGGGCAGCTGTTTCATGACTGACTTTTTATTTGGTGTATTTTCTCATAAAGCTACAAGTAAGATTAGTACTGAGGAAAGTTCTCATCAAGAAGCTTGATAAAACAGTATAACTGTTAAGTTGTCCTCGCTCAGCTGAGGCCAGTCTTTTATGGTATTAAAGTCCTAAGGATTTCAGCAGCACCTCTTTGGGCTCTCAGTCTCCTCACAGGTGTAACTTCTCTCACCTCTTCAAGGAAATGGGATATTCCGATCCAGTGATCGGTCATCAAACAAAGACTGACCCTGCTCTGTGGAGAGACCCTTGTAACTTAGACACCTGGTCCCAGAGCTTGAACCCTGTACATTCATCATAGGTTTGTGCCAGTAGAGGGAACAGACCCTTGAACTTTTTGCAAAATGTTCCAAATCCAACCATTCATGGCTTAGTCAAAACAATAAAATGAAGGTTTTTCTTGCTCAAGTTCTGTTCTGAAGGATTTTTGGCTGCAAGTCATAGTGCTCCAAGAAATCCAAGAGCACCCATTGCCCATACAACTTCTCCTCAGATCCCAGGAGTCCTTCCTGCTGTCAGCTTCCTTTTTCCTCTGCTGTAGGTACAACAAAAAGAGCTTCTTCCTTCCCTGAATTTCCATTTTTCCCTGGGAATCCCTCCCAAGTGCCAACGCTTCTGCACTTTTTAACCATTATTTTTACTGTATTGAGGCGGGGAGAGTTTATTGCCATAGAAGTTAGAGAAAATGGAATTTCACCTGAGCTGCACGCAGCTGTTCTCCCAGGCAGGGTTCACTGACCTGCCAGCATTCCCTAATGCTGATCTAGAGATGGGTAGACAGAGTCATGAGTTGTGTGTAGGTTCCTGAGTCACGCAGCATATGCTAACCATAATATAGGGATCCTGCAGCTTGGACTAGTTTGCTATATCTGTTAATGTAATTCAAGTTCCATATTTAATGTCAACACTTCAATTAAGAGTAAATTAGCATGTCTTTTATACGAGGTTGCTCGTTTGAATAAGGGTTTGGCCTTTCATTAAAGCGTACAGCAGCTGCTTTCCAAACTGGAGTGTCTTGCAGTGTATTTATAGTGAGGAAAGAGAGAAACCCCTGAGGTTCGGGCCTCGATTGTATGATGAAAAACTGGTGGAAGAGGGAATGTAGCAGAAGAGGCAGGTCCTGGTGTGTGCTCTGCTGTAGCTCACAGCAGTCTCATTAACGATAATATAGGTGAGCTAATTTTGCTGGGATTCCTGGTTCTCCAGGTCTGGTTACAGCACAGGAATTACCTTCCCTTGATTGTGGGTAGTTTTAGGTCCAGCTTCTGGAAGCATAAAGAAGCCAATGCTCAATTCCCATAAATCATAGAATCATTGCTGTTAGAAGAGACCCTCTGGATCATCGAGTCCAACTCTAGCATTAAAAATAAAGCACAGAAATAAAAAAAGGCATCAAAGTAACAACTTTAAAGTAAACTATCTTGGTTATCTCCTGAAATAATTGTTCAAAAGAAGCCTACCATCTGCAGAACATTTTGATGAGATGTTATTTTACTTCAGGTTTCAGGGAAAAAAGGGAAAAAAAAGAAGACATTTCAAGTTGTACAATACCAGTTGGCTTTGAAATGCAGCCAAGGACAGCAAAGATAACACAAAACCCTCTGGCTGTTCAGAGGTCCAGAGATAATTTTTGCCTGTCTTTTCTCTCTTTGTGGTAATAACTTTACTTATTTTTAGGTGTCTACATACTTATGAGTGGCTATTTACAGAAATGTCACACAAACAAATTATGGCAAGGGAAATGAAGTGCTTTGATTGATATGGTGAATTTAATGCAGCATAGGAATAAACTCAAGTGTTTGTCTCTAAACTTCAGAGTTTATATTTGACACTATATCCCCCAAGTCTTCCAGTTTGCCATCTGTCATTTATGCCAGATCATGTTTCGTCTTTTATATAATTACTAGTTGTTACAAAATGGAGCGACCATAGCTGCAGATTTGAGAAGTGCAGGTTAGAAAGTAAATCAATACTTTGCAGAGTGGTAGAAATATGCAGGAGTCACTTATCGTCAGCTCTGAATTTTGGTAGAAAATGGTAATACTGGTTTTCTTAAAAATCCTTTGGATTTTTTCTACTTCATTCATTATATCTTTCCTGTTTAATCTTTCAGTTTTTTAATGGCAGTTTTATTTGTGATTTCTCTTTTGATTTTTTTTTGACCAAATAAGATTAGTTTTCCTGTTTCTTTCCAACAGACAATACAAAAACGTACCTCTCTTTCAGTGAACTGGAAGGTTCCATTGGGTAAAACCTGGCAAGTGCTGACACTCAGCTATCAGGACAGGAAAGTGAACAGCATGTGTGCTTCTGGAGCTGCTGAATATGAAACAGCTGTGAATCATTTGGGTCAGCAGTAATTGAATAATCACACCTAGTTTAGCAACCTAGAAGGCAGGTGTCTGATCTTAGTTGGTGGCCCAACACCCCATTATGGAAAGGGAGATGGAGAGAGAAAACACTGCCAGAAAGGGTGTCTGCACCTATTGCAGCAGGAAATGAATCACCTGCTCCTATCCATTGATTACAGCACACACCTTGATAACTCACTGAGATTAGACAGCTGCAGCCAAAGACAATGACTCCCATTCTCTCTCTGTTGAGATATATTTGACTCAGCCATCCTAGAATTTGTGTGAACTCCTATAAATGAAAGGTGATAATACACTTCTCCTTGGTGTCCACTGATGTAGAATTTAAAGCCAGAGAGGACCTCGCTGTATGCTCTTAAATTTTGGAGCATTTGCTGTTTTGAACCCAGGATCCTCTTCTCAAAGCACAATTTATGGTTTAGGCTGAGGTGTGTGTTTCAGGAAGGCACATCAAGGCTTGCTAAGATGATTGGAAGGAATGGAGACTGGTGAGCATTTTGAAAGGAGTATAAATGGTCTTGAGTGTTTTGTATAAATTAACTCTTTTTGTTTTCCTTTCATTTGAGTCAGTCTGGCACCAGTTTACTGCTGCAGGCCCTTTCTCTGCTTGAGAAGGGAACATTCAACATACATTTCATACCAATGAAAGAATTTGTTGCACTTTTTTCGTTTGTTTGTTTTGAATTTTAGTTAGCCCTGTTTGCAATGTGATTCTGATTGCTTTGTGTTACTGGCCTTATCCAATCAATGGCTGATGCTCATTTCTGCTATTTTATACTTCCATGTGCTCATGAAAGTGCTGACTCTAAATACTTCCATAGAATTATTTACTTGCAAGTAACGTGGCTTTTAGGTCTCTCATATGGCAGATTCTTCTAGTTATGTCAATTAGGTCTTGATTCAGTTTCTTGAATATATGGATCTAATACCTTTTTGTGTAACTTTCTTGGCTACCCGCTGTGCCTCCAAGAGGGTGTTGGTCTTTCCTAGTCCTGCATCCTATCTGCTAACCCCATGTGAATGTCTTGAATGCTATAAAGTGTCTTAAACATGTTAGCTGCATATGTTTAGTGAGACAAATTGATCATGTACTATCATATAGATCAGCTTTTTAGTTGTTATATCATGCAGCCCTTAAGTGTGAACACAGCAATCACATTTACCTGTTCTGAGATGCTACCGTCTGCCATCCAGTGAGGCAGGAAATGATTATATGCAAAGAAAAGGAGATCAGCTTAGATCACATCATTCTGGCCTGAGACTTCCAATGTTGAAATAGAAAATTCTCTTTTGCCAGGCAGGCAATTTCACTTTGCAGATATTTGGAAAATTGAGAAATACAGCCCATATTAGTAAAAGGATTTTTCCCTGTAAGCCATGGTACCTACCGTGTATTACCCACGATATCCAAAAGATAATCACGTGCTGAAGGAATAATGCTTCCTGCTCTCTAGTTTAATTCAGCAGTAGAACCCACCAGGGGTGTCCTGGCTCTTCCACATGGCCTAGTAAAAAAATCTAAGAACAAACAACAAAAAAACAACACAAACAAACAAAACACCACCACCTCTTCCCCCAAACCTGAACAATTTAAAAGCTTTGAGCAGATGGAGGCAGGAAGGACTTCTGGCCACAGATGTAGCAGACTAATACCTACTTGTGGGAGAAGAGCATGTTCTGCATCAGCTTCCTTCCCTGTGAGCAGCCTGGACCATCCGTTCCGCATCTCCACACTGGCTTAGTTGGAGTTCAGGAGGGAAAAGGATCGAGATTTTGGCTGTTTGGTGTTTGCTTTCTCAGAGGAGCAGGGGTGATGTGCGTTCACTTGCTTGCAGCATCTCCAGGCACGCAATGTCTTGGGCAGCTGGAATCAGAAAGACTCCTCTCATATAGCCTGATATACTCATTATACTCATTCAGACCAAGCCGTGATTTATAGTTGTCCTAGTTTTATTAAAAAACGAGTTTCTCTTTTAGTGATTTTGCCTGTCAGCTAAAGCCTTCATATTAACTGCATTTTCCTGGAGAACCAGACACATGTTTTGGTAAACCTAGCAACGAAATGCAAACTTATTGATAAGCACAAATGGACATCTTGCGAGAGGGGCGACGAGAAACAAGTGACCAAGAAACTGACCAACATTCCATTCACGTGAATACTTCATATAAAAGTGGGAGATCACGAGGATCTTGTCCCTTTTTCCCTTTGCCTTTTCCTTTTTCCCTTCTGCTTATGGCCAACATTAGGAGAGGACCTTGCGAGTCGTCCCTGCGAACTGAGGCCTAGTGAGAGACTGAATCCAGCTCCGTTTGGCTGCAGAGTCCAGTCCAGGACTTTGGGTGCTGGCTCTGCAGTTGCTGAGATTTTCAAGATTGGTTTTGTATATTTTGTATTATTTTCTCTATTCTTATTAGTAGCATTAGTAAAACATCTTTAATTTTTCCAACTCTCTTCTCTCTGTCCTTCTTTCCCTCCCGATCACCTGTCCTTAATGGGAAGGGGGGAGAGGGAGGGGCAAAAGGGGGAAGTAGGGGGGAGAGTGGAGGTTAACAATACATCTGCCAGGGTTTTTGTTGTCACCCCGCAATCTAAACCCTTGACAATAGTTTAGAAAACCCATTCCTTTTAGAATTGCAATGCAGAGCATGTTTATTGTTTCAGCTATGGCCCCATGAGATTTGGAAAAGGTGGGTTTATTGTTAGTGACATTTATATGCTTGATACACTGTGTGTATCTTTCTGACTTAAAGGCAAATATCACTCAAGAAGGTTTCTATTTCTTTTACTCTGGCTGGTTTGATGCTTCTGGTCAGTGTCAGTGAAACTGGCATAAAATTCAGTTGGTGTGGCTTGTCATTTCTTGGGAGTGAGTGTGTGTTGCGCACCTGAAGCAGAAGAGGGAATATCCAGTTGAAATAATTTTCAGTGCCAAACTGATATTTCAGAGTAAACTCTAATGACCGTTGAAAAGAAGCTGCTATATGGATAAGATTGGATTAATAATTTATATCTAAATCTAGGAGCATATCAAGTGAAACTAATATAAGCCCTGAATTAACTCCTTTGCCTTTAGGTCCTGGTCCCATCACAGCTTTTCAGCATTTCCTGCTGCAGGAAGGCAGTGACCAAGGGGTCATGTTGCAGTTTATATTTGGCTCAGATTAATACATCTTTACAGAAAGGTCTGTTGAATCTACATGCAGAAGAAATAAATTTGTCAAGTGCAATGAAAATCCTGGTTAGAAAATTTGTAAGAGAAACGTTATGATGTTCATTAAAGGGGGCTTATGAAAAAGATAGGGATGGACTTTTTAGCAAGGCCTGTTGTTATAGGACAAGGGGTGACAGTTTTAAAGAAAAGGAGGGGAGATTCAGACTAGATATAAGGAAGAAACTTTTTACAATGAGATTTGTGAAACCCAGGTTGGCCAGAGAGGTGGTGGATGAGCCATCCCTGGAGACACCCCAGGCCAGGCTGGACGGGGCTCTGAGCAACCTGAGCTGGTGAAGATGTCCCTGCTCATGGCAGGGGTGGCACTGGGGGAGCTCTGAAGGTCCCTTCCAACCCAAACTGTTCTATGATTCTATGTTTATACTGCATAAGGAACATAAGTGGCAGAATTATTTATTATTTGGCTTCAGTCTCACAGAGGTAACAGATACATGAAAGGACTAACCACAATAAACACATGCTGTATGAATTATTTAAGTCTGAAAAAGGATGGTTATATTTTGGATATCCATGGGTAATACAGGGTAGGTACTATGGCTGATAGGGAAAAATCCTCTTTATTAATAAGGACTGTATTTCTCATTTTTTTGAGTGCTTCAGTGCGTGATCTATTAATTGATGCGTGATCATGCAAGTATGAATATATGGAGCTCTGCCTCTCTGTTCATGTACTGTAGCCTTAGTCTTCGCAGTTATGTATCTGGACAGTCCTCAGCTGTTTTTTAGAAGTATTTTCTAATTGAGCCTATTGGCAGAAAAATAGTTTTTCTCCCTAAGGACAATTGAATGTTCTATGTAATCTCTGGAATTCTAAAATTATTTCTGTGCTTCCGATACTCGTTAATCAGGTATTAATGTCTAATGGATGTGATTTTTTTTGTCCTTAACTTTTCTGCATGTGCAGAATCAGAGCTTGGATACTGATACCTTAAGAAATGTTGCACTCCAAAGATCTCATTTCTATTCATCTGTGAATAAGACTAGAATCTTGGTCCTATCTTTTTTTGCAGTAATGTCCCCAACACTGAGAATCTGATTTAGGACCAATTGAAGTCAATAGAGAGATTGTAATACATTTTGTGATACATTTTAATGGGCTTTGAGGCAGAGACATAAAGACTGTCTGAAGCAACTGCTAGCATTTCAGGAAAACCACAGGTTAAACAGCTGAATTTGGCAGCATGTAATTAAATACTGAAATTCAATATCATGTTGCACAATATTTGGCTCTTCACATAAGAAAGTAAGGTTTGGGTTTTTTTTCAATATTTCTATATTCCATTGCAAGACACATTTTAAAAGTCATTGAGATGAGCTAGAAGAATGTCTTTCATTATGTTCAGAATTGACTGTGTTTGGGTTTTTATTCCCATCAGAGGATAATGAAAACAGCTAGAGTTAAATTATTATAACTCAGAAACATCCACTGGCACATTCCTCTCTCAATATGCTCTGTCTGGAGGAAATGAATTGCGTGGTGCTGTGAAGACCACAGGCAGTTGTGTAGCAATGCTCCTGAAGTTTGAGATGGAAAATCCCTGACCGCCTCTGGTCACACAGTTAATCTCCAACCCAGTAGACAGTACACTACTGACAACAATATTTAGACTCATCAAATCACAACTATTTCCATGAAAAATGCCTCATTGACTGTTAAACCAAAAATCTAAGCAGTCAGTAGATTGACAGGATATCTATTTCATAATCAGTCTAACTAGCATGCAAAAGCCACAATAACTTCAAGTCCTCGATGAATTGTTGTGTAGTGGATTTAGCAATAGGAATGGTTGAAGGGCAACACATGAGAAGAACAGCAAATCTGGTTTATGATTTGCAATTGCTCCAAAATACCAAGTCATAAAATACTTTGGATATTGACCTCCTGATCTGTTAAATCTTGGCTTAGTCACTCAAATAGTAATCTTTGGAGATTTATATACTATATAACAATCAATCTTCTCCCAAAAGTTTTCTTTGCTTCCCTTTTGCAATAATACCTTTATATTCTTAGAATTGTCTGAATTTAATTTAAAAAAGGCCTTTATTGTTCACTGTCGTGATGCTTGTCTACTGAAGACAGGATAATAAAAACATTTGTAATTTCTGCTGTAATGAGATAGAAAAAGAGGAAATGTAGGAGAAATATTGTGATTTTATATCTCCCTAGACATCTGCTTTTATGTTTTAATTTTGTTCTTTAGGACAGACTCAGAGAAATGCTTTTTATCTAATCTGCAGTCAAGTATTGAATGAATCATAGTTATCAGTTGTTTAATCATATAAAATGAATAGTACTCCTTCCACCTCAGAGTGAAATATTAATAAGCATGAGAGAAGAAAGCAGGATAGAGCCTGAAACCTTCTTGCTACAGCAGCCAGCTGCCAGTCCTGTGGGCTTGCACGTCTCAGTCCTGTCTCTTGAGATCCAGATCCAACACTTATATTTTCACCGTTGGGCTTGTTTGCTCTGTGGCAAACCGCAGTAATCTTGAGAGATATGCTTTGTCATGAGTTGCTGTCCAAAACAAAGGAAAACAACCTTTTATTTTCTACAAATGACAGGTGATCTCTGCCTGGGATCAGAGTCTGGCTGTGCCTGATGTGGGGAAAGGCAGTGAGAGCATCCTGAGCTCCTCTGCAGTAAGGTACATGTTTGTATTTCTGCATCAGGTTACCTCTGCGCCAGGGCAGCTGCTTCACATGCTAGAGGAGGGGAAGTGCTGTATGAACTCAACACTAATTGCTTAGGAAACTGCAAGCCCTGAAGTAACTTTGCAGACAGGATCAGGTCTTTCACTGCTTCATTTTGTATGGAAAATAAAAATGCAATGCCAGAAAATAAAGTGGATACAAGGAATGGACTGGGATAACAGATGGAAGAGAAGACAGGAAGCTTTCTTTTAGATATAATTTGCCATAAATTTTAATTTTCTAAAGTTATTTCTTTCCCCAGCTGTAAAGAAACAATTGCCCTTTTTACATTCAAAATCCTATGATTTAAAGGTTTTGAAACACAGTTTTTGATCCATACTTCTCATCTCAGACAGGTACAAACTAAGCACAGTTAAGGCTGTGGATGTCCACGCTGGGGTGGACCGCGTTCTTCCCACAGGGGTTTCCTCAAGCCCTGTCAATCTGTGCTTCATGCTGTGTCCACAAGGACAGCTCTCTCTGATGTCCTCATTGTACCTGGTTTTCTTCCCTGACGTGAAATATCCTTTAGCATTAGCCTGTACATTTAGGAAAACTTTCCTTTGGAAAGTCGATATCTATTTCCACTTTCCAGTGACCTCAGACTGGTAATTTCATTTCAGGAACTACCTACCTAAGACCTTTGTAATGAGCAAAGCTGTACCACAGCTGCACATCGACCACTTCTCCAACATGGGAAAGAGGGGACCATGGTGCGTGCACCATATCCAGCCTGTGTGAGAGGCTCCCCACCATCGGCTCCATCCTGGAGCATGGCTGAGATCTGGAGAGTGTCATGGAGTGTGGAGGTGACTAGTTCCCTCATCTCCTACCCAGAGTTAGAGCACAGGAGTGGAACTAGCTCATATGATGTATCCACCTTGCTTTCCTCAATGCATAGAATATATCAGAGAGTTTTCATAAAATCATCAGCCATGCACGGTACTCAAACAACCTCTAAAATGAGACATATTTTCATTTGGTAAGGAAGTAAAGGTGTGAAAAATTCTTTGATTGTATGATTGAGGAGGTGGTAAGAAGTGGAGGTTGTGGAAGAGAAGGGTTGGTTAAGAAGTGTAAAGATTTGCTAAATTTGATCCATGATAATAGGTGCATGTTTTCAACATCCAACGGTACAGCAAATAGCACAAAGTTAAAATGGATCAGATGAAAACAAGACAGAGAAAAGTAAACACAATTCATTTAGATCTGAATTGTTGCCTGAAATGTGTTCTTCACAGGATCTTGGTTCATCTGGCTGAAGCTGTGGTCCCCATAAACTGGTGATTTCACACAGACTTCCAGGTGCTTTCTACAGCAGGGGTCACTGGAGCCAAGGCCAACATGTCCAAGGAGGATCTCCTTTAGGGACTCTCTCAGTCAAAAACACGTGGCTTGACATTGAGAGGAAGCACTCCAGAAAGCAATGGGGTCCATGTGAAGCAAGGAGTGAGTTATCTGGAGGCTTTCTGTTCACTGGGTGATGTTTTTCCATCTAGCTGGATATTGTAGGTGACTGTCTCTGTGACCTGTGCAGTTCTACACTCTGTGTCCATGCAGCTGACT
Organism: Columba livia; assembly: GCF_036013475.1. Taxonomy (NCBI): domain Eukaryota; kingdom Metazoa; phylum Chordata; class Aves; order Columbiformes; family Columbidae; genus Columba; species Columba livia. The sequence continues at coordinate 6,830,140 of NC_088607.1, forward strand.
ATTCCTGTCTAAACACAGCGCTTCATAGTCATCTTTTTTTCAGTCACATACTATTTTTCTCAGATCATTTCTCTAGTTTGATGAGATCCTTTTATATTCTAAGCTTGTCCTCAAACCTTTCTGAAGCCAGTTCCAGCTGGCCCTTGCATGCATTTTTACAGGAATCGCTTCTAGTCTACCATCTAGGTCCATGTAAGATGTGCTGAATGGAGCAAGATCCTTCTACTCCAAATTCTACTGTGTAGGAAAAGTACATTTGGCAGTGAATACTGCTGGTTGTGCCTGAGAGGGATTTTGCACCCGCGCCGTAACATTTTTATCTAGAGAGATCATGTTTGTTAATTTGGTCAAATGAAAGCCAGAAGTCCTACAGCATGTGTGATATTTATTGCTGCTCCCTATTTTTAAAGCTTGTTATACAGTCTGAAAAGGACGTTACATTGGTTTGCTTTAATTGATTCCTTTAGCTTAACTGATCTCCTGGCTTAACTCTAGGCCTTTACAAATAGTTTGAAGTTACACTGATAGGTATAACTCTTTTTCTCCATGTTGAGTCCCCAAGCATGGCTGCAGCCATGGTTTGTCGATAGCCTGTGTCTGACAGAGTACAGTAAACAAGGCATCTAATTAAAATCCCGTTTGAACTTTGTTCTCCTGTTCTCTCTTGCCAGCAGTGAATGTTTTTCATGACGTTTTTACCCATACTTTGCAGCATAATTAATGTTTTCTTGACCTTATTTTTGTGTGTACTAGTATCACCTCTCACCTTAAATCCATCAAAGAACTGTTGTCTGCCCTGAGAATTCAAAAATATGGAGTGGTTCATTGTGTACTGAATAAATCACAGAGGATGTCTTTATATTTGTCCTCAATGCAGTGCAATCTTTATTCTGTCCGAACCTTTCCCCTATTATCTTACACCTTCCTTAGCTTGTTTACCAACTTTTCAACCTCCTCATTAAATGTGAAAAACCATGCAACTCTGAGAGAAGGCTACGAATATTGACAAACTCTTGAAACAACAGATCTGTTTCAAAGAGGAACTGGAACTGGTTTACAGGCTGTGAGAACAGTGTGGGTTGGAAGCCTCCCTCCTATTCTCACTCTAGGTGATCATGTCAAATTACCGGGTAGCGAAATCTCATCACAAGGTGGTGGCTTGCAAAGCATCACACAAGTTTTTTCTCTCATCAAAAGAGCAATTTTCTACTTTTGTTTGCTTTATGTTCTTTCCCCTGGGAGATATAAATAAAATACTGTTAGATTGTACATGAAATCTGCATCTGAGAATCAGCTTAAAAGGAATCACAGAAGAAAACAGGAAAAATAGGGGTAAAGAACAGGAGAAATCAGAGGCAAGCAAGTAAAACAGATGCAGAAGGTAAGTGCAAGAATATTCCTTTCTGCCCAAGTTCCTGGTAACAAACTTACTGGGCACTGACCAGGAATGGGCTAAAATAACCCCAGGAAAAATACCAAAAGAAGACAGAGAGTTTAGGAAGAGCAGGTTTGCCAAGGCTGTGCTGCTGTTAATATGTTAAGGCTCCAGAACACATTACAGCTCCTTGCAAAGAGAAACACCGATGCACATGTAACTCTGTGGTAATGAATAGCCCAATTTCACAAAGAACATGAAGGGTAATATTGGATGTGGAAATATAAAGAGGAAAGTAGTGTGGAGGAGAGAATAAAAGGGTTAGTAACATGCTGGCTGTATTGTTTGAGATGCCCCAGACATGCTGAACTGGAAGCTTGAAGAGTCTGAATGGGATACAAAAAGATTTAGATCTATTAAAAAATTAAATCAAGCATGAGCAATATAAGGTCTGTGAGCTGGTTGTGTCCTGTGGTGCTGCTACAAATCACTTGCAATCATTATTAGCAATACGCAATAATACTACAAATACGTATATTAATAAATACTTTTCTAAATGCATTTGAGAAAAGCATTTAGATTTCAAGGAAAAACTTTCCCAGTGTTCATTAATACACCAGAAAAAGGGCAGAGAGCCCAGTGAAAGTATCTCTTTATGGGTATGTCATGGTGAACAGTTTAAAAGCCTCTGAACGGTTCTTTGAACTAGAAGACCCAGGCAACAATGACATAGAATGTCTGTAAATATTTTATTTCAGGATAAAATGTTCTTCTATTGACAGTAATAAATATATGGAAAATAAACTTATTAACTTTAAGTGGAAAACTGTTCTGACAAGGCATTCTTTGCAAATGTCATCTAGCCTCATAGCATTTCCAATTTGGGTATGAGGTTTTTATGTCCTTTTGGCAATAGCGTAAAAATACAGATGATTCATGTATCAAGATTTATTAAAGGGAAATGCAGATGGTGTTTTAGACAGTTATTTTGGTTATTTGTAATTATGGGGCAAATGAAGTTAAAATGGACCCACTCTGAAATGAGCATCCAAACAAAAGAATTGGAGTCTAGATTTCAGTTTTGTGGCTTTGCTTGGAAATAAGACCTCGTCTGATGAAAATGTGAAAAACTCACAGTTCTTGCCAAAATTAAACTATGCAACAGCCAATTCATAGCAGTTAATAAGAATCATTACATTTTATTGCTTGACTTTTCTCTCCCTCTTTTTGTCTCTTGAATCATTTAAAGGAAACCTATTTGAAAATAGCACATTGAAATCAAGTGATTAAATCTGATTGTCCTTTTGTTCCATTGGTTGCCAGTGGAAACAAGCACATTTAAAACAAACCTCTGCCTACTCTTTGCAGTCTATCTGACAAAGGCCAGTAGGACTTTGCTTTTCAAAAGCAAAATGTGTTTAGCTGTCAGCATTTTGCTGATGAACAGCTTCTCTATTACAGATATTTCTGTCCTAATTTTGAAAAACACCAGGGTATTCTAGCTAGCTTTTGAATTACCTGAGGGATTTATTCTGTAATTGTCATGCAGATCAGAAACCCAGGTGATGGGAGGACCCAGGTACCTCTTTGCAAGTGATTTATGGAACTGAATTGCAATTGAAATAATGAAGGATTATTCACAACTTTTCCTTTGAAATCTTGTCATAAAAGCCAAATACTGACAAAATAACTCTCTTCACAAATCCATTACATTCTTTATCTACTTTGTCATGAAATCATTAGAATCATCCTTTAGACCATAGACTATTGGCCATTGTGAATTATTTAACTGCAAATTGAAGAGGCTTCTGTTGCACCAGTTGGATTTGGACCAGGCCCTTGGGAGGAGGTATGTGGACAGAAAACATAGATGCTCTTAATGCTTAGCTGAATCTATTTATTAAAGGGATTATATAATATCAGTGTCTCTGTCAGCTGGAGGCAGTGCCTTAGGATTTTCTTCAAGTTCAGTTTCCGAAATTTAAATTACCAGGGAGTAAAGTGATGGGATTTCCTGGTACAGTATTTCAGATTGGTGTGGCTTTCACCTTTTGGTCATAATAAATGTTTCTATGGACTACAGATCCTACATATCACAACTGCTGTTCAGGTGAGAGCCCAAATTTTTGGCAAAACTTTTGATGAACAATGTCAGTAAGCTCTTTGTACTTCTCCAGCGGTCTAAACCCTGTGATAAGATCACTCAGTTCTTTGCCATATCAAAGTCAGATGGAGCTGGATGTACATTTGATTTTGTTTCTTTTATGAAATAAAACTATTAATCAAAGATTAGAGGACACCTGTGCTTTGCTACATGTGTGTGCCACTTTGCACAGAACACAGTAAGTCCCAAGGCAGCCGAGAGGTCTGGGCAGCATTGCCACTGTGCTGAGAACAACAGCAGACTTAGCATGAATCTATTTAATTCCAGAACTTGCTGTGCTTGTTGAATGAAAAGACCGATGTTTATGCAGTTTGTTACAAGGCATTTCTTGCTCTTGCTTGGCATTGCTCGTGTCTTTTGCTTGTTCCCTTCAAAGACTTGTAGTGACCTGTTTGAGCTGCGGGTTTGTGATGGGAGGAATCTGCTCCCCCGTGAAGCACGTGGCAGCTGTCTGAGGGCTCAGACCCCAAACTGCCGGCACAGATGCTGCAACCAGGAGCGGAGATTCTCACCCCAGCTCTGCTGACATCGGTGAGGCTTTGTCAGGCTGCGCCATACAGTGACTGGCCCGGGGCTTTGGTTATAAACGGGATGGAGGAGATGCTGCTATTATCTGAATGATGCTTTGGCTCTGTAGGCATGGCAACACTAGGGAAATTTCAAGTGAATTGGGGAACGTGAACTCTGAGGACTAGATTTGGTGTCCTAACTGTTGTATAAGCATAGTTTACTCCCAGTGTACAGTACATCCGTCTGTATGGACGGACACAGAGCATACCTTGCAAATGATGGCCATCATTTTAAGAGTGGAGCTTGCCAGGCACAGGGTGGGCAGGTGTAGTTATCAGGGCAAATGGCTGGCTACCCACAAAGTTGGTGTAAGCAAGGATGTCCAACTAAAAATGTCCAAGCTCTAGGCTGCAGGAGCTGCTTTCCTCCATAAGCCTTTTTTTGATGTTAGAGACACCCTTTCTTTGATAGCACTGAAAAAACTATAGGGAGGAAGAGAATAGGAAAAAAACACAGTGCTCCACCTTTATCCTTTGTTCCATGAGACCATCTGAAAAATCATTGTTGGAAGCCCCTGCTTGAGGGGGGCTCAAATCCCATCAGGAGAGTACCCAGGCTATGTGCTAGATTATCTCATTGACGAAGTGATCCTAATCCTTCCATTGATGCTATTTCAGCTTTGAGCAATACCAACTCCTATGTATTTTAAGTCTTTCCATATCAGAATACTGAAAGCTGCCGTTAGATGAGACTTGGATAGTTAAATCCACTGTGGCTTGAACTCAGTACGGTCACAGCCACAAATTGCTGCTGGGAAGGTGCAGGCTGAATGTTAGAAAAAAAATATCACGAGGAGGGTGCAGCACTGGGACGGGCTGTTCAGAAGCCGTGAAACCCTTGGAGGTTTTCAAGCCTTCATTTAAATGAAGCCATTGCAGAACTGGTGTAGTGTGGGCAGCAGTGTTGCTGCAGGGGGAGGCTTGAGGAGGTGACCTTCAGAGGTCCTTTCCACCAACACTTCTGTGATGCTGTGGGCAAAAACCGCCTGAAACTCAGGAAAGTTAGATGTGTTGTTAATAGCTGCTTGTGTGGGCAAGAGGAGCAGAGGGGAAGGTGTCGGATGGAACCAGGGAAGGGAAATAGCTGCAGGGGGGTGTGTTCCCAGGAGGGGCTGGAGACTCAGTGCTGGGGTGGGTGGTTTTTGAGTAGCAAATTCACCACAAGACTGGAGGGTTTCTTGAGAGCATGGGGAGGAAAGAAATTACTTGTGAATTTGAATTGAACTTAGGAAATAGATTCTGCTGGGGGCAGGGAGGAATAAAAGGAGCAGAATGAATGTAAAAACATGTATCTCCTCAGCATTTTAAAAAAGCTTCACTCCAGAGTTGCCCAAATATTTAATTTTCACATTGCTGTTATTTTCTCAAAAAGCAACTTTGACTTTTCATACTAATGTGGTATATTTTGATGATGGAAGAAAAGGTGAAACAACCCCAAATGGGAAAAGTATTGCCTAGCATGAAATTTGTTTGTTTGTTTTGTTTTACTCCAGTCACATATATATATGTTTATCCTAAGCCAGGTTTTTAGAATACCTTTATAATTCTTCCCTCAAACTGCAAAATCCATTATTTACCCAGTGAGCAAGAACACTCATCCTGCCAGGCAGTGTATTAAGCTGCAACTCTTGTCAACATGAACTGGGAGGAGGCAGCTGCTAATTGGTAAAGCAGAAATGTGCAGGGCTGTGCCTGCAGGACAGGACGGGGTGGGTTTGTGCAGGCAGCTGAGAGAACCAGCTTCATGGTCTCCAAGGGTTTCAGTGCTCTGGAACTGTTACTTACAGCTACCAAAGGAATGCATTGGAAATAGGTATTCCTGGGTGCAATGGACCCCTTTGGAAAGATTCAAATGCTGGGATTTGCAGTGGTATGTGATAGACTGATGTTTTGAGTCCACTTTTCTAATAACAATTTTTTAAATGCACATATTATTTAAAGAACTTTTGGATAACCATGGATCCATTTAAGGACTTCATACAGTTTCAGCTCTCCTGTGTGACACCATTCCTTAAATAGATTTAATAGATAGTAAGAAAACACACTTTTTTTTTTTTTTAACAACTGTTGCCATAACAAAGCAAAAACCAAAGCCAAGCTCTGAATCCAACATACACAGATTTCATCGTTATTTCAGGTACGTGGTATTGTTAGCAGAAAAATTCTACAGAAGTATGGCTCAGATACACAGCCTGCTGTCACCAGTGGGATCATCTCCATGATTATCCATGGATGTGGGAGCAGATCCCTTGCTCATCTCAGAAGGAGCTAGAGTTCTTGCCTTTTCTCACCTTAAAATGAAAGCTACGCAGTCCCTCTGCTGTGCGGCAATCTGTTTTTATGCTGAGAAGAGTTACAGATGGAGCAGAAGCAGAGACACACAGAGAAGAGACAGTCTGATGAGAGAAGCGTCTTAATTCTATGTACTGCTGCCTGATTAAAACAGCATGAGAGCAGCGTGCTTTTAACGAGTAAGTGCAATGAACACACAAAATATTATTGAATTGCTTCTGTCTAGCTTTTAAATGTGTCAATACTAGTTCCAATAACAATCTTTTGTTTAGGAAGTGCTCAGCTGCTCTCCCTGTAATTCAATTTAACTCCTGAGCCTTCGTCGTCACAGAGCCTTTTATTCCAAGTTTGATCTGAAATTGTGCTCGTGACCCAGGGATGTAGCACATGGTTCGTGAACATCTTTGCCAATGGCTTTAAGTAGAAGTAAAAATTTTTAGCAAGGTGCACAAACAAATCCCTGGCATGAGACACAGATGCGGGGCTTAACTCTTAATGCATGAATAAGTATATGCTTCTCTCAATTCCTGCGGTGTATACTGTTTCAGGAAAGAGGGGGCCTTTCTCTGGCTAATTTGGTTCTGTAAACAGCACAAGCAACATCACTCGTCACTTAAAGATTGCAAGTCCTCTGTGAGCTGCAGAATACCTTCTAGAAAGTGAATAATCCCTTAAATCTTAGAATCTATAGAAATATTTTTAGGCAAGAGAGAATCCATACACTCAGAGAATAGATTTTTAAGCCCAATTGTCTTCATAGCTAATGTTTTGTGCCTTATTTTTAGCATTAATTTATCCCCCTTCAGCTGTCATTATGCCTTTGGTAGATTAATAATCCCTCCATTATCGATGTTCTCTTTGTGTCTGCATGGATTGGAACAGCTTCACCTTTTAACTTCCACTTGGCTGAATTCATCCTGAGCTCCTTCACATCTTTCACAAGAACAGTGAACTCAAGGAAAAGCAGCCCCAGAGTATTTGTTTTTCTGGCATGTTCAAGAGGGTATTTCGAAACTGAGAGCAAATAGCAAAGCAAATTCCCAGCACCCAGCCATGGTGCTGTAAATGGCAGGAATGGGGTGGGAACAGTCGACAGTCTGGTGCAACAGGGTTTTGTTGGCTATTTGTGGGAGATGGGTACTCTGAGAAGGATGGGCTACCAAGGGAGCTAACTGTTCACCTGAGTAAAGGCTCCGAGCAGTGGGACCGTGCAGAAGGTGAGGACAGGGCTGGAAAAAGTTTGCAATCAGGGACTGCAGTTGATCCATCAACAAGATCCATGAGAGCACTCCTGAAACTGGGCTTTGGCCTTGCCACTGCCTGAAAGAAGATTGTAGCATGGAGGGTGTTGGTGTCTTCTGCCAAGTAACAAGTGACAGGATGAGAGGAAATGGCCTCAAGTTGCACCAGGGAAAGTTCAGATTGGATGTTAGGAAAAAAATTATTCACAGGAAGGGTTGTCGGGCATTGGAACAGGCTGCCCAGGGAAGTGGTGGAGTCACCATCCCTGGAGGGGTTTAAAAGATGCATAGGTGAGGTTCTTAAGGACATTGTTTAGTGCCAGTGTTAGGTTATGGTTGGACTTGATCTTGAGGGTCTCTTCCAACCAAGATGATTCTATATTTCTATGATACTACTGAGGCTGTATCATTTGCCACCAAACATTCCTGTCCCTTGGAATGATATTCCTCTGCTTTTGTACCCAAGGCTTGTGGTTGAGCTCTAGCAACCAGAGGCCATCACAAATTTCTTTCGCTGCTCTGCAGTAACCGTGCATACATACAGCCTTACTTAACTGGGACTGTGAGACAACTATATCTTTCTTCACTGTAGGGCCAGCTTTCTCCAAGTAGTACTTATTTACACACAGTATTAAAGCCAGTGCACAAGCCAGCTGTGCATCTTGACAAGTGCTAATTTGGGACCTGTGGCCATTTGTGCCCCTGCACTGTACCCTGACACAGCGTGTGGTTCCTATGGCCAAGGCTGGCATGTGTGCAGGCACAGCTGGTTTTCTGCCCCTCTGGGATACATTACTGTTGTTTCATTCCCTGATTGCCTCTCTGCTGCTGCCCCGTTGGTGCTAACCTATCCTTCGTGATATCTGCACATTTTATAGAACAACTGAATAGGCTTTTTCCCTGAGATGGTATGGTAACCTTTTAGTCTCTCAGATATATGTGATCTACACTTGAGCTTGCCTTCTACAATACATTGGTTTTGTGTATATTGTGTTTTTTAATCTAAAAGCCATGTACCAGTATATTAAATGCTTTATGAAGGCTAATATATGTTAGCACAGATTCCTTGGTCAACCAAATTTGTATTTCATGAAAAATATAAAATGTATTAATGTGTGAATGTTCGTAATTGCAAATATTTCTGCTTAAGAAAATGTAAATGGGGCTGGTTAGAAAGGCCTAAATCAACATCTCTTAGAAGGAAGCAGATATTAAAACAATGTGTTAGGAAGAGTGAAAATGTTTTCTAAGAAAATAGGCCTAGGCCTTGTGATTGCCTTGGATATACATTTGCATAACAATCATCTTGCCTAACTGCTTTCCAATGTTTTCTGTAGATGAAAGTGTAGTTTTCACTTCAGTGTTCTCCATAGCACTTAGTTTGTATGGAAATCAATAAGATTATATTTTTTAAAGTGCAGATGATTTTCAGTGTAATTCACTCACTCTTTTAATTTATTTTTGTATTTATTTATATTAGTTTTACTGAAGGACACTTTAAATACTTAGTCATCTTTTTGCAAAAATTAACATCCCTTTTATACTTAATTATACCTATTATACCTAATTGTTTTACAGAGCAGCCACGGTTTAAAAGAAAAAGTGATGGTAGGCTAATGTAAAAGGTATCAAAGAAAATCATCCAGTGTAATAATTGAATCTTCAGATCCAGCCCTTCAAAGGATGTTCATTGACTGTCTAGGGCAAATATTGCTAAATCTGATTCCCAGCTTAGCAGACAGGGCTTTTTCTGTGGGACACTACCACGTGGCCCCGTACATCTGCTCTGTACTGAGTCTCTACAAGCTGTAGATCTGTCCCATCGAGCTTTGTGAAGGTGACTATTGCATGAATAAACGTGGATGCAGAGTCTGGTAGATGTTGGGTACAGCATGAAATCAGTGGGAGGAAAGTGGTTCTGCATGGCTAGTTATTCACACTGCAATTACACATAGTACTTGCTGTCCTGCATGGCCTTAGACTAGCTAATACTTTGAAGAAGCAAGAAAGGTTTATTTTCTGACAAAAGAATCTGAAAAACCTGCTTTAAAAATCTACTTATTTCTGGATGCAGATGAGCTGGAAGAAAGGGAGAGAGTAGTGTCAAAAAGTATTGTGTGTCACATGCACACAAGAAATGATTTTCTCTTTCTTAGTTGTCTCATAGACAGGCAGGACTTTGTTCGCCTGTAGATATGGTAGTTCTCTATTGCCTGTATTATGCCAGTTGCCTCTTTTGGGAAACTCACACGAGTATATTTGCTCACCTTTATAGTCACACGGGGCCAGATTTTGAGGCAGTGATTATTGCTATGGCCTCACTGAAACTCTGCTGAAAAACTCAGAGGTCGCATTGAGCCTGTGCTGATTTTTAACACAGACCTCACCCCCATCTCCATTCCCATGTGTGGAGCAGGAAACACACAGTGTGTCAGTAAACTCAGCCAAGAGCTGGAGTCACTGCAGCACAGCCCATGCCAGCCACACTGATCTTTTCACAGCTGGGAATTGTGCATAAAAGGCTCTTTCTTCTCCTTTGCTAATTGCCACACATATGACTGAAGCAATCAACAATGCCACTTACAGGATGGACTCGGCGAGGTCGGTTTTTATGAGTTGGCTGCAATTTTTGTACCCGTTGGAGCTTTGTAAGAAAAGATCATTTCTGAGGGTGACTCATGTGGATCTGGCTGCCACTTACTGAAAAATATGTGTGTATGTGGGATGTAGGAAAAATTATCTGGATCTATTGGGTGGCAATAGAATATGTACAGGGAAAACATTAAAAATACATGAATGGCTTTCCTTAGTGACACCCTGAAATTAGGACATTTCAGGGCAACACAGGAAAATGATCTGATCAAATAAGCTTTTCTCAGGAATCAGTGAGCTGGTAGGACAGTGTTCTGGATCTCAGTCTGGGGAGCTCTATCAGACCTGTGGGCACCCCTTGCACTGCTTTGCAAACACCCGCGTGTTTTACGCCGCTATCAGAAAGGCACAAAGGTCGGTCCACCTCCAGTCCCTGCTGTGGTGAGTCACAGATAGAGCAGTTTGGGAACGGCCCATCAACCAACCCTGCTCATTAATCATTTTGCTTTTTGCTGTGCTATTTTTAAGCCAGATCAGTTCCCCAGTCCAGCTCGCTGGGCAGCTGCCCAAACACTTTCAGTGCAGACCTGAGGGGGAGAAGCAAAGAGGAGGCCAGGAGAGGAACTGGGGGCTCCATCAGCTGGCTCTGCTATTTAAGGGAGTTCTGCATTTCAAAGCAAATCAACCTCTGAACTGTAATAGCAGCCTTGACGTTACAACGGGTTGGCTGGTTTGCTTAGCACAGGCATGTGGAAATTTGGACCTGGGCATGTCCATAATGGCAAAAGAAGAAAAGTCTCTTCAGCTTCTGCGGTGTTGAGTACATGCCCAGAGCTGGGAGCTTTGAAGGAAAGAAGTCATAGGCTTGTCTCAAAGCCACCGCTGCTCCTTAGCTGTCCTTGCTGTGAGCTGGCAAGGCGACGGAAACTGAAGAGGAAGCTGATTTTTAAAAGATCCAGAACTCAAGAGCTCAATCAGCTGGATTCCTTGCCACCGATGAGCCTGGGAAGGTGAAATATATAACTTTGTCGAGGCGCAGATTTTTGAACAGACATCTATTGTTTTGGTAGATTTATTGGAAGATCTGGAATCCCAGCTTTACAGGCAAAATCTTCACTCTTGTACATCTTCAGAATAAAATACGAATAGATCCTTATTCCTGTAATATTTCAAAGTAGAATATCCTGTGATTAATAATTGCGGAGTAAGTGCTTGAAACACTCTGTATGTTTAAAATACTGCTTACGCTCCTGAGGCTCAGGCAGAAGTAGACTAAGGACAACCCAGAAATTCCTGACTCCTAATGCTGCTCTCTTCATTTGGCCTCAATCTGATGTTTTAGTAGGCTAATATCACAAAAAAGTTCTCCCTAAAAGAGAAGTTGGAGAATATATCTCTGTCTTGGTTTGCAAATTACACTAACAGACATCTTAAACCAGTTATATTCAGGCTTTTACAGTGTGATTATAATTCTGGCAGCAGTTTAAGTTGGAAAATTAATTGTTGCTGTATTAACTTTGCAGTCATCCAGTAAATAAAATAATCCAAGTGCTGTTATGGATAGTTTTGTATTACCAATGGTTTTAAATTCCAATATATTGCCTAAACTGAAACCAGTGGCTCTGCTGGGAAATGTGTGCATCTCTTGTAGATAGTGCTTGAACAAAAAGGTTCATCATGCAGTTTGTTACTTGGAGAAGGAAGATTTTTTTAAAAAACATATTTTGTGTTTCTTTCTAGGAATATTTATAGCTATTAACACTACCTATGCAAAGTAAATCAATATAGTTTCCAGATCATATGCATGGAGTTTTCAAATATATTCGGTTTCTTTTGCATCTGAGACTAAGCTGCTGATCTTGTTAAGATGAATAATAGATATTCTTAATTATTAAATCATGAATTAATTAGGTTACTGCAGGACAAATGAGAAGTGATCATGGTATGGAGAACTAAACACTGTTGTTGATTTTGGATGAGGTTTGTGGTAACTTATTGAAGTGCTAAAACTGGTGAATTAACTGTCCAGATGAGCATGGTTTCATGGCTGCCTTCTACTGGTTTTTGTTGAGGGCGTGAAATTAAAAAGTCAAAAATGCTGAACTTATTCACATCTTTGGTATCTCATTAGAGAGGCTTAATCATTTGGAGAAGCTCTGACTAGCTGGTTAATGTGTTTATTCCATGGCATCCTGCTCTTGTGGAGAACTCTACAGCAACACAATACTGAAGGTGTTTACTGGATGTTCACCTGAAAGGATCCCAGCAGCAGCGCTTGAGACGCTCCTGTGGGAATGTATAGCAGTTTTCAAACAGAAAAAAAGGAAAGATTTGTAAGTTAAAATGAGTGAACAAATGATCAAAGCTTCTGAGGGTCTGACTTTCCATTTCTCTCTTAATCATCACAAGCTTACTGCTCCAGGCAGAACTAATTAACTAATGAAGGCAGGAGAGAATTGCTGAGGAAGGGATAAGAGAACAAAAACTTACTAAAATTTAACATTGGTATCTGTTTAATGTAATATCTGTTATGGTGATCACTTTAAGTGACAACATCCCAACAGTATATTTTCCTAATTATTCAGAAGTTCCAGGTACTGTAGGCAATGTAGTCTCCTGTTTTGAAATTCAATTTGTGCCTTTAGCAGTATTAAATAACTATTTTTTTTTTTTTTTTGCTTGCTCTGTAGGTTGAAGAAGTCAGGCATTCAGATGCAATCTCAGATTGTTTTGGATGTGGATGAATAGAGATGAGAAAAGAATTGGTCAAATTTGTGGAAGAAAAGCCTGTGGAACAAGACTCTCTGGATTAAGCCACTGGCTTAACCCAAATTGTTGATTGCTAGAAGGCCGTCACAGGTAAAGCATCACTATATACTATATACTATATACTATATACTATATACTATATACTATATACTATATACTATATACTATATACTATATACTATATACTATATACTATATACTATATACTATATACTATTTCTGTTCCCCCTTTCCTTCTCCCAAGAGATACTACTAGAGATGGGCTGCTGGACTAGACAGGTTAGATATCCTAGTGCTGCCATTCTTCCTTTAAGCAAGTTAAATTCATTTAGTCATGGACTTAACTCGTGACTCAAAAAGTCACAAGTACTCTTCAAGGACAAAGAATAGGAAGACTTGGACAGTGTTGACTTGTAGTAACTTTTCCACACCTCATTCAACAGACGTAATTCACCCCTTTCATCTCCTGTTAGGGGAGTATTTCTCTGTACTTCCATACAAAGCCTTTCAAGTTTCATTTACACACCTGAAACATATCCCTAGTGGAAGTATCAAAAGTATGTTTGATTCATGCTTTATATATAACATATATATAACAATTATGTAACATATACATAATATATATCACAGTATCACAGTATGTTTGGGATTGGAAGGTACCTCAAAAGATCATCCAGTCCAATCCCCCTGCTGGAGCAGGAACGCCCAGGTGAGGTCACACAGGAACATGTCCAGGCGGATTTTGAATGTCTCCAGAGAAGGAGACTCCACAACCCCCCTGGGCAGCCTGTTCCAGTGTCTGTCACCCTGACTGAGAAGAAGTTTTTTCTCAAATTTAAGTGGAACCTCTTGTGTTCCAGCTTGATCCCATTACCCCTTGTCCTATAATTGTTTGCCACCGAGAAGAGCCTGGCTCCATCCTCATGGCACTCACCCTTTATATATTTATAAACATTAATAAGGTCACCCCTCAGTCTCCTCTTCTCCAAACTAAAGAGACCCAGCTCCCTCAGCCTTTCTTCATCAGGGAGGTGGTCCACTCCCTTAATCATCTTTGTTGCCCTACGCTGGACCCTCTCCAGCAGTTCCCTGTCCTTCTGGAACTGAGGGGCCCAGAACTGGACACAATATTCCAGATGTGGTCTCACCAGGGAGGAGTAGAGGGGAAGGAGAACCTCTCTCGATCTACTAGCCACCCCCCTTCTAATACACCCCAGGATGCCATTGGCCTTCCTGGCCACAAGGGCCCAGTGCTGGCTCATGGTCATCCTGTTGTCCACCAGGACCCCCAGGTCCCTTTCCCCTACACTGCTCTCTAAAATGTAATTTCCCAACCTATACTGGAACCTGGGGTTGTTCCTGCCCAGATGCAGGACTCTACACTTTCCCTTGTTAAATTTCATTAGGTTATTCCCCACCCAACTCTCCAGCCTGTCCAGGTCCCGCTGGATGGCAGCACAGCCTCTGGTGTGTCAGCCACCCCTCCCAGCTTAGTGTCATCAGCAAACTTGCTGATAGTACACTCTATTCCCTTGTCTAAATTGTTAATGAATATATTGAATAATATTGGCCCCAGTACTGACCTCTGAGGCACTCCACTAGATACTGGCCTCCAATTAGACTCCGCACCATTGACTACCACTCTCTGGCTTCTCTCCTTAAGCCAGTTTGCAACCCACCTCACTAGTCTATTGTCTAGACCACACCTCCTCAACTTAGCTGTGAGGATGCTGTGGGAGACTGTGTCAAAGGCTTTACTGAAGTCAAGGTAGACCACATCCACCACTCTGCCATCATCCATCCACCTTGTTACATTCTCATAAAAGGCTATGAGGTTGGTCAAGCATGACTTACCCTTGGTAAAGCCATGCTGACTGCCCCAATAACCCTCTTATCCTTGATATGCCTTGAGATGGCACCAAGGATAAGTTGTTCCATTACTTTCCCAGGGACAGAGGAGAGGCTGACCGGTCTATAATTACCCGCGTCCTCCTTCTTGCCCTTTTTGAAGACTGGAGTGACATTTTCTTTCCTCCAGTCCTCGGGCACCTCCCCCGTTTCCCAAGACTTGGCAAAGATGATGGAGAGCGGTCCAGCAATGACTTTAGCCAGCTCCCTCAGCACTCACGGATGCATCCCGTCTGGACCCATGGATTTATGGATGTAAAGACTATTTAATTGCTCCCTAACCCAGTCCTCATCGACTAAAGCAAACTCCTCCATTGACCTGGCTTCATCCGGGGTCTCAGGGGTACAGGGCTCCCCAGGACAGCCTCCGGCGGAGTAGACAGAGACAAAGAAGGCATTCAGTAATTCTGCCTTCTCTGTATCTTCTGCCACGAGGGAACCCACCCCATTCATCAGTGGGCCTACATTGCCTCTGGTATTAGTTTCATCTGCTATGTATTTGAAAAAGTACTTTTTGCTGTCCTTGACCCCTCTTGCCATTCTTCATGTTCCTTCTCAAACACATTTTCACAAATCACTGTGCCTCATTGCCATCCAAAACTTTCTTTGGTCCTTATTCTTGGAGTTATTTGTATTTTTTTTTGCTTTCAAAACATGTAGATATTCTGTAGATAACTGTGCATATGTAGATAACATCTGTATAAAATAATCAGGCATCCTAATGTTAGGCAGAAAGACCAAACTTTCAACACCAGATTTTTATTGACATGTAAAATGTAGCAGCTGTGATAGCACAATGTGTGTGTGAGCGGGTTCCCGTGAAAGATTACGTTTCTGGGGGATTAGAAAACCTGAGAAACATCTGGTTAACAAACAAGTCCCACAATAGTGTTTGTTCTTCGGCTTCTTTTTATCCCTAAAATGAACATTAACTTAACTACTAGATATTCCCAGTGCCCGTCAGTCATCAGTAATTGGTGGTTATAATGGGGAGCTGAGAGCAACATGGTGAGAAGGCCATAATGGACATGAGTGTGGGACAGCTGCTGTGTTATGGGAAATATAAAATGTATGTGTACATATATATATGTAAAAGAAACCAGGATTTTGTAATTCTGCTTTTTATGGTACAACTTATGAGATGGCTGGGTATTGAGATAATGAAAACTCTAAGCTGTTTATGTGGCAGTCAGTGACAGAAACTCTACTGACTTAAGAGGAAGAATCCAAATGCCTCATAGTGTGCTGGGACAGTGCAGATTGCATTGTCCTCGCCTGGTGCCAATAATACCCTAAAAGCAGCAAGAGTCTTAGAGCAGGATAATTCCTTCTTTGGCTGGAGTTAATGTCTTGTTCTTCCAGTTTCCTAATTGTAGACTCTCCAGTTGGATAATTAACACATATTTAAACCCTGGGAGCTGGAGAGCTGCACCCATTTATGGTTACCCCATTCCCAGCTGTGCTGTCAAGGATGATGGTGGCTATAGGGCAGCAAACTGTGTCCACGTTACATGACTTGGAAGGCTCTATCAGGTTGACGCAGTGAACTGTAGGAGAATCTATGTAGCTTCTGTTTCCCTCCCCTTTGTACCAAGTGCACGTGTATGATCTTGGACAATCTGATGCATATGAATTGCTCCAACAACTTAGATGTGCCCTTCCCCATGGCAAGGGTATGTAGATATCCCAGTTTTTGCATTTCAGGCTCTCGGGGCTTTGTTTCTGTTTCACTTTTAACAAATGAGCAAATGCTGGTGATTTGTGTCCTCTAAGACCCATCCACACAAAGTGTATTTTTCAGGCATCACAGCTTCTGTGATCTCTTTGCTCTCTTGTTTCTTCTTTGCTGCTTTTGCAGCCTTTTTGTAGCCTTCAAGTGGTTTGTAATTTCAGTCACATGAAATAAGTCTGTATATTGCAACCAAATAGCGAGACTGGATGGAGGCAACTGCTGCTGTACACGGCACAAAATAGGGTAACTCTTAGTGCAAAAAGCATTTCAAGTGGCTTAAAAATTGCTTTATTATGAATTATAGACTACTTTTGCTGTTCTTATAATGGGAAGCACCATCTACTGTGATTCATTGCAGTCAAGCAGTATTAACTTCAGGGAGAAATGGGACAAAAGGGAAACTGCTCCCTTGGTGACGGGGTATTTTGTGGGGGCAAGCATTGTAGCTATAATAAATTACTATAATTTACTATGCTCACTCAGATCTACCCTTCTAGGCCCTTTTGATGTTGAAGTTACATACTTTACAGTAAAATGTAAGTTAAAGAGTGTCCGAGTAATCGAATCAAGGAGTAACAGGTGGTAATAAGAGAATATAATCGTGACACATATTAACAGCTCTTAAACTTATTAAGTTTAACAGAACAGCAAAAAAACAGAAGTAGCAGTAAAATCTCAACTTTTCACAAATGGAGATGAAGGCTTTTGAAAGTGTGAAACCATAGACTCCTTGGGTGCCATTTTATAAGGGACAGGTAAATTTGGGTACCCAGCCATTCAGTAGATAAACTTAACCTGCTTTTTAATTACCTGCTCTTAGTCTCCTGTCACACTGACCCCACTGGAAACCCAAAGAGATACATCTCAGTAGGCTAAATTCAGTCCTTGTGAATATCTACCTCTGCCACAGATTACCATACTGCATTAATTGAGAATCTATTTTAGCAGGAAACACTCTCATTGTGAAACACGAATGCTGAGAGGACATTAGAGCTTCCCATTTTGTTTTGGGGGTGTGTTGTGTGTTCAAACTCCATCAGGTCAGTATGCTACGTCGTGACATTTGATGTAAATTTAATTAATCAATAAAGTATGTTAGCCTTGTCATTTTGGTAAGATCCTTGGTCTGTAAAAGTCAAGAACAAAACTCCTGGACACAGTGGTGAAATGAAACCATTACATTAACTTTTTTGTAAAATTAATGCAGGAAAATAAATTGCTTCTTTCTCCTCTTGTCATTCTTCAAATTTGAACCACTGCCATTTGGGCAAGCACCCTCCATGTGCTGTTTTCATTTATGGAGCGAAGGTATTGCAGGGGTTAGCAATGGGGTTTTAAGACCTGTCTCCATCTCTCTCACTATATATTTCTCCTGTTGAGAGAGTTGCTTAGTTACTTCATGTTTTAGTTCCTCATTTGCAGATTGAATGGCAACATTTTCCTCCTTAGAGTGTGTTCTGAAGATTAAAATTCCAAATTGGAGGAACTCAGGTTCTCCACAGACCATGCCCTAGTGTGGAGGAAAAAAGGACAAACTCCTGTCTGTATAAATCAGATTAAATTTTTTATTGACCTCTATTTGCGTACCTTCTCTCTTTATGTATTTTGTTTTGCTTTTCTGATTCCATGGGCAAAATGATACAGCTCGTTGTCATTAAAGTGTCCTGGAAATTGGTCCAGAAAGAATGACATCCCAGATGTCACTGGCTTTACCTTCCCTGAACAGAAGGGTCTGTAAGAAATGGCTGTTAGTGGTTTGCAATACACAACTCTAGAGTATTGTGATTTTCCTTGGCAAGTTCATTTTGTTTCAAGGGAAGAGATGCATTTTCATTATATGGCTGGGAAATTTAAAGTTGTGGTCATTGCTCAAAGGTCTCTTTCCTGACACAGGCATTTTTCTTTTAAGTTAATTGATTAGTTATAATGATGGTTGATGAGGACAGACTTGGGTCCACAGAGGACAATTCTAGCCTTGCTGGAGCTCTACTTTACTATTTATTGGTAAATAAATGGGCAGAACTTTGTTTTGAACGTGAACAAGTATACTAAGAATATGGGTCAGTCACAAAGGATCTTGGGAAAATTTGATTCAGCTTCATTTATCCATATTATTTAATTTCAAACACAGAGAGATCTGTATTGAACATTTTAGACATCCTATAGTCTTTTATTTATGAGGTCTGCAGAGTTTATTATATTATTTTATAATTTCCATTCTGCCCCAGGTCAAATGCAGATTTCTATAGTACTCAGAGAACTAATAGTGGGAGAGATTTGTTTCCAGATTAACCAGAGGTGGTCCCACACTAGAGACTTGGGTTTTATGTATGCAAAACTAAGTCTGTAGAACTTTTTTGTTTTAATTTTCTCTTTTCAGTGTGCTTCAGTTATTTATGACTTTGTGCCTGGAATTGTGCTATGCCCTTTTAAATCACAAAAGAAATATCTGAGGGATTATTTTTCCTGTTGGGTAAAAACAGTCATTAATAAAAGGTTTACTTAATTTGTTTATGTCTGGATATTTTATAAGACTTTTGTACAATTTTTATTTCATTATGGCAGCATATGCTCCATAGTCTGGCAGAATAGGTCCACTGGATTATAGCTGGGTGTTATGTAAATACTGTATTTATTTTAATGGGAATGTATTACTTTTTTTTTAATATGCTTATGGAGGTAAAAGAAAAATTATCTGAATGTAAATTTGATTTCACTGAATAGTCATTTAAAAAGAGTGACTGGAAAGTGACATGTGTACCCTTTTTAACTTGTATAACATTGAGCGCCTTAGAAATTTTAGCATCATTCATGTTAACACATCAAAGTATTGCTGGTTGAACTCAAATCTCTCTGAAATGCTAATCTGCACCCTTAACAGTAGTAGAATGAACATACAGATGGTTCTTCTAATTACTGGGAAAAAGAAAAGGGGATGATTTCCTTTAATGATTTCCCCTTCTTTCCAGACTGAAAGCATTTCCAGCTCTTCCCTCCAGCTAATTTGACGATTAAAAGATGCCTTTGTCTTGCTTTCAGCTATTGAGGTTTCATCACAATTTGTTAAAACTTTCCGTTATGAAGTGAGGTGTGAACCCAGGGCTACGTAGGTTTGGTTCAGCTGTCACATGAAGGGAAATTATAACCCTGAGTATTTAAAACTAAAATGGGGGGTGGGGGGGTCGGGTGGGGTATATTTCCATCATGCCATGTTCTTGCACCAATGGCAAAGATAGGTTTTTATGATTACAACAGGAGCTTAAATCTTAGATAAGGTTGTTCATCAGGGAATAGACCTCAGGGATTCAGGCTCTAAACTCACGGTAGCTCCATTTTCCCAAGGATACAAAGAGATTTGAAACACATTTCTGGAGCTGCTGCTTTGTGGGGTAACATGTTCTTCAAAGGAACTGGAGAAAAATGGTTTCTGAATAATTTCAAAGCTTTTAATTTTCACTATGGACCAGAACAAAGGTTGAGATTTTACAAACTCTACCCTAAAAAATGAGATGTGCACACTGTAGAACAGCTGGCGCGATCATGGGTCTCTTGGCCCACCACCTCGCTGTACCTCAGGATCATGGTGGTGCAGCTATGTGGGAATCTCTTCTTGTTGACAGGTATAGGTCCATGTCAGTTGCTGAAATCTGTGATGCACAAACCTCCTCGTGTTAGGGTTCATGTGGAGATACCTGAGGAGAGAGAAGGTCTTTGGTCACCTGGGAGCATGGCTAAGCTGACACACATTGCTGAGAAGATGACATGGAATGCGAGGACCCACATCACACTGTTTATGGCCTCAGTCTGTCTTCAGACCTCAAAGGTGAGTTTCATGTCTGCTGCCATCCTTTCAGCTTGGAGCTCTGTCCCTCGGTAGCCAAGGCTAGTCAACGTAAACCAGAACAAGACTGGGGAGCAGAAGGAAATGGACTTGATTTCTTCTGGCTCATGATGTGGATGCAAGCAGAGCAGCCCTTTAGCTCTGTGTTGAAGGCTGTGACCCATAGCCTTGCACAGAAAACTGTGTGTCAGTGCCAGTGTCATCCCACATGTTCCACAAGTATTTCACTTTGTTCAGCGTGGCATCAAGCTGTTACTCTTATTTCAGGATTTAATAGAATTTTATAGATTACCATTTGATGGTGCATTTTCCTGAATATTCTAGAAACTCTTATAGGTATTTTTTAATTAAAATACTCAGTAGGAACAACAACAACAAAAGAATAACTTAAATAAACATAGTGACTCCATTTCTTCTGAACTTCTACATAAAAATCATACTTAATCACTCCCTATAAATAATGTTTTATGTTCTGTTTTTAAGGTGCACCACTCCTCTCCAAGCTATTCATAAGAAGATAATTTGGGTTCATGACTGTAAGAAGACTATTTCAGTGCTCAAAGAGACTAATTGTGAGTTCAGAATTGTCTTTTTTTCTTCCTTCATTTGCTATTAATGAGAATGTTGTATAACATTTTTGTTAAGTAAAACTGTAACCAGTGTGGGCATCTTCAGAAAAGGCTTTGGAGGAGTTTGTTGCCTAGAGCTGTGTATTTTGATTTTGTTTGCTTGATTCTAGGCTTTGTGATGTTGGAAAGGAAACAAAGGAAGGGGAGAATGGTTAATTAGAAATTCTTGCCTTACCTTCTTCCTTTCCCATGCAGTGATGACACCTCATATAGTAACAGGGACAGGCAGTTTGTCTAGGTGGGGTATTAGCAGATCAATATTCCCTTCTCAGTTCTACCAGCAATATCTGTCCTGCTCCAGGGTAAAAATTATCCAGCCTCAGCTTCACCCTCACCAGTGTGGAGAGGACAGTGACCTTGCTTGGTGTCACAAAGACCTGTTGATTATTGTGCATAAAACACTGTGAGATTCTTGGCTTGTTACATTCGCAGAGACTAAAGTTGTCTTCTGCTTGGGCAGATCTTACCTTGTTGGGTAAAAAATGTTCATTGTAAGTCTCTCTGAACACTTGGGGTTCTACTAGAGAAATGAGGCTGAGATAATAAGTCCTAAGTAGCATATACCAGCACACTTCTATGGAGCTTTTTCATTTTACCCTAATTGGGATATGGTTCTCCTGATTCTCTACTACTAGCAGTGAAACATCTGAAACAATACTTATGTTTGTTGATAGGAAAGAATTATTTTGCTGCAATGATGAAACAAAAAATATGTGAAGTGATATAAGAATTATAAACATCTGGGACATGGCAGACCTCAAACATTTCCGTCAACTCTCCTTATGTATTATATAATACCAGAAAGAACTGCACTTGAGCCATTAGTTATTTTGGCATTGCAGTGTTTTACTGCAAATTTTTAGGAAAGCTGACAGAACATGAAATTCCAGGTCAGGGTTCCTGCATGCTTGGTTAATAAGTATGAAATCAGCACTCATAAAACAGTGGAAGCCACTTGTTTAATGAAACATCCGACACTGTGTTTGTGGTTGAGTTGGCATTAACCATGTAAAAAAGAGTAAAGAATCTGCTATTTAAAAAAACAAAAAACAAAAGCAAATCCCCCCACCCCCAACAACTCAAGCAGCATGTCAGAGCACAGCAGCCAAAACAGAGCAGCAGTAGTGGGACCACCTTTTCCTATAATTCCCCCATCCTCATATGGTGGTCACATCCAACCCTAAAGCTAGTGACCATGGATAACAGACATTTAGAAATCATGCAAAGGAAAACAGATTTGTTCTGTAGAAGAAAAATGTCTGTGGAAAAGGGATAAATTCTGGGATAGATATTTATTGTAGACATGTTCAAGTCTTCTAATCAATGGTAGTTAGATCAATGCATTCAGTTGAAAACAAGAGTGTTCATAAAATTAGAGCTAAACTGTGACTTTTGCCACTGCTCAGGCACTTGACAAAGCCCATATAGGAAAACAATTCTCCCATCACAAATGCAATCACAAAATGAACAAAACACTTCATAGAGTGCAATGTTAGGGAAAGCTACTTGGAGACTAAATTCTTAATCTAATGCCAATCAGGTAAAGGAATTGATAGTATCCATGGGGACATAATAGGACTGGCTAGCATGAGCCGAGGAAACCTACAGATGGGGCAGGATTCCTCCTTGGCAAGATTCATTAAACAATGGAAGAGTATGCAAAGGAAGGGCTGAAACAGGCGAATTAAAAGGAGTGACAGTAAAGTGAGTCTGATGCTCTTTGTGGTTTCAAATTTCTTTCGTTAGATAAAAAGATGGGGAAAAACCAACAGAGCTAGAGAAGAGTATTCTAAAGAAAACACATTAAAGAAAAGGACAGAGAAGAACCTGGTCAAGATTGAAATTTGCAGGAAAATTCACGTGGCTTTTCATGAGAAAAGAATTTCCAGTCACGAATATTTCCATTTATAACCAGTGCTACGTGTATGAGAATAGCATGAAAGAATAAATGACAGGCGTGTTATGTGGGGGCAAGTCATGGCAATGGGAGTCATAATGAAATGGTCATTCACCTTCTGTGTTCCTCTAATTTCTTCTACATTAAGCCTTTTCTGCCCCATATTTTGCTCATCCAGCAATGGATTCCTTTAGTGGCTGCTCTGAGTGACACTATGAAACAAGGAAAAAATAAGGAGCCAAATTCTATTGTGGAAAAGAAATGGAGACAAAGAGAACAAACCCAGATGTTGAAGCATAGCTAAAATGGGTACAATGCACACAAACATACTGAGAGAATAGTCCTGATAGCAAATATAGATCTTTACATTTGGAGGGTGAGGTGACTGTAAACAAGCCTGGCTGTGAATATGTTTAAAGTTGTTGTTTTTTTTTAATATCACTTCATCAGTCTAAATTGAACTGTGCTGAAAACATACAGAAAGCTCCATTAGAAGTGCTGTTAGTTGGGGTTTTTTTTTGTTCCCTGATAATGTAGGCTATTAAAGTCTAATCTCTCTTTCGGTTTTGTTTTGTTTTTTAAGATGAGTTTGCATGAGAGCAGAACAATGCATTTCCAAATAGTATTCTTATATCTACGTAATGTTATTATGCAAACTGTAATCAAACCAGATGACAGTTCTTCAGACAAACCTTTAGTATTAACAGCTTTCAAAGCTCCAGGGCAGATTGTTGTTGTCGGGACGGTTAATTAAATGAAAGCTGGATTTTATTACTTTATATAAACAACTAAGACCAGTTGGAATGCTGTTTGCCCTCTGGGATTTTTTCCATTCTGTTTGGCAAATATTAATTGAACTCATTGCCCCATGAATACAGCAAGTTTACTCATGGCAGTGTGGTCACTACAGGACATCATGTAGCCATTACTCCTCTCTGCTTCTGCCCTTCACCCATCACCAGGGTAGATGGGCACTTTAGAATAATGCAGGAAAGTAGATCTCTAAGTAGATATTCTACCATTCTGTGGTATGTCACAGAATGGTTGGGGTTGGAAGGGACCTCTGGAGATCAACCAGTCCAACCCAACTGTTAAAGCAGGGTCACCAGAGCAGATCACACAGGACTGTGTCACAGAGTCACAGAATGTCAGGGATTGGAAGGGACCTCCAAAGCTCATCCAGTCCAATCCCCCTGCTGGAGCAGGAACACCCAGATGAGGTTACACAGGAACGTGTCCAGGAGGGTTTGAATGTCTCCAGAGAAGGAGACTCCACAACCTCTCTGGGCAGCCTGTTCCAGGGCTCTAGCACCCTCAAAGTGAAGAAGTAGGAACTGCTTTTTCCTTCTTTAGCTCTTGAGGAGAGTTTTCCCTTTCCATTTGGGGTTCAGTATAATCACTGGCCTGCCTCTTTATTTCAGGGATTGCACACTGAGTGTTTCTGTGGGCAAAGTACATTTTGCGTGTGGCGCAAGGACTCCCATGTGCAGGGGGATTTTCTGAGGGTCCTGCCCTTGCCCTTCAGTGGTGCTCTGGGCTGACCCGCCTTGTCACAGCTTGGGGACAGACGCTCGTCCCCGTGTGACGCCGGGACCCCCGCGGGCTCCGGGCCGGGCGCTGTCCGTGGTGCTGCAGCCGCCGGGCCGGGGCAGAGGAACCAGGGCAGGGAGAGGTCTGGCTGCTCCTTCCCCTTGGAAGGGGTTCAGACCTCAGACCCACAGGGACTGCGTCCCTGTGCTGCTGTAGAGACACGTCACTGGCCAGGCAGCATTATTGCCCTGTTTTTGCAAAGTTTAACAATGGCAAATGTTGTATTTTACACTTAGGACATGGCAACCCTGAGTGTACATACAGATGGGGTTATGAGATGATGGAGAGCAGCGCCGAGGAAAGGGATCTGGGGGTTCTTGTTGATGGCAAGATGAACATGAGCCAGAAGTGTGCCCCAGCAGCCAAGAGTGCCAACCATGTCCTGGGGTGCACAAGCACAGTCAAGAGGGGGAGGCACTGATCTCTTCTTTCTGACAGTCAATAGAACGTGAGGGAATGGCAGAAAGATGTGCAGGGCAGGTTTAGGTTGACTGTTAGGAAAAGATTCTTCACCCAGAGGGTGGTGAAGCACTTGAACACGCTCCCCAGGGAGGCAGAATGGAATGGAATGGAATAGAATAGTTTCAGTTGGAAGAGACCCTCAGGATCATCAAGTTCAACCATAACCTAACTTAACTCTAGTAGTAAACATGGCCCCAAGCCTGGCAGTATTCAAGAAGTGATTGGACAATGCCCTCAGACACACGGTGTGAATTTTGGGGTTGTTCTACGCAGGGACAGGAATTGGACTTGATGATCCCTGTGCATCCCTTCCAACTCAGGACATTCTGTGATTCTATGATCAGCCATCAGCTTTTCTTGCCAGCCCGCTTCTCCATAAGTGTTAAGCTGCATGCATGATGACGTGAGGTTATCTAGTGACCCTGGCTCCTGGCTGTTTGCATCTGCAGGGAACATTTCTAACTCTAAATTTCTCCAGGGCTCAGCATTTAATCTGCAGGTGTTTCTGGGAGCTAATTCCCACAGTCTGTTCTAGCTTGGGGCACGTATTGGTATTGTACTCTGCATTCCTTCAGGGCTTGCGAGCAGAGGAGAAATGCCAGTTTTTCTGGTGGGGATGGGAATTGTTGGATCTGATGGATATGCAAATCTGCCTTCATACTTTTTCATTTTAATCCTTCCTTGTAAGAGGAACATTTTGGCCTTTAGATCAATTATTTTCACATACCTTCTCCCAGGTTAGTCCTGACTTAACTATAAAAAATGTAAGCACACTTTACCATTATATGTCAGCACTATTCCTAAAATTGTAGTTATAAATGAAAGAGGAAACTTCCAGCTCTGATATTTCTAAAGATTTTTGCCCCACTTTTATATATTTTTTTTTTTCTAGTGTTGCACATCCTGTCTACAGGGACTCTGAGGACAGCAATTGTCTTTTACTGTAGTAAGGGTGCTAACATGGTCTTTGTTTCAGTGATAGTTTTACAGAAGAATTTGTGATACACATCTTAAATCCTATTGATACCTGTCGAGACAACTGGGAGATGGTCAGACATGCTCACCTAGTCCCTATTTTTCATCAAAATAGTGCATTCACATGCTCAACATGAATACCTCTTGGATCATAATAGAATTAAATAGAATATAAATTTTAAAAAGAACCACATGTTCTTCATCACCACCCAAAAAACTCTCTATACCAAAATGTAACTTAAAAAAAACCCAGCCAACTTCTTTCTTGGTCATTAATTCCTGTGTGGGTTTGTCTTGCAAAAGAACCCTTGAGGGGGTGGGATGGGGGGAATGAAGCCGGCTCATTTCGAGTCTCTGGGTAGCAAATTTGCAGGAAGGCAGGGGCAGAGAAAGAAGAATCAGTGATTGTACTGACTGAAGTGCCTTGGAGCTGAAATGTTTTTACAGTGTGGCTCTGCTGATCCTGCCTTTCTCCCTACTTTGTAGATCAGCTGCTCTGAACAGGTGCCAAGATCAGCAATGGTGAGAGTTCATGTGGCAAATATTCAAGTGCTGTTCTATTTGATTTGCACAGGCACTAGTGCACAAATCTTTCCATCAAAGAACACTAGAAACATCTTAGGACTTAGTCTCAGCCATGCCATGTGTGTGGGTATCAATGCATATAAATTTTAGTTCTATCTTTCGAACATTATCAATGGGAATACTGTTGAAAATGATGATAGTGGAGTTATTTTGAAGTAGGAGTGAGCAAAGTCCAAAGACTAAATCTGTGTTGATGTATGATGGAAAGGAACCTCCTGAAGCCCAAGAACCGTGCAGGCAATCATACCGCATGCATGTGATAAATGGATCAAGCTTTCTGTTAAAAGCAGGTGTTTTATTTCCCCACAATACCTTGTTTGTTTAAAAAACTAGCATTTCCAAAAGGCAATTTGTTGCCCCCCTGCTTAGAAGTGTTCTACTTTTCATCCTAAATTTGCCCATGGTGAATTTGTTCTTTCATTAGTATTTTTTCTTAGCTTAAATACACCTTCACCTGCCGAGTTTACCATCCTCCCCATTGTTTTTAATGAATACAGAGCAATTCTGCTCTGGTGAATAGACACTTACAGCGAGAAAATCATCCAGAGATTGCAACAAAGTAGGGACAAATTAATGCTAGAATCTGTCACAAAATAGTAGATTTTCTTTTTCTTGCACTTTCACTGCACTGTCTGCTCCTTTGTCTAGACTTGTGCCAGAATTTGCTCCATCCTAAGCCATAGTGAAAATGCTTATTATCAGGTAACCTTGATCCTGTCTTTTATGACAAGTTTTTCCTCTGTAATGGTATCAAAGTTCCCCCCATTCTCCTCGAGGTTTTCAAAGTTTCTCTGTATTATTGTGCAGTCATCTTCTGTAGCATCTCTGATTCCAAACTTGGTGGTTCTACCAAATTCAGTCAGTGTGGTCCTGCTTTTTGTGCTGACATAATAAAATGAAAAGCACTACGGAGGCTGGTCAATCCCAAGCAAGGTTCTTGAGGAGCATGAATGGTTGCTGCCTTCTGGGCCAACTCCTTCATAAACGTTGCTGTTCTTCACCTATTTCACAGTTAGGGTAATTTAAATTTCCTCTGGTACATCTGATGGTTTCTCATATGCTACCACATCATATATATTTTGCAAACCCTAACTGAGAAGAACTACCACATATCCTGGGTCGAGAAAAATCAGTTTGATAGCACATAGATAGAATGTTAATCTGACAAAAACTTCCTTTGGTGTCCTGTCTCCTCTCTGTCTCAACTCTGCCCATAAATCTGCTCTAAAACCAACTGTAAAGCTGCTGTCATACTTTCTCATTGTGTTTCCTCTCCCTCCGCATTTTCAAGGACAGGTGGCCCATTTGCTTTTCACCCACAAGTTCCATGTGCCTGTTCTTGCTGGACCTGGCAGTGGGGATTAGCTAGCTCCTGACAGTACGAGTTTATTAACTTCTACATTTGGCTTTTACCTTGTTGTGGTAATTGTGACTGAGCACCTTCATTTCCAGGAGCCTGCTTGTATTTTTCCTCAGTTTTTACACTGTTATCTTTATTTTAGTGTAAGATGTTGGCCATCTAAGCTCACTTTTCTAATTTAATTTAGTTTAGCAGACTAAGAATTCTTAGCATAGAGGGAAGAGCAGAGCCTCTTCTCTATATTTCATGTGCAACTTCAAGCATCTCTTGACTTAAATTCAAGCCTCCTCTTCATTCAGGTTGTTAAGCTCCCCTTCAGTTTAAATGAATTATTCTAAGCTGAATCCTGAATTTATCAAAATTTGGTACCTTGAATTTGAGAAAAGCAACAACAACAACAGCAAACTCCAAGCTAACAAAAAAAAAACCCACAACCCTTAGCTGTAAACATGGTGTTTAGAGACTGTAATGCCTCAGTCCACAGCAGAAGCAGAGAGGATGTATTTATATGACTAAATGAGAAATGGAGGGACAGGCTGCCCTGTCTTGAAATTGTTGTGCTATGCACAACCTTGTTCTGGCTGGTCAAAAGAAGAATTTGCTAAAGAAAACCCCAGCTCAACTTCATTCAAAATAGGCAAAGCATCTATTTTTGTTGTAGGCTCTGCAAGAACTACTTGATCTGATTTGCTCTGCACAGAACGTTCTTGGAAAAATATGAAAGACTTTTTTAAAAGGAGTTCTGTGATGGAAAAGATGTTGTGTTATACAGGAAAATACATACATCAAATAAACAAGAACAGAGAAAACTAAAACCTGAAACTGTGAGACTTTAATGACAGAAGAAAATTTCTTGGTCTGTAAAGTCTAAATAATGGAAGACAGCTTAAGAAGTACTGTTGAGCTTTACAGGTACAGGTGCTAGGATCATGCTGGTTTAGTTAGGAACTACAGGGACGATTAGATGGGCACGTAAGGAACAGTGTTAGCACTTTAAGAGTTTTACCACTTTGAGTACATCACATATCAGCTCACGATGTTTGTACTCAGTGTCTGTACAGAGTCGGACAGGTTTGCATAAGAGATGGTGAAAGCTCTGCTGTGAAATGTTTCTGTGAAGTGTTGGTCTGGCTCTAGATATAATGATTTCCCTTGGCTCAAGGAAGACTAGGGTCAATTAGACACTAATCAGCATTCCTATGTGGCACCCTTATACATTTCAAATGTCAAAACAGTTCTCATAGAGCAGTAATGCAGTTTCTGTGACCTTTTCTCTTTTAATAAGAAAATTCTGTGTGTGAAATAGACTTATACGCAGTTCAGGAAGGACTTTTCCACCTAGCCTAGAAAATTCGAAACAAGATTAATATTTGCAATCTTTAAAGGAGGAAAGGGGATTTCTTTGGGGTAAAATGCTGAAATGTTTTTTTCTACTCAAGCCACTATTAAATATTATCTTTCCAGGTCCTGGCTGTAGAGTACAGTTGAACTGAAGAAATTTTCTGCCTGAAGCCAAAACAAACAGAAAATCACTAACAGAAATAGAGTGGGAGCTTTCAAACAGAAGGTGTACCAGTTACTGGTTTCAGAGGTGAAAACAGTACACTAAAAGGTAAGAGAAAATGCAGGAAGATTACTCGGTACAGACTGAAATAAAAGAACCTCAAAGGTTACTCATAGGTTTTTGAGACCTGAGCATTAAGGTGACCTTGAAGACTACTTTAGATGATATTTTGTTTGATTTTTATTCTCACATAACAAAGTATAAACCTTTTTCTCATAGGGATACAATGAAGATATTTATTGGATTTACTCTGCAGCTCTTGGGAATGAAACAGAAAAATCACTTAGTTAAAAATGAGATTTTCAATTCTTTTGTGTGCACTGATATTATTGTGAGGCTTCTTTCCCAGCATAAGCCTGGCAAATCTAGTAGGATGTGGGCAGTATGAAGGCCATTTACATATGTTCCCGGTTCATTTTTCTGTGTTTTCTGGCTTATACTAGAGACCACATCTAAGGCCTACTCAATTCCTGCTTCTGTAGTATTTAAATCAGACCACACTTTTCTCCCACATTAAGTGAAACAATCACATTTATGGGTTTTAGGAACTACTTTTGCAGCATGTCGCTTATCACCAAACAGTATGGTTGCACTGGCTGGTGAAAGCAGTAGGAAATCCCTTTTTTTAATTGTCTCTTTGCAACCTCCACCCTCAGGTCCCTCTCCTGTTCTGGATTTGGGTATGTAGAGATAGATATACAGGTATTATATTCTTCTGGGTCCCATCCAGCTCAGAAGGTGAGATTGGACTCTGGACTGGGATATAACATCTCATTTTTCATATGGGTCCTGGGCAAGTTCCTACATCTATGAAGTGAAGGATGGCACTCTCAAGCAACGTAGCTACATGCTTGTTCCTCCCTTGGGCTGGAATTAGAGTCATATTACAGTCCATAGCATAATCCAACCATAAATGCAGCAGCACAGCGCCTGCAATTACTATATCTGACATGCCCATCCATCACAAGCAATTGCAGGAGAATGGCTGTGGTCTGAACAAGGGCTACAAAGGATTAGCTTCTGGTTTAAGATTAGGGAAAGGATTACAGTACAAGGGAAACATCTTTAAAATTTTGTTTTATGTCAAATTACATCAAATCAAATGAAGGATGTAGGTTTGCCCATTGCCTCATAGAAAATAACGGGTTAATATTTTCTTAAAGTAGTCTAAGAGGTGAGGAGATAAACAGTCTGTTGAAGTTGTGTCTAAATCCTCTGAGTGCCTGGCAACATTCTCTGCTCTGATGTGTTCTGAAGTTGTTGTTTTTTAGCTTCCGTAGCTGGTATTAATGGATGCAGTGGAGCTTCACTGCTCCCAGAAATGGTTGAAACAGAGGAGAGTTAAGAGAGAATTAAAGCAACAGGTAAGAGCAGGACAAAGACCTTGCTTAAATGTGTGTTCTCTAAGCACCTGTCCTGATGATTTCTAATGTCTGAATTTCTTCTAATAATTTCTAATGTCTGACCCAAACAAAACAAGTACAGACTATTTTACAGACTGGTTAGCACTTGTCTGTTACATAAATGCAACATTAGAAATAGTTTACTGTAGTTCACCGCAGGTAAACCCTTACAGCTGAGCTTTTTGGATGCTAATAGTTCCTTTGCGAGTCTCATACACATTTACTTTTAAAGATGTGTAAACCCCACTGAAAATACAATGGGTGAGCAAACATTGTATCACCATTAGAAAATAAATCTAAATAACATAAGATCCTTTGTGCTAAATGCGTATTTCTAATCCTAACTTTGTTCACCAGGTACGTAGCTGAGTCCCTCTAGTGGCATAAACATTTATTTGGCTTCAGCATGTTATTAAAATCCTATTTTACAGCCAGATTGTAGCAGCAAATTAACAGGTAGCTTTTTTGTACACTCCGAGGACTGTGGCAAAGTGAATATTGGATTAGATACTGTGCAGGCTAGTGTTAATGAATGTAAATTGATTTTTAGCTGTCAGGGGCAATTACAGATGTGCTGGAAGGAGAAGGGAATTTTTGAAAGGATATTCAAGAACTAATTACTATCAGAAAGAAGCACGCAGAGAGCAACGTAATACCCAGGACAGCCAATAGGGATAAAAGCTTATACAGAAATCTGTCATGACCTAGTAGTGAAGACTGTTTAAAAACACTGATCTCCACTTAGCTTGTAAATGCGCATCACCCTCTTTCTCACTCCTATATTCTCTCCCTCTCTGACATGCACACACGCTCCTGGATTTGCAGAAAGCAGACATCTAGGGCACTTCTTGGCATCCACAGGAAAATCATATGGGATTAAAAAACCACAGCAGTAAGTACTCACTGCATTAAATGTTTGTTAAGTGGCATGCTGTCAAAACCTAGATTTTATAGCAAATACAGGAGGACTTTAATGGAAATTTGTTGTATTTGATTTTTCTTAGGAACTGCTGAAAGCTGCCTCTCGAGGATTACAACTTCACCTTTGCATTTACGGCTGCTTGTTTACTATCCATGTGGTAACCTCTGGACAGCCAGTAATCCATTCATTATCCACACTGATTGAGTGCAGTGGTAACTACTTCACTCAGCTGACAGCAGACAACAAAAGGAGGGAAATGATGAATTCGGACAATTTAACCTCCCAAAGCTTCCTCTCTGCGATTCACAGCAACACCAGCAATTTATTCTCAGGGCTCCAGTTTGTTCAGTCCTTCAAGCCACTCATCATCCCCTGCTACTCGCTAGTGGTTTTTATTGGTGTCATTGGGAATTACCTTCTCATTTACGTTATCTGCAAGACAAAAAAGATGCACAATGTCACCAACTTTCTGGTGGGCAACCTGGCTTTCTCAGACATGCTTATGTGTGCAACCTGTGTGCCCCTGACGCTTGCCTATGCCTTTGAACCCAGAGGGTGGGTGTACGGAAGGTTCATGTGCTACTTTGTTTTCCTGATGCAACCTGTCACTGTCTTCGTGTCCGTCTTCACCTTGACTGTCATAGCTGTGGACAGGTATTATGCTATGGTGTACCCATTCCGCAGGAGGCTCACGATCCCTATTTGTGCTTATATCCTGGCTGGTATTTGGCTGCTGAGCTGTACCTTGGCTGCCCCAGCCTTGGTCCACACTTACCACGCAGAGTTCCCAGAACTGGACTTCTCCATCTGCGAGGAGTTTTGGTTCCACATGAAAAGGGATCGCTTAGCTTACGCCTACAGCACCCTCATAATCACCTATGTGCTGCCTTTGGCTGTCATCTCCCTGTCCTACCTAAGAATCTCAGTCAAGCTGAAAAACCGCGTGGTCCCAGGCAATGTCACCCAGGGCCAAGCTGAGTGGGACCGAGCAAGGAGGAGGAAGACTTTTCGCTTGCTCGTCTTAGTGGTGGCAGCTTTTGGAGTCTGTTGGCTGCCCCTGCACATCTTCAACATGATAAAGGACATAGACATCAGCCTGATTGACAAGCAGTACTTCAACTTCATCCAGCTGCTGTGCCACTGGTTTGCGATGATGTCTGCTTGTACCAACGCCTTCCTCTACGCCTGGCTCCACGACAGCTTTAGGGGGGAGCTGAAGAAAATGTTTGCCTGGAGAAAGAAGAAAATTGGACCCACTACAAACTGTATCATGGCCAGCGTGGTGCTGTAAATGAGAGCTGGTGGGAAGGTACTTCCTTCGTATGGTAACACTGTAAGTCTTTTCTACTTCTAATTAGTCCCCATTCCTGATATTTGTCCTCAGGGGCCAGCTGTAACAACACAAGTCCCATGTGTAGCTTCCTCAGCACCTCTACTCCTACTGGAGAAGGAGGAGCAAACTCCACATCCCAAAAATGTCTTTAGCTCTTTGATAGGAGTTAGAGGCCAATGAGATATTCACACAATAATATATCCTTATGTAACCTACAGGGATCCTTGTTATCTGTTTTGAATATCGCTGGCAGTATAGACATGGGATTTGGGGACAGGGAGAAGCAAGGATGGATATGGGACCTAAATACCTCAGTGAGGATCTGTTTTGCATTGTTTAAAAATTAAATCCACACATCTACCCAGAGCCCAGCCACAGACTCCAGGGTGGAGGGCTAACAATATTCCTGTAGTCCCCTTGGGATGGAGCCATGCTGTGTGTGTGAGCACTGCGTGACCACTCAAAGACAGACCTGTCAAACAGAGCAGAGTGACAAGCACTCTCTTTCAAAGGAGCCTTTTTGGGAAGAAACAATTTCCTTTGACATTCACCTTTCAATTGGATGAGGGGGTTAGAAGCTATAATCAACCTAATGGTTTCTATTTTCTTCCTCCTTCTGTCTGAAACTGAAAATACCTGAGATAACAGTTAAGTGTAAGGGAAAGAGTTCTGAAAGTAGACACTGTTTCTCAAGAGGTTTCTTCCAGCCTGCCCAGACAGAATCTGGGGTGGCACAAGGAACTCACGGATGGTGAGCTGAGATCAGCTGCATAATCAGTACAATCCAAGGGCAGTTTTGGCCTTGGTCAGCAAAGGCATCTATCCAGAAACATACGGGCTGTGAGGTAACACAAATAGTCAAGAGGGGAAAGAGAGGATGGTTTCCCTAGTTTGTAAATGTACTCCTACTGTGACACTGTGAGTACTATTTTGCTCATCAGCATTCAGTAAGTCAATGTGGTAAAAAAGAATTACACAGATGCATATGCACACACTGTGAAAAGCATTGGAAAAATATTTGAAATCCCTTCTCGCAAATTTCCTCAGAATTTCAAGCTGTTCTGGTGCCAGTTACGAGGAACTGGATACTAGAAGCTGCTACAGAGCCAGTGAATCAAGGAAAGTGATTTTAAAGAGGGTGTTGCTTGCATTCACTCTGAGATGAAGTATCTGCTTTGTTTACCTTGATGTAAAGACTTGAATGACTTATTAAAGGCTGTTTTGCTGAATTTTAGGCAATTGTTTTTCCACTGAGGTCAATATAGCAAGTTGCTGGAATAACCGGTGATTTTAAAAAGGCAAAAAACTCTTTCAAACAAACTAACCAAATTTTATAAGCTTTTCAGCTTCTCTTGGAGTTCTTTCATAGAGAACAGAGAGCAGGATACCAAGAGAGCATTGAAACACCACTGCAAAAAGGAGCCTTAAATAACAACAAAATCCTGATTTTTAGAGATTTTTCTTCTATGGAATTATGTTACTTCAAGCTGTTAACTTGTCAGTTTGTAAAGGCTAATTGTCATTGAGATGGCTCGTAATGTTTACAACTTTGTGCACTAAATACAGACAGCACTGTAATCTGGAGTGATCCAAAGCCCAGTGGAGTAACTGGCAAGACCCTTGTGAACAGAGCGGACCTGGGATCATTTCCCTCCTACACATCATGTTTTTACCCTCATTTGCCAGCACTGCAGTTTAGCTTATTAATGTTCTCTCGAATGTTAGTGACTGCAGATGGCTGCTGCGGGGAGCTGAAGGAAGAAAACAAGGGGGATTTATCTATTTATGCTTTCTTTGAGACAGAAATGAAGGGCTGTTCCATGCATATATTGTTCTCACAGTGATGGATGCATTGGGAACACCTCACTACCAGCAGCAGCAGTTACAGCAGCCCTGATGTCTGTCACCTCAAGGAGGTCCTCAGGAGTGCCCAGCATGGCAGGCACTCTAGATTAAGTGCTGGTTTAGCTTGTACCCACCTTAAATCTTTCAGGACTTGCATTTGCAGCAGAAAGCTCAGAGCCTGCCCCTTGCTTCAGGCCCTTCTCAGGACTAGGTTTTGCAGGCACACCCTGAAATGATCTGTGTTCTCCAGCTGTGGGTTCCTGAGGCTCCTTCTTTCTCCTCAGCATCTTCCTTGACCCACCTCAGTGGTCCCGCAAGTCCATTTTTCCAGGATTTCCCTGAATGGTGCACAAAGGAGCTCTGGCCACAGTCAGAAGGGCTGTGTGTCCCTCAGGCTGGTGGGGACCAAGGCACAACCGCATTCACTCAGCCCCACCTCTGAATCGAGCCCTGAGAACCTCCGCTCAATGTAATTACTGTTTTCTCTGATATCCAGCGTAATAAACAATAATAAGATTTAGAGGCACCTTGGTGTGCTTCTTTAATCCAGTTATGCAAATAATTATATTAAAAGCCATCATGTGAAATGTGTTTTCTAATCTTCACCCCTCTCCAGGGAATTGCCGTGGTTGTCCAGGGGACCAGGGCTCATCACTATGGTATTTTTGATGGTATAATTTTTAATTACACTTCAAGAAATCATTGTATGCTTTGATTTTATAAAGTAGCCCCGTTCAACACTTGGTGAACATATTAACTAACTTACCCCGTAAGGATTTGAGTTGTTGTTTCTTGCTTTCATTCGAATCCGAGGACTCGCACGCTGCAGGGCAGCTGCTCTGCAGGGATGGAGCGGGGTTTGTGTCTGAGCTGTGGCAGAACGCTGCATGCTCCTCAGCTGCTGGCATTTCATTCCAGTTGTTTACATGCACCCAGAGACTTTTAGTAGATAGATATCCAGGTGGTTTGCATTTTACAGCAGCAAATATATGCCATTTATGATGGCTCCTCAGACTATTTCTAAAGGACAGTCTCTGGTAAGAACTCCTGGATGTACTATGGAGTTTGCACACATGGTCTGTGGTGGTGTTTTCAGATAGATATGAAATTTATTAGCCAGCAAGTGGGCTATCAGAGCATGGTGAGCCTCAGGCTTTGGAAATGAAGGTCCTGCTTAGGACCACACTTATTGTAAAAATCAACTGGGAGGTTTCACTGGGGCCAAGCCTCTGCAGCTCAGAAGGCTCTGCGTATCTGAAATGTGGAGGTTAACAGACATATAAAAGGAATTGATTGGGAGATGCAGGGGAGAGTGAGATGTCTTCATTTAAGGTGAAGAGCACAGACTTAAACAGCAGGAATCACAGCTTCACCATTTGAAGCTGCTCTGTACGGTTGTTGGAAGGACTCACAGAGCATTGTTCTAGCAAATACACTGTATTTCCAATATTTATATATGCAGAAATGCTTGATCAAACATAAGCTACTCCCTATGGTCAAACATGGGATTGGTATTAAAAGGCAATGTACTTCTGAAACATATAAAAAAGTAAATCAGTATTTGATCAGGAATTAAAAAAAGCCAGATTAGATAATGAATGAAGTTTCACAAGATCTGAAATCAGGCAGCCAAAGAAGAACAACAGCTAATCAAACCTCAGCTAGGGCCAGGTAGAGTGGGTCTCTCCCCCACCTTGAAAACAGCAACTCAGAGCAGCCACCAAAGACTCACTTGTTTGTGCAATGCATCATTTTAAATAAATTTTCCTTATATTTGGAAAGAAAACAGAGAGCTGTATTTGTATTGTATTTGGGGAATGGGGGTTTATCTGGGATGGGCAAAAGCAGATCCTGTCATAAGGGATCTACTCGCAGGAGCACAGCAAGTGCTTTTGAGCTGATAGATAGACTGGGGAAAACTGATATTTTTCATACCAGCCAAACAACAGATGTTCTGTACAGTTTTAACTGAGCAAATCTTGCTTGTTGAAGTGTCAATGGTGAGATATAATGAGATGTCTAAGATTATGCAGAGTACAGATATAAGCTGAAAACAGCACACCTGAAGCTAAGGGGAAAAAAAACCACCAAATTGGACAAAACTGTACAACACATCCATCAATCTGCCCAGCAGAAGAGAACAGTACAGAGAGAGAAACTATGAGCTGGTGGTAAAGGCACTGCTGTCTTTGCCACTTCTGCATTAACAAACACAATTTTTACCTCCAGCCCTCCCCTGTCACTGCTCACTATCTTCTTACTTTCCTAGAAAAAATAGTCGCATTCCTCTTGCTTCCCCTGGAGAAAAGGTTGCTCAAGGGTCAAAGCAAACATTTCTATCTCATAGAAAGCAGAGAAGCTTTTGAAGACTGAGATCACCCTCTTCTCTAAAACATTTTTCTGCAAGCAGAAATAGCCAGCTGTGCCCAACATAACCATTTGCTGTGCACATCTGCAGCTGGCAGAAGCAAACCTGGCCTGCCTGTCACTTGGAGCACTGGCTTGTGTGGTTGCATCAACGAAATACCCCTCCCCATGATCATTGACCTCATTCTGGGCCAAAACCATCCCTGGCTCTGGACCTTTGTACCTGACATCCCTCCACACCAACTAGAGTTTGCTTTAGTGGAAGTGCCAGGGAGCAGCTGCAAATCTACCCTGCCCATATTAATGGGAGCTTTCCTTCATAAATGGTTATCATACTCCTTGTTTCATGAGCAGCCTTCAAGTACATTCTTATCATGTACTGATGTAACAAGACAGGGCAGGTTTCCCCAGGCTGATTTCAATCAAATTTTTGATAGGTTTTTCCACTCCCTGCTCTTCCAGCCCTTTCCCAGACTTTTGAAACCAGTGATCATCCAGTCCATAGATGCAGAAGCCTCGAAGATACTGAAATCCTAGTAGTTATTTGAAATCCAGAAGAATACTATCACTTTCTTGGTGCTCCCCAGGCAAGGAAAAGCCATCCATGTGCTCTCTCTTTTAGGTACTCATCCAGGACTACATGGTGGATGGTGTAAACGGTTTGGAACTACAAGATAGCCAGGCTGTCTCCCTTTACTCCCAGGGGTAAAGGGCATGAAGCTCAAATATACCTCACTGGGAGTTATGTACCTTTGGGATCTAACAAATATAATCACTTTGACGAGATGCTGATAGGGTTGACTTCTTTGCTTGTTGTTTACTCTCGCTTTCTAAATCCTGCTTTGCCAAACCAAGTTAATGAAGCTAGTAATTGATATAAATAATAAAACACACACTCAGGAGCTCCCTGCTTTGTGTCTCCAGCCTGCTGGAAATCAATTTGGGATCACTGTTCTCTGTTTGCAGCTGACTGGGCTCTCCGTTCTTTGCGTCTTGTTTATGGTAATTATCACCATTATGCTGTAATTTCCTTTTTTCTTTTCTCTGCAGGAAACATTCAAAAGGAGATGATGGCTTTAATCCCTACATCTACATTTCCTACAATTCCTACATTCCCATTAGGCACTGGGGACGTTGCTTCAGCAGCTAGCAGGGCTGCAAAGAGAAGCTTTGCTGCTTTCCAGCGCAGAACAAGATCTGCCTCTCCTGCTGAGCACAGGGCTTGGCTCCTAGATAACACACTGGAAAGGCAGCCTGTGGCTTGCAGCAGCAGGAGGGGTTTTAGCACTGTGGTCTGCGAGAACCTGGTGGTGTGCACAGAGCTGAGGACCATCCTGTGCAGCTCAGGATCCCCCCAGCAGCATCAGAGTGATGTGCTGGGCTGGAGGCAGCTGGTGCTCCTGTGAGGTTGGGCAGCATGAAGTGTTGTTGCTCTGTCTGTGCTTTCTCTGCCACAGGGGGTTGTGCCCAGCTACCCTTTCACACCCATGACAAGACAGGCTGCCACTCTAGTGAAAATGTGACCGCTGAACAACACGGTTGCTGTGACACGCTGTCACAGGCCGGCACCAGTCACAGCTCAGATTTGTGCGACCAGCTGCGTTTGGGAGCGGGAAGGCAAAGCGATGCACTGTATTGTAAAAAAAAGCCTGTCTTGGACTCGCAGAGGGAGGACAAGAAAGAAAACAAAACAAAAAACTATTTTTGGACTGCAAGCAAATGATAACCATCCAAAGGCTACATCTATAACCACCCAGAGGCTGTGTTTCTGTATGGACATAGGAGTTACTCAAACCTACTTGCGAGCGTGGTCCCTCACTTGCAGTGCGCCAGTTCAGTGTACGGGCTTTACTGCATCTTTCCTCAAACCTCTCAGCCATACACTGAGTTCCAATAGTGGAGAGCCAGGTGAACGTATGGACCGTTAGTGTTAGGCCCACATATGCAGAGCCATCAGCGTATAGTCCAGAGATGGATGAATTGAGGGCGGGTGTAATTGTGAAAGGGTTTTTACTATAAAAAGAATGGAAAGGTTTGGGATGGGGTTTTGAGGCAACCCCCTGCTCAGCAACTGGATGCAACTCTGGAGGAAGCAAGAGGAGAATGATCCAAATATCATGTGCAAGAGTTATATCATCAACTAGAAATTTCTTTCTGAGACACTATATACAAAGTATTTCAAACCATTAAGAAGATAAAACCACTCGACTTTGGAATGATTTCCCCATAATTATTGGATCCTTTAAAAAAAAAATCAACATCTGTTCTTAATACACATAACTTTTGAAACCATCTGAAGCACTAGACACAGCATATGGCAGACCTGTTTAAACTGAACAAGTCAATAATGTTATCACTGCGAATCATTTCATTAAAACATGTATTCATGTCTGTTGTATAAAATCAAGTTTGTTTGTAAGAGCCTTTTGTACCACCCGTGCAATTATCAGTTGTCACAGCTAATTCTAAATTGTTTTGATAATACTTCCTCTTGGACAGTTGCCACAAAGTGAGGACAGATGAAATGCAAATCATCACTGGTCAACGTTCCAGCAGCATCACCAACAAAGTGCAGGGAAGCTTTTGAAGATCTATGTTTTGCTGTAGTTGCTAAAAGATGGGTGTCATTACTTTTAAGGCATTGTGAAATGCACCGTTCCAAACACTTCTCACCCTCAAAAAGTTGTACACAGGGTCTGACAAGATCTGAATCCTTTCATAAATCATAATATTCTTCCCTTATTGCTACATGAAGAAACATGTTTTCCCATTAAATTATTTCAAGTGGCATTATCCCCCTGTAAATGCTGCTGACTAGGGATGGGGTGAGGACATAAAAGACATGTCAGACTTCAGAAGTGGAGATTGAAAGTCAGACTGCGCAGACTCTGAAGTCATTGCATCATTGGATAAAGGCAACTGCGCATTTTTACCTCCTCCTCCCACATATTTTAAGGAAAAATGCTTGAATTTCGGGCTACTGATTTTCACGCAGACACACCTCCCTTCAGGCCAGTATGTGGCACCCAATCTCAGAGACGCAGGGTCTAAAAATCACATCTTCATTTTGTATCCTCGGTGATGGCTGTGAGCTGGTTCAGCTCAGAGAGCAGCTTATTCTGCACATTAGTATTCAACATTTTGGGTAAAACCCTCTCTCAGTGCATTGCACAAACACTCAGCTCAGGATGCTCTTGATGCTCCTATGTATTCACCTAGTCTTATGAAGTTCAAATCTGATTTGTGATTTTATTCCAGATCTGCTTTCCAGTAATTCAAACAGAAGTGGTAAAGTAACCAAGAGCCCTAGGTTAAATATCTTTGCCATACATAGGAAATTTATTATTAACTTACTTATTATCAAGTAAAACGAAAAACCCAACAGCCAAACCACTCAAAACCCCAACATGTTAAAGGAATGGATTGACACAAAAAATAAATTGTTCTTACAATGCCTTGATTCCCAGGGAGCAACTCACTTTTAAAAGGGTTAGAAGGTGTTTTAATGTTTGGTCATTGAAGAAAGCACATGCAAGTGAAATATTTGGTAATTTTCAACACCATTATGGGTTTTCTGAGTGATCAGAAAAGCATAGAAAATTTGAGGGCAAGAGGAAAACATACAGGAGTTTTAGTGCTAAAATGAGTTAGCTGGATAAGCTGCATTTGCAATATTGTGTTCAACAAGCACAGTCTAATTTAGTGTTAGCTATACTGAAAATAGAGATAATTAGGCAAACACTTTTACTTCCAGTTCTAACATGAGGTATTTGAGAGCTGAGGTAGAAGATGAGTTGGGGGAAAGACAGACCGGTACAAGAATAGCCTTAAATTTCTGACAGCAGTGAATAGAGACTAAATGGAGAGTGTCTGTACAGCTTTCTAAATCTGAAACTATTCACATTCAAAGACTGAGACTAGAGATGGATAAAAGCAAAGTAGAGCTACCTTAAGTTTCACAGTTCACCTACTTAAAAATAGTTGCAATAATAGCAAACCTTACAGACTACCCTCAATTTCAGATGTTTGAACCATGGATCTACAGTTTGATTTGATCTTTTAATGAAGGAAGTCTAACCTTTGAGTAGAGATGACTATCTCTGTGTTGTTTCTTAGGTGGACCTCAGAGACTGACCAAGCCACTATGGTTTTCTGCTGTAGACAGCAGTTCCAAAATGAGCTTTGAGGTGTCTCTCCACAAGATTCAAATTTAACACAGCATAACCAGAGGACAGAAAACAGCAAGTCAAGCAAGTAGAAACTCTAGCTAATACCCCATTTAGAGTAACTAAACATTTTTAAAACCAAAAGAAATGACAGAGGACTAATGGAAGATTCAAAGTACTCTGTTTAATCTGCATAGCTAGAGTTGTTTTCTATGAAACAACAACTCTTGTGACCTGGTATTTATGCCTTCTCATTTGTTCTGGGCAGCCCCAGAGCACTGATGTTTCCAAGGAGAGCAATACTCTCCCAGAAAATATTCTGCCCTTGTAAGCTGGATATTGGCACTTTTAATCACCATGACACATTTCAGTAACTGCTGAAACATGAGGAAGATATTACTTATAACAAAATACAGCAGAGTCTAGCTAGGTAGAGGTACACTGATTTGTTTTATTAATGGCTAAGAATGCAACAGACACCTATCGTGAACTAAATCCAAACCCTGCACATGTATTTCCCAATAAGCACTAATTAGCTATTTGGGAATCTACCAGAGAGTAACAGTTTCATTAGGCTCAGACTAAGCAGCAACGTGGATAAGCTGTGTCACATCGGAAAAGCAGAGAGAAACCCACGAACAACCTATAATGGCTCTATGATTCAGAGCACTTAAGCACTGTGATATCTCTGGTTTTAAATATCTCCTTCTGAAGTATATTTGAACAAACTGTCTGAACAGGAGAAAATACAAGTTACTGCTCAATGATTACATGAAGTACCACCAGCTACAGTCACACACTGTTCCCAGGCGCCTGAGACGCTTCCTCCCACCTCCATCAATATCAGCAGCAACCTTGATTTCAGATTTGAGGGAACAGGAGTTT
The DNA here is from genome assembly GCF_036013475.1 of Columba livia. Lineage (NCBI taxonomy): Eukaryota > Metazoa > Chordata > Aves > Columbiformes > Columbidae > Columba > Columba livia. The sequence goes on from NC_088607.1 coordinate 6,872,606, forward strand.
TACAAGGGGTCCCTACTTCTTCTCTACACTAGTAGAAGAGAAATACAAGTGAGCTTCCAACCTGTTAGTTTCCTGTTTTATAATATTCCTAGGTTTTGTTGTTGTTGTTTGTTTGTTGCAGACAATCAGAAGCTGTCAGGATGTAGCTGTTCCCCTCTCCATACACATTGTTCAGGTTCTAGTAAACAAAAAGAGCTCAACATCTGAGATATCACCTCCTAATAGCAGACAAAGGATTGAAGTCCATGAGACACAAACCATGAAACAGATCATCAGTTAAATCAGATAAATAATTATCATCCCAATCCAGACTCAGAACAAGAACTCTAAATCAGAACTAGTCAGTGCATCAAGTACCAACTCTTCACAAGAAACTAGCACCAGCTTCCCTTCAACATTCAGCATTAATACATTTAATAAAATTACTAGATCTTTACTCACCAAAGTATCTCCAAAAGTTGTTCTTTGTTCCTCCAGAACCTGCTAATCAGCTGTTTTCTCATAAATTCTTTCTAAATTAGAAAAACAAATCCTGTTTTTCCTACACCCCAGCAAACCTTGCATCCTCTTTCTTAAGTGAACTGATCTTGATGAACATAGTATCCTCCCACCACCATCAGCTGAACCTCCAGCACCTGCCCCAGCCCAGCAGGTAGAGCCTTTAAATAGGGCACACAGAGGCCCCTTGTAAATCACTGGCAGTGCTGCTGGAGGCTGGGTTGGGCAGCTGCAGTTTATAGCTAGTTCTAGCTTACTAAAATGCAAGCTTTACAAGGTTGCATTATCAGTAGATACTTTGGTATGAAGTCAGGTGGAACCTGCATATGCAAGAGGGTGATTAGTGTAACTATCTGATATTAATAGAGAAGTCTATTAAAATGGAAAAGAAAATCCCTCCTAAGCTGTTAGGAAAAATAAATACTGAAGATAATAAATGAAAACTTATTCAAAAGATTCAGTAGGGAATTGAGAGTCTTCTTACTCTTAGACCTCCCAGTTCTACTGAAGTTCTAAAATGCTGTCCCCAAGTTTTTATATCCTTTCTAAGAAACTTTATAGTTTAAATTGCTGTCTGTTCCTACAGGAGATACTGATAGCCAATACTTCTGGTGCCTGCTGATCCTGGGATGGGAAGGAGGAGGATGGATCGATACGATCAATACAAATCTGGGCTCACTTCTACTTAAAACTGGCTTTTGCTTGAGTCTGTGCCCATAATAAGCAAGAGCCCAGCTTAATACTAGTGCTAATACTAGATGTTAGTTTCCTTTTTAGCCAGCAGAGCACATATAAGACCGATGACCTCTTGGTGGCAAGCACCAGTAGAACATAGCTGGTGAGCAGCCAGACCCCAGTGATTAGTGGGCCAAGAACAGCGAGAGTTGCTTCACCTACTCCTTGCAGTCAGCAAGGGTTGAGCCTTCGTCACCAGAGACCAGCCTTACTCCGAGGAGACCTGCTACCACTAAGCTTGCCATCTCTCTCTCACCATGATCACTTGCTTGATACCAGGTGAGACCGCTTATCCCAAACAGCAGTGGGGTTTCTAGATACTTGGCCTTTCATGGTCTCTTAGCTTGGCACTGGAGAAGTTCTCCAGGAAGGTGGAGAAATGATGGTCTCAGTCAGGATTGTTGTGGCAGCATTTACTTATGAAAATACAAAAGGACTTTTCTGTCTGGTTTCCTCTACCTTGGGAGATGGGCAGGGTTGTGACAACACATCCCCTTGTGCCTCCAGATTTTCTGATGATCTTTTTTGCAGACCATCCCTGCAAACCAGGGCTGATGCAGTGTTGAATTTCAAGTTTGAGTCTTGCAGCTGTGCATGGTGAATTAGTAGTGATGTCTTACTCTGGGGTAGGGTATAAGCCTCTTCATGGACTTCAGATATCACTCTCGCTGTTTTATTAACCCACTTTTTGCTCCTATTGATATTATCTCAACTATTTCCACTTCCATTAGTTACTTAAAATGGCTAATTTGACAGTCACATGAACTTCAGACTAGGTAGTATGTCTTCTGTTTGCATATCTTTTCAAGTTGTATAGAAAGCTGCAGGATAGCAGGCTCCTGATGCCATGCAAGCCTGACACACAGCCTCGCACCCGTATGCCTGTGAACTGAGGAAGAAGACAAATCAATACTAATTAACGGTCCCCTGGAAAGTAAATGATTTGTTCACAGTGTGCAATGTAGCAAGGAATCCTGTAGGCTATTTTTGCCTTTGATTTATCACACTGCATAAAAAAGGGTTTATACATGTAGCCTGGAACTTAGAATCTGTTGCTGTTAAAGGTCACAGCTACTGTTGAGATAAAAGGAACCTACAAACCTGGGAAAAAAGCTGGGATATTTTACTTCCATGGATGCAGTAGGTAAAAGCGACCATTTCATCTGTCTGGTTGCTAATTTACAGCAGCTGCTGAGATTTGGAACATTCAGAAAAATATTCAAGAGGTCAAGTATTTAGTTTTGTGGAATAACTATACCAATATCCCATTTTCTGCAGGAAGGACACATTTCTGATAGTTGGCCTTTCTGTCTTAGCAGACAGAGCTAGAACAAGACAGCTGGAATAAGAGAAAACAAAGTTTAAAATCAGAATTGTTGGCTAGTGAAGGTTGTTTCTCAGAAGCCATGGCAGAAAGTTCTGGTTTCTTGTGCCTGTGCTAAAAGGTTTATGAAAGTGTCGAATCAGTTGATATTGTGTTGGCTTCATGTGCAACTCAGAGGAAAGGGTTGATAGTGGCCAGTTGTAGGAAAACTGTTTTAAAATGCGTCAGGCCTTTTAATTACAGATGGCCACTTAGCAATTTCAGCTTTTAGGAAATGAGTACCATTAGTGGAGTCAGGTTCTTCCTTTATTGCGGTCCCTTCCAGAACACGAGCAATTTTGTCTAATTGCTCTGTGAGAGTACATGATGTTAGGAAATGGATCATTGTACGCTGGCTCAAACACATGTTTGAGTGTTGTGCTGCAAGAATGTCACTTCATTATGAGTATAAATTGTGAGTTTTGTTCAGCAAACAGTATCCTGGTTTGTGGTGATGATTACCTTCATTTTACACCACCATAGGAAAACATTGGCTCACGTTCTCCTCATGATTTCCTATAATCTTGGATCCCTGGAGGTTTTATTTTTGCTCCATCTCTTATTTGTGCGGTTAGTCATTCCTGGCAAATGCACGTCCTTCTGCTTGGTCCTGTAAGTTTTCATCCAGTGTTTTCATATGATTTCTCCAACCTGACTAGTTTCTAGTCCTGTCCTTAACATTCTTGCTTCTCCTACCTTAGTGTTTTCTACATCTTTAACAGCATAACATTTTATTGCATCTGCCAGATCTTTAATAAAACCATTTTGAATGCAGACAACTCTATAACAGTTGTCTGAGGACTCCATTAATTACGTTCTTCTATTCTGACCATGAACCACAGAGAACTGCTACATTTTCATTAGTTCAGAGTGTTCATTCAGCCTGGCTGGCCCGTGCAATAAGGGAGTTTCATGTAGAACATATTTTTCTACCAATTGAATGAGAAGGTCTTTAGAGAAGCTATCAAAGCCCGTTCTGCGATTTTAGATGGTGTTTATTGTTTTCAATCTCTCCAGACCTGCAGCTCATTCTTAAAAAGGAACAAGTTTGCTCCGAGATGATTTGCATTGACAAGTCCATTTCAACTCTTACTCATTTCCTTGTTTTCTTTCATGTGCTCACAAAGATTTTGTGCTTTCCAAGGTTTTTCTGGCAGTTGAAGGTAAGCTGACTGATAGACAAATCCCTGACTAGTCTTTTCCTTCCATCCTTAGAAACTGAAGCTATTTGCCCCTTTCCAGTCTTCTGATGCTTATTTACACTGCGTGACTTCCCTAAGATAGCCCCAGGTGGTTCTGACATTAATTCTGCTGTATTCTTTCCCTGTTTCCTGGGATAAAATCCATCAGGCTCAGGGAGTGTCAAAATGGGAGCTCTCTAAGTGTGCTGATGCCTCCTTGTGCATTTCTGTGGAGTGATCCTGCTGCGCTGCTGCTTGCATTGGCCGGTCCTTGCACTCATTCTTTTCTCTTAGAAATGCGAAATAAGACATGGAGAACTTTGTCCTTCTTGGCCTTTTGAGCTGATGACCTCCCTTTTTCATTTGCTAGTTAATCAATACGTTGCTTGGTCTTTTTCCCTCTGTCTCTCAATGTTTATTCAGAATTGTTTCTTGCTACTCCTAATACCACTTGTAATCCTGTTCTCTTCCTTCACTTTAAAAAAGTTTCTCTCTGCATATTCATGCTATTATTTGATGCTTGTCTCAGTAGCCTCATTTAGTTGCTACTTTCTCTGGGTATCTTCCATGTGTTTAGGGTAAATGAAGAGCTTGTGGCTTTTCCCCACATTTCTAAATCTTCTCCCACAGTTCTGGTTGGCTCACCAAACTGTCCTTTTAATTTGGGTGTGCTGAGAAAAGAAGGTGTCAATGCCACTCCTCTGCTCAGTAAAAACAGCTTAACCCTGATTCAGAGCTCTGCTCTGCTTCGTTCTACTGTGTCGTGCGCTAAAAATATTTTCATTCATTACTGCATCTCTAATAAAACTTTTTAAAAGCTAACCTGTTTGAATTAAAGAGGTTTGTAAGATTTTCACAGTACTTATCTCCTGCTTTTTCTTCCTTTTGAAGGGAATTTTTAGGAAGAAACTTCCATTGAGCACTACTCTATAGAAAAGGAAAGCAAACTCAAACATCCTTCAAATATATGAAATGGGGAGGACTTTCAGTGTTTCTTCTCCATGTGGCCTGATCCTACTATCTTTAGGGGAAAATAAAACAAACACCCAGCAGGGGACACGTAAGAACAACTCAGTTGATTTCTCTCTCTGATGCTGGCTTTTCCTGGCAGCCTTGATGTGAGGCACAGTGTGAGGTTTGATCCATCCTGCCACGACCTGGCAAATACATATAAACACCGACTGTCCCCCCTCGTGCTTGGAGATGCCCTCCGGTCTTGGCCACCCAGCTGCGTTGTGACAGATGCTCTTCCAAAATGGATGGTGGAAAGTGAAAGGATAATAAATGGAAATGGCACACAGGAAAAGATCCTGTTCCTCGTGTTTATGGCTCAGGATGTCATGAAAGGACTCAGATTCTTTAACTCTGCCTGCCAAGGGACCAGTGGAAGATCGGGAGGTCCAGCGGTGCTTTGGCACATGCAAAGCTCTACCCCAGCTCTCTCTCAAACCTCTTAGTTGAGGACACCAAAGTGGGGCAGGGTAGGACTTATTTCAGTTTCTTTACCCTATTCTTGTTTTATTACCCTATATGTTGACAGTGCTTAGGTTGCCACCAATGATTCCTGGGCCAGTGGAGGGCAACTCAGGTAGTTCTGTAAGAATGGGCCACCCAGGAGGGTACAGTGACCTCAGTCTGAGTTGAGATTAGTAAAATACTAACATGAATTGCAGCATGGCAGAAAATGCTTCCTAGAGGAATCATCTACTTTTTCAAGCAAGATATTCTAAAACTCTTTCTGTAGATACCATAATACAAAACAGAAATACAGATGCAAACACAAAACAATACAGACAGATGAATGAGCAGGAGGCCAGTTTCATTTTAAGGAACTGTAAACAGACTCTAGCAAGTCCCTCCACATGCAGCAGCTTCAGGACTGTAGTATCAGTCGTGAAAAGATATTTAGAATTAAAGCTAAAATAACTTTGATCAAACCCACCACCTGGAGGGTCTTTCTGGGTTATCGCAACAATAAGTGCAGTTAAAAATGAGGTCGCACTCTCATTAACCAATATAGACATAACAGCATTTTCCCACTGTCACATTTTAAGTTTGCTTACTGTGAGAATCTGTTATGTTTTTTCAGGCGGTTGGAGTGGACCTGATATTCAGATGTTCAAATTTAATTACTCATTTGAGTAAGTAAAATGATTAAAGCAGTCTTGAAATCCGGGGTCTTGCATTAAAACTTTAAGAGCTTTTTTCCTTCTAGTTTTAAAGTGAACAAGTGGGTTTCCTTACACCTTTTCAGCTTATTAACTACAGGGCCACACATTTTGGCACTTTGAGTATCATAGATAGCAGATATCTCTTAAAACACCCCAAACTGCAGCTTCTTGCTGTCCTGTTGTGTAAATCTGTCCTTGTTTGTGGCCTTGGAGTTAACCACGACCTTGCAGGCAAGCGGGGTGTTTGTGGAGCAATGGGTGTTTGTGGAGCAATGGATGCTCTTCCACTGCCACCTCCTGGCCAAGACCTGCGGGACTTGAGCCAGATGGTAATGAAAGAATTAAAAGAACTTGAAAATATAATAAACAAAAGATTCAACTTTTAATTTCTACTATCAAAAAAACCCTCGCCTTAGATGTCCCTTGTTGGCCAGAATGCAAAACGTAATAATTTTGTATAGATGTCTAATTTTTTAGCAGTCTGAGGCTTTAGTTAAAATCCATACCATGAGCTAGACACCGTGAGCTACCTACAGAAAAGGCATTTTCAGTTACACACAGCTCAAGTCTGAGTTGTTACAAATGTGCAAATGTGAGGTTAATCTGAAAGTGAAGGAAAGGTTTAGGTCCCGCAGTGACTGTCTCTCTTTCCTGACTAAGCAGAGCAGGAAAGTTTTACACAAACATAACTACTGTTCAAATTGCAACACATTTTCTAGTTTTCAAAGCTTTAGGGCTATGCCTGTATTTTAGGGTGTTTTAAAAAACTGTTTATATTTATATTTCTACAATGTCTTGTGTTGCCTCAGATGCTCCTCAGGGACCTGGTGAAATTTTGAACCTGAAAAGATGTTCTCCCTAGGAAAGCAGATCACAGCTGTGCTGGGACACCACCCTGTGCTGTGCTCACATGAAACACCTTCGTTCACACACAGATTTAATGGTGCTCTTGTTCTTTCGCAGAGCTCTGTGTGCACATCTGCTGGGCCTTTTGTCCGAGCTGGTGTCCCCACATCTCTGGTGCACACCAGAAAGTAGGACAACCATGGCCAGGTCCCATTCCTCATTTAGCTTGTGAGGGATTTCAGAGAAGACCTTCCTTCCTCCTTCTTTTCTCCAAACCTCCTCGGAACTGGACCAGAATGGAGCTCTGAAGATCAGCTGTCTAAGAAACTTATTTTTCCTTCACTCTGTGTGTACATGACTGTGAATTGGGTCTGTTTTAGGAAAAAACCTTGGTATCAAAACCTTGGTAGCATCAACTAGGAGATGGAAATAGGCAAACGGTCTTGATTCTGACCATATTTTACTGTTAAAGACAGATAGTTCATTGATTAAATGGGTGAAAAGTGTATGTTGTGCCTAGCCCTCTTGCATTTTGGACATAGAATTTAAAGTGATCAACCCAGAAACGCCTGTTTCCAGCAGGTGTCAGTGGAAGCTACAGAATGGAGAGACTGCACCAGAGCCAGGCTTTATTCCCCTCTCACTCCCCTCTCACTCCTACAAGGTGCTGCCTGGCCAGAGGAGAGAGCGAATGCTCCATCCTACAAAGAAATGTTATTGTAAGCTGGATTACTTACGTATTTTTTTCCTTGCTCAAAGTACAGCTCAAAAATTTGCAAAGTGGAATGCTGTGACTGTCAGAAGGGGACAGTGATGAAGCAGGTGTTAAATAATTTATTGAAGGGATAGTAGACATAGCTGAAAAGTTTGAATTAGTTATTAGTTAGTTTGAATAGTTATTTCTATAGAGAATTAAGGGTCTCTGACTTTACTCACCTGAGTAGTGCTTTACCCCATACAGCACTAACACACAAAAGGGCAGAGATAAGGTTCTCTCAGTAGCTTAAATCCTGGTAGTTCCTAACATTTGACTGCTTTAGATGTAGCTGATGGGAACTCCAGAGACATGTCCGTATGATATCTATCTGCCTGATGCCCTGCATCTCCAAGGCAAGGGATTATCCCGTTCCCCAGACTCAGCCTGTGGTTCCCACAAATCGCTATTGTAGCTGCTGTTTCCACAGCCCCCACCCACCCGTGAGCACCGGCGTTACTTGCTGCTCACATCACACCTTTCTCCATCAGCTTCTTGATTCCTGCTGGCTGCCTATAGCGCTGGGTGGTCCCAGAGACATGTTCCTTGAGCCAGCAAGGAGCTGGGGCCAAGGAACACACAGTCAGGCTTGTGCTTTGCTGTGCAAGCCGATGGCATTAACTGGCCGATGCCAAAAATTTAGCTGGGATACAAAAGTCCACGTGTGATCGCTCTCTGTCAAACTATTATGAATACAGCAATCCTAATACATGTTTTAAAAACAGGACTAGAATATAGCTGAATGAAAATGGATGAAGGTCGATGTGGATTTCCATGCTTTGACTCTCACTAGAGCACTAAGGTGGGCTTAATAAAAACAGAACTACCAAGATGGTTGTGCTGCCATACCCAGACACCTTGTTGGGGGACTGGGAGAAAGGAGATGTCTGTATCTGATCACAAATGCACAAAGATAATTATTTCTTCTTTTAGTGGCTCTCCAAGCAAACACTGACAGGTTTTCAGTGAGGCTGATATCAGTTCCCTTGTTTCACCCCCCAAGCGCACCACACAGTCAACAGTTAGTTGACTTCCACTGGCTGAAATCGCCCCACACAATTTCAGGCTGATTGCTGCTGGTTATCTTTCAAAGTGGGGATGGTTTTAACCTCACAAATGGCAGGGTCCATTCTCATCGAAACATTATGAACCTTACTAAAGCCTTTCTTTGCTGTTCTGTTTTACTGATGGTGTAGGGTGGCAGCATAACATAACAGAGGCTTTAAAAAACACCGTTGTGCAGTATAATTCCCTCATTATCAGGATGATATTCACAAGACTTATTTGTCATACAAATGAAAACAGAAAACAATTACCTCTGTCTCATAAAGGACCTTGTAACTGGTCTGGGACTCATGTGCTTGGCCTGAGCTGCCACGTGTGTACCCTGCACGCTTGCAAAAGCCCTGAGGGCTGCTGCGTGGGCACGTGCATGCGTAAAAACTCTGAGAGTTTTAAATTTTAGTAAAAAATATATTTAGGACAACTTGTTGCAACATGTAAACAAGCTTCCTTAGATATTGATTTCTACTGAAATGCATTACAGAGTTCTCAAGCACTTGTGGCCCTGCACAGTATCTTCCAGTATGGATTTTGCAGGGAGTCCCCAAGCTCTGAGACAGGCACGTGGTGACATGGGTGGAATGTGAAGAAGGGCAGGAAGAGAAACTTTATAAGGTCATTTGTAAAGTAATGGCCACTTTTTTTTCTGTTTTCTAGTGAATAAAAACTAAATAGACTCATCTTCTTAGTGTTACCTTGGTAATGAGTTCCATAGTGAGAACCTTCCACTGTTTTTAAGGCATATCTGAAGCTTATGTGAAGAGCTACCATCACTTGGGGAGAAATGTTTAAAATGGCAGCAGGAACACTTCTATGAGACACTGCAAATAATAGATACTGCTCAACATAAACACATGATGGTTTTCAATCACTGATGTGGTGTATTTCTCTAGAAGATTTTATTAAAAGAAGTTCCTATCCCATATCACTTGAAGATCATGATGCATCAATGCCACTTCAAAGGAACATTTTAACTTATTTGAATATTAACAAGGGGTGAACCCACCTATCTTGTGTGAATAAAAGATTTTATGTGCTGATTTATTAACAAGTTCATCAACACACATTTGCAAAGCTTTTCATGATCCTCTATCAATTAATCCATTTACCTATTCAGAAAAGCAAATTTATTAAAACATGCACCATTATTGAATAATGACACTGGAAGTCTTTAAAGACACTTGGACTAATATACAAAATCAGTTTCTATTAAAAACTAGTATTGCAAAACTTTAAAAAGGCTTAATCTTAATATCCATTAGCTTAATTTACAATTCTCTAGCAAGAGAACCTCATGTTCGTTTGTTCCTAGATCTATAATTAAAAGCTTTGTCACAAATTCCCAGCATCTTCACTTCTATTGTATTTTCTTCATTATGTTGCATCAGAATCCAGAGGAAGAATTTATAGATGATTACTGATGTATTATGCAAACTTTTTTCTTGAAGTAGATTCAATGAGGATTACAAAATCCATCTTTAAAAAAGATTCAGTAGAGTATATGAGGAAATAATTCCGAGTTGACTGTAAATAAGAACCACTTTTACACTGACACAGGAAATTACTGAAAATATTGCTGTCATCAGTTCCCATAAAACAACTGAGGAGCTCGTCTGTTGGTGTTTTGCATGTAACAATGCCTCTGTATATCCAGTGCCAGCCTCTATTTTTTAAACAAGAAGGCTCGTTTGTTAAAAATGGCAATGTGTCACTGCTGAGGTACCAGGGATTTCTTGCAGGCTCCTTTCCAGTGGTAAAAGATATGGGTTTTGAGGTGACAAATGCAGGAACAGTAACTGTGGCTTTGGTGACCAAAGGGCTGCTTCTTTCTTCATGAGGGTTCCACATGAGGGGTCCTGCACCTCCAAACACTGGGTTGTGTTGTTGGGGCTTCTGCGTCTGAGTACTTGAACATCTCCAAGGTCCCAACTCATTGGGGAGCCTTAGAAACTGAAAGCTTGACAACGTTTTATATACTAAAGATTTGCAGACATCCCCAAGCAGGGAAGCAGTTGCATAACATCAGTTGTATCAATCACTTATTAAAGGCAATATCACAAATTTGAGAAAAGCTTGTCCAAACACCAGACTTGAAAATCTCTCTCAGCCTCGATGGGATGGGGAAGAATGTGACTCACCCAGGGAGGAGCTTTATAGGTGTCTGTGCATTCAGCTAAGGAGGCCACCAGGGCAGCCAACTCTGAACAAGTATGTTGTACAAGATACCAGCAGTAGCCACATATCTGGGCTGCTTACTGAAATTTTCATGTGGCCAAGAGCCACACAACACATGTTTTGGGGAGAGAAGGCAACAGGAAACCCTGTAGGACACTTTGCAGTGGAGGGGAGAGGTATAACCCTGCGCTCTCCATGCTGTGTGGTGGGCTGGGTCTGGCTAGTGGCCAGCTGGACCTGAGCTGTGTGATGGGGTCACTTTGTGACCCCAGCCAGGAATTTGGTTAGCTTGGTAGGTGCTGTGTTTGCCATCTGACACAGCCCTGACCCAGGGAACGGTGCCAGGACTGCTCACAACCCACAGGTGCAAGCTGGCATCGTGGTGGTGAAGGGGAAAATAGACACAGGAAAAATCCCAGTGACTTGTTGTGAGGTTGTACCACTTTGGGTTCTGAGTGTCACATCACAAGGTGATCTATTGCTCTCATTTTCTAGCGTTTCATTGTGCTTCCATCTACCTTGGTGAGGTAATCAAACCACTCTGTGAGAATAAAATCTAGCAAGGCGCTGTGTGTATCCACATGTTTAGGCAAAGCAATTTTTAAAATTATTATTATTTTTTTGAACATATGACACTGATTATCTGCAGATACTTGATGTGCTTGTGATTTCAATCAGCATTTTGCTGTTTATTGATTTATAAACCCTTTAGAATGGTAGGATTAGTGCTAGCATTTTATTCTCAGTGGAGGTAAAATGGTATTTCATTATTAACATGTTAGAAGCTATTTCAAACTGACAGTTTGTTTTGAACCAGGGCAAGAGAAGTGACATTTATATTTGGAAGTGGAAGATTGACATAGAAATTATTCTGAAACATAATTACAGTGAAGGCAAATGCAGAACAAGATAGAAATTCCAGCTAGAGTTTCTGTGGGCTCCTCTTCCATCAGTAAGTAGCTCCCACTCTTTTCTCAGCTCAGTGTCATGAGACAGAGCAGTGGTCCCTGTAGGCATTTATAGTAGAGGCAGGATCAAGATTTTTATGCATTTAGGCAACTCAGTGCAGGGCTGCAAAGCAACTGCTTATTCTACAGCTTCTCCAGGAGCCAGGCTGACTTTGTGTAGCTCTGGGCTTGTTAATATAAGCTATTCCCATTTTTCCCAAGCTAAACATTTATCTTAGAACCATAGAATAGTTTGGGTTGGGAGGGACATTCAAAGCTCATCCAGTCCAATGCCCTGCAGTGAGCAGGGACATCTTCACCAGCTCAGGTTGCTCAGAGCTCCATCCAGCCTGGCCTGGGATGTCTCCAGGGATGAGGCATCCAACACCTCTCTGGGCAACTTACATTACGAAGGTGTCTTTTCTTGCCAGTGTCCACTCTCCAATACTATAAGACGACTTGAGAGTTGCTGGACTTTATAATCAGATTGTAGTACGGCTGTTTTTCCAAAGGATTTTGATTTTACTGACTCACTCTCCATCGCTGAGATCTACAGGAGTTTTTCCTTCATGAGCAGAGGCTGGGGCCATGCTGAAGTGCTGGGAGTTTCCATCTTGGCACTTGAGCTAATGAGACAGGGACACCCTGCACGTTTCATACAGGAATTACGTACAACCTATTAGGGATGGTATAAGGAATACATAGACCTAGAGAGCAGTGATTTGTCAACGTATTACATGATATCAGTTGCCAAACATGACCTTGTTTGTTGTTGTCTTCTCTGGAGTAGAATGAGGAAGAATACAAATTTGCCCCTATCATATTTTTTGTGTGTTGGGTGATTTTCACGGTTATTTCTCAGGGGTACATAAAATCTATTACAATTTAGTTTTTAATATTTAATATGCTGTAAGTAGATTAAATAAATAAAATGTAGATACTCAAAATTCTTTTACTTACGTGCATAGGCTTTTGTTTGTGTAAACTATGCCATGAGCATGCATTTCTGCTTGAACTTACTTGAAACTGCAGTATTATTAAATTCTTAGGACGAAATTCTAGCCTCACTGAAGTGAACTGGAGTACTGCCTCTCATTCCAGTGGGACTGAGATCCCAGATTTCTGCAGGGTACACTATTACTTTTTCCCTCCTGAGCTGCTGTGTTCTGGTGGCCGATCTCATTACACTGCACTGTTTCGTATTATTTTCTAATGAACGAAGTAAAATCTGAACGTATACATACATACTCCCTTTATAATGAAGGCAGGCAACAAAAAACAGTCATTAAATATAAATTTCCAGTTTTATCTGAATAACACAGAGAAGGCAGCTCAATGACTAGACATATGGAAAAAAGTGAATATATTTGAGACTAGAATTATTCAACTCCAGATAAAGTAGAGTTGAAGGGAGCAGTATGCAATTAGATACAATTATGAAAGATATACAGGAAATTAGAGCTGTTCATAGATATTTTTCCAATTAACATTTGTCTTTCATTGGAGGAAAACCTTTAACTGGAGATAACCACCAGAATTTTGCCTTGTCAAGCAAAATGCTGATTGGAGGGGGAAACAAAAAACCCTCCCTAAAGTGTTTTTGGAGGGTGAAAGATTCAAAGCCTGAAAACTGTTTCTTGTTTCAATGAGAAAAATCAAAATTTCCATGAATAAGTTCCTGGATGAAACAGTAGAACTTGTCTTTATCCTAACGATGACATCTGTTTGCAATAACACTCCATGCCAGTAAACGATGTTATTTTAACTAATCTGTTGGCGTGGTGATGAAAGTGACAGTAAAATGTTGATATGGAAGCTAATTTCTGTGTTTGGCCTTGAGATCCATCTTCACAGACACAGAGTGAGTGCAGAAACTATTTCTGGAAACCTCATAGCAATCCAGATTTAATTCTGACACTTCTCTGCCTTACTGAAATTCTAGGAAGACATCTGGCTGCGTTTTCTGCTTATGTTTGTGAAGAGCCATTCAAATTATTTGCATCAGCAGTGATTTTGGAGATAGAAATGCGATGAGGGGTTGCATATGAGGAGGAGGGGACCAAAAGATTGGGTTATGAAGACAAACAAAAAGGAATGGCAGCTCTTCAACGTATAATGTTATTACTGAAAGCTGGGAATAAGATGTCATTCTGAATGTGTTTCAGTGAACTTTTAACTTTGTTTAGTGCTTCTATGTTGTTCAGACCCATCATTTATATGGAATTATGCATACGTACGGCATGTGAGGAACGAGGGATGGCTCTGCCCGAGTCCCCGAGGAAGGCGTTTGCGGTCCCTGCCGTGGGTGCACTTCCAGCAGCCCTTTACAACACTAACTGACAGAAGCGTTTGTGAGTTATCAGTTAATTTAATACTATTTAGGGTGGCCACAGACAACTCATCATTTTTCGGAAGCAAGAAATGTTTTGTTTTGTTTTTTTTTAAGCAAAAATAGCTCTGTAGACTTTGCAGTCTTAATACGCCACTGTGTCACTGCCTTCCGCCAGAAGCTGAGCTTTCCAGTTACTCGCAGTTGCAGATTCCCTAAAAAAAAGAAAGCACAAAAATAACCCCACAAAAAACCTTTTAAAAAATAACAGTAAATAACAGTGCTCCTCATCTGCTGGGATAATCGCGTGTCAGCCTCCCGCCACAGCCGCCAGGCCGAGTGGATGCGGACGTGCCTGTCATGGCTGCTGGGCGGCCTGCAGGCCTGGATGCCTCTCGGCGCACGTGGCGATGCCGTGAGCCGTGGCTCTGGCACTGCTGAGGCACACATGGTGCAGGAGCCGGCGGCACCGCATGGCCGGCACTGCTGAGGCACACATGGCGTAGGAGCCGGCGGCCAGACGTGCAGGCCGGGGCCGCCTGTGCACCCGGCAGCCATGTGGGTGGAAGGCGGGCGAGTGGTGGAGCAAACCGGTTTGTGGCTGTTTCGTTTTGGAGACCGCCTTCTTTTTTTTATTTTTTTATGTTTTTCTGAGCATCCCAAACATGGGCCTTAATCATCAGCGCTTCTGAAGCACTCATCGTTCTTGTAGCCAGGCAAGGAGCCTTGTTATTACCCTTTGAGAGATACCACATTCCCTCATTTCCTATGGAAGGGGGCCTGCCAGCAGTATCAATAACGGCACCACTCAGTTTGTTTCAGATTAAAAATGTCCCTGGGCAAGATGTGTGTTTGTCTTCAGCAGAGTCTCAACGCAGTCATGGGAATAAACTCCTGCACTGGGCCACCGATGGTTATCTCCAGGGAATGCACTGGTGGTCACCTTTGCTGCACTGCTCTGCCTTTGCCACGATGAGAAAATACTCTGTGCTTATATTGAGAAGCCTTCTCAGGCTTCTTGTTGCAAAAATGGTGGCAGAAGATGTGACTGTCCTTCACCAACTGTTCTTCAGCAACTGCCCTGGACCTTCCTCTGTGTGGAGGTGGATTGCAGAGACTCTGGTGTGGTGGCTGCCCCTGGCTGGTCCAAGCCTGACTGGGTTGGCTCCTGTCTAATGCTGGAAGAGATGCTTGGAAGAAAGGGAAATGCAAAAGACTGTCTGCAAAGCCTTTGGTGAGCAACTACCCACACCCCAACCTGCTCTGAGCTACAACTCCCAGCAATGGAGCGTGCAGGAGGAGCTGAAAGGAAAAGCTGTGTTTTCAGCAAAATTTAAATTTGCCTCCTATATTTCAGAGAGTTACGAGCTGCACATACCATAACTATGTATATTCCTTAGAGGGATCCTAAAGACTACATGCCATGACTGTTTGCACAAGGAGACCAATGAGGTTGTTCATGTACCAAAAGGCCAGTCACTGAGGGTGAAGATAATACTGCATAGATGTGATATCGCAAGTTATATAATTTCATGGCCAAATCTCTGCAGCTGGATATCATCAAATCAAAATTAGAAACTCATTGGAAGCAAAGGACAGTCTTTGCACAGATTGCCTATAAATCTGCAATAACCAGTTCTCCCTGGGCGTAACATCAAAAACATTTTTTAGTGTCTCATTAGTAAGAAAATTTATTGCTCAACTATTGAACTATGTCGATTTTTGAAAACATTGTGTGAATAATTCCAGAAAGCATGTGTTTGATTTGTATTCATTTTGTGCCGCTGGATACAAAAAGTGGCTTTTCCCCTATGATGAAATGACACTAAATGTGAAATTAAAAGGTGAAGCATGTCTACAGTTTCAGAGCAAGGTAAATTTTTATACATATGCTAATGCCTTCCCTTTCCCATACGTCAAACTAATGTTAAGGAGTTCATACCCCAGCTGACCTTAAAAATATAATAAATGGAAGGCCCAATTATGGTTCTGTAGAGGGGAAAAGAACTCCTCCCAGCCCTTATTATTTTTCCTTTGTGCCGCAGTGTGTTTCCCAGCTGTGTCTGTTGGCCAGTTCTGTGGCTCAAATAGCCTGAAAAAAAGATTGAGAAACAGGGAAGAAGTTTAAATTAAACTTAGCATTGTCCACACAGGATGGATAGAAAGAGTTTACAAGTACCTGTTAGGTGTTGCAGATTTATTGGCAGCAATGTGCATAAGTTGGGTTAACACCGTTAAGTGCAGGCAGAGTGCTGTCTTTTCTCCTGTTTGAGCAATAGGGAGCGTGGAATAAATGACTTGAGGGAGACTGATGAGCATGGGCACAAGTATGCAAACGTTCTTTAAAGGCTTGGGCGCTGAAGCAGGTGGCCCTGCACCCAGACATCTCCCTCAGCTTCAGAAGGACATCTCAGATGAGCGAAGCACACAATGGCACCATCACTCTGCATCAGCCCACCCTTGCTGGACTTCCCTCTGCTGACGAATGCACGTCAGCATGCTTCTGAGATGAAGCAAAGCCTCTGAACATGAGGATTTGTGATGCTGTGCAGGTCCCCAGGGCACAGGGGCAGGCAGGGGTATCGTGAAGCTGTCTGGAGGTCCAGATCAGCGTTTGGAGCAAGCCCAGATTTGGAGCATCCAGGGGCTCGTTGGCATTCAGACTTGAGTTTAGCTGGTGAGCAATGACGAGGACAGACAAGTTGTGCAATTAAACCCTGCTGCCTCTGGAAGTGTAGTCAGTTGATTGCTTTTATCATGCTGTTAGCAGGGTTTCTTCAGTGCCTTTGCTTCCACCCTGCACTCTCCCTCCTTCCACAACATGCTCTGTAAATGCAAACTAACCACCACTTCTTGTATACAGGAATTTATACTGTGAGAAAAAGAAAGAGAAAAGAAGAAATCAAGTCAGAGGGGCCAGGTGTTCTGATCAAGGTTACTCACACCTCAGTGGCAGAGTCAGAAATAAACTCAGGCTGTAGAATCACAACATGATGCCCACCAGAGGACAGAAACTACAACTAAATGCTACTTCTGCTTCCAAGCCCTGCCCTGTAAATGCCTGTAGCAGAATCACTGGTGTGGATGAAGCAGCTGACAATTAGGAAGGACTGTGGGGAAAAGCTAAGCCCTTCCTAAAGAGTTGTTTGAGACCAATGACATGGATGTCCAGGCTCCACACCATTCCCGAGGTGTCTGCAGTCCAGGCAGGCTTCCTCCCACCTTTAGGCATTACCACCTTAAGCACAAGCAATCCCCACGCTGCAGACATTTCTCAGCCAAGACTTCCCACTGGGTGCTGTTGTTTTGAGTGAGGGGTGCCCTCCCCAGCTCCGGGGGACACAGGGAAGAGGGTGTCTCCTGGAGGAGGTGAGCTGCTGGCTCCAGGAAACTTCCCTGGAGCACCTCTCTGGCTTGCCTACAAAGGCCTTGGAGCTGGGCTCCAGAGGACACCAGCGGCACTCCCCCGCTTTCTTCCAGCTGTTTTAGGGAAGCTCTTTCCTGAGCATTCATGGGAAATGAGAAAATACAGACACAGCCCTGGCCTTCACTGGAATGAACGTGAGCCCCCCCCGCGACCCCGCTCTCCACACCAGGCCCCTTGAGCCCAGCTTTACGGGTTGGAAGGATCAAAGGGCTCCAACTACTCCCATATGCTAAATGGTCCTATATGTTGTGTATAATTACACACAAGCATCCCCACATCCATGTTCAGTCTCTATTGAAAATCTCTGGGCCACAGCCAGAGCCATTTTCCCCAGGCAGGAACATCTCCAGACGTCACGGCAGTGGCATCACATGCTCCCACACGCATGTCCCAGCAGCCTTGGGGACAGGACATGGCCCGGCCATGGCACAGGATCCCCTCTGTGGCTCCTGGTCCTGCCCTGCAGAGCTGGGGAGCGGGCAGCGGAGACCTTCCTTAGAACACCAGCTGGAGAAGTGCTTTTCAGCCACAGGGTGGCACCTGATGGATGCGCTCTTGGAAAGTTAACACTCCTCGGGTGAATTTGGAACTGGTCTTCTTAAAAATTAATTTCACTTTGCTAATATAACTAACTCCCCAAAGGGAATGTTTGCTTCTTATTAAGACCATACCAAAAAAAAAAAAAAAAAAAAGAAAAAGGAAAGGAAGAAAATCAGCCCTTCAGTCCCCTATTTTAGGCTGTTATAATCCTTTTTTTAAAACATGCCATGGATGCGCAGGTGCCCTCAGGGCTGGGCTCTCACCCCTCTCGGGTGTTGGAGGAGCACTGGTTGCAAAAGAAACATCAGTAGATGTGTTCTGCTTTTCAAGACTGAACTCACTCTGGAAGGCAATCCTGCCCTGCATCATGTCAGCAGAAACAGACCTTTCCACCCTCCTCTTCCCCTCTGACAGAAAAAAACCCACAAAAACCAGTCAGGCACTGGGGGTAACTGGGGATGGGGAAGATCTCTTGTGGTTTGAACCAGATGGGCTTTGGTGGGGTCAGGAGACCGGGCAGCGCAGGATCATGGCAGGGAGCAGGCAGCTCCTTCCAGCCCAGCTGCAACAACAGCACATTGGGGATCCAGGTGGAACAAGGCAGCTGTTTTCTGGCACCACTGTGGAGGGAAAGTGAGGGAGGAATGGATGGAAGAGAGGAGGGAAGGAGCCCTAAGTCTGAAATGCATTCAATTTTTCTCTTCCCCCCTGTGTTCAAATAGGAGGATTTGAAACAACCTGGAGATCAAGAGGGAAGCATCCCTTGGTGCCATAAATGATGCTGGACTAAGATGGAAGGGGCAGGAAATCCCAGTTCATATTTTACAGCCTTGTGATGGTCCCTGGACATGTGTGACAATGTAGGGTCTGCAGCTCAGCCTGGCCACCCATCTGGATTGCTCCTTGCTGTTTCCCAGGCCAGCACTTAGCAAACATTAGACTAAAGCTTATTTTTGCAAATCCGGGCAGGTCTGTCCTGTCACAGAAGGACACAGCCATCTTTCCAAACCTGCCAAGCTGCCATTCCTGATGATCCTTCTGGGCTGGAAACCGAGAAGATCCATCGCTAAAGGCGTGAGCACTCATCTCAATCTGACCTTATTTCAGACAGAGCTTTGTGGCTGTCACTGCTGGATGAACTTCTTGTTAACGTGCACCATTGCAAAAGTGGTGCTGGAGAGTCCTAGGGTCAGATGGTTTCTGAGATGAAGCTCAGAAGCTGACAGAAGGATTCATGTAAACGCCAGGCTGATATGACAGCCTCCTTTTCATAAACACAACCATTAAGAAACTTGCATGCTGGGTTTTTTGAACTAAAGAAATTCCTCCCCCCCATCCCTTCCAGCTGTTGTTACCTTGGGTCACCTCCTGCAGAAGCTGGTAGCAGATCTTGTTGGGGACTTTTCTTCAGTAAAATGTTTTCAAATGGAAAACGCACTGACGAAGGAAAGCCTGTGTTTTGCAGTGGTCTGCCCAGCTAAGAAGAAAAAGCAAACAGACTTTTCATCTGGAAGGTTCCTCTGGTTTTCAAAGGGTGACCCCAGGGTCTTGGCTACCTCAAGGACTGAGGTGTTCACCCATTTCTGTGAAGGGCTTTCTTCAGGTCACCTTGATTCCCTATAGGGGAGCCAGTGATGGATGTTTTCTTTCTTTGCTACCTACTTTCCCCTCTTGTCTGTTTGCCAGCGGCTGTGGTTTGGAGTGACAGTGCTGAATGGCGATGTTGATACCTGGTTTGCGTCCAAGCAGTGTTTCTTTCAAGTAATTAGTTTGAGAAGTAAAAAGCCTGTGTTGCTGTGCTTTTTCAGGCACTGGTGGGTCAGGTTACCTGCTGAGTTAGAGAGGTTACCTGTTTGGGGTTTTCTTTTCCCAATTCCAGACCTGTGATAGCCTGGGAAAAAAAAAAAGCCTTTATAGAGGAACCCTTTAAAAACAACCACTGGGACTCCCACCCTTCTCTGTTCAGGAGCCCAAGGGCAGACTTAATTAAAAGTTCCTTCAAAATATGCTCCCTACTGCTCCAAGCTACTGTGTTTGAAAAACTCTGGTGCTGTGCCAAAGTGGGAGCAGGCATATGGTAAAGCGACAGGTACAAAAGAGATTGCTGTTCCTCATGTTCCCTTCCCCTCTGATCCTTCTGCACTGAAGTCCCAATGTAACATTATTGAAAATAATAGCCTCACTTCTCCCCTGCCCATCTAACAAACAGATTATGGTTAATTGTTTGATTTTGGAGGCAGACTCCTCGGGCACAGGTTCCCACTCCCTGTTGAGATTCAGTCCTGAAGTCTCGGTAGCGTTTTCCTGGAAATAGCAGCCCGGTCACACCGTGTCTCTGGGGCAGTGTGGCCCAGGGAAGGCGGCCACGCTGCTGGCGCAGGGACGATCTGGCTGAGATAATCAAAGCCTCCTTGCTGCTGGGGTACATTGAGTTTTCTGAATGTATCTATATGCATTCACCTTTATTAAACACAGTTCTAAACACAGCTCTGCTGGGAGGGGCAGTGGCTGAGTGTATCTTGTGTTCTGGTAGCCTGAACTGATTGCTGCCATGTGGCACACAGCTACCCGAAACACAGCCTGGCTTCTCCCCTCTGCCTCTTCTGCTCACCTCTTCTTCTGCACTGAAACTCCCGTTGCTCATCACTTAGTGCTGTTGACTTTGTGCCTGGGTCAGCATCCTTTATCTCCTCCACTCTGTGCTTAATTCTGCTAACGGCATGTCCCAGGCACCACTGACCACAGCCTCCGTGGTAGCCAGCAATGAGAGCACATATTGGGTTGAGATACAACGATTTCAGTGAGAATGAGGGAATCATCCCTTTTCCAGCATATGATGGAAAGCTATTGACAGACATCGCAAGGCACCAGGAAGGGATAAACATAATTCCTCGAAGACTTAAGAGAGAGAAGGAGCACGAGTTGGAGCACATTAAGTTAATCTAACAGTTTGGCATGGAGTAGCTTCCCATTTTCAGAGTAAGTGGGAGCCTTTTTCTGTCAGTGTGCTGAGGATTTTATTTCTAGAGATTTATAGCCACAGGTTCTGGAGTGCTCTGTAATTACATGAGTTTACACTTGCAGGGACAAAGGCTGAGTAAATATTTTATTAGGCAATTTTTTATCTTATTGAAACTGAATACACATGTGATAATTTGCCTGGTGAATGGGGGAAGGATAGTGAAATAAATAAGATAGTTTACACAGAGCCTTGTTTGTGGGCTGCATGCAGAATCAGCACCACAGGCTGCATCACTCCCAGCGCAGGTACAGAGTGACACCCACAGCCAGCACGAGAGCCACGCGGACGGGGACACAGCTGGGGGTGAATGTGCCTGTCCCGCGGGATGGAAGGGACATGGAAAGCCTCTTGGTTCAGGGACATTGTTCTGAGACTGATTAATTTGTTTGGCCTGGTCTGTAACCGCCACCCAGGCCAACACAGGCTAAAAGCACCAGGAGCCCTTCTGTATGGATTGGTTGGTATTCAGCTGATTTTTGATCTTCACTTCACTTGTTTTGCTCAAATTAGTCCTTGTTAGTTAGTAGCAGTGAAGAGTGTCCAAGACCACTCACAGGACACGGAGCAGTGAGGGCTCCCGGGGGTGCTGCCGCTGCTGATAGGCAGCTCTCCATCGCTCTCTTCTGTCCATTATCATAGAAATAATAAACAACATAGGCCACATTTTTTAGGCAAGACCTCCTGTTGCTGCAAATTTTTCAAGGTTTCTCTGCCGTGGGCTCATCCAGCCAGTGAAGCAGATGCAAACCGAACTCGCGCAGGCAGTGCTGTGCAATCATCTGTGGCCTTGATTCACAAGTACAGCAGATTTATTTCACTGCAGAGAAGAAAATATGGAAAAACTTGAGGCTCACAGCCAAGAGAACACCAGCAAGGCTGCTCTGAAGTTTACTGTTGGTATTTACATGAATGTAGCACATGAACGGCTGACTTGGGAAGATGCCCATTGATTTTAAGGTGACCTTAAATGAAGATAGAACTTCCAACAGCTTGCTGATGCACAGGCAACAAACTGTTGGATGTGGCAGTTGTTATGTGAAACTCAGCTTTGAAGTTAAGATCTTGGTGAAGAAGCATCAGTATAACATATTTTTCGCAGCAAGAGATTTAAACATCTTCTTAGGCACATGTATAATTGATAAAAAGCAAAGCTTCCTATAGCATTTCAGAGATTCATATTATTATTCTATTCACAAACAACTGCAGCCTGTTATAAGTCCCACAGCACAAAATTTTCTAAGAATAGTCAGGGAACCTTAGAATTAATTTATAAAATTTGGTAATCATTTGCAACTTCATTAAATACTCAGATGCCTAATAATACACTGTTCTTATCTTGATTTTAAATTTTAATTGCATGAAGTTTGGTCCCTCAATAATTAACACATTGTATATCCACCTAATTCACTAATTGTCATTTCCTAGTTCTTAATGTTACTTTCTAATTCTGCCAATGATAAAGAATTTTATGTCAAAAGTCTAGAGTAAGTGACATTCTGCATGTACAATAATGACAAAACAGGTTAATTTACTGCAAAGTTGCTGAAAGACAGAGCTTTTTTAATTGCATATTTTTTACCTTCATTAAAAGGTAAGTGGCTCTTCAGTTATGTATTTGCCCATTTCTTACACATTAAAAAAGTGCTAATGAACCTGATCAAAATTAATTGAAAAGGTCCAAGATCTGCAAAGACATGCTAACATCAACAGACTTCTAACCGCTGCCGAAACGTGGACTTCAGCAGGGTTTAGCAGTAGATAGAAACACATTTTCTAGCTCTGTTATAAGGAACAATACAGGGAATGCAAAAATGATATAGGGAATGCAAAACCAGAAACACCTGGTTATGGATGCGGAAAATGCTGAGAGTCTGGACACTATTTCCTCTCACTCCTCCCTGCTGATAACTGTTCTTCCTGCCCTCCGTCCCCTGCGCTGGGCAGGCTGTGTTACAGCTGTATGGAGAAGAACAGGCGCTCGCATGAAAAACATGGGGGCAAACTCCAGACTGCCCCAGCCTGAGCGTTTGCTTAGCAGACAAGGTTGCGAGGTGTCAGAGAAAGGATGAATTTAAAGCAAGTTAAGGGAAATGCCCAGCAGAAGTGGGGATATATGAGAGGAGGAGTAAAAAAACCCCAAGTAGCACCCCAAAACTGAGGTGCCACAAGAATCAGAGGATCATTTCAGTTGGAAGAGACCCTCGGGATCATCAAGTCCAACCACAACCTAACCTAACTCTAGCACTAAACCACGTTCCTAAGAACCTTGTCTGAATGCCTTTTAAACCCCTCCAGGGATGGTGACTCCACCCTGGGCAGCCTGTTCCAATGCCCAACAGCCCTTTCCACGAAGAATTTTTTCATGATATCCAATCTAAACCTCCATGATATCCAATCTAAACCTCCCCTGGTGCAACTTGAGGTCATTTCCTCTCATCCCATCACTTGTTACCTGGGAGAAGAGACCAACCCCCTCCATGCTCCAAGCTCCTTTCAGGTAGTTCAGAGATCAGCTCCTGTTCCCCAGGCTGAACCCCCCAGGTCCCTCAGCCGCTCCCCATCACTCTTGTGCACCAGCTTCATCACCTCCTCTGCACTCTCTCTAGTATTTCAACATCCTTCTTATGATGAGAAGGGGGGAAAGATGCAGGAGAGGGATGGCTGCTCAGCTCTGGGGAGCTGCCGTCCCTGTTGACGCTCCCAAGGTGAACACTTTGGTTGGCTCCCAGGGGCTGTGCAGGAAGGCGCCGTTCAGAAACCTCTCTGGCTACCGGCACATTTTGTCTCTGCTATTTGTGTGTTTTCAACAGTCACAAACCCCACAGAGCCAGTACAAGGAGCTCATTCCTCCTCTTGTTATACTCACCAGCAGCAGAGTATCTGCCTCAGGTGGGGAGAAGGTATATTTACGTATTCGTAGCAAGAATAGAGAGTTGTCTTAGACAACAGTCTCTCTCAAAGTTAGTAGACCACTTTGTTACTTTAACTGCACCATTTACACTTGTCCCTTTTCTTCTCTGCTTCCCCACTATCCATTCCCATTATTCCAGGATATTCTAATCTTATTAGAACTATTTTCTTCATCTCTGTTAATAGCATACACCACTTATCTTGCTGCCACTACATAAATGTAAAAGAAGAGAGAAACATATGAGCTATTTTAATTTTTTTTGTTTTGATTTAATTTAAATTGTTGAATGAAAAAAATAGCTTCCTCTAGTAATTCTGCTGTAACTAACTCAGTTTGATATTGGTTCTATTAGGCTTCTAATAGCATGAAAGCTAAAAAATTAAATCGTTCCACTTCCACATTCATAATTATGTGCAATTAAAATCTTTACATACCCAAAAGTCTTATATGAAGCCCTGAACCCTTCAACTGTCACTCCTCATTATCTCCAAGTCTAACAATTTTACAGTGACACATTGTACACAATGAGATGTGCTAAAGAGGAAATATTATATTTTACTGATGTATGTGTTCTTTAATTTCTCTGAATTAGCTTTTTGATATGGATGCTAATTGTTTTCTTTGAAAGGAGTCGCCACAGATATGTGATTTCTCTATGCCTGTTGCGCTTCAAAAAAAATACAGTTAATTGCAGGAAACAGGAATTTTTCTCTTTTTTATATGTAAAAAAAATAATCAGCTGCATATCAAAGGAGTGAATCTTAATCCAACTTTCTGACTGTACATTAAAAAGAAACCTTCAGTGTTTGTGACCAGCACAGGGTATTTGGCGACTTTTGATGTTTCCCCTTTTCATTTATTCATGAGGAGAGATGAATAATTAAAACAGGACGTTTGGCAAAACCAGTGCGCGCACACACAAAAAAACATTTCCATATGAACTTTCAGCTTCAGCCTATAATAGTCTACGAGACACGTTACTGTAGGATTGTCCATATGGCAAATGCGCATGTAGCTCTGAAACCATAGGCCTGGTTGGGCCTTGGGATGTTGCCATCAGGGGCTGACAGCTCTTAGTGCTGCCCAAACGCAAATGCAGAGTGTGGGTGAGACCAGTGCTAAGACAGGCTGAATTTAGACCCAGTCCCGGGTGTGACGAAGGCCACCGATGGCGAGGAAGGCCAGCGTGTTCTCACAGAGCGAATGGCAGATCCTCTCTGGCTCTCCAGGGGAAGATGGAGCGAGTTACCGCATTCCCATGCGGTTATGTAGGAGAAAATGGAGCTGCAACACAGAAAAGTGCTTCTTGATAGAAGAGTAGGTTGCTCCATAGGCATTAGAGAGAAGGTCCTTGTGATGGAGAGGGTTTGGACTATTGTTTCTGGTCACCAGCTAATTTTAACATTTAGCGTTAGCTGCAATGCTGTAGAAAGTGCTGTTTTTCACCCTAAATCTCATAAAAGGCTGATTTGACTTACCTCTCATTCATTAGAAGGAAATATTATAGAGAAGCGACAACACACCAGGTATATCAAAAGGCCTCAATTGGTCTGAGCTGGTGTCCTTTGTCTTGCAAATCTTCAAAGGAGCTCATGGGTTTTAATAGTCACATCCTGCTTTATTTCACAGCTCAGAGGATCCTGCTGTTGAAAGACATCTTCTCTCCATATCTAGCTCGGAAATTCCCCACTGACTCTAATGAAGGTCTACATTCCTGTTTGTAACATTACTAAAATTATTCTTCAGAATTTGTAATGCAACTTCTGACCTCCTGTGAACTTCTGCACTGGCAGTGAAATGACAAGTAAAAAGGGAACCATTTGTGCTTAGTGTAATATTCAGCTACTGTACATACCTGCCTCTTTAACATTTCCTACCAATCCTTCTTGTTTGTGCAAATTACATTTATTTTGTTTATCTTTCAATACCTGCAGTCATGTTTTAGCTTCTTACACAGACAAAAAGGCTTCCAAAAAGTGGCTGCTTTGTGTTTGTCTCTGTAAGCCTTCGGGATGCCTCTTGAAAACTCACTCTAGTTTTGCTCCATTTCCTCTTGTTGTTTCACCTTTGCCTCTGCATTTCCTGAAGTGAAGTGGAGTGTGTGGTTTATGAAGTGTTTTACTACAACTTTGTCTTTTTTTTCCCCTCCAGAGCTGTGGTCTTCGCTTACATTCTCCAAACGGCAAAGCCCATTTGTTTCCTTTTCAAGTTCTGTCAGCTTAAACTTCCATCAGCCTTCTTCTCTGCTTGGGGTCTATGATCCCTGCTCAGACCTTATCTCAAATTAGGGATTCCACAAGCTTCTGTAAAATGAGGATCAACTTAAATTCTCAGATTAAGTAAGATGAATAATTAAAATAAAAATTCTGCCTCTATTTTCCTATTCTTCACCTAATGTGAGGATCATCTCCTATTTCTGATCTGAAAATATAATTTTGAAAGCTGGCTTTGTTCACTGATGGTTTTGGTAGCTCCACCTGCACAGATTTCTTTCTTGAACATTTTTCTGAGACCTGTGGGCACTTTGGACGGGGAAAGGTGCATAGAGAGTTTGACTCCATATGTTCTCAGGGCATATTTAGCAGTGTGGTGTAAAGACAGAGGGACACACTCAGCATTTCCCAGAGGCAATATTCTCAGGAATTAATAAAACCTTAATGAAATTTATAAAATTAATAGAAGTGACCAAGTGTGAATTCCCCAGTCACGAGCTCTGTCTGACCAACACACCCTGACTGTCCATTCTGAGCACAGGGGACACGGATCCACCACCCAGCAGAGAAATGCTCCGAGGGTGGCTGCACGGGGAGTGATCTTGTGGTGTTTTCTCTTCCACAGAGGCTTCCTGAGGGCCTCTGTGTGGAACACTCCCTCACTCTGCTTAAATTGTTATCTAATATAAATAAGTTGATTAAGTGGCTTGTTTAAATTGCATTTA
Source organism: Columba livia (assembly GCF_036013475.1). Classification (NCBI taxonomy): domain Eukaryota; kingdom Metazoa; phylum Chordata; class Aves; order Columbiformes; family Columbidae; genus Columba; species Columba livia. Next base: position 6,899,505 of record NC_088607.1, read on the forward strand.
TCACATTCCACCCTTGTTGAAAAACCCTCTTCAGAAATCTAAGTGGCTGGAGCATTTGCAGAGCAGTGTTTTACTCACAAGAGTGATAATGAGTTAGATGCAGCTGGGAATCAGGTATATGAGAATCGCTGAACACTTGGCAAAGGCAGTTATTCCCTTTCTCCCCCTCTTTTTCTTCTCACGATTGAAAAGAAATCAGGAAAGATATTTGTACACCACCAACAGAAGCTTTTTTTAAATTTCCCCAGAGTTCTTACAGCTCGTACATTCTTATAACTTACTTTTCTACCTCTTTAAATCACTGAGGAGTATCTGGTAATACTTCTTCATGCCATTCCTTTTGGGGGAATTTGTTTGTATCTTTGACCCTATGCCCCCCACACAGAAACCTGAAGTGTTGCTCTGCAGAGCCCTCCTCAGATCTAGTCTATATGCTTTCTATATTTTTGTCTGCGTATGTATTTTTTTTCACTTGATGACTACGTAGTGGCCTAAAGCAAGTGGAAAACAGCACAGCCTCCTTATACAGAATTTCCCAGGACAAGTTTGCTCCCTTGGTAGGGTGTAGCTTCAGTGCCATCCATCCCCCAGCTCCCTTCCCTCCGAGTCCCAGATGGGTAGAGGCAGGAGACATCAAGAGCATTGAGCACTCAGGCTCCTCCAGCCTGAAGGGATGTTCTCCAGGTCATTGTCCAGTTTTGAAAACAAACAAGTACATTCCAGTAGTCTTCTGAAGTCCTCATGTCCAAAGAAGGGGATAAATCTGTTTTCAGCAGCCCTAGAATTCCTGAAATAATAACCAAGAATTACGGTTCCTCTTGCAGATCTGTTGATCCACATGTGTGGTCAGAAAGATTAAGAATGATTCCTTGTAAATCTGTCATTGCTGAGTTTTAACCACCAGCTGCAGGAAGAGCTGTTTCATGAGTCATGTCCATGATGCACGGGTCTTCACAGCAGTGACAGTCACTGGATCGCACAAGTGCCACTCAGTACCACATCTTTTCATGTGGGTTCTTTCTCTCTTTTCTGCCTGTTCATTTTGAAAAGATTAATGTAAAGATGAAAATACAAGAAAGAAAAATAACAGCATAAAAATCTGCTTTGTGCTTCCTATTCTTTGTTACTGCTACTCACTCTGATCATATCATCATCTAAGTGAAGTCTAATTGAATGGCAGGTCAGCTTGGATGTCAGATCTGTTGTTGTACCATCAATTCAACAAATACCATTTTCCTTGTAGCAAGGTGCTATATCAGATTGGTAGCAAGACATCATACAAATTTCTGGTATGAAAAAGCCTGCTCACTAGTGGAAAATATTCCAGTCAAAAGGAATACATTTAGACAACATTTCTGCTTGAGTGACACATAAATGCTATTGTAGGCTTAAGAAATAAGCTCCAGAAATGTTTTTGGCTTTCACAGCATTAGCCCAAAATCTGTTGAGCACATTTGCTCGCAGTTGCGTCGCTGCCACGTCACTAGGCTGGAGCACAAAAGACTTGGTGGGACAGTCACAGCTCTGGCCAGCTTTGCATCAGAGTGGGAAGTTCCAACCTGTCTCAACAGCCCTGCTTGGAAAAATAGGGCTCTTAAAAACAACTCCTAGGCACAGTGCTGCAGGACCTGACACTACTGCAGACAGTCAGGATGTTCCCTCCTGGAACAACGGCAGCCAAGCAGAAAAATCTTGGAGAATAGTACAGACTTGGGTCAAACTGGATCAGATGGTCCTAACCTCAGGGAAATTGAAGCTCTGCATTTGGTGGACTTTAAATAAATGAGATTAATTTTTCTATGCAAATTTTCATATTGAAAGAAAAGGTTTTAAAAATTCTATTTTTTAAAAAAACAAATTGAAGTTTGTTTTTGTTTTCTTTTTTTTTTTTTTCCTGAAACTTCACAGAATCTAATGCAAAATGATCACTATTTTGTGTTTTCTCAGAACTTCCAGTTTACTCTCCATTAAACAAACTGAAGGGTCCTGAAAGAAGCTGCAATGGAGAGTTCGTGTTGTTTTCCTGTAAGAAAAGAGTGAGTAGATCAGATGGAAAACCCTGGCAGGGTGGTTCCTGCCCTGGGGAGGTACCCAGTCTGCTCCAAGAAGTTGTTTCCAAAACAAGGGTGAAGCAGGCAAGGAAAAGAATAAAAGCTCTGCAGCTCAGCAGATGCCATGTAGGAGGAAGTGTGAGTCAGCAGACAGGTGGAGTGGGACTGCTGAGACATTTCATTAACAATTTTCTTCTTTCTCTCGTATTAGAAGTGAGAAGAGAGCTCTGTGTAGCTGCAGACTGCAGGCTCCAGACCTTTAGATTTTGAAATGAAGTGTTTGTAGATCGCTGAAGATCCAAATTATGCCAAAATTGTGTTATTAGAGTGTAATCATCTTGTTAGCTGCTTAGAACATTTTCTTCATTATCACTTCATTCATACTTATGATGACGAGCAGATGGTACCAGTGTCACAATACGGTATAAATCACTCCCAAATGTTGTTTGAAAACACAATGGGAAGGTGGTGGGGACTTCCTTGCCTGCGGATGAGCCTGGTTCACTTGCTGTATGAGGAATAACAGAAACCCGGTTTGCCACTTAACCTGTGTGCTAGCTGCTGGCACCAAACCCCTGCAAGTCACGTATCAACAGAGGTTATACGATCATTTATACTGAGAATAAAGTATACATCTTTTTCAGCAAAGACTGGTGAATGTAAGGCATTTCAAAGTGGATTATGGCCCATTTCAATTAACACAAGAAAGTCATAAAGAAGCCCCATATGTCCAGCAGATCCTGTTCTGACTGAAGAAGTCACTGCTTGTGTCTGTACCTACATCTCATCCTCTTAGAATAGGATAGATAGGAGTCTGCAAGGGACAAGTGGTGTAAAGCAGACTTGCTCTGCTGTGTATTCCTGCACTGGAGTAAAGTCCTCAGTGGCCAAGGAAATGGTGCAACTGGGAGTTGCAGTTTTAGCTGGCATCAGTGCCAGAGATGGCCCTGAGAACAGGGCAGTGGGACTGTGTCCCAGGTGTTCATAGTAACATAGAACCACAGAACAGTTTTGGTTGGAAGGGACCTTCAAAGCTCCCCCAGTGCCACCCCTGCCATGAGCAGGGACATCTTCAGCAGCTCAGGTTGCTCAGAGCCCCGTCCAGCCTGGCCTGGGGTGTCTCCAGGGATGGCTCATCCACCACCTCTCTGGCCAACCTGGGACACGCTGTCACCACCCTCAGTGTCAAAAATTTCTTCCTCATGTCTAACTTGGATCTCTCTTCGTCTAGTTTAAAACCATCACCCCTTGTCCCATCGCAACAGGCCCTGCTAAAAAGTCTGTCCTCATCTTTCTTATCGGCCTCTTTTAAGTACGGAAAGGCCACAATAAGGTCTCCCCAGAGCTTTCTCTTCTCCAGCTGAACACCCCAACTCTCTCAGTCTGTCCTCCCAGAGCTGTTCCAGCCTTGGATCATCTTGGTGGCTCCTCTGGCCCCTCTCCAACTGGTCCGTGTCTGTCCTGTCCTGAGGGCTCCAGAGCTGGATGCAGTAGCTCCCCACACCTACAGCTCAACTCGTAGTTCATGTGTGTGAGGACAAATCCAAATTTAAGATCTAATCCAGATGCCAGTTCCCATTCAGAAAAGGTCAGTGATTCCTGAAGTATCCTACAGAGCTTTATGGGCTCATCTTCCCACTTTCCAGCAAGCAGATGAGAGCCCCAGGGCTCAGGTTTTTTGTGACTTCTCCCCAGATTGTTCCTTTTCCTCATTCAGGCAGGCACACCACAGCAATCAACAAAAGGACTAGGTGTGCTCAGAGCAAACACACTGTAATTTTACTCAGAATCAGAACAAAGGCACTCCAGACCCCAATCCTCAAATCCGGGAGACACAGACGGAGCTGAAATCCAGAGCACCTAAGCAAGCAAAGATGTGCTCACACACAAACCCCCATGAAAACAACAGCTACCAGCAAGCTTTTCATCCCCGTTAAAAACAAACAAACAAACAAAAAGGCAGGACAAATAACGCCCCCAAAAATCGTAAACCCTTTTCAAACTTGTACAAAACATATTTTTCAGACTTCTTCTCAACCCTAACTCAATCCCCCACCTTACAGTAGTACCCAACATGCTGCTCAGCCTTTGATTTATAGATATAACTGACCTTAGTCAGGCCAAAAGAACAATTTGATCTCTACCTGCAGCACATGGAAGGTGAGTTTTGTCACTGCACAACTAAGGACCCCCTGCTTAGGTTGTTAAAAGTATTTACACGCCTAATTCCCCTTGATTCCCCTTTGCAAATTGGGTTCTAGCTCTCAGAAGAAATTCCTGCCATAAATCTTTTATTAGCCACTAGAGGGGAATGTATAACACAGTGAGAAGGGCGAGCGACACCACATTAAAGTTGCAGCCAGTTTGTTCACTCAGACCAAGAAAGCATTTAGTGTCATGTGCGATCTTTACAGTTTTTAGGAGCTAATTTAGAATTTATCAGGTGCCTTTGTTATTTTACTCTTTTCTATCATATCGATCTCTCTTGCCTTTAACAGTTTGTATTAAAGGTATAGACTCTTCAGGTGAAAGAAGATCCTTACAGACACTTAATTTGATGCTTAATACCCTCATAAGCCCATAAATGATGCATTTGAGAATGTGATCTCCACTGAAACAGTCTCCTGTTCCAAAATGTTTACAGAGCATAGCCAGTACAGCATTTCTATCCCAAAAGAAATATTGACATTTCAGCCTTTCTTTCCATTTAAAGCAGGATTTTAAAAGTAAGATTCATTTTTGTGTGTGTGTGTGGGATGGAAATTGCACATTAATTCCAGTTAGGAAATGACAAACAGATTCATTTGGATGGTCTTCTAACAGAATGAAACTTTCAGCAATTTTGAAATTGATGGTTTTCTTACTTCAGCCACTGATAAAACAACCCTAAATGTCCTGCATCAAAAAATGTATTTCTCTGAAGCATATGGGAGCCAGAAATGGCCTCGCTGGAGCTGGGATCTGCTCTTCCCTACTGCCCAGAATTCCTAATCAGGCCACAGCTTGTGTGATAGCCTGAAATCCCATGATCTCTTGATGTAACATCAGTCCAGGTCAGCAAGAAATCAGCACATTGGTTTACAGTCCTGTTGGGAATCAGGACAATGAGGTCCTGCCTGGGTTTCTGCAGCGTATAATGAGAGTCTGACATTCTCCATCCCGTACTGACAACTCTGTGTGGAACGTCTGTCCTGGGCCATGCGGTGGAAAAGTGGCTGTGAACATCAGGGCTGGGGATGGAAGTGGCCTGTGACACTGGGAGCTGAACTCTGCCGTATGGCAAAGGATCATACACAAATTCACTCCAGGGCCAAAAAAAAAGGAAAAAAAAAATCACTAAGTAATTTAAATGTGTTTCAAGCCACATGAAACAGTTAATTCCATTTTCCTGTGGAAATTGCAAATATTCAGTGAAACAAAAAGTTTCCATTAGAAAATTCGGAAGTGGCAATAACTGCGTTTTTATTGGGAAAAAAAAATATTAAAAAAAAATAATAATTATTTATCATCCTGATAAAAGATTCCCAATGAGCTCTGGATATTTGCATCAGAGATTTACATTTTAAATATGTCTTGTTCATAAGCCAATTTTTCAGCAGATAGGAATTAGCAGATTCAAGTCAACAGAAACACAGAAACTGACAAAAACAAAAAGGAAAATGCATCTCTACATTTCCAAATGCTCCCTCCGGATATCATATAGATGGATGCAGAATGAAACTATCTGTACTGCAAATAGGCATTTGTCAGAACACTAGAAGGTCATGTTATCCCTTCAGTCTTCTCTCTCCAGTTCCCCAAATGCTCATGCATGTCCTCTAGATGTGGAGCTCCCATGCATTGCTGAATCCTACCTGCAACCCTCCTAGACATAGACCTGAGACTTCCCCAGGGCAGCCACCAAATTCCTCCAGTCAAGTCACTGTGGGTGAAGAGAACTGGGTCATTTGTGGCTGAAAAAATGCCTGGAGAAAAAGGACCTGGGGGTGTTGTTGTTTGACAGCAGCTGAATATGAGCCAGCAATGTGCCTAAGTGGCCAAAAATGCCAACAGCATCCTGGCTTGTATCAGGAATAGTGTGGCCAGCAGGACCATGGCAGTGACTGTCCCCCTGTCCTGGGCACTGGTGAGGCCAAACCTCAAATCCTGGGGTCAGTTTTGGGTCTCTCGTGACAAGAAAGCCCTTGAGGTGCTGGAGCGAGTTGAGAGAAGGGAATGGAGCTGAGGAAGGGGCTGGAGCACAAGTGTGATGGGAGTGGCTGAGGGACCTGGGGGGTTCAGCTGGAGAACAGGAGCTGAGGGGAGACCTTCTGATCTCTGAACTGCCTGAAAGGAGCTTGGAGCATGGGGGGAGTTGGTCTCTTCTCCCAAGTAACAAGTGACAGGATGAGAGGAAACGGCCTCAAGCTGCACCAGGGAGGTTTAGATTGGATATTGGGAAAAATTCTTAATGGAAAGGTTTGTCAGGCATTGGAACAGGCTGCCCAGGGCAGTGGTGGAGTCACCATCCCCGGAGGGGTTTAAAAGATATGTAGATGTGGTGCTTGGGGACATGGTTTAGTGGTGGACCTGGCAGTGCTGGGTTAATAGTTGGACTTGATGATCCTAAAGATCTTTTCCAGCCTAAATGATGTCATGATCCTACGATTTTCATTTTGGCCCAACAGAAACTTTGCATTGCAAATAAAGGCAGACTTTGGACTCACAGGTTTTATATTTAGAGCACAGTTTGTGAGGAGACGAAGGCAGAAATTTCAGATGTTTCTCTCACTAAGAACAGCTGAAAACTACTCATTGCATTTTGCCACATTTTAGATATATCTTCTGCTGGGGGGCTGATGAGACAGTTCCCATGTTTGGTGACTAGACTCAAAGTTAGACCAATGTTCTTAATTCATATTCTGCTGATGCCGAGGAAGCACAATTTGAAGCTGACACAACAGCAAACATTCACTTCACTAAAATTACCACATTTAATGTGATTCCCATAATAAAAGCATGAGGCAGCACTGGGAGCCTCTTTTCGTTTACACAGAGAGACTTGGGGTCTCCTGACAGTCAGAACAGAGCCAATGTTTCTGAGTAAACTTTATCAGGAAAACAGATTAAAAACTCCAGAGGTTTAGTTAAATCTTATACAGGAAAACACCTTGTTACCCTCATGATTTAGAATAATAATTTAGTGCCAGTGATAAATACATCTTAACTGCTGGCGAGTATGTCTTTGTAACAAAGTTTCTTTTCAAAAATTGTATCTGAAATAGCAAAATTAGCTGTTCTCTTCTGATTATTATTATTATTACTATTGTGACTAGTTGTGCAATAGTTGCTACAAGCAAGCCTTGACAGCTCATTAACGAGTCATTTACTGAAAACAGACAAATCTCGATATGTAAATTCTTTTGGTTGAACACATTAGCCTTGTCATATTGATGCCCCTCTTACTGAAGATTTGTCACATCTAGAATTAGGATTCAGGTTTTAAAATCATAAAAATAAGCCCCTTCTGCATTTCAATTGCCTTCTAAGAAAGTAGGAAGATATTTCTTTAAAATCTAGTCTTTCTTTAAATCTGATCTAAAAGTCACACATTGTGTTGGTGATCATTTATAGGAGATGAATACAAAAGGAGAAAAAACCTCCCATCTGAGATGGATTTGTAACCTGACATTCACATTTTATCTAACATTGCCCACACATTCACCTACTTTATTATCTGCAAGTACCAACAGTGGTGTTGCAGTGAGCCCCTTCATGTTGATATGATGCAGTAGGGCCATCCAGCTCAGGAGCAGGTAGACACGTGGACCGACTGTCCTGAGAGATGGTGACCCCTTGGGTTCAGCCCTGTGGATGCCGTCACTTCATGGTTTCCCTGACCTGCGACCGGGATCAGAGAAGGGCAATACTGAGTTACAAGCCCAGAAGTTCAGGTTTTATAATACATTGGAAATGCAAGTGCTGTAGGCAGTCTGAAACTCTTACCTAAATGTGACGTGTTGCTGTTAGCCTGAAGATCAACTACCCCTCTGGCTACTCGGTGTAGGCAAGAGAAAAAGCCATTTTTCTGATATGTTACCACCTATACTTACAGCTGAATTTTCTGCCTTGATGTACCTTCCCCCATGCCCTGTCACCCCCCCTTTTCTGTCCCAAAGAAGGGTTAGCCTCCTGACGGTGCTGCTGGGAGCGTATATTCATCCAGGCAGCCTGTGCATCCCCACGTATTTTACCTGAAGTGAATTACTATGTGTGAATTCTGTGTGGGCTGAAAGTGAAAATCTAAGCCACATTCCCTTTCGCCTCACTCTAGAACAAAAAAACAACACCCAGATTCTTATAAATTGCTCTGCAGGGATTATTTTACCTTTTTAGAACTTAATTTGATGTTACCCCTGACACGATGTTACTGGATTTGACAGTTATACTTTCCAGTCTGCTTGTTCCATATATTTTAATATCCTGTTACCTCTGGTGGGGAAGAGCTAAAATTTCATGCCAGATGCCGATGGTGATGCCAGAAGAGATTGTTTTTAAGATTGCTTAAAAAAGCGAAATAATTACCTCTATCAGCAGCAAAACAACTTCCTAAGCGACAACTGGTAATAACTAGCTAACCATAAAATCAGACAATCAAAGCGTACAGCCCACTACCACACACGCTCTGCCTCTTCTCTACCCAGAAGAACGCAGATTTCCTATGAGGAGCTCTGTCTTCCTTCCACTCCAAGGCAATGTGTCAATAATGGGTGACAAAGCCTAATAAATGTGAAGCCTTTGTCCCCCACAGTATCCATAGTTGTTGTATTGTGAGTTGCCTTCAAGGTTTCCACCCTCCAAAAGACAGTGTTAAATGCAGGTTTTGAGTCAGTTGCATCAAGAGGTTTGTGGAAGGAGGAGACCTTAGTGTACAGTTGATGACAATCTTGGCTCATTCTTTGGAAGTAATATTATACAATGTAGGCAGGCTGAGGTCGTTATTGTACAGGCAGGTAGTGAGCGATTTGCCAAGCTTTTAAGTCAAATTCATAATGCTCAATATTTCATGTGCACCAACAGACAAATATCCACATGATTTCCTGAAGAAGCTGTTAGGATGTTTCACAGATGGTGTTAGAAAGGAGACATTGAAATAATTTGCCTAATGCAACTTCATTACTAGAAACTTTAAGAGCATCCCATCTCAATTTACTCCAGCCTCTCAGATACAACTCTTCATTTAGTTATTTGAAACTAGTTTATTCAAGTATGCAGTGACTCTGGGACATTTGCACAGCAATGTCAGATGCTATCTAGGAAATAAGTAGTACATTTTCAGGCTCTGAAAGTAATTTTTGATGACACCCTTAAATCAACTTCATGGTCAGTTTTCTCATTTTGAGCAAGAACTGGGATTCCATTGTGATAACTGAAGGCTGCATGTTACTTGATCTACGGTAATGTAGAATAATTACTAGTCCATTGCACTTCATTACACTACTGTAATAGGCAGCAGGTCAGTGTTTGAGCTACAGCTGCTCTGAAAATTGAGCCGACACTGATACTATGATAGAAGTGATAGCAAAAGGCTCTCATGCAAATTGTTGAAATTAGCTTCCACTCAATGGGTTTTGAAATGCAATACATGACTCTGATCAGGACACCTGGTTTTGACTAACATTTTTTTTTTTTCTTGGATACAATGGGATGGTCATGAAACAAATTAATTGTTCAATGCAATATGCCTTATAAAAGGTCACTGAAATGCCAGAGGATTTGAAATACCACAGAACTGTTTCGCTAATAACATTCTCCAACACATCATTGAAGCCTATCTGATGGTGGTTTTATTTTATCTAGATGATTCTCACAACCATTTGCAAGCATTCTGCTCCCGTATTCACAGGACATTTCACTGCATAGGACACCCCTCCTTTTTATCAATGCACTTAATTTATCAAGCCTTCAGATGAGGGCAGTCAGCAAAGCTGTGAATAATGAGGCGTCTTCTGTTTTCCAGCTGGCTGGAATCTCGTCCCAGGCCGGCTGCACCGGAGGTTCCCCCATACAGTCAAGTCTTGCAGAGAGGCACGGGATGATCCTCACTTCAAGTCAGAACCTCGCCATGAGGTCTCCAGTGAGCACTCATGCTAACATAACCACCAGCACATTTGAAACATACAGCTGTTTCAAACACTTCTTACTGCTATTCAAAAGTAGATGTGGGTGTTTATAAAGAAAATAGAATATTTTTCCTCTGAAACATTAATCGAACTACAAGTTTCAACAGATTGGGTTCTGCTGGAAAACAATTGTCCAAGCTGATGTATCACCTCTGCGCTGTAGGGAATGCTTACCAATATTTAGACACAAGCAAAAAGAAACTTGACATATGTGGAAAAAGAAACTTCGCCACACCTCTAGAGTAAAGCAAAGGGTTTTATAGAAACACCCACATACATCGTCCTGTATCTGTAGATGCCTCAGCCACACACCACGTCTCCCAACAGAAACTGTTCCATATTCCAGCTCCTCTGAGATTCCTCTCCATCCCTGAACAGCCTTGAGTCAAGTCGGGGGATCCCCGTCAGGCACTGTCATTGCTTCTGAGCCCAGGACATTTCCGCCTCTGGCATTTGGCATTCAGCGAGATTTAGGCAGGTCTCTTTTTTCTCAAAAGATGCCTAAATTCAGAAAGAATCCTTCAGCACCTGCCAAAGTGTATTTAACGAATAACTGCGCTGCTTTTTATATGATTTGGAATAATTTTAAATGATGACTCTGCTGAAAATATTCTCTTGACATTTGTATTTACCAGCTCCAATACATACACAAAGGCATATCACGAAAGTACGCACAGGCATCTGAAATCTTTCCCCTTAATGCATCGCCTATAGATTGTGCAGTTTTGTCTGTATCTTTTCTAGCCCCTTGGGGGATTACTGCTAGGATTGACTACCACTATTTGTTTGAACTCTTTATAAATTAATAAAAAAATCAATACGCGTTTGTAAATGCCAGCTAATGACAAGTAGCTGTGTACAAATTAGAGCAGGGGTATAAGAAGAAAGTAAATGGACAATGCCTGTGAGGGTGAAAAAGTCAACATTCAAAGTTCATCTGCTACCTCAGTGATCCCAGATATATTCAGCCTGTTCCTATGGTTTCGTTATTCATGAGAGATGGAGGAGGAGAGCAAAACAAACATAGCCCATGCTGTGTGGCAATGAATACAGAGAGCCACTGAGCCACGAGAGTAGGAACTCCATCAGAGAGAACTGGAATGCCTAAAAAATTGTCATCAATCTTAACACACCCCCTCCTCCATATTTCTAGATAAATATCTGGGAAGGAATTACCTGTCAGCTCCAGACTAATTGCTGTTCTACCTGAGGAAATGCTTTTCTGCTTTACTTATGGTAACTATGGCTTAGCTACATTAGCCAAAAGCATCCGTGAGGTGGGATTCACAGTTACTATACTGCAGAATTATTAGAAGAATCATGCACTAACCCCAAAGGGTACATAGGTATCTGTGATGCATGAAGACATTTCTCAGCAATGATACCACATGCAACACAGAGCAGTAAGTAGTGGGGAGCTGCTGGCTAAAATACCAATGTGGATTTATTCAGGGTGCTGCTGGACCAGAAGGGATAAAACAAAGTGGCTCTGTATACACATCCACCGCATCTGAAAAAATATCTCCCACTTTGAGTTTTGTGAGGTTTCTGTTTGGCAAAAGCATGTTTTTTCCCCCCTCTATAATTCCCAGCTGAAAATGTGCTAATCTTTTTTCCATTTCCCCAAACAAAAATGGTACACTTTTACTATTTTTTCAGATTGATGCAGACATATGCTCTAAAAAACCTTCAAACGTGTTTGTTTGGGGTTTTTTTGTTGTTTGTTTGGTTTGGGTTTTGTGTATGTGTGTGTGGTTTTCTTTTTCTTTTTTTCTCTGCTCTAATGTGCTGTTTGTTTGGTTTGTTTTCTAGTGTTTTTATAATGGTAAAATACTGTCTGAGCTGCTCTGGGAGCTCTTATGCAAGACTTGCATGAAACTTGAGTTCACCTGCTGGATCTGTACAAAGCAGCTCCAAAAGTGATTTCCAGCAGCCACAGACAACCCCGTGAGCACATCCAGAAAACTCGCTGGTTTGGATAAAACACTGTTTTCATGTACTCCTTTTTCTCGCAGTAGCCATCCTTTCAGTGTGTTTGTTCTCATTTCAAATTACCAGTTGAGCCTTTCATCTAAAATATAAGGGACATTACCAAGGTATTAGTAGTTAAGCTGCTTTGTTGATTACAGCCAGGCTCCTCTTTTTCCTCCCTGTCAGTTCAGCAGCAACAATGGTGCCAAATGGCTCTCCAGCCGTTCATACAAAAATCGCTGTTGTCTGAGATTTTCAGGTGATCTTCTGCCTTCTGGACAGGTGGAAGACCTGCCCAGGTCACCAACACAAGGTCACACAACAGAGCGGCCTCTCCAGGCTGAACGCGCCATCCAAAACCACTGAAAAGTTGTGACCACCCGTGTCCGAGTTCTCACGCCTTCTCCAGGTCTACACACAACCCTTGACATCAAGGGACTCTTAATTTTACATGATTCTCAAGATTTGTGTACGTCCTGAATCTATAAAGGCACATAATTCTATTTCCCATGTTTGTTTCTTTCCTCATAATATCCAGTTTCTGATTTGTTTTCACTGCGGTCTGGCATTAAGCTGATATTTCCACAAAACTACTCATTATAGGCCCAACAGTGTTTCTCATGCTTGCAGACAACCATGACTTCTTTTGAGTATATGTAAAATTAAGTATTTTTCCATTTTTATCACATTGCATTTACCCGCATTGAATTTCAACATGCATTGTCTTTCCCTGTCACTCTACTATTGATAAGGTCCTTCTGCAGCTTTTCACAATCAACCTCCATCTGTACTATCCTGAATAATGTAAGTACCCTCAGCACATTTCTCTGAGACAGAATTGCTTATTTGTAGCTAATGCATGTAGACATTCTGGAAACCAAGGAGACTCCTGGATTATGATTGAGCAGCCCTGAAGACCCTTATGGCTGTTCCATCCTTCCTGAAGTTTGTTCAGATGAGAAATCCGTCAAAGCTAGGACAGCACATTCACTAGAGTATTCATATTTAAGAGGAAAGGAATTTTGCATGGTACTGACATCTCCAGTATTTATAAGGCTTAAATAGATACAGCATTCACCTGTGTAATGAGCATTTTGGGTTATTGCTTTTACAAACTGCAAATATTTCTTATGCAAGTTTCAATGCAATGATCTGCAGACCACATCTAGCCTTTCAAAAGAGATTCACTTAGTGATTTCAATATCATGACATACAATTGCATTTCCTTATTTTTGTTTATGCTTTTAAAGAAGCTCACACACACAAATGAAAAAAAAATGAACAAACTCTAATCTTTTAGGGCCAAAAGATAGCTAAGGAAAAAAAAAACCAAAGCAAATGTATTTTCCCCTTCTGTAATTCTGTTTGTGAATAGAATGTAAATCAAGTTAGCTGGATAATTTGCTAAAACCCTTGGATGCAATAATTCTTATGTTGTTCTAACAGAGAAAGAAAGTAGAAAATGTTACAGGGAGAAACAATATGCAATTATGTATGAATACTAACACCCTAAGGGACAAATTACCAACAATGACAGTAAAATACTGCAGATTTCTTTTTGTGCTACAGCATAATTGACTTATACTCTGACGAGAAGAAACAGCTCAGCTTTGGAGAAAATTTAAAAATGCAAGCTATGTATTTGCTGGAAAGTATATAGTCACTTTGGTTTTCCACTTTGCTTTACCTGCGATATTGTTTTCTTTATTTTTAACTTGTATATGTAACTTGATTAGAGAAGACATTTTTATATCTTTTCAAGAAATCATTAATCATTCCTAATGGTATTAATTATGTGACTTCAATTATGTAATCAAACTTAATCAATACATTCAGTGCAAACACTTTTAGAATTGCAAGTGGGAAAGCTCTTTGTTGTTAAAATGAAGGAGAAACGAATCTTTCTCTAATGACTCACATGAGCTGAGACTCAAGGGGCTGTTCCAGTCCTTCAATGCCACACCTTGTAGAATCTGCTGTGTGGCACAGGAGAGCAGTAGCTGATGTAGCCTGATAAGCAGCAATCTGCAAACACCAATCCTGGGGCAGAAACAGGTCCTTAATTTGAATTTTGTTGTTAACCTCAAGGAAGATGAAAGAAACGCAATCAAGGTTGGCTGCTCAGCATCCAGGGTACTTTTTGAGCTATATTTGCAAGGTCCACATGATTTCTTTTCAGTTTGCTCCCTACTCATCCCCCCTGCATAAATGCCCTGATTATTCTGGTTTTGTAAGGAACTTAAGGACTCAAGACAAATGTTCAAAAGCAACCTCCATTTTAAATTTACAGAGGTGATATTTTAATAGGTGCAGGGTACCTGGATGTGACTATGAGTAAGGCCTCCAAAGAGTATTCAAGAAAGCAGGAAACACTGGCAAAGACAGAGTCGTTTTGCTTGCAAATCAGTTTTCACAGAATATCTCAAGTTGGAAGTGACCCGTAAGTATTATCAAGTCCAACTCCCTGCTCCTCACAGGACTACCTACGAGTAAACCATACGACTATGAGCATTGTCCAGACTGTCCTTGAACTCTGACAGGCTTGATGCCATGACCACTTCCCCAGGGAGCCTGTCCCAGTGACCAACACCCTCTCAGTGAAGAACCTTTTCCCAATGCCCAACCTGAACTTCCCCTGACACAGTTTCATTCCATTTTCTCATGTCCTATCTCTAGTCACCAGATAGAGGAGATCAGCACCTTTTCCTAAGCTGCCCTCCCTTAGGAAGGTGTAGACTGTGATGAGGAGCACCCCCAGCCTTCTCTCCTCCAAGCTGAACAAATCAAATGACCTCAGCTGTTCCTTGTAAGTCTTGTCTTTGAGACCTGTCACTATCTCGGTTGCCATCCTCTGGACACACTCTAATGATCTGATGTCCTTCTTATATTGAGGCACCCCAAACCGCACACAGTGGTCGAGGTGAGGCTGCACTAGTGCAGTGTAGAGTGGGACAACCACCCCCCTCGCCCGGCTGGCTATGCTCTGCTTGATGCTCCCCAGGACACGGTTGGCCCTTTTGGCTACCAGGGCACACTGTTGGCTCATATTCAACTTTCCATCAAGCCAGGCTCTCTCATTGCTTTTTATGGTGTTCCTCTCCAGTTTCTCGTCTCTCAATTTGTACGTATAACCAGGATTACCCTGTCCCAGGTGGAGAATTTGGCACTTGCTTTTATTAAATTCCATATGGTGAATGATTGCCCAAGTCTGTAAGTCTATCCAGATCTCTCTGTAAGGCCTTTCTATCTTTGAGGTAGTCTACAGCTCCTCCTAGTTTAGTATTGTTGGCAAACTTCATGTACATTTGACTCCTGCATCCAGATCATTTATAAAAACATTAGAGACCACCAGCCATAAAACTGAGCCCTGGGAAACCCCACTGGCGACTGGTCACCAGCCTGAAACATTTACTGTACCTGTTTGAGCTCAACCCATCAGCCAGTCATTCACCCAGTGTATAATGGACTTGTCTAGCTGTATGCCAGACGTGTTGTCCAGAAGGATGCTGGGAGAGAAAGTATGAAAAGCTTTGCTAAAATCCAGAAAAACCCCACATCTACTGGCTTGAAGGAATCAAGCCACATTGGGGAATTACAGCTGTGCTCTCTGAGAACAAAACAGCAGATTCGCACCAGGGTAGAGCCAGGTTTGCCTTTTCTGTCTCCTTGATATTTTCAAGGACATTATCTTTCTAAAGCATGGAAGAAGAAAGGCAAACATATTTTACACCATTAAAGGCAATTAAGTTCAAATTAACTAGAAAGGTTTTGAACTGCAAAATTGGGAACTACATTATATAATATCCAATGGAAAATGGAAATTAGCAGGGCTTAGTCTAACCTAGGGAGGTACAAATCACTGAACGCAGCACTATGCTGCATAACCAAGCACACCACCTCAGAGGACTCCTTACATTAATTAGTTTTGTTTCCTGGCTCAGCATCCATTATTAAGGTGGAGAAAAATCACAGAATCACAGAATCGACTGGGTTGGAAGAGACCTCAGAGATCATCGAGTCCAACCCTTGGTCCAACTCTAGTCCGTTTACTAGATCATGGCACTAAGTGCCATGACAGTTTGCACAAAATATCCCTTTGAATCACATTCTGTCAGCAAAATTTGCAGAAGAAAGATATTGATGGTAACTCATACACCATCTGGAGGTAAGTCAAACTATTTAATTCAGTTGTTATAAAACTATTCAAGTCAGTACTGGAAAACATGCAATCATCTGGGAGAAAATGAAGGGATAATGAAAGAGTTCTAATACTCCTTGGTAGTGTGATGTATAATAACAATATAATTTAACAGTCTCATGATCTTTTTAAAATACCACTTTTAAAAAGTACTAATGAACTAATGCAGGCATTACATCTTCTCAAGCCTGCTTCCAGCAACACCAGTGGGTAAACTAGAGAGAGTGCATGGGTTAATGTACCTACAGGAGAGAGACTGAGGAATGACTTAGTGGTCAGTGCGGTAGTGGAAAACAATGTTTCGTGTTCCTCTTTAAGGAGAAGAAGAGAAGAAGTGTCACTGAACAAATATAATGTCTGAACACACAGAGAAGACATATTTTGCTCTAAAAAGACAGAGATGCTGCAGACATAATCTGTATGGATGAATTATTGTGGAAAGCACTGAACTTCCCGATATGTTGAATGCAAAGTCCTGTCTTAAAAGCCATGCAAGTTGGGCAGCATGACAGAGGAAACTAATGATCTATCAAAGCTGCTCTTCCACGTCTGTGAGCACTGGCCCTCAGGCTTGTTCAGGGGACAGCAAACTTTATTTTGCTACATCTCACACAGGTAACAGTTCATTCTGAATGGTCCATATTTACTTTTTACTGTACAGTCTGCTAAGGAGTGGCTGGTACTTCCCAGTCTACTGCAGCTGAGAAATATTTATAGACAGTGCAGTTTCAGATGGAGTTAAAAAAAAAGTACATGAAAGCAATGACCAAATGTCTGTGAGACCTGAACTGACTGGACTCTGTTCTACTTGACCTCAACCATCAATCACATTGACCCTGGACCTCACAGTGTTATCCCTAATGGGTCCTTAGGGGTTGCTCTACTGACTTCCACAGCCAGAGCAATTGGAAAAGCTTTCCAGATCTCCAAATGTCTATCAGTTGTAGAACATCCCATGCTGCAAACACTTCTGCTAGCATCCAAGTTCTTCTGTTAGTACCTTGCACAAATAGAAGGTACTTTGTTCTGCTCCCAGTTATGCCATTACTGTGTAATGCCCGCACAGTGTGGCTGAAGAGTATCAAAGCATTGACATTTTATTGGCAATTTGGTTGCACACCTACATCTATGAGTGGTCTGAACACTGAAACAGCTTACCTGCTCCCTGAAAAACATCAGAATTTGGCCAGTCAAATTGGTCTCATTTCTTCTCTTTCTTCCACCACTGATTTGACTTCTCATGGGTTAAGGAGGCTAGAAGAGGTTTGACAGAGACAAGAAGTAAGCAAACTTATAGCTGCTCTTGCCTATGAATGCACTAAGCATTTTCTCACTTGGCTTGCCTATCCAGTTTTAGTCAATATGCTCTTTTCCTCAGGCATGGAGAAAAATATAGATTTTAGCCTGATAGTAGCAGACACAACATCTGAGAGCAAGTTAGATTAAAGGAGAAAGTGATACAGGTGACTTCTACAGAACATAAGTAGCTCTCCTGTAACACTTAAGCCCTTATCAGATTCAGGTGCCTTCTCTCTGCCTTTGACCTTAAGCCACAATGAGATAAGGTTTGACGACTGTCTCCACAGCTGAGCAAGATGTTTACTTGTTATATTACAGATGCATTGCATATGCATTCTCTTGTGTTCAAAATGATTATACAAGTGCTAATAAGTAAAGTCTCACAACTTCTGAGCTCAGGAAGTGTTATTATCTTCATTTTACAGATAGAAAGACTTCGAAAGGTTATGCGATTATTTTTCCAGAGGTCACTTAGGCTGTGATATACAGAGGGCTCCTCAGGATCAAGGCTGTTGATAAGGACTCCTGCATTTCAGTGTTAAGGACTGGAACAAACTCTGACCAAGAGTTGAACTGAACTTTTAATATGCTGAGCACCTAGCTATAAATCAGAAGATTAATGCTGACTAAGTTATATCCAACATTTAGTATCATTTCATAGTTTAATACTGAAGATGAGTGTCTGAAACTTCTGTTATTCCATCCTCTTACTTTTGGGTGACATCAAAATCCCCTTACCACCTGGTTAAACTGGCAAATATCAGCTTAAACACCTGTGTTCCTGATACCTCTATTAATATCACAGCATGCAGCACATGCCAGGTGCATTACTTTGAGAGGCTTGGGATAGGGATTCAGTCTAAAATGATGCTGGTCTCATTAAGAGCCATGTTTTCCTCTTTCTCACTGTGTTCCTTTAATCTTCTTACAAGGCAAACAAGCCAGGTGTTTTTCGAGCACTTGTGAGAATACTGTACTTTGAATTCAGCTCCAGATGTTTATGCACTGAGTTTTGTCCAATTATCATGTTGTTTGTGTGATGGATAACTCAGCTGAGAACAAAATACTTCCCTTTCCCTCTTTCACATACCCCAAAGAGTAATAAAAATTTTGTGAAGGTTAATAAGTCATTACAAACACCCTCTGAGACCAGCAGTGTAGCCATTTGGTAACTCTCAGTTACATCTTAAGAAATACTTTTCAACATATACAGGCTGTACTTTCATATAAAGACTACTTAATTTTAAGAAGAATATGCAAAGAATCTGAGGTCCAAAGGGGTCACACAGAAAACAAAGCTTATGTGAATGTTTTGTCACTCCACAATGAAGTCAAAGGCTGTCCAAAAGTTGTGTGAATACTGTGCTAAGTCTCTCATTTTAGAAACATTGTTGGATAACACGAGCAGATTCCAGACTAATACAGCTGCATACCCCTCTATCACACAGCTGCCAATTCCTAGCGAATTCTGCAATATAGTGACAGTAATGGAAAGCAAAATGATCTCTAAATAATGGTTTAAGATGGTTACTTGATAAAGGGCACCGCAATAATTATGATCAATGGAGCATGGATTCAATATATATTGCCCATTTAGATGCACCAGATTAGCTTAACAGCTTTCTTTAATGTTCTGAGTATTTTGTGTGTGTGTGTGCGTGGTTGTGCATGTGTATATGAGAGGGACAGCACCGCACATTTTGGTGTATTTCTCATTACTTAATATTAATCAATGCAGACGAGCACCTTGCTGTATAGGAAAGTGAAATGTAAGAGTTAGACTACCAGTTGCAAAGACAAAGCATGGAGAGTTATGGTCTGTCTGTTTGTTTGTTTGTTTTCCTGGAGATAACTGCTTTATGCTCTTAGTGGCAATCATTGCAGAAATAGTATTTATGTCTTTAAAAAATATACACAGACACAAAGAATCAGGTAGAAAAAATGTGCAATTGGACTGAGTGCTTCTTGGTTTCTCCGGACACACTGAAACACAACGAAGACTTGAGGAGAAACGCAGACGGTGATGGGTTCTGACTCACATGAGAAGGGTCGAGCGATGCCTTGCAGATTCCCAAGTTGCTGGTTTGCTTCCCAGGATGAAAATGCAAGTTTCTGAAATAAAACTCTCTGCTAATTTTCAAAGCCTAAATATTTTACCAACAGAATTTCCATGAAAGGTTGTATGTCAGCTGCAGTGTTACATGGAGCTGAAAGTCGGGCTGTATCATGAGGTTGTATTAATATAATACGCTTTACACAGAATCACAGAATGTCAGGGATTGGAAGGGACCTCAAAAGCTCGTCCAGTCCAATCCCCCGTTGGAGCAGGAACACCCAGATGAGGTTACACAGGAAGGCATCCAGGCGGGTTGGAATGTCGCCAGAGTACAAACAAGTGCCCTTATTTACATAAATCCAGTGCATGTGCCCTTGCTGCTCCTCACTGACCATGTTACTGTAGTATGAATGACTCTCGGGTTCTAAAAACATGCAGAACATGGTTATTTGTCATTTTTCCTGAGAAACTGAGTCATAAGGGGATGAAATTTTTCCAGAGACACACAGGAACTGGTTGAGCTGATTTCCCACATTCAGCCTTGTTCCTGACCACTGGCGTGTCCTGCCTCTTATTTTGCAATGAAATAACTAGCAGTTGAGGTTTTGTCTCAAATTAAGGGAGGACGTAATTTTTGAGTCATAGCTTTGACAAATGTAGGACTATATTTTGACAGGGCACAGAAGTGCAATGGCAATTGTCACAGACAGTATTGGACCCCAGCAACTAAAGAAGCAAGGCTACTTTTAAATTGTAGAGTGAATGTACAATCTAGCTATGAAGGCTCCTAGATATACATATATATATATAAAAGCACAAGATAAACAACAAAACTAAGCAACCAACCAACAAGAACAACCAGTAAACAAAATAAAACAAAACAAAACACAAATGCATCCCAAACCCCACACTACGTTTTTGGAGATTTTGTTTCTGTTTCCATTGTGCAGGTTTTTGTTTGTTTGTTTAGGCTGTATTAAAAACAAAAATGCCGCATCAAACTTTGGCTCCCTAAGACGTCATGCTTGGCAAGAATTTATACAATGTGTATTTTTCCATATGTTGTAATGTATACAAAAGAAAGCCCTCTCAGCAAGCCAGCCCGTCTGCTGGAATGCGTTGCAGAGCTGTGCACCCCCAGGGAAATCACCCACCTGGTTCTCTGCTCCAGCCGAAAAGCAGTTCTGCACAGGGGGACAAAATACCCCAAATCCTGTCCTGAAGGTGACGTAGTTCTTCACGTAGATCAGTTCAGGAATCTTGACAGAGGACCAACATAATGATCTCATCTCCAAGCTACCGCCGGACAGGATTTGGATGAAACCTGCCAGTATATTTAGGGAATGTAGTTAGGGACAAGCCTCTTACGGCATTCACTCCAAAACAATGGGTAAAGTAAATGAATATTAAATGCAAAGCTTTAACTGTAGCACCACATGCTGGCTCTGCTTCGTGAAAAATGATGGCGATTGGTGAAATGATAGTAATGTGTGATATACAAATATTTTGGGTGAAATATATAATCAGTTAATTGGTTTATTAAATTATAAAACCTTTGTTTGCTTGAAAGAGCAATAAAACTAACTGACTAAATGAATATTCGCCCCTTTGAAGACTTCTTACATTAATTATGTTTATGCATCACTTGCAGCAGTAATGTTAGACAAAGGAAGCTTTATCTTTATATGCCATAGCTACATTGTATTGTGGTACAAATGATGGCACCGACTTTGTGTCTACATAATTACTGAAATCTTATCCCTTTTGTGTTTGCACATCATTTTCAGTTTTTTGGAATAGTTAAACTCCATTTTACTTTTTAATAACATTTTAGAAATCATTCTGATTCAGGTAAACAGAATTTGATTGCTTTGATGGATTGAAAATGGTTAGCTCAGCCAGAGCGTATTTGATTTGTTTCTTCAGGGATTACAAAGAATAGGATTTTATCTATGAACTGACAAAAGAGGCAATCTCTGCATTTTTGCCTATGAAATAGCAGATCCACTAAGCCATTGCTCCTTCACATAGTGAATGTATTAGTCACGGAGTTGCTTTTTATTCATTTTCAAAGTTTTTATTCCACGTTATATGGGGTGTCAAGCTCCTTTGTTCTTAAAAAAATTAATCTGGAAAAATAATACTGTCAAATGGAGTTTGGGGAGATTCAGTAGCCCATTAGATTTATAGCAGATTTTAAAAACAAACAAACCCTTTCTCACCAGTAATGGACATCTTAGACAAATGCTCTTCAACTAATGCAACAGATTTAAAAGCCTGAAGTACCTGAATGCTAATTCCCTGCCCAAGTTCAGGCTGAGATTTCTCCTGTGGGTTTCCAGGGAGCTCAGTCCCTGACCCAGCCAGATTACCTGGTTTTCCTGGTACCGCTCTTCATTTTATCCTGTGTGACATGACATTTGCAAAGCAGACAGCGTCAAGAAAATGTCAATACGCGGTATAGAGGTGATACAAGACACCCTGAATAATGTGTTTGCAATTGTTCTTACATTGGGCAGCGCATTCACTGAGTCTTCTTCAGAGATGCCGCCAATCGCCTGAGTTTGGTTCGGGGTGAACAGATCAGAGCATGATACTCAGAAAAGCATCGGAATTTGTAATTTAGAAACTCAGCATTTGCCTCACACTGTCTCGGGGGAGAAAAACAGAAACGTGAAGTAAGTTGGTCCTTACTCTGAGACTCTGCAACCAGGTGTTGGACGGTGCACACTAAATGCATTTCTGTCCAATAAGCCTCCAGTATTTGGCATTTTCCCCCCTTTGTTTCTGTTTGGAGTAGTGAATAGAGAGAAGTTTAGTCACTCAATGTGCAAAATCCTTAAGTGCACATTTGATTTTCAGTAAAAACTACCCACTTGTTTAAAACACAAGGCTGGGACCAGATTTCATCCCCATGCTCTGACTATTGCAACATAGCAACATTTCCAGCCTGAGCTTTAAAGCTCCCTTACATTTGACATCATATACAGACTACTCTCAGAAAAGTCCCTTAATAGGAATAATGGGATGTTCTTTCTCAAAATTTCCATTTATGGCCAGACATGATTGGAAATGTATAGTGTGTTACGTCTATATCATCCTGGTTAAGGATGAGGTTTTAGATTTGCTCTGTGAAATTTAACAGGCAGTTTTCAAGTGCTTCGGATTAGAAGACCAGCTTGTAGAAATCAGAGTTGGCCCATTTTCTCCTTTGATTTGCACCATCTGAAGATCTGGCCCATCTTTGGGTTGTTTCTCTGCCCTTTAATACACAGATGTAGGAAAAGCTGCGGGTTCTGGTAACTCAGGTTCTGGAAAACAGCTTTGAGGAATACACATACAAACTGCTCAAGGAAAGGTCAGCTACACCCAACACGAGTCACTGCACCCGCAGCTCCAACCTCAACAACTAATGCACCCTAATGCAACCAGAGATGACACAGGATGGTGTGTGGTTCAGAAGCAAATGCAGGGAGTCTTGGCACACTCAGGGCTCTCATTCTGCTGCTTCTGTTTTATTTCAGTTAAATGTGACTGCTCCCTTTCCAAGGTTAAACTTTTTTTTTTTTAGAAGAATCCTCATTCTTTTGGTTACAGAAGAGAGAAATGTTTCACATACCTCATTTTTATAATTAGATGGTGCCTTTTTATCCTGATTTATGACTTATTTTAGCTTTAACAGGTCTGTGTTCCTGACGGCAAAAGTGATAATCCACACTCCCACATAAGATTCAAAGAAATGCTGATAATCTGCTGAGCCTGGTCCTGAGACCTGGCAGCAGCAAACTGGAGGAGAAAACAATGTGCTGAGCAACACCATTGCAAACCTCCCCAGGTTGCTGGGATAGCACCTGCACCCCTAACAGCATCTCTGACATTGAACTTCTCTCAAAACTGTTGATGAGACTTTGTTTTCCCCACTGTTTCCAGGATTTAGTGGAGGCTGATGCTTTTGTCTGAGGGAGGAGTGAACCCTCACTGTTCTGTTTGACCGCACTTCTGTACCACCCTGTTCACAGGGAGGGAAAGGTTTGCCATGAAAGAGTTAAAGCCAACCACCTTTTCAAAAGCAACAGGCTTGATCATGCACTTTATGCTGTTTTACAAGGCCAGGTGAGCTCATTCATGAACATCAGTCAGTTCACTGCCAGCACTCTGAACTCCCTCTGCTTTAACCTGAGATTGGAGTTGCATACTTCTGGGGCTTAATCCTGTATTTAATTAAGTGAAGGTCAGGACGAGGGTCAACTAGACTAGTGAACTTAATCCAAGACCCACAGGTTATACAATAGCTGCTTTGGGGAGGTATAATTGTAGATAGGAATCGAGAGAAGAAAAGACAATATAATTGAACAAGTTATATGATAAAGGAGGAGGGGAAAAGCAAGATTTTTTAATTTTTTTTTCAGACTGTATGGCACTGGATGCATTTTACAAGAGTAGCCACTAGATAGCAGAATGGGCATGATGCTCTGATACTCGGTCCAGCCAAACAGAAGACAAACAGTGCATTGGTCCCAGCAAAGACTGTGTGTGTAACTGTGTTCAGCTGGTACCACTGCTTCACGGGAGAGATTTTTAAGATGCTATTCTGAAAGTTGCTTCCTGCTGGTCTGATCTTAGTCTCAGCATTTTTCTCCCAGCATGCTAGAAAACAGGGTGATTTCCTGAGCAAGCGATCGACCCTGACTTGTGTCACAGCATCACTTGCAGCACAGCATCCCCTTGTGTGCTCTGGTTTGCTACCCGGTCCTGAGCAGTTAACGCCCAAATATTGGACTGAGCAGACTGGTGCTGCTGGGCTTGGGTCTGGTGCCCAAGACACCAGCGGCCACAACTTTAAGGTGACTCCTCTACAGAGGACAGGGGGTGGCTCAGCACAGTCAGAATTCATGTGGTGCTTTTATAGCTGGCCCAGAGAGCTGCTCTTGCAGCAACCTGTGCATTTAACAGCCCAGGATCCTGCCGCAGGCAGCTTCCGTAGCACAAACTGTTGGAGTGTAACACTGATTAATCAAAAATTGTCAGTAAACCCCTTTGCTTGGTACTCTAAGGTTATGCTCCAGTTTAGTTAGACGAAGATGTTTTCAAAAGGCTAATTTGGTTGTCCATCAGCTGTCTTCTGAACCAAACCCAGAAAGCAATGGTCTCCGGCATTTGAATTTAGAGAGAAAGCTTCTTCAAACCATTGAGCAAGGAGAAATTCAGCTGGGTTCTCACCTAGCTGTATCTCTGCTGAAGCAATAAAAAGCTGCAGTAGCATCGCACGGGTACAGATGTCTCGCAGTCTTGATACGAAAGTTTCCTTCACGTCCTTACTGAGTTTGAAGTTATGCAGCCATACTTTTGCAAGCCCTAAATTACAAACGCCTCTTGTACAGACGTAAAATTTTCTGAGCATTGATTGATGGACTCACCCGGTCTGCAGCACAAGGGTTCAGATCTCCAGGAGGGGGCTGGAGAACTTCTGTAAGTCAGAGAAAAAAGGCACTCAGAGCATGTACAGTGCATGTACAGTGCTCTGTGTTTTGCACCGCACTGTCTCAGCCTCATGTGTCGACTCCAACCCTCATTTCTCATTCCTACGCAGCGAGACCTGCTTGGGAAAGCCTAGTAGTTAATTATGTAAAAACATTCCAAGATACCAATAGTAATTGATCCTCATTACAGATTCAATTTGTCTGCAATTGTTTTAACTAAATAACAGGGCTGTTTTTCAGTTACAGCAGATGAGGGAAGAGGGGGTGGAGACTTAAACAAGGATACACTTTCTAATTCATCGCCTCAAGGGGAAAACAAGATTTTTCTAGAAAAAAAAAAATGTTTTAAAGTAATTAGCTCCTGGACTGAGATATTTTCAGCCTGCTGTGAATTTTTATGACAGTATGGTTACACTGCTGAAAATATGTTTTCCTAGTTTATCTTGCAGAATTTTAACTATGATGAGCAAGTAATATTTCAGGAGTACTAATGATATTATCTGTAGCTATATATACATATGCACATATATAATACATCACCAGAAATTGTATCCTGTCTCTTGCAAGAACTGAACCTCTTGTGCTGAGTGAAAGAACAAACTACATGGCACTGCATGGTTCCTCACCATTTTCTCTGTTTGAAAATTAAAATAGAAATAATAAAAAAAGGAGATATCCTTATTTCAAGTGTGTTGCTCAGGGAATAAAGGGCCTGGTGGATCTCAGAGAACTACTTTTCAATGCTGTCTCATTGTCCGGCTCTGGACTGGGCGTATTTCCTGACTCAGCCTTAGCCTCCTGGTTTGCAAATTGGGGATAATGATTCTGAACTCATTTGCAAAATGCTTGAAAGTGGAGCCAGAATAAGACCCAATGCTCATATTTGATATGAATCATGTAATCCTATATAACAAGAAAAAAATGTCGTGTTGGCCCTCCCAGGTACCCAGTCCATTCAGTACTGAGGTGCAGCCATTTTGCCAAGAAGTCCCTGTCACCCCCAATGTGACACCTTTCTGACACCTTCTGCCAAAAGCTCACCTTGGTCTCTGCAGAGCTCAGTGATAATGCTCAGATGTCCTCAGCTCCTGTCCCTCTCCATGGTTTGAATCCCAAACCAGACAGAGCAGGGGCAGCTCAGCTTTGTGTCCCATCAGCAAAGGTTTGAGGTCAGGAGCTGTGTCGAATGCAATTACTCCTGGCTGGAGTTACGCTGCCTGAAATCTTTAAAGAAATAGGAAGAGTAAATACATTAGTTATATACATATATATATAGATATATATATTTTTTACAATAAGCCAATAAGCAGAATCAAATCAAAGAAATGACTAGTTGGATCAGCAGAGCCTTTCTTCTAGAACAGCTTTCACACCGTCCGTACTCATCAGTGCACATGAAGTACAATACAAGCCTGCAGGTGACACCAAGCATCTCCAGCTTAAATGAGAGAACTGAAAGGAGGAAATGATACTGTCCTGCCTGTGTAATTAGAGAAGCTGACGCGTGAATCATTGTTATAACGAGTTTAATTATAAACATGATTAAATAGGCAATTAGTGCATATTCTGCCCCGGATAAACAAAATTAAATTTCTGCAATATTAACATCTTCCACAAGGTTTATTATTAGATTACTGTAAGTCATGTGGCACAGGAACATTTTCATGTCCTATATTTGTTGCAAACAAACACCGTTTTTTATTTCCACTTAACCAGATGTAAAGGACAAAGTTTGCTGCTCCTCTAAACCACCAGAATCTCTTGAAAAGCAGCATCCCATGCATCAAAAAACAATGCATCTTATAAAGTAAGCCATAGACAGCACAGGCATGCCAAATTTATCTAATGATGACTCACCACAGCTGTGACTGGTGATCTACCTGAAGGGAAGTTATAGCCAGGTGGGGATTGGTCTCTTCTCCCAGGCAGTCAGCAATAGGACAAGGGGGCATGGGCTTAAACTCTGCCAGGGGAAATTTAGGCTGGATATTAGAAAGAAATTCTTTACAGAGAGAGTGGTCAGGCATTGGAATGGCTGCCCAGGGAGGTAGTGGACTCGCCGTCCCTAGAGGTTTTTAAGCTGAGATTGGACATGGCACTTAGTGCCATGATCTAGTAAATGGACTAGAGTTGGACCAAGGGTTGGACTCGATGATCTCTGAGGTCTTTTCCAACCCAGTCGATTCTGTGATTCTGTGATTCTGTGACAGAAATACAAGGATCCGAGTGTATGCGAGCACTCTCTGTGCTCTCCCACGCCTGCCAGAGCTACTGGTGTGCTCCTAGAACATCAAAACACGAGACAAAGCTCTTGGAAAGAGTGCTTTGTGTCCAGGGATAGAGCAACTCAATTACAAGAAAAATGCACAGGATTTTCTATTGAAAAATCAAAAGGCTTTTTAGCGGGTATATTTAATTTTGCGGCATGTGTGTCTCCAGTGACAGCCTACGAAGAAAGACAGGAATACCTTCAACATACAGGCAGTCTTTTATCCACGTCACTCTGTTTTTCAGACAAAGAAACCAGTAACAAGAAACTGGTTGAAACTGGTCACCAAGTCCAAAAGGGCTCATGCTTTTGTTTGCAGCACAGTCCCTGTCCACTTTTACTTTTGCTTTCCTTGAGGAAATCATATATGTTTTCCCAAATGACCAAGGAATTTAAACTTCTATATGTTTTCCCCTGCTTCCTAGGCTGGGATGGGATTTCTCACCAGGCATTGATTTAAAGGTCTCCAATAAATGTGTTAGGGGTCTAGGAGGGGGCTACATGTATTCTTTTTTATCTCCCAAGCCCACATCCTCATGTGAGAAGATTTTTGGTTAATTGATAAAAAAAGAGATAGCTACTACAGTAATATTTAGCTGTAGTATCACATCCAGTGTTATTATTCCTGACTCTTAAGATAACCTAGATTCTCTCTCTGTATCTCTTATTATTGCTCTGTGAATCCAGAAAGGATCCAAAATAAATTGATATACTACTCATATGCATACATCTGCCTCAGCAGAAATTGATTCAGCAAATTTTGTGCAATAGCAAAGTCCACCTCACTGCCCGTGTACATTGTTCATTGTATACCCAGCTTTTGGAAAATAAGCAGCATTTATATAAGGCAGACTGTTATGCTGTGCACTTCACATCTGTAGCAGTGATGGAATAAGCAAGCGGCTGGGTCATGGAGTCCAGGGAAAATCTCAATTTGGATAAGAAATTGCCACAAGTAATTTTACCTCTACACTGTCACAGTCCTTTACTCTTTCATGAATGAGGCAATCTTCATCTAATATGGCATGGCATTCACATCTCATAGGATACATAACGATGCTCATACCATAAAAAAATTTGTGTCTCTATCTACAGCTGTTAGTGATGTTGCAGCGTGTAAATTCTCAGGAGGATGATATAGGCAAATTTCAGCTTTCCCCCAAACAAAAGTGAGGGCCAGATGCAACTTTGCTGATCAATGGAGAGCAATGTAGCAGCTTTGGGCTTGACCGGAGTGTCCAAACCAGCAGGAATTTTGTGCTGGGCAATTGAGATGAAGGTAAACAATATCCTGACCTGTGCTGATCAATACAATGGATCAGAAGTCAGACAAGGAGAGGGTCCCAGCTTTAGGCACAGCATAGGTCTGTGCTGAGCACCAGCAACGTGCGACACCAGCACAAGATGAAGATTGATGCAGGAATTAGCGCCGGCCCTAACGCCGACCTGCTGCATAGGGATGAGCTTCAGGGTGAAACGGTGGCCTTGCTGGGACCCAGGCAAACAGCGTTTACTGATCGAATGGTCCTGCATTAGACATGGGTACAAATTTATACCAGCGATTGTTGCAAGATCAGGCACATATTATTTTGTGAAAAGAAATAGGTGACATACTGAGATAGGTCTCCCAGATGTAGGAGATGGAACAAGCACAGCCTCAGCACATGAGAAAACGTCCTCCACAAACTGCTTACGCTTAGCGAGCCCTTTATCACATTGTCAAAGTCAGCACCAGCTTGAGCTTTCTGATATCAATATAACATTAACTTGTCTTGGGTCAACATTACCTATTAAAGAGCAGAGGGGAATTTCAGAATTGCCCGAGACATAAGCACACTGAAACACCAACTGAATCCCCAAATCTGCTTTTCCTCAAAACTAACAGGTGTACTTTTCTTTCTCCTATTTCTAATTGAACTTCTTGGCATTCTAGTCAATGCTCTGTGGTATATTTTGGAAAACAATAAATCCTGGTAACATGAGACCTTGCTACAGTATTTCACTGTTAAATCTTCGCTGAGATTTGGGAAGAGAGTACCGGGGTTTGTGTGCTGAATTATGGGGTGTGCGGATGAATGATTTCTCCCTCCTCGCTTTTTCCAGCACAGAATCAACACATAGGGAAAAACCTCTGAAGAGTCAGATCCCAACTGTGTCTGCGTTTGAATGTTCTAGGACACAATGTATTTCAAATATATTTTCATCTTTCTTTGAAGGTAAATGATTATTTGCAAGTAGAAAATGTTTTATTGATGTTTTATTTGATAGGGCTAATCAATGTTTGATTTTCTCCAAAGTATAATTTTGACAATAGCGTACTTTCTCCTTAAAAGCAAACATTTTCATAGAAAAATAATTTCAGTTCAGTTCTCAAAGAAAATGCGAAGTTTTTATTGTAAAAAAGTTCTCTTTATAATTTAAAACTATTTTCCTAATTTCATACACAATTTTTGAGAAGCAAAAATACTACCTGAAACATTTTTCTCATTGAAAAAATCTCCTCTATTTTCACTAGAAATACTTGGCACAAAAAAAAAACACATTTGAAAAGTCACTAAAATCTTTGTGTTTAACATTATTTGTCTATTTTACACCTAAATACTTCCCTGTTTAATTTTTTATCATTGATACTGTGTCTTCCTGGAAAGCAATTAGGATATTTCTGATGTAATAAATAATTTGGTATTCAGGAACTTCCCGAAATAAACTGAAATGACAGGTTAATGAGAAATATTTAAGAAAAGAAAACCAAACCAAACCAAAAAAACACCAAAAAAGACCCCAAACAAACCAAAACCCAACAAAACCCACACCAAAAAACCACAGAAGTTGGGAAGTTTCAAAATCTCATACATATTCTTAAAGACCTATTGAGGCATTTTCATATGATAGTGGGTTAAACACCATGTCTCAAAGCCATATAGAGACAGCAAAGAGTTATCCAAGACACTGCATGAACAATGATTTAAAACTGTGAAATTGTATTTAATAGTTTATAGTCTAAATTTTAACTGTAGGATCATGAACAATAATGCTTTTTGATTATTTTTTCCAGTTTAACATGACCATTTTCAAGGACCACAGAAGCATAACTCTAATGATTTTCCTCTCTATTTCTGCTTTAACAGAATGTCCTAAATGAATGTAACTCTTTCTGTCTCAGACTTTAAACACTGCCCAAATCTTTTACCCCACACTAACCTATAAAACCAGCTATAAGCTGTTATTAATCTAAAAGGCTTTATGATGTCAAGAGCAGCACTAATAATAATATGTCGGGTTTGGTTTACCCCAAGCATTTTTGGCCATTTACAGGGTTCTTCAAGTTCAGTCATTAACACTGGACCTTGATCACACCATGGCCATTAAAATGTAACGTAACTGGGAGAATATCACTCACTTTTTCCAAACCTGTACCCCATAAATTAGTTTCACATATTCACTGATATTTGACGTAAAAATTAGTATATACGTAAAAGCTTCAATTTTCCCTTTTTTCTTGTAAGTTATGCAAAAAGTGCACGGCCCAGAAGACTTGTTGCCAGCTGTAATATAGAGAAGGATACTACAGAAACCGAGAACTGGTTATGGCAGATACCCTGTCAAAGGAATGACTTATAATCTGGAAATACAAGCAGTGAGAGAGGCCCACCAGCTAGACCTGTATCATCTGAAGCAATCAAATCCTGCAAATATAAAGCAATTTAGTATTACCATTTCCAAGTGCTCCCCACAATAAGGACTCTTGTATGCCAAAGTTTAATATTCAGAGCAGAAACCACAAACTCCAACAGCCGCTTCTGGTCAGGATAGCTAATAACAGTTCCCAGGCAATGGCACTGCTGTAATAGTATTGCACAAAGCAGCTGGGGATTTACTTGTATGTCAGCTTCTACATCTGAGAACTAGAAAACGATGGTGGGTCAGACATCCATTTGCTTTATATATTGATATAATTTCATCAGAATTTATGATGTGGGAATTATTGCACTGGCAAGAAATGTAATCTAACCTTCATCTTGCACAATGTAGTACCGATATTGCGTTTTTGAGAGAAATATACTGACTTGTTGAATCAGATTACTCCAAGTGCATTCCTAATGGATTTCAATATTCCCTTGGATAAACCAATGCTATTTGCTTTGTATTTATTACATTTTAAAAAATATATATACAGAAGATAAAACCTCTTCTGACACTATATATTCTTTCATTTTGCAAACTACAAACATACATTTGTTCATTAATTTTAATGTCTAAACTTTTCCCTGGGTAACAGTTGCTGCATTTACTCAAGTAACTATATTTCAACTACACACTTTAAATGTATAAAGAATTTTAAGCCTAAGTATTGACAACCGTATGCTTTTCTCCTTCC
The DNA here is from genome assembly GCF_036013475.1 of Columba livia. Classification (NCBI taxonomy): domain Eukaryota; kingdom Metazoa; phylum Chordata; class Aves; order Columbiformes; family Columbidae; genus Columba; species Columba livia. The sequence continues at coordinate 6,931,369 of NC_088607.1, forward strand.
TCTCCTGGATTAGACAGCTTGTCCTTGTGTATCTGCAAGGATCACACGGTGTAATTATTAGTGCTGGGATATTCCCAAATGCCAGGTTATGCCACTGGTAATAGGTGATATATTTGGGATATTCTTTATTATGACACTTGTGACGTAACAGAACTTCAAGGAATTTTATCAAGTGATAAAACTTGGAGTAGTCCTGAGTGTGCTTTAGAGCATGGAGAAAATAATAACAGTAACAAAGATTTATATAAAAAGAGAGGGAGGGATCTTGAGAGCTAGTCCACCAAACAGCTCTGAAAAGACCTTAAAATCCCATTAACTCCAGTCCCCGCCCAATAGTTGGATTATCCTCAGGAAGGGTAATTACTTTCAAACCCATCCATATAATGAACATGCCCACTGCTATGCCATCTTCTCCCAAGCTCTCATTTGCCAATAAAAAATACTGGCAGGTGCCTCAAAGGCAATTCATCTCTGCTGGTCCAGCATCCAGCTTGGTCAACACATATGATGGAGCTCTTGAGAGTGTCACAACCTGCATTTGGGAATATCCCAGCACTAATAATGGAATAATAGTGGAAATGGTTCCTCTCCTACCCCATTTAGAGAGCTCCTCAGTCTTCTGGCTCTTCAGCTAGCAGGTTGTTTTATATTCCTGCTTCATTTTATTGTCCTTCCCTCCCGCTGTAGTGATCAGACAAAACAGAATAGGTCAGTATATCAATAGAAATGCAAACCACTGTGCATTCTACATAAATATTGATATTAAGAATAGGGAAACTGAATTATTACCTCCACACACTATTAGTTTCAAGGTACTCGGTCATGCCCAGGCAGTTCTGTAAATAAATATATGAAGAAGAAACAAAACGTTCCGACAAAGATCCTGTTCCTTACTGTTATTTATTCTTGGGCTCAATTAGAATCAGAAGACAAAAAACAGACAAACCACCCACACTTGCTGGTGCACAGCGTTGAAAAGTGCATTTCAGTTGGAAATCTCCCTCTTTGTAAAGAATGTCATCTTTTATATAGTCTATTCAAGGCAAAATTGTTTTAGCATTGACACTGGGTTACTTTTTAAGTGTCAGACAATATAAAACATTGTAATATGAGAGCATTCATTAGACCATTTGTAAAAAAAAAATCTCCTTTTGACATTAGAAGACTGCAGCTCTCCTTGCACAGCCTAATTCCTTCTGCTGTACAAACTGCACTTGATAGCAAGCAGGTATGCAAAAGGTAAGAGTGAGGTAGTGTCACTTATTATTGATATTGCAGACTTGTCCAGAAATGGTTGCTGTTTTGAAACGGGTGTTTGGAAAAGAGCATTTTTCACTTAAATGTTTAGGAAAGACATATACCAGTGATTTCTTCTAGACAAACTCACACTACATGACTGCTCTGTAGTCACTGCAGAACAACCACCCTAACGCCAGCTCTGGCTCTGTACAGAACAACCCTTTGTCCTAACTCCCAAAAAGAGCACATAGGGGATACACATGAGCACTCTAGGTTGAGGGTTTCTGTTGAACAGACAGGCTGTACTAATGGGTGAGTCAAACCTGTTCACTTAGTGCTTTACCATTATAAGTGGCAAAGCCACTATTAGGGAGGCAGAAGCTGTGAGAGAGATGGGAGATGCTTGTAAGTCCAGCATTCCCTGGGCAAAGGCGCAGCGCTTCAGAATCAATGTATGGTGTCTCCCGAGACGGTCACCACCTTTTCACTCACCTATTTGTTTATTGTCCTTTGATGTTCATTGGAAAGTGGCATTACTTAATGATGCAGAAGCAATTGTAACACACAAATCCTCCTAATGTTTGGTTGGGTAATTTCCTGCTTGCTTCACCACATAGAGTCTCCTCTTTGCACCTGAAATATGTGTATGTAGTATGTAGCAAATACCATCATCCAGTACTATGAAGTCCTGTTTTGGTAAGGTTTTCCCTGGGAGGAAAAGCCCTGAGTTATGAAGCCCACTTGCTTAAATCCTGTCTAGTATTAAACACTGCGCTTGGAAAAGGTTTCAGCCTAAAATGAAGGGAATAAAATAATGGCAGAGTTTGAGCGTGCAGTCACTGAGTGCATGTGTCTGTGTTTTACAGAGGCAAGGTTGAGGTATTACCTGAAAGCGTTCATTTCAAAGCAGTGTAGTGAAGCCTGAAGGAGCACTATTTTAAAACAAATCAGTCAGCATTTTATTGGTGTCGGCCCAGCTTTGTACTAAACACTCAGATTAATGTTAAATCACATCTCAGGAATTATTCATGAGATCTCATACAATGTAATTGCTGATTTTGGCATCAGTAGTCTGTATCCCTTTATTTCCTAGATTAGCTTCCCTTCCCGCATGACTATATGTCATGCCAGAGACAATGATTTTATATGACATATTTAGGAAAGAGGGACCCACCTATTTTACATAAAACGACATCTGAGGAATGTACCCTGGCTGCCGAGATGCCAGTCTGTGCTGACGCATCCCTGCGAGAGGCAGAACCTGCTGGGAGAGCAGAGAGCACAGCACTAAACGTCTCCTTTCAAACTGTTGCCTGAATGGTTAGTTTTATTCCGAACCTTTATAAAAACTAATGAAATTACCCTTCACCTATCTTTGAGGATTAGCATTAACGCTCAGAACAAACTGCATGACTACTAATCTCTTAATGTCCCTAAAGATATGTACAAGATGAAATTTATAAATAATAAATGGAACCCAACTTTTTCTAGAAGTACCAAGTCATCCTGCTCTTTCCCTCTCTCTGAGAGGTGTGCGCTCTTGCATGAGGCCATGTTGATACAGGGAGTTGGAGAAAAAGATGCCTTTGAGCATGGAAGTCAATGAGCTACATGCTTTGGGTGTCCAACATTTTTTTCCTCTAAAAATTCTGCCTTTTCTTTCTACAGCAGCACGTTTAGATCTAAATATCTTCAGCCTCTCCCTCTTCTCATTCCTTCATGCTCCAAATACCTGTATCACACGGGTGAGCAATGAGCCCAGGAATCCCTGAAGACACAGAGTATTTCATGCTCAGGTGGCTACGTCCTGTAGCTGCCAGAAAAGGAACCTTACCACGCATGACATTTCCTCACGTTCAAGTTTTCATGCCAACAAAAGCCAAACTGAAAACCAGACTTAAATTATCCAAGTTGATGAGAAGAAATTAAAATTTATCAGAATTCATTGCAGGTATTACAAGCAAAAAAAGTTTCCCAAGTGAGAAACCCAACTGTTGTTCTCTTAGTTGGAATGCAAAACGTGTTTTTTTTCTAAATGATGATAATGGAGGGATCAATCACTCTGGTTTTCCATTGCCTCAGTCTACCCACTGCACTTCCACCCCTCTTTATAGAGACTCGCACTTGCATACTTGAGAATTTTAGTATCTACTCCTAAAGATGTGCTTTTTAGGCTGTAGAAAATTACAGATTTTGAATTTAATAGTTAAATATTTCCCAGGAATCTTGGTCTCTGACCTCCATCCCTCCATGAGATGTTCCTTTGGTCAACAAACACACTTCAAGTGCATTTCTTGCACTTGCACATAGTTTAGAGTAGAGCAGACATAGAAAATACACAAATAGCTATTTCTGAAAGAGTGTGGCAGCATCACTTTGAACTGCTAGTAATGATCCATTTTGAGACAGACCTGGATCTGCTGAAATTTGCTCACATCGCAGGTCTGATACAGTCTGCCCAAGGGCTCTTCCCAGGTCATTATCTGATCAGCATTTTCTCTCTTTCTAAGAAATCTTCACTCAAGGAAATGTTTCAGGCCAAAGATTTTGTCCTCTTCCAGGACTAACTCACGGAAGACTAAGATTTGAGTCCAAAAGTTACCAAATTGTCTAAGGCTCATGCACTTATTTCTTAATCACTGAGCCCTCGGAGCAAAATTTGGAAATCTCAACTAGGCATTTAGGCTTCACATCCAAAGCAGAAGCAGAATTACACACCTTGTGGAGGGAATGCAAAAAACCAGCAAGCCAAGTTGGAAGCCTCCAGACTCGGCAAAAGAGGCAAATTTATCCTAAATTCTTTGCGGTGCCGAAGGGGAAGGACACTTTGCCATGACTGTCAAAGAAGGTGATGCCCTTGTCACCTTGTTTTGTGGAGGCTGCTCTAAGCAGGTAAGAGTAGGGTGTCATCGTCATCATGTTCCTTCTAAAATCAACAGCCCCTGCTGCATTTGTATGGATCTGGCTTGACATTCAGGTCTACCGATTCAGTTCTCTCAGATGACAAATGTGGAGAAACACCTAACCTATGGATCCCAGCTGAGCCTGGACATCAGCTGAGGAACAGCAAAAATGAGTATTGTGTGCATATGATAAAGCAGAATTTTTTGAACACCGGCAACAAGATATCACAAAGACACCCACAGGACTTTGCATTACTTGAAAATTAGGAAACAGAGGCATGATGATACAAGATTGTTTCACTCCTCAAGAAAATTTGGTTCCTATGAATCTACAATCTTAACCATGGGATGAGAAAACACTAGTGCTGCTGGTCCAGACCTAGGTTTCCAACAGAGCATGTCCCAAAATCTCTTTTGCTTTCAGCTGTATTTGGACACTTAAGGCCTCAGAAGCATAAAACCCTGTTGAGTGGGATTTGTATGGACTCTTATAAGAAAATTATATTTATTCATGACAGAAGAGCATACTTTGTGGATAACATTGTATGCTCATACAAAGTACATCCATCAGAAAGTCATGAAACATTTTTTTGAAAATACTTCCCAAGCAATCATTACTGCGTGAAAGCCAAACAGTGATTTTGTTAAAATAAACCAGACCTATTTCTGAAAGTCATATAAGCCTCTCATAGGCACTGAGTGGAGCTTTAAGGACTCAGACCCCAGAAAAGCAACAGCACTTATTTTTATGCTCATAATTCTACAGTGGCCAAATGTACAGTTTTCTAACTTTACAAAAATGCATAAATTAATAACACAAAATAAAAATAGTATGATCCAAATTACCTCAAGGCTGAGATACCATGTGCCTAATTTCAGCCCAATTTTCATGGCTGTGTTATCTGAGCCCGCATATATATAATGGAATTACTGACAACCCTTTTTTCATAGGGAGACCCTCCTGCTATAAGACCAATATAAATATAGTTGGACAAATTTGGTATGCAGGAAAACAAACATCAATAAAGATTTTGATACACAGAATAATATAGAAATGACAACGTATTTTTGACTCTGTACAAAGACATGCATTAATCTGTAAATGATTACATTTCTATCTGTGGCAGAATGGAAGTGTGGGGCATATGAATCTCACCTTCAAAAGATATTCTTTCGTTCTACAAAAAAACGCCGGCAAGCACAGGAAACTTCAATCAATGTCTTATATTCGAAAACTATGACACTGTCAAACTGGTGTCATTAAAGCTAACTAACCATATTAAACGAATATTAAAATATAGGTTTCTTTGCATAACATAATGAGTAAAACTGCTTTTAAGTTTTTCCCTACGCTTTGAGGTGTAGGTGGCATTTTCATTCCAAAACTTTGAAGTCAGAACAAAATGTACAGGTAGAGGGTACTAGATCAAATAATAATCAACTTCAAAAAGCATTTTGGCTGTTAGATGTCCCAAGGCTAATTTCCTCTAGACATTTTAAATGTAAATGTCTAAACTAATTTAAAAATTGTAAATTGGTCTAGGTTCAATCAAAAACCATCCTGACACAGAACAGGGAGACTGGGCTAATTGTCATTTGTTTGTCAAATGAATTCCATTTGGAAAGCAATGAAACCTCCAAGCTAATTCTTTTAAGGTGAGCTGGTAGTTGTATTATCAGTTAAATGCAGTAAAATGGATAATCACATGATGATAATGAAAACTGAACCTATGTTAGCACTCAGGCTTAGTCTGCCACAGGGCATATAGTGATGGAACTTAAGTACTGTAATGTTCCATTGGGCACAATGGCACCAAGTCTGCTCTTTAGCCTTACAGACACTTTCTTTGCATTTTAAAAAACTTTATCAAAGCACCGTGGCAATGTAGAAAATGTCAAAGTGAAATGCACTGTAGGCAAATTGAGATTTCATTAAGTTTAAATTTATTGCTTTTGACTGATGTATTACCATGCTTGTTAAGAACCAGTAATTTGGAATATCTGCCTGCCTGGTAAAATAGCTTTGTCTCCTTGCGTAAGACTTTATATGGACTTTGAAAGACCACAGTAATTCAAAAAAAGTGTGGGCTATTTCATTTTTCTAAAGAACAATTTCAAATATTTTAAGGTCCTTGACCTAGTGGATCAATAGACTTATGCGTGGGTCCCAAGTGTGTTGTTGGTGGACTCGGTAGAAAATTACAGCACTAATATGTTATTTATTTTGCCTTGGTATAACATTGCACTCGCTGACAACAGAACCTTGGGAAGCGCTCAACAATTCTACTTGTTCTGCCACTCTCTGAACATTTATATTGGAAATAAACGAAAGTGTTTGGGAGAGATAAGGAATCCAACAAACCCGTAGGAGACTGTGTGTGGATGCATACTTTTTTATAGAAATATATATACATACACACATAAATTGTGTGTATACGTGAGTTTGCGCATAGGTATATGAACAGACAAAGCAGAGATACAGCTGTATCTGTATCACAGCAGAACACATACAGGTATTCTCTGCATTGCACTGTATATATGTCATTTAGTTTGCAGGCTTCAGATACGGCAAAAGCTGCATTTGAGATGTTGACAGAAAATCTCTTAATGTACTCTGGTGCTTTTCTCACCTTCGGGAAAGGATTGAATCAATAGTGTAGGACCAGCACAATTTCTGACTGATGAGGCAGGTTAGGCCTTCAGGAACAGATTACTGCCCTTGGAGAGAGACCTGGGTTGAATTTACTATATTCCATATATATTTATTTACACTGGGTGCCAGGGGCTTATGGCAGAAGTGACAAAGTTTGTGAAACCCAGGAATGCGTTATCATGTTATCTGGTATCTTAGATGGACAGTCAATATGAACAGACTGTAGACACACCTGTCCCAGTATCCAGTTCACCAAGTAATGAAATGGAAACAATAAAAGTCTTTGAACAAACAACAGACATTTGAGTCTTCGGGTTTAAACAAGAGGATTGTAGAATTCAAATGGGTTTCCTCCAGTGCTGCCAAGGCAGCCATATCTGTATTGGTGCCAACGCCAAGTCACACAACAAAGCTCGGCTTGTGTCTGCCCATGAGCTTTCATTCTGCAGAGTATGGATAGACGTGCTTCTTCTGGGGAGTGAGGGGAAGAAAAGAGTTTTAAATTATACCTATTTTACCTACACTTGCAATGAAAATTCCAGCTGAAGCCCGAGGAGAAAGTGATACATGGGATTCTATGAAATTAAACTGCATTTTGTTTTTACCATTTAAAATTAGCGTTCTGAAGGTTAGGGAAGTCTGTGTGAATTAATTGCATTAAGACACAATCATTTGCCACCAGAAAAACTTATTTCCCTCCTCACAGGGAACCAACTTCCTTCCCTCCACCCCAGGCTTCATATTCTCCCACACACTCCCTGCCTGTGACTGCATCTTTACCAAGGCAGGACATGGCTGCATCTGCAGAACCACGGTCCGGATTCACCCAAGGGAGATTTCAAGCAACGACACTCACCCCTCTTCCCAGTGGATGGACCAAAGGCTTCCCTCCTGTGCTCTTCCAACGGACAATTTGCCACGGGGGGTCACACAAGGGGTTCTTCTGTCACCAGCCTGAGCAGGGGGGTCCCAGAACCAGGAGAGATCCACGTGTGCTACGAAGTCCCAAGGGAAAAGGGATCCCACCAACGGTGGGGCAAACCCCAATCCCTCCTTAAAAATGAAAGCTTTCTAGTTTTGTTTTTGCACATTGTACAAAGGTTACACCAGCTCTCAAGAAGAAGGGTGCAGAGTTTATCTAGGAGCTAAAGTAAAGCTTTGTATTTGATAAAACCTCTGGGTTTTTTTTGCTTTAAGACGTGTAGCTCCCTTTGAAGTCCAGAAGAGCTATACAAGTCTACACTTGAGGGCAGAATTTGGCCCAATATGATGACAAAGGAGATTGCAATAAGGAAAAGAAGTGTACTTATTACATTTTAAATAATTTGTGGGTTAACTCAAATTAGCCAGAAATTACTAACCCCTCTAAATAATTCTCCCTCCCAACATGCACTTCAGAACACTGTAAGAATTACAACAAAACCCACCTTTCTGCTTTCCTTTAAGGTATTGGACAAAATTTGCATTTTGGAGTAAGCCACTAGCTGGAGCTAAAGACCTGTAGAGCAAATTCAAAGGGAAAATAAAGGAAGGGGGGAAATCCACAAGCTTGAGGAGAAATCCAGACTTTTAAAGGCAGGCCTGGAACAGGTTTTTGATTGAGCTGTGGATATTGACTGTCATCTGTTACAAGGACAGAAAGACCAGCCTAAAAAATGAGAACATCTGTGTGCTTGAGTTGACGACCAGCTGAACTAAACTGGCACTAAGTCTGGTATCTAGTATCAGAATGAAACAAAACAAACATATTGAAAAGAGCTTACTAAAAGCACCCAAAGGAGCAGTGAACAATGAAAGAAAGGAAAAGCTGAGATACTAAAGAAGTAATTAAAGGCAGAAATTAATTGTTAGGTACTGTTTGGAATTACTTAGAAATACAGAAAGCACCTAACAAACCCTCTGACCCCTCTACTTTTCATTACTGATATTGCAAAGGCTCTTCAATATGCAGTTGTTTAAGCATCATCTGGGAAGATGTTTTCATGTGAGCAAAAGAAAAGATCTCTTTATGCAGATAAAGATCAATTTTATCTGTGGCAACCAGATACAATATGTCAGGTGAGAACAGAGCACTCCTGGGTTTTGAAGTCTCACAGTAAAACAGCGAAACACAAAGAATATTCTGCACGTTCTCCTAGTTCGGTGGCACAGACACAGGATTTGATCTTCCCACGTAACATGTGGCACTGAGATGACTTGGGTGAAAATGACGGTCGCTCTGAATCATAGAGCTGCGAGAAAAATGTATTGCAATCTTTCAAAACCTTATCAAAACATCGCCAAATAAATTCCTAATGTTCTGAATGGGATGAAAAGGGCCAGCTTTCCCTGTGGGCTTCCAGAGAGGAAAAACAGGAGTAAAATGCTACTAGGAAGACAGTAAACGTCTTAACTTTCTGTTTGTGCCTTTTGCCCAGGCAGTTGCAGCAGACAGTGGGGCTTTGCAGCTGGGGGAAGCATCTACATGCATAGGTTGAATATTTCCACAAGGGTCACAAATATCATGCTAATATCGTGCTCCCCTTGCAATGATTCAACAAAACACTAAAATATGAATGTGTATTTAAACACTTGCTTAAGAGCTTTCCTAGAGCTGGCTGGTAACTGCTTGTTAGGCTCAAGCCAGGTAGTGAATGGATGGCTCAGTCTATGGAGGCATTTGCTTTCAGCAGCAAATTTAGGTTCCAGAGGGTTACACAAATGACCATATTAATTTCCCCATTGTGATAATTTTCCTAATTGAAATAAACTCAGTTCTTGGACCAGCTGGTATTTACTGGATTGCTAGACCTGGTTTGCAGGGGCAGTGTCCCCAGCAGAGGAGCCGCAGCTCCCCGAGGTGCCAGCAGACGCTCTGCTCTCGGCGCAGCGCTGGCACCTTGTTCCGAACCAGCCGTGTGTGACCGGCTATTGTCACCCGTCTGCTCTAAGGGGTCACTTTTGTTGCTGTCCCACCGCAGAATTGACCTCAATAGTTTTTCTGTGTGTGAGCCAGGCAGAGACAACTCTCAGCTTTCCTGGGGATATATGTGATACGCCATTCTCCTAAGGTTATGCTGTTCTGAATTCTTAGTTGTACTTTTATTTTCTCTTCCTTTTCTCCAAGGTTAACAAAAAAAATCCCCAAAGCTGCAAAAGCATACCTTGAAATTAATGGTCCTGGCGGGTTTTACACACACAAGTGTACCATATCAATCTATTTCAGACATTACATTCATAATATCTACGTTGAATATGACATATTATTTTAATCATTTTAATGTGCAATTTAGTATTTTTTAATAATTTTAAGCATTCCTTAATATACACTCTTGCTTGATTCATAGCACTAACTTTGTTAAGCACAGATAGCCACTATACATTGAACTGGACCTTTCGTTTCACTCTTTAAATTTAAACAGAGCTGCTTTCACATGTGAACATGAGACTTTCTTTCCTGACTCAGGATTGGAGTTTTTTTTAAAAGGCAGTTTCCACTCAGCTACTTTCCCAAACCTGCAGACATTTTAAACAACCACATTTTCTCAACAATACCATAATTTTGACCATTCATCCTTTTCTTTGAATTTTACAAAAAACTTTGAGTCAATACCACTTTCAGAACACTTTTACAGCACTATGCCAACTGTATTTCCATGCTGCTCCATAGGATGCAGATAGAAATTGCATCGTTTCACTGCTCTAGGCAGCATTACAAATGATGCTTTTATATCAATATACTTAATGATTCAGAAAAGTTTCCTTCTTGGTGTCTTTGTGGTGTCTGTCATTAAGTTAAGACAGAGTAACACATAGGAAATGTAAAGAACTCTGTGAGTAGTTATGTATGTTCTACTTGGATGAGCATTTGAAAAATTCAATGAGGAAAAAGTACAATGTTCCTGAAGTCATGATTACCTTTATTGCACACACACTTTAAATAGTCCTGTATGAGCCTGAATTTAGAATGGAGCAGGGCAGACTCAGGCTTACTTGAGGCCAAAGCCTTCTCTAACAATGAGATTCAGAAAGCAGAGCTGCAGACTGAGAAATTATCCTGCCTGCAAGACCAAGGAAAACATATAGAGACCCCATTTCCCTGTGCACCCCTGCCTGTATTCAGAGTCCATGGGCAGTTGCGGTATTCCTCATCCTAACTCATACCTCATGCTAACTCTCCTGTATATTATCCTATATAATTTCTTAGAAAGCAGAGGTGCAATTCTTTGAATCCTGTCACTCTGGCACCACGGCCTCGGGACTCTTTGGAGTACAGATGGGAGACGACACAACAGCAGAAGAGAGTTGTGCCGGGCAGAAAAGCAGCATAACACGCGAGGAAAGCAGGTGAGGAGCAAACCCGTGAGCAAGATGTTTGTTTTGGAGTGGAGAAGCAGCAGAGGATTCAAAGGCACCAGGCACAGCATGTAAAGGAACACCGAGGGCTGGCTGGGCAGGGAGTGCCTCTCGGTAATGCGGTATCGCGTGTACCCGTAAGAAATCGCACCTACGGTACAAAGACATTTGAGTCATTTACATAGCTTCATCAGCAGTGCGAAATGGCTCCTTGTGGAGTCAGACATTTGGAAACAGATAAAGGCCGTAAAGAAAGCTTCTTTTCTCCCTAAGAGATTAATGTAGATGCGAACACATTAGGGCTGTTTAAGGGAGAGTATTCTCTTTGACAGATAACTGGGATTGGGAATATTAGATTACCAAATAATGGACCTTTTAAATTCTGTCATCATTACTTATCAGGTACATTAGTTTAAAACCTGCAATTTTGAACTTAGCATTATTGAGCTTTTGAAAGATTAAATTACTGAGCTTTTGTTTGTGAATGGCGCTGTGAAATTTCCTGAAAAGGATAGTCCCCGTCCTTCATTGTGTAAATGTGAATGCCAAATAACATACTTTATTGATATTTACAGACATACAAATGATAGGACTAATGCACCTTAATGTCTGTCTCCCTGAGTGAAAAGGCAGAGCGTTGTTAGATAATATGGTGCACTGTATCTCTTTGTAAACCCATTTGGAAGAGTTAGTCTTTATCCCCCCCTTCCCTTCCTGAAAACCTTATTCTCACAAGTAGCTTTTCATGGGCAGGTTGGAAGTATGGGCTTCCTTCTTAGAGCCACTGTCTTTTTTACTCATTAATTAGGTCAAAAAATACATAACTTCAGGTTATGGGGATAGCTTATAGGTGGGCAAGAGAGTCACCCATGTCCAACACATTAAAAAATTAGTTATTTATAAGCACATCCACAATTGGGTTAAATAGGGAGGACAAAGCTCCACATTCATTAGGTGACCAGTCTCAATCAAGGGTTTGGGAACAAAATACCCAGCTGCCTGTGAAGTGTTTTCCTCCGTGGCTTCAGGAACAGGGTGATCCTGCGAGACCTGTTCTAACAGCCACCGCAGGGTATGTGGCCACTCTGACGATATGGGTACGACGCTGCACACGGCAACCTGTGACCTCCTTCCTCTTCCTCACACTGAATTGTGACCCTGCGTCTTCAGGGCAGGATTTTCAAAACTAAATAAGGAAGTTAATCTCACAAATCCCTTAGACGTAAAATGCAAATTGGGAATTTTCCTTATACCAACACCTTTGAAAACTCCCACCGAGTCTCTCCAAGTTGTTTGGTGAGAGCAAGACTTTTTATTTTCTTAAAAACTTTCAAGCTTTTTAAGGAGTCAATGGAGTAGTGAGCCAATGAACATAAAGAGTGATAAGCTACAGCCATGAAATGCAAAAGGAACATGTTTATGAGAATATATGTTTGTTTAATGAGGTAGGTACAAATTACACTCATAAAACAAAATCAGAGAAAAAGAAAAGATATACTTTAAATATCCCTGACTCTCCATTAGACCCCAAATGTAGGTACCGCCTATGCCCAAACAACTCAAAACACTTGGAAACAGTTTAAAATACATTTTGTTTCGGTTGTTCAGTTTTTATGGTTTTGTGTGTGCGCGCCTTTTTTATTTTTTTTTCTTTTAAATTACCGTGTTTTTTCTCGCCTCGGAGATAAAACCTGTTATATTTGGGAGCCAGACTTCAAATAGATGAATGTTCTGTCTATGTTAAAAGAAAGAAAATTATTTCAAAAACAAAGTATCTTCTTCTGAATGATGCTTTCTTCCCTCTTCCCCCACAAGTGAAGTTTACTTTCAATTCAGATGCATAAAACTGGACATCTATCCAACGCATCAATTCAGCTAACAGCGAGGAGCATACTCTAGCTACAATATTCATGAATTGCTTATCAGGCCAAGCTTAAAAGCTTTCCAAACTCTTGTATGTTCTTAGGTGTCTTTGACACAGAGAGAAGATTCATTGTTATACTTGGATACTTGTAAGACTTGCAAAGTGTCACACAATCATCAAAAAAAGCAATCAGATTACTCATAAAAAATGAGTTTCATTCTTTCCTTAAAATGGTATTACTCTTCTTGGCACTCATTGAGAGAGGGAAAGCTCAAAATTATATACGTGCACTTATTTTTAATTTAGAGAAATTATGCTGAATTTCACCTAAATTGCTTCAAGTATAATTTGAGTCACATAGAAAATAACATTTTTTTACAGATTATTCTGCATCATCTATTTATTTGTCTCCTAAATCACTGACTGTACATTACTCTGTACTGGCACATTTAAAAAGATGCTACACATGTGCAAAGAAAAAAATAATAAAGCCAAAATGAGGATACTGATTTATTGACCCCAAATTAATAAAGCCATTGCTAAGAAGAACTCTAGATTATGAGGCTGCATCATTATTCTGTATGACATAAGGGTTATGGGTGCTTTAACAGTTTCGTGCAAAATGAAAGGAGTCAGCATGGCTCATTCAAGCCAAGGCTAACATCTGCTTTTGTATTTGGGGAGCAATGTGACTCTGAGACCCACAAATACTTTTTCTTGCATTTACAAGCTCTTTTCATTATGCTAAAAGCTCATTACCATTTTAATTTCTACATCACGATTCTCATTAATTGCTACTGAAAGAAAAGCTCAAGGTTTGAGCTGTGTGTAGTGCTAGAGAGCTTCCATGGGCACCACGAGAGGTTCTTTCCACAGCGTGTGGCAAAGTACTCAGTGGCTCAGCTGATGAGTGCAGAACCCCAAGATAAGGGTGATAAAACTACCTCCTCTCTGAGCAGTTGTTCATGAGGATTTTTGCACCTTCCTCTAAAGACACAGCTAGAAATGGATGCTAAGATCCATCGCAGGATCATAAGATTAGTTAGTGGAACCAGTTCTCTCTGGGATCCTCCTTAGAGGGATAAGGTGGTGAATGTCTTCAAATTACAGACAAACAGAACTGTTTGAAGCGAAGCTGCTCAAGATGAATGGGAAAATATGTAAACTCCTCTACATGATCTTATTCAAATGTACAGAAATCCTAGTTAGCATCCCACTTCCATGGTCCCTGAACACTTGTGTAAGCATTTCAAGCAACATTCTGTTGACATGTACAATGCCACAAACACCCAGTACCATTTACACAAGCCAAAAGGCAAGATCATCTCCTAAACAACGGAATTTCACAATACTCCAGTGAAAATGCTGTGAAAGGAAGGAAAGCCAGCTTTTCTTTGCTGTCCCTCCTTTGACCTTCTCCTCTTCCATTCCTACAAATATTTACATGCAGAACTGACCACATGAAGAGTTTATCCTGTGCACACTGGCCTTGCAGTGCCCAGGAGTAAAAGCCTTCGGCTACAGACAGAACGTGTCATGTGTGCACCTCACATGAACAATACTGACACCACAGCTATGTGTAAGGCACTAGCAATGTTATTTATGTCTATTAATAAAGAGTCTTTCAGATAATGAATGACAAATGTGCTTTAGTTCAGGACACACAATAGAAAGATTACATACTAATAGCAACAGCCAGAAAAGAAACGTGATAGGCAGGGACAAAGAAGATTAAACAACAGAGACAGAATCTGAAAACAGCAAAGATGCAAGCAAATATTTGTGCAGGCTAGCTAATGTCAACCTACCTCTGCTGTGCCGGGGGCGGGTGGTCCCCAAAGAAGGACCCTGAGCCCCATCCCGTCTGTCCCTCGAGGGGAACAGGCTTAGCCAGCTAGAAAATGGCCAAGCACTTTGGGGAAGAGGAGATATTTCTCAAAAACACGGTTTAGAGTGGAGTCCTCAAAGAGATATTTGAGGCACTTGAGATTGTTAAATAAAAAGAACCTAAAAGCACAGCTGCCAGGGTGCTGCGCCGGACAGGAGACTCTGTAGTGAATTTTGAGGGAGCAGAAATGTTGACACAGCTTCCCTCCAGTGTTTGTGTTTTGTTAGACGCAGAACTAAAATCCAGCTAAACAAAAATATTCCACTTGAAAAAAGATAAAGTTCATTTTCAAGCCTCAAATGGCTGTGTTTAAAGCTCAGGTAAACGTGAAGGCAAAAATGGAGCAGACGTTATTGGAAGACAAGATGCAAATTACAGAGTCTAATCTCTCTGCAGCGATCAGCACACTCACTTTATCTGTTTCCATCTGTCATCTGAGCTTCAAGTTTACAGGCCATGTACTGTCTGTTCTGGAATCTACATCGCCGATGAGGCGAGAGTCTCCTCCACAGAGATAACCCGTCTTTTTATTTGGGGAAAAAGGTAAGGCTATTTATTCACAAACATGCGGGAAAACTGAAAGCTTTTCTGTCTGTCTTTGCTTTTCAAAAAACATCACATGTGCAAAGTTTTCTCCCAGAATGGTCTGGGAACACAATTCCCAAGTTCAGAAAAAATGTTTTTGACTAAATAGATTTGTTTCTGATGGAGCTGTGAATGGAGCTATTAATAAATGTTATTAGAAAGACCATTAGATCTTTTCCAACTACTTTTCCTGTTAGCATGGTTGGTTTTTTGTTGATGGTGTTGTCTTATTTTTTTTGTCTCCTGGTAGCTCATAAAACTCACATTTAAAGAGTCTATTGTATTGTTAAATAAAAAAAGAAAAGCATAGCTGCTAGGGTGCTGTGTTGGACAGACTTGTCTGTAGATAATTTAGAGGGATCAGAAATGTTAACATTTCTGAGTACTGAACACTATTTGTATAGTGAATTTCAAAGGCTTTTCCTCATTTTACGTGAGATTTAATTTCAACACAAAAATTGTTCTGTGCTTGCAAAACCCACAGAGAGTAGCAAATGTGGAACTAGTACGTGACACGAGACACAAAGATACAAACCTGTGCTGCCTACATTGTGGGTATAAGGCATTTCTACCTAAGTCCACTGAGTGGGTCATCCCATAGAATGGGAAAGGCAGAAGTGCTGAAAATCAGACCTATCTAACCCCTAAAATCAGCTCTGCATGGAATCCCTGTTGGCTTTCTGATTGTCAGGTATGAGTGGCCATGGCTGACGTGGGTATTAGATCTAACATAAAGAAGCTGAATTTATACATCTGTAAAATGTGTGAACCTTTCTATTTATGTATATATACTTTTGCAAATAGAAAAATCACTTCTGAAACACAGTCTCTCTGTGAGCAGGTCCCTGATGACAAATCTGAAAAAAAAGAGCCAAAAACTTGAATAAAACAGATTAGAACTCGTAAGCCCTATGTGCAACAGGTGTGAAATCTAGATGCAATGTGCATTATATTACCACCTGTGCTCATCTGATTCTGGCCAAAACAATATCCTCTGCAGGTGTACACACGTAGGTATGTAAAAGTCCTTTAGAGCAAGGGGAGAGAGTGGCAGCTTTGGCTGAGTCAAAGAACATTTAGCTGAATGCCAGAGGATGACCAGGTCTGTGTGCAGAAGTATCTGGGACCCACATGCGGGCACAAACACTGAGGAACATCTTTTGCTAGCTCGATTTCTCTGTGTACTGCTGCTGATCCATCTGGAAATGATGTCACATGCCAGTTGCAATATTTCCTGGCATTAATAAAAGGATCAATTAGACAAAGAGAGTTGTATTTATCATATTTATGAGGTGATTCTGACATTTCTTTTTCTTTTCACTTTTTTCCTTTCTGCTTCAGTAATAGCTGAAGAATGCTGATGAGATACTAATTACAGTAATTCAACTCTTAACTGTTCCCAGTGGGTGAAGTTCAAACCCAAATGAAAGGGGTTTGGATGGAGAAGTTACACATTTCACCGGTGATCCTAGTTTCTCAGCTTCTGTGGAGCTCCAGGTCCACCAGGGAAGTGCTCCTTGCTCTATGACTACATGATATTCCTTCCTCATCAGTTCAATGTTCATTAAAACTGTGGGAGAGATCCTAGAAGACTTTTCTTAAACCTGCTGCATTATTTCCTATAGGGAATAAGCCATTTATATGTCTCTCATTCAGCTGAGATAGGTTCTCAGCAACATCTTTTCACAGTGACCTGCATCTCACTTATCCACAGCTTTTTGGACAGTAGGGCATCCAAGTCAGGGGGAGAGATATACTTGGTGCATTTGCAAGACTTTGTTATTCAAAACACAGTTTGAAAATGGCTGTAGGAATTTAATTAGAAACTTCCATTAGGAGATTAGATGACTAGAACAAAGAAAACCAGTGAAAAGGCTTCTTATTAAAACCAGTAGCACTGCAGAATATTGATAACATAACAAAGGAATGAGTGGATATGCATAGCAAATTATTAAAGGTTACAGATAAATGTCCAAAAGTTGCTTAGTTTCTGGTTATCCCAGTATATACAGAAGCCACTGAGACACGATGACACTCAGTCCCTGCTCCTGCAGAATACTGAGGACAGCCAGGGCTGTCAGAGTGCAAAGCTAAGCAGTGCTCTGCATTAGGTCTTTGCATCCTTTCTGCCCTGGTGCATAAATGAACCGTGAACTGAAACATACAAGCCTACAGGTTACAGCACAGATTCTACCCACAAAGATTAGGAACTGTAAACTCCTCTGATGAACAGTCATGCCAGGCAAAAGGGGAGTTTATGCCTGGAAAAGGACTGGAGCGAGCAGAGTCTCAGTGCTCTGTGACACTACAGAATCCCTAAATACCCTCACTGGGCGACATCAGCTCAGGTGAGCCTCAGTCCTACAAATTCTGCCCAGAAAACTGTCTTGGTGGAGTCAGAAACTTTCACAGGGAATCAAAAAATCAATAAATAATCTAAGATCAAACTTGGACATAATGTGAATAAGTTCCCCTTCCCGGAACTCAGATGAGTTGTTGCCACTCGTGGTCAGATTTTAGCATCTACTTACTCCAAACGCTTCTGCTGTTTCCATCTGAGACAGGTCCACATTCACTGCAGCCATTAAACCCCAACTTCTTCTTGTTCTGCCCTCTACAAAAATCTGATCGGTACCTAATTTTACAGTTTACACAACTAGGAGCACAGTCTTATTTAAATCATTCTTTGTGATACAGCCTAGCCCACTTTTGAACATTCAGTTTTTCGAAACTCAGGCAAAAGCGGTTAATGTGTTTACAGTATGTATGGAACAAACAACTGAGGCACAAAGCATCTTTCTTTTCAAAACAGAAGTGCTAGATGTTCCCAACCATCAAGCGTAAGACTGTTCATTATGTCTACATGACATTGTAATATGGAGCTAGCCCAGGGCTAACTAGCCAGCAAAGCACTGTGTTGATGCAGGTATGTTGCTGTCAGTATTCAAGTTAGGTCATGCAGAGTTTGATCAGGTACCTTTGCATGATACTTCAGAACACAGGGAATGATGAATTGTAATTTTTTAAAATGCCTTGCCTACCAGGGATGTACAGAGTCCATTTCTCTGAATATAGATGAACACACACTCTATTATTACTTGAGAAAGTAATAATAATAACCCAGACAAAACCAATACATGAGTAGGCAAACACTGCCTACCCCAGCCTGAGCCTTCTCACAACCAAAGACCCTCGAATCTTTTTCATGTGCCAGTGGAGCCCAGTGAGCCAGCACGAACCACCTTGTGTCCCCCTGCGCTGCTGGAACAGTCTCACTTTCCAATTCCAGCCCCTTCGTAATGACACTAATGTGACTTCAAACAAAGAGTCAGCTTTGCTGGAGATTAATAGATCTGCAGTCACCTCTGTATTAGCTGAACTGTAATACCTGCTGTCCTGCTAACGCAGAAGCCAAAGCAGTACAGCCTGAAACTGCCAATGGCAACAATTCGACAACTTTTGTCTACGGAAAAGTAAAAAACCCAATAAATTAGCACACAAAGATTTACAGAGATGAGTTTCCTCTTTGTTAATACAAGACAGCATTTTAATGGTTACCAGTTACTAAGAGGTTAAAAAATTTGAATATTTCCAAGAAAAAGTAAGGGTATTACAAGATGAGTAGATAGCTAGATGGATGACTGTAAAATACTAGAAAATTGCTGATTGCTTTGCTAAAGGGCAGAGGCAAATTACAATCATTGTCTTTTGTTCTTACGAACCCAAGGCATTTTTTTTTTTTGGTAGTCAAGTTATTCTAAAATGAACCATATAAGAAGCTGTGATGTCCCGGGAAAAAGTGAATATAACCCAGGACATTTAAATGGGTCACGAAACCATCCTGAAGCGATACTGAAATACTCGATAAATTTGCCTATTTCACAGGCTTCATGTGGTCTGGAAAAGGCTAGAAAACATGTCTTTTTAGCAACACTACAGTATCTTAAGGTCAATGTTATGGTAACACAAGCTTCCTCCCTTTCATTGCAGAAAAGAAATTGTATGGCTACTGCAAGATAAAATCCCATCGGTTCTTCTTACATTCCTTGCTGATGAAACTAGATGGAGTTACCTGCTTAGAAAAGCAAGGAATAAGGAGGAGGAGCATGTAATGGAGGCAGAACAGCTCCAAAACAGACCCTTCTTGGTTAATATAGGATTCCATAATTTTTATTATCCTGCTAAAACAAACCAACCCCCTCAAATCCAAACATCAGAACCCCTTTACCTTTTCAAAAGCCTGTGATGGTTCCTGAAAAAAATTCTTTTGATAATACTGTGACCATTCCTTTCAGAAACTCAGAAAATGAAACAAACTTTCTCTCTGAAGAAAAATTAAACCACCTCCAGTCTGCGAGGCTGTTACATACACAGAGTACAGTTGCATTTCCATAGCAGCTATAAGCTTCTCATCCTAGCAGCAACGTGGACTAGAATGCCTTTTTGCTTTATCACATCCTTGTTTTGTCATGAAGAAGTGCAATGATTTCATGCAAAAGTAGAATAATTCCTGGGACCACCACCCTATTCTGGCCACGGTTGAGAGGTCCCTTGAGCTGAAGCTCAGCAAAGGAAGGTTTGCTTTACCCTGGGGTCTCCTCAAAGCCCTGCTCAGACAGTTGACACTGGGGAAAGCCAGGGTGGCACCTGGAAGGCTCTCCTGTCACCATTCCTGAAGGTGACAATCAGACCCTGAAGCAAAGGGCCACCCTGGGTACAACTGGGATCTTTGGAAGTCAGCAGCCTCTTGGACCCCTACCTTCTTCAGGCAAGAGCTCCTTGAAATTCCACTCAAAGTAACTCTTGTATTTCCCCCAACCACACAATATCTGCTTTAAGCTCATGTTTATATGGTAATATTTAAATTATAAAGCACTAGCCTCTCACCTTTAGGTTCCTGGCTGGATTCAAACTCTCCTCCGATGGGAAATGAGTTTGGTGGCCTAAGCTGAGTCCTGAGTAGACAAAAGTGCTTATCTCCAAACTCCAAACATAATTCAGCACAACATGGCATGATTGGAACTCTCTGCCCAGGAAAAGACAAGGAATGAGCTTGTGTCAAAAGTAAATTACCTATGTAATCAAATCAATACTGAATTCAAAGTGGAAATATCAAAATTATCAGGTGGTGCTGTGGAGACTACAAAATTGCTGTTTAGCACAATGTTTTCCAGCCATATTCAAAATGAGAAATGTCATTTAGAGCAGATAAACTACACAAAATGAGGTCAAAGCTGCAAAGAAGCATAAGCTGAGAATCTTAATAAATTAAAGAATTCCCTTGAATAGCACCTTATCTCCCTTGGAAGAACGCATACAGTCTGGAACCATGTGTCCTCCCTTCTCCCAGGTACGAGGTAAAGAACAACCATGATCTGCATCTCTGATACGTTTGAAGATGGCTGAGGATGTGGTAGAAATATCATTTAGAGGCGAGTCCTTATGCAAATTGGATGAGTTTAAAACTGGACATTGTGGCAAAATTCCAACAGATGAACTAACATATCTTTAAGTTACAAGAGATTCAAGAAACACAAGTACAGTTCTCAGGTGGGAGGGGATAAAAAGATTTAACAGGCTGTGAACCTCTTCACCTGGTGATAAAGAAAGTAAAAAAAAAGCATGTATTTCTGAGAAAAAAAATATGTTGTGATTCCTAAACCATCTCCTGGTCAACTTAATGTGGCATTAGATATTCACTTCTTCCCTGCCTGCTTGCTTTATAGTGTCTACCCTTTACTCACAACAAAATGGATGACAGTTTCATTGCTGCATGAGATCACTTGTCCAACTTTGAATTACTGATCATAAAAATATCAGTTATTCTTTGAAGGATTGTTTGAACACTCTTTTTTTTTTTTATTATTATTATTATTTTTATCAGCATTACTGCTTAGTGCAACATACACAAGGGGTTGAGGGGGGAAGTGATGGTGGAAAGAAATCAAACCTGGCTGAAGAGCTATGAGTTTGCAATACCCTACCCATACAAACAAGCTTCTATCGCAGTTATAGACAGCAGAAATAAAAGGGAGCTTTTTGGCTCACAGCTATAAAAAAAAAATTATCATAGTGATGAAGTTCCTCAGCCATCAACAGAGCTGTGATAACGCTGTTTGATGATGATTTTCCCATGAATGTTAAACAGCCGCCACTGCGGAGGAAAAGGAGCTTATCTGCACCTAATACTGATCTCTAATTCCTGCCCTTCTTGAACCATCCATTTTCTAACAGCATTAACTGGCAAATTTACATCCCATCTTAATGCTGCTAAAGAGGACAGGAGATGAAGAGTAAATGACAGCAGTGTAATGAGGATGGCTTTTTTCTCCTTTCTCTTTAATGGCTGAAGATTTACACAATTGTCTGTAAGCTTATATAGAGAGCTTACCTGAACCTTTTGCCAGCATGGATTCAACTTACAGGAGCTTTTGTTAACTAAATACACATAAATATTTTTAAGGAGGTTTAATATTGTGACTTCAAAGAAAGCTAAAAGACAGGATGAGAAAAAATATTTTTTAGCATTTTGATTATGGATAAAAATTGCTCACATTTCTTTCTTAAGCAGATGCGGTTGTATTTCCAAAATACAAAAATCAGATTTTAATAAAAATTCTTTTTCTGCTAAAAAATACATTCCTTTTTTATAACATGTAGGAGAACAATCATTTTTCAGGATACAGAATTTTAGTGAAGAATTATCTCCAAAACTCAGAAACCAATGGTTATCCAAATACATTATGTAGAGCTGTTTTGCACGTGTCACCCACAATATGGATTGCTTTCTGATCATGGAGCTTCCATCAGAACAGAAGGCACTGCTCTGCATGGCAGAAAGGAGAGGAAGAATGGAATGTTCTAATATAGGAAACCACAGCAACAATACTTGGCCAGATTCAGCCCAAGTATTTCTATACATCCAGATAGTAGTTGCAATGGAAATTAGAACCAGTTCAAGATGTGCTGTTGCTATTTGAAAGGCTCTTGGTCTGGCTCAGGCTATTGCTGATATACAACAGACTAAATTTAATTAGGAAGATTTTTCTTTAAGATAGCCTTTTTTTTTTTTCCCCAGTTCTTAATTTACTTCATATATATTATTTCTCTAGGGTATGCGAGAACGGCTGTAGTGGAGAGGAAAAACACAAAATATTGTTTAGAAATGCAAGGGTGGAGGCTTCAACTCCTGCCTCATGAGTCTGTCTGAAAGAAATTCAAGAGAGGGGACTTGATGTCTTTTCAAGGAATTTTGTTATAATCTATTAAGTGTACTCCTCAGAAACGTCAGTGTTTGTTGAATACACGTTGCCACTCTTTCCATATCAAGACACAAGTTTTTAATACATAGGAAAATATGCATCTATTTTTGTATGGCTATCTATACACATATATAAGGAGAATATTGTATCAAATGTATATGACAAATATAAACATCTAGCATACTAAAATATTAAAAAATCAATTTTTATTCTTCTTTCAGTGACATTTGTATACCCTTCCCCTCCCTTTCTCAATGGGAAAACTGCTAATGTACCTTGAGAAGAGCTTCTCAGCAGTGTACACCTCTCGTTGCTCATCTAATGAATGTTCAAGAGCCCCGAACCATTGTTGTTTCAGAAATGAGAAACAACAGCAGTCCCAGGCCAGTTACTATCACTGTGCCGACTGTTGCGACATATGTTCCTGGAAGCAGGCGTATCTCAAAATACAAACCTTCTTTATGCTTAAGATGATAATTGGCATTTATATTTTGAGGACGTTAGGACATGCTGCACGTAGAACCCAAGACATCCAACACACAACATACACGATGGATTACAGAATTATATACTTTGCCATTAGGTATAAATGAAAATTCGGGTGGCTATCCCTCTAAATACATCTCTTGGTCCTAAGAAGCTGATAAAGTAAGCTAATTTGTAATTTGTCATTACTGTCCAAAACAACATAAACCATTTGTGCTTCAATTTAATCCAGTCAGCTGTCAACCCCAGCTAATTGGCCATAGATTTCTTCTAAACTGTTAAAAACACCTGAATTACTTGTTATAACTAGATCTCAGAGGGTGAAATAGAAGCAATACTCACTCAGAATAAATAAATGTTTCTGTTTTTTGATCACTTCTGACCACAAAACTGATTTTTTTTTTAAATATACCAGTTTTAAGTGGTATGTTGCCATGACCCAACACTTAGGTTCCAAAATCGCTGATGAAGTTGTCACACAGAAGTCTCCACAGAAGAAACAGAGAAGTCTGCGTTTCATGACATATGAATCAAACCAGTTTCAGAGGCTGGGAAGGTCTGTATAATCCCCTTTTGGTTTTGATTTTCCCTTGAGTATCATCCAAACCTTCACTACAGTTGGGTTTTTGGCAGACAGAATTGTCTTGTCAGACCAGATTGCCTCTTCCAAACAGGTCCCAAATTGAATCACTTTGCCCACTTTTTAGATCTGAAATAACCCCATACTGATTAATCCAGCTGCCTGCATGACATATTAGCACTCTCCAATCTAACTTTCCATGCTGGCTCCTGAGAGAACCAGGACACAAAGGAAGAGGCCTCAGCTCAGAAGAAAACAAGAACCTTAATGCACAGTGGGATATAAATGTAGAGGACACTGGAAACAAATAGAGGAAAAACAACTGGCATTTGTGCCTCACCATCTCCCCAGGGCTGTAACCATGAAAGAATCTCACTACAGCTACATAAGAGTTTTCTACAAAATGCTATTTCCAGGAAGAAAACCGCTCTTTTCAGGAAAATCAAAACATTATCATTTCCTTATAAAAATAGAATTAAATTTATCTATCAGGCAAATATTCCCTTTGAAATAATTGGAAGAGGTTCGGGATTTGCCTTTTTTTTTTTAAATGAAATTGAAACTGATTCATTTAAAACATCTGAATTGTACTTCCTGCGAATCACTGCAGTATAATAGGAAAGAAAACACAGTTCAGTGTTACAGCACACCATCGAAAACATCTGTTTGGTCTAACAAACTAAAATGAAACATTTTAATAGTTTTCAATTTTTTACATAACTAGCCATTACACTGGAAAATCAGACTGATACAATGAATCTACAAATACTAACATTTTGGCATAGTAGATACACACACACACAAACTTAGATCTACAATTACAATTGGTTTACAGTTGGCTGCATGGCAAGAAGGCAAAACCCGGGGTCAGCATGGCAGTGTTGCCAAGAACCTCACAATAAATACCCAATTTTCATTTTGCTGCCCACCATAAATAAATACAGCAGTATGAACGTAAACCAGTGAAGCAACAGTAGAGGTCCAGCTGCACTGCACACTTAAAATGAGATTAAAAGATGAAATATAATTAAAATATCATCACAAAATTTCATTGTCTTCTCATGTTGTAGCATGTGCTGTCAGAATCGCTGTTGGCAATGCAGCACGCAAAGTATACCAAAACTGTACCTTACTATATATTGCAGAATTTTTGTGTGCATGTAACTAATGTTTTAGCACAACAGGACAGTGAAGATGCACCTTCAACTGCACTTCGCAAAGTATTTTCTCGTAGGCTGCATATTTGGAAAGAGAGGGGACAAAGAAATACTGGAGGAAAAAATAAAGACAGAAATTAGGGGTTCATAAAGAAAGTGCAGACACACCCTTAAAACAAACAAAAATCCTTAAATTTCATCCGAATTGCTTGAACACATCATAAAGCCCCAGATTCTGTCAACACTAAAGCCTTACAAAAAGAGATGGGAAATATGATGTGGCATAACTCTGCATTTAATCAAGGTGAATCCCTCTTTGCTGATTATCACATGAGGATAGATTTCCTGCTCCACTCTCTACCTTTACACATGAAGAAAGACACCATGACTGATAACATCTAAAACCATAATAAGAAAAAGAGATTATGTTAACTGTTGCTTAAGAAGTTTCTCTGTACCAGAGAAACAAACAAATTGAAGGCTTTAAAAATCAAAGGGCAATTTAATGTTGCAGTTCTACACAAACACAAAAGGACTAAGAAAGAGCTGCCTCCCCTTGTTGCAGGTAGATCACAGAACTCTCACTGTTTTGAGCATGTCAGCGGTGGCTTCCAACTTCCACCACCTCATACCAGCTCTGGGAACACATGGCCGGCTGGCTTTATCCTCACAACTGGATTATAGGCTTGATTATTGTAACTGAGAGAAGAAAAATGCTTCTGGGAAGAAAACATTCAACATATCTGAATATGTGAGGTCTGATTTTGTGAGTGATGTGGCTCCTTTTGCCCCACCACCTATCTGGAATACTCAGCCAGAGTTCCCTCCCAGACTACAGTGGTACTAAATTGCATAATATAAAGGAAAATGATTTTATTTGGCAGAAAAAATAAGCTAAATACAGAATGAACAATCTGCATCAGACAGCCCTAAATCAGGACCCAGAACAACAAAAAATCTCAATATGTTTCACTGAACTGAAAATAATTTCTCACACAGAGGCTGTTCTGGGGAAGATGTGTAGCTATAATACAACATGCTTGAGAAAGCCAGGGAACAACTGGATCCTGCTCTAGGAAGAAATGTTTGACGACAGTGAAGCCAGGAAGTGATTTGCAGCTGAGAGATAACGGTGACTGTCCTGGAGTCCCACAAGACACTTGCAGGGACATTGCAAGTGACCCTGAGCAGCGTGTGCAGTTCATCTCAGGTGAGCTCCCAGATCTTTCTCTCTCTCTCCCTCCCACACATTGGCTCGCAGATGAGGATGTGGATGCCCACAAAGTTCAGTACCATCAGCTTTACTGCTTGTCATTTGATACAGTCCTATGCTCTGGAACTCTTTGCAATCCTCACGTGGCCACCCTTACTTCTACAATGTGCTAAGATACCTGCCTGGCTTTATTTTATCATTTTGTGATTGAGAAATAAAAAAGAAGAAAGAGGGAGTCATGCCAAAGTGTGACTTTATATCTAACCACTCAATACTGGGCATATGGACTTGATCAAATAGATGGAAGCTGTGCATTAAGCACAACAAAAGATAGGAGTAAATATTAACCAGGCTCTGTTAACTTTTTACACACAAAGCCCACAGCGTTTTCTTTTGTGAATGTGTCAAATTACAATGCTTATAAAGCAGCCTTGCGAATTCAGCCTGTGCAAAATATCACTGATGACATTTTTAAGTGGTCCAGTTTGAAAATGTGACCCTTAGAGACTTGATGAATAAAATTAGTCAACTCTGTAACTTTAAAATAGCTCTTTTCTAATTAAAGTGTGATGAAGCTTTCAGCCTATCTAGCTTGGGATGCAGAGTGCACGAGCAAGCCAATTAGAGATAGTAGCAAAAACAAAATGGTGTCACAAAAAGATTTACCACATCAGTCCCTCCAGTAGCTGCACCATTTCTGCTGATAAAGGTGAAACAACAGCTCCTGCTGCAGCTGAGGCTGGAGCTAATGTTAAGCTGACAAATCAACTTTTAGAGTCTTGGGAGATTCAGCGGAGCTATCAAGAGGCACAAAGGCTACTAATGCTTATGTCATACTTCTCAACTCTCACACTTTACCCAGGAGACGCCAGATTTTTTTGGCTTATTTTTTTTTTTTAATTTTTCTATTCTCCTGGGTAAAAAATCAAAGAGGCCCATTAATTCAATGAGAATTTCACATATCTCACTGCTTGATTTTTTTTCTTCCACGAGACTCACAGTTTGAGGTTGAGAAGTATGCTTTACTTTGATAATGACACCCTGAAGGGTAGCACTGGTAGAAAGATGAACGTGCAACAAAATCCCAGCTGCTGCTATTCAACGCAAACATTCAGTACATGTCGATGCTTGAACTCAGGTGGAGAGACCACCATATATCATTACATTGCCGTTCAAGGAAGCCTACATAATAAGACATAACGAACAATTCAGCTGGTATTTGAACCTACATAGCACAGAAAAGAGAAGAGATTGGTCTGACTCTTGTAAGCAAGCATCCGGCTAGTGATAATCTGTCAAACATTTGCACGCCTTGTGGTAATCTGGTTCACCACTTCTGAGAGTACGTGATTACATGCTTACTTGAACAAATCTCCCTGCCTGTCTAGTGGTGAGCATTAGTAGAAACGGGACGAGACAAACAGATATGATGCTACAAAAAGAAAACGCAATGATTTTTATGACGTTCCAATCTTTCATATCTAAAAACATTGTGGGTAAAGAAACCAAATTTTTGCAAAACTTGAAGTTCTAGACAAAAGCTAAAAGCAAATACCAAGGTCTTGCAAGTGAGGTACTTCTGCTGTTATGTTCAAATTATGTTCCAAAAAAAACAAGAATACAGCTCCTTTGTGGTCAAAAGCACACGTGTTTGGGCACCTGAGGGCAGAATTACCAGATCGCCTACACACTATATATTAACAAAACAACCCAATGTATTCTGTATGTACATTCAATCATATTTCACGTGGCACAATCTTAGTAGCATGAGTGGTAAAGACATACAAAAAGTATGTAGCTCAGATTTTAAAAATCTATACCCCACTTCAAACAAATCTATTCTCCTTTGCTTCAGTTGCAGCTAATTCTGCAAATAAACAGTATGTGCCTAATACATATACCATTCAGAAATTAAGATGACCTGTAAAATAGAAATGCAGATGCAAAGTTTCAGGACTCAGTCTCCCAATGCAGTTCATCTATGAAGTTCAGATCTGAAACTGAACTCAAATTGTTCATGTGAGGCTCTTCAAAGCCATAGGTTTAATTCAAGCTTAGCTGCAACATTATTATTATGAAGAAATGGTAATTACAAGGCTAAGATAGGCAGAGAAATTGGGAAAAAAATGTAAGGCAAAGCATAATTTTAAGATGTAGGTAAATATGGAAGAATTATGTCAGTTAATTACATGCAGGAGAATGGAAATTATATGAGTTAGGACCATGACATTATTGAAAGTAATAACAGCCAGTAATATATCATAGATTATATGAGATAAGTTGAAGAAGAGTAGATCCTTTACAGGTGCAATCAGACAAGGTCACAAGTAAGTAACCACCGTATAGGCTATCAGCTATGGATGTGATATGAAAACTGGCCTTGCTTTAGGAAATTGTGTAGGGATAGAGGCTGAAATGCTGTTTAATTACCACTCAGTTTTTCAGAGGGGGCAGAACAAAAGCCGAAAGATTATTTTCTGACTCATTGGATTAGCTATGATTGTAAAACATAGTGAAAACATCTGCATTTGATACAAAATGGTGTAATCATAGTGGAGGAGACCTTTGGAAACAGAACCATACTATGGACTTAGGGCTGGAAACAGGAACTAGAGTGAGAAAGTTCCTAAACCCTTAAAAACTCAGTAAACACGATAAAAGTCCCCAAATCAAGATTTGATTTTCAGGCTGCATATAACAGAGGAAAGACATCAGAAGAAACTGTGCTAAACGTCCAGCAGAAATACATTTCTAATTGACCAAGGCCATTCTGCATTTATAAAGCTGACACCTGTATTTCTGATTTTGTCTCGCCAAAGAGGTTTTCTAAAACTGTCAGTTTAAGCTGCCCATGCAAAATACAATCTGTTTTTTCCTGAGGCCAGCGTTGTGTTGTTTTCTTTTTTTTTCCTGGGCTCTGAAAGCACAGCTCTGATACAAATCTACATCTCTGTGTGCCTGCTGCATTAGTGATCATGCTCAATGGCCTGTCTGCTGTGTGAGATTATGGGGATACTGAAGGCAGGGGGCAAAGGATCAGCCGGGATGTGTCCAAACTTCAAATCGCTGGCTACACCCCTGACTGAAGTCTACATAAATTATGTCCACCACGTTCCCATCATTTATTTCTTTTGTCATTCCTTCAAAGAACTCGGTCGTATTCTGTCTGACAGGATTAATTCTTGGTAAAACCATTGCTGATCTTCTTTTAATAACCCTTTCTCCTATAAATACCCAGCGCTTTCATCCCTAATGATTGATTCTCCTATCTTAACTTTCAGCCATATATCTGAGGATAGCTATTGAAAAGCAAGCTTCATCTGCCAAGGCAAGTGTAAAGATGAACTCAGGTGCCTCTATGCTTAAATGTCTGTGTATCTATTTATCACCTGTTAAGGTACAAACAGCTCATCATTACAACAACCACTGGAGACGAAAACGGTATCCTTCACTCAGTCAATTCTAAAGCAGGAATCCTGGGTCTGGAAATACCGGTTTAACTTTTTTGAACATGAAAAGGAAAAAAAACAACCCTTTATCACAGATACTTTTCTGTCAGAAAACCATTTCCCACCCTCTCCATCAATACATGTCTGCTACAACTAACACATACATACTTTAAAAAGCGACCAGTTTGTTCTAATACAGACCCCCAACTTTTAGAGTTTCAAGCTACAAAATATACTATTTTACCATATTTGATTGGTGAAACTTTATGATACAATTGCAGGCAATAACTGAGGCTGTCATGTATTCTAGTATTCATACTTGGTTAGTTACAGTTTATTTCCTCCTGTTTGAAAACAGAGAAAAAACCATTGTATTGGCTCTTGCTAATACATATTTGCATGCCTGTGTCCACTCTAGAACTCGCTAATGCAATTCCCTTCAGCATTTTGTAGGTCTCACTATTGCACTGATGAAGAAACTTCAGCTAGCATGGAACTTGGCTGCTGAAATTTTGACTGACACCATGCATGAAAATCACATTACCCTGGTTGTAAAAAACCTTCTCTGGCTACCTGTAAAGTACAGGATTATGTGTAAAGTCCTAGTTATTAACTTACAAGTCCTTAAATTGACTTGGGTTTGAATACCTCAGAGACATTCTGGAACCATACATCCCCAGTCGTTTTCTTTGGTCTCAGTCAATTGGATTAGTTCTTTTTGGCTGAAGACATTGAGCTACAGGGCATTTTTAGTGTTTGCTCGCTCCTCATGGAATTCATTAACCATGGAGGTCAGACTAGCTGACTCTCTAACATGCTCTAAATCTGAACTTAAGGTATACATTTCAGATTGCTTATTAGGATGTGTAAAAGTTATACGATTCTCTTTATTAGGTTTCTATAGTCTTTTCACATACGTACATATCAGTGAGTGTCAGTAATTTCAGAACTAGAATTAGTCTTGTCTCAGGATTATTCTCCACCTATGCACTGCAGGAAAAAAAATACAGTATTATTGCAACTTTTCCTAATAACTTTGCAAGGATCTGCAGAGAAGAGACTTGGCAGATGGAAACCCAATGCTTAGACAAGACATTCCTATCTTTTAAAGCACCTTTGACAACATGATCTAGATCAATATTTCCAGGGAGCAGAGCAGGCAAAATAAAGAGAAACTCTCTTTTTAAGTTTTTTGAAGTCTTTCATTCAATTATTATGAGTATTTGCTTTTAAGATATTTATAACTGTCTTCCTTTTTCTCATCAGTACCCACCCAAAGAAGCTCCCTTGGTTTTAGCTAGTCTGCACCTCAGTAAACGAGCACTGAATTCAGGTATGAGACCAAATCAAGCTCTGATCTAAATAATTAATAAGACTAGATGAGATCATAAATTTACTGCACTAACAGGTATTCTTATGAACCCCTGTGTG
This sequence comes from Columba livia, assembly GCF_036013475.1. Classification (NCBI taxonomy): domain Eukaryota; kingdom Metazoa; phylum Chordata; class Aves; order Columbiformes; family Columbidae; genus Columba; species Columba livia. The sequence continues at coordinate 6,962,414 of NC_088607.1, forward strand.
GTGTGATGATACTTATATTCCATAGCGGTACTGCAGGTGGACAAATTCTAAATTATATTCTAAACCAGAAAAGCATAATGAACTTCTAAGTTTGACTAATGAGATGCTCGTCTAACGCTATCCAGTTTGGCCCTCCCCCTCTGTCCTAGGCAAAAGTCTTAACCAGCTGCAGCGAGGATCAAAAGAGGGATGCGCCTAATCCATGAGCGTGCTCCCTGTATTGGTGCAGCATATAAAGAACAATGCCCTATCAGCAGTGTCTGAATAACTGTGTCTTGAGCTTGCATGCCAACAGTTACGGGTAGATGTCATCACTTTAAAAAATAAAAGCTGTTTCCATAGACATGCAAGACAGATCGGTGAATTTGCCTGGTTTAAATTAGGCTGAGTGGTTCATGCTGGCGTAAGGAGGGGGACGATATTTTAATAAAACCAGCCAAATCAAACCTTCCCTGCCCAATCGACTTTTCACAGAACAGGCTGACAAGGTATTAAAAGCTGTTCCATTGCATTCGGCATGTGAAAAGGGTGCCTGGCATCTAGATTTAATAGAGCCCTAAATAGCTATAGATAATTTATTCTAGCTATGGCTTTAAGTTCTGTTTTTCAGAGAATATGAGTCTTACAAAAATGGTTTCCATGCAAATCAAAACCAGCTGAAAGCTTGCCAAGGCCAAGATGTAATTTAAGATGGCATTTAAGCTGCTCTGTCTCTTCTGCCTCTAGAGATATCATCATAAAATAAAAGAATTCATCAGGTAATGTTTTCTTCATTATTCAACCGCACAATTCTGAAGTGAAAAAGATAATTAGACATACAGTGCTGTCGACACATAGTTTATGAGGAGATTCTGATTAATTAGCTACGGTAAAAGGTCTTTATATAGTCATAATTAATTTATATTTCAAGAAAAAAGGCAAACAGACAGTACACAGATTTTAATATTTCTTTCCTCTGACAAATTTATCAAAGTAATTCTGAAGTTCTGTTGAACCTATTGCACTTCATTGTTTCTTTATAAAGCAGGAAACAGACAACTAATATTGACTTTCCTGGGACCCAGACAGCTTAACACTCTCACACCACTCTGAAAAATGCGTATTTTCTCTGTTGAACCAGCAAGCGAAACCACTGTGAGCTGCTCACCAAGACACATCTTGGTCTGGAATACATTGAACCAACAACGCAAAATTTGGATGTAACACACAAGTTGCCTTCCAAGTTCCATCATACTTGCTTCTACCAAATTGACCTGATTTATAGTAGGACTGAGGTCAAAAGGTGATTATTCCATATTTCCTTTACTTTTGCACATTCAGTATTAGCCAAAGGAGTTAGACATATTGTCTTCATATATTGTCATGTTAGCTCTGGGCTCGTGCTCACACTCACATCTAAACTCCCCTCACTTACCTCACAGGCTACACGTTGATTTACGCTCTGGTTAACACCGCAGTGAGCCGACCAGTGCCGCTGGCAAAGAGAAGCACGACGCAAACTCAAGCAAATTCAAGTGCGCAGAAGAAATGCAACCTGTTCAAACCACATGGTACACAGAAAAAGGGAGCCCGTAGTCAGGGACAGGCAACAAAGACAAAGCCACAGAGACTAAATTGTGTATTTTCAGTAAATTACCTCCGGGGATTAATTTAATCCAAATAAGAGAGATGAAAACGTGAGTGATCTTTGAGACAGTCTTAAAACTGTATCACTGTGTTTTCAGGTATAATAGCCATAGCACCTATGTACTATGATATAAAGTTTCGTTTTTTTTCTGAAACAAACACATTATGAATTCACGTTTGGGTGTGAGGCTAAAGGTACAAGCACACATGCAACCACCAGATTCTGATGAGGGATTGATGTTCCCTTCTTTCAGTCACTTATTCTGAGAGAGACTTAGAGGTAAAGTCTCCACTTGGGACCTTCATCAACAACCACTGGGGACTGTCGGAGTCTTTCCGATTTAATTTGGCTCAGCGCTTTGAAAATGCTCAGGTGGCACTTCAGCCACGAGCGGAATTAGAAAGACTGCAAAAACCCCTGTTTCTTCTCTTGTTTCAGCAAGAACATTAGTGATAAAAAGTAGCTTAAAAATCCTAAACTGCAAGATGCCAAGTAATGTCCATTCAATTTCTGGTTAAGCTTATTTGATGCAGTATATTACTCAGAATGATTTGGAGCTATAAAAAATGTTACAATAGTGAAGATTCCTGAATAAATAATTCTCAGTTAAGTGTTAGCACCTAATTATATTAACTTATAGTAATTACTGATTCAATTACGAAATTGAAGATTAACCTGAAAATGCAGACTGGCTAATTTATTTTTATGATAGCTATACACTAATAGTACATGCAGTTGGGCTTCTCTAGGCACAAGCAAGTTAAGGGTTATTTTAACACTCATTTAGGAAGCTAAATAATCTTGCAACATTTTAATACATGACTAGAATACCTACTGAATTGTGTTTGACACAATGTTGCATTTTATTTTTCTATAGTTTGTGGTATCTCGCATAGAAACAGGGGTAGAAAAAGACCTTGATATCTATAATCTCTGATTATAGTTTTTATTTTTTTCCAGTCAAAATTTGCTTTTCATGTCAGAATCTGACTTTTACAATAAGTAAAAGAAGCAAACATGTTTGTGTTTGGATTTTCTGTTGGGAACAGGAAAGTTAGAGAATGCTTTATGTTTCAAGTTGGGGTAGAGGGGAGAATAGGTGCAACAGTCAGTTCAAATGATTTCAATTAAGTATTTAGGGACAGCATTTGACTATTAAGAACAGTGAGGTGAAGATGACTCAGGTAAAGCTTCCTTTGGGTCAGGGAAGAGGGACTTGATGAACTCCTGAAGCTCCTTCCACACCTCAGATTTTCTGAAGGTGTGTAAAATAAGACTCCTGGTGTTTTGATCTCTTATGTAATCTCATTATTATAATTTTTTCAAAACACAGTAAAATAAATTAAAATAAAAATATCATTTTAGTTTATTCAGCCTAGCAGAATAACTGCAAACTTTCCATATTGTGTGTGACTAAGGAGAGAGTGTTGCCACAGATTTCTACTTTAAAGTCACATGACTGAAAAAATCACAGCATGCCTTGGAATCTTAAACAGGTAATTTCTCCCAAGTCAAACTTTCCGTGATGATTTATTTATTGTGCTACTTACAATAAATATCACGATTCTCAACTACAAAGATAACAAGCTGTACTTGCGAGCGGTACATGTCGCATATTTAAGAAGTAACAAAGCAGTGAAGATTACTTCACGTGTACAGATTATGTATTATTTGTTAGTGTGTCACTTCCAGTGCTCTTTCTTTTCAAAGCAAAAGTATAAAAAACATGTGATTAGCTATGACACTTTATGTGTTAGCTTTTACCCAGATAAATGTCAGATTTAGATAATCCTATGGGATCTATGCTTCAAATACTTAGAAACATGACTCTGGAAGTTTAAGAAAATATATACATACATATTATTGAGATTAGTACACCAACTAGTACAGTCCTGCAATAATAATGTATGGGGCACAACTGAGTTTAGCAACTATCTCCAAACACTTCCTGTGTGAATTAGTGGAAACCAAGTATTATATATGGTAAAGGGGAGTGGATTATTCAGTAAAGACGACTGATAAATATATAATTTCTCCCTAATTCGTCTCGGTCCTAGCACGTTTTTAAACATTTCAATCTCAAGTATATTTGTAACTTTCAGGAAGATAAAATGTAGTATATACGGCTTCAAAAAGTTACTGCTCTGGTTAATTCTTTCTCTTCCAATGTATGGGCTTTTACATAGGTAATTGGTTCTTCCTCTACCATTCCTTTTTGTCTATATTTTTCCCATTTTAAGTACCAAATTCCTACTGAGTGCTCAGACATCTAAGCTTCCGTATTAATACGATTGCTGTAAAGGCAAAACATCTTTCAGTTTTAAGAGGAGTTCCTAAAACTGGTCAACTTTTTTAGCCCATCATGGGCTAAGTATCTGTTAATGGTCTGCAACCCTTACAAAACGTGATATTTATTAGACACGCCGTTCTTGGGAACTGGACCTTGCAGGAAGATTTTGTAATTAAACCTCAGGCATTCAAATCCTTTTCAATAATTACTTTTGCTTTTGAATTTGTCTTTTAAGACACAGCCAAAAGCCATATGCACAATGTCACTACCTTAAAGGGAAACATTATGTCTTGTAGAGCATCTCAGAGAAACAAATAGTTTTAAGTGTATCCCTAGATCTTACTCCCGTGTCTCATACCATGCTGCTATGCAAGAAAGTGGAAAAATCCAGGCCCTGGCAATTTGTTCTTTTGACTCACTTTGCTCATCAGAGTCTCAAACTGGAAAAATAAAAAGAATTTAAAGATAATGGGAAAAAAAAAGAAGTTATTTCTTTGTACAGCCTCATTTAATTTTTGGAGAAAGTCAGATTGTTTCACACTTAAAGAGAAATCTGTCACTACCCAGCATAAAGTAAATAAGTTCTATAGGAGTGCACTGTCTCAGCACTGCTTTCATCTCACCCTTTCCACTTCATCACACATTTACTGCATGTTTCAGTTACTTCCAAGACACACTGTTTACATTCTCATAAACACTTAAGGTTCTAAGAATTCATTACTATTAAAAAGTTGGAAATTTGAGTGCATGAAAGGATGGTAGGAGAGGCAAAGGAGCTTTCCAATACAAAACAGAATTTGGCACTGGATATGCAGAAAAAGATCTGTGAACAGCAAGGTTAACCTCATACTCGAGTCCTCCCTTTACCACTGCTGCTAAAATCTATTTCTTGCTGACGGTTAACTCACAAATGCAAAAACTACACACCTTGTCTGCCAACTATGCACAGCTGCATAGATCTTGTTGCTGATCCAACCATCTGCAAAATGTGGCAGCCAGTTAATGCACAAATCCATAGCACCTTTAGGAAACAATTCTGAATTTGCCAAGCGCTGCCTGCAACTCAAAAGAGACATCCATTCTTTGCAATTCTTGATGAAGAACACTAGATTCAATTTGGGATCCTAAATGGACAGGCCAGCCAGTTTTAGTGTTTCTGAGTTTCATCAAGGGCTTGATATAAACCAGATGGTTTTTGATTCATACACCAAAATAGACGGGCTAGAGGAATCAATCTCACTGGTATCTACCCATAATAAAACAGAGGGCAGCAAGGAAGGTGCAAATCTTAAAAAATCCCATGCAGAAATCCACATCAGATAGACTTCTGCTGTGTACACACCGTTCAACGTATAGAAAATATGTAATTGGGGCTTTCTGAGACTTTAAAATATATGTAACTAGATATACTAAGAATTTAGACTGAGAACACTAAATTTAGAACTTAGAGTACTCAGCATTGATTTAACTGGGCCCTTATCAAAACATTCATTTCCTTAGCAAAAAAATATAAACAGTGCACTTTTGAAGAAAAAAAGGGTGAAGAAAATATACTGAGTACTTACAATATAAATGATGGGATGTTAAGAGATAAGGGATGATATAGATGACGTTTCTCCAGCTCTTAAACTACATCCTTCTGTTGGAAACCAGCTCTGTGTAACCTGCAAACAGGCAAGACAACATTTAATGAGAAAAGAATAGGATACTGTATTTTATAAGTATCACATCTCATTTTTTAACCACACTCCAAACCCAAAGCTTTTGGAAAATTACTGTTGAAAAATAATGAGGTACAAGAAAATTATGGTTTAAATGTGCTAAATCATGATGATCTGCCTGATGCTCTCTGTATAGAATTAAGAAGAAACATTTTCCAAAATGCTTGTTGATTTGCAACCATTAATTCCTCTTTTATTTAAACAAATATTTCCTCCTGAAGTGTTTATTTCTAATCAAAGGCCATTTAAGATATTTTTAAAAAATTAAATAGCACCCACTTAAAATACGTGTTCAGTAGACTCTTTCATCCCCCAAAATACACATACCAATTATCTTACCTTCTGCCCAGACTATTCTATCCCAAAGAATCCCAATGTGCTTTGCAAATATGTTAACAACACAGCATGTCAACTTCCACCGCTGACACACAAGCGTTAGTTCTGAAACCATCAGCACTTGGCAATACTATGTAAATGTTTAAAACAAAAGCAAAGAATCAGTTATCTGTCTAGGGGGCAAATATAATCATTTAACTTGGAATCGGATTGGCATTAAGCATCGGGGTTTACAACCCAGTGGTTATTATTGCATTTTGGTGGTTAGCATCCTTGAGCTGTGTAATGGGTGATAATGCTTGATTGGGTGAGTGCATCAGGAAGAAGGGTGCTACACAATGAATACGCCTGATTTTTGTTTTGTTATGTTTTAATAAAAGAGTTGAAACCTTCTTCTCCAAAATACACATTTGGTATAGTTGAAAGGAAAGGAATTCTGGGGTGCATGTAGGTAGGCTGGTTGCAGCAACTGCAGCATCTAGAAGCTGCTCACACGACGTCCCTTCTGATTTTAGCTTCCAAGGGATTATCCAGCTTTCCTCTGGGTATGACCTGGAATATTCCTGACATACCACTGACACTAAAATGAGTTGATTATTGCAGCTACAGAGATGCCCCACACTGGAAGGATCTCAGGCTGGTCACTTAGGCTGCCCACATGGTCTGACACTGTGGTACCCCAACAAGGACTATCACGGTAGGTACCAATGCTCTTAAACGCAGTACAAGGCATTACAGCTAAAATACATAATGATTTCACGGTTCACAAATTTTGTTTTATGAAACAATAAATTGTGTTTACATTCCCTGGTTATAAAGGAGGATGTGAGAATTGCTGGGTTGTTCCAAAAATGTAAAGCAGGATCAGCAGCACAAGATGTTGAAGCAGCAGCGTTTCCCTGAGAAGCAGCCAACTTAGAAGTGGAATATGGATTAATGTCATCAGGAGCAGCGGCAAGAACTGCACAGGCAGTCTGATGGGGCACTTTCCTCGCACATCATTCTGCGGCTCTACAGCTGAGCCACTCAGAAAATCACAGCTGAAAAATTTTGTCCAGAACTATCAAGCAGATTTGCACCCTCTCTACACTCTGAATTTTACAGGTTACTGAATAAAGATGAATGAATATCTTATGTAGCAGGTGCAATTTTGATCTATGGAAAAAAACACAAAGTAGCTCCGCTACTGTACATAGTGATGGCTTAAACTAGGGTTTGATGTGCCACAGAGGATCTTCGCAGAGGTCTGTAATCTCTTGTTGGATGAGGAAAATAAAAATTGTTTTCAAACAATTTGGTCAATCTCCTCTTCAAACTCTTTTTTGTTTGTAAAAGCTGTATCTGAGAAATCTCTAACATGTTTCGATATATCAAGGTAAAGCTAAACGAATTTTCTTCTATGTCATTTTGAGATTACCTAAATACTCTCATTAATTATAAACTCACATGAAATATGCTAGAAATCAGTCTTCCACATTGATTCAGGGGTAGCATTAATTTCAGTTCAACTGGCTATAGTCAACAAACCTGCAGGGAGTTTCTGTACCTATAATACTTCTCTTAGTCAAAACTGGCTGGCAAGTTCAAAAATTATTAAGGTCTTAATTACTGAATGACTGATGGTCTGACTGCAAACACCATTTTTCTTCAGAAACATAGAAGATCAACCAATACTTATAAACTTTTTCAAGTGGCAAAAGATATTTAAATGGAAGCTGCACAAATTCAAGAATGTATTTTGTCAGTTTTAAAACATTCTGAGTTCCCATAGGGCAAATTAACATCACCTTACTAGGTTCAGTTAAAAATATATATATATATTCTAGAAGCCTGGGTTTACCTTCTACAATGTCTCAAGGCAAGTTTCTGAAATTGCAAGTACCAGAAGTGACAGCACACTTTTGAAAACATAAGCTTCTGTTTCCAAAGCCCCGAATGTTATTCTTACTGACTTTCAGACACAGAAAAGCCTTATCATTCACCACACATACTCAGTCTAGTTTCTTTGCTCTTCTCTGGATTGAGTTGCTTTCTCACAGTGTCTTTACTTCTGTTACTTGAGTTTGCTCCTATATGTGTTCCTACTAACATTCTAAAAAAGCTGAAGAATTCAAAGTAATAAGTGAGTTTTCCAATATGACTGTCTATAGTATTTACCCTTATAGCATTAGCTTCAACAGACCTTCATGCTACCTAAGGACTTGGTAATTCTTTGTTTTGCGAAGACTTCTGAACATTAAAGATTTTCTTGTGTTCTCCTACTTAGGGTGAAATAGCTTTGACCATGAAGAACACAACTCTGTAAGATTTCAGGGTAAAGATACAGTATGAGTACCTCCTTATTCATAGACCTTATACCACGGTATAACATGATCACATGGCTTTTATTACCTAGCATGTCCTGGGAGCAGGTGAAAAATAAGACCATTCCTAATTTTAATACTAAAGATCAACCCTGCCCAGAGAGTTCCTTTACCCCAACGGGTTATTCCTTTCTGCCACCAGGAAACACGTCAGTCTTTCAATCCCCATTCTACCGATGGGAACACTGAGGGAGCAAGAACAAATGACCTTTCGAAAATCTTTGGGTGGGATCAACATCATAAATAGGATCTCATAACTTCCAAATCAGTTCTTTGACCACTGGCCAGTAGCCTCAAATTGTGATCATGGGCCCTTGCAAACAGTCAAACTGACCGTACAGTCACAATAATTATGCATTTCAATGAGCCAATTTGTTATTGTAATGACAAGTTTGATCTGAATTCTGTGTATGTAATACAATTTCGAACTACCCCGAGTATGTTTCTCATAGTAGATTGCAATTTTTAATTTCCTGACACTCTGCAAATGTCAGAGAAGGGTTACTGTGATCCCTATGTCTTTTAATATGCCCCAAAGATAAGTGAATCAAGATGAAAAAAATCCATGAACCATAGGCAGCCTCATTATCCATACTCTCAGTGCTGTTCATTTCCTAAGGACTGTTCTATACAAGAGAAATTATCTATATTCTATGTATACCATAGCAGGATAGATCTGTTTTCCATCTGCTACATTTTTGCCCCTCCGAACTTTACTCCCCCTGTTGGTATAATGGAAAGATGGCTACTTGTCCTCAAAGAGAAAGGTATAATAAACACCTAAATTTATACATTTCACCCCATATTTTTAGCAAAATACACAAAAAACCACAACACAATTGTTATATACTCTTAGAAATGAATTAGGCCTTAACAGTTAGCTGCCTCATTTTGTTCTAAAATTCAACAAACTCTAAGAAAATCTCTTTTTATACAATCTTTCGGATATGTCATTTGCCATTTATATTTGATGGCCTTAAGGAAAAAAAAAGTTACAAAAAGGTATTAATGCAAGTAGATAATAAAGCTGCATTCTATAAATCTATAGCAGCTTACAGTAATCATTAAAGCATGCAAAACTCTTTCATCTATTCAAAAATATGCAGTGCACAGAATGCCTGCTAAGGTGCATGACAAGTCAGAGTTAAATATATATTAATAAATGAATTAGGTTCATAAATAATAGCCATAATGACATTTTAGGAGACAATAAGTCTGAGGATTGTCAGAAAATGGTTGATGTATGAGCTTCACGTCTCAGTGATTCTTCAAAATGAATAGGCTTTGCGAGATAGTTCAGAACCACGACCAGCCTATTTCCTTGAATAATTTACTTGTTGTCAATTTGTACAGCCACATTACACATGCAAATTGTGCTGCCTGTGCAAACACCACTTGGAGATGATAAAAACAAATTTACGAAGGCTATAGAGGAAGGATTTATTTCACTTTCTCGCCCAGGTCAAGCAATACATGTATCTGACGATTGTGTGTACCCAATTTTGTTGTAATTATATCAGCAAATTATTCTTTATAATCTTATTATTTTTAGCAGTCTCCTTGTGCTTGGGATAATTAGCTTTCTTCACTCAGTGTAAAAACAATTCAACTTGCCAGCTAGGCAGGGCACAGCTCCATTATCTGTTTTGGGTTTAAATTTATTCCCTATATTCTTGGACACTTTGTGTAAATTAAAAATTTCATAGTCCCTAATACTGTACACGCTGTTCATTCAGTGATGAATTAAGGTCCCTAAACCTCTACGTTTGCTATTAGATATCTCACCCACTTTATATGTTAATCTGTGCTAATGAATTCCACAACCCCTAGCCACAGCGAGATGACTAAAATTATTACCACTTACAGAGATATGCCTTTTTCATTTAAAGTTCAATTCAAATTGCTCCCATAAACAGTCTGCCACACAAAGATACCTTCTTTAAAGAAGAGTTACTTACCTGTAAGTAGAGTTCTCTGAAGGTAGCATTATCTTTGGATACACATTCCTCAGCCATGTGACTTCTGGTCTGTGGCAGGGGGGAGTGGATCCATCCCTTGATAGTTGAGAATTTCCTCAAGGCACTTCATTACCTCTGCGGCTCCTGTGCCTCCAGGGTTATTTATACCCGAGCCTGTCAACGCAACTGCCCCTCACCTTCTGATGTAGGCCCTGGAAGGGGCTGAAGAGCAGAGGAGCTCCTTGGAGAGGTGGTTGCATTGACAGAACATCTACGCAGCGCTTGGCAATGAAGGAGTCTCAGGTAAGTGTCTTTTTCCCTCTCAAGACGCTACCTATGAGCCTGCCATCCACCACAAGGACAGCGAATCTGGTGAAAAAAAACACGTAACAAAAAAGCTGGTACGGTATTACATGTGTCGCACAAGAGTCACCCAGGTGTCAGCTGGCCCGCGGTGCAGCCACTGGCACTTCGCAGGCAGCCTGGATGCACAACCAAATTCCTACCACTCTCAAAAGAAAAACTTTTAAATATTACGCTTCCCTCACTAAAGGAGGACAGCAATACCCTTCGCTGAGTAATCGTGTTTCAAACCAGTAGAGGGCATTGGCATACACAGAGACTAAATAGGTTCATTAAGGTAGCTTGAAAAATCAGCTGTTATTTATATAAATGACACAATAGCACATTTCATATACAGTATGAAGCATCAAAAATAGCCCTTCAAGGTTAAATCAACACAAAACAAAATTTAAAAGATCGAGATCCTTGTAAGTCTTTCCAGTTACATAGACCTTTATTGCAGTACAAACACTAAATTAATTTTATCTAATTTCCTTGAAAAGAACTTAAAATAGTGCTGTTTGTTTCACAAACACAACCAAGGAGAGGTCAAGTGCCTTGCCCTGGCTCCACACCTGAGTGCCACAGGATGGAACTCCCAGCTATAAGGCTCACGATTGTGCTTCTAAAAAATAACACTTAATACACAAAGAAAAACTCCCCGAGAGGTTGAGAAAACTGCTCTGCATGTGCAAAACGAGTCAGATGATATTTCATTTAGTGATATGGCAGAAGGGTGTTTCTCTTCTACTGCCAGAGCCGAGGAAATGTATCCAAGACCCCAATCCAGTATATGGACTTTGTGTTCGTTACAACAAAATTAGGACTGCTGTATTTGAGTTGCTAAAATTTGTCTTAAACTAGGTGAACACCCTTAGATAGGGGTGATGTCTACATTGTAGTGAATTATATGGCTGCAGGTTCCACAAAACACATACTACAAATGTGGTTGCAGCATCACGTCTCAAGTAGCTGCATAAATTCTATGGCACTTAACGAGAAGTGAACTTCATAACCCCATTGCGCTACCACTGCTGGTGTCCAAACAAGTTACCTCCAGGTTGGTATTGGTGCATCTACAGCAGCTCAGTTATGCTTCTGTCTTCTGCAAAAAATTATTCTAAGAACCCAGACCATCTGCACCTTTCGAGCGCTTACACTTTTTTTTGCAGATCTACTCCACGAGATTAATTAGTCTAACCGTTATTTGCTCCTTGGCTTGACGTAATATTTAAATTCTGCCACAGACCTTCGGTGGCAATTTAAAGCTAGTTGGCTAAAATTTCTCTACCTGTTTGTGCTCATTCCCTCTTCCCTATCCACACCCGTAGTATCACACTCTTACAGCAGGATCTGATCTGCTTTTGAATCAGTTCCTAAACTGCCATACTGTTCAATGGTCATAGTCAGAGTTAATCTACATAAAATACAGGACAGAAAGCTGTGGTGGTTTAATAATTGGACCAGATGTCCCTAACTGAGGGGCAGGTAACATCTGTTTCGAAGGCTGACCCTTTGAAAGCTGGCCTGATAGTTTCAGCTTCCCAGCGTATCCCACTGCCAGCATCTGTCAGTGTCCTGAACAGTCCAAAAGGGACCAAGACAGGCACAGTTTGTGGCTTCAACAGACAAACGTGATGAAAACTCTTTCTACCGTTGAGGTACTAAAGCTGAAAACATCTTCCTCATTCCTCACAGTTAAGCCTCTGATAAGAATAATAACTGAGTGCAGATCTTTCAAGTTTCAATCAGGAATTTTGAACAAAAGGTCTTATGTCCTCCCTGAATACTGTGTGCTGTGCTTCAAAAAAGTAGGCAAAGCAACTTGCTTATGTACTGCTGATGCTTAAAAACACAGACATTTCTTTCTATGTCTATGGACAGAATTTTCATCAAAATGCAAACCTCAGAGGAACAAGGATATACTAAATGGCAGTATGACAATCTTCTCAGTAAAATCTCTGGGGTTGATCTTATGTTGTTTAGTTATGTAGTGCTCTCAAACAAGCAAATTCAGAAGCATCCAAACAGACCTGCTCTGATGCTGCTTAACAAGGAGCCTGCAGACTAAGCGTGAGGCTCTTCCTGGCTAGGACGGATACAAGGACTAAGAAGGGAGCACACAGCAACACTTCTCACCAGCACACAGGGGATTACTCAAGCTCATTCGTCTTCAGAAGACTTTTCTTTATTTCACCCCTTTCCATTTTTTTGCTTAGTGTCCTCAAGAGCACGGGAATGAGAACACAAGGGGACCTCAGATTTAGATGAACTGACAGAAGACATCTGGGACATAAACCAACCGCGGGCACACGTGGCCAACTTGTAACAGCTCTGTGCGCTCTGCTCCGCGCTCGTGGCCTCATCCAAACCCCATTTCCCCCATTGCAGACAATGGAAATATTTCTACCCACGATAATGGGCTTTCAATCAGGGCTCAGGCATGGGCCTGCCTGGATGACAGTCTTACTTTGATTGAGGTAAAGAGAGCTCAAATTACAAAACAACATTACTACTTATAATATGTACTATAGAATATTTACTAGTATACTTTAATGTACAGCCTCAGATAATGTTATTTGGAGATTTCCATTAATTGTCTCTATGATGGTTCTTGTAATGTTTGTTTAGCAAGAATTAATTTGGTTCTTATATGGCACTGTATGTGGGAAAAACCCCTCTGTAATCCTTTCAACTGACTTTAAATGCTCATTTGAATATAATTATTTTAAAGGATTAATAAAATTATTTTTTAGGTTAGCAACAAATTAAAAGTTTAGGAAAAATAACAGAGGTTATTTCATTGTCTTTACATCTCTTTTAAAAATCATATTAGTTTTCCTTTCCAACCCTATTTTATTGTATTAAAATATAATCATGCTAGAAAAATTTCTCATTATGTTAGCAAAAACGAATACAAGGTAGATAGTATACTAACACAATGACTGTAATCTGCTAATACAGTAAGGCCTTCCTATTATGTTTAACCAAGAATTCAGTTCTTGATCATTTCAACATACTGCCAAAATGGTCTCTAAAGGATAAAATGTAATATATTTCCATGTGTAAGAAAACGTTTTTGATGTGCTCATTTATTGCTAAAAAAGAAACAGCTAATGATGCATAATTTATGTTGCAGTAGATTCCATTTCTGTACTAGGAAATTGTGTCTATTTTGTGGAAATAAGCATGTAGGTGATTATTTATGATTAGCTAAACATGGCTTCGAGCATATGTCTGAGGAAACAGTTCAGGCATCCACCGTGTCCTGAAGCCCAAGAATCTCAGCTCTGGCTGGTCTGAAGAAAATAATTCTACTGTGAGAACCTGCCATGGGGACCGTTCACAGCCATCAGCTTTCCTCATACCCGACAGATCCGTCCAGTCTGTTACACTTATTCACAGTATCACAGTATGTTTGGGATTGGAAGGGACCTCAAAAGATCGTCTAGTCCAATCCCCCTGCTGGAGCAGGAACACCCAGGTGAGGTCGCACAGGAACATGTCCAGGCGGGTTTTGAATGTCTCCAGTGAAGGAGACTCCACAACCCCCCTGGGCAGCCTGGGCCAGTGTCTGTCACCCTTACTGAGAAGAAGTTTTTTCTCAAATTTAAGTGGAACCTCTTGTGTTCCAGCTTGATCCCATTACCCCTTGTCCTATCATTGTTTGCCACCGAGAAGAGCCTGGCTCCATCCTCATGGCACTCACCCTTTATATATTTATAAACATTAATGAGGTCCCCCCTCAGTCTCCTCTTCTCCAAACTGAAGAGACCCAGCTCCCTCAGCCTTTCTTCTTAAGGGAGGTGCTCCACTCCCTTAATCATCTTCGTTGCCCTACGCTGGACCCTCTCCAGCAGTTCCCTGTCCTTCTGGAACTGAGGGGCCCAGAACTGGACACAATATTCCAGATGTGGTCTCACCAGGGAGGAGTAGAGGGGAAGGAGGACCTCTCTAGATCTACTAGCCACCCCCTTCTAATACACCCCAGGATGCCATTGGCCTTCCTGGCCACAAGGGCACAGTGCTGGCTCATGGTCATCCTGTTGTCCACCATGATGAGTGTTTCAAAAAGCGCCCAAGCAATGCTGAATACTGTAGATAATAATCAATACTTTGTACCCAGAAACTAGCAGCATATTCTCTTTCAGTGAAAACAAGCAAAGATGTGGAAAAATGCTCTGTTTAAGCTCAATAAAGTGCACACTGCCAAATGTGGTGGTGTGAAGACCAGGAGTAAAAAAAGCACCAGAAACACAGATCAGTTACCCAAATGAATACAGGATATTCTCTTCTCAAGCAAACTTGCTCAAGATGACCTCAGGAGAGCACTAACCAGCAGCACCGTAGTGCTACACACTAGTACTTGCTTACTCTACAGTGACAGTAGAAAGATGAACCCCCAGAGCTGCTGTTTTCAATTCCTGATTCTCTCTACAGAGATTTCGGTAGCAGGTGCTGCGTATTTCTCTTGCCACAAGACAATACATCTGATAAACCATAACAACTGGGACTCAAAGTGGTATCCGTAAACATCCAACAGCAGAAGGTAAAGGTAGGGAACGGACATACAGAGAAAATCAACTAGAACCTGAAAATTCATAGAGATCCTCAAAGATTCAAATTAAATTTGGTGTTACATCTAATTGCAGTAGCCCTTCCCTCTGAGGTTCAGGTAGTTTTTAATAACAGCATAATAAATATCTAACCTGTAATTACTGTTGTACTAGTTTGATGTTTCACAGCCATCTCAGGGGCATGACTCATTTCACTCGTAAGAATCATTGTTTTGCAGGTCTCCAGGACTGGAATTCAAGTGAGAAAGGAAGTTAGATCAGTTGACCAAAAGGAAATAAATAAGATTACTTGAATATTTGCTATGGTATTTCTACACCATAGCAGCCCTCCCATAGTTTGATGTAGGCACATGAGTGTTTGTCACAGGCTGTGCTGTCTTCTCCTGTTAAGTAGCCAACAATCTCTTTTGTAGCTTCAGCAATCACTGATGTTTTGAATACAAATGCTTCCAGATTGGTGAAAGACAGGGAGGACTTTCCACCTTTCACCTCATAGAAGAACCTGTGAGAAGTCAGTTTGTTGTCAGAGAACTGGAGATTGGCTTTTTAAATTACAAATACATTAATTTTGTAAATAACAAATGAAATGCAGGTGAACACTTGAGTACTTCATTGGTGTGCACTGAGTTGGTTTGTGGATACTAAATAAGGAGCACAATGTTTGGATACAAATTGCAACATGACATTAAATCTGCCATCTGAAAATGTATCCCAAGCAAACATATAAATGTACAGGTCATAAAGATGTCATGTATCTTTCAGTTTTTGGAGTGTTCTCAAGTTAGCTCACATTAAGAGAATATCATGCAGCCTAATGGTCTATCATCTTGCTACAACAAATGACAATATCAATACATTTATCAATTACCACTTATCTGTATACCAAATACAGTCAATTATTAAATGTAAATAAAATAAATCTCTTAAAAATTGATTTCCCAGATGAGAGGAAAAACTAGTTAGCAAGCTGAGTGTGAAATTTACATGTAGTTCATGAAAAAGTGATTACTTACGGAATTAATTGATTTTAGAAATGAATCTGAGGATGCAAAAATACGGCATAAAAAGGAAATTAATCTGAAGATCTGGTTTATGTCCATGAGAAAGGTGTTTATTTTTTCCTTCCATGTACATCCTATCCCAGAAGCTGTGATCCACCAAGAAATCCCTACTCAAAGCCATGTTCCCCATTATCCACCTTCATAACAAATTTTTGCCCCTTCCTCATTCCCGTCGTAGCTGAACTGTTTGTCCACAACCGAGCCGTGTCCCAATTTGATGCCAGCAATTCCTTTCTCAGAAGTCTTGACACTGAGATTTGTTTTTCAACCTGTTGTCACTCAAATACCCATCATCTTACAACTTATTTCAATCACAAACCCTTCCATGGTTCAGAAACATTGCAGTGTTAGTGGTGTCCACCCATTCCCTTCATCTTTTCCCTGCATTGTCTCTGTGCCTCCCTTCTTGTTGCTCGTTATATGCCAGATGTTCTTGCTGAACCACAGTCAGGCTGCTCCTATGTACTTGTTTGTTTCGTCTGTTTCACCCACGAAAGCTGAAAGGACAAGAAGGTGTAAGAGAATCTTCCAGACCAGCGAGTCCCGCAGCGAGCGCTCTGCACAGCCCCTCTGTTCACTCAGCGCTGTTTGGCTTCCCCATGAGTTTATAAGAGCTTTTCCACATTCTTGGAGCAGTTTAAGGAAAATTCAAGCTCTGATGCCAGAAGACAGTCCACAACAAACAACCTTACAAAGCCCGGGAGTTGCATTTTTGAGGTTTTCTCTTTACCACACTAACCCAAGACACTAGTGGGGGCTTTAAAAGGGTTTTTCCATCCTTGAACACTGAGGTTGCTGACCCTCGGCATTCTGTCTCAGCATAAACACTTTTGTATTGCATAAATACCAAGGTTTTCTTTTGGAATAGACGCCCTACTCATTTATGGCAACTAGGATTGCCTGTAAAACTTGTCTTTTCCTCCAGAGCACCGCTGTTAATTCTGACAAAACCAGCTCATTTGCACGTGTTGGGCCATCGGATCCCTCCGGAGCCCTCCTGGGCACCAGAGGTTGCTCTGTTCCCTCAGAGCCGCCTCACTGCGAGGAGGAGGAGCAGCCCTGTGTCCCCAGAGCCCCAGGTGAGCGCCCCAGCCCGGGCGGGCAGCAGCTCCCAGGGGCCGGGTCTGGGTCCCGAACCCGTGGTGGCAGAGGCCGCCCCGCCCGACCCGCAGCGTTGTCATAGACACCAGAGAGGCCGGGCCTAGAGCAGCAAAGTGCCCGTTGATTGGCTGCAGGGCAGAGTCCAATCGGCGGGCGGGGTGTTCCGGCGGTGCCAACATGGCGGCCAGGTAAACACGGCCGGGGATCTCGGCGAAGGGTGCGCGGGCAGCGCTGCGGGGCCGGGAGCCGCGGTCTCCGCTCCGCTCCGCTCCCCGCGCCGGCTCGGGGCCGCGTGTCCTGCAGCGCCGCTGTCCAGGCCTCCCCGGCCCGGCGGGCTCTCCGTTCCTCTCCGGCCGTGCCCGGCGGGCGGGCGGCGGCTGCGCTGTCCCGGGAAGCGGGGCGGAGGGAGGAGGGACGCGTCTGCTGCCGAATCGCCCCGTAAACTGGAAGCAGCTGTAAACAAACGCGAAGCGACAAAACTGTAAAGAACACGGAATTAAAAACCAGAGCTGGTACCTTCTGTGCTTAACTCTACTTAACCCCTTTCTGAAATAGTAAGTATTAGAAGCTTTATAATGTTTTTGTCTAAAACATGTAACGATAGTTAACTTTTCCCGATAGAAGTTGTACTATTTCTGACGGTGTGTTTTGCTCTTTCTGCTGTTTTCTCCTGCAGGCTGGTGATTTTTCTGCCGGGATGGGCCAGCTCGGGTAACTCCGCTGGCTCTGTGGTGACTTGAAGGGGCTGGGACTTGTTTGGAGTGGAAGATGTGGAGCGGGCTGGTGCCGCCTGGCATGAACGAAAGTGACATTGACTTCAGTTCTGATGAGGGAGATGGATCCTGCAGTTCGCTGGCAAAGGAAGATGCAAAAGAAGATACTGAAAGCGTTCAGGAGAATGGACCTGAAGGTGATGCTGTCAGTGAACCAGTTGTGATATCCGTGACAGATGGAGAAAATGAATCTCAAACGTGTCCTTCTGGAATTCCTTTAAACATGTGGAATGTGGGTATTGCTACAAGTCTTCAGAGGTTCAGAGCATAAATGTGTCATACTCAAAGTCAAATGGCTAGTTTTAAAATTAAAATAACTCTGAATAATTCTGAAATGAAATAAAATATGATCTAAGTGCAGTCATCATAATATACCTTAGATTGTTTCAAGCAGAGTGGGCAGGAATTTAGATAGGAAATGAATGTAAGTAACTTCCCCCCCACACCCAGTGCGGTGGTGATTGAAAACACAGCAGGGAGATGTTTGGGTAACTCTGGAGTTGCACAGAGATTTGTGTTTTAATGGTGTGTGGGCTCTGAACTTCTTCGTAGCTGCTTTCTGCATTAGGAGGGATTTACAATGGAGTGTATCTACTGGTGAAGCATCTCTGTGGATGTGTGCTCCTCTGCTTTCTGTAGGGGGTAGTTGCAGGTGTTTAAACTCGTAGTTGCTTATACCTCTGGAATTCCCAGTTGCATGCAAAGACAGAAAAAATAATTATAAAGAAAAGCAATCTGTGTTTTAGGCTCTTGAGTTTTACCCCCACTGATAGATCCTTGTCAGTAGCCTGCTGGGCAAGGTCAGAGCTGTCAGTAATACCTGAATTACAAACTGCCAGTGGGGCAGTAACGATGCATAGAACAGCTCTGTAGTGCACAACCAGGATCAGTGTATTTGTTGTCGTGTCTCACGAGAAAAGTGTCTGATTCGAATAGTCCTGGCATTTAGGGAGGGCAGAAAGTCACAGGGAGGTGATGAAAGGTTAGAGCCAGTTCTATATGAACAGCATCAGAGTTGGATGTTTTCGATGCATACATCTTAATGTTATCAATGATAACAAGGTACTGTGGATAAATAAGATGTTGGGACAACATTTCTCAGCATATTATGCTTTTGGATGTATTTTTTAATGGGGAAAAGATGTGAAAGTACTGATTTGTCTTTTCTTAATCTTGTAGAAATTTCTGGAGCTGCAGAAGAAAAACCGTGAAATGAAAATGGAAGCAAACCAGAGAAACAAAAGCCGAAAAAGAAAGCGCCACAGAAAAGGTGTTTTATGGAATTACAGAATTTATTTTTTCAGAATGGAATTAATATCAAATATATTGGAAGTGGAATTTGCTGTCTTTGAGGGGGTTGGTGTATTGTTTGTTTTTTTGCTTTGTGGCTGTTTTTTTAGTGTTTGTCTGTGTGTTTTATTTGTTTGTTTTGTTTTACCAAGAATTAAATGCCTAAGTAGATGTATTCTAACTATTATTTAGTATTTTATTTCTCCAGTTGCACACATCACTTGTAGGACTGGGTGGCAATTTGTTACTTAAAATTCAAGTAATACATTTATTCTGTGTTTATAAAGAAGGTAGAACTTATTTAATACTAATTTATAATGGCCAAGTGTATTTCAGTAATTCTAGAAAATGTACTTTTGTGTATTCTAGTTAGAACTTCTTCACAGATATTGTAGTAGGTTCTTTGTATGAAAAGTGGCTTAAATCCTCACGATTGTGGGGTAAATCTCCTAGTGTGTCAGCCTTTCAAAGGAAATGTGGCCAGTTAGAGTTCTGTTCACTTCACTGGATGCTGAAGGGTATTATGGTGTAATGTTGGATTTTATTTTTTTCTTCCCTAGAAAAACAGAAAAAGGACAATGAAGTGACTGAGAGGTATAACCAGGTCAATGTGATTATCTGAGGTCTGTTCTTAATATTGGCCCAAACTTGTAAAAAGCTTAACCGCATGCATGGCCAAAACCGAGCTTTGAACGTCACGTAAAGTATCTACTGGAGTTGTTCAGTGTCTTTCTTGGGCAGGCTGAATTTTATACCAGTGATTGTCTGGTAGAGTTTATTGCTTGATTTTGATAATCAACACAAATGTGTTATTTAATGTAACTTAAAATTGACTTAATGTTATTCCTAATGATGTTTTATGTGTAATTGCATACAAGCTTCTGTTCAGCCTGTTCCTCCTCTTCTTTTTCCTCCTTGGCAGTGTTGGGTTAATGGTTGGACTCTATGATCTTAAGGCTCTTTTCCAACCTAAAAGATGCTATGATTCTATAAGCTTGATTTCAAGATTGTGGAATTACAGAAACAGAGGGGAAGGAATAATTCATTTCACTTCCATTAAAAACTGTGAATGGGTGAAAAGAGCGTGTCTGCCAAATAGAATTTATTTTAGTATTGAAAATAACATTACAAGTTGTGGAAACTGGTTATATTAATGACTTTTTTTTTTTTTTTATTTTCAGTAGTCAAGAGTTGGTAGATGAAGAGAAATGGAAAGAACTTACACAATACTTTGGAATCAATGACAGATTTGAACCACCTGTGCATAGCAGGGCTCCGCAAAAGGTGACTGTTGATACAAAAGCAATGTCAGCTTGTGCTTGGGAGTAAAGAGCTCAGCCTTAACCGAGATAGGAATAAAACTGAGACTATTTGAAAGTGAGTAAATGATCGAGTCACTCTGAAGAAGGATGATTTTGTACATATTTTTAATGCATTTCCTTTTGGATATCACATGAATCATAGTTGAATGGAAAGGCTGCTGTGCTTTCCCTTGAGCCACTATCTGTGCTTGTTTCCTGTCTGGTTTTGTTTTCTGTTATCATGAGAAACAAAAAGCTTCATATGCATTGTTTGCCTTTTCTTTTTTTAAAGTCATGTTTCAGCTTTAAAATGTGCCCAGTGAATCGTTTAGTTGACACCAGTGGCTGTAGGAATTAGAGGGCCAAACCTACCATACAGTTTTATTGGATTTATAACACATTCTGTCCATAAATTATTATTGTGTAACTAGTCATATTAGAACTAACTTGTACAACATGATGAACAAGTTAAGAAACTCATTATATTGTGATTTACTTGTAGCACTGTTTGTTCTGTAGCTTTTCTAGTAAAGGCCTGGATAAGGTATGACATCAAATGTTCAGTTAGCCTTCTTTATGATAAATCTTATATTTTTCATTTGTCTAAAGTAAGTTTCTGCATGCAGGTCATGATATACTGTTTATTGCTAAGTTCTTACTTTTGGTGGGTATTCAGCTGTCATTAAATTGCTCAGGATGGATCAGGAAAGAGTTTGCCTTGTAAGTTCAGAGATTTTATCACTAGTGGAACATGTCTCATTAATTTCAGGAAAGACATCTAACAGAACTGGCTATCACTGCAGCTTCTGGTTGGGCACTTCTTTTTTCAACTTCCATCTGAGTAATTTAAGCGCAGTATTTGTGGATCACTGTTTCTCAAGAATTCTCTTCTTGTTTGTTTTATCTTTTTTAAAAGTGTATGTTCTGAAGCTGTTAAGTGTGTTTTCTTTAGCGTCACTAATATCTAAAAGCAGTGAGGCTATAAACGATCTCTTGTGAAAGTGTTTTGTGGAATTTTGAAGTCAGTGCCTACTGCTGTGCTACCCTTGTGTATTCCTTCAGAAGTTTCCAACTATTATTCCAGTAGATATTTACATTTTTTGTTACATTATTTGTAAATGTTGTTAAACAAGTTATGTTGATCATAAGGGTTATTTTCTTATTTTCAGAGGTTAAATTCTGAAGCTTTTTCATAGTTTTCCATAGGAGTGCTAGAATGTGTTATTTATTAGCACAGTGGAGTGGCACCATGCCAGAACTCAGATTTTTGGATAAAGATAAGATCTTAGAACTGTAACGATACAGTGGTAATTGCCATTCTTCATGTTACCTGACACATATATTTCACATTTTGTTTAGAAAGCTCCAGGGATGGAAGAGATAAGACAGATCTTCAGATGAAATTTTATTGTGACAGGCATAAACTAGTCCGTGTAATTTTTTTAACCTACAGTATTATCCTGCACGTAAGGTGGAACTAATGCAATGATTTGTGCTCAGGCAGCCTTTCAGTGAATTCTTAATTATACTGTCCGTTACAATACATAGACAAAGTGATTTGTGTTCCATAGAAATTACGGGTTTATGCAGTGTCTTAAAGAATTTTATTAAAGAAATATGTTTAGAAAGGAGATGCTCCCTTTGAACGTGTTATTTCTTTATTTGTCCTAAAGATATTTGCTTTTCTTTTTCTAGTCTGGCCTGGAACTTAGCATAGAGAAGTGTGTGGCTGAAGGTGACATTGATAAGGCCGAGGAGCTGAGTGACAGATTAGCCACTCGTG
Organism: Columba livia; assembly: GCF_036013475.1. NCBI lineage: Eukaryota > Metazoa > Chordata > Aves > Columbiformes > Columbidae > Columba > Columba livia. The sequence continues at coordinate 6,984,937 of NC_088607.1, forward strand.
AGGTAAGTGGGCTGTTAACAAAAGCTCTGAGGAAACATTTAGTTTTGTACATCTGTACAGAAAGTGTCATAACAAAAATAGCATTGGAGATTGTTTGGAGCATCTTTCCTATTTCCTAAGCAGATTTCTGTCAGTGATTGAAGGATTTTGCCACAGATCTTGTAATGCTTGTACAGCTGTAGCCATGTCTAAGAATTGGAACTACAACCGTGAAGGATCCCAAGTAACTTGCTTTAAAGCCTTCCTGCCGACTCCAGGACTCAGAGGAGTCAGTAACTTGTCATCTGTATTGAGCTTTTGATTTTTCTGCATGTTGCAAACCAAGAAAACTGGAGTACGATGTTCCCTTCCTGTCAGTTCCCTGTGCCCCTCGGATTTTTCTTTGCATTCCTTCCCCAATAAGCCTGGGAATCCTGAAGAAAGGCAGAGATTCAGCAAACTGAGAGCAAGGCATACCCAGATAAGGCCAGATATACCTCAGTTTGCATGCCAGTGCTTTTTTCCCCTGTGTGTTCATGTGATTGGGAGTTGATGGCAGGAAGAATGGGAATAGTTGGATGTCAAACATTGCTGTAGCCTTAGAATGATGTTTATAGAATGAATGGATATTTTTTTTCTTCTTGTCATCATTTTTTTAGTATATAAATGCGTATCTTAAATAAATATCCAGGCAGGAGAAACTCTGTTTTTTCAAGATGTTGTCTTGTTATTTGGTGTATCTGAATACTTTTATGGAGTCTGTGCAGCTCTTTGCTACAAAAATTGGACCCTTTACATTTGTATGTAGTGCTGAGTGGATACTTAAACTGATGAGGAATCTACCAGATACCTCTGGTAATTGCAATTTCAAGTAAGAAATAGTTAAACTGGTGCACATATGGTAGGTGGTAGCAGCTGAAGTACATAACTCACACCTCTGAAGCCCATTGCTATTGGCACATGGGGAAAAAAAATAGGATAAAAAGATAGAATAGTTTTGAAGCCAAGTAAGAAAAAGTAGCCAAGTGAGTGCTGTTTGAGGTGGGTGGAGAAGCTATTATTTTTAAGTCATCTGATTTATATAATTTAAACTATAAACATTCTAGATTTATATTAGAAATGAATTATATAATTTTTTTTGCTTTCATTCCTCTATCTTGCATATTCTTCCTTCTTCACAGAGGTAATAGGTATTTTCTGTCCACTATCAAAATTCAAAGGTATTAGAAAAGGATTAAGAAAGGAAGGACAAATTCTGAATACTTCTCATTCTCATAGAAATACTTAAGATGTTTCCTAAGTACAGTGTTTCAAGGAAAGCTTTTGCAGATTTAAATCTTTTTAATGCAATATAATACAATATTGTGATGGCTTTTGAAATGGGAAATAACAGTTCTTAAGGTTCTCTAAGGGTAGGGAAAACTGACTGCTCCTCAGCGCTGTTCTGGCACAATCATTAAACACATACATTTAGTCACTCAGGGCAGTTTCTAATGACTGAACTCTTATCTGCCTGTTCACCAGCAATCACAAAACTCCTATTGACAGTGATTGGAATGTGTCCTAATGTTCCCTTTAAGTCTGACCAGCTTCTTACTGTGATACCACTGTATTACCTTTCATGTATACAACATGAAAAACACAGTTCTCCTTCACAAATGTCATTATCCCATTTACTGTAAAGTGGTTAGAGTATCATAATCAATAAAACATACTGAGGTTCTAGTGCAAATTGTTTGACTATAAAAACAAATTAACGTAAGAAGTTTTAAGGTTTTGTAATATTTATGATAAACTGTTATCTGATTTCGGTAGCCATGGGATTGTACGACATCCAGCATATCCCAGGTGCTACAGCACTGTATTATTATTTGTGGAACATTAGCTCCAAATTGTTGACTTTCAAATATTAGCATGTTGTAATTCTGAAAACAAAATGCTTGGAACATTATTAGTATTCACAGCCTTGACTTGGTTTTGGTTAAGTGGGTTTATCTGAATAAATAGTATGTTGAAAGAAGGAAAACTCAAATGACTCTGGCTCGATCTCATGAGGAGTTCTGTCGAGGCAGAATCCATGGGAATTCTCTGGGCTCCTCTGCTCTTGTGAATATGTGCTACCTGGCCTACTGCAAGATTAATTTTTCTTTGTGATTTTAAGAAGCTCTATTTTTTTTTTAATGGATCTTACTTTTTATGTTAAGGAAATAATTCTGACAGTGCCTAATTCTGATTTGGTGAAGAGCTATAGAGAAGGATTTGATTATGGAAGAAATCGATTCAGAAATAATAGTTTTGTATACAAGTGCAGTTAATAAGATATTGCTTTCATATTGTATTGATTCATCACTGCTTTCCTTCTCTTTGCAATCTGAAGAAATGTCCCTTTAAAAACTCATTTTATGTAATATTCATAAGAAGTGAGTTACTTTTTGAAGTGACTATTTGTATCCCTTTAACTTCCGAATGCAACACAACACTGTGAGCAAGTCAGGCACGGAACTATACTATGGACTGAATCAGTACACCACTTCTGAGGTCTCAACAAATAAGTGGATGAATTATTGTTCTTTTATCTCAACTTCATCTTTTTCTGTATAGTTTTCATTTTTCTTGAGCGAGGTTGCAGGGCTGGGGGCAGGGAGCGGATGAGAAGCAGCTGCTGTCTGTTTGGGGTACAGCCCCCCTTGCAGCCCTGTGAAAAATGTTTGGTGGGTAGGTGTTCTTTCTGGAATCAGGTGTATGGGGTTTTAATCAGCACCATTTTCTTTTGCAAGAAGCAGTGACTGGAACCTGCTGATAAAGCTTTTGCTTTGAGGCACAGATCCCAGAGTTCTTAAAGCTGTTTCCTGCCTTAATAAGTGAAACTAATTTTTGATGTATAACATTTATAAGCCTGTGAAACTGATAGGGCAGCTTCAGTATTTAGAAAAATGAAGCCAAAAATAAACAGATGATGAGAATAGGCAGTAGAAACATGTCCTAAAAAGCAAAGGAATGCCAAAATGATGCTGTCAATTTGCTATCGCTATGACACAGTGAGAAAAGGTTTTTAAAAATCAGGTTCCTTTAAAATCAGTGATGATTTAGGCAATATGCATAATCTAGCAGCTGCGAGTGGATCACTAAAATTTGCATCCTAAAAGCCTAAATGATACTGCTTCAAGGTTTTGGGTCTTCTGGTTTCCATGTGGTACTTGTTGCAGGTTCCTTAAGGAAAATAGTATTGTACTGTTGTAAATGAGGCTTTGGGCAATATGTTATTTGTTGCTGTTTTCTGCTTTGAATATGCACAAATTCCAATTTTAAACTAAAATGTCTTAATCAAGTAGCGTTCCAGGTTTTAGAGTGAGAGTTAGAGCTTGGATGCATGAGGCTCTGTTTACTAGTGACTGCATGTGTGGATTCATATGTAACTTTTGAGAGTAGCTAAAAATGAGTTACCCCTTTTTTATTGGCAGTTGCATTTCTATTAAAAAAATGAATTGTACTTATCATCATTGTCATATACTCAGTCTAATCTCTTGGCAATGCTCACTGTTAAGTATAACCCCTTGTCTCCTGTTGGCCTCCTAGTTCGTGGACTAGAAATGAGGTTGCAGTTGGTTTGGGTGTTCTCAGGGTAGGAGATCTCTAATTGTGGATCCTTGTCCATCCCCCCCCCCCAGCATGTTCTCTTCTGGGTGTTCTGCTTCACTGAAGAGTTCTAGCGATCCTGAAATTCTTAATTGCATTATTTTATATACAAGTGAAATTCTTCCTGAAGGAATACGGCCATGCCTGCATTATGTTGTACACACTAATTTAGGCCATCAGTAACTCTTTCTTCAGCCAGACTTTCTAGAACTGGTCTGGCTTGGGCGTCTCAGTGCTGTGCTGCAGTTATGGTGCCTGTGGTCAGCACTCTGATAAATTTGTGTTGAGCATTAAGAGAATGCAGGTGGGTCACACTGCTTAATTGTAATTCACTGTGGATTTTTAAACGCGGTTAGACTGAATTATTTCTCTAATACCAACAGCATAGTACTACTAGTATCATATAGCTAGCAATTCATTGCAGTGTACGTGGTATAATACAGGCAGTTAAGGTTTATTATTGTAATCCAGTTGCTGTCTTTGTTGTACTTAAAGGTAGTGCTTGAACGCTGCATTTAATGATGACTTGTTTAACTTGAGAAATGCCAATAAAAGTGTTAATGCAGGAGTTGTCACCAAAATTCTGAACCTTTTAGAATGATGGTTGTTGACAGAATGAAGTGTATGTGGACACTTAATTGGGCTGAGAGAAAGTGGTTTTCTTGGTGATGTTCTAGGATAGGGTAGCTGAGATTTAATGGTGGCAGGTACTTGGGTATGTAGCTTGGAACAGACGCTTGAAATGATGTCAACTTTTTGGAATAATATATTGAAATGTACTTTAATTGTTCCTACTGTGTGAGTGGGAATCGTCCTAGATTTTTTGAAGAATAAACATTGATAAATTAGAGAACTGTGACTGTGTGTAGTTGGAGGTGTTTATCCTTTGGAGTCAGGATGGTATGTGGAGTTATCTGGGAATTTTACTTTGCTGTAAATCAGTTTCAATTTGGAGTGATCCTTGTAGAAGTTCTTCTAATTAAACCAGATAATTTTTAAAATACTTCCTCCCAGTATATAAACCTGAAAATATTTTCCAAGCTTTTTGTTCCCATAGAGAGAGAATTTTTTCATAGTGCTTTTGTACTGAAGTCATTGTGTGGTGTCTCAAGAAGCAGAATGCAGATTTCTTATGGCTCTAATATTCTGAGAACTAATCTGGCTGAACCTCAGACTTTGCATTTGCTTGTAGTTTTTATGTCAGCTGCCTGGTGGGAAGGTGCCACATTGTCTAAGAGTTCATTAGCCTCAGGACTGTAACCTGAACATGCTAAAATAATCTGGACCATATTTGACTTACCTGTCAAAAGGAACTTTTAAAATATTTTGTAATTTAGTGTGTTAAATTACTGGAGTAGTTGTCAGTCTCCAAAGAACACAGCACTGTTCCTAAGTCCTTAGCTTAGTGGCTTCTGGCATTTTGGTGAAACACTTTTTAAAAGCTGTAATTTATAGGGAAACTATGATATTGTAATCGAGCTTAAATGAAAGATCTATGTTGTAATCAACAGCAAGATGAGTCCTGCTGTTGTCTTCAAAATTTGTTGTATTGGCTTTGACCATTTTATAATAATCAAATTAGTATCTGTTGTCTCTTAAGTACCCTCCAGCTGTATAATTTCGAATGGGAAGTACAGGAGCAAGGTTGTATGTTGTAGCCAGTAAGAATCATTCTGGAAGTTGTTGTCCATTTGAAAATTGGGGTCAAATATGATTGATCATGAGGTCACACACACGTTACTGTTTCCGAGGGACAGGTTCTAGTGCTTGATGCTCTTCTCTTGGTAAAACAGAGTTTCATTTTGAAGTTCCATGCAACATCCACAATTTATCACAGTGCTTTCAGATACCTGAGGAGATTGATGTAATTTTAACTGGTGCTTGGTTACATTCCATTTAATTTGGAAAGTTCCCCATTGAAGGACCTGGGGTGGGAGGGTGGAGAGAAGAGTTCATTTTTGTGTCTGAAGCATTTTGTTTCTACCACTCAGCAGAGGTGTGTCCAAATATCTCTTCATTGAGGTTGTTTTCTTTTAACCTTTGGAACATGGCAGGGTTATCACCTAGAATTACATTCTTATGCTCCCTTAATTATGTATATCTTTTCCTTAACAAACCTTAAAAAAAGATTTCAGATGTTACAAGTCTAATTAAAGAGACAGACAAAGCACAGTTTATACTGTAGATTTTTTCTGCAGTTCAATTAATCAGCATGTTTTCTCTTTTAATTAAAACCATTTTAGTAAATTAAAGCCCACAGCAAAACACATATATAATTTGTTTGTAATTAGCTCTTAATTGGTGGTAGTTGAAGCTTAGCACCCTTGGTTTCTTTCTTCATGATTGCCATTTTATTAGCAGCCAGTCATTAATTAATCTTTTTTTCTAATTAGCTTATAAAACTGTTGATGGCACATTATTGTAAATGTGATTTTAAGTTCAAAGCTTGTTAATAAGCTTTCTTACTTAGAAGAACAGAGATAAAGAAATTGCTGAAAACAGTACTACAGTTCTTTTTTTAAAACCGCCTTTCTTATAAGGGGGCTGTGTAAAGCATCTAACAGCTTATAGTTAATTTTTTAATGCTGTGTTTTCTCATGAATGGAAGAAGTTACTTGCATTTGAATGTTTAAATCTAGCGAAGAGCTTAATATAAGAACAGTTTTCTGTCCTTACTCCATTGCTGTGCCATCCAAATATAATTTGATGTTGTAGTACACAGCATAAGAATACAACAAAGGTATTACAAAGTATTTTACAGTGGAAGTTGAGCACATCATTGAAAGGGGACAATTTTCACTGCAAAATCCACTCGGTATTCCTGTTTGCTTTATATATTTTATATACGTCAGCAATGGATAACATTCCATAACATAAAAGGAGAAAATCATTGCTAAAGGCAAGCCTGAAATAACTAGATTCATATTTGATGAGAAACTGTAACACTGTATTAAAAGGCTGTTTGGCTTCTCTCCTATGATCATCGGCTATTTCAGGACCTGTTTGAATAGAGATGTTTTGTTAGAGCTTCTGTAGGTCGAACATTTTGTATTTCATACCTAAATATTTCTGGAGCAGTTCTTGAATTTGTCATCTCACTACTTGTATCATTCAGCGTTCACATTGCGCAGTCCTGTCTTAAGGAGAAGTCTTTGCCTCATGATATTTCACGTTAAATATCTTGATTTTTCAAGGGAAGTTTTCTGGAAGTTACAGTAGATTCTGTTGCGACTTAATAGATGTTTATTCTTCTGCCTGAACTTTACATACTATTTCAACTTCAGCCGTTTCTTTGCTTGTTTTAAAAGTGTTTTATGATGCTGTGCAAGAAACACTAGAAAGGGATAGCTGACAAGGAAAAAATTAAAAATTGGATAAAAAGTAAATGAATAATGTCATATTACTAAAAAGATGAGAGGCTAATTTGTGCCGACTTTTTGCTAATTTTGTTCAAGCCTCAAAATGAGGAGCTGTCACCCGTTCTGTGTAGCACTGATGACAGTGCCAATGATCCATGAAATAAGCTGCCGCTGGCTTTGTTCTGATAAGAATGAACAAATCTGCACAATGTACGGCTCCCAGAATCTCATTTTCATACTTGCATGCAGGCTAAAAGAAATAAGCTGTTTGCAGGCTTGATTAATCAGACATTTGAGGGTTTTTTGTCTCTTTGATCTCTTTCGTCTCCTAGGTAACTTGCTTGACATTAATGTTGAGCTTGAGTAAAGACAATCAGGAATTGTAGACCAAACTGATATAAAAATTAAAGACCTTAACACTTTAAGTACTCCAGTAATGGTTCCGCTTTACTTCAGAAAACATCTGTTTTCATTTAATTAAAGAACAAAAGAGAACGGCATAAATATTTTTCATAGAGACCTGTTATTCCATGAAAAGTTAAAGTATGATAATTGGTATTTTTTTAAATAAATGCCTTGAAACTCTTCAAAAAGAAGCAAAGCTTCAGAGATTTGTTACAAGGTAACAATTGCAGATGAGTAGGAAATTCATGGAAAATAACGGATAAGGAATTTTCACTTATGCTGCGTTAAACATCTAGAATAAGATATTTGACAGGATTATTGGTCAACTTGGAAATGGAAAGGTCTTTGCCCTCTAGAAAACAAGTTGTTTTTTAAGTTTGTCTTAAAAATATATATATTGTGTTACAAGGATGAACCATTATATCAGCTTTACTACCCAATATGATTTACACACTTTAAACCTGTAAAATTGAAAGGAATTTAGAAAAAAAAATGTCGCAGTGCGTTTGCTTGAGGTTATGCAGACGCTTTTACAAATCTTCCAAGTGGCTGTAAAGATGAATGCCTCAAGGGTCTAGCCAGGGCCCTGCTTTTCCAACCAGCTAAAGCCCTTATCTTAAATCCAAGCAAAGTACCATTAATCTTTTTGAAAGACCTTTTATGGCTTTTAATATATCCCAAATTAGAACATTTTACACCCTTGGTTCCTGAAATATGGTGATAAAAAGCCTTTAGAGCTTAATTTTCCTTACTGCGTGCTCTGACCAATTTGCAGTTCTTTGTGATAATGTTTAGACACCTTAATTAAAATGCAGCAAAATATTGGATGTTCTATATGGAAAATGCTGATACTTTGACTACACAAGAAATTGTTGTATATATTTTTATTCATGCTTTCTTACTTCTTTTAAGATTGTATTTTATTGAGTTATCTGATGACCTGAAATGTTTTTTTAAAATGTAAAACCCATTGACCAAGCTTTTATGGATTTCTTTTGTGGCGGGGGGGAGTGAAGATGTGTGTCTGCCTGTGGGTGGGAGCAGAAGACATTTAGTCTGACTAAAATGTTTGGGTTTATATGTCACATATTTGTTTTCCTGTCTTAAATTCGACTCCGTGCAGCCTAGAAATTATAATATAAATGCTGCAAAATGTTTTCCCTTTTACTTCCACATACAGAGGTTGTTATTGTCCCATTTTTTTCTGTACTTTTCAAAGACAGAGGAACTCATTCTGTCTTCTAAGAAATACAGAGCAAAAGTTGTTTTTTCTTCAGAACTTGTGTTGACCTCATGTGTGTGTATTTGTGTGTAAGTGTTCAATAGGCCACTGGAACATATTTTAAGGAGAAACTGTTATTCATCACATAGGAGTTAATTTTCAAGTATATTAGGAGGTAAAACACAGTTCAAAAATAAATGCGTGGTTCCGGTAGTTGACTGACTTCAGCCATCAGATTGCTCTATTTTTTGAGTTAATTAGTTCTGTTTCAATGAACAATTAAACATTTCTTGAATATTTTAGGTGAGTTTTCTTAAGCGTTTTTATACTGCAAGTACATTCAAGTTAATAGTTGCCCTTAAATATTAAGTGACAATACAAATAAGAGAATGTTATGCTCTAGTCTTTGACTCGAGATTTGGCAGTTCACATGTTGGCACTGAATTATTGATTATATAAAATTTTAATGCTCGGGGAGAAATGAAGTAGTTAATGATACTAAATTTTTGAAGTGTCTGGTCACATGAATTACTATGTGCATCCAGACTATTCCATAGGTACATCTTTATTACCTTGTAACATGCAAATAGTAGATTAAAAACTTGTTTAGCATTCTATATTTTGCACATATTCCCTTTCAATTATTAAGCTTTTCTTAACTGTGGTGCCAGTGCTTAGGGCCTAAAACAAAGCACAGACTGTTGTGCTTTCTGCCTACATGCAAGTAGCGTCTCAAACCCTTCGGCAGAAAGGCCACATTCTTGATTCGTGAACCCTGAAGGGGCCATAAGGTAAATAGCTTATAGAGATGTTGGTTTGTTTTGCTTTGTTAACAAAATGATGAGGGTGTTGACCTACCTACAGAGTAAGTGTTTGATGGGAGAGCTGTAGAAGATGCGAAGATACATCCTTGATTTCTCTCTCATCCTATCTGGACAAAATGTCTCTCAGAGTAAATAAGAATTGCCTGAATAGATGCTGCAGGTTATTGAAATGCATGACCATTAACCAAAGTTTAAAAAAAGAGGAGTGTCATTTTGGGTCTCCCATGCCTCTCATTTGATGCTCCCATGATATTTTGTGGAAATTTAGAACATCCAATCAGAAATATGTCGGCTAACTTCAGTAGGTATTGGACTGGATGAGAAGAAAACCTGTTTGTCCACAATTCGTAGGGGTTTTGCCTGAATGAATTACTTGTTTGTCTTGGAGAAAAATGGTAACTGTTGAGACCAAATTATTCCTTAATTCATAATTTGGTTGCGAATAATGTCAGATCACGATAGCAATCACAAAGTGTAACTACACTGAACAGGTTATGAATGCTGATTAAGGAAAATAGTCCAGACATAGTTCACAGTACCTTCCTCCATCTTTTCTGTGTTATTCTTTTTTCCCCTGTCTTGATACTCACTGGAGTGCACTTAATTCGCACAGTATGAATAAGTTTGTGACAGTAAAGTAGTATTCACCTACAGCCTATGATGACCTTATTTGAAAAGCATGCATATTATCACACTAATAATCTAAAAGCTGGGAATGTGAAGACCAAATGCTAGATGGACTCTAAGGACATTACTTAATTTACTTTCTGGACAGCCTGATTAAAACATGACTGCTGGTACTACTGGAAAATGTGTGGCCATAACGGTTCTTCCTTTATAAAACTGGCTGTTTGGGTGGTTTGTGTACTGGTAAGTCTGGCTGAGGTCACAGACTGGTCTTAATAATGGAGACTGCCTGTGTGTGTATATCTGTGTCTATATATTTATTTTAAAAACAAATAAAGGGATCTAATAGGCTATTGCCTTTTGCTTGTATTCTTGAAAAGGAAGGTTGGGGTGGAAAGGATTGCCTGCCCTTTGTATTTCTCTCAAGGGACATTCTTGCTCATCCGATCTAATATTACAGCATCAGCCTAACACTTGAAAGATATTTTAATATCTGTTGACTTTTGAGAAACAATATCAGACCAAGTAATTTGTGAGGCTTAAATTTCACATGAGCCATTTGCATCTATTCAGTTTTCCTTTGTTCCTTTTTATGTCTTAGCTTGGTGTGAAAATTGCCAAAGCTGCTGCTTGCCGCAACTTTGTAAAAGCCAAACAAGAAGCAGAGGCTGCCCAAGAAGCTCGAAAGAAAAAGAAGCTTGCTTGGGGGTAAGTCATTTGAGTGTGGAATTAAACATTGTGGTTTCATTGGCACTAAGTGTATACAATGCAATCTCGGTTAAATGTTTTCTTAGTTGAAATAGGCTTGTGCTAATCTTATTTGTTTAGTTTAACCTTGTTGGGGGTTTTGGGTTTTGTTTTCTCTTAGCAGTGTTTCAGACTGAAGTACAGAGGCGTTACCAGAATTAATGTATTGGTTATATGGCTACATTTGCCTTCATGTCTTTATTACTGTATTAAAAATACGTTTTGATTTTTGTTGCTATTAAGAATAGCGTGGTTGAATACCTGAAACACGTGCTCATGATTCCTTATGTTGTTTTTGTGGTCTTTTTCAGATTTGAAGCCAAGAAAAGATGGGAAACAAAAAGCAACATGGGATACATGTAATCCATCCTGTTTTCCTCTGGAGTCCAATGCCCAGTTTTACTTGAAGAACCTTTGTGAGCGACTTCTTAAATTGAAACACAAAAAAAATCCACAAGCAAAAGCCAACACCTCAAATCTCTTGTGTTTCTCTTAATGCTGTTAGACTGTAGTATCTCTTTTTGGCTCTTTTTATAATGTAGCAAAAATACTATCTAAACATCTTACATATAGTATTTTTCTCCAAAATATGAAAATCTAAGATAATTAATTGTAGAATGCATTTGGAGTCTGGTAGAGAACTCTCTAGTTAGAATAAAATACTTGGTCAAATGTGTTTTGTGCTGCACTGCAGTTATAATATGCCTGGCTATAAGGAGAGGGGTAAGTTTTCCTGCTGAAGTTATACAGACTTAATGCAGTAAATACTACTATTCTGATTGCTTGAAAGTTGGGGGTGGCGCTAATAAAGGAAAGCAAAACTACACTACCTGTTTAAAACTATTGTTATTGATGCATTTATGGACTTAGTAAATGTAAACAGAAAAAAAATCTGGCTGAAAAAAGTCCATCCTCCCTCTTCTGGGAGGATCTGGTACTATTTGTCATATCCTGCTGCCATTTTCTTCAGAATATTTCCAATTCCCATTTTCCCTCCCAAGAACTCAAGTTTTAGAAGTCCCAGTTTTTTTGAGCAGATGAACTATAAGTATCTATCTTGAAAAATATCTGAAATGTGTTGTGCATTTAGCTGCACCAAAGAAACAAATGCAGGTTTTACTTCAAGTCAAATGTTTTACAGATCAGTTAGGATTTGAATGTTTATGTTATGAGATTTTAACAAGAATTTATGATAATGTTTGTTCAAAACTTCTCAGTGAAAAGTAAGGACACATTCAGAATAACTTTTCTCCCCGAAGCCCTTGCATAGAGGTTTAGTCACCACAATGCGTGAATTGAATTGGTAATGTAAATGTCAGTTATTGTTAACCAAGATTAATATGTTTCAGGCCAAAGGTATGGTATTAGCGTAATGGTGATTTACTATGTAAGTACTTGAGGCTAAAACAACTTGCCAACAAATAGCAATTTGAAGTCTTACAGCACCAATTCGAAGAGTTGAGGTTTGCAGTCCAACATGGAATACTGCATTTTTGTTCATTAGCCCTCAGGATGTTTGATTCTTTTTCATTTTTAGCAGAAAATCGTATTTCTTTCACAAAGATGAGAGTTTGCAATATGGTAATCTGCAGTTAGCTGTAATTAGTTGTGATGACAGAGTTGAATACAATTGCCAGCCTTGTAAATCAGGGGCTAAACAGGTTTCTGCAGTGTAACATCATAAATCTCACGCTATGGTTTACAAACTGTATTAGCTTTAGAAACTGTGGGGAAGGAAGCAAGTGATGTATCTCTTTGTAAACTGATTATGAAGGTAAATATGTTTACTTGCATAAACAGAGATGCCATCATGAACCTTCATCAAGATTTTTCTCAGTTTCAAATGTTCCTGTCCAAAATTTACAGGTGCTCTGTCCATAATTCCAGTTGTTTTTTATGCAGCTGGCAGAGGAGCAGTAGAGCTGACGTTTCTGCTTGTTATATAATGAGAAGCAGAATGATGCTGATAATTTTGTACTGAAAACAGCATCAGTATTCCAGTAAACATTTAAAAGTTGTATATATTAAACAGATGCTATGTTTTCTTGCAATAGTTGCTTTCCATAGTAACAATATTTATTAGTGAAATAAAGATCTTGATCTAATTGTAAGAATCAGTGCTGTTTGATATGAAAAAGTGCTTTGAAAGAAATCCAAATGCTCAAAAACCAGCTATTGTCTGAGAACTTGCCTCACAGTATTTATTGCAGCAGTGCATAGCCAGCCACCTGTAATATTTTTCATTTAAATTACCAATTAGTTTTATATTAGGCCATTAATAACGTAACTATTTAGCAAGTATGCAGAGTATTTGAATTGGGTTACTTGTGGTGAATTTAAAAATTATCACACTTCAAGTATTGTGATCTACCTAAAGTATTTGCTTAGAATATTAGTTTAATTCCCAGAATTATACCATGTTCAAAAAAACTCTGATTAACAGAGAAAATACAAAAGCCTAATACAGCTTTATAGAGATCATCTAAATACATAATAAATTAACTCATAACTGTACATTTAGTAAACATCCTCCTAAACTGCTGATCTGATTCTAAGGTGTCTTGCATTCCTGACACTTTTTTTTGTGTGTGAAGTAGTTTTGCTATGTGCTGTGAACTTTGGCCAAACAAGTAAAACTGCATTCTGAGATGTAACTGGTTTTATAATAAGCATTTGGATTGTTCTACCACTGTTTATTTCAGTGAACTGAAACCTTTTTAATCAGCTTAAATATATAATCTCTTATACTGAACTAAATATGAGATGTAATAATAATTCTTTTAGCAAATGAAAAGTTTGCACTATCTCCTTGTCTGACTGAAATTGCATATCTAGAGGAATGCATTAAACTATTAATTTCAGTGCAAACCAGTTATGAAGCCAAATATTTATCAGGAGCACATTTGATGATATGTTGAGTTGCATAACAGTTAAAGGGCAGCCTTGCCTAAGCTCCTTCCTACCCCTCAGAAGCCTTGAAAAACATAAATACATGCACTAGTTCTGCCCCAATATTTTCTCCAGCAATATTTCATATTTCTTCCAACTATAGTCATGGTACCCTCTTGGATATCCTGTGTAGTCCTAAGTCATTTGAAGAAAAAGGTCGTAGCATCCCAAGTGCAGCTCTCCAGAGTCCATAGAAGAAGTAACTTTGCAAAGGGGAATGTCCTCTGACAATTGTGCATGTTGTGTGGACAAGAGCTGGATCTTGAGCTACCTGACCAGACCAAAGTTGGCTCCGTCCTGTGCCAGTGAGGCCCTTAATGAAGTTTATTACTCAGGTACTACCACACAGCGAGGTGGTGAGATTGCTTATGGGTTTATAACAGACTTGTTCAAAGCCAAGTTGATGTCTCTGTGCAGTGTTTCACTAAGTGGTGTAAATGTTCCTCATTGTATGCTTCTCACATTGGTGTCACTTTTTCATTTCTGCTCTCATCTGGGGATAGTCCAGACTCATGTTCTTACAATTTTATTGCATTATAAGGCCTACACAATTGAAAAATAAATTATTTATCAGCTCCTATGATAAAATACAGCCAGTTTGAAGTCTGACAACAGCATGCTAATGTAATTACTAGTATTTCTTAATACTGCATTCCTGAGGTCCTAAACCAAAGAGTGGCTGCAGGGACAGTTTGACAGATAAAAACATATATATAGTTGTTAGAGCTTTAATGGTTTTTTGCCTGCAACCATAATCTGTATCATTATTTTTTAGTTTAATTCTGTTGGACAAGTTTCAAAGATAAATATGGTGTGTAATAAGTCTTTGCAGCCTCTAATTTGTGAAGGAGTGTCTGTCCAGTTAATACTTGCTCATTGAAGCAAAGGGTTTTGAAATAGCTGAAGTACGAACTGTAATTACTGATGTCTGTTTCCTATTCACCTATGGCTTCTGGCATTTGATCAAAAAATGTAATGTATTGCTTAATCTCAGAGCATTCCCCACTTTCAAAAATATTTACTTCATGAGAATTGTACAGCACTAAGTGACCTCAGCAAAACCAGAGCAGATATTACTTGGCATGGATTGTATGTAGTTAATCCACCAACAAGTATTTTTCCTGTTATTTTTGAATGCTGGTAATTTAGATATGCATGTATTTATAATCTACTTCTAGCATAAGTTCAATGCATTTAAAAAAGTATTAAATATATTAATAATGGGGTGGGCTTTTTATTTCACAAATGGTTAAAAAGAATACAAAGGTTGAGCAACTTGTGCGATGGCCAAGCTGTCAGCAAAGTGGCGAATGGAACCTCCTGCTGAGTGTGCAGTTTGTCATGGCTGGGAGCAATGTGGAGAGAGAGAAATCGGGAAGAAATGTGAGCAGGTTCCTAAATCTCTCTGTAAACCACTGGGAATTGGGTACCTCGTTACCATCTGTCCTACTGAGAGGGTAAAAAGCTGGGATATTGAATGCACATGTTCCAGGCATCACAAGAGTAAGTGGAAACCCTAATTTCATTCGAGAAGAGTTGTCATCTTTCTTGTTGAAAAATGCCTGCACTGCTTTGATCTGCCTCCAGCTGTGTTTATTATACCATCAAACCTTGTCTTCCCAGTTTCCTGGGACTGTGTGTGACAGAGTTGAGTTTTCTATTGCTTTGCTTAGAATGAGACCTGAAATATAACATTTTCTCCTCAAAAAGCATAAGAGTTAAACAGATACTAAGAAATGCAAACAGCCAACTTTGTATATAAAATGAGCTCTGCAGGTTTTGCGTGTAATGGTTCTTATCATGCTCATTCTTTGATTATGTTCATAAATATGATGGGCACCATCTAAGAAAGGAGAAAGCTATTTGCAGTGAAAAGATGGTGTCATTCCAAGATGTTGGTTGAGTTCCAGATCAGAGAAGTGTGTCAGTTATTGAATCATCATCCTGACTTGCACAGTACATTCATTTCTTTTGGCGTTTCGCAGGTATGCTGCCTGCTTGGCTCACACAGGTGAAGTGACTTCAGGTCAATGTAAAGTGACCACGGAGAGAAACAACCATTTATATTTCTGCTTTGTGTGTCTCTTTCACAACTTCTGCTGTAACTTGAGTGCAATTCATGTATGTAAGAGAAAAGGTAGATATGGAAATAAGGATTCTTACCCAAATGAGAACCAGCTGCCAAAGAGGGAGTTTTATTCATCCTTTTTAGCAACTCATTTGAAATGGCAAATATATTTGTATACCCCAACAGCAAATCTAAGTATGGAGTAAAGTGTAATGCTGCCTGTGCAATCTCTTGGCTCAATGGTATTTATAATATATTAAGGCTTTCTGTGTAATTGGTTGCTGACCTTGTGGGATCTTCCTCAATACTGAAATGTTAGTTGGCCTCCACCAGTAGAGACCATGAATTCCAGTTAGCCGCTTGAAATTCCTAAAACTGTTCAATGAGACAAGGAGAAATAATCCACATCTTCTCTGACTGAGATGATTCTGTGAAAAATCATCTGCATCTTCTGCATTTGTGATGAAAAATCATTGCATTTTTTTGTGAACTGAATGGATGAATGGGTTCCCACCATAAGCAGGGGGCGCTGAGATTGTTTGTTTTTTAACATTGATTAGTCTTCTGTAGAATTCATGAAAATACCTTTTCACAATTATATTCTACATATGTCACCAGCTCCCCAAACTACTCTGTAATAGCATAGGTTTCTAAGAAAGCCCTGTATGAAACTAGGTAGAATACACTCGTATAAGCTGTAACCACGAAGAACATTGGAGGGTTGACGCATGGCATGATTCAGCTCCTAATTACCATCAAAGAATGTAGCATGGAGCTTTTATTTTTCCCAGAGTTAATGAAGAGAGCGTTGAGAGCAGCCTGCTAGCAAGAGCTGTCCTCTGTTATCTGTGGAAGGGAGTACACAAGCTGCGAAGGGGGACAATCAGCCAAATGGGCATTTCCAATTTGAATACTTTTCTCTTTATAGAAATATGCTTATAAAATGTCCTCCACTCTCACCACAGCAATGCCAAGGGCCTTTCCTGTAGAAATGCAGACATCACAGAATATTCTTTGTTTAAAACTATTTCCTTTGCTTCTCTCACTATGGTTTTTTCTTTTTGTTTATTTGAACAAACAACATTTTAAAATAAGCTTTGCTTTAGGTCACTTTAATTTTTATAGAACAGCTCAGAGGAGGGATTTGGGTGCACTTTGTCAAGCAACAGTGTGTTTCTCCGGGCTCCATGGGGCTGCTGTTTCATGTCGTATCATCAGGAGGCTTTTTGAAAGATCTGCATCCCAGCTTACACCCTGAAGGAGACTCTGCCTTTGGGGTAAGGACTTCAGGTTACCCATGTCTGGTGTGTTTGAGAAGTTGCTCCTTTCTTTACAGTCACTTCTTCCTAAAGGAAAAAGTGTCCTATTTTTAAAGTAGTTCCTTTCACTGATCCGGTTTAGAGTGCAACTGCACAAGTGGTTGGATAAGGCTAATTTGGGAAGTGGCAAAATGGGGCAGGGAGGTGTTAGCAAAAAGAAGGCTGAGGTCCCTTTAGACAAGGAAAGAGGAAGGGAATAAACTTCTTAGACTGACATTATTTCTGATCATACTGTACTCCAGCCCCACACTCCATTTTAGTCTGACAGCACTCCCATTGGAATCAGCCTTTGTTGATTTTGATAGCTGATGATAATGCTGGATGTTGTGTTAAATACAGTTACAGATTTGAAGCATAGAATTATTTGATGTAATTAATTTTTTTCTGATTTATTCAAAAAGCCCATGCTTTAGGAATATATTGCCAGACTCTTTCATCATGTAAGTGGCACAATTTAGCCACAGACTAATCTCTGGGGATATTCTACTGCCCTCAATGAAGAAGACCCTTTACTCCAAGACTGGTCACACTGGAACAAATAAGGGTGACAAAATGTGTGTGAAAACAAACTAGACTGAGACATGGACCTGCATTTGCTAAGGGGAACAGATATTAGCTGCTATTTCCATGCTGATTGGAGAAGGGTCTATAAAGTCTGAAGGCAACTGTTGGAGAAAATGAAGCAAACTATGTTTGGTGCTGCTAAACACCATGTAGTACTTAAGTGCTGGTGCAACCTGTATAGAAATAGTTCTACATGTTAACTGACGTGCAGGTGCCTGAGCTCTGTTCTTCTGCATTAATATTCATTGGTCCTAGTACCTGCACACTGCCAGGGTTCAGTCAGGTATGTACAGAGCCTCAAAATGTCATTCCCAGTTGATTTACTGGCCTTCATCAAAAGATCTGGTCCTTAGCTCTGAGGTTTCTGGAATATTGGCTTGAGTAAGATGAAGTGGAACAGGTTGTGGAGGAGTTTTTAACCAAAAGCTGCAAGGGAGTGTTGTGAGAGGTTCAGGCTTCAGACCCTACTTATTTGATGCCAAGAAAAGGGTATGTTAAATCTGGGAAACAAAAAGAAACAATTAGAAAAGGAATTGAGAGCAGAAAAGGCTGGAGGACCGGAGCTAAAGGCAGGCAAATGATGGGTGGAAACTCTTCCAGTTCTGCTGATGTCAATGGTTAGATAGTTTCTGTCTAATAAAAACCAGATGTTTGGTTTACGCAAGTTGAGAGTGCATGGCTTGCTGTTATTGAGGTGCAGGGAGGTGCTGAACAACTCACTCAAGGCTGCCTGGCTGTTTATATTTCAGCATGTGAGTTCTAAAATTCAACACAACTAGTGCTGTAACAACAAAAAAGTCCTTCCCAGACATGTTTTTGTATTGTTGAGTCAGGCTTTATCACAGCTGGTGTGTCCCTTTCATTGACCTCACATAAGATAACCAGATGACTGCTACCAGAGGTGCACCAGTCACCATCCCTAATGCTGTAGCTAGGCTGGTAAAAAGTGGAAAAACTACCAAATAGACCATGCACGGCACATTTTCCATGCCAGCTGGGAGAATGCACACCTTCTTCAACAGAGTTCTTTACCTTAGAAGGAGGAAGTTCATGGATTATACAAAGAGATCAGGTCATCAGTTAGTATAATCTTGTGAGAATGTTTCTGTAATCCTGAATGTCTTCTGAAAATGTCTCCCTGTGGTAATATGATGTGGAAAATAAAGCTGTAGCGTAACCTCTGCTTGTCATGTCTGAGCTCCCCCTGGTGTAGACAGAACATGTACTGCTTGCACAGATAGGAACAAAATACAACTTGAGTTGTATTGCCCCCGAGTCAAACGCTACTCGTTCCTATTGTACTGGCCATGCACACAGCTCAGAGTTAGGACTGCTGTCTCACAAGGGACCAAGTATTAGGCTAAATACTCTTTTTCTTCCAAATAAGAGCGCAGGCAGGTTAGGAAAGTTGGCCATGGCTGTGGAGAACATGACTCAAAGGATAGAGAGACCTGATCTCATGTTAATCATAACCAAGCACAGGCAATGACATTTGACTTTTGCACAGTGAGAACCTGGCAGCAACCCTTGTGACTCACAAGTAATCTGTTATAAGTACCTATTTTCCATTGCTCATAACCCTTAGGTCTTACATGTTTTGCCTTTGTCCCAGATTGAATATTTTCAATTGACTTAATTATTGTTATAAGTAAATGTTAACTAAAAATTTATGAGCCGTAATCACATCTAGGATGCAAATTTTTTTGTTGAACTAGGTTTTTGGGAATAATTGTTAGAAATTCACAATTCTTCCCATGTTATTTATGTCTTTTGAAATTAATCCATTTTGATGACATCTCAAGAGCTATATAATTGTTGTTGCACTAATTTGCTAGTGTGATATGCCACAGACAGAACATTTTCTTACCAAGACTGAACAGAAGCTCGCTTTGAAATCTTTTGTATAACCCTGTATTTCAGATCTAGCATAATGGCATTGCAAATGTTAATGTACCTCAGTTGATATTTACAGCACTGCTCAGCAATGCAGTTCATCATATTAGCATAGAATTTTACTTCTAGAAAAGCTACGTGGAAGTGCTTAGGTCACATAGACTCCATTAGAAATAGGATGTCTATCTAACAATAGAAAAAAAAAGTGTGAATTTATCCTGAGGATAAATGGGTACAGATCTATTGAAGCAAGAAGTCTTTTTATGTAAGTGGAGTTGCACATGTTTTCTCCAGGGATCGGTTCAGTCCACTTTGCCTTTGTAGTCTATGCTGAAATTCTTCAAGATAGGAAAAATTTGCAGAGTATTTGCATGTACTAAGTGCCTGGCATACATCAGAGTCTTTACTTTTCACTTTTGCTAGCAGTACAATCATTTAAAATTAAAGAAAAAATAAAACAAGTAATTAATCCTGTATGAATGTTCAAACATTCTGTTACTAAGAGTTATTTTCTCCCCCTAGACCTTGGACTTTCTCTGTGCATGATCCAAGAAGGCAAGTAAAAGTCCTTTCCAGGAAAATACAGTTTTCAAGTACCCTGATTGTGCTATGATACTTGCTCTACCTGAATCTTTTTAGATAACAGGCATCATGCTGTCTTTGGTATATTTATCTCTGATCGAAGAGCAGGGGAACATAGAAGTGGCAGTCAAGGAACATATTAGGGGTGTATATAGAGTTTGTGATAGTAAGATCAAGGGGAACTTGTGAGAGGGAGAATTTTCTTCATCTACAAATTCAGCTTTGCTCATAAGATACACCCTCACAAAGGAAAAAGAATAATCTGAAAAAACTCTCTCCCCCACCCCCTTGAAAGGACAGTCTCATCTTGTTTTTAAGGTATGGATTGTGACTCTGGATATTTTTCAATGGTCTTTTTCAGGACAGACTAGGATCATCCTGTCCTCAATCTGAACTGGCCAGGAACCAGGCAGCTCCAGTCCCAAATTTGCGCAGCTCTAGAAGCACAGTTCTGTGTCCACTCTGTTAAATCTTCTGAGAGTCCCTAAGCCTCGTTTGCAAAAATCTGGATAGACATTCCTTAGAAGATCATAGTTCAATATCCAGCACTGGCACCATTTCACTGTGAGACCCTGGAAAAATTGCTCTGAGCCAGATTTTTAAAGATGCAGAGCCATCCCAGAGCCCACTGTTAAAATACTACTGATCTTTTGAAAGACACTGCTCAGCTGCAGTTTCTGGTTTTGCCAGAGGGTATATTTAAAACCACTCCAACTTTGACACTGCCTCACAGAGAGGCTGAGAATGAACTTGTGCATTAACCCCTAAGTACAGGCACTCTCTTTTTGATCCAGTGAAAATTTAATTATTTATACAAACCGACATGACACTTTTAGGGAGGAGCAGTCAACCCCAGGATACCTGGTGTCTCAGTGGCTGAAATATTTCCTCAGCTGTGAGAAGGGTGTCCTTTAGACTCTATTCCAAATTGGATAGAAATAATCAAATTAAAATCTTTAACTGCTCAGATGGCTACTTTGGTAAAAAGCTAGTCCCTGGGGAGAGGCTGGTCACTTTCTGGCCCTCTTTTCACAGCTGGGATGTGCAAAGTTCAAGTGCTACCTCTAGGGAGAACCCCACCAAGGAAGGACCTCCTCTCTGGTCTGAGAGAAGTGCCTGGTTTTAGGTTTATATGTATAATCTCAAGCTGTTTCCTCAACAGTTCAGCTGTCAGGTCCTCCTTAAAGCCATTGTGGGTGGGGAGCGCGGGCACGACCACATGGAGAGGGTGTCCCTGTCCAAAGCAACCTAGTGCATCCAGGCTCAACCTCTCAGTATTGCAATACCTGAATGCTTTAGGGGATACAGCTGTGATGTTCTCGCTCTTCTAATCAGGAAAAAAAGAATATTTTCATTCTTTATCCCCCTGCTTGTGTTATCTGCTTGTAGCTAAGTTATTTGCTGTGTTTGCTGCTACGTTCAGGCCAGATAATTAATAGAAATCTGATCTTTGCAGTGCCCAATGCTGCAGAGGGGAACAGCTTTCCTTTGTCACTGCTGAAGGAGAGGGAAAAGGAATAAGACCTCATGCAGGTGTGCAGGAGGTGGTTGATCCCATGAAGGACTCTGTGGAGGAGCCTCCACGGGCTGCAGGATTATCTGTGAGAATACTGCGGCTCTAACCAATGTCCAAACTCTCAACTCACTCTGACTGAAAATACTCTGGGACCAAAGGGATAAAGAAACATGGTGAATTCTGCCATGATTTGTATAAAAATCTGTGTTAGAAAGAAGGACAGAGTTTGTTTTACATAGGCAGGTAAGTAATGGCACATGGAACTAAATCTTTTTAGAACGAGATCTAAGAAGACTACTTCTGAAAATATGATATTTTTTTTTTTAGCCGAACTTGTTAATTAGCATGAATTAAATTTTTGCTTTCCTCATGTGGGAAGAAAGAAGGTCAAGGTATATAAGCAATTCAGTTAAATTCTTGCATATCATCATACAAGAAGTACCTCTAAAGAGGGCTGCAGTCAGTTCAAAAGAGGCATGCACTGGAGCTCACAGGGCATATGTCCAAGTTGTATAAGAAGCTGGGTTTGAATTTTTTCCTGATTCTAAGAGCATCAAGACAGAGTCATTTGCAGGAGATACTGGACATAGAATCTCATTTATAAATATTTATCTGATCTCTTTATGCTTCTTTAAGAATAGATATACTTGGGGGTTGAGTGGAAGAAGCCTGTGAAAATGACCTGGTTTTGTGGGAGAAATGCTACAAATTAGCTTTTCTTCCCCAGGGTGGCTGTTGTCCTTTCTGAAGAACTCAACATCGCACAATAAATAGCAGGGAGGTGTATATATTACAGGGAGGGTGGCTGGCATGCAGAAGAAGCCAAATTTTTGCTTTGGCATGGCCTGGAAAGCAGCTGTGAAATGAGAAACAAAGACTGTGGCTAGCCACACCTGGAGAGGATGGCAGCACCTGCCGAAGCCAAGGCAAGCTCCAGCTCTCCCTCCCTGTTGCCCCCATACCAGTGCAGGGAACGGCTTGCCTGGCTTCCCCGGCTCGCTGCAGCTCCAGTATTGTAATTCTGCTGCAGTCGTGCATGCCATCTGAATTCATTTGTCATATTCTATGAACTAGAATCCATCAAAGCGTATTCACTGGCCTTTTAATTAGTGTTAGATTAGCATTTTAAGATATGGGTAAATTCCCAAGTCTAACTTTGTTTAAAGGTGCATATTCAACACAGTAGCCAGGAAATCATGTATTCTCATGTACTTATTACCTTAGTAATGTAATGCTGTGAGGGAAAAAGGCAGATAATACTTCCGACAAATATTAAATGTTATTTGTATAGCTACTGTCTGTGAATTTAAACAGAAAATCACTCCTCACGCCTTGCCATGAAACACACATAAATTTCTTTTGTGGCTTTCATGTTTCATTAAAGCTTTGTATGTGGAGGAGAGGAAAATCTAAATTGCTGCTTAATTAAAGGCATAGTGTCTGATTAAATATATTTTGAAGAAATGAACTTTGCTTTTTACCTGGGTTGTCAGTGACACCTAGGATTATTAAAAATGAAATATTTTTTAACATCTAATATACTTCTCACCATTTATCAAGCTGGGTCTTTTCTTCTCTTTCACTGGTGAAAGTAGAACAGTCTCTTGCTTTTCCCTGTAGTCAGCTTCATTGTCTGGATCCTATTAACTAACGCAATATTGGAGGGCTTTAGGTTGTAAATACCAGGAGGTGAAGCTTACATCTAAACCAAAAAAAGAAAATGTATGGCTCTTTATTCCATTAAAATATTTCTCTTAAGCTGGACATAATGTAATATATGCTTCTTTAAGCATGTTTTCATCACTGCACAGCATGTGTGGTGCAGGTTAAATCCTGGGAGGTGCTGAGCAGTATTGTGTGTGCACCTTTCCCCTCTTAGGGAAGGCTGAAGATGCTGAGGTTGCTCCCTGCAGGGAAAGGGGTCAGACACCTCTGCTGCAGTGTGCAGAAACCTAAGTGACCCACCTCACCCAAGGAGCTCCTTGCTGTTGTCCTTCCAGGAAGCAGCACAGATTTAAGTTAGGACCAGGGCAGTGTTTGAAAGTACGTGGGTACATCTGACTAGTGAAAATGAGAATTGTTTTGGAACCCCTCCAGCACCTTCTCTTTCCCACAATGGTTGCATGGTCCTGTCTAGAAGGGTGGACAGAATCTTACCGGGGCAGGAGTCAGGTGCAGCGGTGGAGCAGACCGGATTCTGCAGGAGTGGTCTTGCTGTTGATTTTACAGGAACTGTAAAAAGAGGATAGAGAGGGTGTGTATTATGGGTTAATATCATTATACTTGGAAATAGTAATATATTCAGCAATCCCAGAACTCTGCAATATCAGAAAGGGCATTATTTACAAAATAGCCCTATCTACATACACCAGTGAAAGCTGGTTTTGGAGTTTCATATTAATGCATATTAGCATCCTCATGAACCTATCTGATAATTCTTATACATGAAGACTTAAGCTCCTTAAGCAATGTTCACACCTCCATGAAAAATAATACAGTTAAGTTCTTCCTTTAAATAAACTTTCTAAGCAAGTCTATTAACAGTTATCTGCTATCTGCCACAAGGGGAAACATGTAGACAGTTCTGTAGTGTCTTATAAATCTTAGGCTGCTGAGTATTAGGTAGTAAATTAAATGAGAAGTGAGAGCTCCTTTCACTGGATCCTCCTACTTCATTTTACCACATGGGAATGTTTAAGTTGAATCCTAAGGAAACAATCTGCATCCCCGAGGGATATGTTCCTGTGTTCTGAAAAGTAAGCCTGATATGTAAAAGGCACTTTAGAATGCTTTTGTGGTAAAGATTTACCATGGCCTAGAAGTATAAAAGCCTGCCTTGGTTTCATACAGTGTTGTATCATTTTAACATGGGTATGTGCATAGCGAGACCGCTCATAAAGTCTGACTTCAAATATTTGGAGATGTCCACAGGCTGCCATAGCAAACAATAGTCTGTGGTTTGGCTCCTGCTAGAGAGTTGAGCAACTGGAACTCAATTCCCAGGTCGGCTGTTTCCTCTGACTGTGAGCAATTCACTTCATCATTCCCTGCTTCACACTCCCCTCATGTATGGGGTGGTGAGGGAGTGAAAGAAGATGATCCCACCCTTGCGGGGGCTCGGGTGGCCAAAGATGTCTGTGGTGGAAACCATACGAGTCACTGGGTGGACAGAGGTTCTGGTCCGGGCCATGGAAGCTGATGGAAAATTCTGTCTGCTAGGAAGTGCTATCAGATCATTAAAAAACAAACTCTAAAAAAGGGATGTCACTGTAAATTAAATTCCATATACTTTTGGTTTAGTTTTGGATACATTTGTAAGAAATCTTACAGTTTTCATCCCATTTGTTGCTGTGTGAATTTTCCACAATGGCAGTGGAATTTCATTTGAATAAGAAACCACCCGCAAAAACTGGAGGATTTGGATTCTAACCATAAAAGTTAAGCTAGCTGGATTTATAATATGCCATAATCAAGTAAAAATACATAAACAGGGAATCAGACATGTACAGGCAACACAGAATATAGATAATTCCTTTTAGGATTAAGCATATGGCCAGCAGCTGGCAGATCTCTGTGCAACTAAATGATAACGTAGACATCCCTTGCTGCGTGTTCCCGAGTGATGGTAACTGGTAGGAAGGGAAAGGCTGGCCATTCATAATCTTTATTTTATTTAGTGAGACTTTTATTTCTGTTTCGAAAGGAGAAGGAAGACATGTAAAGGCAGAAGCTTCCTAGAAAGTATAAGCCTTTATAAATGCCAGCAATGGGAAAAATAGGCTTTTATTTTCTTTCAAAGACATAAAATTAAACAGAACTTTCCAGCATGTGTTAGTATTCACAGCTCTTGCAGACCACGGATCAGAAGAGAAGACTTGTGATGATTATTGGTTCTTTGTATTGCGGTAGGTCCTAGAGATCAGGGTGTTATTATGCTAGTTGTTCATAATTAGAGATTGTGTACTCCCTGGAGTAGTGACTATCTCAGTAAACAAGACAAAGGATGAGAAAAAGGAAGTGGTATTGTTCTCATTGTACAAACAGTGCACTGAGAAACTGGCAAATTAAATGATTCGCCCAAGTTCATGCAAGAAGTCTTTGGCAGAATTTGGTAAACAAGGCTTCTTGTTTTGTTTGCCTTCTAGGAAAATGACTACAATGTAGATATTTAGTGGATTGATCCCTTTCTGCAAAAGAAAGAAAATGTTGTTTTAAATGTCAAAATAATTACAGATTTTTTTTCCCCAGTTTATTTCCATTCATCTTTCTATTTAAAAAGAGGCTACTAGGAGAGGAAAGAGTTGAGACCTAGTGAGGAAAAACAGTACGCTAAAATTCTGATTAAAAACGACACAATCTCCTCACAGTTGCCAGGTTCATTAAAAAAAAAATCTGAAAATTTGTCAATATGGAAAAAAGGACCCCATTTTATGAGAGACACGGTTCATTTACTCTCTTATTTTTCCCTCTTCTACCACACACATTCAAGCTCCCAAACCAAGGCTGAGATGAAGCCAGCAGAGATATTTGGCCCCACACCCATGAGGCTGCTGGGGAAGTCAGCCCAGCACACCCTGCTCATTTCCATGACCGACTGTTCCTTCTCGTTTGGGCTGAGCTCTAGTGCTCCCCTGCCCAAACTGATCAGGTGGGACAAGCGCTGGGGTCAGGATGAAGCTGTAGCTCACAGAGTGTTTGGAGATGGGAGAGGTGTGCTGTACAGTACGTGTAGGTTTAGGGAACCAAGGGCCTCCACAGCTGGAACTTGCAGCACTGGGGGAATTCCAGGAGGGCTGTTGCAAAAGGCTTGTGACAATTGTTGACCCTGAGCTCTTCTCCATTATGGGTGTGTAAGCCCATAATTCTTTATCCTCCCTACCTCAGGTGGACCTCAAAATAGACTTCTTGCAGCAATTTCCTGCCACGTCTGCACCAGCCAAAACCTGCCCTTTGGTTGCAGAGCTCTCAGGAGCTTATTTCACTCCTCCAGTTCTTCATGTGGTGTCAAGACTGCAGAATACCGATAAGGATCCTATTCCTGATGCTTTTCAACATGAATACATGAAACAGAGGTGCTGGATGCACAACAGAAAAGTCTCTTCTTCCATCCCTGATCCATCCTGCTTCTCCTTTAGTACATTGGAGGTAAACACGTAGTTTGCTTCTTTTTGTCCTTGTTTCTTAGGAACACTGTGGAATGACTCTTGTGCTCATACTGAGGTCAGGGGGGTTCCCCCTAAAGGCAGGGATGGGGGTTCTTGGACATCAGCCCGGAATGTCTCGCAACATAAACAAGTTTAAAATATGTTCTGAGACCTCCTGCCATTTGAATGATAATGATGTAATATTTTTATAACACTTAACTTCAAAACTTGAGGGAAAAGCAACCAAATTAACAAAACAAAACCCTCTGCTAAAACTTAATACTTTTTAGAGTTCTAAGTTGCCATAACAACTTGATGCAAAAGTCTTTGGTAGCAACTTTGTACTCGGTCCTATTGAGGCTAAAATAACCTTACTCTTGTGTTAATACTTAGCCAGCATAGTAAATACTATTCGTTACAGAAAATTAAAACTTTTAAATAGAGAAACTACTTTTACTGAAGTAAAAGAAACCTCTTAAATCTAAGTGTTTTTCTTCTTTTAAAAAAGCATAATTTGTCAGACATTAAAATAACAAAAGGTCTTTGAAAAAGGATTATGGTTTCTGATGTTTCACTACTAGAATGGATTTACTTTATATCCTACTGATGTTGTAATCTTGAATTCTGAGGTAATGTTTTAGCCCTTTCTTTTCACATAAATAAAGATTTCAATGATAGCACTTCATTTCTTCTGTAGAACTTTCCTTTATTTTTCAAACTACTCATTTTCTCTTGCTTAAACCATTTCATCAGAATAACATACAAATTGGATGCAGTGCTTATTAGGAGGAGGGGAACAGTTAGCAAGGCAAAGCATTTCAAATCAACATACTGCTGACTGCGAGGTAGATTTTAAATGGAGAATTTCCATATTGCTTATACGTTTTCCTCCATAATGTACTTAAAAAAGAAGTCTTATTTTTAAGATTTCCCTGTAAAATATAAATGAGTATTTTTTTTAGGGTATCATAGGGGTTATTATTTGTATTTTAAAGTCAAACCTTCGTTGCTATATGGAGCAAAACCAATTGTTTTCCATCAGTACCAAGCACTGAATTTTAAAAATCAAAAAGCATATTTTAACATGGTAATAAACCACTTGCTAATCAGACTGACTTCATCCCTCTGTGAAGAACAGTGCCATGTATCTCTTCGGGTTGCACAGATTTTAATTAACATTAAGTGTATTTTTAAAGTCACAAATTCTCACCCTCTCTGAAATTAAATTCACTCTTTAAACTCAATTGAGCTGCCTTTTTTTTTTTAATGTCCTATAGGATAGTGAGTGGTGGGGACAGACGGGTATGTTTAAAGGTTTGTTGTTTATTACCAAGTGAACAATGAGTGCTCTGCGTCCCTCCAGCTCAGGGAGACTCGACAAGAGATTTCCCTCCAGCAACTTCACTGTTATTTGCTTGCTTGCAAAACAGGGACCATTCTCCCGACTCTCACCCCACAACCTGCATTTGAAAGTACAGAAAAGGTGGTGTTTATAAACCAGATTTTTTTTTCTTTACTATCTATAGTGAAATGAAGGCTGAAGCTTTTTCTGCTTCAGCAGAAGCAGCAGGGAGGAAATACATGTAGTAATTACCTTAAACAAGCAGGCAATAAAGGCTGCCACCTCCCAAGCCATGCGGTTGAAGGGCACGATGAAAGGTGGAGATGTCAGCACTCCTAGCCCACAATAACTGGCTGGAAATCCAGCATCCCCCGGCTCCACTGGCCTTCTCCCCTGCGCAGGGGTCCTGGCTGGCTGCAGGTGAATGGTCCCACTGATGGAGACAGTGCCATCAAGGGAGAGACGCTGTGGACAAGGGCGACTCGGAGATGTCCATCGAGGGGGATCCCATTTGAAACCAACGACAGACAAAATAGTTTGGTTCAGGTGTGGCAGAATTATTCTCTGGAGAAGTTTTCAGTCACTGCATCTTTTGGTGGCTTGATTTAATAAGGATGAAATTGACTTTCATGATATATTTCAGCACAAAACACTTTTTTTTTTTCTTTGCTCCTAGAGGTAGCTCCTCCACTATGGTAACTCAGGAAAACTTGGCTGACAACAGCAAAGCCGCCACAAGAGACAGGGGCATGAGGAACAGCCTGGGAGGTACCACATGGAGTATGCGCTGCCTGTGCACATAAAACGCGCCTTAAAAGAAGGCGAAGAGACCAGCGGGGCCCCACCGGCGGCTTCGCATGGCTCCTGCAGCCCCCCCACCTTCTGGACAGGCGCCTGCTGGTGACTCATGGTCGGCAGGGAGGCCATTGCAGGTGAGATGGGGCGGCACTGCCTGTGCTGGAGGGGACGGGGCAGGCGGAGCCGGTGCCCGCGGCCCGCCCTGGCCCGGCGAGCGGCGCCCGTTGCGGGCAGGCGGCCGTTGGGGGCGACGGTTGGGCGCGACCGTTGCGGTTCCCGGCGCGAGCCAGAGGGGGCGCGCGGCCGCGGGCGCTGAGGCGGCGGTGCCGGGAGGGGCGGGCGGCGGCCGCGCCCTCTGACCGTCCCCATCATCCCCAGACCGTCCCCATCGTCCCCGGACCTTCCCCGCAAGCGTCCGGCCGGAGGCTCCGGGTCCCTCCAGGGACGGTTCCCTACTCCGGCCCGGCGTGGCAGGGCTGTCCCGCTAACGGGATACTGGCTTTGGAGGCTCCCACCCCGCACAGCCAGAACTTCGATGGCCTCTTGAGATGCGTGGGAGATTGATTTTTCCTAATTTTTTAAGTACCAAGTATATCTAGTGTACTTATTTCTCCTAATTAATGTGAAAATAAAGAATCAAAGAGGGTATTCCTCCAATGAGTTGTTTTTGAAGAGTGACAAATTAATCCCCTTGGATATGGCTGAAGCCAGGGAAGATCTTTTTGTTCCTCTAACAAACTGCAGCAATTAGACGTTCAATACTCTGCTCGTGATAAATAGATTTTTAATACCTATTTATTCTCTTTGTGTATGCTAAAATCCCGGGGCTTATGTCCTTCAGCCGAATGTTCTCCCAGGTAAAGGGATGCAGGGATGTGTTTCCAGCCGTCGGGACCCGCGTGCACCCACCTCTGGGGTTGCACCCCTGAGAAGTTTGTGTTTGCATGCATCCATTTACCCACTAGACGTGTCAGCCTTTTTCTTATCTTTTTGTGAGCTTTGGACCAAATCCTCAAGAGCCCAATTTGCTTGCACGGTTACCTGTATACACTTGCCCTGAAAGTACATTTTGACCACGATAAGGAAAAAAATTATGGCTGATTTTTGTTGTATGGTTCTCCCTGTAAATGTATGGTGACATTTTAAGGGGGTGCTTGTAATCTGCTGAAATAGCAATCAGGTGGCATTTATTAGAACTCGCTCAGACTTCACAGGTACAACTTTAAATCATCACCTGCTTGCAGAGTAAGGGTTTGGGGGCAATAAGCCAGAGATGAGATTTTGTCAGTCCCCTTTTGTGATGGGGTCTGGAAATAAGTGACTGGGAGATTCCCAGTCTGAATTGTTTCTCCCAGCTCTAGTGCTGGATGAGGAATGAGGGGAAGCCTTAGAAGCCACCTTAGTGCTGCAGTGATGGAAGTGAAAGGCTGGTGGCTGCGTCAGTGCTATCAACCTGCAACAGCGCCCTGGAAACTCCTGCACCTGCTGGCCACCATGATGCTGCATCC
The DNA here is from genome assembly GCF_036013475.1 of Columba livia. NCBI lineage: Eukaryota > Metazoa > Chordata > Aves > Columbiformes > Columbidae > Columba > Columba livia. The sequence continues at coordinate 7,015,419 of NC_088607.1, forward strand.
TGCCCTGCACTCCCCTTACCCAGGGTGACACAGAACCGACTGTGCCCGAGGGTGTTCTCTAACGAGACAATGATCCTCAGCTGTTCATGCAGCCCCTCAGAAGCAGCAGCAGCTGCTGGGGAGGTGACCACAGGAGAGGATGTGCAGCTGTAGGCAGCCAAAGGTAAGTTTCCCCCAGTGCATTGTTTCTGCTGTGCGCCTCACAAAGCTCCTTTGCTGGATGAGGTATAATGGAGCGAGTGGAGCCTTTGGTATTTAAAAATCTTTGCTGTGGTGCTGTCGATGACCCCTGTGTTGCCTTAAAATTTGCAGTTAGCTAAATATAGTAATCTTACAAAGTGGACTATCCAGGGGGTAGGTAGGGCTCTCTTGCACACTGAAGACAAGGAAAATAACATGTCTATTTCACTGCAGCCATTCAAGACAAAATAAAATATAGGGAAATCCTTCTGCAGTGTACGACTTCAGAAAAAGTGGTATTTTCACTGGCTTTTTTTTTTTCCTAGATATGAGACCTTTTTTCAAATGGAAGCAGGCTGTAAATAGCTGTGAAAATCATTGAAAAGGGGAATTTTTATGAAGCAGAGTTTATGCCACAGGATGCCACATGAATGCAGACAAAGATATAGAAGTTCGATGATTTTTGTCTCTCATAATACACTTTAAATGTCTCTTCTTTGGTATCCTCAATTAACAAGAAGTTTAAAAACTGAATTCCATAATGAAAATCTAGAGCTCAAACAGCTTACATTGAGGGTATATCATACTCAGTGCTGTTTGAAAGCTATTGGGCCAAATCTGAGCTATTCAGCTTTGCAAACTAGAAGTACAGTTTGAGTCTGGGCTGGTGTGGTGATAGTTCTTTGAGTGTGAGACTCAAAAGCGATGTACTGCACAAATGGGAACCTGAGAGGCCAGAAGGGAAGGAAAGTGGTTTTCAAACCGAAAGAATTGGTGAGGCACAGATGGAAGGTCTCATGGTGTGTGTTACTGGGGGAGGAGTGAGAGTGACGGTGGGGACAGACAGATGGTGAGAGACACACGGGAGAGACACACGTAAGTCCTTGTTCTTGTTCCATATCGAAAGGAAATAATTTGCAAGACTTCCGGAAGCAGATTTTTAAGTAAAACACCAAAATATCCGAAGGTGCCATGCAGTCACAGAAGCAAAGAATATTTTGAACCTGGGATCCAAGGCCAAACGGAGCCAGTTGCCATCTCCTCTCTGATTTCTCACTCTCATTATCCCAGGCTCACATCGATTTTCACCCAGATATTATATAGAGAGGGTTGCACAAATCAAGGTATTTCTTTGCTTCTTTCTATTTCTTCCCACCTGTGGCCACTGTAGTTTGCACTGGCCTTGCCTTTCCCTCCGCACAAAACCTTGCTGCTGAAGAACATGGCTCGACTGCAGCGCAGACACTTATCACTTTATTTTCTCCTATGAGCAAGGAGTGGGAATGTCTCATCTGACGTGTTGAACTCAGATCTAAGTGCTAAAATGTTTACTGCTCTCAATCTGCCCAGCAGGATACTCTGAGCAATAGTGATGGCTGGCAGCCTGCTGCTGATGGTACCATCCAGCTCATGGGGCTTACGGCAAAACTCATGCAGAATCTCAAACACTACACTTTTAATTATTTTAAGGGGCTTGTTCCACAAGTGCTTTGCGTGGTTTCCTATTAACATTTGACAACATCTCAGCAATTGAAATATGTTTAGTGAGATTACAGCATTTAGATTGTGGTCTAAGAACTTGTGATCAAATTCTGCTTTCCCTAATTAATGCATTCCGGCACCAACTTAATAGCATTCATAGCAACAAATAATTTCTCTTCTTCTCTAATGATATGCATCATACCTTGGCACTAGAGTGCAGATAAATACATATATGTTTTTGTTATTTTAGAAGAGACATTCATGTGCTGTGGGTAATGAATTGAAGGTTAAGCGACAATTTTTCTTCACAACCACTCATGTCTTACAGTCTGTGAACTGAAAACTGGATTAACCTTTAATTACCCCCCGTGATCTCTCAACCCTGAAACAACATTACCACTCCTCCTAGTGTTATTTGCATACAGCATTTAATGAGAGAAACATCTGTTTGCATATTTCGTATCATTAATATTATGCAGATGAGCTGGGTATTCATGTTGCAATAGGCAATTGTGCGGAAATCTCCTTTTCTCTCATTTTTAGTCGATTTCCCTCCTCCTAACAATTTGCTCTGATTTGTATTAATTAGAAAAAGAGCTGCTTGGTGCCACTAGTCTTGCATGTATAATGCATAGCTGCTATGTGATCTGAATGGCAGCACAGCCATATCCTGATGAGTTTACAAAACACAGAATATCTGGCTTGATGCTATTAGGCAAACCTGTTGATATTTTCTGGGGCAAACATACACTTTTAGTAAAATACTACGGCTTAAAATTAAATGAATACAAGTAAGATCATGAACAGTTCGTTGTTGTTTTTGTTTGTTTCTTTGTTTTCTCATGACTTTATTTATAAAAATTATTTCTGTCTAATAAGATAAAACATACTTATTAAGTACCTGATCTGGCATCTATTTGATTGACTGGAATTTAGGTCAGAGCTTGATATCTGCATCTATTCTCTCCAGCTACCTGAAATGTTTCATATGTCCCTATGATGAAATTTTATTCTGGACTGCTCCAAGGCCATTGAAAACTGATGGGCACAACTTCCAGAGAGTGCATAAACCTGAGGTCTGGAAGAAGCTCCTTGTTTTTCTTGAGACATAAGAATTTTCCCTTTTTTTTTAGCTTGAGTGCTGTTTTCTTGAAGGTATTCCTAATGTCTAAGACATTGGTGACATTAAAAAAATGTTCAAATGTTGTTTACTGTGTTCCCAGTTAACAAGGTCCAGTATTGTTAAAATTGGCCTTTTAGAAAAGCTGAGGATTTGGTTGAACACTGTTCCTGTGCTATTTTTTCCATTTTCTGAGGGAATCTCCACTAACTTGAAAGCAGAAAACATTTCCTACAGAGAGTTCTGCAGCATGCTTTCCATAGATGCTGAATTCTAACTCCTCACAGATAGCTTAATTTTGCCCTTTTGTGCTTGAGTTGGACCACTGAGCCGACACCATGGACTACTGAAACTTTGCAAAACTTCAAATGTTTCTTTTTCTAGACTTTGGTCTGGATAAAGATGAGTCTGGAGCAATGTGCAATTTACTTCACTGCCTAAATGACACCTGAGCTGTATTTATCTCCCAAACCATCCTCTTGCTGGAGAGAATTGAGTAGGTTTCTGTGAGACGTGGGGTTCCTACTAATTGCTTGCACTAACCTGCAGAAGCAAACCAGTTTGTGATACAGTAAGATATTCAGATGAGAGCATTTACTTTCTATGTGGACACAACTGATGGTCCAAATTGCCAAAGGCTGGCTATCTTTCAGTGAAGAATAAAATACAAATTATAAAAACCCATGGGCTTATCTGCATACCAAAAACTCAGTGTGTTATGGATAGATGAGATTATTCTGTAAGATTGGTGTTAACTTGAGGATGACTTCTTTCCAGGGAGTTTATGGCAATCCAGTTGGGCAATCAGTGGGCAATCCAGTGCCCACCTATTCCTAAAATGAAAGAGACATCACAGGTAATACATGGCTTGTGAGTAAATGAAGATAAAATATGACCGATCAGATGAATGTTGAAGTCTCACTTTTTTTCCTGATTCTGCTGCAAAATAATAATATGCCTTGCTTCTAATTAATGACTTAAATTTTATAGGAAAAATTTGTGAGGTGTTGTGTCTTGTGATGTGAATCATTTTCATCAGTTACACATTTCGTGAGAACATATGTTCCTCTAATGCAGATTTTCGTAGCTTAAGAGTTGCTTTGTATGTCAAGCTTGTTTATCTAAAGGTCTGACTTGCAGGTAGGATTACTGCAGTTTTGTACACAAATCATTACTTTGGCATCTAGCAGGCCTTTTACGCAAAAGAATTCCTTAATGTATGCAAACGGTTGTGCTTGCAAATTATAGTCCTGTGTGTGGAATTTAGGCATGGGAGTGAGCACAATACTTTGCAGGTGTAATTGCCCCACTCCTCTGCAAATCATCTGACTCCTGAGTACTTGTAGTGGGTTGGCTGGCTTCGGAGGCCAAACCATCACTCTGGAATTTGGATTTCTTTGGGTAAACACATTGTGTTAGTGGCAATCAAGATTTATGTTCATATAACACTTTATTTCCTAAATCCTTTCATTTCAGGAACTACTTTGTATAAGGAAGGGTATTTCTGGTGGTCAGACGGAGATCTGGAGAGGTGAATGAAATCTGGGGCAAGGTCATATGAAATCTTGACAGAGGCTGGGAATACTACAAATATTGCTATTCCAAAGCTGTGTTTTGTATTTCAGCTACACAAACAAATTCTAAATCGCCAACAAATTTTGGATAAAAAAAGATTTGAGCTTATCATGGCAAGCTTTGTTTATGTGATGTTGTTTAGATATTTCAGATGTAAAGCAGATGGTCTTAATACACAGCAGTGTACATTTCATGGGTGAGGAGTAACTTTGGGACCTTGGAAAGGATTTAGGAAAGCAAAGGGGCCTTTTTTCATTTGCCACAAACACTTGATTCATCTCAAGACTGTGGCACTTCCAAGGCAGGATTTCCTCTTACTGCCAAATACAATCCAGTGGCTTCTCAAGTAAAGTAAAAGTTGGTTGAGATAGTTAAGAAATAAACCCCTTGATTGTTCAAGGGCTTTTGCCAGCACAAGGTCAAATACATTTTTGTTTCCATGGCTGTATTTTTACACATTGTAAGCAAGAAAAACAAAGCTGGGGTGCTCAGCACTGGCCAAATTATTATTGCTAAAATCAGTGGCTTTTGTGCCAGAATTTAACTGAATAGTGAATACTTTTAATGGGTTTTTGTTTGTTGGCATTTGATATACGGAGCAGTGATATTACACTAACATCTGTACTTTAATGTGAATGTGATAATTTTGGAATCGGTGACACCCTTCATCAGTGAAACACTTTTCTCACTTTGCCGTTCAGCTGTTTGCCTGAAAAGCTTCCCTCCGTGAAGCAGCTCCGCGTGCTCTGTTTGCAGGTGTGTTGAGAAAATCTCTAAACAAGAAAAACAAGAATAATATCAATGTCGTAACTGAGTTTAAATGCAGTGCAATTTGTGTTAATAGTGGCTTTTATAGGCACTATTATATAGTAAATTAAATTATATCTTTATTCTTGTATCTAAGATAAACAGTAAGTATGTAATATATCAGTAATAGAAAACCCTTGGCATTTAAGAAAGAATTGTGCTTTAATGTAAGGACGTTTTTATACCTCAGTAATAAATTAACATTTCAAAACTACTTTAGCCTGCTGAGATGGATCATTCTATGAGTATGGGTAACACCATGGACTCCAATAATTAGTGTAAATTGCCTTTGAATAATACAGAGCTGGGAACAACTTTCAGTGCTTAATGCCCCTTGCAGTACATGATGAAGAGTCCTTAATGGAGCTTGGAAAAACAAGTAATACCTATAAATCAAAGAAGAAAAGCCGTTTTTGATGCATTTGTCTGAGGGTGTGAGTTTTAAACCAAATTGTTAACACTCCTCCCTGCTGAGGGTCATGGATTAGCTAGGGTGGGAGTTTCTTATAGGATCTTTCACACTAACCAGCAGAGGTAGGGGGTTTCAAATACAAGTGTTTTCTTAACCCTAATCCCTGCCTCCCTGACCAGTAGAGCTCTGAATTTCTCTCTAATTAGGTGGAGAATTAGTAGGTGGATAAATGTGTTAGTGGATGAGGATGAAGTGATTAACTTGCCCCAGACTATGATAGTGAGTTCAAGACGCTACTGAATTAATTTTGTTTCTAATAACTTTCTCCCCATATTCTAGCGGCACCACGGCAGAGTACTTGAATTTATATCTCTGTAATCTTACAGCAGTATATTCTGTTGCCTTGTTCCCATGGCTTTATCTGCTATATTTAAGCAGCAGTTCAGTAAATTTCCCAATGTGCCAGTTCACATTTATGTATACTATTTAATTATCTGAACAGCCTTGTAACCTAATTGAGATATATTGATGTTACATAAGACTGTGTATATGAGGGAAATATGAATCTTATTACAAGATAATAAGACTGGAATACTTTCTCCAAGTATTTACCAGCCGTACTTTAAAAACAAACCAATATCTGCTGCTTTGCTGTGTCTGCCTGCTCGCTGCTCTTTGTTCAGTGTGTGGGGCTCTGCTCTCGTCGATTAAATGCAGTTCCACTGCGCTGTGGCCTGATGTGACTTTGCAACCCGGAGCAGTGACATTTCTGTCTCTTTGCTGTGTCGACCAGGTAGGGAAGGCTTTGTCATGGGGGCAGCAGGATCTGGCCCCTGCCAGGTGTCCCTCTGGCATGGGGCAGGGTCTGGCTCCACCTCGCTGGGAACCTCTGCCCTTTCACAGCGAAGCTGCATCATCCCCAGTCAGTGCCAGAACACTATTTATTCTTACTCACAGCCACAGCACGCTCCTGTCCCTGTGCTCTCTGACTCACGGTGGCCTGCTCAGACCTGTGAATTCAATGAATGAAACGTGCTGTTCGCAGAACCCAGCAACAAAGGGACAAGTTTCCCAAGCTGGCTTAATGCTTTAACTCAGCTGGGATACTGAGAACACTTTTCCTGGAATAAAAGTCAATGAGTTTTTCAGATTATTTAGAACAAGGGAGCGTGGCACAAGTGCCACAAGTAGGAATAGATGATCATAAATGTGCGTTTTTTGAGAAAACAGACTGAGATCTACAATTCATGACACTGCATACTGCATGACACTGCATAACTAGTTACTAAAATTATTCAGTATCTTTCAGAAAAAAGATGTGTTTTTCCTCTGCTACATGTTGAAGGCACGCAAAAATACCTTGTGGAAATGCCAACCACTGTTGTTTGTCTACTAATGAGAAGAAGAGGCTATAGTACACAACAAGTAATCCTTCAGGTCTGCCCAGGGGATTGAAGCCTCTGCTGAATTAGCGTGTTCAGAGGCACCAGACTTCAAAAAAGGTGGAGAGGGAGAAAAGGACCATGGATGATCAGGAGTTCAGAAAATATGCCTAAGAAGGTAATATTGAAGAAAAGGAGTCTGCTTAACCTGTGTTAGAAGGAAAATGTGGCAATTTATGCGAGTGTGCATGTGAAAAGCAGGGTGGTGTGTGTGAAGAGATACCTAGTAATTTATCCTCCAGCACCATAGTGCATTTCATGAGGGTGTTTCAGCTGAAAACAGGGAAGATTTAGTTTAAAGAGTAGCCGAAACTTTCTAATAGGAGCATGATCAAGTACTGGACTGATATGTCAAGCTAGAATGGGAAGACAAAAAAAAAAATAAAAAACAGAAGAGAAAAAAGAATGGAAAGAAAAAAAAGAGAATTTCAAACTGTCAGTGGGTTAGAATCTTACGTGATGCTTCAGATGATGGTTATTGTCTTTGAAAGCGTGCAGTGAGCTCTACCATTGCAAACCACACTGTCAGAAGGCAGGTCCGGCTGTGGTGGGGGGTTCTGCGCATCACCCTGGGTAGCTCGGCTTGCTTGATTGAGTCATTAGATCGAGCATTGCGTGTGTATCCAATAAGTCAGGCAGGCAGGAAATTTCAAGGGAAGTATATTTTCTATGCAGAGCAATCAAAGTTGATTTTATCCTTATCTCAGTTGTTTGCTCCAGTGAGCATCAAATGCCTGAGGAGAGCACAGTTGCTGAGAAATCTGAGCTCTGAAGGGCACAGGGGGGGACAGGGTTAGCAGAAATTGTCCCTCGTGACTGTCAGGCACAGCCCTGTCCCTGTGGCCAGTGGGTGCTTGTTCCTTGGTAAGTCACAGAACCTGGGCACTGCACGGGCACCTTAAGGTTGACCTTTAGAGTGAGAACTCAGCTATCTCAGTCCCAGGTGCCTGCAGACACCTTCCCAGACCACTGAGCATCCAGAGTTTGTCAAAAACAGCACTAACTTGAGAGCTCCTTAGCAACAGATCTTGTCTTGAATGGACCGCTCTTCTTTTGTACTTTTCTTTCCTCATGTCCTTTTTGTCTGTAGAAGCCTCTACCTAAGTGTCCAACTAATGAAACTCAAACTGACACATTTGGGAAGTAAAATCTTTTGGTTTGATGTGTTCATGACAGTGCTTTGCAAATGGTGCTGTGAGAGTTTTGAGCAGCAGACAATGACGGGAGCTGTAAGAGGCCAACACGCAGCTCCCTGAGACAGGGTAAAAAGGCTCTTTTTAGGCAATGAGTGGAAGGCCTAACATACTCAATAGGTAAAACCTATAACTGCCATTTTAGGTGCAGGGTTAACCCTCTAGAGAGCACTTTCCCTGCCCAAGCCTCCTCAGGTGGAAGGATTGTCTTTCTAATGTTCAGCTGCATCCCATACAGTACATAAAAAGTCACTCTGCGTTAGCCAGGATTATGTTGTCTCTTGATCTTATCACATTTTGCTCTGCAAACTACAAAAAAAATGTAGCCAGATGTATGCAACAAGCCAGGTATCTCTGCTGGAAGCAAGCATTTCGCTGGCTAAAATCTCTCTGAAGTGACTATCAACAGAATTTATCTTCAGTTTTTAACAGACGTACAGCTTCAATAAAGCACTGAGTGCCAGAATTTTTCTGGAAAGATAAGTTTTTCTTCATTAAGAAATGGAAGTGGAAGTCAGAGAGTGATCTTGTTTTCTTTTCTAACTGGCTATCCTACTCCTTGAAATAGTTTTATATATTTAAATGGACAAGGATGTAAATTGCACTTCCAAATTATTAAAGCCAATAGCACACATTATAATATGCTGTGAAAAGAAGATAGCTTCGGCCAGTAACTCTTAAGCCTAAATGAGTTTCTCCTAAGAGGAGAACAGCTGCTTAAAGTACATATATTTAAAAATTAAATTTCTTTATTACAAGTTACTTAGTGTATTTTGGACTTATGTTCTCTAGCTTAAATCTTTCTTTCTTTTTATTTTTTTTTTTAATTGCACAAAGCTGTGGAAAATAATCGGAAGCTCAGTTAGCATTACAAATTGAAAATCAGAAATTGTACGAATGTTTTTTTCAGGTTCTCAAGCTACATAGGTGTATTAACCCTCATTAGTCATTTTGTGGCAGTGAGAGATTTGAAAACAGAATTCCATTAGAGTATTTATGGTCAAAATCTGATATGATCAAATAATAGGTTTCCCAATAGAAATGTCTATGTGCCATGTAGTAAACTTGATAATTGTAAGAATACATTTAATGCAGTAGAACTGAATACCGAACCAGGAGATTAACATTTCTGTTATATAATTACAAGTTCAAGGAGTTCAGCTTCTTATCATACTACAGTAAGTATAGAAAGTAGAAGTGATCCTCTTTAATTTGTAATTATTTAACTGAAATAGAATGTCTCCCAGTCTTATTCTTACTCTTCTACACTGAAGACATTGGTATGCAGAAACCATGCACCAAGGAATAGTACACTATCAGAGTAGGACATGTTTGAGTATTCTTTAAAACCAACTAAGAGAAGTTAATCTCATTGAACTTCTTTTTATTTAACAAAAGAGTTAGATGTTTCCAAGTCTAATGTGACTATAATGTTCATTAAATGGACTTCTTTACACCTTTAAATGGATTAACTGTACATCTTCACAGTCTAATTATTATACATGTCGCTCACAAATCACAGATCTAATTCAAAGCACTGTAAAAGCTCTGTTTGTGAGCATTAGAAAAGGAGATAGAGTGAGAATTGAGTGTGATTTTTATCTGGGTCATATGAAAGAATAAGTGTCATCCACATTAAAGTACAGAAATGCATGTACCTTCACTTGTTGAGTTTTCCTTCAACTTCAGCCCTGTGGTAGCCTTTGTTGAAAAGTTAAGCCCCAGACTACTTTGGCATCTCCACTCCCTCATTTGTCCATAACCCAAGATGATCCCTGGCTAAGATACCCTCCCTGCAGCTGAGCTGTTAGTAATTTCCAAACAATAGTTGTCAGTTGGATAAAGGATGATATACAGTTCTGCTAGTATAGCTGGCCTATCTGGGAATAACTGCAATTTAGTTTGTCTCAAGTTAGGTTTGCTTATCAGAAGATACTAAGGGTGGTTCTAGTGGTCAGATCTTTAAAAGCAGATAGGTATTTAACTCCAGTGTCATCAGTGTCTAAACCCTTTAACAAAATGTCTGCTCTGTGTTTTTGACACATGTGAATGGTTGTCAGTCCACAGAAGTCAGTGGAGCTACACCAGGTTATGTGGTCTTGGAAACCAGGGTGGTAAGTTACTTGTAAAACAAGCTTCATTCTCCCTTTGGGCAGCAGGAGCTTATTGACGGGTTTGAGTACATGGTGTGACAACACTGTCCTCAGTGAAAATACTGCCTGTGTAGTGCGGAACAAAGAAGTCAGATGTCTGCCCTAAATTTCTCATTTTTTCATCTGTAGAAGAAAAAGGACCTCAAAATAATACTAAAGAGTTTGCAGGATGACCTTAGGGCTTTTGTTACGAGGTCCTACAGATATTATGCAAATGTGTTATGTACGAGATGTATTTCCACTGAATCCTGACAGGGCAAAAATATCCTCATTGCTTACAGAGATGTGTGCTGGCAGCAGCCTCAAGTCAGTTTGTGTTTATAATGTAACATCAGAAATACTTCCCTTTTCTCTTAGTCACAAAACCTTAGATATTCCTGCCACATTTCTCTTGTAAAGGGCTACAGATATCTTCAGTAGATGACAGTTTGGATAATTACAATTCTCAAGTTGAAAACCGTCAAGATAATACCAGTTCCCTGGTGAGCCTCCCAGAGCCTTTCAGCCAGCAGTGGCCCAGGCATCCAAGCTCTCAGACCAGAAGTGATGTGTCTGAAGAAATGTAACATAACTTTTTCTTTTATTTTTTTTTTAATTTTTTTTTGAGGATATTACTGTGCAAAAAGCACTGGCAGCTGCTGTATGACAAGATGGAAAGTGATGAACCTCTGTGTGTGTGAGTCTGACTTTTCTCGTGTGTTTGGACAACGTGGACCTGCTCTCACTGGATCATCTAGAAGCTGCTGAGAAACAAATAACAGAAATCTATAATGCAGCCTCAGGAGCACAACTGTGCATTCCGGATGTATACCAATAACAAATACCAACCACAGTATTTAGGTAATATAGTATTTAGACTTAAATGAGTGATGACTTTGAAATGGGGGATTTTGGACATGGGGTAGTTGTTTATCCGTCATGCACGTACCTAGGATAGCTACAGCCAACTGACTGAAATGGATCATTATATTTCAATCTGAAGCTAGTGACTGGAAATAAGGCTTTTAGATTCTTGCCTTGCCAGACCACCTGCTTCTATTCCATTCTCTCTCATTGAAAAGCATTTTAGTTCATAAAACAAATAGCTACCTTCAGGTCTCTTTGCACCATAGGCTTCCCTGCCCCTAGATGTTTTCACGTTTTCTGTAGTCATTTTAAATAAATGCTTGCTCTGCTTTCCACATGTGCCTCTGTGTCCTGAGCACTGGTGGCAGGTATATTAGGTGGTATGAAAACCAGGTGTTCCCCCACAATTATTTGCTTATTGGCAGACGCGATGGCTGCAACATTCGCTGCGGCAATTTGACAGTGATTTACCTGCAGCTGCCAGCTGCTCTCTGCTTGTGGGGGCTGAGCTGCTCAGATTCCTGGGGGCCAGCACTAGCCTATCTTGGTTTGATACCAGACCATTTGGAGGCCACGCTCTGTGATTTTGGTGTGTCCCAGCCAGCTGTAGACTTCTTTCAGCAAACACCATGTCTAAATCCATTGCAATGACTGAGCTGGTGGGGTCTCCAAGATCTTTGCCTTGCCTGTGGTCTGAAGATGCAACTTCAAAAGCTTTCGTGCTTCCATAGACTTAAACTGTAAGGGGTCATCTCAGCATGAGACATTTGTCTCACCAAGGGACAGCAGCATGGTTGTGAGGAGTATTTTACTTCAGTAAAAAGGTGCTCCCACCAGTATATTTTGTGAATTTGTGTAGCAGCGTACTATGTCTTTGAAAGGTTTTAGTGTTTTAATGGCATCAGGATAAAATATCGCAAAAGCTTTGTTAGCTGGATCTTGGTGTAGGGCGGAAAGTATTTTTAATTTCTCTACTGTATATCTGAGCAAATGGCTGGATACATTTCCAACCTGCTGGCTGTTCCCTTGACACCTTAACTGAGGGAAATCCATTTCTTGCTCACTATGCTCCCACAGATGCATGGTGCGTGGCTGGGGACTGGTGTAATTGCAGTGGATTGGATTTGAAATGCATGGGGTTTTGGCATAAGGCACAGAAAGCAGGGAAGCAAACAGCGCAAGGAATTAATTTTTTTAGTGCTCCCGTTCTGTCTCACTTTGCCATGTTTTTTGACTGTACCCAATTTGGAGCAAGTGGATTTAATTCAGTTTTGTTCAGTTTTTTATAAGGATTTTCTTTTAAAAGAAAACAGCGGTTTCCTATCAAGGTGAACCAGTTTAGGTAAAAATGACCTATTTTTCTAAGTCTGCAGTCCAATTCCCTTCCCTTCCCTTCCCTTCCCTTCCCTTCCCTTCCCTTCCCTTCCCTTCCCTTCCCTTCCCTTCCCTTCCCTTCCCTTCCCTTCCCTTCCCTTCCCTTCCCTTCCCTTCCCTTCCCTTCCCTTCCCTTCCCTTCCCTTCCCTTCCCTTCCCTTCCCTTCCCTTCCCTTCCCTTCCCTTCCCTTCCCTTCCCTCTTTTTTCTCCCAGTTGATTCACTTTTACTTGCACAGCAAATAAATTCTCAGGTGACTAAGTTTACTCCCTGTGAATAAGGATGGAGGTCCCTAGAAGTCCTGCAAGGTTTTCTGTTGAACCTGAAATTTCCATGAGAAACATGTAGGGTTGTTTTTTTGTGCTTTACTAGGAGTATGGAAAGACTGCTCACTTTTCAGACAAGAATGTTCAATTCTGGTTTTGTGCATGTAGCAAAATCTGGAAAGATTTGAAGCAACTAATTTTGGACAGAAACAAAATCCTTTTTCCAGTGAAATGTCAGTTATTCAGCTCCTGGAGCTTTGTACTATAAGATAACTAAGACCGTCATCCTCATCTCTTTCCCCTTCCAAAGACCTCCAACCCACCCAAATCTGCTCAGGGTCCAGGTCTCTTTCTGAGGGGGAAGACAAAATTCCTTCAACTGGTAGAAGATACTCAGAGATATTTATTTGCTGTTCACACTCCCTGGTCTTTTAATGAATCAAATTAGGGGCAGTTTAAGATTAAATGTTGACTATGTAACATGCTTATCACTATAAAGCATATCAATTCTGGAACAATGTATGGGAATAGTCCCCTGTACAAATCATGCCCTAAAAATACAAATCCCAGGTCACTTCTGCTCTGCATGATTCTGACTCTGCACCTGGCCCTGTTAACCCAGCATGTGTCTTTATGATCAAAATTCAAATACAGTTGCACAAACTGTTAAATAACTTTAATCCTACATGTGTAACCGATCTCAACAGAGATGTCAATTCAATTAATATTACATTAGGCTACCCATAAGACTACGCTAGTGCAGAGCTGATGCTCCAAGTCAAGTCTGGGCTTGTTGTCTGCTACCTGACAAAGCTGAAAAAAGATGAATACTAAATGTAAGGTAACTTCATTAACTCTTTCTTTCCCTGAAGGCATATTGAAATAGTTTGAATGCCGGGAGGCCTGCTGGCAATCTCAGTGAGTATTTCATTCTGACTCATCATCCGATGCTTTAAAAAGCTGTTTGGGGAGCAGTTAAAGACATCCAAAATCACTGGCCACTTCAGGATATTTTGATCTTAACTTGTGCTGAATTTTTATATATTTTACCTGAAGTTTCCTGCTGTACCAAAAATGAGTGAAAAATGGAAACCACTTTTCTGCTGGGAGATTTAATACCCACTACTAAAAATAATTTTTCTTAGACATGTGGAGGTGGAAAACGAGCAGAGTGTCAAAGACAACTGGAGGGACAAGAGCATTTCTTCCTCTGAGGCAGTTATAATAAGTCTCAAAATATTTGGCATTTCTGAGCCACCTGCTCCTGGTGGGGCTTCACTCTGGGAAGCTATAAAATCCACTGTACTGATTGTACGGAAACAACCTAACAGAAGCAACTAAATATAGAACGCTTTGTTCTCCTGTTTGACAAGCAAAAGAACATCTCCGAGTTTCTCTTACAGCTGCTAATCTCAGAGATATTTGACTATGCGATGTCAGTTCTCATACTTGCCTGCATGGTAAAAGAAAAAGCTGGAAAGGGGTGTGAATGTTTCTGGTTTAGAAGACAGGCAGCAAACAAGGAAATCTTGATTATTTTTCCCTTTAATTTAAGTTATTGCCCACTGCCATAATTTCTTGGGAGGGGTGTTGTTCAAGGGTTTGAAAGATGTAGATTGGCTTAAGTTATGGGTGCTGCTTAAATGTGACATTATGTTAAGGAATGGACACAAACTGGGAACTGTTCTGGTTTATATCCAAGATAATCTGGTTTCTATCATCCCTGATTTTGTTTTGCAATTCTGAATGAGGATTGTCCAAAATCCTGTGGATCTTGGCCTCTGTGGTCTCTCTCCAACACAGTGACTGGTTGGATACAAGTTGTTTGGTGGTTTGTTTTTGTTGTTGTTGTAGGTTTTTGTTTGTTTGTTTTTCCATTTTCTGTATTATGATGAGCTGCCTTCTAGCTGTTTTGTCAACAGCGCATTTTTCAATAGGGATTTGCATGTTGATATGCTAATGGCATTCATAAAATGTTTTATCATTTGAACCCCACTCCAAAACGGCAGAAGAGGTGGCTCTCCTTCTGCCAGAGGAACTTCCCATGCAAGACAGAAAATTATCTTCAGGTGAGAAGAGTTGACAAAGTCCCAGGACAACCCATTAGAAAACCAGCATTTTTTTTGGCTTCTGAATTTTTGGAATAAAGCAGTACAAGTTTCTACTGTTTGTTGGAGCAACGCTATAATGATTTGAATGACAGATGGGCAAGGGATCTGGAAATCAGTTAATTTTTGTGTGATTCTTTGTAAAGCCCCATACAACTGACAGGCACACTTACAAGGGACTCCAGTCTTAAAGTGATTTCAAATGTCTGCTGAACGCTTTGATTTACTCTTTAATTACTTTACTGGTTTGTATTTAGCATGAAACAGAGTCAGTGCAAATCTAGTGACTCATGGATGCCTTAAAAAAGCTTCAGGCTTAGTTTCAGTGTTGCGCAGCAGCTTCCCCTGAGTCTGTGCTTGCTGACTTGTCGAAGTTTCATGTGTTTTTGGAAAGGGCTCAGAATATTCCAGATTCCCCCACAAGTGTGTAGTATATTTTTCTAAAGAACCTATTGGCACCTGTAGGTTTTCAAAGAGCTTTGCAAACCTGCCTTCTAAGCTCCCTCTGCCAGGACATCCAGAAGCTGCATCAGATCTGTCTGTAATATGTCCAGCTGCTGTTTAACCATAATGGAGAGCCAGGCCTAAGAGGTTATATCTGAAGGAATAAAATGTTTTGTCAGTGTACCATGTGATGTTTTACCTACTGTTAGTATTTTGAGCTTCAAAAGAAAGAAAAAAACAATTACTTCTTTTCGTTATTCTGTGCAACACATGAGAATTTTTGAAAAGGTAGCATTATTGGTGGGATATGGTAGCATTTAGAGCCTCTAGAGGTTATGGCCTATCTAGCAGACACTGAGTATATGATCTATGCCCTGAAGATGCTGATCTTATTAAAAAAAAAAGGCTTTATCTCCATTCTAGTAACTGAGGCACAAAGAGATGAAATAATGTGGCCAAGGGCTGCAGAGAACTGGTGTTCCTCAAGTCTGCCACTTTAATCGAAAAAGCATCTTTCTTACTGTGGGCTCACTTTGCTCTGAGAGTCCATATGAGCTGTCTAACCCACACGGATAGCTGTTGTCTGTGTTCAGAGTAAACACACAGTGATAAAGGGATGCACAGTAGCATTCCTTGATGAAAAAGAAAAACCTTTGCTACATGGCAGGTCCGAATGGTGCACAGAAAATTATGGAGCACGTTCACTCACAGCCAGGAAATTGGTCTTGCTGGGGGCTCATGGTTTGATTTATGGTGTCTCTAACCGAGTCAGGATTCCTAATGATTATTGAAACAGGCTTCTGAGGTGGATTGGGGGTGGGGGAACCTGTGTTTGAGAGTAAGAAGTGCAGGAGAATGGTGTTGAGGACACTTGGGGGGGACCCTGTGCCAGCCCAAAGCAGAGCAGACTGCCTTGGACATCCCCGCTCTGCTCCAGGGCCGCAGGGCAGACAGCACAGGATGTCCTGGAATGGCACAAGAGAGGATACACCAACTGGAAGGACTACAAAGAAAGTGGATGTCTCTCAAGTTTTGGTCCATTAAGGTAATCCTATACCCTGCAACTGAAGCTGTGGGTCAATGAAAACAAATTACAGTTCATTCCCCAAACAGAAAGATTAAGACACAGGAAGCTGCTGAACGCTGTAGGCACTGGCCTTGACTTCACAACCCGGCCAATTTGTGCTGTCTGTGGGGCTGCACAGCTGTCAGTGAGAAAACAAATCTTCTTGTACAGAGACTCCTCTTTTCTATCATATTCCTTTCTTTTTTCTTTCCAGACACCAACCTTTGTTTATAGAGAAAAGCCAAAAAGTATTTTGCAAATCCAGAAGGCAAAGGCAAGACATGTGCTCCTTATTGAAACTTCTTCAGTTATGAACAATTACAGACAAATGAATTTGTGAATGCTAAAGAAATTCCAGGTCAAAGCCATCTGAAATGGGGAGGTTATAAAAATATTGAATATTTCTGATGGTAGAGGTAAAAACCAAATAAGCTCACTATAGACCAGACCCTTTAACATCAGCCTTTCTTCTCTGGCAGAGTGAGCATTCTCTCTTTATTGATGAGTGACTCTGGCAGGCTGATAGGTGCAGGTTTTCAAAGGAAAAATCTAATTTGTAAACAATCAACATCTTAACAAGCTATAAACAGCTGTCTGGACTTCTAGCAGATTTGCTGATGCTTGAAGAGCTAAAAATCACAGTGTTTTCCTTAATTCTCCTTCATTAATTTGTGGTCTGATATTCATTAGGACAACAAGCCTCGGGGGGCTACTTACAGCTTAGCTCCCCCCTCCCCATCAAGTTTCAAGCCTGGGTTCTGCTGCTTTTGATGACGGATATGCAGGTTTGGAAATTCAGTTTTAGACATATCCCCATCACATGGAGGTGGGTATGAGGACCTAAAAGGAAAACAAACAGAAATAAGGGCATGAAAAATACATGGTTGGTTCCTCGTATCCCAAACAACAGGTCATTTATCACTAATTTCTCTAGGAGCTCTTGTCATTAAGTAGATTCCACGGTGATGCTTCTGTCCCAACCACGTGGGAATCAAGGAAGACAAGACAAGACTTGTCCTAACCTAGAGAGAATTTCTGGAATGGTCAGACTTGTCCCAGTAAGTGGGAGCAACAGCTACACCTGGTATGGGAAATACAGACTGGTTCTCTGAGTGGAAGAAGATAACGAGGTAATCGAGTAGACAGCTATAAGCACCTGTGACTCTGATTAGCACAAGCCCATTTCAGGCAGGATTTTGAGAGCAGTGGCAAATATTTTGAAGTTGTGATAGTACAAGGTTGGTTGCAAAGTGCTGTGAGAGAGGTTCAGCATGCTTTAAACCTCCCCCAAAAGGCTGATTTAGTAAATTATAGAGTAAGAGGAGGCAATTCTGTGTGTGCATTCTGAGAAAGAACAACAACAAAAAGGGCTGAAGAGAAATATAGGATGATTTGCTTTTCCAGCGTGCCTTAGGTAAACAGAAGTTTTCACAATTATATTTCTTCTTTCCAGTCCATTCAGGTTAATGCAGTTTTAATTAGTACTTGATTTGCAGGCTGTGAGGTATGGTTTAATGTGGCTTTTAGAGATTCCAAACCAAACTACTGCAAGGAATTGAACTCAAATGAGCAAATTAAAGTTTTTTATATACCAAATTTTGTTTGTAGATGATTTCCCCACCAGCTTTCCTTTGACTAAAGGTGATCCTAAAATAGAGATCTTGGCTTCTTTGTGGAAGAGACATTTCAATATAAAATACTCCATAAAAACCTTGTTTTTCTCTCTGCTCTCATACGCTAGCCCTATTTTCAGCTCCTGCTAGCAGGTGCACTGCTTGGTCTTTTTGCAAGGGCCACTTATCTGGCCCCTTGGCATTGAAGATAGCCAGATCTGCAGCGGTGACCTTGCACTTGTGTTGAATGATTCCTTTCCCTAACTACGCCACAATTATCAACTTTGCAACTGAGGGACTGGGTAACAGCTCAGGAGTTCCTTCTGAATGCAAAACACAAGGAATTCAGCATTCACAATGAGTAAGTCTGAAGTAATCTGCACAGGTGGTTCTTATATTGCACCTGTCATTGTGGTATCCGAGCTCGTGCAAAGGTCTGTGATCGCCTTGGTGTTTCGAGTTTGTATAAACAGTCTGACTCCTGCATTCCTTTATGTACTTCTGAAATGTGCGGAAATAACAGTATCCAGGGGGAGCATTTAAAATAAAGCCAAAACAAAAGTAACTAAGGAGCAAGGACACACTGTCTTGAGTGGTTTTATCTAACTTATGTTGAACAGAAGTGGTTTCTTAGACAAAAATTATCATCATAAAAATAATATAAATACTAAAATGAGGAATTCTGGCCCAAATCCAGAAAACAACTGCTCCCAGGGCAAAAGGCAATTTGAATATTGAACGCTGAAGTGTCAGCATTGAGTCTAAAGTCCTACAGCCTCTATCACTACCTGGGATTTGTAGGCAGTGAAGATCTTTGAAACGTCGGCACATGCCGTATGATCTGTTCTGCCGATCGACTCTTGTAACCCCTGTTCACATGTACAAGTTACGTCTCCTGTTGGAAGGAGACTCTTTCCCCCCGATGCATTCTTGGCACAGGAGCACTTCATGCAGGTGGATGACTGAATGCTTCACTCTGGCCAGATGGCCGCTCGGCTTTAATGTTGATTAGACTTTATTATGGATTATTGATGTAATGCTGCTACCAGCTCTGCACAGCAGGACCTCATTAATGTCAGTGGAGCTCTGCTCAGGTCCAAGGGTCTATCCACAGGGGTCCAGCTAGCTGCAACATCAGGGCCTATATTTGTAAATAGTGGGATAAGATGAATGAGACTAAATGTGATGGGGGATGGCTTTGGGCAAGGGGTTTAGTGGAGTACTTGGCTGGATATGTGTTAGTCTAACAAGAAAACAATGTGTTGGTTTAGGAGAGAGCCCTAGTGTGTTGAAAAATATATTAAGTAATTCTGAAAACATGGCACACTTGTGTTCCCAGCACAAGTCCATGGTCCATGGAAATATAATCACTGGTCTGAGCCCTCTAACTGATGGCAGCATTGCAAATGGTCATCAGGCAGGAGCTGCTCATGAACACCCAGCCCCACTTTCTCTGGTGTCCCTTTTGCACAAGGCCTGCAGATCCATCTTGACTCTGGGTTTGGGCTCTGGGAAGGCTGGTTCCCATGCAGAATAAGCCAGAATTTGTGAGCCTCCTTGTCAAATTATTGCTTAAGTAAAACTTAGATGCAACAGCAATTTAACTAACTGACTAGCATTGTTTCTCATGTCACTCCCTCCTTCCCCAATATAAAAAGATTTGCAGAGGAAACAAAAGAAGAGCGTTGGCTTCGTAAATCTTCAGGCTTTCTGCATAAAATGCTGGCACCAAGACACTGGAAGTCCTGCAGTTGTCCCTGGGAGCCAGCTCTTCCACGCTGTATGCAAGACGGACAGTTTGTGCATTCAGTTCTCAATACTTAGAGCTGGGATTACAAAGGAGCAGCTTTGGGGAGCCGCTTCAGATGCACAAGGCTGTGAGGAGATAGCCCAGCCTTTGGTGCTCTGGGTTTTGAGCAGGTCTTTCCCCCGGGCGATGAGCGGGAGCAGGACAAGGAGCGGGAGCAGGAGCGGAGCGGCGCGGCCGGGAGCGCAGCCGGGGCCGCGCAGGTTGCGCGCTGCCGAATACCTGCACTCTGCCTCCTCACCACTAGATGGTATTTGACACCCATTTCTGTTCACCGCCCTTCAAAAGCCTTTTCTTGGCTAGAAAACAAGGCCGACGATTTCTTCCTGCTTCTAATAAAACTCTTTCATTTTATTTTATTTTTTAGTAATTCTACTTTTACAGTGATAATGCGCAGGTGAACAAAGCTGCTGTTGTACTAACCATCTCAGACAAAGCACAGGGTTTTGGAGGGCTGCATGCTACAGTTTTTGACCTTGTGAGCTCGCACCACTTGCTCTCCGAAAAGCACCTTCCCCTCAGCATTTCTTGTACCATGCCCTGTTTTCCCACCAAGACATTTTTGGGGTGTTCTTTCCTTCCCAAGATAGAAAGCCCAGTCGTACCATTTCTTGTTGGTGTAAAGCTTCCAGTGCTTCTATATTCCATGCCTTGATTGTTTAAAAAGCTGCTGTGGCTGTGAACATGGCTCAGCATTGAGGAGCACATGCAGGAGAACATGCGGTCCTGCCCCACCAAGAGGAGGTCGGTGGGATTTCGTGGGTGCTCAAATGGGACGGCCCTGGTGCTGTGAGCAAAATGATAAACAATTCAGGTCAGGCCATCTCTGGAAATACATGTAGATGTTGCAAAATCCAGCTTTTAGGATCTTGCTCTCCATACCTAGTACTTCAGTTTCAAATAAGCATTTTGCCTTTTTTTTTTTTGGCTGTTGTCACTATAGAAGATGGACAGGACTCTGCCTCAAGCGGTCAGACTCTGATCTTTCCCACTTTAATTGGGTGGTTAGTTGTATCTTTTCTTTCCCAAATTACTTGCAAGAAATTGCGATTTAATCCATTCTGCACTTAAGAAATTTAATCAATCATTAGAAATAACTGCCAATGATAGGAAAATATGGTAATTCATGTTATTTTTGCAGACAAAGCACTGATATAAACAAAACATAATTAAACATGCCCTCTTTATACACTTCATAAAAAGCCGCAGTCCTTGGGTATTATAAATCTAAACTTATTTCTCTGATCTCAGGGCATAAAATGTGTTCTGTGAATTGTGTTACTTCTTGTAGGAAAACACCGATAATATTTGCCTTGCAGGCAGCATAAAACACAAAATGTAAAATAAAAATAAGTTATTAATCAGACTAACGGGCAACTTAAATGGAAAGCTGTCTTCTATGTCACATTAAAAATGATAATGAGCAACATTTCACAAGGCAATATTATTAAAAAAAAAATCCGTGTTACGCACAGACTTCTCAATCTATATCTGCGCTGTAGTCTCCAGGAAGCAAACAAGAAGGACAGGTTTTGTAGCTGGTTACCATGGGTATGTTGCCTGAGGAATACCTGCGTTTCAACATGGCCATACCTAAAACAGGTGTTGCTTTTTTATCTTCAGCTAACCCAGCCTGAGGCAACAGTGATCTTGTTTTTCCAAATTTGCATCTTAGTAGAAACAAAGTTTTAGCTCAATTAAATACCTGTCACAGAGGGGAGGAAAGAGGAGGAATATGTTGTGACGCATAAGAAAATGTTGTGGGTTTGCAAATGGTCTGGTAAGAACTGTTTTTTTAATGATCTGTGACAAAAACAATGCAAAAAGAAAAACCCTGCCCCAAGGGCCAGTATGTTGCTCTTTGCTTCTCACTTGGAAATGAAGAAACAGAATTTTTGAATGAAGTCCATTGTAGAAAAGCACAAGCCTGTTCCCCAGCTCATCTCATGGGCACCCGCAGGTTGCTTTTGCTGTTTTCTGAAAGGCATGGACCAAATTATTCATCCCTTTTCAGCATAATTTGAGTTGAATATTGGCTTATGGGCAATATTCTTATTCTAGGAAGGTTATTGAGGCTTGTGCTTTTCTTGCCCAGTAAAAATAGGTGGACAGAGAGTGACCCTCTGTGTGCATTGTAGGAGCAGTCCCATACCCGAAGGCTGCATTTGATGTATGTTCTTTGCTCACAGCAACATCTTTGGGGCTGCCTTTGGTGGCAGCAATCAGTATTTCCAAGGGGTGGATAACTCGTGTGCTTTCAGACACTGTTAAGTGTAATATGTAGGACAGATTAGCCCCGGTGTTCTCCATCTATCCCAGAAATCTCTGTCTGCCTATTCTGCCCTTGTAGTGACATCAAAGAGACTGTGCTGGGCAGACAAAACCACCAACCTCCTGTTTATGAAGAACTCAGCATCACCTGTTTAGGGGCAGTTGGGGTTTGTAGGACAGACTGACCTGGAACAAAGGTTCAAAGACCACGTGGATACCCTTGTTGACTCTCAGGTGACCCTACACGTGAGCTGTCCTCTGGACAGGGTAGCTGGTATAGATCTGGCAATTTATTTTCCCATGTATTTTCAGCCTTTGGAGGCTTTTGTCACAAATTTCATGAGCAGTCACTCTGAGACTGCACCGATACCGCACGCAGGTGTCTTCCTGACAGTGACAATATATCATGTCTGTATGGCCTCTGTGTTTCTCATGACTGGCCTATTGTCTGCGGGTCTGTTGTCATCTGGTTTTGGGGCCGCGACTGGAAGGATGTAAGAGGTCTCTCTTTATGAGGTACATTGAGAGGCTCACCCACTGCTGGAGGTGTGCTTCTGCTTCCCATAAATACAAGAGATAGCAAGGCTCACTTTTTCTGTCTTGTATGTTTTTACAAGTTTTGCAAGACTCGTTGCTTCTTGGTGTGTAGTTCCTAGAATGAGGGAATCCAGCTGTCAGGTGAGCTTTACAGAAGTAATAATTACTCAGTTGTCAAAACAACACTTAGAGACATGGTATTTTTCTCTAGCCAGACAAAAATCCTCTCTTACCAGCTCACCCTGGAGATCTCAGTAAAACCCTAAAGCTGATACTTTCTGGAGTGTTCTCTGAATCTCTCTGTGTGACAGCCCAACTATTCAGGTGCTTTTTCAGCCAATGAAGATCAGCAGGGCTTGTTCCTTCAGACCGAATGCTCATGCTGAATGCTGGATCTTTTCTGTGGCAGTGGCTAGAACTCAGTCCTCTGACATGCTTCACTCTCCTCATTTAGCTCAGTGTTTAGTTTCTTTATTTATTTACATTCTCATCCCATTTATTTCCAGGCCCAACTTGCCGTAAATAACAGTTTATGTGTACATCCCCATGAACAGCATCTACAGCAGTGGGGTTCTGGGGGCAGGTCTGCAGGCACCAGCACATAGTTGAGATGCAGTGCCAAAGATACAAGCTGAGTGCAAGGAAGCATGCTATTATCAATATACCAGGCTGTGGGAAACAATGCAAGTCCCATACATGAAAATCAAGAATATTTCTGTTCTATGACAAGAAGTGCATCAGGAGAACACTTTTGCAAGGATGCATATGGGTTCTGAAATGCCTCTCAGCACTAATGTGCGACCTCTGTATAGCCCCCTGCTATCTTTGTATTGCTATATGGTTATTTGAGGTTTCTTGGACAACAGTGAATACATTGTAGGTTGAGAGAGGTTCTCCTTCCCCTCTGCTCTGCCCTGGTGAGACTGCACCTGGAGTATTGTGTCCAGTTCTGAGCCCCTAAAGATTTTGAGCAGAAATGAAGGAAGAAAACAAATAAGAAAATGAAATTTATTTGCAGAAATGAAGCTGTCCATGTACCGGTGAGAACCTAGTGAGAAAAATGATAGTAATTTTTGTGTTTTCAGATATAAAAGACTGTTTATACAGTCCCTTAGTGCAATGCGT
The DNA here is from genome assembly GCF_036013475.1 of Columba livia. NCBI lineage: Eukaryota > Metazoa > Chordata > Aves > Columbiformes > Columbidae > Columba > Columba livia. Next base: position 7,039,239 of record NC_088607.1, read on the forward strand.
GGATCACTCTGTGAGCGCCGCTTTCACATGTCAATATTGTGCACGGTTGTGCTGACATATAGTAGCTCGCCCCTGCATGGATGGATTCTTCAACATTAGTGGGAAAATTTATTCTTACATCTTCTTATCCTCTTGAAAAGCTTTGTGTTTCTTAAGACAGCTCAAGTGTCCTGGGTAGTCATGACTTCCAAGATGTCTCACCAGCTCAAATGCTTTCTGCACACCCTGTATCTTCTCCTATTGATACTGGAGCTTTGCCCTGGGTCAAACTCAACAGCTTCTGTAGTAGCTACAGCACGGTAACACATAGCATTTAATCCCATGGTAAAGAGGAGCAGGATTGGAGGCAGAGGTGAAAGAAGAAATTAGGTAAATTAGATGTAATCCTTTGGGATAGAATTTTGCCAGAAATCACTGTTTCCTTTAGTTCTTGAGCATGCAGAAAGTAGAAGAGTATCTGAGAGACCACAATTCTCTATAAATTTGGAGATGTTTCCCATTCTAATCCAACAGAAGTTTAGAGAAATTAAAAAGTGTTTATGGCCATTTGCACTGCAATTTCATGGCTTTATTTTGGATAGTTTGTGTACTTTGTAAGCCTGTACATCTACAGGTGAACAAAGATCGAGCTGTTTCAAACTTAGATATTGTGGTTGATGAAATTCAATCACAGTGATGAAAATGGCTGAAATTTGAAAAGATTTTGGATTTCCTGCTTTTGGAATCCAAACCAATTAAGAACAAAGTAGCTTTATGACAGCAAAATGGTAGCAGTTTCGAATTTTCAAGTGTGAGTATTCTTGCATGCTGTTTCTGAACAGTGGAAAAAGTTGTGCCGATCCTTCATGAATAGTTTGGAGGATAATAACCTAAACTTATAAAGGTTCTTTTCTTACAGGAGGCAGCTCATCTAGCTGCAAAAGGCATCCTGAGAAAAGAAAAGCAGTTGTCCGAGTTGCTGCAATTAAGGAAATCACCAGTGTTGGTTCTGTATTGAATAAACGTTCCTGCAATGGGCATGCTTGCTCAGGGTTTGCTGGTGTAATCCCCATTTTCCCTCTGGGAAACCAGGAGGATTTTTGAAAACACAGAAAAAATCTTTCAAGCAAAGCTACTTCACATCATATTGGAATAAAAAGCTCTCTTATCATACAAAAGTTAATATTGTTGTATTGTGCTTTGGAGAGGCAAATAGCTTAAGGATATAGGACTTCTTTCTTCTTCCCTCACTGGTGTAATTCTATTGACATGTGTAATTTCTTCTGCTTTCCACCAGATTTGTTTGCACTGAGTCATTTTCGTCTCTCCTGTTTGTCACTATGGGGCTGAGGAAAAGACCTTCGTTGTGTAGGTGACCCTTTCAGGCAGGAGATGCCTGCAGCTCTGCGCAGGTTCCCTGGAGCTGCGCCCAAAAGAGGGGGGACCCTTCCCTTTACACAGCTCTGCTGGTAAGCCAAGGTCCCCACTGCAGCTGGGCCTCTCCTGGGTAAGGGTTGGAGCAGCTGTACTTTTTTTGGGACATGTTTGATGGGAAAGGGCCAGCACCCCTATGGGAAGTCCACAGCCGTGCACAGCCACTACCTCCCTTGCCCTCCTGGACCAAGTCCCGGAGACAGGAGCAGTGTCACAGGCACCAGTTCCCACAGCTACGTGCCACTGAACAATAAAGGGCTGCGTACTCTAATGATGACTAATTACATTTTCTCATATCTTTCTATCAATTAACTGGAAATGTTTCTTTGTTTAAATAATTGTCTTTTGGTAAATAAATGCGTAAACACTACTTAAAGCATTTTGGGGTCTAATTATACTTATCTGAAAGTTAACAGATTCAAGATGTGATTTGTGTTTTAATTGTTTTAATTTATGGTAAAACATGGTGTTGGATACTGATTTTCTGAACAGGCTGATCTCTATTGTAAGAAAATAAGGAACTACAAATTATTTTCTCTCAAACTGAGCTACTTCTTGAGCAAAGTTCTGTGCCTGAGCTGCATTTGTACTGGGGATTGTTTGCTTTTCAGCCTGGTCAAACCAACAACACATCGAGCTAAATCACTCAGACAAATTTTTAAAACAGCTTAAAGATGCCAGGGCCTGGCTGTGAGGCCGGTGAAATATGGCATCATAGACCCAACATCCCCGTGCTGCGAATACAGTGCCAAGGGTGTAGAGTCAAACTGGTGGGGCTGGACATGGCTCCCAGTCTGGTTGAGTCCCATTTGCAGTGAGAGAGATTAGGGATAACTCACGCGCCATACCTGACCCCGGGGCAAGAGAGCTCACAGCTAAATCCCCGTCATCTAAACGTATCAGGCTTTGGGACTCACTTTACACTCTTTCATCTCTCTGCCCCCTCTAATAGCAGAGCAGCACCGTGTCACTGTGGTTTGTTATTCTCATTAGCTTCTATTAGCCGTAACACTGGGGGCCTCTGTCCCGTGTCCAGCCCTAAAGATAAGGTACACCAGCCCTAACGATAAGGTGCACCAGCCCTAACGATAAGGTGCGCCCCAAGGCTACAGTGAGGGGCAAGGGGTAGAACAACCACTGGAGGACAGGGAGGTGACAGGGGGAGAACAGTGGCAGCGGCAGAGCCTGCAGCACCCAGCAGCTTGGCTGGTGGGGGGGAAGTGCTGTGGCAGAGGCGAGTGGCCAGGAGGGTTGTGATGGAGGAGCACGTGTCAGTGCCGGGATGCGGGATGCTCTCCGAGTTCTCCATCCTTGCACAATGAATGACAGAGTCTGTTTGTTCACGTGGATGCTGTGCTCGTGCCCTTCTGAGGCACAGCGGATTGATGATCACTTCTGATCCAAACACACAGTGTGTCCATGGCCATGGACCTCTTATGTTATCGGCCCTCAGTCTTAATTTCCATCTCTCTAAAACAAGGGTAATATTTCCGCAGTTCAGAATGGTGTTAGGAGGTTAAAATCGCAAATCTTGAGAGGGGATCAGGCAAGACAGAGTAAGGACAGCAATATAAATAAAGAAAACAGTTCTCTGCTATTTTTTCCTTACTCAAAATTTATTTGTGGGCTTTTCTCAGTTAAACTTTTTTTTTTTTTTTTCCCCCAAGATAAAGGGAAAAGAAAGAAAGGAAGAAAAATCCTCCCACACATTCAAACAGAATTTGCATTTGTCTGTATTAAAATTTTTCTTAAATTGCAATTAACCAATAAATCTTCACCAGTTGCAAAAATAAAGAGAGTGGAGGGGGGGAAATTTATTAGATAATGTAATCTTTCAGGCATTTTTTAATTTCCTTCTAAGATCTAGAATATCAGTTGGAGTCCCAGGTAAAATAGGATTCGAGTTTTCAGGCACAAGTTGTGACTCAAAGTGCTTAGCTAAATTAAACAGAACAGATGTGAAAAATAACATGAGATCTATGCATATAGCTCTCAGACAGCTCTCCCCCACCTCCATTGAAGAGCCTGGAATAATTCCCCTTTGTTGACTAAAGTCTGCAATTCGATCCTAAAAGCTTGTCAGAATTAAGTACAATGCTTAATATAAGTTTACATTTTAACTGTTTTTCTTTGATATTTGACAAGGACATGGGAAGTAGCTCCAGAACTTTCTCCTGGGCCAATTTGCTCAAGGTTGCTGTGAATCACGCTTCTCCTTGGGCCGCTTGCCCTGGGGACCGCACTTGAGACCTGGCACCTGTTAGCTGCCAGAGCAATTAATAATTAATTACACAAATAACCCCTTTACGTTTCACTGTGAAATCAAAGTTTCAGCATAAAGAAGAATTTTACCTTTTAGGTTTCCAGAAGTAACCTCTGCCCCAACACTCGCGCAGTATGTGGAGGAGCAGGTTTTTGCTTTTTGCTCAAGGAGCAGTCACTTTTTACAACAGATTCGGTTTTGTGGGTTTTGTTTTGGTTTGTTTTTTAAGAAAGGAAGGAAAGGTCAGCCTTGTTATATCCTTTGTAGTAAACACCACTCTGCTGCAATGACCTGAGTATCTGAACATTTAACAGCTAAAGAGAAAAAGAAACCCTAGACATGCTTTTGGAAAGGGGGATCAGTGGAGCCTTTCAGCTTATTCTGTGCACCTTCTGAGATGGAATATAGTTTGTCTTACGGCTGTTATTTTGGTTTCGGAGATGACAAGTGTATCATGGCCTCTTTTTTTTTGTTTATTTTCCAAAAAGTAGCTACACATTAAGGAGATAAGTGAACTTCAAAGAGCTAAATACCAATCAGAAGATGGAAGATGGCCACACATAAAGCTCTGCTGCTTCTGCAAACCCTTTAGTAGCCAGACAAGGTCACTGATCAGGGTAATTTGCAGGAAAAGTCAATTTCTCAAGTACCCAAGGCAGGTGTTGTGCCATTCTGTGACAATTTACTGAAACTAAATTGAGGAAGTTGAAAAAAGCAAAGGTCATGAACCATGGGAGAAAGAAGGGAAGCAAAGTCTCTTTGACTGTATTTTTAACTCCTTTTCAACCAAAGCATATTTACAAATTACTGAGCCTGTTTCCACTTTAAAAAAAATCCCACTTGTGTAACGCAGATCTGTTTGTGAAAAACTGGGCTAAAACCTGCTTGCACAATGAGGAGCCCTAGAGGGTGGTTAAGGAAAACAGAGAGTTATTCATAGGGAACTTGTAGCAGAGTAAAGGGGAAAAGCAGAAGCTAGACTTCTTGCATCAAAACACTTATGAGAGTCTTCATGGCAACAAAAAACTGGATGAAATTAGACAGGATGGAAGGGCAAAGGCAAAACAACTGAGAAATTAGAAGCAAGTCACTGAAAGAAGGAGGGAAAGGGAGTTGATATCTCAAAAGGCACCTGGCTGTGTCTCTGCTTCAGTTGCACCCCAAAATGCACTTTTAGACCTGGGATTTGTCAGAGCACATCCCAGCACCCTTCCCATGCTCAGCATGGGTTTCCTTCCAGACCCAGGTCTTGCTTTGACCTCTGGTTGGGCTGTGGCCAGGGAGGTGGACACCATTCCTGGAGTGCAGGACTTCCTTGGGACCCTTCCAGCCTCTGTGACCCCATTTGCTCATCTCTGCTGTCCAACAACATGCTCCTGCAGGAAAGGGCCTGGAATGGTCTCAGTGCCAACAGGAGTTTCTTTTAGTGACCAAGGCCATGAAGTAGGAGGCACAAATAGGAGTGAAGGAAGTGTAGACCCTGCTTCAGCAAACTTCTGTGCCAAAACAGAGATCCACAAGTGTTATTGACCTGGTATGTAGAAGAGAGAAATCTAAGGCCTGGTGGGCTGAATGAGGTTCAGATGACAAATGGACAGATTTCAGTCCGGTTCCCATCTTCTGTCACCACATCTTATGATCTGGTGACCCCTTACAGTGCAGAAGATATTTGAGTATGAACAGCAGCCCAGTGTTTGCACTAGCTGGCCATGATGTGGAACACCCAGTCAATCCCAAGTGGCTATGTCCACTAAGAAGCAAAACCAAACCAAACCCACCCAACACTTTATCACTTTTGCTCTCATGCTTCTAGCTGAACAAATAGTTCTAATAGTTGCGTTGGTGGCACAAACACAAATGTAGCTTTCCTTCCTATTGCCTGTTACTAGATCATTTATTTTCTGCTACATTTTCACAGGTCATTGGTGATGTTTATCTGTGCCTATGGCTGCGAAGCCTGGGAGGTTTATGGGGCAGCAAAAGACCATTCCCTCTACTTGTTTTCTGTGGGCCTGCATCCAAATGTAATCAGAACAAACTTCCCCAAATCTTTCCTTGAAGGAAGTATTTCAAGAGAGAATAACCTTTTCATTATTAGGTGATGCTTCAACTAGTTAAACAAGAAGGAAATACTAGCTGACATATTCCTGTTAGAACTACACAGATTGAAAAGAATTAAATTGGTTGATAGAGTTTGTATGTGGACATTCTGCAGAAGAGACTGACTTTCATGTGAACGTGAATGATCAGAAAATGTTTTTGAGTGGGACTTCAGTCCTGGCTACTTTTGATGTTTGCAGAACACAAAGGGGAGCATCAAGTCCTTGGCTGGGCCTGCTGGCTCACAGTGCCCAGGCTGCCAAAGTTTGGGCTCTTGGAGCTCACGTTTAGCCAACCTGAAGTCTGTGCTGTGTGGCCAAAAGCTGTGGTGACATCCTTCTGGGACACGGGGCTGCAGCAAGCTGTGGGCACAGGCACTGCCTCATGATCTGGAGTGTGGGTGTGAACTCAGCTGTTCATTGCCCCATAACAGGGGAAAATTAATTCCACCGGAAACAACCCAGGCAGGTGGACCTCAAAGGCCAAAGCAAAAATCAACGTTTCAGGAAATTTTTCAATATTTCAGGAAATCAACATTTATTTGAATGGATCTATCCAGTTCTGTATAGTAGAGGATAACAACAACTCTGCACTGTGGATATCTGGTGAAGATGTGAATTCCTAACAGCTGTGGCAATAGCCATGCAATTCTGGGAGATTTGTGCCCTGCCAAACCTGTAGACAAGCGTGGACAAAGAGCTAAGAAAGGGCATTGAAAAATATTGTTGCTATCTGATAACTGCAACACTTTGTCAGGAAATAAAAACCCTTGAGCAACCAGAGATTTAGCAATTGAACTACAGTGGCTTCTGAAAGGGAACTTGTTTTTTCCAACTTCTGTTTTTTTGAGCAGCTTTTGCCCCTTTTCCACCATCTCCAGCTGCACTGAGCTTCTGCACAGGCAGTGAAATCTAGTAAAAGCCAACTTCTCCTTGTAGGTCTTCTCAGAAACATTATGTAGTTTTGGATATATTGAGCCAGAACTGATTGGCCCGTTTCCTGACTTTGTTTCTCTCCCGCAGTACAGAAGACTCAGTAGAAAGATCCATTTAAATACAGAGAGCATATAATTAGCCTCCCAAATGACTCCAGCTCCACTGCTGCATCACTTTGGCTGACTAAAGGTCTCTTTATGACACCAGGAGGTAACTGTTTTATGTGTTCGGGCTATTCCCAAGTGCTGCTGGTCATATCAGCTTCTCGGTCAGACCTTCTGGAAACACAATCTGTGAATTCCTTGTAAGAGCAGAACTATTTTTATTTAGCTATTTCAGGGCCCCATTGCCTGAAAAACAATCCAGTTGTTGAACTTTGAGGAAAAGAGCCCTAATCTCTCTTGCTTCTATCCCATGTCTTTTACATCCTGAGACTGGAAACAATCTATATCCTAAACACTCAGAGTTCCAGGAATGTTAAATCAGAAGGCTCTATCTGCAGTGGGCAAGAGGACATGAGTTAGTTAGTCAGGCAAATAAACAAACACAGTAAAACACACAAATAAAGCCACCACACCTGCAAGAATGTTAGATATGTTAAAAGGGGTTGCATCCCTAGGCGAGCTACACTGGTTCACTTTTCATCACCAACGACCATGTTACACATGCAGCTGGTGACATTACTTAGCCTCCAGCAAGGTCAGAGCACACCGTGGAGCGAACAGAGAAAGAACTGTTCCCCTGTTTGTAGCAAAAACGTGGTCAGAAGTGATTTGAACTCCAGCTGCAACTTGGCCTGCTTAATGATATCTAAGCAATACCGCTACTAAGGGCAGGCTTCCCTGTCTTGGGAAAGCATCTTGCTGCCACAAGACCACCTTTAAAACAAAGGTACCTTAAAAATAACTTTTTATCTCATGAAGCTTGTTTTTATAGGTCTCCCTGAAGTGAATTATAGGGAAATAATTATTCAGTGATGGGTTACAACTGAGGTTTTTGTTGCACTTCATAGGCATTCAAATAAAGTTATCTGGTCGTGGGGCAAACTGGATTTATAGGGACAGATTTTGAAGATGTTCAGCAGTGCTTGGTTCACTCAGGTGCTTACTGAGGCTCTCAGAAATACCCATATAGCTACATCCAGCTCATATGAAGGATGTAAGCCTGTTTATTAAGACATCTGAGCACTTTTAAAATCTGGACTAGAATGTTTAAGAATGCCATGATAATAATCAAAGCAATTCCCCAAGAATAGGAGAACTAAAAGAGAAATTAAAACATAGACTGATGTGTTCTGAACTATTTATGTGAAATGAAAAACACTGTACACAGCATATCTTGTGTGCATAATTTATTATTTATTTGATTTTCTTTAATGGGGATGCGTAGGAATGCTTCAGGAAGTTAGTTGTATTGCCTGGTTCATAGATTTAATCAAAGGCACTACCTGAAAAACATGGCTCATTCTGAAAAACTTCAAGTTTTGCCGATTGCTAAAGGGGTTAATAGAGGCTGTGCATAAGGAAGATAACCTAGGTTTAAAAAAACTATAGTCATCATTGTTCATTTATTCTCTTTATTGAGGTAATTTAATTATCATATAGACACAAACATTTGCTCCCATGCTGGGCTCTTCACATCTGTTAGTAGAGATTTGATTAGGTCTACACAAATGTGCTAGATTATACCATCTAGTTGGTGAAATTCAAGCCACCTGGATATTTTAGCAACATCAATAAGAATAATTCTCTTTTTCCAAATCAGTAAATCCAAGATATATTAAAAAGAATTAATTAATGAGTACCAGATAGGCAAAACAAACATTTGACAATGAATCATATTATCAAAGGTTTTGTGGGAGATCCCTCTCAGCTTATGTTTAGATGTCAAATTATATTACCAAAACTAAACAATCTGTTAAACCGATCTCTTAATGCAATAAGTCTCAGCACCATACTCTCTTTTTTTCCCAAAGTCCTTCATGAATGCAGTGCAGCATTTAAGGACAACAGCAGTTAAAGCACCAGCAATAATGTTACATTAACAAGTCATTAGTATGAAATAGCTGACTCCTAATATTTTTAGTGCCATTAAGCGTTCTTTTTTTAGTCACATAGGACCTGATGATGAAAACTGCTAATCACCCAAGGAGCGATTATGCATGTGAATCGAGCCAGGGTGGCTGAATCTGAGCATTAACGCCCTGAGTGTTCATTTCTGGGTTATGCTTTTAGAAAGTGAACAGGGAATTTGCAGTAAATACAGCTGTAAAGATTACATACAATGATTTTAAATATAAAAAGAGGGGAGAGAAAGCAGCTGTTGTCTGCTGGAGGGCTTCTCTCAAAGTTACTTCAGTAACTTACACATGTGCCTCTTTTTTCTCCAGGAGGAAGCTACAGAAATTAATTTAGGTAGAGGTCTGGTTGTGGGGATTTTATGGGGTTTGGTTGGGTTTGGTTGTTTGTTTGGTAGTGGGGTTTTTGTTTGTTGGTTGGTTGGTTGGTTTGTTTAGTTGCTTAGTTGAAGTCAGGAAGAAGAAGCCTTGAGTCTGGAAGTATTTATGAAAATACTTTATTTTAGTCACTTAAATATTTGTGCAGACATAGAACCGTTTGAATTAACTTTTAGCAAGTTCTTCATGCTGGAAGAGGAGAAACACAAAAAGGTAAAACCAACAAGAGAGAGCAGCTCCTGGAGCCCAGAAAATGTGATGTGTTGAGCCCCTGTGCAAGTTTCCCTTAAATATGCTCCTGGTGAGCCTGTTACAGGACATCTAAGATGAGGCAAATATTACTGATTTGCTTTGGTCTTTGCCTTGTGAAGCGAAGTTGAACAGAGCTCAGCTAGTTGGATGAAGAGCTTTCTCTCTTGGATGGAGGGCTCATGACCACGTCAAGCTGGGTGCCATATCCATCGTGCTTTCCGGAAGACTCTGCACCAAAGGAGTTGTTTGATCTTGTTCTTTCAGATGTAGGACTGGAATCAGTCTTTAGCCCAAGAGATGATGTTCTTGACACATCCATGCTCTCTGCTCCTGTGTCCCACCAGATCTTGTGACAGTTCAGGTGGTGTGGTGGCACCACAGGTACGGACCAAAATTGTGGTAACCAAAGAAAAGTGGTTTTCTAGGCACAATATTTTCAGAAGTGGTGTTAAGGATTATGTTATAACTTGTTACTGCACAAGCAAGTTGGAGTAAAAGCTTTCTAAATCCATGTAATTGTACTTAATTGTTTACACAGTTCAATTATTTTAAAAAGAGAACAATTGAATGATGATGATTCAGTCACAAGAATTTGATTCTAAATCTCAAATGTAGCCTCCTCTGGGAAGATCAATTATCAGAAGGATATGTCTTTATTCTAAGGTAGTTAAATGCCTATGAAATGTGCTCAGTACCTAAAGCAGAAAGTAACTGGGTGGCAAACTCATCCCATCTCAGCTTTGAGAATGCTGCAGAAAATGACCTGGCTTGCTTTGGCCTATTTATTCCAACTGAATATAAAAAAAATAGGAGCTATTGTTGTGAATTGACAGGTTATGTAAAGATTCTAGAGATGCCCACAGGACTGAGATTTAGGTTGAAGTTATATTTTTGTTATTGATGAGGTTGAACTCAGAAAAGGGGGTAGATTTACAGACCTTGATTTATGCTCTTGGTGTTCTGCTGAGAACAGGTTGGGACAGAGTTCAACCAGTTACATGCCTTCTGATTTTCTGTGAGCTTCTTAGAAAGTCAGTGCTTGTTTCTGGAAAAAAAAAAAAAGGCAGTTTAAAAAGTGTTTTCAGTAATGTAAAGGGATATCTATATTGGGTGCGTATTTCACATTTTATGTCAAGTCAGTAGTAAATTTTAATTATTTTAATGCCTGTGACTGTGTTCAATTCCTGTATCAAAACTGGCCTGAAGAGTTATCAGTTCAATTAATTCACTGTATTCTGAGTTGTGTTCCACAACATAACTAGACACAGGGCTTAAGGTCCACAAAACCACTGGAGCTTCATGGCACTGCTTCAGGTTCTTTTCCCATATTCATTACAGCCTGGATACAACTTGAAATCACATCTTATTAGCCTGAGCGAGAATTACATGAGAAACAGTGTTATAACAGGACTCAGCTATGAAAAGGCAGATTCTCCAGGGCACTTGTTTTTACTATACATGATAGCAAAGTCTTTTTGTGTTGGGAGCAGGTGGTTTTCCCATCTTGTTCAACAGAGCAGTCTGCAGGTGTTGTGTATGATCACATGTACTTCCTTCCTAAGGAGTGTCCAGAACTATAATTCCAATAATAATTATAATTATTATTATAATTATAATGGGAAGTCCATAGTTTAAGGCTTTTTTTTCAAGTAAGACTTTTAAAACGATTTCTGCAGGACCTTTTATCTGTAGGATTCTGCTCTGTATTCTGACAATAAACACATCCCTATTCTTTCTCTCCCCACCTGAGCACAAGGACAGGACAGTCAAGGTGCATCTTCCAAAGTGAAACACTGATACAGATGCAGCTGCTTTTGTGAAATTCTCTTTCTTCCTCATAGGGCAGGTTCCATTTGAATAACATATTAAAATATTTCATAGTGGCTGGAGATTGCATCATTTAATAAAGCAAAATAAGAATCAGTTGGAACTAGGATAATGAGAGTAAAAGACATGGAGAAGTTAGAATAGAATCATAGAATCATTTTGGTTGGAAAAGACCTTTAAGATCATGGAGTCCAACCATTAACCCAGCACTGCTAAGTTCCCCTCTAAACCATGTCCCTAAGCACCACATCCACATATCTTTTAAACCCCTCCAGGGATGGTGACTCCACAGCCTCCCTGGGCAGCCTGTTCCAACACCTGACAACCCTTTCTGTGATTATTTTTTTCCTAATATACAATCTAAACCTCCCCTGGTGCAACTTGAGGACATTTCATCTTGTCCTGTCACTTGTTACTTAGGAGAAGAGACCAACCCCCTCTATGCTACACTCTCCTTTCAGGTAGTTGTAGAGATTGATAACGTCTCCTCTAAGCCTCCTTTTCTCCAGCCTAAACAACTCCAGAAAGCTGATTAGGTGCAGTTTACAACAGGAAAAATATGAAATTAATGGATTTAGAAAGGTGCTGTTTTAAAGGATTGGACTGATTGCTAAAATTGTCCCCGAAGATATTATAAAAAGTGTTAATTGGAATTTCTCCAGTGCTTAAGTCCAGAAATGTATGGATGTGATCTGCAGATGAGTCAGATCCAGCAGGCAAAGACTAAACAGTGGACACGCAGAAGGTCAGGCACGCAGCAGCCAATTTGGTGCTTCTGGAGCTGGGCAGAGCTCCTGCCAGTGCTCAGGAGCAGCCCTAAGGCAGGAGGATCATCTTGGCACCTGGGATGGGGCCCAGCAGTGACAAGAGACAGTGGACACTCTTGCACAGGAAGGCTCAGCATCCCTGCTCTAGCGAAGTATTGCTAATCAGAGCAGCTGCAGGAATATTAAAATGCAAATGGCCCAATTAGAGTGCTTTCTTTCCTAGATCTGTCTCAGAGAAACACTGCTGTGAGTTTGTCTTGTATGCTCATAAAGCATCCTGTTAATAACAAGTTTGCTGATAGTCTAAAGCAATTAGGTGGTTCATGGGAGCAGCAGAAAGTCCAGAGTATCTTTAGATGGGCTACATATTGAATTCTATAAATGTTGGGCTCTCTGGTTACTGAGGATCAAAGGCAAACAGAACTGATTGATACTGAGCCCTTAAAAATCGATTCTTTAGGAAAATGCCTGACTTTAGTCTTTTGGAATAATAAATGATGAAGAGATTTCAGCTGCAAGAGACATATTGTGGGCAGCTGCTGGTCATGAGTTCAGGCTTGTGTTATTGATAAAAGGTAACAACAGCACACATCTTAATTGAGGAATAACTGGTCAGAAAAATAGAAGTTAAACATTTTTATGAGAAGCTGTAGTCAGGCGTATTCACCAAACAGGACACACCTGACCAGGATCTAGGATTCACTCTCTATTCCAAATAGCTTGGATGGTTCAGACAGCATATTTATCCACAGAAATGATTCATATTAAATATATTTTATTTTATTTTAAACTGCTTCTAAAAATAAGCATGAGAAGGGTTTAGCTAACTTGATAGTAATGCAGAAAGACAAAAAATAGGCCTTATTGCCAGTTTGTGGTTAATTATGGTAAACTGCTATCTGTAATTTACTCCTGCTCGTAATGGAAAAGAGAGTTTTCCTTGAATGTGCATTACATTACATGGGGTTACATCCCATGTGGTGACATGGCATTGTGTAACTTCATACAACCAGATAAAATGCGACATGTTTTTTCAATGTATCTGAACAGAACGCAAGAATATTTTCTGGTAGAAAAGACATTAACAGAGGACCCCATTCTATGAGCCTGGTTTATTCCAAATTGCAGTCTCTAATGGAAATGCTAATCACTGTGTTTTTCTGCAACTCTTTCAGAAGTAAATCCAGAGTATCTTTTAATTGAGAGCCTTTCTTTATGGTCTTCAGATGTTTATAAATATGCGCAACCTAATCTGATTAGGGCCAGACTCTACATGCTGCCTGCTCTGACAAAAGGGGAGAAAGTTCTTGCCTGCAGCCCCTGAATTCTGTTCCATTCTGCAACTCTTCTGGTATTACAGTATCCGAGCACTTTTAATAAAGTATCAAAGAACTTCCAGCTCTTTTTGCCTCCACGTTCTGTTGAAGAAAGGAGTGTGTGCACCAGTAAGTGGGTAAAGCTAATGGGAAAATCTTTGAGGGAGCAATTTTTTTGTTGCAAAATGCACTTTAGTTGAAATAAAAACATTTGATGCAATGGTATCAATCTTGAGGAGAGTATGGATCAGAAGGAAAAAGTAAGAATGGATTCTTACAAAGCTTGCAATGTGTAAGCTTTCATTTTTGAAGTGGAGATCTTCTAAATTTATGCTGCTTTCCGTTCTGCAATAACTAAACTAAAATTTTTCAATGTAGGTGAATATAATATTTCATTTGGTTAAAGGAAAGTCATGGGCAGCTTCTAATTTTTCTGTCTTTCATCCCACATCTGAATTTAATCATATTTTAAAGTAGCATATTCCTTCACGGAACAGAATGTCTATCCTTCACACAGGTTCCGCTTGGGGAATTTCACTTGCTGCTAAGCGGCTCTGGGCAATATTAAAATTGCCTAACTAACTTCCACATAGGTCTCAGATCCATTGCTTGGCTGTGTGCCTTGCACACTGGCCAGCCAGTAGGAAACAGTAGACTTTGAATACGAGTTTAAATTCAGGCTGTCTCAACACATCCTCCCATCCGCTTCATAAGATTCATTCTGTGACTCATTTTCATTGACAATTATTAAGCCATGTAACAGCTTCCAAATGAAATTTTGGCTCATCTGGTTTAATGGCATCTCATGAAACAAAAAAGGACAGATCTTTAGGTGTCTATATGTGGGTTGGGACCTCTTTCCACCTCCTCACTTTTCATCCCCAAGAGGTACATAATATGACCAATGGTTGGTGGTGAAATCATAAAAATTCATCACTTGTTCACAGCATGGAAGTCAAGAAAGAATGAATGGTCAGGAAGACAATTTTTTAGTGTAGGGTAATGTTGACCTTAGCAGGAATAATTTGTGCCCTTCAGCATCTGCAGCTGTGTAATAGTCACCAGGGAGTTGTCTGACTCTGAAAATATATATATATATGTTTAAAAAGTGTCAGCCAAGTCAGAACTCCGAATGTGAAATGTATTGCTCAGGAACACTGGGAGGATTTGTGTCTCTCTCTAAAGAACAGTGTTATACAGAGCAGCGGGAGATACAGATGCAATTGGAACAGTTTCATGTCCTAATGAGGACAGTCACTTTGCAATGCTACTCAAGGTAGGGAAGGGAAAATTGCTCCATTTCTCTCAGACCTGCATCTGCAATTTCTCAGGGAAGGTATCTCTAAAGAGAAATACACTGAGAAACATCTATAGGAAATATTTGAGTCTTCATCCAAGACAAGGGAGTTCTGCAGAAAATAAATTACGCTATTGTGTGGTATAAATGGATAATAGTCTTGTCTTTTAAACCTTTATTAGGCAGATAAAATGGCCTTTAAAGCATTATGAATAAACAGAAACACCTGTCTATAAAATACGGTTGTGTTTCTGCTGACTGAGGCATGTGCCAGTGATGATGTTTCACTGTCTGTGGCTTTCAGCGTCCTTACCTGTGACTTCCAATACTGAAGCCCAAACTGAGTTTTGACGTGGCTTCCATTGGTGACCATTGCTGAGTTTGGCACCTGGATGCAAAGGAACCACTGAAACTCCAGAACGTACTGTGATTAGTAGAAGGGACATACGATGGGATGCATGTCTTTTCAAACGGAGTTGTCTTCGCTCTTGAGACTCGCCTGTCTCCAGAAAGCTGGCAGAAGTCTACATGCGATTTAAATATCCATTAAGCCTTGTGATAGTACCAGTGAGACTTAAGCAGAGCATAAGGGTCATAGACTGGCTATGTGTACAAAGCCATCTCAGTCTCAAGAACTGCAGTCCAGTTTCAGAGAGAAAATGGGTAGAGAAGCACAGCAGAAGTGGTGGTGTGAAGCTGCAGCCCTTCTGCTCTACCCAGAAAAAATCCATGGACAATGAAGTGTCATTTCTTTCTCCTGTGTGTGATCCAGGTTTATCAGGCTTCCTGTTGACTCATCACTGCTGATCACTTCAAGGGATTTCAGTTTGTGGCTGTGATTTGCTGTGTGTGCAAACACCTGGTGTGTAATATTGCTCCTTTCTGAAATGCAGTGACTTTCTCATGGTCTGCCTTACTAATTACTCACACTTGTGATCCCTTTGCTAAATACTTTCAGCCTATCTAAAGAAAATAGTGGGTTATATTAGCGCAATCACGAGTATTTTAAAAGCTGCAATGTTTCCCATATGCAAATGCACATGTTGAAAAAATTAACAAGGCAGATAATTCTATACTTAAAAAGCCACCGCAATTATTCAAAATCATATTTCAGGTCCCCATCACAGCTCTTGTGTATCAACTATACATTTAGGGCAGATCTATAGCTGCTGTATGACTTCACTGCAATGAAGGAAGAACTATCTCCTTCTTTTTGTAGGCATAAAAATATCCATTTCCTCATGCAAACAAAAAAAGATCACTGCATTATGGGCAGAATACCTTCCCAAGAAACCCTGGCTCCTCGGTGCATGGGGGGGCTGTGCACCCATGTTAAGGACAGAATTTGGCCACTCTCTTTAAACACAATTCAATATATAATAAATACAAAAGCACTGCTTTCTCTTCCCTTGGCTGTTCTAGGGAGACAAAAATATCATCAGAAGGTGAATCACTCTTGCAGCTGATACTTGCCAGGACATGAAAAAATAGGGATGGCCTATGAAATAAGAAGCAATGGGAATAAGAGTGAAAACAAAGGAATTGTTCAAAAATGCTAGATGCTATTGCATGATAATGAAAAATAATTACCAAAACTTATAAATGTTGCATCTGGATTCTTGTCTGCCCCTGTGTGGAAATTCTTCTCTGTGTTTCAAGTGTCATGCTGGAAATTAATGAAGATAAAATTAAAACACTTGTAATGTAAAATATTACATGCCTTCTCATAGGACTGATACATACCACTCAAGAGGATTAGCTTATAAAAAGTCAGATAATCCTCACTTGTGGGATAAATATAACTTATAGAAATTCCTGAAGCATGCTCTGCTGAAACATTTCACTAAATTTAATTTAGCAATAAAATTAGAATTCCTTTAGAGGTATTTTTTGGAAGTTATTAAAGATCCATCCAAGTCATACAAAGCAATATTTTTTATGTACCTACATTTATTTTCTCCCTGAACAACATTAAGTACTTGCTTGCAATTCTGCTCATCCCAGTGATGAGAGGGCTGAATAAATAAGATTTTGTGCTAGAAATATTCTTGGGAACTGTTCCATGGGTAAAAGAGAGGTACTATACTTGTTTCTTGTTTGGTGTGGAGGAAAGAGAGTGCAGTATGTGCAAAACGGGGTTGGGCTGCAGTTTGCGTCTCTCTGGGATGTGTCAGTGGTGAATGGGACAGAGATTCTCAGCTGGAGAAAGAGTGAAGATTCCTGCCTAGAACTGACAGCTTCACACCTGTCATCCATTAATGCTAAGCGAGTAGGCAGGCTGATTAGTTTAAAATTGAAGGAGCCCAAAAAGCTGAATAATTAAACAGGAAAACACCTGGGGAAATTTATGAGGGAGAGAGGGAAATGCTCCTAATTTCCTTAAATGCAGTCCCAGGAAGAACCGATGACAATAGAGAGCAGTGAAGGTGAACCCTGAGAGTAGGGACTACAAAAGGTCTGAATACAAAAGCTGGGGGATATACTGGGGAAGGTAAGGCTTGGAAAAACGATTTCTGTGTGTCACTTGATGGAACTCGTCACAGAGCAGATCTCTGGAGCAGTGGGTGCAAGAAGCAGTGCTGGAGTTCAGGTGGGTATTTGAAGGCGCAGTGGGGAAAGGATAAAATGTTGCTGTGCAGCTTCAAATTTGCAGACTGCTATCAGAAGGTTGAAGGTGTATGGGAGGATGTAAGGCACAATTTAAGATTAAAGAAAAATTGGCTGCTTATTAAGGTATGTATTCAGAATCAGGGTTTCTTTGCTAAAAAGAGGAAAGATAAATAGGCAGGAACAAAAACTGGAGTAAAGTGTCACAGGACAGGAAAAAGAAAGAAAGGCAAGACCAAAGCCTAGAACTAGAGGAATGCTAAAATGAGATAAGGCAGCTATGAGAGATAATAGAAGGAAGGGTATATTCTTGAAAGAAGGGGGAAAAAAGATTGAAAGACTGAAGGGGTAAAAAAGGATGTATCAAAAACATGGTCAAGTTCAGTTGTTTGAATGAAGTCTTGGGTCATTTTATGTCTTTAGAGGGCACTTGCAGAAAGACGATCCAGCCTGAGTACCTGCCTTGGAGTACCGGTCTTCAAGACATAGCTGTAATGTTGGCTTACCAGTACCAGGAGCAAATGACATGAATCAACTTGAAGTTGTAGCAGTTTGTAGAATGAAATGTCTAAACAGAATCGGAACAAAGCAACAGGGTAGATGCGAGGCTGTGACTGCACTAAACCCAAGAGTTAAGGTTATGCGTTATTATTTTCTATGACACCAGCCTTTGCAGTATGTTTATCACTGACATTAATATTCATTTATTTCTATCCCGTGGCCCAGATTCGTCAGCTATCAATTTAATACAGGTATTCCAACAATGGCAAAATAAAATTATTTATAATGACTCCCAACAGTCCCATGCAATTATTTTATGATTTATCTGTTCACTTACATCATGACAACATTGCCTTTGTAGAGAGTCAATGTGTTGAAGGAAATCTGCCATGCAGTGTAGGATAATTTCATATAAGCAATGGATTCATATTTATTGCCCCTAGATGTAATGGTACTTTTCTAGGCCAGTAAAAAGCTCTCTAGGCCAGCTAAAAAGTCTCTTTTTAGGCAAACCACCTCCCTAAGCTGAGGAGTGAATCCCACAACTGAGTAAATATTTTATTTTCATATATCACCACTAGTACTGCAATACAAACTTTTCAAGGTAAATAGCTTCAGAAATTGCAATTGTGATACCCGAATGGCATGCCTGTCTTTTGAAGTCAGACTTTGCAGTGCAGAATCAAAAGTAAATAGTGAAACCTAAAGTGCTTTGGGTTTTTCTAGTTCCTGTAATTTTGGTTTGACAACCCTGGGTAAGCAGAAACCAGAGATGACATGAGGCACTTTCCATGGCACAGAGCTGATGTACTTCAGCCTTAACAGAGAATCCAGCCTCACAAGTGGTGGTTTTACCTATTTGCCTATGAATAGTCAGATTTTGTGAAGCATGTGTTTGTCTGGAGGAACAGGACACAGATTCACCCAGCAGCCAACTGAGCTGACAGACTTTCAGATTAAATTTAAGTCAGAACAAAAGGCAATCTTGTGTTTAGTTTAAAAGAAAAATAGTTTCTTCCTTTCTGAGGCTGAAGGAATAAAATCTTGGACATGGTGTTTAAGTGTTTAACTCATGCAGAGTATTGTGGTACTAGTCACAAATCCATTTTTGGCACTTGGATGAACGAGCTAATTTTCGGAGAGGTTGGAACACCTGATTTTGATAGCCCTTTTTTTCAATTTTTTTTTTCCTTTTTCACTCAAGCCCAGGTCACTGGGTAAAACACCAGTAGCTGGCTGAAGACCTGGTGGCCTTTGGAAGAGCCGTGCCAAGGCCGCCCCAGGTGGGGGACGGGGACACGGACACAGAGTGGTGGCAGCTGGGGACAGCAGAGCTCTGCTCTGTGCAATGCCAATGTGAGCTCTGGCTGGCACACGGCGATTCAGAAATGCCGATGCTTTTGCTCCTGGTGAAATGTGTTTTGAAGGAGGTGGGTTTTTAAAAGACAAGGCACAGAAGTGGTGCCTTGGTGGCTTACGGGAAGTTACGTGGGATTGCGACACTTCCAGAGCAGAACCAGCCTGATTCTCAGACTCACTGCAGTTAACGAATCAGAAAAACACCCCAGTATGCAATGACTAAACCTTTAATTACCTCTCTAAATGATGGAGAAAGGCTAAGATCTGATAAACATGTTTAATTGCTGGCAATTACAAAAAAAAATCTTTTTGAAACACACCAGGTATTTTGCAATATCATTTCGACACTGTAATGACAACTACGCTACTCTTAGGATGTGGGTGACAGGAAATTTCTTCCATTAGTTTTAATAGAGCAAGATTAGGCCCCATGTTGCAAGGAATGGACACCTTCAGCAAAAAAAAAAAATGGTGTGGGATTGGTGAGTCTCATGCTTGGAGGTGTTTATTTCATTCATCTCTTTGGGAAAGGAGATCCCTGTTCTTTGAAACAACTGAGATCTATGCCATAGGATCCTAGTTTGTATTTACAGATAAAAGCAGTCCCTTAACCTTCAGCAGGATTTCTTGGAGGTGAATAAATAGCCATGGCTGTCATATTGCTCCCAAAACTCTCCAGTTCTCTGTTTATCGCTACTTAATTTCTTACAAGAAAATGCCTGAAAGCCTGTTACAAAATTATCCTTATAAATTATTGGCAAAACTTGAAAGATAAGGTTTTCACTGATTTCTGTGTTCAGTGAGAGTAATAGTAATAAAAAGGTGGTGTTTTCTGTAAAATTGTTGAAAGCAGAAAAAAATAATCCCCCAGCTGATTTAATACGTGCTGCTCAGCCGTTGATTCAATGTCCCTAAAGTTTGACTGATAATGTAACATACCAAAATCTCAAAGTATGCCATCGAAAAGTGCATCTAATCTTACTGAAACCAGGTACAACGGATTTAGAACATGGCTGAAAATGTCAGTGATTACTCAGAAGGGGGAATGAAGCATCAGCTAGCGCTGTGACTCTGGGTTGCTTTTGAGAGGAGAGGTTTGTCAGGGACTCAAGTGGTTCCATGCCTAATTATGTGAAAAATAGATTTTGTAATAGGCACATTATCAATCTGTAGTAGGTGTTTTCCATATCCCCATGCTCAAGCATCACCTGAGAACCTCATTATCTTCTATATGTTTAGTATTTCAATGAAGTGGGAAAGCACTGTTATCTCCAGATGAGGTTGGAGGAAAAGGTTCTCAAATGACCATTTTACAGATGAGGAGGAAACACACAGAGGGACTAATACACTGACATCTGGGCAGAGGGAAGAAGTGAATCCAGGTGTTCCCACTCTCTCACCTATCATTCCCCTTGCAACTACCGTTCAGCTGGGAGGTGAAATCCACCCTGCTGCAGAGCCAGCACCATGTGCCTGCACTCTGTGAGCTCTTGGGGAACTCAGAGTCAGGTGGCTCTGGCACTGCTCCCTTCCCCTAGAGCAAACCCACCTTCATCAACAATGTGAGATGCAGCTATGGCAAGGGGAGACTCTTGCTTACCATGTCAGATGAAGGCTGGCATTTACAAAAGCATGAGACCCTGCTCTGGGATGCAGGTAGTTGAAGCATCCTAGAAGGAGGCTAGGTGGGTCGTTTGGTCTCTAAATCCTTTCACCCAGTTGTCAGGGCTTTAAAAATAGCAGGACACGAGTGTCTGGTACAGTTACAGGGAGAGCTCTATTAGAAGCTTGAGTAGGAGAGAATGCAGTTTGTCAGGTGTTACACTGGAGGGTCTGCAAAGTCATTGGCAAACAGAAAGGGGATGTGGTTGATGAGGTGAACTTGGTTTGTGTATTTTGCTCTAGGAAGAAATAAAGCTGGAAAACTGAAGAGAAAGGGGCTGAAACCCTGCAGTGAGAGCATGTTGCTGAGCATGTGCCTGGGCTGTCTGTGGGGCTGCACCTGCTGGAGGGAGCTCCTGGCGATCAGCGGGCGAGGGAAAGCAGGCTGGGGCTGTGGGAATCACCTGCCTGGGCTGCAGTGGGACGCGCAACATGAGGCTGTTACATCTTACTATGATCTCTAAGCCATTTAGCGTGTTATATGTAAGGATGTGATGCTGATAAATTGTTCATGTTTGGTTGTGCTTTTATAAGCAAGAAAAATACTTAGTTAAATTTAACACAGTGGACCATTGCTCCAAGCTCAGCATCTCTAACTTCTACCTATGGGATGGCAAACTGCATGTGCCACCTCGCTTTTAATTAATAAACTCACCCTGTAGGAAGCCGAAAGCTTGTCTATGAGTGGAGTCTAGCATGGTATCCCAAGCTCCATTTGCATCCGTTCCCTGGTGTGCCAGGTACAGAAGGCTTTTATGTGCTGTGAAGCACAAGTACTGTGTAAAACAGTGGAGTTAAGGTTTGCTGTGATAGCCTGGGCCTTGGCAAAGACAAAGTTGTTCCTCCATACCTTGAATCTATGCAAAGGGATGGTGAAAACTAAGTCTCACCTGAGGAGTCCGTCACAACCACCATGCTTGAAGTTAAAATTGCCTGAAGTTTTGAAACCTTGCTGCTTCATTTCTTAGACCGGGTGGCTACTGCAATAGTGTCTCTTATCTACAGGCAGTGAAGACAAGTTATTTTGTCCACTGCACATCTGAATTTGGCTCCTGATGTAGCAAGAAGAGCTGTGACTGTGGATCAGGGGACTTTTATCCCCAATGTTTCCATCTGGGAAGGTTGTGCACTGCACAAAGCAAACCTGTGCTCCTTCCTTCCAGCCATAAGAAACACAGAAACAAGCACTGAGACTCTCATTCCTCATTGTTTAAGAGGGTTCAGATCTATTTTTTTTTTTATTTCCAGATGTTGTGGTGTAGCTGAGTACCTGTGTCATTTTAAGGTCTCATTGGAAACATCAGCTCACAGTCAACCTGCTGCTGCCCTTCCTTTGACACAACACGGATGTTTCATTTATCCTGGAGCTACCCTTACTTGCCTGTTTAATTGATGGAGTGTTTGCTGTTGACTTTGATAAGAAAGGTACCACTATTTATTCTTTTCTACCACGTATGTACATGTGTAGCTATGTATTGTACAACTGTCTCGGTTACAAGCTCATAGGTGAGGAAAAGTAACTTCAAAATGAAGGATTATTTAAAAACCAAAACCACAAACAAAACCCTAACAAAACCAAACAAACTTAAGAAATAATATTTTATTTTGGTTTTATTTTCCACTAATTGCTACTTGTTACTTCTAGAGTCTTTCTTACTATGAACAACAATAAATATTTACCTGACACCACTATGCCACACGCTATACCATAACCTGTGCAATACAACTGTCTGGGATTTAACCACTGTAAACACTATATCCATGAGACATTTTTATTTCCATACGTGTTGTGGAAGGTCTTGTATTTCTTTTAGAACCTTAATGGAAAGAACAGATTTGCAGCTTTGGAATTCATTCTTTCTTGGTCTGAAACTGCCTGAATTTCATGACATTCAGACATGTAGAAAGTTCACCTTTTCTCCCCCAGGCATTTGCAAATGACGAATAACTATGGTGGTGGTGGGGAAATCACTTTTTACTATTATTATTATTACCTGTCTTACCAGTAATGGTTTATATTAAATTCTACTGCTTTTCTTAAGTTATTACTTGAGATTATGGCTGTGAGAGGAAAAAAAAAAGTCTGAAAATATGGTTTAGATAGAACCGAAAGCATTTAAATGAAAACCAAGTATTACCAATGCTGGTCAAAGAAAACATTTTCCTGAGCTAGTAACAAATTAGTTTCCTTCCATGATGGGCATGTGTAATGAAAGTAATGCAAGGCAAACAAAAGGACTATACTTAAGCACCTTTCCCAGAATGACGGGGTGATAATGTCTCCGTCCATTGAAACAGTACAGCTCACTAAGCACACATCCAGACACTGGTGATTTCAACCTGCGGGCTTGGGTCACAATGAAAATGAACTTACCTGGGTAGGAGGGTGGCTGGGAGTCTTCATGATCTTCTGTTCATGTTTCTTTTTTTCCCTTCAAAAATGGTTTGAATGGATGGTGACTCATTTTAGACTGATTGGTAGAGTGTTGCCTAGTAAATACACTATTTATAGGGAAAAAGTTAAGATTTTTTAGAGTGGTTCATTTTTAAATAGCAAGAGGACTGCATCCATGTGGTTAGATGTTGCCACTAGGTTTCATATAAAACAAATAAAAATGTGTGGCTGTCTTGAAGTTATCATTAATACTACTGTAATGGTTTGGAAGCTCCAGTTATAGACAGAAACACATTATACTCAGCACTGTGTAAATACAGATCAAAGACTCAATTCCTGCCCTTAGTCACTTCTAGTCCTAGACAAGAAATAGCAGCAGCAGATATAGTACCACAACAGTAGTAGTTGTACCAGACAGACAGAGAGACACAAGGAAATAATTAGGTAAGAGTAGCCAGAGTAAAAAGATGAAAAAAAAGGCATTATGTTTACTACCAAGTGTTTTCCTGTGGCGGTCCCAGGAGAAGAGATGTTTCTAGAGACATTTGAGAGAGAACGATGGGGTGGGTTTCCTGATATTTATGGGAGCTTCTTCCATGCATGAAGGCTGGCATGGGAAAAAGGGCAAAGGTGCTCATCGGTAAACATAACAAACGGGTGATGACGGCAGGTGACAGGAGGCATCGCTGGCTGATCAGCGAGGGAGTTGACATGTTGATAGCACAGAAAAATGATAGGTGGAGTGTGGATAGGTCATGAAGGGCCTTTAGGGTGAAGATGAATAGCATATGCTTGATGCAGTGCCAAGTTTACAGATGATTCACGGTTTTCTTTTTTGAAAGTCTAAATATCCACCTTATTTTTATTTGATTAATGCTATTAAGTGCTTTTGACTTATTTTCTCATAATAACAAACATGCCATTCATTTTACAAGGAATCCATTCAAAATAATTGATGGATTTCCTGAGCTCAATGACGCTGATGTCATGACATGCTGGTACTTTTCCATACTGTCAGTAACAATGGCTCAGTGCACAGAAAAGGTCATTTAAATTGCTTAATATAAATTGCTTGGTTGTTTCTACGTAAAGAGCATCAGTCAGGTTGTGGTAGGCTTGAGATGGTTATGTTAATTGCCTGGAGAAAGACTTTTAAAAACTATAGTTAAAGATTGAATGCTACCCAAAGGTAACATCTGGTAGTTGAATTTGTTCGGATGTGTCTAGTTTTTAACTTGTGATATTA
Organism: Columba livia; assembly: GCF_036013475.1. Classification (NCBI taxonomy): domain Eukaryota; kingdom Metazoa; phylum Chordata; class Aves; order Columbiformes; family Columbidae; genus Columba; species Columba livia. The sequence continues at coordinate 7,063,634 of NC_088607.1, forward strand.
CATGAAGGTTTCTTTTTATGCCTTTCCAAGAATGGAAGTTCGGTGTGGAGAAACTGATCCCAAGTTGCATTTTTAGCAATTAATACACTGAAGAAAACGCTTGGTTTGCTTTTTCAGTCTCATGTTAGCTGTTCACCTCTGTTCTCTGAGGAGGCGTGGGCAGACATCCACACAGTAACTGAATGATCTTTATTTGTCCCATTTTCTACTAGTACCTGAGTGTTAAAAGCAGCTACTCATATTACGTATGCACAATTCCAAGAGAAAACTGCCTTTCCGCCCTTCTTTAGAAGCCAGAGTTGTCCATCGGTTATCTGTACATGCAGCACCTCGAGCTTTGGTAGCAGCATCACATTGGTAACTGAGAACAAAAAGTAAAGCACCCAGGAATCTCAGTTTGACCAAAGATGTGTCCACTTGTATGAGCAGCAGGCAATGTTCATAAGATCACTTCATTACAAATGGCTAACTTCCCTTAAAATAAAGTGGATATTTGGTTTCCTAAGGCAGTATTTTAACCATCTTACCAGTTGCTGATAAAGTTAAATAAAATGTTAGAAGTCTTCATCTGTGTTGATGGAGCCTGTAATCCTGACTGAAAACTCAGGCAAATCCTGGAGAGAATGTGCTGGCCAATGTTTCCATTGCACTTGCTTTGTTCAGAGCAGAGCAATCAGCTGGAATTTATCCATGATCCCTGTTCATTGGAAGAATGGGAAAAAGATGTCTATGTGGCATAGTTTGATAGTAGGCCACTGAAGTGCTCTATTCTTATGTGTATATTATAATACAAGAAAAATATTCATGCTGTTCGTTCTCGTCAAAACTGCCTGTAGAGCTTTTGCTGTCCTGATCATGGACAGCTAAATTCTGCTTCACATCACACAACACATCTTGTAGTGATGGAAATGATGGGCACTTTGTATTCTGAAAATCCATGAGAAATGACAAGATCATGACATCTGGAAACTGAGATGAAAAAGGGAAGAATCCTCTCTATTTCAGGAATATGTGTGAATGTGAAGAATCAAAGCAAGTATTCCCACAACATTCCTAAAATCAGGGCTTTTGTCTTCAGCTGCTGTAAATTGGCGGAATGACACTGATTTACATGGATCTAAGATATAGTCCTTTGAGAAGGTGAATTCAGGCCCTTTCCTTGAATGCTAAACATAGATTTGAGAACCAGAGTGAAGGAATCCAACTTTAGTGGTTTTGGCATGCACCTTCTTCACTCTGGACTTCCATACGATCCCAAAAGCAGAGAAGCTTCTTCAATAAATGTTTTTGAAATATTCCAAGACTAAGAATCTTTTCTTTTTTGCTATTTGCTTTTAGAGGGGCTTATATATAATCCCTTTTAAATTACTGTGCCTATGACAGTTTGCATGATAAGGCACCTTATAAATTAGACAGTATTATATTGTATTGGAAGTCGAAATACGAAGTTATATTGGCTAGATGATATCTTATAATTAGAGTTTGGTTTCACCATCTAAGTGGAAGTGTTGACTGCTCCTCAGCCTCAAAGTTCTGTGCTCAGCTTAACGTATAGCCCTGAGCAAATCCCTGTATCTTAAAACTCCACATATGTATAGGTAAAGTTTCTAGTATATAGTATTTGATTTTTTTTCTCTCTGTATTTTTAGGCAAATAAAGGGTGAACGTTAAATTAAACACCACATTTTAAGAAACAGGAGCATTAAGTTTGTTTTTCAAAAATATTTGTGTAGGGCCCTCTACAGAAGAGCTGGACATCATATGATGCCTTTACATACACCCAAGAGCTACTGACTGCTCAACACCGGGAACTACTCGACTTTGTCACCAAAATATACAGAAGGATGACAAACACTGGCAACCGAATGATTTATCTGCACTAAAGTGTTTGTGGCTCAGTTTCTGTCTACATGCAGGACATTTTGACACCTCTCTTTCAATAAGATTTCAGTGTAATTATATATTTTGCATACAAAGGGGCAAGACCGGTTTTAGTATCTGACCAGTCTCAGTTGAGTCTTTGTAAGACACAGCTAGAGATCAGCAGCGGTATGAAGGAAGGATGAATACTTCATAAAGAATGAAAAATAGTCGAGGATTTTGAAGGCCACAGATGTCCATTCTCATGCAAAGTGGAACTAGTTTTGAAATTGGGTTAACTTAATAGGCTGTGAATTATACAAGCTCTTTAAGTTAATCTGATTTCATAGCCACCTCAGCGTATCCACACTTAACTGTCTGAAGACCAGAGCGCAAGTCCTTTGAAGTGTCAGAGGAGGTGGATATTGCTGCAAATTTCCATGCCACAGGAGGATGTTGCTGGTGGGATCTGCTACTGAAAGGTATATTTGAACCTCAAACTATGACATGAATAGGTTGGTGCAGAAAACGTCATTGCCAGCACACGTTGGCTTGGAGTGATGACAAATGATTATGCAGTTTCTTTCCATTGTGTGTGCAGTTCTCTGATGTTATTCCATCCTCTTTGCTATATCAGAAAGATCATTCAGTTTCTGATTGAAGTCCCTGGCATCTTACTTCCAATGCCCTGCGGCATTAACACATTGCATGATTCTGTTTCGACATCCTCTGTTTCTTGGCAGAGATTTCCTTCTATATTCCAAGCCTAGACAGTGCATGAAAGGATTTCTGAGCTTTTATACAACAATCTTGGCTGCTTTTTTTTCCTTTTTTTTTTTGAGATAGTGACTAACTAGTCTATCTCCCCATTAGCTGTAATGAAGACATGAATTACATGGAGAGGTTACCTGAAGGTAAATGTCCCTGTAAGATTCAACACAAATGTTGCCAGAAATGAAGCTTTTTTGTAACAGATTTTTTTGATAAATGAAAAATGTAAAAGCTCAGATTTGTTTTATCCCAATTCAAGCGAAAAAAATACACGCGTGTGTGTGCATATATTTATGTATATATACAATCCCCCGTGCACTTCTGTGATTGAACTTTTCATCAAAGCCAAGATTACTTCTTAAAATAAATATTTTTTGTGAGATGGAATTTTCTTTGGGAAAACTGGTTCTTCGTATCTTGTCCTGTCTGTTCCAAGCAAGACAACGAAAGACTGATTCAATGCTTTAAGCTGCTCAGAAGGCATTTTACACCAGTCCATCCAGAAAAACTGTGTTATGAAGAAATAGTACGTCTGATTCTTCTGGCAGGAAAGACTAATAAATTTGCAAGTGCTCAAAAATCTCCCAAATAACCACTTCTGTCTTTCCCAGCCTAATGCGGCACACATTAGATAATGAAAGTAAACAGAAAATGCACACACCAATATTTCCTGTAGCATGTAGCTGCATCCTCACCTAAATGCTAATCACAAGCTGATACTTGCCTGCATAAATCTAATCAGTTTCTTTCAGAATTGCATGAGGAGTCATTCCTTTCATCCACATGGGAAAACATCCAAATCGAGCAGCACATTTGTGTCCTTTAACAGCACTGTTTTCTCTGAAATATGCAGTAACAGGCTCTCTACTTCTCACAAGTGTCCTGACAGCAATACGCTCGTGCTCATTTTAATTTCCTTGTCATCCAGCTCTGAAGGCAGAAGGGTTTTTAAGTGCCTAGGCATATATCCTGCCAGGTACTGAGCAATTCAGCTCAGATAAGGTGTTTTGTCACTATATATGGTTGGACGGTGTGTTGATATGAGGTGTGATGAGACACAGAAGCAGGACTCTTGGCTGATGTAAACTAGCGTAGCTCCTATCAGAAGGAATAATTCTGGTCTGCTGAATACAAACACGATAATAGAGTTGTGTTGATTGCTGGGGGGTTTAAGTTTGATCAGTTGTTTTGTTGAACGTTTTCCAGGTGAGGGTTCTGTCCTGTCCACCCCACAGCGGGGTGTCCTGCTCTCCCTCGACTCAGGCACAGCTCTACATGCTTCTCTGCAGTTTCAAATATTTATTTTCCACATTATTATATGTGGTAGAGGGTATGTAGAAATAGCTCTGTCCTGTTGCTCCCCTGCAGAAGCAGTCTTCAACCCGGCGAGTGCAAGCACTGGGTGTTAAAGGTGCAATCTGACAACCTATAGGTTGTATAACTGATGCAGGTCGTGGCATGAGCATGTACCCAGCTGTAGGCATGTGGGAATTTTGAGGCTGAAAAGGAAAATATTACAGATGTTAGGAAGAGCAACTCTAGTTTCTAAACTCTTTGAATTCAGTTTCAACAAACTGGACTGCAGAGCCTCTGCTCTGCCCCAGCCTGGCAGCCGTCAGTGTCCCTTTTCCAAATCTGGCTTCTAATCTCTGAGCATCCCTTCCCCAAAACGGGAGACGAGCATGGGCTCAGAGGGGGACATGCTGTGGAAAAATGCTGTTTTACTCAGATAACATGGCAATGGAAGCCAAAACAGGACTATAGAAAACAATGAAGGGTATTTTGTTGGTGGTTTGATTTTAAATTAAATGATTTTTAACATTATCTCATCTCCTGCAGGCGTGTAACAATAAAACTAGCATTTTTACGTTAAGCCCAGGATGAAAGTTAGTAGAGAATTAAACCTGAAGTAGAATAAAATGTGTTCTGTGCATCTTTTGTTTCACAGTTTGAAAAGTTTTGTGGATCGGCTGCTGCACGTTTTTTTCTTGTCAAACTCCCAAAAAAGCAATTATGTAAGTCCTCATTACAAATGAGTCACCAGCATTGTTTTGTTTTATAAAATGAAAATGCCTTAGCACTGAATCGCCTCTGAGAGTGCAAAAGAGTGTATATAAAACTCAGGCTGCTTCTGCTTTACCCCTTCACAACTCAAAAGGGCTTAAGTAAATTATAGCTACTAAACACTGGATTTTGTTATTGAGGAAAAGTAAGGTTAAGGCTTATTCAAGTGTTACTAAAGTAGTGTTGTTGAGCAATCTTTAATAACCACTGAAGGCAAGATAAAACTTAACAGAAAAACTGCTTTACTTAATATTTACCAGATAATGTTATTTCCAATATCTCTAAAGCTAAAGTGCCTTAAATCTAAACGCCAACTTTCTGCTCTAATGGAACTTGCAAGAGGTCATGTTTTGAGCATATGTGTAAAACAGCATTCCATAATTGATTTATTAACATATGAGATAATATTTATGATTTTCTTTTTGAAATATATGAAAGCAAGCTATAACAGTATAATCCTGTATGATCTATTCAACAAAAATCTGTTTCAAAAGTCCAAGGAAAGAGTGAAAGAGGTGGGTGGGAAAAAAAAGCAAGAAAGCCAGTAGTGTGTTTTGTAATGGTTAAAGTTTATTCTCCAAAGGACAAATTAATGTAATTTGTATTTGGTAAGGATCATATTGGATGTTTTATTTGCTTTCTTTCACATCCCAGCAGAGGTGTTGCTAAATAAGTCCAAATAGGATAAAACAAATGTTTTTTGCTTTAATACAAACACTGCAGTTTTCAGACTACAATGTCATAGCGTGGATGTGGCTCGGAAACACTACTTTAAGAAGAGCCTTGATGCCCAGGACTGTTGTATGCTGCTTTTTTTTTTCTTCATTTCTTTTTCATCTGCAAAGTCTTTTTCTGTATATAATTTCTGAAATGCGAAGCACATGCTTGGTTGTTCTGTAGCACCGGTCCCTCTTCGGCAGCCCCTACTCACTCTCTATCAAAGTCAAACCTCCCTTTGAAGTCCTCCTGCATTTTGCTGGAGCCCTGTGTGCTGCCGAGGCGATGCCCCTTCCGCCGCCTGTTCTCCAGGGCAGGGACCGCTGTGGTGTGTGTCTGCACGGGGCCCAGCCACGCTGGGCTGCTCTTGTCCTAAGAGTGTTTAATCACTGTTTAAATATACAATTGGATCCAACGGGTGGTCCTACTGACTCCTCCATCTGGCTAGAATTTAGGTGCCATTTCTGGGTTCAGGGCTGAGAAGCACACTTGTATCCTTCCAAGCTATGACCTCTAAGATCACCCAGACTCCCACCAGTTGTTTACATGTGTTTTCACAAGGCTGAGCATGATCTGGTCTTCTTCTTTATTCCAGGAAAACAAGGAATTTAGCATGTAATTTTTTTTAAACAGTGGGCTTTGCTCATGACTCTTAACTATGAGGTTCCTTGAAGTTGTTCAAGTATTAGAGATGGTATTGGCAGTATTAGAGGTCATCTCAATGTCTTGGTAGACACTGTCTCCTATTCTGAGCAGACCGTACCCTAATCTGAGTATCCAAATTTAGTGTGAGTACACCCCACTCACACTCTGGAAAGGGCAAAGGGTCCCTTGATCATAACTCATCCCATCTCCTTGTCACATACTCCAGTACCAACATCTAATCTTGTTCACCTGCTCAGCATTTTGGGTACCTTGTACTTGGGAACCATTTTCCTTCAGCATCGGCTCAGCAGTTCTGGGTGGCACAGGGTTACAGACCTGATGGTCTCCCAGGGGTAGTCCTCCAAGGGAGTGACAAGTGTCTCCCTTGGGCAGAGCGGCTGTCTGGAATGCTGTTTAATAGGCTTATCTTGGGCAAGCTGAGACATGAGTCAAACATATAATATGAACTGGAGTTCATAATTTCATACAAACAACCCTCTCTCAGTTATGATCTACTCTCAAAGGCTGCTGATGGATTGAGCTCGATAAAACAAAAGAGAGGGAAGGAGAATATTAAATGAAGGGTAAAAAACTGATTTTCTCCAAAAACGTTGCAAGAAAAAATTTGAAATGTGATTGAAGGTGTTCCATCAACTGTACAGTTGGTTAAGAATAAACTGTGAAAGCTTCACAGTATATTTTCAAAAATATATATTTTTAAACTGATTAACTGATTTCTTTACTAGCCAAAGGAAAGATTGTCCCTCAGATAATTCATTTCAAGTATGGAAATATTTCTGTGCGAGACCTTAATTTTTGAGAGCTTTGTTGATTGTGGAATCTTCCATTGTGGAAACAATTAATAAAAATTGTAATTGTACATCTCTATAGAGATATTCAATGGCTTAATTTCAAGACCTAGCTGTTTCCAAGAGACATACTTTATACTTCTTTGTTTTACCCTTTCTGGAAAACACTCTGTTTGCCTTCTAAATGCAGTTTGTGTGTTGTCTCCTATGGAGAATATTGTGATATTTGAGGATGTTTGTATGTGCTTTGGTTCGTACCTTCCTACCCATCTATGTACTTTTCTACCTTTTTCTATCTTCTGAGGTGCTGTGATTTACTGTCCAAATTAAACACACCTTTAGATAGAGGAAAGTAAATTGGGTTTGGGACAGGTGGTGGGTGCTGGGGTTCCAGGCGAGGACTGAGGTGGCTTCAAACCCCAGTGCTGTGGGCTCATGGCAAGTGACAAAGACAAATCTTATCCAGAGACTCTGCAGTTGTTTCTGAGATCATATGGTAATCGTGGATATCCCCTATGAAGAAAAAGTGCTATTTTTTTTAAAGCTCTTAGTTGGCCTGTGGCAAAAAAAAAAAAAAAGATTCACTATGGGAAAAAGATCCTGACAGACATGTGAAAAACATTTCAAGTTGTGTTATACTGTAATTATCCTCCTGGAGTTAGGCATTCATATAATTTTGGTATGACAGCATGCTAGAAATTTTTTCTTTCCCTGTGATTTTGGTAGGGTTCTTATTTAAAAAAGAGCTGAGATATATTTATCCCCTGTCCTCAGCCTGTTATTTTTAATCACTAATGGAATGAGTCATTGATGCATTAGAATGGAAATAAGTTTGGGGTCTTTTTTCGTGAGACCTTGTACTCTTGAGAATTCCTTAAATGCCTCGAAATGCTTATGGGAAGGAACAGTGTCACTATGTCTGTGTGTGTGCAACCTGGAATGCCCTTCAAACCCATGGTCTTTGCTGGTTGAAGGACTAACCCATCCCTTTGGCTGTTGTGGAAGTGGGTCAGGGGCTGGAAACCTCAGTCCTCAGTCATGGCAAGTTTTTGGTGTGACGCAGAAGGAGATGGTTTACTTTAGAGAGATAAGGCGTGAAAAGCAGGGGATCTAAAATCAGGACTTTAGTAAGGAAGGCAGATTCAGTCGTCCTCGTACCACCTTATATAATACTAAAAAAGTGTTCAATGATATTGAAAGGCAACAAATCCAGATGTTAATCAGATGAGGAAGAAATCAGGCTTAAGTTGTTCCGTAATCATTCAAAACTTATTAAAAAAATTGGTGGGCCGGGTAGGAGATAAAAGTAATTTTGTCACATCTGAAGTATTTTTGCAAACATTTTAGGGACGATTTTTCTGCTGAAGAAAGGAAGATACTGACTAATCTCCATTCACAATGGTGATTTGCCTAATTCATGCACACCAGGTAGCATCTCCCACCTAAGGTGCCTGTTTCACAAGGAAAATTTTGTCTCCTTTTGTTTTTTCTTGAAATTTTTCATAAGTTTTATTTTTGTTCTGCACTGGAATAAAAAAAAAAAAAAAATCTGTTTTTGAAAATTCAGATTCCTGGATGAAACAAAACTGCTGCTTTCTAGTCTTTCCTATTTATTATGCAAGTTTCTGCTCATATTCGTTTACAGTGTTTGTTACCAGGAACTGTTGAACAAAGTGCTGGAGAATAGGATTCCACATCCAATTGAGTGTGGCAGTTCCTGTATGTTTTATTCTGTTTAAGAAACTTGCAGCCAATTATCAAATACAAAATAGAGTACTTTTAATTTTTTTTCCTAGTCTAGTTGTATGAAAGATTATTTTAGTTGGGACTAAAATAATTGACAGTTTTCATATTCCATGTTTAATGTCAAGGGCAGACCATATGATTTTCTGTTTTGCAAGGCTATACCATGATAAACTGTTCAGAACAGTCCCAACATTATTGTATCTTCAGAAACAACGGTCATAGAAATCTACTGTAATGCAACCATAACACTGATAAAATAGCCATCATGGTTTCACAGAAATAGCGGGACGGTTACGGCTTTTGTGATGTGGGGTGTGAACATCCCAAACATGAAAAATATTTAATCTGTCTGTCTTTTGGGTGTGGTTTGCCAAAGGTTAGGATTTGGTTTACACAGTTTCTGTGATATGATCCAACCAATATATTGCTTTGTGGTACGTGGCCTGTTTCACCTCAGCAGTGCTGTGTGGTGTAAGGGGCTCAACCAGTCCTTGCCATTTGGAGAAAGATTTTCCCACTCACTGGCACTGGAGGTGATGTCAAACTGGAAAGAAGAATCTTGAATCCAGTGCTGTTCTCCTGGGCTGCCTGGAATTTCAGGCAATTTTCTGGAAATAGTTCAGATATTTGTTTGTTTGTGCATTCTCCTTATCTCCCGAAGTTACAGAATGCTAATGAGATGTCTTTCTATTTATAGAAAATAAAACATATGGGAAAAGGATTATGTCTGTCACACACTGCCAAGCTGATTTTGTAGAGTGACAGCTCTACAGGGAAAGTTTCACTTCCAGTACCCCCGGGAAGCCGAACCGAGACTGCGAGCCAGAAAGCCTGGGTTCCAGTCTCTCCATCTGCAAGGCACTTAACCCCCCATTCCTCCCCTTTGTCTGCGACTTAATTGGTTTAACAATACTTCCCCGTCTCACTCTGGGTGCTATGGGGTTAATTAATGTGCAGAAGGTCCTTAAGATTCTTGGATGTAAGTTTTGTTTCTGTGGTTTTCACAGTAACTTTAGAAGGGGACCTTCATACTAAAGGAAAGCCTTTGGGTTTTCTAAGTGGAAGGTCACCTCTGCTATAATGTCTTGCTGAGATGGGGCTGTGATGGGTAGCACTGGCCATTAGGAGGTTGATTTGGAGCAACCATTCAGTCCCTGCAGAGGTTCTACATGCTTTTTTTCAGTTGCATGTCATCCAGGCGTCCCTCAGTGACATCCCACCCTGGTACAAAGCTGGAGCTGGTGAAACGGGCTGGCAGGCACACAATGTGCACAGGCATGTAGAAACTGAGATGTCCCTCATGCATCTCATGGGGAAAAGGTGGGGTAGGAGTGGTGATAATGTCCTTGGTGTTCTGTTGTGCTTGATAAATCCCTCTGAAGCAGGCCTTCATGCAAGGTTTGAGGATCATGAACAGGAAACCTGAACTGAATGTCACTGTTAGCCCAAGCTAAGGGACAAATCCTCTGCACATGTGATGCAGAAGCTTGGTTTGCATGGCAAAGTACCAAACTGGAGCACCTTCTGAGCAGATAAGCTGAAGCTGAAGGTAGAGCAGCCCAGATCTAACTTGCACACAGTGCACTAATATGCCTGGTAACCAGCTTTGTTCCTTGGTTGGCTCAAGATGTCCAAAGGCAGTTCCTCAACAACAGTCTTGTCACTGGGATTTGTGTGACATTGTCCATGGAATCTCACTCCAGGTTTCTACAAGTGCTTAGAAAGATCCCAGCTGTGGATACTGGCTGTTGTCTTGGCTCTCCTCCTCCCATACCATTCCCAGTCACACCAATAAAACCCAGTTGTGCCCCACAGCACAGTCTTTGCCGTGGAAGCAGATCAGCTGAACTTCAGCCCAAGTGTGTATTTGCACCTCTATGCAGCACAGAGCCACCAAGTTGGGGCTTGAGCACAGACTCAGACTCAACGTACACAGGCAGAGTGGTGAGTCCTGATTGACACTTAGTGATATTAAAGTTCCCTTTACCTCACTGCTGAATCCATGCTAGCATGCATACCCTGTTTCCCCCAAAATAAGACCTACCCCACAAATAAGCCCTAGCATGATGTTTCATTATTTTTGAGGATGCTTGAAATATAAGCCTTACTCCAAAAATAAGTCCTAGTTACAGTTCATTAAAAAAAAATCAATTTAAATAGTGTCCAAGCAGCTATACATGTAAAAAAGTAAGCATCCTACGGAGCAAAAAATAATATAAGACCCTGTCTTGTTTTCGGGGAAAGAGGGTGGCTGAAATGCTAATCATCAGCTGCTGAACTGGGAATGATTTTACTGATGCCTGGAAGATATAGACTTAAGTTTTTCGATGTTTAGGTCTTTCTCCCACCCTTCTTCTCCTTCACGTCCCCTCTTCCTCTACCATCTCCTAGATTTCAATGAATTAGAAAAGAAGCTGCAGCTGAAGTTTTATGGATAAGCACTGTGGGCATGGCAAGTATGTGTGCGTGATCCTGTGAGATTCTTTTTGTGTCTCAGCCTTGAAATTTACAGTGCTAAAGCATTAGAGCTCAGTGTACAATGAAATAAGTAGCATTTTCAGAAATAAATTCACCCTGAGTCAGAGGAAAAGAAGAGCTTTCCTATCATACTTAACTGTTACTGCATTTGAACTTTCACTTTTGCCTGTGTCTTGCAGCCAATTCCTGGTCTCCTGAGCAAAACTCAAACACATTTTGCACAGGGGATCTCTGCAGGGACTGGATTTCCCTCTGCAGACTCCAGCACATCTCCAGATACAATTTAAAGGGAATAGCAATGACTGCTTCTCCTGTGCTCTCTGCAGAGAAAAGGTTTTGTCCAATGGATCTGCCATGCACCCACCTGCCTTTTCTCATGGCTTATTTATTTTCAAGGCAGGCAGTGGTGCCTGCACCGTGTGCTGAGTGCTCCTTCCCTCTGTCTGGAGAGATTTCCTTGCCATACAGACAGCCTGCTCTGGAGTCCCCCTCCCTCCTTTGCCCAATCATTAACATAAATCATAACCTAGCAGATGAAAAGAAATTTCCAGTCTTTGTGATCTCCTGCCAGAGTTCTCCCAGTTTTTCTCTCAGTTTGGGAAAACAAATGTGCATTGCAGCATGTCCCGAGGGTTGACAGGATAGGGCTGTTTCAGACCAATAAGGAAGATGAATTCTGAGCATGAGGTCCTGCTGTGGCCCTGAGGTGGAGCTGTGGGGCCTCCATGGAGAGCCATGGGGCAGGAGGAAGAAATTTTTCACAATGAGGATGATAAAATACTGGAACAGGTTGCCCAGGGAAGTGGTGGATGCCCCATCCCTGGAGACATCCCAGACCAGGCTGGATGGGGCTCTGAGCAACCTGAGCTGGTGAAGATGTCCCTGCTCATGGCAGGGGGGTTGGACGGGATGACCTTTGAAGGTCTCTTCCAACCCAAACTATTCTATGATTCCATAACACCCTCTCTGCCCACCCACCACACCGCTGGACAACAGAAACATAGGAGTGGGGGATGCAGTGGAGCCTTCTTCACCCATCTCCACGGTCCCCCAGAGGTCTCCACAACATCACAGCCCAGGCCTGGTGCCCACAGGGAGGGCAGAGCTTGTCCCCATCCGCTGGGACATCCTTGGGGACAGGGTGAGGAAACGTGGACCAACAGTGGGTCAGAGGCAGCTGTCCCTGTTGTCATCCTGCGGCAGAGCTACCCCATGGGAAGAGGCTCCTGCTCTGCCAGGTGAGACAGTCGCTCTACACAAGTTGAATGGGGCCTTTAGGCTCATTTTTTTTTCAAACAAAAGTTGTTTTCCAGATTGTTGGTAATCCTGACGCACGGTCCATAGGGATGTATGCTGGACTGTTGGTGTTTTTCAGTTGTGAGCTAAACAAGACGTGATTCCAAGTGTAGTAATTTCTTGGAGAGGAGGGTGGCTTTCTAAGAGCACTTCAAAGAACATATTTCCAATAATCCCCAGAGAAGTGAAATCACTTCTAAAATGCTGTCAGAAGTCAATAAAAAGTTCAGCTACGCTGATAAAAATGACCAGCTTAAACCAGACTTGCAATATGAACCAGTAAATCTTCACCCTTCCTCAGTGCAGCCTCTGCCTTGCTTGTGCTGGAGATTTCATGTCAGAATTTGCCACATTCTCTGCCATTGTGGGACTGTGCACCAACAGGGTTTGTGAGTTGATATCCTGGAGGAAACTGATATATGTTGGGATACTCAAAGATTACAACTTCACAGACGTGAAGAAGTGAGCCTGGAAAATTTGACTTTGGTGCAATCAAATGATCACATCTCAAGGTCACTAAAGGCAGATAATAGCTGAATAACTGGCCTCAGCCCTTCAGCACAGCATACTTTTAATAGGTTGATCCAGGCCCATATGGTCTTATTTTATTGTTCCTCGCTGCCTACTATATTGAATTTTGAGGTGGATTTTTGAAATGGATATGGCTTCCAAATTTATTCTCCTTAGGACTTTAGCTTTGCTGTTTGAAATTTTATCTTTATTTGAATTTTTTAATGAGGAAAATACGTGTCATGTGACGCAATTTTATTTGCTTTGCCAGGCAACCCCCTTCCAGGACAGGAGGTACAGTGAGGAGTGGCTTTGTGGGGTTCTGTGTTGCAGTTCCCCCCAGTTTATTAACTGAGTAGAGCCTGACTTTAACAAAATGATGCCAGGTCTTGTCCACCTAATGCAAGTCTTGATTTTTACAGGTTATATTAAATGCCTCATCTTTCCATTCCCTGTGGGGTTTTGTTGTTGTTGCTGTGGTTGGTTGGTTGGGGTTTTTGTGTGGTTGGTGGTTTTTTGTTCTTATTTTCTATTTCAAGGTGGCATTAACACATTGGCAGCAGAGTTTCTCATATCCACTGTCACTATGAATTCCTGAATATTTCAAATCAAGGGGATATTCACAGTAGACCTATTGAGACCATTCTGGCTGACATTATTTCATAGTTAAATTCATTATTTAAACTTTAAAAGCTAAATGAATATTAAAGTTCATATTGTTCTTTCACTTATAATTTTGTTGTCTTATGTCTCTCTCAACCCGGAAATTGGAGTGTTACAAAAACAGCTGATTTCTGCCTCCATGGGGAAGAGCCGTGCATGTAATTGAGAGTGTTATACACGGGATCAGGTTTCTGGTACAGTTATTGTAATTATAATTTGATCTGCCACGATAGGGCTCATAGCCTGATTGACATCTCTGAAGACTTCTGTAATAGGAATAACAATTATAAAAACTCAGACAATAGTATTCCAGCATGTTTGCTTAAAAAGTGTTCTTTCAGAGCCTATCAATGCATTTGCAGGAATCCCTTGGAAAAGTAAACACCAAAGGCATGTGAATATAGTATAAAAAAAAAAAAATCTTGTAAGGCTTCAGATGAATATACAGTTTTTTCAGCTTTACAAACAGGATTACATGAGTAATCTTCAAGTAATATAAGGATAAATCATTTTTGGAAAAAGCCCCCAATGGTTTAGGTATCAGCAGGCTTTCTCTTGCTAGCAGGCATGCATGTGTTCCTGGCCCACCTCTCTTGCAGTGCACAAAACACAAGGAAAATCCCACTGTTTCTTTAGGCCTAAATGTGCTGTAATCCTGATGAATATGCATTTTACATATAATTCCAGAATGCGCTCAGATGTGAGTTTAGATTCCTATATTTCTAAGTTGAAACATTGACATTAAATTGTCATCTCCTGTTTGTATGTATGTGATCTCCTCACTATTTGAACACCCCCTTTCCAAGACATCCCCAGGACTGAGCTGCTACTCAAATCTCAGCTCCTCAGTTTTGGCCGTGCAGTTGTGGACATCTGAGGGATGGATGTTGTAGCTGGTGAGTCCTACAGATTCCTGTGGAGTTTGGAGTTTTCAACATCTCTCACACAGAACCTGGTATGGTTCCTCCTGTGATTTGTCCCATGATTCCTGTTGAAGGCAGCAGGGCTAAAGCTCTTCCAAGTTATTTTGAGAATTTGGGGATACTTGGATAGAAATGGATGTGTCAAAACAGTCTAAATTTCTGTAAATTCTGATGAAGTTTGTAATTACTACAACTGCTACAGCTGCTTGCCTGTAATTCCTAACACTTCTTCTTTCCAATCACAACAGCTTTGTTTCTAAAGTGCCATTTTGACTACTGGGCTGTACAATTAATATATAAAGTAAAAACATAGCTCAGGTTCAGGTGGGCAACATTTCATAGAACTATCATAGTGAACAGAGAAATGATAATAAATTCATTCTGATCCCTTATTAGTTGCAAAGTTAATTTAGTGGACAACTGTAAAGACAAGGGGTCTTGAAACTGCAAAAAATCAAGGCTGTGTTAAGATGTAGCTAAATATATATATATGCATCTCAATCCTGAATATTACAAACGTAATTCGATCAATGATACAATTAAAAAAATTTTTTTGAATTGATTTCATAATCTCTTCTTTCAGAAGCTGCCAGATTAATTGAAAATAGGTTATTTGAAAATTAAGATGCGATGCTGAGTGCTCGATTTCTCTATGCGTACACCCAAGATTTTTGCTCAATAATAGTCAGTTTTTGAGGCGCTTACTCAGGTCTGTAAAATAG
The DNA here is from genome assembly GCF_036013475.1 of Columba livia. Taxonomy (NCBI): domain Eukaryota; kingdom Metazoa; phylum Chordata; class Aves; order Columbiformes; family Columbidae; genus Columba; species Columba livia. The sequence continues at coordinate 7,078,838 of NC_088607.1, forward strand.
CATTAAAAACCAAAACAAAATGAGGTAAAAGTTAGTCCAGTTCTGGAATAGCTGTTAGCATATGCACCTGCTCTCTACACAAAAAACATCTAAATTTTAATTAGTGATTTGGCATGGTCTGCTCTTCTTAACTAGCAGTGTCTTTTATTTCTTCTTCTGACAGCCTCCTTGCCCCCAGGGTATGATGGAAAATGACTCATTTTCATATAAGGTAGAGGAGTTTAGTGAATATATGACCTACAGATTTTCCTAATTTTTTTATAATATAATGTACTTTGATGCATTTCAAAGATAATCTGTCTGATGCTTTGCATATTCCTACTTAATTACAGTATATCTCAAGATGATTTACTACAGTCAGATAATTCTGAAATAGTCTTGCTACGGAGGGCATGCATACCACAGGCAGCCGTACAATTAGCCATAGAGTTCATAGAGGAAATTATGTGTGTTGTGGAAGTGGGGAGGGTTGGCACAGGAAGACTTACAAATAACAAAGGAATATACGGCCTCATCCAGTGTTCACTGATGAGGTCTTTCTGACCGTGTCAGTGTGTTTTGGCTAAAACCCAAATATTGTTTAAGTACGGTCCTACTTCCAGCCTCTCAAAGTAGCAGGTGATGAGCAGAGGAACACTGAAATAATATTCTGAAGAAATTCCTGAGCTTACTTATTTCCTTTTCAGTTTTATATTATAATATTCTAGTAAAACTCAGATCTATTTTGGGGCCACGAAAGTCTGGAGTAGCATTTTGGCTCTTTATTTGACCATATGTGTTAATGTTCCAGTGACTCCCTCAGTGTAAGATTAGCGTGAAATGAGGTGATCAGTGCTTGAGGGCATTTCAAAGCCAGAGTAACAGATCCAGACTTTTAAGGCCAGATGAGAACTGTGGTATCATCCGGGCTGACCTCGTCCATAGCACAGGCTGTAGACAACTGGAAATAAACCTGCAGCTCTTCAGCCTTTCAAGAAATGCTGCACATTGGCCCAGAGCAGGTGGAGGGTTCCTGTGTGCATGATGGGCACCTCTGAGCCACCAAAGCCCAGGGCTGCTGTGCCAAGCCATGCAGGTGCTTCCATTCCCAAACATGTGAAGAAAACACCAAGATATTAAGTCATTTTGAGGGCAGAAAAGCTTTGCTGGAATTTAGGATTCCCTTGACTTAGACAATAGACTGTATTTACTCCTGATTTATTTTTATTTTAGCCAATGGAGCTGTGGAGACCGGATTATCATGACCTATTTATTGTTTTAATATTTTATTCTCTCTAGGAATTCACTTATTTCCACCTCTCCAATCAAGTGTTTGCCTGACAAAAGAGTTATCTGTAAAACTTGCTGCACATCTGCAAATATCGAATGTCCACGAACAGGCAAAAGACTCACTCTACTTAGTTTTTTTTGTCAGATGGTTTCATTTAGAACCCAAAGGGTCAGGAGTCACAGCATGACCTCATCAAATTAGACTCAACTGAGAGAGGTGTTTAGCACAACAAAAAGGAAGTAATCTGAAGGACATTAAATGCAAATGAGACTGCCATGTGCAAACTTCAAAAACACCTGATCCAAATGAACAGTGTTGACGGGGGTCGAAGGGGTGAGAAAGAAGGTTTCATATTTTGGTTGGTTTTTTTTTTTCGAGGACTATCAGCAATATTACATCCTGTAGAGCTGGCTGAAAATCTCATAGGTATATGAATATTTAAACTTAAAAATACACACTTTTATTTTTGCCAGGTAAGAATATGTCAGTATTTACTGGTGGGAGTTTGGTTGGCTTGTAGATCAAACCTGGTCACAACCATTTCTCTTTTAGTGGATTTGTTACTGAACAAGTATTTTTAGAGTGGGTTCATTATTGCTTGAGTCTCATTTTTTGGAGGAGGAATATAAATTAATTTGAATGCCTAACTGAAGAAATACAAGGAAGTTTATGTTGCTGCTGTTTCTTTCATAGGGAGAAGAAAAAGCTCGTTAGAAGGTTTGCACATTTTCCCTTCAGGACATTAATCCATGCCCCCATTGGCTGAGATGTCTTTCAGCCATGAAGGCAATGGGGCAGTGAAGGTCTTGTTATAATGGAACCAGGCTATTTCCAGATAATGTGAGTCAGATTGACTTCAGGGGTAGATCTGCTTTCCAGATGTTGGATATAGTCAAGTGGAGCAGGGAGACGGAGGTGGCAGCTAAGTAAAAGGAGAAGCTTGGAGTAAATAAGAAGTCAGAAGTGCCGTTTGCAGTGGGTACCGTTGACGTTTTCAGCCCTGCGTGTGTCACGGAGAAAGATGATATACAAATATTTGTTGCTGACAGACACAGGGATGTCTAAGTGTACTCAGAAATAGTCAAAACAAGATTGAAATAGGGTCAAAATAGGACTGAAATCAGTACTTTGTTAGAGCTCAGAATCTGAATATGTCCATAGAGTGCAAAAGACTGGAAAGTGGTCAAAATGGCCGGTGAACAGGAAAGGAAACCAACCGTACTTGCTCATAGAAATCTAGGGCAAATTAATACAATGAACACAAGAAGAGTGTGATTCAAATAACCTTAGGTATGATAAGAGCTGGTAGCAATCCTGAAGAATATAATATCTAATCCAAAGCCTGTAGAAGTCAGTGTAAACTGTCTTCCAGTGTCAAGTCTGGGGGACTGTTGTTTCTTTCTGTTTGATTCTATTCTTCTGGGTTTGTCTGTGTCCTGACAGCCATGAGATGAAAATTAGCTGCCTAACCAAGCAGCCAAGCTCTAGGCACATTGGTGCTGCATAAATCACGAGATACTAGGAGTTTGTATGGACAGGCTTTGAGATAGGGAAATATGGGATGATGGATGAGATTTTCACAACCTGTTGCCAGGCAGGCTGAGAGGTGATGGTCCATGTAGAATGACAAAATAAATTTATTCAGTGTTAAGCGGATGGACAGATTGCATTACACAGGTCCGTGCTTTCAGGAGTCTCTCCCCATCCTCAATGCTCCCCTTTGTCACTGGGGTGGTCACAAATACAGCCTTCTTCTCCTTTGAGGAACATGCAGTGCAAGCCCTGCCAGGAGGGGAGGAGAGAGGGACCTTGTGCATTCCTCCCATGGCCGGTGGAAGGTGCTGCTTTTACTTCCTTCAGCACGGAGTGCTTTTTCAAGACACAACTGAGCCTTTAGAGAGGGTGAAGCTCATGGGAACAAGACCAGCCCCATGATCAGGTGTCATTTTCTTAACCCGGCCAGGGGTTCTTATCTCAGGATCAGGCCAGCTGGCAGCAAGCTGAAGGCGATCGCTGGCGGTACGAGGAGTCAGGGGAGGTAGCAGGAGATCTGTACAGTTGAGCGTCTACACGCAGGGTGTGGGGGCTCACATCTGGCTGCAAGATGCTTTGAACAGTTTGTTGGACAAAGGCGCTTGGTCAAAAGAGGTCAGGGCAGGTTCAGTTGTACTGCCAAGGGTGAAAACTATAGTGAAAGTCAATAAAAGGCTCTCATGGCTCCTAGTTTACCCAAATAAGGAGAGAGAAGAATTGTTAACATAGGGTTTTCCCTTACCTTTTCAAGGTCATAGGAAGGTTAGCACAGCTTCAAATTGCTGCATAAGCTCGAAAGGAAGAATGACAAAACATGGATTAGGAAAATACATGGTCTTATTTTTAAAAGGTTGTTCCATTGAAATGGTGGGTGATGGTGGTCACTAGAAGGGCGAAGTGCAGGCAGGGTGGGAGCAATGCTTGAAATTTTGTAGCTTGAACATTTTTCTACGTGTTTTGAAAAAGGTTGTAATGACAAGAAAGATTTTACAGCTGGGTGAACTTCAGTTACAAGTGAAGTACATGTTTTAACACCACTTGTGGTTGTCCATGGGCAAAAACTTTCCGGAAAACTGGGTGCTCTTAGCCTGATTGTTTTCAGGAAGCCATGATTTAATTACAGAAGAAGTCATTGGTCATAATACATGGCAGGTGGCTAAAATCCTATCATTGAGTTATTTGAGATAGTCTGGTAGAGCTTCCTGACAGAGGAAGCTATTTTTAAGCTTCCCTTTATATATAAAGAAAAGCATCATAGGCAATCATCCGAGCTTTGCAAACTGTGCTAGCTCACTTTAGTCCTGCCCTTATTGACAGAGAACTGAGGCAGATAGTGAATGAATGATTTTCACTGCCAAATCAACTAATCTTCCTGTTTACAAGCAGTGTCTAAACTAACAACAACAACAAAGTAGGAATTCCAGCTTCTGTAACACCATTTTTCAGTACTTCCAAAGATACCTGAAGGGTTTGACACCCAATCCTATGATAAATTAATGGTAGCTGGATGTCCAAAACCAACAAATTTTCTTCAGGCAGTTCAGTCATCAAGAAGATAATGTCAATTTACATTAAAAAATATCTTCCTTCATACAGAAATAGAAATTGGTGTGTGTGTGGGTGGGGGGAGTCAGAAAAATATTGTACAGTCAGTTTATAAATCAAGGACTGTGAGTACCTCGAATGTTCTTCAAATATTACAGCACCGAAAGATATCAGGGGATCTCTGTCATTTTTCCTTCTTCCACCTCTGGTTACACCAGTTGTTGATACTCCATTCCCACTGTTCAAATCATCATTTAAAATAATAATACAAACAGAGAATTCAAAGAAACTCATGAACAAATACTTTATGGTATTTACAAGGTGCATTTTTTATGAGTTGATTTTTCTTCTCTTTAAGCAATGCTTCATCTGTGTCTAGTGAAGTCATAGACGAGAACCAGTTTACTAGATATAGGATATTAAATATAAATATTGGGTGGTCATAATAGAAAAGTCTGAAAATGGTTTTAAAAGAAACCAAGGAAGCTTTGATATAAACAGTTAGAATAAATGTATGAAAATTGGGATTCTCTCAATAAAATGTACTTCATATGAGTGTAGTTAAGAAAATGTCTATATTCGCATGCGTGAGAATATATATATTTGTTCAGCTATACAAGTATACACATATTTTATATATTTATAACATCTGTTTATTATACTGATATATGGTTTTCAACACTGTTGTGTTGTTTCAAACTGTTCAAAACCAAAACTGCTTAATGCAAAATTCTAATACTCCAGCTGGATGTTAATGTCACCCTTCTAAAATAATGAGCTGTAAATATAGCTTTTGTTTTTACTGTTTACTCCAGATAAATGATATTTTTAACTAGTGTGCTGTCCTGAGGACATGGAACCCTTCCATATATATATATACAAGATGTGACCATTATTTAGTGGAAATAATACCAAATTACCCCAGGATTTGAAAGACACTAAGCAGCCTGAAGCATGATATAATGGTTGAACTTGAAAGTTCATTTCATTTGCAGAGACGTTACTGATTCCAGCTGTGTCCTCTGCATAGGGGATAGGGAGAAAGTGTATGTCCAGCTGGAAATAGAATGTGCTACACTGGGCTCTATGTTCAGACCTTGAATACACACCAGAAACTAAACAAAGAAATGCCTAAGATATACAACATTGACTCAGAATAGAAGCAGTAATGTAGTTGAATCATGTCACAATAATCTGAGATACTTTGCCTCCTATATCCTTCCAGGGGACTTCTTCAGGTGACACCGTTTAATAATGCAAAATACTCCTATGTAGTAACCTTTAGAATCTCCCGTAAAGTCTTGAGTGATGTATTTTCATCACTGAAATTTATAGTAATATCAGCATCAGTAATTTATGTGTTTTAATTTAAAGCATCTGTTTTAAATTTATGTAGTTCAAGGTATTTTCAGCAGTTGCCCACGAGTAAGCATTTGATCTTAATACTATATTTTGAGTCTATATTTGATGACCATCTTTCCAATGTATGGGTTTTCATTAAAAGTTAAATCATTTTGTCTCAAACCAAAAATCAGCTTTTCATAAGTGAAGTGAAATTGTTTTTAAATAACTGAAAAAACTGTTTTGCATTTCAATCAGCTTGGACAAAGAATACAGTGCCGTATATTTCATGTTTGATTTTGGTCATTCTCACCTTTGTATTTTTTTTGTAGACTGATTCAGTGCTGCTGTGCTGGATGATACTGGGACATAAGAAAACATCACCGTAACAGAGAAGCTCTTCTCTTAATTTTCAAATAACAACCAGGCTCAGTGCTTCCAGTTAAAAAGCAATGCTCTTTCTTTGTTAGACACATGGCCTTGAGCAGCATTCTTAGCTCCCTTTGTGATTTTAGGATGACTCATGAATTTGGATGGTTTTCTTGAAGACCCAGTTGGTAAAGTCCTATAAATGCATTTGAATTTCATTTTATTTTAAAGTGAAGAGTTTTCTAGCTACTTGGCTGCAAAGAAGTGGTCAAGAATGCAAAGCTCAAAGGCTCATACCCACAAAGACATTAATTAAGGGACCCAACATTTCTTTGTCTGAAAACTCCGTAAATGAGGAGGAACTTTCTGAGTACGTGGGACTGGCAGTACTGCAAACCTCTTGCGAAAGAAGTCGCTCAGATCGTTCCCTAATAGCAATTCCTTGGTTTCAAACCAAAGTAGTTCATCTCAGATGACTCCTAGCTGCTGTCACCTGCTGTTGTTGTCCATGAGTTCTGTAGCAATGGGCTTTCCCACCACACACCAGTACCAATGGGCTTTCCCTTCGCATGGCTGGTGGCGGTGGTAACGAGAGATGGGTGGAAAGTCAGTTCAAACAGCGCGTTTTGTGCCTGGAGCCCCAATTGCTCCTTCTCTAGTGAAGACAAAGTGATATGGTGTGAAGTCTCCTGTCAACCCCAAGCTGGGGACGCCCCCTCTACATGTCCATGCCTTCTTCGTTGTGAACAGCTGGTTTTCTGTGATTATATGTGCACAGGCTACATAAACTAACAGGCTCTTGCTCCGGTTCTTAAATATAAGAAGTATATTCTCTGTCAGTAAAGAAGGAAGGACTGAAGACCAGAAGTATTAGAAAGGAGGTGACTAGATAGACTTATCATTTAAAATGCGTATTTTATTTTCTCTTTAATTAATTCATTAATTACAAATTAGCTTCCAGGGTTTCATAATAGGAAGCTTTATAATGATCTAATCTCAACTCCTGTGTAACGTACCAAAGAACTATGCCTTAATTCACTCTCCTTTCCGTGACTGATGGTGGATACAAAGAAGAGATTCACTCAGGAATCTCACTCTATGAGGGCTCGTTTCTCTGCAAATCATTATACTGTATAGTACATTTAACCAGGAATACAGCAGATTTCCAGAATTGGAAAAATTTAAAATCAAGACTGGTAGATCTCTTTCTAGCTGCTCTGCTTTCATTGGCATGAAGCACATTAGTCTAATCATGACCTTGGACTGAATTTCTGGTGACTAACCTTTTTGAAGTAAAGCTCTGTGATTTCTGGTTTGCTGAAGTCTTGGTTTCCTGCCCAGAAGCCGGCCATGCTGGGAGGGTTCACTGAAATCTCTTGTTTATTTAGCATATTTACCAGTACCTGAATGTAATAATACAGCATTTTTACCCTGTGAACACAACTCTTAAACTTCCGGAGCTCCAACGGGGAATGTCCTGCATTTCTGAAAGGACAAAATATGTCTCTTTAGAAAGGAATCCAAAATAATTTGCCTTTGGGTATAAGAGCTGTAGGATTGTTGGAAGGTCTCAGACGGTAGCCCTGCAGTAAGCCAGTTGAATCAGAGTCATGGTAGCAATTTTATTTGAAGAAATTTAAATTAATCTCTCTCTAAAAAGAAATAAAAATTAAAAAAAAATATAAAAGATTAACAAGTCCAAATCTTAATTAAATGCTATGTTTTAAATTCTGTGAATAATATTGTTTAAGAAACATTTAATCATTGTATTTTCTTGTTTAGGATTAGCTGTTTAAAGACAAAAGACTCTAGCCTCCAATTAACTGCTGCCAAAAATTAATTTAAGTAGCCTAATTGACAACTTGCTTTAAGCTACATAAAATCTTGGCATAAAATTTATTGTCAAGGGAAAAATATTCCTAATTTATTACTTTACTATAAATGAAACTATTGACCAAAGTGCACTTGCTCTACTGCAGCTGTTATGTAAAACAACAATATGTAGATGACGACGATAATGAGTCCTTGTCCTTATGTGTAAATACAAGTCGCTTTAAAATTGTACTGGTTGTTAATGACTGTTTGGTGCCACCAAGCTGGAGAATGGCTGTGGGAGAGGGAAAAATCTTGTTTTCGGGCAGCACAACTGGATCCCAGCCCTTTCCCTGTGATGCCTCCCCGTTTGTGCAATACTGGTGATGGTGAGACTGGGCTCCTGATGGGCTTCAAAGCCGGTGAGCCCGTTCTGCTCTCCATGAAAACCGAGCCCAGCCGCCTTCCACCTCAATGCAAAAGAGAAACATAAGCTGTTCCACATGTGGGAGCAGAGTGCGACCACTGTGGGGAGAAGGTAGCAAGGCTATTAAATGTAAAACCAGGGCTGAACAATCAAAATGCTTGTCCACAAGCGTGCGAGATATTTGGATATCTGTGAACAGGGAGAGAAAATTAAAAGCTGTAAGTACATACCGTAAAGCTCTTTAGTTTCTTGTTTATGGTCGCAATGGGCCAACTTTCAAAGCCACTTGTTGAAACGTTGCCCATGGTTTCCCACCTGCAACTAGTTAGACAGAGAAGTCCTGTATTTTCTGCACTGGCACAGCTAATTTGCATCCCCGAATAGCTGGCTGACTCACAGGGGTGTTAGTGCCGGCGTGGGTCAGTGTTCCCCAGCCAGACCCCCAATGTGTGCCGTGCTGGAGGATGCTGGAGGGGCAGCACCCCCTCTGCCCTGGAGGGCTGTACCTTCTGCCGCTCGGCTTTTCCACCTGCTGTTTCTTGCCATCCCTCTGTCTTGACTTGCTGCGTGTTGTTGTAGCGTGAGCCCATCAACTTCATGCAATGTTACCCGTTATATCGCGCAATTTTCCTCTTAGGACTGCAAAGCCTGATCGCATCAGGAAAGTAGCTTACTGTTGTGCGGCTTTTCCAAGGAGCCTCTTTGAAGGCTAAAAAGGTTGCTTGGAAAATATAGTATCTTGGCTCAATTTTCATTGTCTAGGAACATTTCATTTCAGAAAATCACAAGCTACCAACACAACCATGTCATTGTGATTTTTCAAGCATTTTCTTTTTGTGCATGTGTGTTTTATATCTCGGTGAAGTCACATCCCCCCCAGGCTATTGGAACAAAGCTCAGCTGAGAGCTGAACGTACCAAACGAGAGGAAATTACAAAGGAAAAGTTAACGTCTAAAACCATTAGTGTGTGCACTTCTCCCACAGCCTTCGTGAACCCTGGAGCGGTAACCTAAGTTCACTCTGAGAGGCACACTGGCTTGGAGAGATGTTCATAGTCCAGTCTGGCTGAGAATCTGCCAAAGCAAAACCCTCCCAACGAAGGGCACAGCATCCATAAAGCCAAGGAGATGCTTTAGCAACGCTCCTGGGGCGCTGTGACCCTTCACACCCCTCCTCCACTGAACAAACTGTGTAAAGACCAAGATGTGCCGCCGAGATAACGAGCACTAAAAAATTTACAGCAGGTGCTATTTGAAGAGACTTCGAACAATGCAGAATTACCTGTGCCCATTTAAGTCCATTAATCTTCTGTTGTAAAAATAGCAATAAACAGTGATTTAAAAGGAGGGAGGAGTGAAGCTGGAAGCCCTGAGGTTAATAGAGAGAAAGATCAGCACTTGTGGTTAATTTTCCTTCTGTCTGTGCAACAAGTGACTGAACTGCTGAAAAATGTAACTGCGGATACAGCTCAGAAAACACCAAATTATAACTGAACACCAAATTATAACTGTTGTGGCTGGTGTTATTTAGCAGATATATGACAGGGCTTCAACCAGGTTATACCAGGTGCTGTATAAATACACAAGTAATAGCATCCGATGCACAGAGAGAGTTTACAAACTGCAAAGACCCCCCCTAACAAATAGATGGGTTCGCACCGCATGCCCAGGAAAGGCACCGCAATAATAAAGAGGTGTGCTAAAATACAGCCTGAAATTGGAAGGTAAGCAAGAGCAGTTAATCACAATAATTACCACCTGCTTAGCTATTATCTCAGTTGTGGCTGATGATGTGTCCACAGCATGTACCCTCAGCCTTAGAACAAAGTCTTATTATGATGGATAGGCTCTGGTTTTTTAACTAAAGAAAAAAAAAAAACAAAAAAACCCACCAAAAAACAGACACCTGACCAGAGATCACTGGAGCCAAGGGGGATTCTTTTGCACTGGAACAAGCCCCATGGCATCAGAAGCCCATCAAAAAAAGGTGATTTACGTGGATACAGCCATAGAAGGTTTTCTTCCCGAATGAAAACAAATGAGCTGGCAAAGTATTAATTAAAAATACTTGACTTGTTAATGAGCGGTATACATTATAAAGGTTCCTTCTGTAAGGACTTCCTGCCTTTGCTTTGCAGGTGTTTGTGTGTCTGTCCCTGTCCGGTATGTGGGTCCTTCCGCCCGCGGCTGCTCCAGGATCGATGCACTCGCTGCCTTGGCTGGAATCTCTTCTGGAAGCAAAGATGGTTGTGACTCGAGCATGGCTGCTGAAATTTTAGTAGGTATTCATACTCTTCAGCAAGTTAATATTAATTAAAAATACCCTTGTTTTTCCTCTGCACTAAAAAAAAAAAATGTATTTCTGCAATACTTTTAGAAACTATTTTGGTCTTGTTCTTCGTATGAACAAGGGCTTTCTCAGTATCACTTTTTAGATTAAAACCATTGTTCATCACTCAGTTAAACACAAAAACAGTTGACCCTTTTAAACCTAGCAAGCTCAAAATTATTATGACAACACCTTTTCTTTCATTTTTAAAAAGCAATATATTTCTAGTTTTGATCATATTTATGTAGAAAATGGTAACCTTTTTTTTTAAATAAGGCAGTCATTTCAACAATAAATGATCAAAATACGTAAAAAGCTGAGGAAGGAAGGAACTAGCATTATTTAAAATATTTTATAAGATAATAAATGCAATTCCTAAAGTGAAGCAGCTGACTCAATACCAATTCAGTCAAGTTAAACATTAGCTGGTGGAAATATTTCCTTTACAAACTACACCCTTTTCTTCCTCTCGTTCCTCTCCCTACGAGCCGATTATCCTTTATTTCTGGACACCGGGCGACACAATGGAAAGAAAGCGAGCCCTGAGCATCCAGGCAGAAAACCCGTCCTTGTAGCAGAGCCAGGAGGCAGCCGGGATTCCCGCGCCGCACAATGCCGGGCGCCAGCGCCGCACTGCGCCGGGTAATGAACGCCAAGTGGCCGCCTTTCACGTCTCAAGAGCCCAAACCGGCTGGATGCTGAACACCGCTGCTCCCAGCTCCAGCCTCCCAGTGACTCTTTCACCCAACAATAACACTGAGAAAGGCACAAAAGCCGCTGCTTCTGCAGGCGCTTTGCGATGCAAACCGGCCAAATATGTTGGGGTCAGTAGGACCGCATTGCTCTTTGTTGGCAACTTCAGTAGAGTCAAGGGGTGGGCGCTGGCAAGGACAGTAAAATTTAACAAATCGCATTTTCAGAAAGTGCAGGGGAAGGTTATTTTTTATAAAAAATCATCCCGCAAATCTGCAATCTGGTTAAGGTTTGCAACAAAGCAAACAGTAATTCTGGAAACGTAGAGGCCTCTATCTGTACGGCACAGGTGATTTTGCAACTTTGCTTCTGACTTACCTGAAAAGAATTCCTCTCCCCCGGTTCCTGATAAGGAACTCACCCCTTCAAATTCCCCACGCAGCGCAGTGAGCCGGGGAGGACAATGTGGCGCTCCCACAGTTTCCTACACTTAAGCTTTCATCTGTGAAAAATCCTTTTTATTAAAGGCAAACTGCAGTATAATTGAGCTAAATCTCCAGCCTCTGTTGGAGGTAGCAATGCCACGCACAGTTCATTGCAATGCCTGCTGTCCAAGGGATTTTTTATGAGATCATATTTCACGAGGAAATAAATTTCCTCCTCCGGTCTGATGCAATCAGTTTACCAAGTGGTAAATAGCTATGGATATCTCCTGCGCTGCTTTGCAAAGTGTTTGCGGATATTCTAGGATGAAAGTTGCCAAAGATAAAAATCTTAATCACTGAAATCTGGAGAGCGATTGGGAAAATGACCCCACGAGGATGTCGGGGCAGGTTTCCTGGGGGAAGCCCAGGCATCTCCTGCAGACCTTCAGCACCACCATGACCCCCAGGAAACTATTTATCCAACAGCCCATTCCCAGCACAGCCCTGCTTCGATGGCAGCCCCCGAGTCTTCTCCTTGCAAGTCCCAAGACACTGACTTTAGTTTATTCATCCTAAATTGCAGCTATGGAACCTGGCATAAAAACTTTTGGTGTAAGTACATTCATTTCACTGCTCTTTCAAGAAGCAGAGGAAGAGAATATCTTCCCAAATAGATATTCTTCTCCCTTGACCTACATGAATTTTCATTGAAAACAATAGATGGGCACTGCCTTGTGCTGTAAAAATCAGTGAGCTGCATTTTCAGGGAGCTGTTTTTGGAAAGGCATTTGGGTAAAGTGCTCTAGGGATGGCCCAGCTGGTCCATGGGCACTCTCTGATCCATGGAAGGGGCATTACATGCCCTATAGAGACGTTACTGTTATTTCACCATAAAAATCATGCCCACAACTAGCAAGCAATGTAACAAGTGTAGTCTTTGTGCCACATTCAGTCCTGAAGCCAAACTAAACAAGTTCAAAGAAATGTGAAGTCATGCTGGTTCCCATCAAAGCTTTTTCCTAAGATCTACTAGTTTTCCCCAGACAAGAAGGCAGAGACAGCTGGATTGCCAGGAAGATCACTTGCTTCTGGCACCTTCGTCTTGAATAAATCCTGTGGATCTCCACTCTGGGAGAAGCAGGAAACTCAAAACTTCAAGCTAAAACTGGAAACTTGTTATTTTGGGGGTTGGATTTGGGTACATCACTCCCAAAATAAGACAGGAGGCCTGGAAATTCTAAAATGTGGACCAGCAACTGAGGAAATTCTGCCAAAACTTTGGCCATCAGCTCCTGCCCTATGGCCCATGGACAACCCTCCTTCCACCCACACACCAGAGAGCAGCTCTCAGCACCACCTGAACTTCTTTTGAGAGTGGGCAATTGCTACACACTTGGATTTTGAAAAGACATTTCACTGCCAGCTCCTGGAAGCAATACAGGAGGTGTCAAACTTGTAACCTTCATCACTATACCACATCTAGGTTCATCACAAAGGCCAATATTTTGCCTTTCTTTTCCCCCTTTCTTTTTGATAATCACTCTTTCCTCACATCTCAATGTTTTTGCAGTAAAAAAAATGTGTAAAAATCACATCCAAGGGTTTTATGCTTCTCATTTTCAATAGGTGCTCACTATTTAGTGCTTCCTTAATGTGAGATTGTGAGTGATCTAAATCAAGGCCTGATCTGGCAGGATAACATGAATGGCTATTGAGATCAGTGGTGATTGTGTGTTAACACACGCATTGCAAACCAAGAACGCGTGGACCAGAAAGCAATTCAGGATGGGATTCAAAAGGTGATAGAATGGAAAGCTATCTCAAGTGTTTTAATATGACATCCAAATGATTTACCCAGATCAGAACAACCTGATTAATTCACTTGAAAGGGAATCTCCTTGGAAGCTTTCCTTCATCATAGGGAAAGCAGGAGGGATCAGAAAAGGAGTTAAGCACAGGTAGTATGATACTCAGCTCAAGCAATGTTTTAATGGTACAGGAGAGAAAAAAGAGGTTGATGGACTAAGGGTTAGGAAATAATATCCCCTGTGCATCCACCATGTATCCACACACACAAACATTCTCATATAAATTCGCCCACAATGCAATTTGAAAAAGAGGGTTTTTTTAGAACAGTGCACAGGACACAAACTCCTGAAAATTGTATTTTCTTTAAAAGAATTGAGATGATTTTTAAAAATAAATATGTATTCGCAAGATGATGCAGGTTCATCCTCCAATACACACATTTTTGTGGTTTTATTTTGACTTTTTTTAGTATTAGGTGGTTTTCAAATCTTCCTAGGACCTAAAATACATATTAATGAAAAAAATCTACATTTAAAATCACTTGGGAAATGAATGAAGGTCAAGGAATTTTTAGTCATTCTCAGGGTATATATCTGAATTTACATTAAAATGTCGCTTTTCCAAGGTGCCTAGGCTGCAAGAGTGATCTAATGCTTCCTTCAGACATTCCTCCCATGTAGATTTGATACATGATTTGCATGGCGTTTGGGAGCTATTATCATCTCAATTGAAATGCTGTATTTTCTGTTATCACCCCCATTACTCATTCTGCAGAGGATGTCTTTGTAATATTTTTAGGTGAGAGAAACCTTGGTTTGGCCTGGGGTTTTGGGTTTGTTTGTTTTTCTTTAACTTCTTCTGATTTACCTTCACAACAACACCCAACAATATGCTAATACCCAATGCAACGCTAGCATAGCTCTACATCAGTTTTTTTAAAACCATGAGAAAGTGGGCACAATGCCTTACTCTGCGGTGTAAGGAATGAGGTGGTACTCGACACGGTCGCAGACCCTGCTGCACCTTTCCACCTTGGAGCTTCAGACCATGGCTCTTCTTTGGCCAGCACTCAGCTCACTTTCTGGTTTAGACTGGGAAAAACCCCAGTATGACTCACTGACCAGGCACGGACTACTCTTGTGTCTTCTCCAGGCTCAGAAACCCACTGTCTTTGCCTGCAGGAGTCTGACATACCGTATACCAAGCAGCCAACATAAAGCCAATGAGGTTTTTCCTTCAGCGGATGGACTCAGCACTTAGAGAAAAATGATTGTAAAGCAACGCTCTCTGTGTATGTTGACTCCACTGAAAATCATTCTCTGTTAATCTCAATAGCCCTAATTTCTTCAGACATTCCAGAAGGATTTTGCATCTCAGTCTAGACACACTTCACCCCTCTGTTTTGAGAGAGAAAGCCTTTTGAAACTGCCACAGCTCCTTTGTTTTCCTGCTCTGAAGGGCTTTGGTGCTTGCGAACAAAATAGGATAGGCTAGGATGAAGGTGAAGTCTTCAAAGCTCTCTGTTTCCCTCTATGTTTTTCAAGGTAGAGGAGGTAAATATGGAGTTCCTAGTCTCTTTCTGCTTCTTGTTTCTTTAAGTTCCTTATTAAAGTCAATAAAAGCCTGCAATCCAGAGTTCTAGTTCTACCTCAGCTGCTCTGACATACGGAGAACACCCCCTCATATTTCAGTTTCCTACAAATATTCTTTTTATTGTGCAAATTATTCATGTAATGTCTATACAGTGCATTAAGCATTATCCAGAGTCAAGACTAAAAAGGCATAATCACATCCGTTTCCGTTTCCCTGTATGAACTCCTCTATTCAAGAATCAATCTTGTAGGGTATAAGTACGTTCTGCTGGGATTTCTGAGTATTTCTGATGTCAAACAGAATGAGAACTGATTATAATTGTTTTCTTTTGGTCACACAAGTGCTCACATATGGAAGACAAACAGTACTTTGAAAAGACAGAGCCTTTACGGAGTTAAGGAAGATACTGCCTGGTCTCAGTGGGCTGGTCCCATCATTGTGCTGTGGGTCATTTTGCAATAAGTCAGCAGCATCTTAGATGCAACAGCACTGCAATGCACTTTATTATTTTCTTACCTTTCCGTACAGTCCTCCTGAAAAATGTCACAAAGTGTGACTCATCACATCTGCATGAAGTTATGAAAAAAGTAAGCCTTGTTAACCTGCTGTTTGGAAACCAGAACACTTTTATCAGTTCATATAATTGCTAACCCCTTATTCACTGTTCAACACTGAAGGGTTCTTTGCCTCCTAAGATCCCACTAATTGCTGACAGATTTGATTTCTCTGTGACAGCAGGAGTCCTGTTTCTGGCCTTTACATCAAGTAATTGCTTTATTTTTCTCCCTCTGCTCTGAAAAACGGAATTCCCTTCTCCCCTGCTTGAACCTCTGTAATGACTTCTTTCTATGTTATTAAATCCTTGCCATTTAAATCACATTTAGAGATGTTTTGAATAACTGATTCCAATTATTAAGGCTCTTACTAAGGAGCAGCTGAAAACGCAAGTCATTACTTGCCCATAGACAAGCAGCTACACCTTGCAGCAAAGTCTCTGGTGGACTGTATTTTATTTCTACGCAGTAAGGTGCAATTTATACTCACAGGAGGCGGGTGTTCAACAAATATACAGCTGCTGGAGTTCTCATGACTTGTCGCTTGTGCAAAATAGAGATCCGATTTTATATTTATTTTATAAAGAGCGCTATTCCTTAAAGAAATCATCCGGTCCTTCCTGTAGTGGCTCAGGAAGCTTGCTTGGAACAACAGTAGAGATGAGCAGTTGACCGATAAATGACCCGTGTAAGGTTACTATCAAGAGATCTAATAAAAAAGCATGGCAGGGTAAAAGGAAACATGACTACAGGTCGTACATTCCTTCCATGAAGTATGACCAACTTCTGTTGTTCTTAACATTGTTTTTTACACAGGTCACGATTCCTTGAATGTACTAAGAACTTCCCAGCAATAACAGTTTAGTTCAGTTATTAATCATACGTGTAATCATTAGCGCCTTTGTAGAAAAAAAACTATGTGCCAAGAGATGATTATTTGACAAATTACTGCAGGGGCTCAGCATAATAGCTTTGCTGATACAATCAACGTTGAGCCATTACAAAAAAAAAAGCAACTTCCAAACTGTTTATGAAAAACACTACCCTGTCAACGAAAGGAACGTGCAGTTGTCTTCACAAATGCAGACTCAGTTCCTTCGCATATACAGTTACTACCATGACACGTGTAAGCAGCTAATAAATTAAGATAATGCATAATAACAAAGGAATTTGCAGTTGTCTGTAATTCATGGGTTTATTAGGAGTGTGAATGCTGCAAAGTGAACTCTGGCTGAATTTGTACTGGAAGCCACTGCCTGACGTACTGGGAGTCTGTGTGCAGCTCCCATCTTCTGCTGGTACAGGCTGAACTGGCGCCTTGGAATCTGTACAAGAAATACATAATCCCTTCTGTATTTGGATATTAACTTTCTGGTACTTCCTTCAGTCTAGCCCTGATAATTAGCCCTGCTAATATACACAAAGGCCGTAGTTTACTTTTGACCAACAGGGTAAAGCTACCACCAAGTGGAATAAAAGGTATGCTGATAAAAGCACAGCCTGACCACTAAACTTGCATCAGTGGTCAGGCCTTCTGCCAGCACCGCTGAGCTGTAACAAGAGTCTCTCCTTCTTCCAGCCTCGACAACACAGAAACCAGCACAAGTCCTTAGTTTTCAGACCCTAAGGCTGCATATGGTCTGTGCAACAAAATTTACCTCTCAACGTGCAATGATTGTTTTAATGCAACACTATTTTGCTCAATAAGTAGATACATTCATGCCTTAATATTTTTATCATATTTGTTCTGGAAAGTTATTTGGTGTAGTGTAAGCTGTTCCTATGTTTTGGTTGGAAGTATACTGTGCTGCTTCAGATTGCCTGGAAGTGTGAGCAGACCTCTATCTGTACATCTCCTTATAGGAGTTGCTCTATTTTCACGTACAGATACATAACTATTCACTAAGGTCCAACTTTACTGAAATAGATGAGCATTTCCCCATTGTTTTCCTTAGGAAAAGATATGGATCCAGAACCTGACTGCCAGTACTAATATTGCCTCAAAAATACTACTTCATGCATATAAAATTATAGTTAATGGGCAAACTAAAGTAGGTGGGTTCATTTGGTATTCAGAGATAAGTTTCTTAAATGTGTAAATTAAAATAAAAGTAAATTTTTTATGAGTGTAAGGCAGCTGTATTCTCTTCTTTTGTGCTGATAGTATTCACAACTTATCCTTCCTACGCATAGAAATAAAAGATTGAAAATACCTGCCATTGTTTTAAAGAAACAGCCCAATATCAAGAAAAGTAATAGCTGTGATGCTAATTTTGTTCCTATGAGCACAGAGCAATTCGCCTTGAGAAGTGTATGTGGTGCATTGTCTGGAAGGTCTCAGCCACCAGCTAATGAGGGACTCACCTGCACATACCAAGCACAGCCTGAGATAGCTCAATGCTGAACGTCCTGCTTTCATGTGTTTTAATTAACCCCATTACTGGTTTTAATTAGAGATGCTTAAGAGAATCATGTCTGAGTTTTGATCTGCTCTTTCTAACCCAGCATCCAAAGGGGTCTTACTTTTTTCTCCCCCGTAGAAATCACAAGTCAGCATTTCCAGAGGGTTGTTCATGCAATTTCTGTGTACGTGGGAAACAGCAGAAGGGTAAAATTTTCCCGCCTGCCCTGTGCAATGCCCGGGAAGGCAGCAGCCTGGAAGCCAGTGCCAGAGCTTGGCAGCAGCATCGTCATGCCCAGGCTCCCCAGTACACCAGCGTGGAGCGCTGCCAGCTCGGCACTGGAACCAGTTATGTAGCTGTACCTTGGGATACCTGAAATCAGCCCCATAAGGGCATTCCAAAATATTTTAGAAAAGAGCAGCAACGTTATCAAAAGAGGCAGGATGTCAAAACTTCACTTTTGAAAATCTCCCCAGGAATCCCATCTATCTGCCTTTTTAGTCACTTTGAAGGTTGGTGATTAAATCCATACTTACAGTGTGATTCTCCCACACATGGGGAGCAATGGGAGCTTTGTCATCACCACTAATGGGGACAGGATTGCGAGGAATGAAATATGCAAGGAGTATGCGAGGGGGGGTGGAAATAGGCTTGAAAATCATGAAATGAAAAGAGCCAGCGGAGTTTTTAATTTTTGTTCATGCTTTAATTACTGAAAACGATAGAAGCCCTTTGCCATTTTTAAAACGGTTAAGTTTAAAAACGTCTGGGGTTGTTTGTTTGTTTCTTTTGGGAACGACTTACAATAACCAAGAGATATAAATCAACCCCATGGTTTTGCTTTTCTTTTCTTCTGCAGCCACAGCTTAAACAACCAAACAGCAGGGCAGCATCTCAGCAGCCCGAATCCACGCCGAGAGCTCTGGGAAGGCTGGTGCCGGGCAACGTGTGCCAGCGCTGTCAGGAGGGACCCAGAGATTTGCTGTGGTGGAGCTGCCTCACAACACACCCTCCAGGTTAGGGGGCCCACAGGGCCTCCCCAGGAGGCAAATTCCCTGTTACTATTTTCTTGGGACCTTTCATTCCTTGGTTTAAAAAGGAGCAGTGCTAAATGTTGAAGTTAGCCCAGATTTTGTGGTTATTTTGACTGAAACTCTTACTCCAGCTTAGCAGCTCCATAGGGCTTGGTTGAGAAATGTATTATGCGGTGCACTCAAATCTTCTGGAGAAGAGAAGGCTCTGGGGAGACCTTATTGTGGCCTTTCCATACTTAAACCAGACCTATAAGAAAGATGAGGACAGACTTTTTAGAAGGGCCTGTTGCAATAGGACAAGGTGTGATGGCTTTGAACTAAAAGAGGGGAAATTCAGAGTAGATATAAGGAAGAAATTTTTTGCAATGCGGGTGGCAAAATACTGGCTCATGTTGCCCAGAGAGGTGGTGGATGAACCATCCCTGGAGACATCCCAGGCCAGGCTGGACGGGGCTCTGAGCAACCTGAGCTGATGAAGATGTCCCTGCTCATGGCAGGGGTGGCACTGGGGGAGCTCTGAAAGTCCCTTCCATCCCAAACTATCCTATGATTCTATTATATTCCTCCATCTCCGGATCTCTCTTGCACCTTCCTCTCTCCCGTATCAACATCGGCCTTTACCCTGCTCCTGTCTCTCATGGGATGAGAGCCCACAGTGCCCCCAGTCCCCACAGATCTATCCCAAACCTGATCAAAGCATGCGCCTTGGGTACCGAAGGTAGAGCAGCTGTGCTGGGTGGGAGGCTGGTGTGGGCCAGCTGCTGCATGGACACTTACCCAGTGTGGTGGACAATATCCTTCAGGATGTCATGGTTGTCTTGTCTCTACTGGCCGCAGGGTCTGTCACAGACTGTGGTTTTCTCCAGGATCCTCAAGAATGGTTTCACTTCAACCATCAGGCACAGAGCATTGATGAGCTGTCAGGTGGTGAAAATCCACATCATTCTCTAAAGACAATTGAAGAAGTCCCAAAGCCATGGGACCTGTCATTGGACTCTTCATCCATCCCTTTGTTTTTAAAACGTTTGCTCCATCCACAAAAACATGCCAGGTTGGCAAAGAAGCCCACTGGCACTGTTGGTGTGTGATACGTGAAACCACATCTCACAGAGGCTTGTGCTTTACGCCGTGGTGCTGGCACAAGCTGCAGGAGGAGGCCAAGGCAGGACCAGGTCGCAGCTCCCTGGGCAGCTGGGCTTGTGGAGAAGATTTCTGCTGTTGTGTCTGCAGGAGATCGGCCTGCCTGCTTTCTCCCTTGGTGTTTCAGTTTTCTGTTTGTAAAATGCAAATAGTAGCTCTTCTGTGTCTCACAGGCATACTGTGAGGATAAATGTATTAAAGATGTGCGGTAGTCAAGAGTCCACATCAGGGTAAAAAAAGGGAAGATAAATACGCCTGTAGACACCAAGTAGTCTCTTTCTTTGATGCTTTAATGCTTTTATGGTCAAAAAAGAAAGCTTGAGCTTTACAAAGGCTGTCTAGCAGTTCTAATATTAGCATCCTCACACCAGCTACTTCTCATTGGCAATGTCTGTTTACATCTCTGCGTGGTGCTGATGTTGTTGATAACATCTTCACATATGATAACCCAAACTACAAACCTGGTTTGTGCCTGACAGTGAAATGGTTTGAAAAAATGAAACAAAACACAGTTCAGTCATCTGAGAACGTGAGGAGAGGAAGATGACACCAGCATTTCTATGTTAAATGAAGAGACGTGGAAATCTTTTCTTCATAGGAAGTGATTGAGGGAAGAACACTGTAACTTGATAGAGAAGTAAATATTTAGTAGAAATGTCAGTGGATATTTTTTTTTCCCTTGGCATTGGTTCAGCCAAGCTAAGAGCATCTTGTGATAAATTTAGCGAAAGCCATTGCTGGATGAGCCCCAGCTCTGGGAGTTGCTCCCTCCCTGCTGCCCATGGGACTGGGACGCAGCCTGGCTGTGCAAGGTTTTATTAATACATACCTTTAATGTGGCCATATTCATCTGTACTGCAGTGTGAGTGATTGGGCAATCAATCACTCACACCAGGGACAAAGTTAAGCTGCATGTACAACTTTACTGTTCTTTCTTGCTTCTGGACTCTTACCCACACAATCACAGCTGCCTCAAAGGAGGGTTAGTGTGTTGGTTTGGGTTTTTTTTTCTACCCTGGAACATTTGACTAAATCACATTTGCAGATATTTCAAATTTTTCATTCACGTGACACCTGAGCTTTATTTACTTTTGAAATAAGTCATCTCATTAACAGAATTCATTATCCATTATTACTGTCATGTCATTCTCCTAATAAAAGGAATGACTGTAGAAGCATTCAGTGGCTTAGCTGGTAGCATAGTGAGCTATTATGCTGCAAACCTGCATTCACGCTGTACATTGGTATGCCAAGGCTGGCAGAGACTAGGAGCATCAATGAGGTAATAGTCTTAATCTCCAAGGGGAGGATTATGTTGTGCTGCACTGCAAATACCTCCTACTGTTAGCAGGATAATACTTCAGATGAAGCTAGAAATTGTTCAACAAATAAGGACAGGTGCTGGGAAGAGGGTGTAGAAAAGCCCAGCAATGTTCCACCATTATCTTCAGATAAGAGGAGAAAAAACTGTTGCTCTCACCACTAAAATATTATCGCACTTTCTCTATTTAATTTGCCAGCATGGCATGGCCAGCCACTTAAAAATGAAGTGCATCTATAGCAGTTGGGTCTCTTCTTCACAGGAATGCTATTTGCCTTTGTTGACTAAACAAATGCTGGTTGTAGATATGTGTGGCATGAAGTGATCATGGACAGGGAGCCCCAGCTACACTGTCCTACCTCCCCGCATGACCCTTCTACTCCACAGAGAGCTATGACACATCCAACCCTGCCTAGACTATGCTTTTTCACCCTTTTCCTGCTCAGAAGAGCAGTTAGCGTTCATTACTGAATGTGGCATGAAGAAGTTTGTAACGGCTCCTTTTCATGTTTTATAGGCCTGATACTCTAGGTTCACCTTCACTGGCGTGGGAAGTCACAGGCCATCAGTTGAAGGAGATGTATGTGTCTCCTTTTGGTAGTTTGCTTCCTATCCTGCATCAGGTTCTGGCGTGAGAAGGAAAAAACAGATGAGAAATCTCATTTACTAGGAAAAAGAAAAAAAAAGGAGCACTTTCCCCAACATCTTTTGCCTTAGGATGTCAATAAACATCACAAAGGTGGGCAACTGGCATTAGTCCCATTTTACAGAGGATTGATAGGAGATAAACATTAAAAGGTATTTAAGCAGTGCTTGTGCTGGGATAAACTTTGTGCAGTGGCCACTGGAAGATGTTGCTTTATCACAAGGAAGCAGAGGAGAGGGCATTTAATGGCAGCGTAAGGACAACCAGTTCAGGGTAAAACGTAATCAGAGGTTTGCTCCTGATCACACACTGAGTTTTGCAGGCAGCGGTGATTTACCATGGCCACAGAACTCATCCCTACCATTATCTTGCCATTCTTCCCACTACTGCAATTTGGGCTTGGTCCAAAGCTGCATCCAGACACACGACAAACCAGTGGTGATTTTGAGTGGGAAGCAGCACTTTCAGCCCCCATATGCCCACCTGTAGTTAAGGGGCCTGTTCTTTGCCCAGACTACATCTCCTATGATGCACTGAAGACCTCCTTTCTCTCCATGTGAAAAACTTATTGAAATGTCCAAAGAAACGTTTCCAAATCCCTGGATCAACAATATTTAACATGTTTTGACTGTGGAAAATGTCAGCATTTGCAAACATTGTCCTGTTTCAGGATTACAGCAAATGCCGAAATATTTATCTTGCCCACCAGATTGAAATACCTTTTAAAATTTTATCTAAGCTCAAACTTGTTTAGCCCTGAGAAATGGGAAGAGAGACCTCTTTTAGGCAAACTCTTAGCAACATGTGATTAAAAAAAAATGTTCAGATTGTGGGTCTTACTCTACTCCCAGTCACGCTGATGGAGGCATTAAGTAATTCCCTCCATAGGAATGGTCTTTCCTATGTGTAGAACCATGATAGCCCAGAAGAGGATTGAGCGCACAAAGCAGTTAAAGATATAACTAGACAGATTTGTCTGTCACAAGCAATGGAACAGATGGAAATCTTGAGGCATTGGTTTAGTGTTGTTCCTTCCTCTTCAGAAGGTGTGGGCAGCAAGTAGCTATCACTTCTCCTTGCAGAAGGGTTGGCCTGCTACTCACTGCAAACTGATTTCATCATTTCCATGTCTGCATCTTCCTTTCCACAAATTAATAACTTTTTTGTTGTCATTTTTCCCCCCTCCACACAGGTTTTTTTGTTAGAAAATTAAATGGTTCTCATAGTAATTGCAAAGTCTAGGGAAAAAAAAAAAAAGTCTACCCCTTCTTAAGCCCTTTGCTTTGCAGATTTAATACTCCTCACCCAGCCATAGCAGCTTGTCGCTATATTACTCAAACCCATTTGTTTTCTTCCAGAGTTTCAGGTTGAAATTGTGCAACTTTGTGCCTGAGCACGTCCACTCCAGCACGTGAGCTCTGACTCGGCAGCTCAGACTGGAACTGGGGTTTATTTTGAAGAAAGGGCAACTTTCCCAAGTCAGGACTACACTGGATTTGCATTTACACGAGGTGTAAAGGGTCTTTATGGTGACTGTAAATTTAAAGCCACCTTAGCAGAAGCAAGAGTGGGTTTTGTAAGTCTCTAAGCAGAGCAGCTTGTCTCTGGTTACCCTGTGGCCAGGTGAGAGAAGCTCAGAGAAAAGCAAGAGCCAGTTAAAGATGCACTAGGATCTTAAAACCAATAGCAAACCCCAAACAAACACTGCTTTACCAATATTGCATCAAACTACCCAGTGCATTTCTGTCCTTCGGTTGGTTTTCTGCAGTCTATGGAAAACTTCAGAAATCTTTGCCATTCTGATTTAAGATATAGTGTTACTTAAAACCCCCTAACAGTCAACTAAATGTCAAAAGATGAAAAAAAGAAATCCATCAGCCTCTGTTTTTTATAAAAATATATCAATTTAATAACTTGGTTTAAAGAAAACCAGAATGATCATGTTAAAATACTGCCAAATTTATAAACTTTGACAGTCCCACATACTGAGATGAACAGGCAAATTTATTTAATAAGAAATAAAATACATTTTCTCCCTGCATTCATTGAAATAAAAAGACAGACACATCTGTCCCAAATTTCTTTTAAGGAACAGAATGGCTGCTAGTAACTGGAAAATAGTGCCTTTCTTTTGGCTTACCTCAAGATAAATTTACAGCTTCACTGTAACAGTATCAGAATTCAAAATGTAATCAGTTCAAGTAGAATGAGATCAAACACTTCTGTCCACATTAACTCTTTGATGTCACGATTGAGCATCTCACAATGCAAGATGTGTATGTGAAATGCAAGAAAGTTTATGCGAATTCTTGCTGTTCTCAAAGTTGAAAAGTCTGCGGGGTCTGTTACATGAGGTTTGTACGTTCCCATAGAAATGTGTGGTGAGTATTGTAGAAGCCTTCCCCAGCACAGGAGTTACACATTTACATAATTTTTGAGAGATGCAGTTCTTACCCTTAGCAAGATCTCACAACTTCATAGTCCAGTAGCTGCTTGGAGACTTAAACCAACATTCTCAGAGAGAAAAAAGTCCCAGGCGTACTTCAGTGCAAGGTATTTGTGCACTTAGAATACTAACCCGTATTTGCAGCTACACAAAAGATAGAGAACACAGTAGTCCTTCTTGAGCACAACAGGTAGAGCTATTACACAAAGTCTCCCTACACCTCCAGAGCAAAGGATTTAAGCAATGTTCCATGTGAAATGGAAACTCTTCTTTCTGACATTTTGCTCTCCTCCTAGACCAGACATTTCTTTTGATCTAAAGCCTTTGGTCCTCTCTGTTTCCTTTGCTTCTCAGGTGGTACCAAGGGGATACCAAGAAAAACCGGCAGGGAATTGCAGTCAGCAATAGGACAAGGGGCCATGGGCTTCAACTCTGCCAGGGGAAATTCAGGCTGGATATTAGAAAGCAATTCTTCACAGAGAGAGTGGTCAGGCATTGGAATGGCTGCCCAGGGAGGTGCTGGACTCACCGTCCCTGAAGGTTTTTAAACTGAGATTGGACATGGCACTTAGTGCCATGATCTAGTCAATGGACTGGAGTTGGACCAAGAGTTGGACTTGATGATCTCTGAGGTTTTTTCCAACCCGGTCGATTCTGTGATTCTCTGTGATTCTGTGATTCTCTGTGATTCTGTGATTCCTTATTTATGCAGTTAGAATCAGATCATGCAAGCCAAACAGACAGAGAAACAATTATTTAGTTTTATGCAACATTCCCTCTATAAGGAGAGACCATATACTAGCCCCATATTTTGAGGACCTGGGCACTAAGAACCTGAACTTTAAGAAAAGTTTTAAAAACTGAAGGCAGGAAAGGTGTGATAATACCTAGCTACGATGGTGAACATTCCTAATGAGGACCAAGAAGGGGTTTACTAGGGGTAAATAAGGGTCATGTAAAGGGGCTATAGCTCCTCATTAGCACTGCCTGACCAAGTCCTTGTTTGTGGGTTGATGTGATACAGCTGCAGCTGCCCAGCGGGGCTGGGCTGCCTGTGCCCTGGCACACACTCAGCTTCTGCAGGCCAAAGAGCACTTTTCTGGTCTAGCCTAAAACAGTTCTGCAAACACGGCAAGCTGTATGAGCAGAAATCATTCGATGCCAGTATAAGCTGTGTTTCCCTGAAAGCTTTTGCCAGTGTGAAGTGTTCTTAAAAACTGTAAAAATAAAAAACCAAAAAAATGTCACACCCTTAGCTGGCATCGGCATGCGTGCAGATGTTTTAAAGATATATTTGGCCCAGGTTTGCTTTTGCTGGATAAGACTGTACCAATGTAATTGAAGAATGTTATGCTAATAATAAATGTCATGTTTATTAACATATTTAATAACATTAATAAACGGGAAGCTGTCAAACTGGTGTTACCCTGAGCAAAGACCATAATAACACTAAGTGGTAACTCCAGGGGACCACGTGAAAACAAGAACCTTTCTTCTGATGGAGGTACAAAGTACTGTAGCTGAAAAACAAAGCAAATCTCTCCTACCTTTGTGAAGAGGAACTTTGAAATAGGGAACGTTACTTAGGTGGGGTCTAGAACGTACAACGAAAGCAGGGAAGGAAAAAGAAATGAGCATGTACTATAACAGGTCAAGGTCTTTGGGTTCCCAAAGGCTGTTTATTTGCTAAAAAAAGTGCTTTGCTGTCTATGAAACAGTGATATTGTATGTACTTGTTTATTGAGAAGCACCTAAAGTGATTTAACGTGCCACGGTGAAATGAAGACTTCCCAGAAGTAAAATTAGTGGCCCTGAATATACCTGGCTGGGACAAAGCACATGTACTCCAGGGAATATAGACAGGCCAGACTCTGCATCTGCCCAAGAAGTCTGAATACAAATCCTTGAAAACCAAAATTAAAAAGTAATTAGCTGAATAGGGGTCAGAGAATCCATTTTTTTGAAGACAGAGCTTATTAGAACAAGAGAATATCAGGCAGAGATGACAAGTGTGACCTGCCATAATTCAACTAAACCACAGCTGCATATAAAAAGTACTGTTTTCTTCTTCAGAGCTGCCTGATTTCCAGAGCATCGTTAGCACGGGAGTACAGCTTTGCTCTGTGGCAAACAAATGATCGCCTACCTTCTTCAGAACTGGCATATAATGAGGGCTATAAACCGGGGAGACTAAACAGCTGTGATTCAGAATAGACCATTTGTCTCACTGCATTTGCCAGTTGAGGTTTGGAGAGGGGAGGGTTTACATATATTTTAGCACCATAATTTTTCCTATTCAGACAGCACTGTTGTGTTTTTTTTTTTCCATAATTGCTTGCAGGTTAGAAGGACATTTGGACCCTGACCAGACAAAGCTCATGAGTATTTCCAAGTCAAGGGCTTGGAAGTCAATAGGATTACTCACCTATTTGAGAGCTCAAATGAGCAAGGGAGGCAAGGTTTGTAGGGAAAGGTAATGTGATTTATGAGGAAAACTGATATCACTGGAAAAAAATGGACAAGCTCTCATGGACAGAAGTTCTAAGTGCGAGCCCTGTAAAAAGTGTTTGTTTCTGGTGCGGATCAATTACTTGGTTCACACCTTCTGTTGGTTTGAAACACCTCAGGGCCAGTTTCCTCCCATTTTGAGGCACTTGGCTGCGATGCCTTTTCCCACAGCCTCCTCAATGAGATCTGATCTGATCTGATCTGCTCTCTAGACCTACCTATCTGTTTTTTTCCAGGACACCTGAGGCACCTCCTGAATTATGTGCCTATAATTCAGGGGGATTTAGGATACCTGACATGTCATGTAATGTTACACAATTACATCCCAGATCCTGGCTTTCAACATCTAAAATCCAGCAAACCTAGACGAGGTGATTTCAGGCTGAGTTTCTTTGTGGTTCCATTATGGGGGTTTGGACAATGATTAGCTGTAACACAAAGCAAGTCTAAAAAATCTGGCTCTGAATTCTCTATATACTCAATCCTCTAATCCACCCCCACATAATCTGTTCTATCACACAGCCCTTGGTGTAGGTGTGTAGTTCAGATCTGATGACTGAACGCTATTATGTGAACACCCACACGGTGCTTGCAGACAGAACGGTGCTGCACAGCAGCCAAGCTCCAGCATCCTTACTCCCCACACCCCTTCCCCCCCATCTTTTGTACACCCCAATGCCAGGGAATCGCTTTCCACAGACCAGACTGGTGTCTGGTCTCCACTCCCTGATCTGAATTTGCTTTAGCAAGTGGAAGAAGGTTCTTGGGTTTGACATTGGCAGAGCAGCAGGCTCCCAGCTCCACAGGTGAGAGGGGAAAATATGATGTACTGTGCTTCGTATTGTGCAAACCCGTGGGTCTTTGTGAAAATGAGCAAGAAAATAAGAGGACGGGAGATACGGATTTCAATTCATTGCACGTTCCCCAGATATTCCACTGCATTTGACATACGAGGTCTTCATTTACTCCAGATCCTGTTGGGTAGATTTAAACCCTACTAGAAGTTATGTTGGCAAGATAGCTGCTCTTAAATGTACACACACAAGCATATTCTCATTTCTTGTTTATGAGGGAAAAATCGCATCTTTTACTTGCATATAGTGCACATGCTTAGTTCCTTCCTCCCTCCATATAATTTATTTATGCTAGAACTACAACTTTCAAGCTAAATGTCTTCTTATGCCCATTTATAATTTCCAGCCTTCAAATTATGTGCTAAATGCAGAGCTCCTGAAAGACAAAGGACTGGTGAACAAGTGTTACTGCCTGCCGGTAAAATAAGTTGTGCTGCAGAAACTTAGTGGGAAGCTTGTTGAGTACTTAAAAGAAAATACCAACAACCTCCACCCACCCAAATATTAATTGAACAACTTGGCCAAAAGCCTCATATTCTTACATAAATCTACTTTATTATTAAGAAAAGGTGTACTACGGAAGATTCAGTCTCTAGAATGCAGCTTACGAAGTCAGGAAATAGAAAAAGGGAGATTAGCAAAAGCAATGTCAGCGAGACATAGGACAATACAGCCCATAGATGTTATTTATCTAAAGGAAAACCTTCTAGTTTGAAATCTAATTAAAATTGTTACCAAATATCACATCATCTGATTCCAAAATCTGATTCATCAGCTCAGAACTTTTTCGTATCACTGGGACTGCACAGGTGCATACAAAGGTATAATTTGAATTTGTTTCTTATGAAACAGCTCATAAGTAAAAAATACCCTGTTTTAGTTATTATCATACATATTTTTCTAGGTGCCCGTAACAGCAAAACGAGCTTAAGCCATTCACATCGTTAAAGCTTTGGGAGCTGACCAGGTTTGATACACAGGCTCTATGAGACTATAAAGAAAATGTCTGCGAGCAAATTCCTATCAAGAATGAATCAAAACTCTGTGTGAAAGGTAATTTCAGCATCTCTGGCCTAGTGCAGTAATGCCAATTTAAGTATATAAGATAGGTCTCTTTCCAGTCTTGGCCTAGTTGAGTCAGTGTGACTTCTGAGGCAAAACAGAGGGCTCAGAGCAGGAGTCTGTGTGCACTAAGGAAAGAACAAATCACCGTCTGTCATAAATCAGCTTTATTCTTACAGCAGCCAACCTCAAAGGTTCCTTTCTTGAGCTCTTGGGGTAAAACCAAAGCCATCAAGCTCTTGTTTAGGCAGTTCTGAATCAGACTGGCATATTTTGTCCAACCGCACACCACTGACCCAGAATCCCAGACAAATGACCAAAGTCTTTCTATTCAGATAACATTTCCAACATATTGTGTTGTAGAAAACCTAGGTGGGTATTAGTCCTTTTTTTAAATTATTTTTCCTAAGTAGCAACACATCCTCATTCTAAAAGTCATGATTGCATCATTGAAGAGCCAGAGCTTGTGCCAGCTCTCCGGATTAGCAAATCAAAATAACAAAATTGTGAAATATCTTCCCACCACCAAGAAAATAAATTAAAAAAATGGGGGGGGCTTTCCCAAGTATTTGCAGTAATGAGCTTGCTAATCAACTCTGGTTGTCTAGTAAGCAAAAAAGAACTAATTATGTGACTTCTTTTTTCTTTCTTTTTTTATTAAATTTCAGAACAAGCAACATATGATAATTGTTGGTCCTGGAACCTTAAAATACAGAATATGCTATAATCCAGAGTTCATTATGACTTCGGGCACTGGTAATAATAATAATAAAGTATTACGCAGTCTTAATGAGCTTCACATCTAGAAGGTAAATACTTAAAAGCCATGGTACATCAGCAAATCCAGAGGCAGGAACAGAGATTATTATGGTTTTTGGTGGAGGAACATTATGAATCTTGTTTCTAAATCGGCTCTAAATCTGATTGCAGAAGAGCTTGATTTCAAAAGAGAGATTTGGTTTTCAACATGGGAAGGACCTGCATTTCGGATACTTTCTACCACTTCTCTATTGGTATTCCACAGTAAAAAGAGAGCTTGAAAAGCATGAAGAATCAAACAAACTGAAGTTAAAAGCTTTGATCATGTAGTGGAAATAGGAAGCAGACAAGTGTGTTGTGTTTGCCTTTATCGTTTTTGCCTCAGACCAGGAAGGCTGAAATTCAAAGTCATTGTTTGGTGATTTTTTTTGTTTACACTTTCTACATAAAATGCTTTGACCATCTTGGTTCACTTCTTCATACAGAAGGACCCTCACTGCAAAAAGCAACCAGAAAACTGCTGTTGGGTGGTTAATATTATTAAATTACCTCCTTGCCCTTAAAGCCATGAATAGGATCTGAGACATTACTTAACATCAGTAATAACATATAATCTATAACTCTAGTTATGGAGTCTAACTACATTTACTCTATAACTCCAGTAAATTTATTATTGGTAACCAGTTAAGGATTGCAATGGGATATTGTGTCTCCTGAAGGTCCAGGCTGCCTTTGGTCACCTACCCTGTGCTTTGCTTTGACCTGGAGCAGTGCAAACCTTGTGGAGGAAAAGGTGAGAGATCACCTTCAGGGCACCCTGGATTTACTTCTTGGAAGTGTCAGTGGTTTAACAGTCCTGCTGCAAATGAGATTTCAGTCTACCCACGTTCCAGCCATTGGACTGCAGAAGAGAGGGACTAGGGGAAGACTCGCTCTTTGAAACACAGATTTGGGTTAGAAATTCATCATGTGGAACTGACTTTCCTACCAGTTGTGTTTCTGAATGTTTGTTTTAGCTGTTTTGGCTGCTGTGAATCCTCTTGTCAAGATGCTGCCTCTCCACAAACCCCAGGAGCAGCATAGGGCACCGAGCCCATTAGTCAGCACCAATATTCTCCTTCTATAATGCTTGACTTCAGCTGTACGTTGCTTTCTGGGTTTAGCACTGACAAGAGACAAAGAGTGACCTGTCATCTTATAGAAATGAGCCTGCTCCTGCAGCAAAGGACTCTGGGGCAAATGTTCCATAAAACTAAGGGTGGAAAAGACAAGAAGAGGAGAGGAGAAAAGCATCCCAAAGAAGCCCCTAAATTGAGGGAAAGGTAACAGCTGGATTAATGTTCAAGTGCTTCATTTTGGGGTTTGCCATGAATAATTAAGTGCAATTAATAAATAGTGCCCTGAAGATAGGATCAAACTGACTTTGGGTGTGGTGTTTAATCCTTCCTGAGATGGAGAGTAAGGCCAGCAGCCTATAATGGATTTAACTAATTCTCTTAATTGCAGCTTCATTTGCCTGATCTTTCTAAATGGTATTAATCTAGTGATTTGCAGAATAAGCACTTGGAAAAGACTTACCAAAATCACATTAGGATCTCAAAGATATATTTCTCTTCTAAGAATTTTTTTTAGTGGCAGAAGAGATTTCATTGACAATGCAAATTCTATTAATTTGGCTAAGCATTCGCAGTCTTTGTTGGTATAAAATAAGAATTTAAAATGTCATTAACAAATTCAACCTTTAGAATCAACGCTGGTATTGACAAATTCTGCAAGGTTCCTAATTAGTTATTTATAGATTAAATATTTTGCAAAGGACAAAACTGCAGCATTTCGCTCTCATTTCCATGCTGGGTATTGAAGTGTTGCACAGATTTCTGCATCTCACAGAAGCATTCACAAGGAAAAACTCCCATGTTCTGGCAACCACGCTGGAAGACGACGAGATAATCACATTTCTTTATCCCAGTGTGCCTGGACAAAAACAAATCTGCACAAGAAGCCTTTAAGTTTAAGGAAATTGTAGGTAATAGAAGTTCTAGGTCACATCCTCAGGTTTTCCATATCAGATCTTCCCTTTGCTCCCACCACAAACCACCACTCAGGTGTTCAGTTCTCTTCTCTGAAGAGCTCCCGAAGTGGAACCTGGCATGGCTAAAACCATTAATGAAATATTGAGATGCAGACGATCACCAACAATTTCCTTCCTTGGGCACAAAATTATTCTCTGACAGTGGTTTGTTGAAGAAAAAACTAATGAAGTGCAGCTCATGTAAGAAGAAGTGAAACTTGATTAATGCTGTTGAGTTGCCAGTTTTGACTCTTGAGCTATTTTGAGTTTGATCTCGTTCAGAAGTACTGCAGAGACAACATCGTTAGTGCTTTCACACATGCAAATAAGTGACGAAGTTCCCCCAGGCTCAGCAGTGCAGCATTGACCAGCTAAGTCCAGCTTTGCTGGGCCTTTAGCTGATGGGAAAGAGCTTTCTATCTTTTATTTACAAGCTATGAATAAGATATATAAAAACAATTTAATCAAACAGGAAGGCCAATGGCATCCTGGGGTGTATTACAAGGGGGTGGTTAGTAGATCGAGAGAGGTCCTCCTTCCCCTCTACTCTACCCTGGTGAGACCACACCTGGAATATTGTGCCAGTTCTGGGCCTCTCAGTTCCAGAAGGACAGGGAACTGCTGGAGAGGGTCCAGCGTAGGGCAACGAAGATGATTAAGGGAGTGGAGCATCTCCCTTATGAAGAAAGGCTGAGGGAGCTGGCGCTCTTTAGTTTGGAGAAGAGGAGACTAAGGGGGGACCTTATTAATGTTTATAAATATATAAAGGGTGAGTGCCACGAGGATGGAGCCAGGCTCTTCTCGGTGGCAAACAATGATAGGACAAGGGGTAATGGGATCAAGGCCGAACACAAGAGGTTCCACTTAAATTTGAGAAAACACTTCTTCTCAGTAAGGGTGACAGACACTGGAACAGGCTGCCCAGGGGGGTTGTGGAGTCTCCTTCCCTGGAGACATTCAAAACTCTCCTGGACATGTTCCTGTGCGACCTCACCTGGGCGTTCCTGCTCCAGCAGGGGGATTGGACTAGATGATCTTTTGAGGTCCCTTCCAATCCCAAACATACTGTGATACTGTGATACTGTGAAACACAAGTAACATGGGTTGTCCAACCATGCACACAGCTGTGCTGGCTTAATGTACATTCTCACTGCTTGTCCTTTTCCTTCCTATGGTTTGCTGCCTGCATTGCTGTCTTTTGCCTTCAGTTAGACTGTAAGTTATTAGGAAAAGCTTTTTTTTTTCCCTCTGTGTTTGTACAGCACCAAGCACAGTGAGACTTCAAGGGCCCCTCACCATACTGTACTATTAATAATTAAGAAGAGTCATTATTTTATTCTCATTATCAAATCAAAGAAATAACGCTGCTTCGAAGCTACACATGCTGCTGCAAGTAGCAAAGTGCTTGTGATAGCCACGGCCCTTTTGCTGTTCTTAGCTAGCCACTAACTCACTTAATTTTGTGTAGTTTAGCACATTACAAGATTGTTCAAGAGTGCCATAAATGATGTCAGGCACCATCAGAAACCACTTCAGAAAATCATTGCCTGTAGCCAGATCAAAAGGTGAACACCTGGAAACTTGCAGTTCTGGGAAAGCAGAATAAATCTTTCTTCCCCCCCCCCCTTTCTCTTCCTCTTGGAGATTTGTTTCTTTTTGCCTTAAAGAATTTGAAAGGTTTATTTACAGCTTTTCAAATGACCCCTAATCTATTTAGAAAAACATAGCATGGCAAATTCATCTCGGGTGTAACTCCATTTGTTGACTTAAGCAGCCTGTGCCAGAAGGGAGCCTGGCCCAGGAGTTCCTCTGCAGAGAAAAACAAAACATTTGAATACAACACTTAATTGCCTTGTTGAGTCCCATCACAGACTGTCCTGGAATATATTTATTAAAGGTAATTCTTTTATTTTGGTAAGATTGTATCAGTATCTGAAACTCATGGTATTAGCTTTAAACCTTGTCTCATTCCCCAGGCTATGCTGCTTGAGGCTGATAATTTTCACGGCACCTGACAACATTTAAAGAGACATTGTATTATGTAGTTTAGTGAAATCTAAGACCATAAATAACTGGGAAAGTTGCTTTATTCTGTCACATATCAGCAATATAATTAATTAAACAATTCATCAGGGTCAAATTTTGGGAAGCATTATAAAAAATTATTTATTGTAGCACTGCACACTTTATAGATCTGCAGGGAGCCTGTTGCAAAGACACACAGACTCAATAAGTAATATTAAAATGATGTCTGGTACAGATAGTTTAATCAAAAGATAATTGGCTTTTTAAAGCTTACAAATTTCTGGCATTCTTCTCCTGGTCAGGTATATGTTGATTCACTGAGTCCCTGTTGTGATTTAACCCCAGATGGCAACTGAGCCCCACGCAGCCGCTCGCTCAGCCCCCTCTCAGCGAGATGGGGGGAGAGAATTGGAAGGGTAAAAGTGAGGAAACTTGTAGGTTGAGATAAACACAGTTTAATAGGTAGAAACTATGCACACAAGGAAAGCAAAACAAGGGATTCATTCACTAATTCCCATTGTCAGGCGGGTGTTCAGCCGTCTCCAGGAAAGCCGGGCTCCACCATGCGTAACGGTTACTTAGGAGGACAAATGCCGTCACTCCGAAAATCCAAAACACAGCACTATACCAGCTACAAGGAAGACCATTAACTGTGTACCAGATGAAACCAGGACAGTCCCAAACCATGAATACTCTTATGAACACAGAAAGCCCAGAAAAAGAGCCTGGGGCACAAAAAGTCACATCAAAATTGGTTGCTGCCGTTTTCCATGTGATACTTCCATAAATATCCAGCACAAATGTGGCTTTCAGAGCTCTCTCTGTATGTTGTATATGGAGCAGGGGCACGGGGAGAGTGGAAGCACAATGGGGGAAAGGGTTGGCAAAAAGGATAAGAGACAAAGCAGAAAGCAAGGAGAAAATTAAGAAGGGGGAAAGATTTAGATGTTTTGAAAAGCAGAAATCAGCAAGTGAGATTAGGAGGTAGAGACAGGGCCAAAGAATCAGTGGACAACAACCCTCTTCCCTGCATGACTGTTGAGTGGATATGCCAGTTTATTGTATGGATCCTCGCTCGTCTGTCCCAAGAACCTATGATGAAATCAATAGAAAACTGGCGAATAACTTGTGTATGTTTAGGAAGAATCAGTTGCTTTGTTTTCATTTGGATGTTAATAATGTTGTGATGGAGTCGAGGTAAGCTGGGTTTTGGTTTTCTCAACTACACAAAGTTCTGGACAGTCATAATTATTTTACTGTGAAAGGAAAGCAATAAGCTCACGTTAAAATGTAGCATTTTTTGTAGATTTGTAGATTTCCATCCTTTTTTCTGACTTTAATATGTGAGTTGTGCATACTGTATTATTCTGGCCTTTCACCATGGCTTTAGTCATATAGATTAACAATTTATAAGAAAATCCTGAGGCCACAGAGCATATGCAAGCACATATCAAGCTGAACTAGAGACAGCCCCAAGAAGCAAATTTGTTTCAAAAATGAAAATTACCTTCCATGTGCAAACAAACTGATTTGCAGAAAAAGAACTGATAAAACAGGATTTTTAAGTGAGCCATCCAAACCTTTTATTTCTTTAAAAGAAAAAAAGCCAACTTCTTGCTAAAGAAGCTGGTTGGGCATATGCACATGCATCACTGCTCAAAAAAAATTGGTTTACTACATATGCTAATAATATATTTATATTATTAGCTACTACATATGCTAATAATTTCAGTCAGGACAAAAATATTAAAGGGGGAAAACAGTATTCTGTAGAAGGCTGGTTTGATATATCCAAGAAACGTTTGAATTTATACACTGAGACAAAGAACACTTTTTCTCATATGAAACAACAGCAAGTAATTTAAAAGCAACGAATATAAACACTACCAACCCCAAACAACTCTTTTGAGATAAAGTAAATGAAACGCCCACATTGTTTCTGTAAATGTTTCTGATCCAGTGTCACCAGGATTTTAAAACGGATTACATGAGAGCGAGATCAGGCTCTGTAGCAACTATGGTGCTACAAACTATGTTTTGATCTAGACATTAAAAGTCTGAAAACCTTTGTTTTCACTCTGGTGAGCTCTCCAGTGCAAAGCAAACGTACAAACCTTTCAATAACTCCAGGTTACAAACAATAAACCTAACCCGAAAAGAAACATTTATATCTTTCATGTTAACTGTAATAGCAGCTTTATTCAGTTAGACTTCTTAAAGCTTTTAATTAAGCGGATACTTGACACATAGTTTTTATTTTGTTTTTATAATAGATGTACCTTCCAAAAGTTTGAAGTGCTAAGTCATCTGAATATAGAGTAATATTTCTCAGTATTTGCCATATAGTTTGTACAAATTAGTATTGCATAATAAATAGATGTTTTAAATATTTGTTCGCAGAGGTCTTTCCTTGAACTTAAGCATAAGTTATCTAAACAGTTGAAAAAAGATTTATAGTTATGAAGAGGCCTATATGTCAGGCAAAGTTTTATGATATGTTCCATAATAAATTAGCAATAAATGGATACAGGTGACTGTGGAATTTATGGCCTTTAATGTTTTAATGCTTCGGTAAAGAAAAACCTATTATTAGGGTCCTAAAGGGTAATACAGGAATACCATCTACAAATTGTCAAATTAAATAGTTGTTGCCAGGTATTTGAACAGTGGAACATTTTGGCTTAACCAGCAGCAGGGGTAGACAGCAAAAATGTAACAGAAAACTGGATCATTTCAGAAGTACAGATGCAAATTTTATGCTGCAAACCTTAATCAGTGTGTCACCTCTGCTCCAGTTGGACTGAAAACGACAGGTCTGCTCCTTATCTGTAATTATCCAGGTAATCTAAGCCTACTCGTAGGGCTCTGAATTACCCAAACAGGTGAAGGCTGCAGGATTCATCCCAATTTAACTGATGGCTAAAGATGGTGCATGAAGCACACGGTGGCTGAGACCTTTTCAAATGTTTCTATCCATGTTTGCTTGACTGCAGGAAATAACACACTGTGGGAAAGAAGTGGATTTCACTGTCCTAACACCATAACCTCGGGTGACGCTGGAAATTGCCCTAAAACGTTTTGGACAAACGCTGAAATGAGACAATGTACCTACCACAGACGCCTGCAAACCCTTTTGCAAACATTCTTGTGTGGTTAAATCCCATCAAAACACAAAAATATGGATAAAGCTGATGAGAATTTGACCAGAAGAGAAACCAAACCTTTGGGTCAAAACAGGGATGGTATTTGGTGGGGTAAAACAAGAGAGATTTGTCTTTGAATGCAAATCAGACCTGGCAGTAAGGAGTTAAGATCCCAAATCCACTTGGCACCACCTGCCCACTCATGGGAAGCAGCCTCCTATGGATGTAACACAGACTCCAGAAAATGGCCAAAATTACTTTTTAAGATGAGGCGTATCCAGGCCATTAGCACGATGTCTGCACATTAACACATCAGCACAAAGATAGGGCAAGTGGGAGGGGGAAAGAGTTACACCAAAGTGCTCCGCGACTGCCGTCGGGGCAGTTCATCTCTAAAAGAAAACACATGTTATCCAGCCCTGCTCTTAATGGGGTTGGACAGTAATTAAAAAATATCTTTTATTTGGAGAGCTGGGTCTTGAAACTACCAACTCGCACCATTAATCTTCTTGATCTACTGCAAAGATTTGCAGCAAGGGTCAGCGAGCAGGATCTCTGCCATTTGTAGAGGGACGAGCACGCTGATGGGACGGTGAATTGCAAAACAGATATAGTCGTTACACACAGTTATCAATTAATAGTGGTTGGGAAAGGGATTGTACGGTAACAATTACCTGAACACATCACCATCTGTTCTCGCATCATTGAGCTGCCACTGGTAAATCACCTCAAAAACTACCAGCATCTCCTCAGAAATAAAATTTAGGTGAGGCAATTGCATGGGGCAACTTGTTGGACTGAACAGGGAGCTGGAAGAAGGCACAGGGAAACACATCATTGCCCTCAGGCTGCCTAATTCGGAGATGGCAGGGAAAACCTACTGCTAGGCTGGAAAACTGGAGATATGCTCAAGACATTTACAGGCCTACATATGGATGGGTAAAATGGGTCATCTAAACCGCAAGCTCGACCATGTCAACTGTGCCATAACAGCTAAAGCAGCAAAGCCGACTCGTCTGTCTCATGCATTCATGCAGGTCTGCTCCAGCAAATCATTATGTCCATTTGATTTGCCCCAGCTGGGGAAACCTTCTGGTCTGAAGCACCTTGACATCCTCTACCAGTAAAACTAAATCTGCAGAGGGGCTGCTACTGGTATAACCAGGCTGAGTTTGTGGTCAGGAGAAAATCTATCGGTAACCAGAACAGTCACACAACAGGGTCTCAGCAGAGGCTGGAGGGCAGTGTTTTTGGCAGCCTCCAACGCTGTCTCCGAAGATGTATCAGTTTAAGCTCTGTTGTCATTCAATTAATCTCCAGCACGGCTTCAGTAAAGAGATGCTCTCCACTCCAGATAGCTGGGATAATCGTTAATTAACCCATTAGTCTTGCTCACTTCACAGTTCCTTTCCTTTCTCTGCTCCACTGTCGTGACACCACTAGATGTTTTTCCTTATTTTGACAGGGCTAAGAATCTACCTTTTTTATTTGTTTGTTTGTGTTTTTTTTGTTTGTTTGTTTTGTGTTGTGGGTTTTTTTGTGTGTGTTTGTGTGGTGTTGTGGGTTTTGTGTGTGTGTTTTGGTTTGTTTTTTTTGGGGTGTTGTGTTGGTATTTGTTGTTGTTTTTAAGAAGTCAGGATGTTTTTCAAAAGAATGTGAGGAACACCTGTGTTTTCATGTGGAAGCTGTTTTTATCTTCATGCTGTGAACCGCTAACTTCCAGATCACCTTCCCGTCCATATGTCTATCAGATGTGTTCATCTTGCGCTGGCTTGGCCAGGCTGCTTTTTTTTCCCTGTGAACTACGAGCTTATCTGACACTCAGCAATACCTTTGGCAGGTGAGTTTTAAAGCTATGTGCTCTTCAGATAAATCTCAGACGCTGTGCTACAGGTATGACCGCTGTTCCCAAGAGTCTTCTGCTGTGCTCCGGCCCATGGGGCCACCAGCCCCTGCTCCCCAGGGAGCCTCACCAGCTCCAGCAGCATCAAATACTACGGAAACTCTAAATAATTGCTGTGTTTCCTTGTTATTCATCACTTGCCCTACAAATTGTGTCGGTATCACTGTACAAGATAGATTATCGAATAAAGATCCCATTATTATTTCTTTGAATCTTTCTCAGGACAGAAAAAAACTGAGATGATTGTGTGAACTAAGGACTGATTAGTTTAGCTTGAGCAAGTGTCCCCATATCTGGCTTTGGGGTGTAATACAACCTTTCTGTTGTCTCTGAAGTATAATAACTCAGAAAATATAGGGGAAAAGACACCCTCAGATATTTTTTCTCCTTAGACAACAGAAGCTGGTAGACTTAGATCTAATCGTGATCCCTCTTAGGTTAATAGTGTTTTAATGACTGACTTCAGTAGCTATGAGGAAGAGTCCACATACACAAATACTCAGGAAAGGTCGGTTCACAAGAACACTCAGCTTCTGGGGACAGGGAAAGAAAAACAATTACTGTGTAAAGACAGTTGAGATCTTCTTCTAAATAAAAAGTTGAAAAAAAAATAAGACAGGTTTTCTGGTTGAAGCCAACCTTTATTTAATTTACACATTTAACTTGCATACCTGTGTACTACTGCTACACAACAGCTAAGGTTCTTCGTTATAACTACAGGCTTCTGAAATATGTTTTTCAGCCTATTCTGCCTCTATCTTGTATTCCACCATGATAAATCTTTAAACATATTATATAGCTACGTTTCCTGAGATTTCCAATGTATGGATATTTTAATGGCATCTACAGTACTGTTTAAATGAGCATAAAGAAATAAAATCTATGGATTTCAAATGCTTCGAAGTTTAAAAGCAGACAGAAAAATAAGGAAGTGAGGAACTGATGAGGTATAATGAACTACAATTGCTTTTCATTTGGCATTTGCAAACATGGTTAAACCATTGGAATCTCTTCTTGCATTCAGACATGTTTTAAAGAGCTTTAAAGATTCTTTCTTTGTATAGATGCTGCGTGTTTGGAATGGTGTGAACCAAAGCCCTACTCTAGACTCTTCTGTTCCAGTGTGTGGCTGTGCATCATAACCCAAATTCTGCAGCTGAGGACCCTCCCTATTACATCCAGGATTGCCAATTATGTAATTGTATAAACAGTGAGAAGACAGAAGGAAGGAGCTGCTGCTGTTTGCACAATGAGGAGGAAGATGCTGAGATACAGCAGTGTTTGAAAGAGTTGCTGTACATGTACCACACTGATGGAAAAGAAACAAAAGAACAAAGAGGAATGTCAGTTCTTATGATTTTAGACACTTCGGGAGTTGGAGTCAGCACAGAAAGAAAAAAAGGCCAATGATATTGAAAAAAAAAAATGAAAAGTAAAGCAGGACAGAGAAATGAATGAGTCAGCCTCAAGATCTGTGATGGTGATGATAGTTCCCACTCACTCAGTCACTGCTGCTGAAAAAATAAAGTGTCTTCTGATACCAAAAGAGAAACAGGTAAGAAAAGCACCGCTAACAACTGTATCTGCAGAAAGATAAACTTGCACATGCAGCTTCCCTAGCAAGCGATGATCTGAAAGGTCTGGATTACTGTCTGACTGCCTGGGTTAATATATTTATAGTCTATTTTTCATGTTAAATATTTCCAAGTTGGTGATAATGGATAATTTTTTTCTTCTCCTCTCCTAAGGTGTGCAGCAAGCTGAGTTTTGTATCCAAATACACGTGTCTCATTTGATATTGGCTTAACGGCTACTTTCCCAAATACAATAATTCCCAGCCTCAATAGCATTTCTGCTGTGATTTATATAACAGCCAAGTTCAGGGACTTTTTTTGCTTTCTCTGACAATATCTCCTTGTCCCCCCCATTTTTTTTTTTCTTCTTGTTTATTTCAACTCAAGATGGACTTGGGGACAAAAGTGGAAGTTATGCTAATGAAATTCTGTGTTTCCCGCTTAAAGATACTGGCATAATCTTTCAGTAACATGCTTATTGCAAATTTAAGCATGCAGGATCTCAATTCAAAATTATTCTCACTCTCAAAACTGAAACAAATACATAAAAATCTCTAGAACACCAATTTAAATCACAGCAGAGAGCACCACACCTTGAAATCAACCGTCAAGTTCAAATATAATCCTGAAATTCCACCACTAAAGATGCCGTGTGGTGAATCTAGCCCAGGATTTTGTCTGTAGATGCACTTTATCAAACACCCCAATGCTGGGACTGGGAGAACAAAGTGAAAGCAGAGTGACCTCCCCAGGAACTGAACCGACTGCAACCTGTCCGGAGCTGGATGTCTGGTTCTGGTTTTATTTCTACAAGGCTCAAGTTAAACTATATAAACTGTCATTTCACAGAAGAACGTACGCAGAGCCCTAACATTTGCACTGCCTGTCTTGCTGCCATCGTTAAGAGAACCTACTGCCTTGTAAAAATGTAACTACACGTGTTTCATAAAAATCGATATAAAAATAACAACACCAGGGTACTTACATCTTTCTGGAACAACTGAATTCTGAAACACGCATCTCTGGTTCTTCCTCCCGCGAATG
The DNA here is from genome assembly GCF_036013475.1 of Columba livia. NCBI lineage: Eukaryota > Metazoa > Chordata > Aves > Columbiformes > Columbidae > Columba > Columba livia. The sequence continues at coordinate 7,120,470 of NC_088607.1, forward strand.
GATCAGATTACATTTCACTAGGTAATAAAGTGCGGTACAACCGCCTGCCCAATCTGTTTTCATCTTGTCTCATACAAAGTCTCAGATATACTTACTCATTATTCAACCTAATGGGCCTGCGTTTGGCATATATTGAATGTTAGCGCTCTCCGTGGAAGCTGCAGAGGTTAACTGCTCTAAACAGTCTCTTTCCTTCCTTTCTGGGCATGTTTTCACCATTAATATTAGAAACAACAGAACTGAATACCATAATACCCTAGAATGAAGGTGCTGGTACAAATGACAGTGATGAAGTAATAGAAGCATTTTTTTTTTTGCCTTAATCTCTGATCATCCCAATGGAACTTGGCCCATACCTGGAAACATTTTGAAACGTGCCAGGGAAGGAATCTGCACCTGTCAAAATGCTTGCAGAATTGAAACTCCACATTATGAAGCATTATCAGCATTCTTTATTCATTTTATTGGTAGCGTTTGTGTGATTGTGGCTACGCATGACAAAAATGAACACGGTCATGGAGACATTACACCATTCGCTCAACTGTCATTTCAGTGCAGGAAAATAATCTTTCTAAATACAAATGACTTAAAGTTAATTATGAGCTAAATCACGGTCATTGTAGTCCTGTAAGTAGTCCTGCTGCAGCAAGTTAAAAACAAAATTAATTTTGAAAGCACAAGCTTGAAAAATATTTGTATGTAATTCGCAGGCTTTACAGCAAGGAATGACACAAATTGTTAATCATCCTGCACAAAACTGAATAAGCCCTTGATACAGTTGAAATATTTGCTCTGGTTTTGCGCTATAATGTATTTCCAGTCCCTGCACTCAAAGTAGATCCATCACATTTTGATGTGGTTGGGCTCTTTTCAAGGTGTGAAATTGGTAAGAACCAACACCAAAGGGAAAAAAATGATTTTAATACTGTGATGTGCCACTTGAAGCAGTATTACCCTTTGGCTTTGAGCCAGCAAACTCCAGCGAGAACTATTTTATAGCACATGACTATAATAAAAGATATTTAAACATGGCCTAACAATGGATTAAACTAGTAAGACATAGTTTGTGTTAGATCCCAAGGATGAATATCAAAAATAGAGGCAACAGTTTTGAAACAACAGCCAGCAGTGAAAAGTTTACATCTAATATAAACCAGACGGTCCCCAAAATAATTTGTGGTTTATTTAATTCTTACCGTTCATCTTGTGTTCTTTTGAGTAAGCTAAAGTAAGACACCCGCCTGAAAACACCAGCTGGTTTAGATTTTGGTTCTGGATCTCTAGTGATCTGAAAAACTGTAATCGGCATCTGCGAGGGTGGGAGTCATTTCTGTACACAGGAAAAATACGGGTTTTCGGGGGGGGAAAGGCAGCTTATGAGAAGGTGCATTTTGGAGAAGAGAGAAAAACCAACCCCGCTAATATATTATAATAAATTACTGTTTTGTCATTATCTGGTTATATTTGCACAAACATCAATTGCATGTGAGGCCTGAAAAAGAATGTCTCATTGCCTTTAATATGCACTGCAGTGCGCACCCATACAAAATCATTACTGTAACAAAACCAGCTGCGTGTAATAGAAAGCAAATGATTTACAATGTTACTATAAGAAACTACTTTATTTCATATTATCATAAAAAGAACAGCACTGGAAATTTGCATGACAAACACAAGAATCCAGGAAATTCCAAATCTAATTCGTTTTTACGTTTTAATAGGTATTAACTTACGGAGGTGAATTGTTAAGAGCATTTCTTGAAGAATATTTCCAGAGAGTTTAGCTGCAATATTGGACCTCGCATTTAGTGAAATGCAAACTACTCTGGTAGATGAAGAAAACGCATATAAGCCTTAAATAGTGGATTCACTGCTGGACGTAAATACATATATTTGTTTTTATCACCATGCTATGGCTGAGGGTTCAGCTCTATCAGGGCATCTCTCAGGTCACCAGGACATCACTCCTCTGAACAAATATTGCTGGATTACATGCTGTTCTTAAAATTTCGGTTCCATTATCAACGTGTGCAGTTACTCTATTCAGTTATTGTGAAATTTTAAGAAATAAACATAAGCAGTTTCAAACCCAAGTTCTGCCCGGTCATACAGAACAGTTGGGTCACTCAAGTGATTTAGCAGATTACGAAGGACCAGCTCCCACGAGTAAGGACACAGAACTCGATCTCACACACGTCACGGAACACGTTTCTGCGGTATTGAGGAAGGTAAGCCGATTTTGTGTGACTATTGAAGGAGATAACAGCTGTTACCAAAAAGGTGGCAGGCACGTAAAACAAAAACTGAAGTCTTGAACAAATGAAGTTTTATAAGACCCAGGCAGGACTCAAACAAATGTTCAATGAAAGTCACTTTTATGGCGTTGCTTTGGTTTATCGCAAGGCAGTAATAAATGTGTCTCATTAAAAGCCAGTAAAAGAACACCACCTACACCACCAATTGCTGTAACTGCAGATATAGCAGATCTGGAATAGTTACCTAAAGACCCTCATTTCCTAGCATTTAATGCTTCCCTGTCCATATAAACTAGCTTTCTATGGATTTAAAGACTGTTGGATGCTAAAAGCAGCAGCTGTTGCTGGGAAAACGACACTTTCAAAGCCCCGTTTTCTTTCTCAAGGTGAAGTTTGAGGGAGGTTGAATGAATATGGAGCTCTCCTTGGGTAAAAAAAAAAAGAAGCCAGAGGAGACCATGCCAACAGAAAGACAAGCAATTGCAATTCCCCTATTCGGGCTAGAGCGTAAGTGTTGTGCCTCAGCTTTATTGCTCAGCGGGTCAAATTCATTCCTGGTGAAATGGCAGTTCCCATGGTGAAGCCGCAAGAAAATTCTGAAACCTTCTGGCACCTGTCAAGAAACGGGGCTGTGAAAGTGGGGGGAGGAACTGGCATGTAGAAGCTGGGATTAAGGGTGGGAGCCACCACATAAAAGGTTATTCTTGTTCTCGTTGTTAGAACTTTTTTATTGCGTAGAATTTACATACATGCTTATTAAGTGGTTTAAAAAAGAAGCCTGACAGATATTAAACAGCATGCCACACTCTTTATGCTGCTGCCATACAGATGTGTCCAAAGCATAAACAGACTTACAGTCAGCACTCGGTTGCTCTATGGGAGAGTATCTCTGTAGTAAAATTCTCCAAACTTTTCAGGACAATTAACTTGAGAATTGGAAAGTTTCTGCCCCCCCGCCCCAGATTTGATCCTTTGCTTGATCTCTCACTGCTTTGCAATCATTCAGGGAAAATATATAGCAAGTGTTTTAATACCCTAGATCGAATTTCCTAAACCTAAGCTAGCAGCAGAATTACTAGGCCAGGGATTCTGGCACAAGAAGTACAGCTGTGTGTGAGCTGGTGGGAAAACTACTGGAATATCATGACTAGTCTTGGTGTTCACACTTCAAAGAAGCCATGGAAAATTGAAAATAGATCAGAAAAGAATGATCTCAAGATCTGGAATATCTGCCTTGTAGGGATAGATGTATGCCGCCTAATCTGTTTACTTTATCAAAAGAAAGGTTAAGAGACTCGATCGTGATGTATTAATACCAACATGTGGAGAAGATTTGTAAAGGCTGTGTAATTTAGCATATAAAAATGAATCAAGACCGAGAAGATGAAAATGGTCAAATTCTGATTTTGGGTAAAGCAGATTGGATGAACAGTGAAGTTCATTAGTTATCAGGAAAATGTCTACAGATTGTGGGTTCTTCAAACCAGAAGCTTTTCGGTCAAGGCCTGGATGGGTCTGACATCAGAAGACTGGGGTTGCTGGGAGAGGAATTCTGGCCAGGGCAAATTTGTTACTCATGATGATTCGTATGACCAAGGACATGCTGGGGCAGGTCAATCTTATTCAGTTGAACTAGTTGGCAAAAATCAGTGTTGGTATATGAACCACGGAAAAACTTACACCCTGGATGATCCCCTGTTCACAGGATCGCTGATGCTCTGGGAAGCCCTGTCAGCTGTGCTTGGCTTGGTGTGCAGCTCCCTCTTTCCTTCCCGATACACTCCGTGCCTGGACTTTTTGCAGAAAATACAAAAACGGAGCCAGGTAATTTGCTTTGTCCAATCCCACTGGTGCCAGCACAACCCAGCTGCTCTAATCTTCCTTCTACCTCTCTCCCTCTTTTCTCTCACTGGCTCCTAAATCTCAGGTTTGCAACTGGAGAGAAAAGTCTGGGAAACTGTCTTACTTGGGAACATATGCTGGATACCTAAACACTAAAGTGAATCTCTGTTTCTGCGACCTTGATATTGTCTCTAGGGACAGAAGGACCCAGGCAGTGGCAGGACACTCTACAAAAGATCCTGAGATAAAATAACCAGCCAGAACATCTGATTGCCAAGGTGGAGCATTTAATGACAGAGCCTCTTCTATCACTGGGAATGAAGGTGGACATGCTGCGGCACTAGTATGGGGGAGAGAAAAAATGAGATTGAGCAGCAGCAAAGAAACAAAGGCGAAGCTGAAGGAAAACGAAATATGGAGATGATTTAAAATCACTTATGAGACCTGTGCCTGCTAATGCATTTTTTCAAATGATTATGACTTACATAAAATACATTCAGACATCTTCTTCTCATTAGAAATACTAAGTTGAAAAAGATATAACCAGTATCCCAGTGTGTTCCTCTTACATGAGCTTTTGAACCACAGCTACGAAGTTGCATCCAACATTGGTATGCCTTAACATCATATGTTGCTGGATGATGAGACATCTGTGTTCTTACATGGACAATCATATTTATTCCAACATCAGTGAGAGTGTTTCTAGAGAACAATTGCTGATGTGTTAGCATGGTTTCTATTTTTCTGTTGAGACTGGTACGCTTCATCTTTGATTTCATATTTTTCTAACAGATGGGAGTTTCAAAAGAGCTGTTATAGAGAGGTTTTACTGTTATTCACTGCTCTTTCACTGTTAGATAGCCAATGCTCTCAAGCATCAATGCAAAAAAGAGGGAACGCCATTGGCTTAAGCCATGAAGACGCAGTGAAAACCCCAAGGTAACGACCAAAGTAAGAAAACAACTCATTTTTGCCAAGAGCAGGTCCATTCAAAGTGTTGGGTGAAGCAGCTCAGAGGGTGACACTGTTAGTATTGACTTTTTTTATGAGGCTCAACCAGAAAAAGCTCCGGTGTCAAACTTGCATAGCAATTCCTCTTTCGGGAGCAAAGACAAAGGATCGTGAAGTGCGAAGCCATATATATCCAACAAAAGGTTGTAACACCAAGTAACTGTTTTCATTTTTATTTACTCAGACTCCAAAAAGACCTAAATCTGACTGCATGGCTTTGCTTTCATCCACAGGTACATTTTCCGAGCGCAATTCTAAAGCGATAGCGGACAAGCTGACAGAAGAGACTCAGCAGATTTCCAGTGCAGGGGAAAGGGCTTCAGAGCTGCAAATAATAATCAGAGGCTAAATTCTGCTCTCTGTCACACTGGAGAAAATTCAAAGTAATTACCCCACTGACTTCAGTGGAGTGATCCTAGATTTATATTACTGTAGATGACAGCAAAAATTGGACCCAATATAGAAATAATTTATCTAAGGCCTTAAGTGTAGTTGCACAATTCAATCTGTAAATAATGCCACTAATGCACATATGGCTAATTTACATTGAGACTATGAGAACATATCCAGTGCTGATTTCCAGGACGCCTGAAGCACTAAGCAATGCCAAAATAAATTTGCAGTATTCCCATAGCCCTTACAATACTTCCAGCTTTTGGTGTTGGGAAGAAGATGCACTACAGATATTTTGGAAAAGTGAAATTGTATCTGTTGTGTGACTAGGTATTGAATAATTCTTACAAAAGAGACATAGGAGGCTGCAAACAGCACTCCACGTCTACTTGCACGAGCTCTGCAAGCTCTCTCCTCTCAATAAGTTGTTCTTATCTAATTTGTCTCTTACTGGGAGCAGAATTTTAGGAGCAGCTTGAGTTTTCTAAGAATAAACCAAGCTTCAAAGGAAGGAGGGTTGTAAGCAACACTGGAGAAGAGTGCTTGGAGTACATACGTTTAATGCACATAAAACTTAACTACAGCAATTTAATTTAGATTCCTTCTCTAATCACATATTTATATTAAGACCTCGCTGAAGCCAAATTGAAATTTATATTGCTAGGAGGAAAAGATGATATAAAATCTGAATTATTCATCAACTCAGCAAGAGAAAAAAATTCTCCCCAAAATACCAAATATTGTTCTGGGCTTTATACCAGCCCTGCAATGTGGGGTGAAGATTTAGAAAATCCATGTCATGGTTTAGCAGCACTTGTAAGGAGACATGTTAAGTCTGAGTCTAACAAATACATCTACGCTCCTTCCTTCCTAAAATATTTTATGCTATATTAGTTTATTTTACTCTTTTGTATCATCAGGGAAGAAGGGTTCTCCTGTTACCAACATGCGGGAGGTGTTGAGACCCTGCAGTTAACTCCAGATTAATCACGGCTGACTCAGTGCTGCAGGTGGATTCCATTAGACCCTTCAACAAGAGAAAAGACATGGGGTAGTCCTCTGGTAGGAGAAAAAGCCCTGGGAAGAAATTTTGGGGGTAGCTAAGCCTGGGAAAAAGTCTTGAGAATGAGCAGGAAGCTTAAATGTGTTGTTTTAGTTAAGAAGACCAAACTTCAAGGAGAACTTTTGACTCTTTTTGAGGAGCACACTATGCTTTAAGGTGGGTAGATATTTTACCAGCTTATTGCAGCTGCTAATTTAGTACACAAAACAATGATGGAAGTATAACAATTTAATCTTCTCACAAATAATTCCCTTGTGTCTGCCCTCATATGGCAGCCTGCTGGTGTTGAATGTGTAGGTCCTATAATGTGTTTTGAAGTCCTAAGGAGGAAAAAGAAGCAGAAAATTTCAGAGCTTCCATTATTAGAACTTTTTTTTTAGGGTATAATATTTTGGTATTTGCTGAGATTCTCCTTAAGAGAGCTGATAATATTGGACAGTTTCTGAGGTAATGGTCTCGGCGATCCTCAGAGACCTATAAAAAGAGAGTAAATGCATGAGTTATTTAAACCCAGGAAAAATACCTCTGAAGAAATCTCATACTCAGACAATGATAAAAAACTTCTTTTTTTTTTAGTTAGTTCATTAGGAGACCAGAAAAAAGGTCATAATTTTCAAGTTGTTTGTTTCTTTTGCTAATGTTTCTTAGGTTCTGTCAAGCATGAAAAATCCTATTCTCTGCAGAGGTGACCAAGTTATTCTTGACTGTCCTTTTATGCATTGGAAATGGACATGAATCATGAAAGTTGTTTGTGACCTTCAAGCATGGGACACATATTGAAAACAAGAAAAGAATGTGAATATTTAAGTCTGAAAACAGCTGTCATGCAGCCAATTTTAATTTCTAATGTAACTCTTCAGTTTTGACCTGCCATTTGTGTTTCTATGATTTTTGGGTACCTCTCTAAGAGTCAGTTTTAGGAGAGCTAAAGGCAAATTTGAATTTAGCCCTTAGCATTCAGTTTTAGAAGAGTTGCTTGTGACTGGTCCTGTGCTACGTATTGCTGAGGACAGTCTGAATCCGGTCAGGTCTATGGCCTTTCAGGGCGTCTGTATGTATCCCGTAGCTATTTCATGTTAGAAGTGCTCAAGGAGTTTGTGTGATGGGGATGCTTTGACAGAAGAGCAACATCTTTTGCCTACTTCCCATTTGTGCAAAAGCTGCTGAGAGCTGTGTGTCTTCATGTCTTTAAAAGACTGAACTGAAATCTAACCCGGGCACCTGACTCACATCTTGAGACACAGGCAGTTTGGGTCAAATCTGGATGACTGGCAAGTTTAATTATAGCATTTGATGACTGTTTTACAGCATTTAGGCCTCTTTGAACTTCACAATGGATGACAGTGTTGAAAGGCTGTGAAACAAGTTCAGCCAAAAACAAACCAAAAAGATGACGCTTCCAACACTCCTAGTGGTACCTGGTGTTTATTTGAAGTCTGACACTGCACAAAATTTTAGTGTATCAGTGACTTTGGGTTTCTGGTTGAAAAGTACCAATTTCTGTCAAAACTATAGACAATTCCATGGGCATCTGCCTGATCTCAAGCCCCCACTCCCCTCTTTAAAGATACATTTCCTTTGTTATGTGTTGTATGATCCTGTTTATTGCTGTCATGTAAAAAAGCCAGCAAAGAGTGAGGCAGGGGAGACACAAATTGCATCCTAAGCAGAGGGGAGGATAAACCCATACCTGGCTGGAGAGAATACGGGCACAGAAGTGATGACAGTGGCTGTACCCAAGAGCTGGAGGATGAGATCCCACTTCTGAGATGTGCTGTAGGATTAATGTGAAAGGTAAAAGAGAGCACACAGAGCAGGACAGTGCCAATTTCACCCAGCCTCAGAAAACCATGAATGCCTGGGGATGCAAAATTTGGGTTCGGGACAGAAACATGATGAATATTCATCTAGTTTTGTTAATATTTACGTCAAAATACTTCCCGTTAATGCATTCTTCTCAAGCCAAGAGAGCAGACAAAAACAGTAGCTTGAGAAAAACTTTCCAATGCACAGTGGTGGGTTTGAGCCCAGCTATTTGATTTCTGCAATCAATTTAATCCTAGTGAATTCCTGGAGAAGTCACTAATTGAAAAAATAACAACAGCTAAGATAAAGTTAACAGACAACAATGTTCAGTCTCAAAATTTGCATAGTGTCTCCAGAAAATGTGCAATCGGGACAGTTGCAAAAGCTACTGGAAGTTAAGAGTCAGCTGGGCAGAAAGGAGGAATTTGTTACATTTTTGTACAAAACCCGCCTGTGCCTCACAACTGTATAATGTTCTAAACAAACACAGTGCCCGAGATCTGCCAACAAAGAATTATTCAGCAAGTAATTTCAAAGAAGCGATAGCCTTTTCATAAAAAATAACAAAATGCTTCCTACATCGTAAACAGAAAGCAGGGAGAAATTAATTCACCAGATTATCTGCCACGGTTTCCCACTGTAAGCACAACTGCTCTGATCCTCTTTAGCAAGTACGCAACTGGAAATGAGAAGCAGAAGATGGAACTGTCTCAGCAGCACAGGCAAAGAGATTTTCTTGCATTTTCTTTTGCAAGGGCAGCCAGAATATCAAGCCTGATGTTTAATCAGATGCACCGTTGGCTCAGGAGGGAGAACTGAGAGGCTATTTCAAATTGCTGAAATTGAAAATAATCCGCCATAATTCTTGGAATTCCCTCTTCAAAAAGCAATGTAGAACTCTTGCGCCAGAAATGCCTGGAATAATGTGTAATAGAGATAGATGGCACACATGAGGATTAAGGTTCTGTATTAAAACACACCATAGATATCCACTGTTGTTCTGCGATAAACAGTTTTTAAACTCTCCCTCATCACCGTATTGTGTTTTCTGTCCAAGTCCACCCACTCTGAGGATGTTCTATCACAAATTTTCCAGTCCTTGGTTTTGTTTCTTTTAAAGGGTTTTCAGCTCAAAATGTTACGTTTGGAGCTTAAACTTAAAAGTAGCTCCTTTGAGTGCTATACTGAGTAAAAAGGATTTCTCTCCGAGGACAGTAGCTCCTGTACCGTCCTCTGCATTGTCCTTTTCCCTGTCCTCCCACCACCTGTGTAGGGTTTGAGAAAGACAGCTGAGAAAAGCAAGCCCAGAATTCTCACTGCTGAAGAAAAAGCCATCAAAGCTGGAACATCTGGCCTCAGAAAGCTGTTCCTACATGTCTGATTTGCACTATCTGCACTGTGATCCTGGTGGCTGCTCCAACAGCCCCTCTTCTTGTAGATGATGTCCCTCTCTTCTCTCGTGCTGTTAGTCCACTTAGCTGTTCCTTCCTAAATAAAACTCTCAAAAGAACAAAACTTTTGGGATTAAGAAGCATTTTGCTGATGTGAGCTACCTAGAAGAAGGAATATGATGACCTTGATACATAAAAAACTGTAAGCCCTTTTCACAGAGAAAGCATGAATTACAGATCTTGGCAAAACTCAATCTAAGAAAAATTCCACCCTTTACCCAGGAGACATCTGAGTTTTAATTATCTCTTTCAGAGTCCCTAGACTTTCCTTCTCTTGTATGTATTTTTGTCTGTTCATTCTAATCAACGGAGGGACAGTGAAACCAGAATTTGTCCATCACTTCTGTCAGCTTCACAGTATCCTTCCCTACGTGAACTGCTGTTTGGTTAGCACCCGCTTCAAATTCAGGCAGAAAAAATGGTTTCTCAAAGATTAGTCATCCTCATTAGCATTCCCACCGTACTGCTAAGGCAAAGTATTTAATATTAATGACCACTTATATTCCCGCGCTGTTTGTCCTGCATCCGCATTGTTTGGTTTCAACATGGGGAGGAAAGCAAAGCAACAGTACGGTCTTGTAACCAAAATGGTGCACAGAAAACAAAATGGGTTTTCTAATATTCACTAAATCATGGAGAGCGATAAGCAAAACCTACAGTGCATACAGCCACTGAGTGGTGGCGGTGGTTTCGCAAGCGGGAATCTGAGTTGTTTCTGGATTATGCTCTAACACAGTGCCAGGGGACACTGTGTTGCTGGAGATATCATTATTTCTCTGAGATGTTTTGTCATTTATATCGCACGTTACATTTAATGAGACAACAATGTCCCTATTCCAAAGAGAGCAAAATCAAAAGGCTGGATTGCAACTTGACCCTAGAGGGGTCTAAGAGGGAATAAAATATATCTGGTGCACCTTTGAACGGGATTCACTTGGAGCGCAGGGCTGGGGGAGTTGAGGGCACATGTCCCCATCGCCTGCTCCACCAGCTGTGCAGAGAGTCATGAGAAAGGCTCTGCTCTCCTCACATGCCACATTGCACACAAGGAGTAGAGGCCTAATAATCTTCTTATTTTTGAAAGCACGAAAGGCAGATTGGGTATTGTATGGATATATTGTATGCAGAGGTACTAAAGTTCTTCCCCTGTTCAGCTGCATGCATATGTATTCCAGTCAGATCCCATTTAAAAACAGACAATAACGAGAAATGAGAGAATATCAATAAAAGACAAGGAAAAAGCAAAATCCTGCCTGTTGTTAGAACCCATAAAACTCAGTTCCTAAGACACAGCATGCAAGACATGATGTTTGACTTAAATTTCTGATTAAATAAATACATTCTGCCTACTGGAAATTCATATCTTGTTTTGATTTGATGAGTGCATCATGATTGATTTCGATTTAGTGCAAGGAAGAATATTCTATTAAAACAGAATTTGTTTGTGGTAAAATTCATTTAAGAAATAATGTGATGTACAGCTGTCTCCCTGGTTTCCAACAAGAACCCCGTGGCTTTCCCCATGGCCTAAGTCTCCTGCAGAATGCTGTCACCAGAATCCTTCCAGGCTTTTCCAGCCTGAAACAACTGCTACTCTTTCCCCAAGAACAGCAGTTTGCCTTGGAAGCTTAATTGACAACTCATTGCAGAACATGTGGGAAAGATACCTGAGGAGGGAAAGCGATTTTCAGGTGAGGGGGATGGTGATTTATCCAAAAAGTTGAATGTAGCCTTAATTTGACCATTAGTATCTCACCAATACAAACCGTAGCACTCGTAACTCTTTAATAAATTATTACCCTAGATAATCCATTTACATGCTTTTGTCTACATACATTCCCAAGACATGTTTTAAAGTTAGCATTTCCAACTGGGCCATCTACTTTCCAGCATCAACAAAAATCAAATACAGTGTGGAAGAGGAAAGCAGTGCCAGGGCTGTGTTAATTATCACAGCATGCAGACAAATATCATTCCTAGTCAAAACTTAAGGGTTATTTAAGTATCGTGGTTACTTAAATTGTGTACAGAGATAATATGAGCTGGGACTCAGACTAATGACTCTGCAGACCAGTGATCCCCAACCTTTTCTGACCCCGGACAATAACTCGCTCAGCATTAAGTGTTGTGGGCAGCATCATACTTTATTCTCCCTAATGGCCTTCAGCTTTAACTTTTTAATTTCCTGTAGGTCTCAGCAGTATGAGAAGGTCTCTCAAGCTTTTTGTTGCTCGCTAACCCGTGAGCCACGGGCTGGGGACTCATGAGTGAGGGGTGGTGGATGAAGTATTATCTGACTTGGCTGCTGATTTCCCTGCTCGTTATGGTGTGTGGGGGTGGGATATGGACCCCTGCAACCCTAATTGCACGTGGGCTTCTCTTCTTTTTCTGTAGAAACAAAGTCAATACCTGTGACTCTGCTCACAGGTGTGTACTTGCACACATACACATGTAGCCTCCAGGTGTACCATCAACAAAATTATGCGCCTTCTAAACATCTGACAATTATTTTCGCTTTCTCATTTAAATCCAATAGAATTGCCAAGCAGGTGGTTGGGGTGGGAAATAAAGTAGTTCCTGAAGCGGCTTGAGGCAGGACGGGCTGACCGAGAGCTCGCTGCCGAGCAGCATGAGTCCCTGGCCACCCCTGCACCTCTAATGGATAATATTCAATAATCATGATGCTGATAATAATAACAATAGATGTCTACGGAAGTTCCCTCCTCAGCTCCAGTAAAGATCTCTCTCCCTTACACAAAAAGTGATGAATTAATTAACGAGACGGGGCTTTGAGCGGGGAGGGGACCCCGAGGGCCCGGCTCCCCGTTACCCCCGGGGGAACCCCGGCCTCTCCCCGCCGCCCGGGGGGGACCCCTCGGTGCTCTCGGCAGCGCCTGCCCCCGGTGACCGGGACGGGAGGGGAGGGGAGGGGAGGGGGCGAACCCTGCCCTCTGCCCTGTGACCGCCGCCGGCAGCATGGGGAAGGCGGAAGCGGCGGAGCCGGCCCGTCAGGCCGGGCGGCGGCGCGGGGGGAGCGCGGCGAGACGCTGAGGCGGGCGGGAGGGACGGAGGGCAGCGCCGTGACGGCCGCGGCAGCCCGGCCCGACACCCCCACGGGGAGCGGCGCGGCGGCGAGTCCCCCCGCCGGCGCTGCCCACCGAGCCGCGAGGGGCAGGGGGAGGCCGCCGGCGGCCTGCGGGGCCTTTCGGGCCGGGCCGCGCTGAGGGGGCCGCGGCGCTGCGGGCCGGGCCGGGTGGCGGAGAGGCCCTGCCCGGGGGATGCGCTGGGGGCGGCGGGGAGCCGGGCCGGGGGCAGCCGCGGGAGGGGAGGGGGGAGCCCGGCGGCGGGGGGGGAGTCGTGTGGGTGCTGCGGGGGGACCCCGCGGCCCCCGGGCATGGAGCCGCAGGTAGGGCTGCGCGGGGAACGTGAGCAGCGGGGGGTGCCGCCCGCGGCCCGGAGCGCCGGGGGAAGGAGCGGGCCGAGCCCCTGACAGGTGTCTCCGCGAAAGGGCCCTTTCGCAGCGTCTCGGAGGCTTTGAGGCTCGGTGTTTGTCGTTATTGCTGCTGCGATCTTCAAAGATGATGCTGGCAGAGCAAGCCCAGAAGTGGTTCCCGACTCACGTGCAAGTTACGGTCCTTCAAGCTAAAGGGCTGAAGCCAAAAGGTAAAAACGGCAGCAACGATGCCTACACCATCATACAGCTGGGCAAGGAGAAGTACTCCACCTCGGTGGCCGAGAAGACCCTGGATCCCATCTGGAAAGAAGAGGCCTCCTTCGAGCTCCCTGGATTACTCATGCAGGAGAATCCAGAAAAATACATCTTGTACCTGATCGTCATGCACAGGTCGCTGGTGGGGCTGGACAAGTTTTTGGGACAGGTGGCGATAAGTCTGAATGATATATTTGAGGACAAGCAAAGAAGGAAAACAGAGTAAGTGATGGTTAGTTTTTTTTTTGTCATTATAATTTGTGTTACTTGTACACTTGCACTTGGAGGAGGGAGTAGTAGCCTTATTATCAGCATATCTTGAAATTAAATTATTATGTTTCTTCTGTGGTGTGTTCAAAGCCCCTGACTTATACAGTTATGTCACTGCGGCCTGACCTCTTCCAGAGAGAAGTTTGCTGTAATCACAGTCGTCGCCCTGCACAGGGAGGGACAGTCAATAACATCAGCACTTTTTGACAAATTCTTGTGTGCATCACTCGTTATGGTCTGTTTTTCTAAAGGTTTTTTCTTAATTCTGCTTAGGGCCATATTATCCTTCAACCTGTACCTCGCTTTGAATCACCTATGGGACTCAGACTCCCTCGAAGCTTGGTGTGGTTCTCTTTAAAAATGTTTTCCTTCAGTTACTGCAGGAGTCTTTAAGTATTTTATATTTATGCTTTAGCGGTCAACAAACTGTGACTTTGTGAGGGTTTACCACAGCAGCACGGTGTTTTTCTGGTCCTTAGGCCGCGATGCTGCGGGCTGCTCTGTGCAGCAGGCCTCACCAGAGAGGACTGAAGAGAAATTTCTGCCTCCATGGTTACCTACAGAAGCCTTCGTCAAATCATATTGCTGTTTGCCAGCAAATTCTGGCACTGGAATGCAACAAGGAAAAAAAAGTATCACAGGAGTTTATTAGGCTGACCTGCAAATGTGTCTAACTCTGGGTTTTTCAACTGAATTAGTAAAATTGTTACAATTTCTCATGAGGGCATGGTTGCGCAAAGATGTTGGGTACCAGTGTAGTTTATCCTCCAAAGAGTATGGGAATAAACTGTAGGTGTAAGCGTATTGCCAGCGTGCTTGTGACTATGTGATTTCTGTTTGCTTTAGCAGTGCCTGACCCACAGAATTGGTCCAAGAACAGCATGGACACCTCCAAGTTAGGGATATGTAGGCAGTGATGTATGAGCGCTTTCTGCAGTGGCTAAAAATTGCCTGCCTCAGGTGCCTTTCCTCCTTCAGTGCTTCTCCAGTAGAGCAGAAAGGCTCCTGTGCCCAAACCTCAGGTGTTAGAATCTGGTATTTCTTCTGTTGGTGATGGTGGGTCTATGGTAAGATGTGATCAGAGTGAGCGGTTGGCGCCATTGTCCATCGCTGACTGTGCTGGGGAGGCAGGAACCTCCAGCAAAGTCGGAGTGGGCAGTTGGGGGCAGGAATCGGTACAGGAACACCAGCCAGGTCCAGTTCACCACACAACTGTTTCTGCAGAAACCATCTCAAAACTTGGTCCTGCTTATGTGCAGTGGCTGAGGGTGAAGGAGCAGCTGTCCTTGCCCTGGTATTTGGCTATTTTTGTAAATCAATTTTTAGCAAAACAGTCCGTTCATCAACCATGTAATAGGAAATTGCGTGTCCATGCAGAGTCTTATGTGCATTCATGGTCTGAAGCAGTATACTTCTTAATCACTGATCTTTTTCAGGACAAACCAGTTATCTTGATGCAATACATGGTAATGCCTGTAGCCTAAGGGTCTTAATTTCTGTTTACACTTACTCAAGAAGTGCTCTTTAGAGATGCATCTTAAATATTCTTTAATCATCAGTTGTAATTGCCTTGCAAGTCATAGGCAACTGCTCTAGCTTAAATGCTTAGCTGCTCTACAGAAAAAAAAAGGTGAATTAATCAAGTAGAAACGCTACTAACCGCAAAAACTTTGTAAGTCTGGGTAGAAATATGTATTTAGAAGCTGGAGGAAAATATGTAAATTATTCATGTATTACTGTGACTAACAAAACTTCTTTTTGAGGAGCCACCCGCTTTTGCACCAATTCTAGTAAAAGTAGTACTGAAGTCTTAAAAAATTATTGCAAAAACTTGCAAGCGAGGTAATTGACATAGTCCTTGTGCTAGTTAAATTAACATTCGTATCTCTTTGGTATTTTTGTGTGGAGTTGTGCTCGGCAGGGCTTCGTAAGCGTTCTTTATGTTTTAATTTCTTTCTCTGAAGTGAGAGAGAGAGGAACTCTCTGTAAATGTGCTTCTCAAGGCCACCGCTGAAGTGACCGGAGCTCCCCGAGAAAGCTGCTGCAGAATGGGGGGAGGCTTTTCCAACCAGCCCACGTCCTATTTTCAGAAGTCACTTGAGCGTTTAAGATTAAAAGTTGGTGGGTGTTAGGCTTCTGGAGCTGAACAGCCGTACTTGTAAAATCTTACATACATGTAAAAGTGTGGATAGGCGGTTAGTGGGATTTTTGGCAGCACATACTTAATGTCAATTTAAATTCTTACGAGATAGGAGCCACAGAAAGCAGCCTGCTGCTTAGAACCTAGAAAATGCCCTGTTTGAAAGTCACTTCTGAAAAAAACAACTCAAAGTCCTTAAGTGTTTAGATGTTTTGGAAAAGTTACCGGGGTTATCTGCTCATGTGCCTTCGTGGAATGCGGGTGTGATGTTGCTGACTCCGTGGAGCTGGAGATGTGGATGCAATATTTGTGTGTGCATGTGGGAGGAGGGCAAACTTTCGAGAGTATATTTGCAAATGCGATTTTAAACAAAACGCTCTTTCTTACTCTCCATTTATTAAATCCTTTTTGATACAAAATATTCCGAGTCCTGTGTTGGCAGTAAACTAAGAGTAATATATTTGGACCCAAAGACCTTTGAGCCGTGACTGTGGTGTGGGAACTGAGATACCCAGTGCTTTTCAAGACCAAGTCCAATGTCTTTATTACCAAAGCATTCTGATGGTTGAAAGCTATATTCATTGTTTCAGAAACACTAATCTGTTTTATTAAGCAATGTTTTTACTTTCAAATATGTTCAACAGGCTTGTGGTGTTATTAAATCCAGAGTTATTTTCTCATGTTGATGTAACCTTAACATTTCTTGCTTTGTTTGGGGATGAATGAGATCCAGTTATTTGATGAAGTGTCTATTGGTAATATTTCTACTTTTTAATATATTTAATAGCTTCCTCTTTCCAACACAGCTGTACATATGGTGCTGTAAGAGACAGACTCAAGAGTCACCAGGGTATTGCAAAAAAGATATTTAATATTCTGCACAATGCTGAACCCTGTCAGCAATTCCCTAGTGCTTTTTTAGTAAGGAGGTAGGAGAAGTGAAGGCTACCAGCTGATTTTGAATTCCTAGGAAGACTGTGCGGTGTGTGACATTCAGCTCTTTGTATTTTTTTTTTTCAATTTAATATTTTATACTTTGGAAGAAATAAGTTTAAAAAAAATCACTGCAGCTTCAGAAACATTATATTTGGGAAAAACAATCCCTTTTTTCTCTATAGTTTTTTTTGTTACTTGTCACATCTTAAGAAAAAAACTCTCAGCAGTTAAGTTTCAGGCAGAGGCCTCGTGATAGGATTTGCGGGTCTTGTGTTCTAATAAACTTGCTCCGGCACAAGATTTAATGAAATGAAACAGTATATATTCTATAATTTGATAGTGAAAATTTTGCACACACCATCACACAACGTTATTTCATTTTCTTTCTGAAACTGATGATTTTTCAAATTCTTAAAAGTGAAAAGTCCTGGAACTGTGAGATCCAGATGTGGCTCAGATGGTCCCTTACAAGGTCTCTTCCAGAGACTTCAGCCAAAGCATCTGCAGGATCCGAGTTCATTTTCTTGCTCTGTTGGGGCAAAAGTGCCCATCGCACTCTGCTAGCTTTGTAAATTTATGTCTCTGGCATCTCTGCTGTAGTTGGAAATACATGGGCTTTTTTTTTACTTCTGCTCTTTTGTCCAGAGTTGAAAACAAGGATCCAGATGCTGAGAGATTTTACTGAGGTTTTGTTAACAGTTCAGAAAGCTTGGGAGATGCTGCTTTGTTGGAAGTATATTTAACATACATTTTCAGATCTTGGATTTCTGACACGGTTTTATTTTTTGTAATAAAATCCTGTGGTTTGGTTTTTTTAAATTAATCCTGAGAAATACATGACATTTTTTTGTCTGCTGTTGCAGAAAGAATATGCCTCTTTTGCTCTTGTAGTTTAAATGTAAATGATGATCAATGAATGTGTTGTATTAAAGCACATATACGTTTTTGTAATCATTTCAATTCTGTTATAGTTGCCTTAATGTTGCTGATGATCTGACAATGCGAAACATCAAAACAAATTTTTGAATGATGATGGAATTAAAAATATTCATTTACTGGCATGTCTTAATTTACTGAAG
Source organism: Columba livia (assembly GCF_036013475.1). Lineage (NCBI taxonomy): Eukaryota > Metazoa > Chordata > Aves > Columbiformes > Columbidae > Columba > Columba livia. The sequence goes on from NC_088607.1 coordinate 7,138,425, forward strand.
TATTTTTTCAGTAGTTTTTCTTAACAACTGTGCTTATTTATTTTTTATTAATTTATTTTCCCGTGTGCTAAATGAACATGGCCATAGAAGAACAAATTTCTTTTAGCTTTCACCATGATGTTACTTATCCTTGTTACTTTGTCCTTGTTGCTCTCTAATTCCACACTATTTATTGTCCATTCCTTTATTAGCTTTTCTGGAGAGCTGATTTTATTATGCGTTCAGCTGATTTAAGATACAACACTTGTCTGGAATGTTATAAATTTGACCAGGGCGGGTGATTGTAGAGTTTTTATTTCTTATGGAAATTTTGTTGGAGGAGATATTTTTTTATTTGTGACTTATTCCCTTTCTCCTTGGTTTCTTTAATACCTCAACACCCCTCCAATTGCAGCAGTGTTGTACAAAATATTTACTTGAGAATAGTCCAGTGAAGGAATCTTGGCCTTATCCGAGATGCTTCTCCTCTACTTACATCGATCCTATAAAATAGTCTAAAACAGCTTCTCAGCAACAAACAGAATTAACGATTGACCGCGATCAATGTGTTGTATGCACTTATTCCTTAGACATGCTGAGCTTCCTGGAAATTGTGGGTCTTCCTCCAAATGAAGGTGAATTCCTTCCTGGCAGCCTCTCTCTTGTGTAAGGACAAGCAAGAGACGGATGCTCGAGTTGGTACCTTCAAATACAACGTGAATTAGGAACAAGCAAACAACTAGTAAACAGATAGTATATATCATGGGCTCAGTAATGAACAGTGCCTTTTTAAAAATAATTCAACAAAACAACACTTTATAGCTATTACTTGCTATTTTTGAGTCTTAAATTTTGTTTAAACCAGAAAACTGCATTTTAGATTATTTTACGTGATTAAATAGTAGTGGAGGCTGGAACAGAAATTATCAAAAGGTTGTGGTTGAAGTAAGAGACAAAACTTGTTCCACTCCAGTCAAAAGTGGGAAGAGGAATAACTCAGAAATTTGTTAAAGGCACAGAAATCATGAGCCTGGAGGATCCTTACAGGTTTGTGCTGCTGCTTTCATGGTCCACTCAGTAAATGTTATAAAAAAGAAAGAAAATTAGTAGTGAGGAACAGAAGAGAAAGACGGTTATGGGGAAAACAAAAAGTTGTGCCCAGTTGTAGCTTTATGGGAACGTAGCAATATTTTCAAATTATCTAGTAATATTCCCAGCATTTACACTTTGACAACAAATGCAAGCACATCCTCTAAATAAGTCGTAATTCTGAGTAAGTCTGAGTGCCATCTGGATTGAAATATTTCTCTGTTTTCTGTGTATACATCCATGCTTGTACACACACTTATCAACTGGCCTTACTTCTCATACCTTCAGTTATTTTGTTTCTAAGATAAAAGTTTTCACACATGGTTTTTAGCCAAAACAATAAGTGAATAAGTGACCACGTTAATTACTTTGATTCCAGTTGATGTTAGTTAAACCCTTAGGAAGAGTTTTGTGACGTGTGTCAGTTTCCACGTGTTTTGTGGTGTTACATGTCACTCTGTAATACTTATTTTTAAACTCTACTTTGTATATCTCATTTCACTTGGCTTCCAGAAAGTAATAGTATTCCTCTTTGCAAATGTCATTGCTTATTTTAATAAATAATCTGTTTTCTTCTGCATTTCTCTTCATACACAATGTAGACTGTGCTCAGCCCCTTGCCTTAGTTTTCCTACTTACTGACTTGAAGGGCAGTCTCTTGATATGGTGTCTGAGTGATTTATCACAAAACGTACTTCTGCATTTTTCAAAGTGCATTTGCTGCTAATGAAAATTTTAGTTCTGGGCTTTGGATGTTGTTTTTTATCCATTAGCTGTGGACATTTGTGTTAGTGGAATTTCATGAAGCACGTTTCTTCAGCGTGTCCAGCTTGAACATAGTAATCTGAGATGAAAAGTACTTCTCTCCCCTGACAGCTCATGGGCATGTTCTGTCAGTGTGATTTTGGTAGTTTTAGGAGGCAGGAAATTCTCCCCATCCCTGTGTAGCAGATTGAAACTGCTTAGCTGATTTTTCTTGTAAAATCAAGGTTAGAAGCCTTGTGGATGCTGTGATGGTTTTGTGGCTTTTTGCAGAATTCCTTCAGTAATTCATGAATTGAAACCAAGATTTTGCAAAAGTCTTTGGGTCCATCTAATGGTTTCATCAAAGCAAAATCAGATCAGTTCAGTAGATATCTGCAGGTAGGGTGAAGGCAGAGCGGTGTATTTGAGAAGCAGGAAAATGAGTGAGAAAATTCTTTTAGTAATTTCCGTCTTCAGCACTGACAAGAAGATGGAGTCAGAAGGTCATCTGTCGTGCACAGGTTTAATGTGCCAGCTAGAAGACATCTGATTCATGTTGAAACTAGTAGACAAGTATCCCAGTGGTTTTGGAGGGCATTAAAGTTTTAAGTATATGATTAAAATGTAATTAAAATTACATAGTGGACTCATACTATTTTTCTTACCCATACTGTCAACCTGGCCTGCTCACTCTCACATGGTGAGCAGAACAGGTTGAGGGATGCTAAGGCTTGGAACTGTCAAATTCCATGGCAGATTTGGAGCGTAAGACATCATAACATCAGCTTCCTGCAATTAGGAGAAATGAGATATTGTTTTCAGAATATTTATTGAATGCAGAGTGAAGGGTGCAATGAGAATAGTCTAGATGAGCTAAAGTGAGTTGGAAAACCACGTTCATGGAAAGAAAATGAAATCAGGAAAAGAGGAGAACAGGTGAAGAAATTGTGTTGCAAATATGTTTGTGGATCACTAGATGTTTAGATGGAATAGGCAGGCCAGAACTTTGTAACTTGCTCATTAATAGTAATTTCGTTTTCTCCTTCACTCTTCCTGTCTACTTTTTTTAAGGTAAAGCGTTCAGTATTGCTGATAGTGTGCAATTTACTTTAATAGTGTGCAGAAGATGGTTACTGTCTTTCAGAGAAATAAGGGAGTTTGCTAATTGTAGGTATGGCCAAAGCTGAGGGTTAGACAATAGCCATGTTTCTTTAGGCTGAGGTTTAGTTTTTCAGGGCTGACTGGGCAGCAGGATTTTTCAGCCTTGAATGTTGATGTTCTGTTTACGTGTTCCAAAAAATTGTGAGCATACAGAGTGGCAATTTATTTAATACTTACAAAATAAAAACTATCAGAAACCTGTGCAAGACAGGTGAAGCCCGTTAGCGCACTCAAAAACAGATGAGAAAAAGAAGCAAAGGTTGTTCTGATGGAAACCAAAGGGGAAAAGTCGAAATTAGAGAGTGTGTGGAGGACGTTGTCCTACACAACATTTGAAGGTGAGAGCAAGAAGCATGAATGTGATTCGGAAGGCAATGGCACTTCCTTTGAAGTTGGGAAAATTTGCCAGACTTTGTACAAGGTCTGTTTAAATAAGGACTGTCTGCAAGACTGGATGTAATATTTGGTATTAAATAAAAGGGCATCTGCTCTCATAAAAGCCACCCCGTTTTGTTCGTGTATGTTATTGGCTATTTTCCTACTTTGTACAGGCTTTCTATAGAATAAGCTCATGGCAGCCTGACAAATGGAGCATTTATTGTGGCTAAAAGTACTGTAAACAAAACCAAAATAGCAAGTTTTATTGGCTTTTATAATACATTACAATTTTTTAAATTGGCAGCGGTATAGTGGAATTTAGTATTTTAGGACCCAAATGTTGTTATCTGAAAACAGTGGACTTCATTTTCCAATTCTTTTTTCTATTATATACAGCGCTGTTTTTTTCTGTTTGTTGCTCACGCCCATGTGTTGTAGAAACAGATTCTAATAAGAAACATTTACGGACTCAGTTGCTCATTCACGTGCAGCTCCACACAAATGCATTGCCTGTATTTGTTCTCATCTGTTTAAAAAAAAAAGTAATTATTTGCCTTTGAGTTTGAAGAAAATCATTATTTGAGTCTGCTTCTCATATTGTCTTGTTATGAGCTGAAGCATATGGAACCTTCATTATGACTAAACCTAGATAAACTCTCCAAGGTAACAAAGAAACCTCCTTGAAATGCCTACGAAAATTAAATATCCGTGTTTTATACAAAGATTTGATCCAGCAATCATTATTCAAATAGAAATTCCACCGAAGTCCAGAGGAATTTTGCTGGGGTAAAGAGTTGATGATTAAATTCTGTTGGAACCAGTAGTGAGGCTGGGCCTGGTCCCAGCAGGCCCCGTCCCTTCATGGCTGTGGCACCTTCCTGTGGCAAGGCGAGTTTCTTTGTTTTCCCAGCTGAACTTATTTTTAGTGTGAAGTTCTTCAAACTCTACCTTGAAAACAAATGTCCAGGCTGCAAAAGTAATGCGGATTAGTTGTGTGCTGGAATTCTCCTTCAGAGCTGGCGAATGTCAAAGTAGTATGTGGAGATATGCCATTAGGTGGGTGCTGGTAGTGGCACAGGGTGGTTGTTGATTCATGATTAAAATATCAATAGTTGAGTTAAGCTTTAAAAGAAAAGGCTTTCTTCATATTGTGCTACAAGTCTGCAAGCATCATATATCAGTTTGGGGTTTTTTTTGCTGATTCCTAAGTATGATAGAAACATGAAAATTTAGCAGTTTTATCAGAAATAGAGTATTATTGTTTGAGACCTGTGAGGGGAGGGAAAGAGGGAGAAGAAGAATATGTTTTATTACAGCGCAGGCTGAGCCATTAAGTTTCAGTGTCAAAACCAGAGATCCTCTGCCTATTAACCCTCTTAAAACACTCATAAGCCTTATTTATATTTATGTTTATGCTTAGTATCTAAGGAATCATGAAGACTTTCTCAGTTTCAGGGAGTTTTTTGGCTTGGAGGTTTTTTCTGCACAGGCAAGATCTGTCAGGTTGAGATTTATAAGCAAGGGCTTGCTCATTATGGCTATGTATTCTTATTTTTTTTTTTGGAGAATATATGAACATGAACACATTTTCTTTTAAAGAAAGTAGGCTATCTTATCTTCCAGGATTTGTGATCTATCACAAAAAAATATTTACTCTTGGTGCTGTTGTGTGTGTTTTCTGTAATGACTCTATAGATGGATTAAAGAGTTTCTGGAATCAGTTACCAAGAAGTGAAACATTATTAACTACGAGGAAAAATGATCCATCTTGTTCAGACATATAACGTATTTCAGGTTTTGTGTTTCATTTAAAATACATAAATGGAATTACAGCAGAAGAAAAACTGTGCTCCTAAAGGTTTAATTGTCCTCCTCCCAGTTTGAACTTCTGGATCTACTGGTCTGGATTCATGGTGTCCAAGACAGAGAAGGTCTGATATTTCTCCATTATTCTGGTTTAGTAAAAAACATCTTGGACATCACAAAGCAACAAAAAAGTTATAATACTCTTTATCCTTTTGGTATTTCTTTGGCAGATCACTTTTACAAATACAGGATGTTTCAAGAAGGTGGACCCAATTTTAAAGTAATTTCAATTTGAAATTGGGTCCATCTTTTTGAAACACCCTGTATTTTCTTGGCTCAAAAAATAGTACCCCTGCCTGAAAATTTGATTTCAGCTGTCACCTTCGGAAATATTTATGAAATCTGAAAGGAAATGGAGGGTTATTTTTCTCCTTTCCCGACCTTGTTTGCCGTATTTGGCAATATTGAATAATGTATGTGCATCTGTGCTGATAAGCAATTTCATTTCTTAGTCTCCAGTTCAAAAGTTACTTCATGGTGATAATACACTGTTGTGTTAGCACGTTGTGTTAGTGTGCATTTCTCCTGGCAGTGGCTTTAGAGCAATTCTTTGGAGCTGGTGAATCTGAAATATGGCCTTGTGCCCTTTTTGAAATGGGAAAAGGCTGTTGGTGATGGATGTGGAGAAGTATTTGTCTCTTGGTCATTTGTTCAGGTGAAGCTGTAGAAAGGAGATTGAGCGGTAATTCTGCAGATGCTTCCATGGGACAGCAGAGCAAAATAGGGAATGAATAAGACGCTTGGATAATCATAAAGCCTTTTTTGGACCTGGCAAGGAAGGACACTTGGTGTTTTGAAACAGATGATCACAGCTTCAATCTCTTTTCAAGGAGTGGGGGTTTATGTCATGGTTCCGGAGGCTGTGGAGGTATTTCTGAAGTTAGTCCTACCGGTGACCTGCAGAAGAAGGGAGGGCTGTTAGTTACACCTACACGTTCTGCCACCGGTGCTTGTGGAGTCAACAGTAGGAGGGGTTACGGTTGCAGAACCAAACTGATAATTGACTATTCAGGGGTCTCAGGTATTTCTGTGATAGTGCAGTTGACACAAATCTGAAGCAGTGGTTAGAAGGAGAGGGCATAGAGGAAAAATGTTTGCTAGCATATAAGCCTGAGCGTAATCAAAGGAGAAAAAGTTACTAGATGAATTATTTGCTGCGTAGTATACATTCAGGTAATAAACATCACTGCTTGGAAAGTAAAAAATCTTCTTTTAAATAGCAAAAGAAAATATATTCATATTTATAGTTAACATTAGATACAAATTCTCCTTTGTAAGCAGATAGGAACCCATTAACTTTGATGAAGTTCTAGTGAGCACCATGGAATTGACTTTGGTTCTTGAAACAGGTGAAGAGTGCAGAGAGCTTATTGCTTAGTTAATTTTCTCTTCAAAAGCAAGTACAGACAAAAAAAGTTTATCAATACAGGAGTGTATCAACTTTTGGTATAGAATTTGGTTTAAATATTTGATGTTACATGAGCCAAGTACATTAACCAACCAATCAGAGTTTAGCCTCCAAAAAACACAACTGACTTTGTTTTTTCTCCTTTAAGGTGGTTTCGCCTGGAGTCCAGACAAGGAAAGAGAACTAAAGATAGAGGAGAAATAAAGGTCAATATTCAGTTTATGAGGAATAACATGACAGCAAGTATGTTTGATTTGTCAATGAAGGACAAAACGAAATCCCCTTTTGCTAAACTAAAAGACAAAATGAAGGGTCGAAAAAATGACGGGACGTTTTCGGATACATCCTCTGCAATCATCCCAAGTACTCACATACCTGATGCAAACATGGAGGTATGTAGTGGTGAAGTACAAATGAAATCAAAACCAAAAAAGCCTTTCCTTTTGGGACCTCAGCGGTTGTCCTCGGCTCATTCGATGTCAGATTTAACGGGACCGCACGTCTCCTCAGAAAAAGTGAAGTCCAGCACAGTCGGCTACCCTTATCTTTTCAGGCGTCAGCTGGACTCTTTTGGTTCGGTTGATGAAGGCGGTAAGTAAAACTCATGACCATTATCATGACAGTTCGCTGCCATTGGAGCATTCAAGAGTGTGTTTCTTCAGGTTATGAAGCAATTTAAAGGCCAAAAAGTTAAGAATTATCGCAGGCCTGGTTGCTTTTTTACACTTCCATTCGTTGATGGTAACTCATAAGCACTGTTTCTGAGCATAAGAAATAGCTCATATTAATAATAATTTATGGTCATTTAGCATTTTTATGATATCCTCATTTGAGTATCTTATAGAAGCATTGTATTCTAGAAGGAGCTATAGGCAAAACAACATCTTGTAAAAAAAAATTCTGTTTAAAAAGTTGAAAACTATCACCAAAGCTTTAAACCAGATTTATACAAAAAACTGAAAACACTTTGCGTTGTTCAAAGTTATTGTTCAGCAACAGACTAGTGTTGCTTTCTGGAATGGCATGCTAGTCACAGCTGTTTTCTTTGTAGAACTTAGTTTTCACACAGTTTGCTGTAGTGTCTATCCATAAACATTTCTGAATCGCAAAGTCAAGGCCACAGCTGTTCAGTTTTTTTAAAAATACCTTAGTTAATCAGCGATGTTTTGAACTGAGACTTAATTGCAAAGCTTCTAGACCTGAGCTAAAATGGGTTCTCTGCCTGTCATAAACTATGAAATAGTATCTTGTTGATAACATACTAATGACAGATTGTTTGCAGGGAGTCTAAAATCCCCACACAGAAGGACATTAAGTGTTGATACTTCCAAACTGAACCAGCTTGACAGCACAGGTGATGAAACTGCACTTGAAGCCCAAAATGACCCATTTACCAATGTGAGTGCTTCGTTACCCCAAAAATTTGCTACATTGCCAAGACAGAAGAACCCATTTGAAGAAAGCCCAGCAACATGGGATCAAAACATAAGTCTGTTCTCCAGACCTGTTGACATCAGAAAAGAAATTAGAAAAGAGAAAAAAGAGAAAGTTAGTCTTTTTGAAAGAGTGACTGGAAAAAAAGATAGCAAGAGGTCAGATAAACTCAGCAATGGGGGATCAGAGAGTTCGACTGACTTGAAATCGCCGAGTGCGTTTGGTGAAACTCATCAGGAGAGTTTTGATTGTGAATCGACTAATCCGTTTGTGACGAACTTCAAGCCTACAAGCACGTTGCCATCTTCAAGGTAGGTTTTTGCTGTGCTTTGATCTGATATCTTGAACATGTTATATAATTGAAAATGTGAAGTTTGGAGGAACACAGTCTGTGTGCTTTATATACATTTATATCATTGCTTATCTGTTTCTAAGTAAAAGTGATGAACTTGTTATATAGTTTGATCTTTTCTCACTTCATTTTGAAGTTATATTTATATTACTAATATGTACTGTGAATGCTCTTGGGTACTTGTATTTGTGGAGCACCTTGTTCTTGCTTCAGAATGGGTTCTTCCCAAAAGTCTTCTGCTTTCACTGAACACTCATTGCTAATTATTATGCTGCCCTAAGTCAGGGTTTTAGAGAGAAAGTTTTCAACTCTAAGGGAAAGATGAAATGGAATAAATAAAAGGGTGAAGAAAATGGGAGTAATGAAAACAGTGGATGTCACCGTTTGGGAAGAAAATAGATTTAGATTCTATAAATTGGAGCACAAGAATTAAAACCCATTCTGTTTCTAAATGAGAACACCCACATGGGCACTTATCACACTTGCATTTGTTTGGCTCACTAGAGCTTGGCTCAGTTCTGACGTGTTTAAGTTGTTGCACAAGGCAGCAGTTTATGTGGTAAGCAGAGTGAATTAAGTTACTGGGGCTGATAAGAAACTTTGGTTTTAATAATCCATTGTAATCTTTGTTTGTCTGTCAACATTTTACTTGTTTTCCTTATAAAAAAAATGTGTATCTCACAGTTAGTTTCTTTTTTGGCTTTTGTTTGCTAGTGAGGAAGACACATGGTCTCTCTCTTTCTCTCTCCACATATACATCCTCCCCATATACTGTTCCCAGTAGGTAAACATTTAAGCAGTTAATTATTTAACGTATGTTGATTTGCATTCTTGTTTTTTTCTGTGTATTAATACCAGAAATTAACAGTCCTTTTGTTTTCAAGATAATGATTCATTTCTATTCAATGACTTAAATTTGGTAGAAATTAAATTAAAAAAACAGAAACTTCTCCTAAACGTCTCCAAACTGGAATTTTAAGGTTGTGAAGTAAATGACTGTTTTAAATGGAAGGCATGATTCTAACAAATTTGCCTTTTCCCTGTCTATTAAATCCTTAATTAATAACACAGTAATATTTTTTTAAAGGTAATTTGTTTCTTGTTATCTTTAATATGTTATATGTTGTTTATATGTTATCTTTAATATGTTCTTTAATATTTTGGAACAGATTGATTGCATTGTATCCCAGCTCAGTTTTACTCATAGGTTAGAATGCATGCACTCCTGATTTAAACTTATAATCATTTTCCCAACAAAACTAATCATGGATGTGGATTAGATAAATGAACTGAAATGGAACTGCTATAGAAAAGTTTGGTTGCTAGAAGCTCGTACAGACATCAATGAATTATCTTCTTAGTGTCTTCTACAAGTCAACTCAGTTCCTAGTGTCTTAAATAACATGTTTACAGACAGAGCCTTAGATTATTATTTATTTAATAGAGGATTTCTCTAGATTAGAGTAAGGTTAGGATGTGGCTTGGTTTGTCAGAAGTTAAACTTCCATTTAAATAAGCTCCTCTAAAGAGAAGTGATTTAAATAACAATTCAAATTACATAGCATTTAATTTTTTTTAAATGAAAAAATGTATTCAGGCAGATGGTAGATACAAGTGGTGAAATCTTTTGAAGTTCTTGAATGCAGCAGATCTTGATAAATATAAATCTTTAACGGTAATCACGATGGACTTTTTTTCTCTTTATTTTGTAATTAAAAAGCTCATCACAGTGCCCATTCAGAAGGGCTCTAGTCATTTGTTCCCCCTCTTTGTATGAGTCTCTTTTACTAGTTCTTGACTTTTATGTAAACATAAACTTTTGATAAGGCAAATAGATATTCTGTTATTTTCAAAAAGCCAAAAATAGTAAACATTCTGATTTTTTTCCTATAAGACAGCTGTTTATGGAATAATATCTTCCATGCAATAATTTAAATTAGAAGCTCTAGATTTTTATATGCTCCTGTGAGAACCTTTTAGAATAACTTCACTTTCTTTCAAACGTGTATTGTACAATGCTTTTCTTTTGAAGTGAAAACTAATACAAAATGTGCATATTTAATAAGTTTACAGTTTAAGTTTACCTTTTATCTGTGGAGGATTTGTTGAATAGAATCCATTTTGAATTTTTCGAACCAGTAGCACTGTGAAGAAAGAATTGTATAAAACTGCGGGCACAGAATGTATGAGGTTGAGTAACAAATTCCGTATGCAGGGAATTTAGACTTTGAGTTGCTTTTTATTTACTCAACATGCTATTAAGCTCTTTTGGATGTTTCTGCAAGTAAAGTAGGCAGCATCATTTTATTAAGGTGTGCCTGAAATCCGTGTTCTGCTGTGGATGAGGAGTTTGCTTTGCAGGTGGATCTCCCAGTTAAGCCCCACTTAGCTAAGCCTTGCTTTGAGTGACCGAACAGTCTGAGATGTGTGAACTGGATTCCTGTCTGAGGAAACTCAACTGGAATATGTATTCCAGGGCTTCCAGTCCGTGCGACTGGGCTGGAGATTGTGCAAAGTGGAAGAAAATAATATAAACCCCACAGCAACCCTCTTCCCTCACCCTCCAAAGAAAATGACCAAACCAAAGTCCTTCATGTGGGGACTGTCAAGGTCAGGTTCTCAGCACTGCTGAAGCCATGTCTGTAAAGTTAGCGGGAGTCTGTTCAGTGACTTAGAGCTTTAGGTCAGGCTCAAGTCCATGCTAATTAATCCTGTTTGGTAAATTTGAGTCATGGGCAGGTCAGCAGCTCGTGACCGCATTGCTCACTGCCGGCTGAACAGCCCTTCACCCATCCAGGCGTTAAGAGCGAACTGGCTGTATGCATACTCTGTCACTAATTACTCCTATTTACTAATTAAAAGAATGAAGATAAATACATCTTCCATGTGTTTCTCAGTTGCTGATACAGAAAATGAAGTAGTTCAGCAATAGCTACGGGATTTTTTTTCCTAAAAGCAAGAAGTACACCTGGTTTATTTGATATTTCTTATTTATTTTTATTACTATTATTTATTATTGTTATTTCAAGAAGGTTTAAGAAATATTTTGGAGAAGCAAAACAAAACTTGCCTGGTTTGTATATAGTACTACTTGCCAGGAAATCACAAAATAAGGACCCCAAATTTCTACTAATCTCAGCTCTGGCAAAGGTTGTTCTGTGGCTTTGACTAAATCACTTAGTCTCCCTGCTCCTGATCTGCAAAATGGGCATGATATTTTGTTGCCTCTTACAAATGCTGAGTGGATAAATTAGTATTTTTAAAGGATTTTATAGAGACAAGATTACATAAGTGTTAAGATTGGGGGTTTTTATTATATAGACACTTACGAGCTGATTTCTTGACAATTTAAAAATGCTGCGGTTTTATAGTGAAACAAAAAACACTGCTTTGTAAATATTACGAAATTCATAAGTTCCAAGGATTTATATCATACTGCCAATGAAGAATTTTTAAGCACACAATATATCTAGTGTTTGTAACCAGCATTTACCAGCAAAACCTATAGTTTTGTCTCTGTACTTCTGAATCCACTGCTTTGAAACTTTTACCTAATAGCATCTTAAAATGCATTTATTCTCACAATTAGTGCTGTTGTCATGGCTCTCGAGGTTAATTTGCTGTCAGGAGCCACGTAGATTTTGTATTGAGCACAGTTAAAAAAACTGAGGGTACTCCTGGAAAACAACGATTATTTTGTGCCGTGACCAAACCTTGTGCATCATTTCTCTGAATTGTTTGTGTTTAGGAAAATGCACTACAGTAGCTTAATAAACTGATGTGAAAATTTCTCAATTTACACTACTTGACAAGTGCTAAAAGAAAAGCATCTTTAATTTTAATGTGTTATTAGGACCTTTTTAGAGAGATTGTACAAGTTATTAACAAGGTCCTCTGAGACAGGAGACGGGTAATTAACAAGACCTACAGAAAGAGAGTTTGGGTAATTAACAGGATCTTCAGCACTGGACACAGGGAAACAAATAGTCCAATACTTAAAGCTGACAGGTTGTTACTGATCAAATTCCAGATCTGGGAAACTGAACTGATGGGTGTTTGGGAGCCTTCTAAGAAACATTCTATATGTAATATAGATCTATATATACACAATATAAGTGTGTGTCTGTCTATGCATATATCCATACGTATATGGAGAGATACATTAAAAAAACCTTTTAAAGTAGCACTTCCATGACCGAAGTATTGTTAAACTTAGAGAAAAGGGAATAAAGCTTGTGCCTGCATAATGGTTATACTTTATCTCAAGTTCTTGCAATAAACATGTTACATTCTAAGCACTATGGAGAATGGAATAGTGGAGGAGAAAGAAACATGTATCTTACTAGGATTCAGTGTAATAATTATGAATAATGCTCATTTTATAACATTAATTATTGGTCAATAGGAGCATAAAATACAATAATATTAATTTTTTTTCTGTGTTCTTTTACTTGCAACTCAAAAAAACCCCCAAAACAAAACAAAACAAACCCCCACAACACCCAAAAACCCCTTAAGCTCATTTCTTGCATATTTCCACTTTGTCATTGTTTTCTTCAGCGTCTGTCCCCAATAGTGTCATCACACGTGGCTGTTAGAGCTGCCTCGCTCTCCACTGTTGCCTGTTCCAAACAAATCAATATCTGCAGTTTCATCTTTCCCAATGGATGGCACATTTGAAATAAGCAATGTCTCTACATTTTGATATGACCATTACTAGATTTGGACAGGAAAATAAAAAAGACATGAGGCACAATGAAAACGTGAGGCTCTCGAGAACCATGATGTGTTCAGATCATATTAAAGCGTTAAATCCAAAGAACAGCTGGTGTCTTTTACATTTCAGCAAATGTTACAATTTTGTATGTGTGCTGGTCGATTAGTTAGAGAAGCGATTGCAAAGTCATGGTGAAAGTAGGTGACTTTGTAGGTTACTGCCTGTCAGTTGAGCTGTTAGCAGAGCAGGTGCCTGGCTCTAGTCAACTGCAGTTGTCAAGTAAAATCTGTTCACTTAAACCTCAGTGAAGGAAAGTTATTAGTTGAAAGTTATAACTTGAACATCAGCAAAGATAAATGTCTATTAAATGTTTTCACTCTCGACTGTTACATATGATGTGCCGGAGACACAGTTACTGGCCACGGGGTCCATTGGAATGGGTCCCAGAAGTTGCCTGACCAGAGCAGAATGCTGTACCAGCCGGTCATCCTTTTCCACTACACAATACAACTCACTATTTGTAATTTTCATATACCTTGTTCAGAAATGTAGAACTCTAACAAGTTTATTACTATGCTTGCTAGAGTAATAAAGTCTGTTCCAACGTTTTAACGTATATTTCTCTGTTAGTCAAAAAATGACATCAGGTGAACTACGCTGTTCTGTTTCCTCTGTCAGTGTTAGCATGTGTTATTTAAACTGCATCCTCCTGCTTTGCTTTTCTTGAAATGAAAGGCTTTTTTCAGTTCCATACTGAAGTTAGACTGCACTTACCTCTAGTCAACTGTGATTATCTATAGTCTATTGATAGACTATGACTGTGCGTTAATTATACTGTAGACTGTTAGTAGTTTTAATTTAGTGGAGTGAAGGTGTAGAGTATTATTTCAACAGAACACATACATTACAGGTGCGTGAGAGGTAAAGGGAAACTACAGAACGAGCAGAAGTCACACAAGGTTGTCTGCCCTGCCAGGACTGTTATCACCCGATTTAGAAAGATCACTGCATGTGATGAGACAACAATGAGATATTTGCAAAGCTACTAAAAAGCAAGAGTCAAAGAGCATTTTGGACATTATGAGAGTGGTTTGGCGCAATCGATTCTTAGAGAGATGTTGTAGAAATGCATAGTATTAATAGACTCCTCACCAGCAATCACTTATTCCTAATTAGTTGTCTGGTTTAGGAACATTGTTTTGAAAGTTCATCCTGCTGGCTGCATGACAAGGTGTTTTTCAAGCTTTTGCTGTCTGTTGGTGCACATTAGGGTGCGTGAAACCTCTTCTGAGTGGCTGCACGAGGCGTATTATCTGTCCCAAGGGGGAACGCACTGCCTGTTCTATTTTCTTTTAAAAAAATAATTAAATAGTATCTTTATTAATAAATGCTGAAGCTATGTAAAATTGATGAACTTTTTTTTTTTTCCTGTTTCGTTTTAAAGAACTAAGAATTAATGCTATTTTTTTTTAAGCATTCAAAAATGGTTCTGGATGTTTCTGTATTAAATTTTATTTTAGGGTTGTTGGGTTTTTTGGTTGCCTTATAGATCTCTACCAGTAGAGTCTTCTAGTGGATGTGCTGGTCCACCTTCTAGTATAACAGTTCTTTTGAGTTTTTTTGAGAATAAAACTTTGTTGTTTTGTTAACCATAGCACAACTACCTAGGAAAACAGGGAATATTTAGATGCTTAAAAATATTAACTTTTTATGCAAAACTGTTGGTGTTTCTTTCCAGAAACTTAAATTAAAATTGAGTTGAGTTCCCTGCGTGAGATCATTTTTGATTATAGAATGCCGTGCAAATCCTGAATAATAATGAATTTGTATAAGTAACGTGTCCAGTGGTGTGCAAGTACAAGTGCCATTCTTTTCACAGAATCACAGAATCACAGAATCACAGAATCGACTGGGTTGGAAAAGACCTCAGAGATCATCCAGTCCAACCCTTGGTCCAACTCCAGTCCATTGACTAGATCATGGCACTAAGTGCCATGTCCAATCTCAGTTTAAAAACCTCCAGGGACGGTGAGTCCAGCACCTCCCTGGGCAGCCATTCCAATGCCTGACCACTCTCTCTGGAAAGAATTGCTTTCTAATATCCAGCCTAAATTTCCCCTGGCAGAGTTGAAGCCCATGGCCCCTTGTCCTATTGCTGACTGCCTGGGAGAAGAGACCAATCCCCACCTGGCTATAACTTCCCTTCAGGTAGTTATAGAGAGTGATGAGGTCACCTCTAAGCCTCCTCTTCTCCAGACTAAACAACCCCAGCTCCCTCAGCCTCTCCCCATAGGTCTTGTGTTCAAGTCCCTTCCCCAGTCTTGTTGCTCTTCTCTGGACCCGCTCCAGCACTTCAATGTCTTTCCTGAACTGAGGGGCCCAGAACTGAACACAATACTCCAGGTGTGGCCTCACCAATGCAGAGTGCAGGGGAAGGATCACTGCCCTTGTCCTGCTGACCACGCTATTTTGGATACAGGACAGGATACCGTTGGCCTTCTTGGCCACCTGGGCACACTGTTGGCTCATGTTGAGCTTCCTGTCAATTAGTCCCCCCAGGTCCCTTTCTGTCTGACTGCTCTCCAGCCACTCTGCGCCCAGCCTGGAGCGCTGCAGGGGGTTGTTGTGGCCAAAGTGCAGCACCCGGCATTTGGCCTTATTGAACTTCATCCCATTGGAATCAGCCCATTTTTCCAGTCTATCCAGATCCCTCTGCAGAGCCCTCCTGCCTTCCAGCAGGTCGACGCTCCCTCCCAACTTGGTGTCATCAGCAAATTTGCTGGTGATGGTCTCAATCCCCTCATCTAAATCATCAATAAAGATGTTAAACAGGACTGGACCCAACACTGACCCCTGGGGAACACCACTAGTGACTGGCCGCCAGCTGGACGCAGCCCCATTCACCAGCACTCTCTGGGCCCGGCCCTCCAGCCAGTTCTTAACCCAGCGTAGAGTACACTTGTCAGGTAGTTTTATTTTGGAAGGAGAAGGCCAGCATACCCTGTGTGCCTCCGCTTCCCTGGATGGGATTCCAGCAGTACCAGACACCTCAGAACTGGTCACCAGCCTATTTGGGATCCAAATTAACGTCTGTTTTCAAAATGAAGTTGTTTATACATAACGCCCAAATTTTGTTAAATTCTTTGAGCTGTTTAAACTGAAAGTTTCTGTGCTTCCATATAGTTACATTTTCATGTTCCTACTGCACTAAATTGGAAATATATGTGAGCCACAAGGGAAGAGGCTGTGTCCTTGAAATGCAAATTGTTCATAACCATTTTGAGCACCGTATCCTGAGACTGTAACTTGTTTTATCTTGTGGAACCTTCTGCCATCTTTAAAGGGCTGCACAGAAAGTACCTGTATACTTGTGAACAGACCATTTCCAGAGGAGTCTGTGTAAAGAATATATAGCTTGAGAACAAATGATTTGCAAGAAAAGTGTGTCTTACATTCAAAGTTTTCGTCCAGTTTCTTAACTCTTGGCATGAGACTTTATAGTAATATTAACAAAATGGAGCAGTAACAACAAAACCTGATACTCTTTTTGTGTCCTCCTGGGGTTACACAGACTCCAGGAGGCCTTGGAGCGTGGCTTGAGAGCAGGACAATTTATATAGTGAAGTGTCTTAAGTGATGTTCCCCAGAATCTGATTGGGAAATAAATGGTAATATACTTACTCCATTCTTGTTCAGCTGCCAGACGTGACAGTCATTCCTTCTCAGAATATGAAGTGATGTCTGCATTGCCAGGCACAGCAGGCTGCTAATGTTCTATGGAAAGCAAAGTTTCTGAATTTCATTAACTGGATCTGATTTCATTAATTTCTTTTGTTTTTCTAGTGCATTGGTACTAACTTAAACTGCATCCTAATATTTCAAGGTTTTGATACATGTTGTGAGAATCCAAATAAAAATGCGTAAGCAATGTAATAAGAATCAGTCCAAAGACCAAGAAGTAGGAATAGGAGTAATATTTCAACTCTAATGGAAAAAGAACATGGTAGAGCTTTGCTAATAACTTGTACATAGGCGTTCCATATTAATGGAAAAAAACCTGAAAGCTCGCACCGAGCACATAGCTATTATGGTTATTTTACAAGATGTCAGGTTAACAAAGAAGGTATCAGTACTTTGAATAGTAAAGATTAATGTAAATATGATACTTTTAATTTCTAATAGTATACAGTACAATGATCATATAACTAATACGAGTAGCTAAAAGTAAGTAAAAAAGCTTTTGCTCCTTAAGAAAATAGGCTTTCCATACAGCATAATTTAGGAGTCTGATCCCCATTCATTATGTTGTCAGAGTAAATGGCTCAGGCACTAAAATGTTTAAATCAGTTATAGCAAAGATATTTTAAACATTGTTTTAATCTCTAGGCATTTAGAAACTAAATATTTAAGCAGCCACTAGACCTAATGTTTCAATTTTTAACTACCATTAAACATCAAAGGCAAAATTACAAACTCCACTCATAAACTTGAGCTTGTGATACATCCTAAATTCAACTCGGCTGTGTTGAAGTTTCTATACAAAGTGCAAATAATCAGCACACAATGTATTTAGGTGCCTCATAAAAGGTAGGCGTTACAAAAAAATAAGTTTCATGTAGTTCTAATGAAATGTATTTAAATAGGGAAAATAACAAAGGGTAAAAAGTGGGCTTGTTATGATTATGAAGTAGTCGTCCAAAACACTGAGCAGTATCAGCATTATAGTTTGTCTGTCTCCATTATTAGTGTATTTAGTTTTCATTTCTCATCTCTTTTTCTCCCCCCAGCAACATGGAAATAAGGAAATGTTCTTACCTCAGATGAGCTGAAATTTAAATCTAAGCTAATAAAACCCCAGAAATTCAAACTTTACTATTCAGTAAAAATGTCGATGTAGAGAAAAATTTGCGATAAAATATTGGATATGAATTTAAAATGATTTTAAAATATCTGCTGCAAAATAAGTGGTAAGGAAACTGAATTGAATTCCCAGATGAGCGAAATGGGGGGACACAACTAATTGCTGTGCTAACTGAAGAAATCTGTTCTACCTACAGTGGGGTGGGGAGAATGTACGAGTTGGGTGACTTGCTTGGGCAGTGTCACCTGCATCATCCTGGTGCTGGTGTGATTTACCTGCCTTTTACTGGTTCCTAACTTTTTTGAAGGTGATTGGAGTGATGGTGAATGAAAGTTTATTAGTTGTGAGAGACAAACTGGCAAAAGTCATTATGGGACCCGAGATGTCACCTTGAGGCACATGAGGCTCCATAGTGGTGGAGCCGGGGGCTTCTCACCGCGTCTGGGTACGTGGAAGAGGTAGAAAATGACTTCATTCCTTGAGATGATGAAGGACGCAGGAGCAAGAAGGTAAATTAGCTCTTTTCAGTGAGTAAAAAGAGGAGCAGACAAGTTCATTTGTTCAGGTTGGAATGTATATCCAGTCAGGTGGTGTTAGACTCGGATATAACACCACCTGGGACTTGCGCTGTGTGTTAATGACGATGAACCAGAGAAACCCGGTTTGACTTTAGTTTTCAGCGTGAGTTGGCAGGAAGTCCATTTGTAAGAACAGAAACATCTTTTTACTCATAAACTGAGCAAATTTATTTTGGGCATAATTGAGAAACAATGAATGTAAAATCTCACAATGCCATTATTTTTATTTTTTATAATCACTGTTCACAGAAAAATGTACTGAAAGCTACAAGAAAATTTTGCCTAAGCTGTGAACATAGTTTTTTCACACTTCCATGGCAAAAATTCCCTCCAGTTTCTCAAACCCTGGGGAAAAAACAGAGATGGGCATCTGGGCTGTGATCCTAGAGGCGTATTTTCTATCAGCTATGATGAGTAATCAAGTGAGATATTAACTTCAGGTGTGTAAAGTTAGGGATTAAATTTAAATTAAAAAAGAAACGCTCTCATGGATTTCCGTACACCATGCGTGCTGCTCCCCCAACTGTATGTATCCATAGTTTTACAGTATGTTTTATGGAGATATTACTTGGTCCTGGGACAGTGAATTACAAGTGGGACGGCGGGAGCCTGTGTCTGCTCACACTCACCTCGGGCTGGCAGGAATCCCCACAGGGCTCAGCTCCCACCTTACTTAGCAGACAACCTGATTTAAAATGAATTTATATGCAGTCTCAGCACCTGTTTCTTCCTTGAGCAGCAGTATAGTTTCCACATATCTCTTTAAAATAAGGGTATTCCTGGTGCTTGGGTTTTTATTGGGGGATATTGTTTAATAGTTTTTCATTTTTTTTTGCGAGTATATTCGAATTGTTTCGTGTGGAATACACGGATGTGCTCTTTTGTAATTGCAGCTACAATGTTTGCAATGTTGCAGAAATGATTGCAGGTTTTTTTAGCTCAAAAGATAAATTAGTCCGTATTGCCAGGGATTTGTATTTCTAATTTTCAAAGACCAGTTTTCATAGTTAGAAGTGCTTCTCTTTTAAGCTGCTGCTATGAAAGACAGTCCCAAAACTTATTTCACAGAAACTATAAAGTAATTCAAGGCAATGAAAGATCTCGCTGCTTTAACCTTTCAGAAAGTCACTCAGTTGAGCAGTCAGGCCGTATTATTCTATATCTTGTCTAACATGAGGAAACAGTCCCAAAAGAAAGATATCCCAAATTAACGCCACACTTCCTTAAATAGAGACATTCTTGGTTTTCACCAAGCTAATTCGATCCAGTTCAGTTAACTCATTTTTTTTTTGTGCTGGGATCACAAAAGGCAGCCGTGAATGAAGCGAGTTCATCATGTGTTTGACACATCAGTGTGAAACTCAAAGGCGGCCGTGAGGGAGGGTTCCCGCCTTTGGCTTCTCAGACAATACCCGGTGAAAGGGGCCCCTCATTCAAAACTGGGCTCCAGCAAACAGGGCAGGCTGCTGCGGATCACTGTTACAAACAGGTATAATGGGAATTAGCCAGAACTTGATTCATCAGACACCTCTTGAGTTCGAGTTGTGACTGTTGGTGTAATCCAATCTTTATCTAATACGCTCAGCCCAGCAGATGGTCCGCGGGACTTCTGTATGAGCGAAAGACTGCCTGCTTTGGAAATAGAAAATAATGTGCAGAATAAAAAATATTAATAGAAAATAACGTGCAGAATAAAAAATATTAATGTAAAAAAAAAAAAGAAAAATAGGTTTTTACACTTAATGTAGTATACGTTTGTAAATAATGTCCCTTCCATTTTTATACCGTGAGATATATGGCATATAAATTCAGATAACAAAGAGTGATGGTCAGTCACAAAATACATGTTTTGTACCTTAAGCTTAAAATAAAAGAAGGAAACATATTTTGGTAACTTTTAGCATTATTCTCAGTCAACAAACGCCACTCTTGACAGCCAGTACGCGCAGTCTCACTAAATAGTGGATTCTGTGATGTGAAAAGATGGTGTCTGCTGTGATGCTACCAAGTAAATGTTATTGGAGCTGTATCCAAATTCTGAATGCATTTTCAGAGCGTCAGTTTTCTCTCCAGACTGGCTGTACCAAGTACATAAGAACGTAACAGCACTGATTTTTCAGGATATTTGCTAATAATTATGTCAAGTTGAGGGACCAGTGGTGCATTTCTGAGGCCTGACACTCTGACAGCGGCTGCTTTTAGCAATATCAACTGCACTTCTGCAGTGGAAGAAGGGAGAAAATCTCAACAAAACCATGAAGTAGCTTTGCTTTCTGGATATGTGCGTTTGTAAAATAATAGATTATTGACTCAATTTTAAGTACGACGCAAATGTTGCTGACAGAAATGGCTTTTCAGCCCTCTCTTAAGCTGGTGATCCCACTGGAATTTGTAAAGGACCTTCTATTTCTAGCAGCTGCTGTGAAAGCTGGGAATAGATGTTAGTTTGTGGGGGTTTTGTTGTTCTTTAACAATCTCATTCCTGGAACATGTTTCCAGAATGTTTCATTTCAAGTATCTCTTTTTGCTTAGAAGCTCAAGGTAAGTCTAGAGATAAGAGAGCACCTAGTGAAGCCCAATCCATAATATTCTTTATTGCATTTCTTATTTACTTACTCAAATTTTATGACAAAAAGAATACAAGAAATACAAAAAATTGTGAACAAAGAATAATGACAATTTTCATTAACTGTGAATATTTTCTTATTTTTCAACAAATCAAGAAAATAAATCATATTAAACATTTTATAGCTATGTACCTAATTCATTCGCGTCTTCTAGCAGCAGATGCTTTGGTCAGATAAATATGCGCTTTTAATATTTGTGGTTTTGTTTATTTCCTACAGTTTTAATACGAAACCTTCCGGCATTGAGGACCTCAGGAAAACAATGGTGAGTTACACAGTGGCATGGAAAGCCATTGGTACATGTCAGCCAAGTGATGCTTGGCACAATAGAAGCTATTATTCTTGTCTAACCTCTTACAAGGAAACATTGAGGGGTTTTTCTTTTGAGATATCCAGAAAATCTAATGGGAAGATTACAGGCTTAATATAAATTTGGAAATGAAGAAGAGCTTTGTGCTCAATGTGGTGTAGAGAAAAAGGGTAAAATTAGATATTTGTACAGAAAATTAAGAAAAACCCTGTTGCTTTGGGGTATTTCAGATTATTCTAGAGAAGTGATAATAATGAGGAGTTCTACATCAGGCAGGGATGTGTTGGTTGATCTAACAGGAGTTTCCTATCGTGACAGTCAAAAGGAAAGTGATGAACGGATTCATGGCAGGATTGAGAACATAAATAGATTAACAGCCTCTCAGAAAACACTACAAATAAAAATACTAGAAGTTATTATTCAAAATATATTTTGACTCTAAAAGTACCTAGAATAAATCGCGTACTAAGAAAAAACAGAAAACCCCCACATATTTCCTATGCAGTGTCTTTGTTTGAAGGAAAATGTGGTCTTACTAGAATTTGTTCTGTGAATAGATGAAATCTTTAAAAGGGGGTTTGTTTTCAATCTTTAAAATATATAAAAAACAATTTCCACAAGCAAATATGACTTTGTACTGTTTGTTTTTTGCTGGTTTATGTAAATGACTTGTAATAACATTTGATGTTATTGTAAATGCCCAAGTTTTTATAATGTAAGTAACTGGTGGGAGATGTCAGAGTATATGAAGGCTGCCTTTGATCAGATAGCGAACTGAATTCTACCAGGCGGTTACTTAATCTCTGACAAAAAGCGACATCAAAAAATTGATTTAACTTAGCAGCTATTGTCTGTAATGTAACCATAATTACAGTTTCTATGTGCTTGCAAATGTACCACCGCAAATCATGTAATTTATTGCTGGTAAAAGCATCGGTTTAATTCTTTTAAGAAATAAGATGTGAATTGTTTTATTTAAAGGATTTAAAGGTGATAAAAGAAATCCTTGATGATTTTTCTTTTGGAATACCAGCTATCCTAAATGTCAGCTGTGGGATTATGAGGTGGTGCTCATTTAATACAAAATACAAATTAGGAGGAGGAGAAGCTATATCTCAGTGATAGTTTTGAATGAAACCATTTGAATATATTCTTTTAATATTCACGATTGCTTTCTAAGGTATTTGAAGTCATTTATTCTTAGGTTCTGCAGTAATAACCCTCACTGAGTTATTATATTTCTTCCTTGTGCATCACATTTAGTAATTATGTTTGTGTGTCTTCTACTCTGGTGCCAACACCTGTCTCTGAAAGCAGCGTTTAAATGGGAGCAGTAGCCAGTTGAAAGGGCAGCGTGAGCTCTTTAAGGCCTAATTAAGAACTGAAGGGAAGATGAATAAGTAGGACAAAAGATGTGAAAGTAGCTTAGATGATATTCCCAGAGCAGAATTCCTCATTAGAACAATAAAGAGATGATCAGAGATTGCCAGGCCTTCATTTTATCTGACTGCGTTTCCTCTGGCTGTCAGCGTGTACCCCAATAGGATTTTGTAGCTGAGACAATCATTCTTTGCATAGCTTATTATTTAGAATCTTTTTTCTTAATAATTCATTATAAGATTAATGTTTTGTATGAAAATTTTAGTAGCTGGTTTTGTGAAGATACAATTGTTCCTTGTACATGTAAGTATCACTTATTTGCTCAAACTGAACATTTAAAATCTCCAGAACTTTAATGATATTTATTTTCAAGTACTCACAACCTTTAACAAGAATTTTGTGTAATTAATGTGACAGGTTATTCCCCCCAAAGATCCATATAGAGCATGCGTATGGCAAAACATCTTTAAAGCATACGTGCGACAAACAATTCTCCAGTGAACTTTATATAATAATTAAAGACATTCGTTGGATCTTAATTCCTGTTCCTTTGCCATACCAGAAAAGTAGGAAGACCCTATATTTTAGACATGGAATTGTTAATGTTGTCTTTTCCAACATGTACAAAAATTGAGTACCATAAACAGAAAATTTTACTTCTTTCTTGTAGAACAAAATGCGCTAATGATATAATGACCACGAAGGGAAGTTATTTGCTCTTTGACGCTTGCTGGAAGTCAATTACTAACCAATTTATAAATGTCATCACATCAGGCATTTTAATGATGTGGGAGTTATTGATCACTTTCAATATTGTAACTTGATACTACAGTTTAAAATACTGGATATGTATACATAAACGTGACATTAAATATCTCAAATGTAGTGAGAAACCCTTAAAAGCACATATTGTCAAGATCAACTGTTAGAATATAATTGATGGAGAGAGGCTGATTGATCTGCCGTACGTCAGCCTGTTTGCAGTGCCCCATCACTTCTAAATAGGTTTATTTGCAAACTTCAGCCACCTGTGTATTTTAATGATTCGTTGTGTGCCAATGTGTGAATACGGAGCTGTAGGAAAGAAAAGGAATGAAGCAAGAGAAGGAATGAGTTTGACTTTGTTCTGTGATGCGCTTCCTTCACCATTTTTAATGACAGGTTTCTACTGTAAACAAAAGATATTTTGTGTTATTCTGCCCTATTAGAGGTGCAGGATTTGAGAGGTTAGATTATTTTACATAGAGGATCCATATCTTTTTAATGTCTCCACTTCTGAATCAGCTAAAACTTACTGCTTTGCACGTTTAACAGCGTTAATACTTTTATAAACCAACTCTCACAGTCTTTTTCTCCGTTGTACATCTCCAAATGTAATCTGGTTCATTAAGGTCACAGCTAATTCGTCTTGACATAGAATAAGACAGTCAAGTTTATAGTGTTTTGAATGTTAAGGGGACTAATTTGTCCATGTCTGTTAATACCCACATTTATTGACTCATCAGAAATCATTACAGAAACAATTCTGGTTTACCTGTTGCTTCGCTCTAGGCCCCTCTTGCTTTAAAGCAAGCAAGCAAAATCTTTTAGTAGTACATCCCAAGTACATCTGGTGCAAATAAGGTGCAGCCTTTAACATCACCTGAAATTTAAAATTGCAGATTTTATTATATGATTCAGAAGCCAAAGCCCAGAGAACCACTCATGACTAAAAAGAGAATATGAAAGACAGATGAGGGCTGATGTCATTTAAAGCTAAGTAAATGTTTTGCCATGGTATGCTCAGAAGGCAAGAGCTCAGGAAATTTACAGTAGGACTTGAATTCTCAGGGCTTTCTCTTGTTCTGCTATAATAAAAGTTACTACATAGTCAGTTTCCCAAAGCGGACCTGCTGACTGTTGTTGTGGTTACTGCTCATATGGTCATTAACTGTGTATGCATCTCTCTGAGAAGTGTATTTTTTCTGAGATGACAGTGTGGGAAACTTATTTTAAACTGAGCACCCTAGTTGTCAAGAGACTTTGCTTCTTTGCACATGCGAAACATGAAAAGTGATAACCCATCAGTGTAGAGGAAAGGGACCTGGGGGTCCTGGTGGACAACAGGATGACCATGAGCCAGCACTGTGCCCTTGTGGCCAGGAAGGCCAATGGCATCCTGGGGTGTATTAGAAGGGGGGTGGTTAGTAGATCGAGAGAGGTTCTCCTTCCCCTCTACTCCGCCCTGGTGAGACCCCATCTGGAATATTGTGTCCAGTTCTGGCCCCTCAGTTCGAGAAGGACAGGGAACTGCTGGAGAGGGTCCAGTGTAGGGCAACGAAGATGATTAAGGGAGTGGAGCACCTCCCTTATGAAGAAAGGCTGAGGGAGCTGGGTCTCTTTAGTTTGGAGAAGAGGAGACTAAGGGGGGACCTCATTAATGTTTATAAATATATAAAGGGTGAGTGCCAAGAGGATGGAGCCAGGCTCTTCTCGGTGGCCAACAATGATAGGACAAGGGGTAATGGGATCAAGCTGGAACACAAGAGGTTACGCTTAAATTTGAGAAAAAACTTCTCAGTAAGGGTGACAGACACTGGAACAGGCTGCCCAGGGGGGTTGTGGAGTCTCCTTCCCTGGAGACATTCAAAACCCACCTGGACATGTTCCTGTGCGACCTCACCTGGGCGTTCCTGCTCCAGCAGGGGGATTGGACTAGATGATCTTTTGAGGTCCCTTCCAATCCCAAACATACTGTGATACTGTGATACTGTGATCAACTTGCTCAGAACTATTTAATAACATCTAGTGGTTTTTTTGACCTTATCTGTAGGATGGAAATCCTTTTGACGCCGCTGCAGGATACCGTAACCTTACGTACGAAGAGGTTTTGCAGGAGCTCATGAAGCATAAAGAGCAACTTAAGAAGAAGGACACTCATATTCGGGAGCTTGAGGATTACATTGATAATCTTCTTGTACGAGTGATGGAAGAAACACCCAGTATTCTCAGAGTGCCATATGAACCTTCTCGAAAAGCTGGCAAGTTTTCCAAAAGTTAAGACACTGATGCTTGGTGGTGCTTCCTGCTGAATACGTCAGTGGAAGGAATTCCCACTTTGACATTTTGACTTCTCTTCATTCCTTTTCTCCTAAGAAATTCCAGGAATCGAGGGAGAACAGGACTATGTTGTGGGGGTATTTTTGTTTGTTTTTTACTCCAAACACTAGCAGAGACTGCCAAAAGTAATATTCTGTTAGATTACCTAAATATTTTTCTTTTCTTTTTGAAAACACCTTTAGGTACAGAATACTTACGGTAGAGTAAATAATACACATTAAATATGTCCATGCAGTTTATATAATAGCTTAGTATTCACCATGTGGCAGTTTCAGGTGGGAAGCCTGTGCCGTTATGAATGTTTTCTTGAATGATTATTGGTATTATGCAAACATATCAATTCTGATACTACAGCATGCCATCGAGACCACTGTTTTCGAGCCAGTGCGGTACACTTTACTAGACCTAAGTGTGCTTTGTCGCAATGGAATGTGGTTTGTTCAACACATATTAGAGGAAAACAGTGATGCACAATCTTTGCGGAGCAAATGCTGTATTCTGTATGATGTGCTTTTTCTATAACAATGTGAAAAATACCTTGCCGTGTTGGTAATGGCACATGCTGGAATCGGTTATTTTACACTTAAACGCTGAATTTTGTGAATAATGACTGAACTTTGGTATTGAGCTCATGACATGAGGTTGTTTTGAGGATCTTTTTGTATGAGGTTATTGCATGCCTTTTTATATGTTAAAGTACTTTGAGCAGTGTTAATAGAATGGGACTGGAGAAAAGTATGGAATAAGTTATAAATACTTTGTTCAGTCACAGTCTGCTACAGTGAAAATGTAGGAGGCATGATCAGGCTGACTTAAATAGATATGGTACTTGAGAAAATGGAGAACTGACTCAATTTAAGGTTGAGTTTTACATTATATATATATGTCTTAAGTTTTTTAAATCTTATGACAACAAAGTATATGCCTTTAGATGTAGGCTACGTTGCTTAAACACATAGAGTACTTAGAAAGACTTTTCATTATAAAAAAGTAATCTGTATTTGTTGTAAGGACTTCTAAAAGTCAGTTTTCATGGAGGCAAATGAAAGAAGAATGTAGTAAATGTCTTCCTGATCATTTAATAATTGTTTGTAAAATGACAGATGAGAAAGGTATCTATTATTCAATAAATCGGCAAAATACAGTGATGAGCATATAATAGGCAAATAGTGTAGAAGAATAATCCTCACAATGTTAACATAAATAGACTTTAATTTTCTTTATAAGAGCCTCATTTGTATAGTCTGTTGCTGCAAAACAGTAAGATGATATTAACAAAAAAAATACAGAGATTATTTTTTATTTGGATTTAAAAAACCCGACTGTCTTCTCCTCTTCTTTTTCTACACCTGATCTGTTTTTCTTCTTACAGCACCATGAAATGGCTGTTGCTGAGGAGGAGGAAAAGGTTGAAATTAAATTCCAATTTGTTGTTGTTGTTGTTAAAGATCCAAATATGTTTTCAGTTTTAAAACTGTGAAAACTAGTATTATCTTGAATAATTATATTCTGGAAAAGCTGAAAAAGATCTATCTGAATGCTTTTGACAATGTTAGTATTGTGTGACAGTACAGAATTAGTCTTGTTAAAAATATTTCTTTGCACAGTTGCTCTAAGATTTAGTTTACTCTCCTCCTTCTCCTTCTCCTTCTCCTTCTTCTCCTTCTCCTTCTCCTTCTCCTTCTCCTTCTCCTTCTCCTTCTCCTTCTCCTTCTCCTTCTCCTTCTCCTTCTCCTTCTCCTTCTCCTCCTTCTTCTTCTCTTCTCCTTCTCCTTCTCCTCCTCCTCCTTCTCCTTCTCCTTCTCCTTCTCCTTCTCTTCCTCCTCCTCCTTCTCCTCCTCCTTCTCCTTCTCTTCTTCTCTCTTTTATAATATTTCCCTCTTTTTTTAGGAGCTACCTTCAATCTCCCTAGCACGATGTCCCTAAAATTTGTGCAGTTTGAGTGTTCCCAACCCAAGACAGGGATCCCTTAGCATAGATGATTGTGCCTGGATGGAGCCGGAATGGTTCAAGCCCTTCCTCATCATAGCGCTCTGTGTTTAGATGTTCCTAGCCCACAAACGGGCCCACTTCACCAAGTTGTCCCCTTCTGACAACATAAGGATTTATCAAGTTTGGTACCTCGTAAGCCACATGAATGTTCTTTTGACCCACTTAAGATCTAAATGACTGTAAATGTGTTGTAATATATTCAAAGTGCCAAAGGTTATGTCCTAAGTTACGGTACGTTTACTCTTGGAAGTTAAGTTTTGCACTCAATTAGATTTTAATTTCCTAATTACACCAAGATGTATTTCAGTTACTCAGTATTTCCATAGAGGTTCTTAAGCATTTTCAAATGTTTGGCCGAAGCAAGTGGTTTTCTCATACTGTCAGTGAGGAAATGTTGTGCAATTGTTTTGAATTCCACAATCATTTTCAAACTAACTGGTATGAGACCATCTGTAGCATCTACGATGATTAAATCACACACACCAATGGGGTTTAACAAGTAAACTAACCAGAGAACATGCTCCAATGACTTCTCACTTGCAAGCCAACTTATAATTATTAAAATGAAACTCTACTATATTTAGCACCTCTGAAATCACTTCTTTTAGAATGTAAATGTAGAGTATCAAACTGCATAATTGACTAAAAGCAGATCATTTGACATATTTGCATACCAAGAATGATAAGCAGATTAAAGGTAGCGAAAAGATCAATTTTTGTGCATTAATGAAGAAATTTAGTGAAGCTTTGAATGTGCTATCTAGTCTTTATCTGATCTGTAAGTGAATGAAAGCACCTTTTGTTTCTAACAGTTTATCAAGAAAGAGGGGAGAATGACAAATGCAATTTAGGAAAAGGTAAAGTTACTAGGAGAGGCAGAATGGGACATTTACAACTATAAAGATATTTTTATAGAGCTCTTATAGCTAAAGATATAGGCTGGTTTTGGAGCAATTCTGCGAATATTACGTGCACAGCATTTTCCTCTTATAAAGAAAATGTTAACATTTTTCTATAGTTTGAGGTTATTTTTGAAAAGCATCATCACCCTGCATCTATTTTTTGAAACATGCAGCTTTTGATTGAAAACATTTCATAGAGAATCATTTATATGTTGAAAACAAAGAAAGTTCTGTTTCTCCCATAGGATAGAATTGTAAACTTTCTTGCAGATCATTTTAAAACTATAGCTTGCCAGTAATGATGAGTCTTTCTTGCCCTTTAAATTGTAGGGATGAAAACTGTGGACATCTCCACGTTATTTTGTTATGTTTTTTAATCTTAAAAATAAGCATACGAGTTCATCTATGCACACACTATACTTTGAAGTTATCCTTTGAAATATTTCCTCTGCTCATAGCCATGTACTTTACTTTAAAGAACAAATATTAAGGCCATACTTTAATGTTGTAAGTAACAAATTTAAACTTTCTGCCATTCAAGAAGGATGTTTAATATTTATATATGTTACCTCTTGCTGCTGTATTTTACATTTAGCTGGCTTTTCTCCCTAGGTGATACATAACTACATTTATTGCTGTTGGCTCTGTATCAAGAATTATTTGTAATTTTCCAGCTGTCAAACTGTTGCCTTGAATTTAGAAAGGTTTTGTGATTGGGGGCCTAATGAATCTCGTGCCCATTAGGTACTAGTCTGCGTTTCTTTCTGTATGGAATGTCCTTTCTGAGATGCGTCTTAAAACAAACAGAACTGCTGTCTTAATATGTTTACTGCTGCACTGGAGGTTTATTTACACTTCCAGCTTTCAAGAAGAATTATTGTCGTACATCAAGTATGTAAAGTAAGCTCATACGCTTTTGCTCTTTCTGTATCCATTACTGTTGTAGATATGATGGAGGCATTAGCTGTGGGCTTTTAAAATGGTGATTTTTAAAGCATGTTGACTAACTTCTTCTCTTTGAAGTACATGGTGAAGGATTATAGCGCTGCTGTGTTGATGATGCTAGATTTAAAGGTCTGTCAGCACTTCTCGTATGAAACCCTATTTTCAGGGATTTATAACTTTTAAATGTAGTTACAGTTGCTGGAAGTATTTAATATGCAATAGGTAGCACTTTAATCTGTTTATGAAGGGTTTTGAGAATTGTTTCTGTTGAAAAAGTCATGGTGGGCATTTGCTTTATCTTTTATAATTTGTACGCTGAAGAAACCACTGTGCGTTACTAGTGGTAGAGCCATCCCTGTTCATCTTAGAAGCTTCCAGAAGTCTTGTATTACAATGTGCTATAAAAAGCTGAAGATCCAGGTTATATAGGAAGTCTGTAGAAGTACGAACATATAACTTACAGGTTGATTTTTGTCTCGTGCAATCAGTGGTAGTTTGTCTACATTTAATAATGGTACAGAATCACAACTATATGCACATGTGAGAACTAGAAACTTAGAATGCATGAAGAACTTTATTTTTGTTTCATTATTGCAACTTCAGCGCCTTTAATTTGATTCAAATGTTATCTTAATATTTTAATTTCTGTTCATTAAATAAATATTGCATGTCTAACACTAATAAAGCACCACAATGCACTACCACAGTATTTCTGGAATTGTGATATTAATCTGTGTTATGCAAAGCCCGTGACTCCTCAGCTCCGCTGAAGTGTTTGTAAGAACCGCGCTGTTAAGACTCTCAGACCACAAAGAGGTATTTCCTTAAGGACGATTCTAAATGAATATCCCAGCTGCTGTTTGCAAGGTAGCCATTAAGGGAAATCTCTCCAGTAGGGTCCAAAACTTATAATTAGTGAAAAAAAATGGTACGTCCTTAATGTGCTAATATGTATTTCTTTTTTATATGACAGCTGCGGTCTCTTTGAATGCACCGTTCCTCTGGTTCTGTGGTTGTGTAAGTATTACGAGGAGATGTTTGGCTCTGCAGGCCAGAATGGTGCTCAGCCTGAGGACAAACACTTTTGATATGGAAAGCACGGTGCATGTTTCTCTTCCTGCTTGGGAGAATAAAACCCAGCCAGAATGGGAGAAAACCGGAGCCTCCTCCACACCTGCCGGCCCCATGGGTATTTTTTCAATGCTCCCACAAGTTTTTCAACGCACTTTTCTCAGCCAAAAAAAATGCCTTTGCCTGTCTTTTCCTCACGGCAGCAAGACAGCAAAGTCTGTCCCCTCACAATAGTAGATTTTCTGGATGCTGAGGAGGTATGAAGGGTGGTCCAGGAGAAGAACGCTGCGAGAAGTTCACCCAGTTATTGAGGTTTGAATTTCCCTGTGGAGTGCGATTCCTTTCCTTGCAGTTCACTGGCTCTGTGACCACATCCTGCGTCCATTGTGGACTTGATATGAGGTTCTTCTCTTTGAGGTAACCATGAAACATGGTGGTTATGGGAAATCAGTCAATTTTTGAGTTGTACTTAAAGACGCTTTGCTAGTATGTTTCCATCAGCTGTTTCACCCCACATCTCTCACTTTGCAACTGGCTGAGTAGATGAGGAGTGAGGACGGAGGAGGAAGGCAGGGTTCTGAAAGCAGCGTGCTGCATATTAAACACCAGTTTCCACCTGTAATTCACATCTGGTAACTTTAATCTCAGTCCCTATGCATGTTTGAAAATGGAGCCAGTGCGATTTCCCTACCTCAGAGGCATAATGTTTGTTAGTTGGTACCAACTGTAATTCTGTTGACAGTGTAAGAGCCCAGCTTGATTAAATAGCTCCCAGTTTCCCCAGCATGGAGTTGGTTTTTGAGATGTCATTATTTAGCGTCTCAACCCCCTAATCAAGGTTCTCAAGGATATTTTAAATGTAGTTTAGCAGTTAAAGAGCTATTGAAATATTTAGATGTAACCTAGAAGGATCATTAAGGACAATTCTCTCTCCAGTTACATTCATTAAAGTTAATTCTTTATGGAATCATACAGAGTAAAAATCAGGATTTCATTTCCACATTTTAAGTTGTTTATTCTGTTTTTATGGGAGCGTTGTGCAAGCTGTGGCTGCGGCTCACTTGGGATACGTTGCCCTTTGGTGCAACACTGGGCACATTAGTAAAGCTATAAATAATGATGATGAAAAACAAATCCCAACTCTTATTCTGCATTAATAAACTAACTGTCGGATTATTTTGTTGGATTATTTTGCAATAGTACCATTTTATGAGAGAGAGGAATAAGACTATTTGCTAAAAGAAAGCTGTTTTCTCTTGTCTGCACTACTATTGAGTAATGGTGATAGGAGTCTGCCACACTAAGTACAGCCCAGTTTGCAAAGCACGTGGCATTGTCTATGTGATGTTTATAAAAACACCAGTATATTCAATGCTGGAAGCCAGTGGCTTCACGTGGAGATGATTGCAATGTATTTATAAAGTGTTTTTACAGCATTTAGCAGCATAGATTACCAGCCTTTGATAACTGGATGGTGATTTGGGACAGAAAAGTACCCTCCGTGGCTAAATACTGACCTGCTTGTATTTTAAAAGTAAGCAGTTTAAAAAGGTTTTGGGGACATGCAGCATTTAAATGAAGCCAAATATTAAAAAGGGGGAAGACTTCCTGGGATGGTGTTTGGTTTCAGACTTAATAGTATTTAGAGGGAATGAGTAAACACAGCATTTGGGGTGATTCCACAGTTGGGATCCAAAATAAACCCAACAGAAAGTTAATAGGACTCAGATTCTGATTTTAAGGGATTTATTTGCCCAGGATGTGCCAGGTTGTTTTTGTAGTAGGAGTTAATACAGCATCCCTACCTGGCAGGGTCAGGGTCAGGCTGAAACCCCATCAAAGAGTGGGAGTTTATGAGCAGGATTGGTTCCCAAGGTGGGCGGCAGGTGTGGGGCAGGTGTGGGACTCTGCTTTCTGAGTCCCTCTGGTGTTGCAGTGTTAATTTGGGGGATTAAGCGAACCCCTTTCCTAGGGAAGTTTGGAAGCATCTGTGGAAATGTGGTATCCGCAGCACACGGGTGGTCCGGTTGCCTCTGTTGTGACTTGCAGTAGGTGTCTGGCGTGGGGTCTCACAAATAAACCCCCAAAATGTGTCATTGTGCCACCTTCTCTAAATGATTCATTCAGGGCCTTCTTAGGTGATGAATGCCTCCTTCTCCGATAACTTGCTGCTTACATTATGAATTCCTTGAAAATTGACTCCCTGGGACATCTTTACAGGAGACATCAAGGGTCTCCATTTAAATTTAATGAATATTATGTAATTTGCCAAGGACTTCTACAATGCATTAAGGAAATCTGCCTCTTTGAGGCCAGAGCTTTGTCAAAATAGTGGCAACTTAATGGCGTCTTTTAAAAGCAGCTTCTGACTCTCCAGCTATGAGTATTTTCTATTTTCTAAGAAAGTGTTTTCCCCGTTAAAGCAGTTTATTTCATTAACTTCTAATCCATAGTTTAAATATATTTTGCTAATTGTAGTTTACCTAGTACTTATTTTTGAGGAACACTGAAGCACAAAATGCGAAATGTCAAGGTTTTTTAAGTCTTGCCTCGTTCATAGCAGTTGCATTTGAATAAGCATTTTTCAATACGCTATTTTTAAGGAGTTTTATGTGCTGTTTTAAACTAAATCATTACGTGTGTATAAAAAGAAACAATTTAAAGTGTTCATGCAATTTATAGTTTTAATTCCTTTATACATATGTGCTCCAATATTTTATAGGTGAGATTCAAAAGCTACCACAGTTACATGTTTTAAATTGTAAGGTAATATTGTGAGAAACCAAATTATTCTCTCCCAAAATGTAGAGAGCCAAAGTATCTGATATACTCTTTTGTGTATTGTAGAAGTCCAAAATGAGCTCTGGGAGAATTAAGGTTTTCATAAAAGATTGTACAAACCTTTGTGTTGAACTGCAGTGCAGCTGAAGTTGGGTATGCAGCCTCAGGCACTGCTTTATCCAACAGGCTGGCATCAGGTTTGCTTTAGTTCTTTATAGTTGGGGACAAGAGGGTGGGAATCAGTTTACAACAGGTACCAGGTACTGCTCTTGTGGACCAAGGGAAAAAATGTTGATCCTTTGTGAGGTGTGGTCTTGACTTTTTGGTATGTGTGAAGTACATTGAGTGTGAACATTGAGCGGGTTGGTGTCTGTGAAGTACATTGAGTGGGATGAAGTTCAACAAGGCCAAGTGCCGGGTCCTGCACTTTGGCCAAAACAAGCCCCTGCAGCGCTCCAGGCTGGGCACAGAGTGGCTGGAGAGCAGTCAGACAGAAAGGGACCTGGGGGGACTAATGGACAGGAAGCTCGACATGAGCCAACAGTGTGCCCAGGTGGCCAAGAAGGCCAACGGTATCCTGTCCTGTATCCAAAATAGCGTGGTCAGCAGGACAAGGGCAGTGATCCTTCCCCTGTGCTCTGCATTAGTGAGGCCACACCTGGAGTATTGTGTTCAGTTCTGGGCCCCTCAGTTCAGGAAAGACATTGAAGTGCTGGAGCGGGTCCAGAGAAGAGCAACACGACTGGTGAAGGGACTTGAACATAAGACCTATGGGGAGAGGCTGAGGGAGCTGGGGTTGTTTAGTCTGGAGAAGAGGAGGCTTAGAGGTGAGTTCATCACTCTCTGTAATTACCTGAAGGGCAGTTCTAGCCAGGTGGGGATTGGTCTCTTCTCCCAGGCAGTCAGCAACGGGACAAGGGGGCATGGGCTTCAACTCTGCCAGGGGAAATTTAGGCTGGATATTAGAAAGCAATTCTTTACAGAGAGAGTGGTCAGGCATTGGAATGGCTGCCCAGGGAGGTGCTGCACTCACCGGCCCTGGAGGTTTTTAAACTGAGATTGGACGTGGCACTTAGTGCCATGATCTAGTCAATGGACTGGAGTTGGACCAAGGGTTGGACTTGATGATCTCTGAGGTCTTTTCCAAGCCAGTCAGTTCTGTGATTCTGTAACATTTATGTGTTTCCAGGATCAGATATAGAAAACTTCCCATTTCTTATATCTTCACATTTTAAAACTTGTATAAATAGCTATTTCCATATTGTTAAAGGCCAGATTATTGTTGGCTACAATACACGTAACGATTCAGTTGATTAACCTGACTGCTATTGGAGACCCTCTCGTAATTGGCCTCCTGATAATCCGCACACAGAACACTGTGAAATTGTGTGAATTTTAAGTTGGGAGACTAAATTAAAGGAACATCCAACAGCAGTGAGAAGAAATAAAATAATCCTAATTAAAAGCAAAAGTATGATATGAATTGAGATTCAGTTGGTGGATACTAGAGAGTATTTTTTTCTGGTATTTTTATGATAACTGTCCAGTATAATTGCTTTTGAAAAAAAAACACATCCTTCGTGTTTGATGGCATAATATTTAGCAGCTCTTTATAAACCAACTACTAAGTTAAGGACTCATGTATAACCTTTGTTTCAACAAACATGATTTCAGAGAGGTGAAGCAGCATGTTATGGCTGGAGATGATCACGACAATTATATTTACTAATGGGGTCTTAGCTATTCTTTTATCTGTTTCAGGATTTTCTGTGTAGTTTCAAGTTCTGAACATTTCACCACAGTCTATTTAGAGCACTGTTTAAAACTTGTTCCAGTTCTCTTTGCTCTTACACGCACTGATGTGCTAAACTGCTCCAGAAACCAGCTCAGCTCCTGCCATATTTGGAGGCTGTTCCCCCTCGTTCCTCTTGGACTGGTTTGGATGGGGACTTAACGTCTAAAACAACAAATGAAATATGTGACGAGAGCTGACTGCCAAAACTGGGATCAAAGCAAGTTTCTGAAGGGCTCGTTGGAAAACTGGTGAACTTTGGAAGGATGACTCAAAGCCAGAGTCTAAATAGAGCAAAACAGGGTGAAATAAACACCCAGGTGGGGAACAGAGCTGTTGGATGTGGTTGGAGGTGTGTGTCCCTAAGACTAGTGACTAGACAGTGGCTCTGGTTTTGGGGCAACAAAAGCAAATCAGCAGCTAAGTTTCCAAATGCATGTCAGTCAGGATGGGATGGTCGGGGTGTTCACCAACGAGCATTCATTTGGTAGCATTTGTTAATAATGTCCTGCAGGACATTAACTTGTTTGAAAAGTTGCCAACTTTGGAGATGGATTCTGTTAAATACATCCAATGTCTTTCCCATCTAACTTAAAAATATGAGAACATTCAGCTTCGATACGTTAACTGCAGCCAGTTCATCTGAATAAAGGGGAGACAACAATTTCTTTTCCCTGTATCCCCCTGAGAAACATGTGGACTTGCAAAAGACAACTGCTGTAAGTGGATGGATAACTGTACCTTGCGGTTGAGTATTAAAGGTGGCACTGGGGAAAAGAGAGGAGTTCTGTGAAAAGCCTGAGCCTCCCTCACAGTCACAGTATCTCTCAAAGTCCTAAGATTTTAAGGTGTTCAGAAATAGCAGGAGAAAAGCATTTACACAAGGGTGGTTTTTAGTAATTGGGAGTTGTGCATTTAGGTAAAAAATTGTTTTTAGAAGGAGAGGAAGACAGGCTTTACATAGTCACTGTGTTGAAGACTGACCAAATGCTGATATATGAGGGAGCTGTAGAAGGGAACAGCCTCTCTCAGAATATAAAAGGTGACGAATGAGCTTGTTGCATTTTCCTGTGATAGGCATTAGAAGCAATCACTGATTCCTTACAGGGGGCAATAACTGACTTGCTACGGTAAGCATCACACTTCAAGAGTGTGCCAGATGCTGGGAACACAAATAGCAACAGATTTCTTAGATTTTCCTCGTGCCCGGACAAAGGTACACAAATTGTCCCCCAAAACAAATCGCTTGAATTACAAGCCCCCGATTTTATTTATTTGTTAGCCAAAGGACAATTAACAGATACACAAAACATGAAATCTTTCACTGCTTCACTGCTTTATTTGTTTCCTCCTTTGGCTTTGAAAGAAAAAATATGTATTTTAGTGTGACAAAAGACCAATGGAGTCAATGCTGTGTTCAGAGACTGGAATATGAACAGAGTGATGCAGTTATAAAGGAGACATATTAGGCTAGTAGTTCTTTTATGAATGATTTTTTGGTGAAATGGTGGATTTCTGGCAGGACCAGTGACCTTGATGTCCTGGGAAACATCCTTCCCTCAATTAATCCCCAAACGCAGTAGCCGTCATTCTCACTTGTGAATACAAGTGTTTTGCTGGCCACTTGAAATAACCGCTCACTGCAACTCCAAATGCAAAGTGATATATATTTTTGGAAGTATTTTAGAAGGGAATGCTTTCTCTTTAGAAAACTTAAAAAGACACTGAGGGATAAGATCATCACTCATTATAAAACTCCCAGGATTTCATCGTTTCCTCATTGCTGACCCAGGGCACTTGCACAACTGAACCAAGGGCTGAAAACCTTTCAAGCAAGTTGTTTGTAGCCCTCGCAGTTTCCACAGTAGCCACGCTCAGCAGGACATTTGCATTGGCGTTTTCCTTTTGCTACGGTACCTGATGGAACCACCGTATATCATATCAGCTCGTATCCCGCAACTGCTGGATGTTAATTATTTAGACCGTAGGAAAACTGATCCTCCCCTGTTTCCCACAGGTATAAAATGTGTTTATTCTAGATGTGGCCCTGGAGTTTCCCGTCTGTGAGAAAAGCTGGCAGCGTATCTGCCGACAGCCATCAACCTCTTGTTCTCAGATGGCTCGCTTTTGCTTAAAACTTTTCCCTATTATTTTTTGGCCTTAGCCAGTAACTAGAAAGTCATGAAATTCTCAATAAGTGAATTTTTTCTTCCAAACTTTGGCATTAATGCCAAATTTTGGCATTATACTAGCTCAAAATGAGCTTTAAAGGCCACTAATTTCAATATTAACAGCTATTTTCACTTTGTAGTGGTTTTAATAGCTATCTTAGATCTGGGGCAGCAGACCCTTACCACACCTGTTTTCAAAGCAGCAATTAGCTTTGCTGACAGGGAGGAAAATTTAGGGCTGAGTGTAAATCCTGGTCCCTAGGAAGGAAATATTTTGGCCTGTCTTATGGTAAAGTTACACAAAAAATAAAGCGTTTGTAGGCCAGGATTTTCACCAGAGAGCAGCAGCATCGGGCTGTTTCTTTCTGAGACCTTTTCCCCCTCTGGCCCACAGTTGAAGCCATTGATTTAAACCGTTTCAGTTCTAAATAGAAGCTTTTTCTTCAGCTGTTGAAATACTTTCTCACATGTTGATGCACCTGTACTTTCAATTTAGCTTCAGGTCAGTATAGAGCATGCACTTTGGAAAGTTGTAAAAATTAGTTGGCGAATAATAATAAATAAAATGGCATACTGCCCAAACACATTGTATTTTCTTTACTAATATAATTGCTCATTGAACATATTTTCCAGATACAGTTCTGTATATTTAAGCGTGTATCTGAATAACTGCACTTTTAAATTCAGGAGTCAAGTAGCTACTTTGTATTCTGCGCTTATCTTAAATACGGTTTGATTTAAAACATTTATCTTCCCTGGTATCATCTCCCATGTCAAAGCACATTTAAATCGTGCCTTGTTCCTAATATC
Source organism: Columba livia (assembly GCF_036013475.1). Classification (NCBI taxonomy): domain Eukaryota; kingdom Metazoa; phylum Chordata; class Aves; order Columbiformes; family Columbidae; genus Columba; species Columba livia. Next base: position 7,176,872 of record NC_088607.1, read on the forward strand.
ACTTGTGTTTAAAATGGTATCCAAGCACAAAAAAGTTTGATGAGCACTCTGTTGTTTGCCTGCTTTGTAGTCATTAGCTGCTCTGTCATTGTTGTGAATATCACTGAAGCTGGGAAGGAGAAGCTTCTGCAAAGTAAACTGTTAAAAATTAAAGGCAAGGTCAGGCTCCAGGGTTAGCAACACTAGGAGGCTGCAATTTAAGATGCGTCCAGTTATGCAAAATCGTGTGTTGAGTTACAGCCTCGTATCTCCATTGGGATCTGTGGGGTTGCTTAGGTAAAAATATCAGAGGAATTGTGGGGTTTTCTTTTGTTTCTCCCTTAATCTTGACGGAGAATGACACAATTCTGGCAGTAATTGTCATTTTTAGATCTGTAACTCAAAGGGAAAACTCGTATTCCAGGAATGTGTAGTAGGTGCATCACTTGGGTGAAGGAGGCAGAACCAGCACCAGACTTTGGAGGCATTTGGCACCTTGTCGTGTTTTATTGGTTTGCACATGTAGAATATTTAGGCAACACCTCTTAATCTAGAAATAAATCCGCCAAGAGACAGCAAGTGACCCACTGAGGCACAGCAGATTTTACTGATTATATTCTTAATATTTAAAGCAAATGCTGTCACGGCTGTTTCTTTTTTCCAAGAACTTTTCCTTATCCTTAGTTTGTCTTTTCCTTCAGATAACTGGAACACAGTGGTGCCAAGTGGTGGCTCCCAGAAGGGCTGGAGAGGTCAGATTCAGTGTACTTGGCTCATTTGTGTGGAAGTTTGGATAATTAATATGCCAAAAAGAAATCTGTTTTACTTCTCTCTTCTGGGTGAAAGAACATCATGTGCTATGCTTTTAGAGTACTTATCCCCAAGCCAAAACAATGTAGTCTTCCCACTTCAGAAAACATCAGTACTTACCACTGTTATGTATTCTCGACTTCTGTGTGAATCTGAGGTATTAAGGTTTCATAGTTTTTATCATTTGTATGAAAGCACTCTTCATAAGAGAGACAGATTATGTTCAATTAAAACAGAAACACAGTTCTGAATATGTTTAAACAAGTTTTTGCATTGATAACCAAAACTACTGGGTGTTTTTTTTTTCAATCACACACACACAAAAAGCCATCAGTACTTACTAAAGAATTTGTACAGTGCTCAGGGCAAGTTACAGCTGGATCCTCTTAAAAACCTCAATCTTTTCTAATAAATGACTCATAAAACTTGTAGGTATGAAGCTTTTCAGAAAACTTGTATAATTAAAAGGGATTTTCATCATTTAAACAAATGTTAAGTTCTTGTAAATATTAAATATGAGGAAAAAAACCCACGTGTTGCTTTTGCAAAGCAATCCTCTTTCAAGCAACCCAGAAACTGTTTCAAAAGTGACAAATTTACTGCAGGAATTGTTCAAATGTTTCGGACAGAATGTTTTGTTCAGGCACCTGGGGGGAGCGTCTTATGCATCTCTCTGCAGAATTAGCCCAGTACATGGGGATTTGTGGTCCGATAAACTCTGTAACAGCTCTACTGAGCCAAACACCCTCCTCTTATGCAAGGAAAGGGTATGTATTTATAAATATTAATTTGTAAATATTACTCGAATTCCATCGAGTCGTTGACAAAGCAAGAAAATTCTAAGTCATCTTTTGATGTTTAGCCCCCAAGACATCTCTTCTACCTTCCATGGCTTGCAGATGGAGTCCTGGTTTATGTTATTCCTCCTGTCAGTAGTTTTTCCTTCCTGTTCAGTATCTTCCACATGGGAAGCGCTTCCCTCTACTACCTGTGTATCCGTGTGGAGTCAGGAGACCATCGGGTGAGGCAGTAGGAAAACCACCAAGAAGCCAGTGACACAGCCTTAGAAATGAAGAAAAGCTGAATTTAAAACTTCATGTCCACTCTAGAAGAAACAGTCTGTGCAATAAGGCCATTAGCAAGTCTAACCAAGTAGGCTTAATTGTTTCTTCACCAAAACACTAGCAGGAAAGAGATTCCCAGCCCATTTTTAAAATATCTAATGACTTATTATGACTTAAGGGGATGTCTCCTTTCACCAAGTGCAATTTTTGTCATAAATAAATAGTTTCTTCACAGGAGTGGACCAACTCTTATGTTTTTCTATCGCAAAATGCAGAACTGAACTACATAACATCATCTAAGATGTAAAACCGAAAAAAACCCCCTTATAATCCATTATAATTTTATGTTGTCCTATTTATGTTAACAGGACATTTGTGAGTAATGGGTATGGGATTAGGACATCTAGTTAGCTGAATTAATAATAGTGAATTCAAACTGACATTGCAGAACTCCCCAGAGATGTGTAAAGGTGAGTATTGTCTCTATGCTGACGTTAAAAGTGAACACTACTGATAGGAATTCAAGAACAACCTTTTGTAAAAACTAATATGGATTATAATGACAGGAAATATTGAAATTTATGGGTTTATTCTGATATTAAAGCAAGCAGAGCACCTTTAAGGATGCTATAACTTTGGCTCAAGCTTGCTTATATGTCGGGCACGCTATATCTTGTATCTGTTATTTAGGCACATGTATAGATTTATATATATATATATATATATTTGCATTTCATATGAGTTGGATAATAATTGTATCCTCATTTGTGTAGAAATTATAATTCCAATGGATAAAAAAATGCAGGAATTAATCTTGTTGATGCCACTGAAATAAATTACCCTAAGTAGGCTAGATATATAAGAAAACAATATAAATTCATCTAAATTCAATTATTAAACAAAGATAATATTGTATTTAATTAGAAAATTGAATCAATTTACTTGCATTTGTTCTTATCCTTCATAATTTTAGAGATGATAGATCTCTTCCTCTTACACTGTATTGTTATACACAGACAGAAAGGAGAGAATAATAATCTCTGTTCCATTTTTCAATTCTTGTTTGATTTTTTTCAGCTGCAGATGAACTAATTACTGCTCAGAACTAGTGAAATAATCTGAGGCAAAAATATTGCTGTTATACAATAGAAAATGATAATGTTATCAAAACCTGGCTTAAGACTTCAACAAACTGGTACAGATGTTTAGCCAGGACTTCAACTAGCTCAGGTAGCTTGACTTTCTTCAAAATTTAGAGAAAACTTGTATGGATATTTGTTATTTTTAAATAGTTTAATAGATTATAGTCAGGTTAGAACTAAGAAAAGATATTATGAATTTCTAGAAATGCAATTATTTTTGAAAGATTTTTAAAATCTAACTTTTACAAATTGTTTCGGTTAGTCACCCAAATGTACAGTGGATAAGCGGAAGACGAATATGAAACTTAAGATGCCTAATCCAGCTGTTGGAGACTCCCTTAATTGTTGTTAGGGCCTAGTGCAAAGTCTGCTCAAGCTGAAACCAGAAGATTGAGCACAACAAAAGCTGAATGAGAAGAAATATAAAGCAAGCCTGAGCAGGACATGAACTGCGGTCTGATTTCTATATAAGTAAGATCACAGTTTTCTTAATTCTGAATGCAAATAAGTAAGAAAGCATTTTATCTTGTTTTAAAAGAGTGGAATTCAGCCACAGTGCCGATGCTCATAAAGTAGAAATTATTTTTATTCCTCACATTTTATCATGTATTTATCATTATTTAAGCCCTTCAAACTCCCCTAAAGTAAACTGATACAGGCTTAGGCTGTAACTTGTAATTCATGTTTGAAATCCCAAGTCACTGGACTGAAGCAAAACTCCTGGTTCAGAAAGGCACAATATTTCCACACAGAGAAAGCAAAACAAAAAGAAAAGAACAAATTTCCTTTTGAAATAGACTTTATTATTTGGGTTTACTGGACATATGTTTTTTTTTTCTAAGGGAGACTTAGGGTACTTAATGTACAAAAATTTTAAAAATGGGGACTTTTAATGATACTTCAAGATATCAAAAAGGCTTATGCAAAGCAGAGTTCAAATTGCTGTTTGTCTAGTTCCTCAGAGCTGTTTAAGCCAGAAAGAACCCCTAAGTTATACAGTCTAGGTTTTTATGAAGCATATTATCCCAAATGGGTCAATCTGAAAATCACCGTAGTAAGAGCTTGTTATATTTGGCTGGGACCTGCAATTGTTAGGAGTCAGTCCAGAATTCATGGGTTTTCATCAAGTCAGTATAGATTAATACAGACTAGATCTGTCACAGTTCAGCTAACAATGACCTTTCTTTACATGTATGTGCATTCCCTTTCTGAATTCGATTACCAAGATATCTATTTCTTAAGCTCCACAAAGTACTTTTGCTTGAGAAAAATACCTTGCCTGTCAATTTTTCAACCAGTGATTATAAGTAGTCATGGTAAATCCTGCAAACTACAGTGAGACTAATCCTGGGAGAGAAAGACCTGTGCAAGTGTCGAGAGCACAGGTATCCAATTTTTCCAAAGAAATGCAAGTATATTTAAGTATTCAAATCACACATGAACATTGAAAAAGATGCACCAATAAGTTTACGGAGTTTCTTTGCATTACTTTTCCTGAGAAACTATTGGCCTAATATCACATACAAAATCGCTGCAGTTAAGAAAATTACTGTTTGATGTATGAAGGGGTGAATTATGCTTCTGAAAGCAAGGTATTACAGAGTTTGGCAGTTGTTACATTAGGGCTCATGAACTGTGAATATTCTACAATGTTCTCCTGTACCTAGTGGGCTCAGACTGTTGATACATCTCTGAATTAACCTTGTAAACGGTGGTCCCGTAAGTGTGCTCCAATATTGGAACACACAAAGGGAATAAAGATTTTGATAATCAAGTTATATATGTGCTCACTATATCATGTAGATTACACCACTTCTGCTTCTCTACATTAATTTTAAAAATATAGGGTTGGCACCGCCCACTTTGTATATGGTTACAGAGTGTTCTTATGTTTACTGGCGTATGTGGGAAAGTTTTTTGCAATACTTGGCAGATCATGCATTGATGCAAGTGAATCTAAGGACAGTATTGAGGTATTTAAGCTGGCATTTTGATTGACTCAGAATAATAACAATGTTCAGTGTTTAGGCATAATATGAGAGCTGGGCTCTGAACACTCAGAGGATGATGGTGGTGCTGGGCTATAGACATTGAGAAAGTTTTGCTGTTGAAAATGTAGGTGCATATATGACCCAAGGAGTTGTACATCTGTACCTGAGTGCCTGTGTTTTATTCTTGTCTTGCTTTTTGTGCCTGTGCCCTTTGGCTTTGGCAATTTGCCACAAATCATTCAGAACACTGTAATGCAGAGGGAACCTGAACCAAAGCCACCCATCTTTCAGGCTAGTGATATAATCAGCAAATCATCCTCTGGCCCTGCTGTTCTATTCTGGATGATCCCTATGAAGAGGATCAGCTTTGTTTGTGAGTTATCATCCTCTCCATGGCAGATCCTAGGGGCTCCACAATGGAGAAGGCTAACAGGCTTAATTAGGACCTGCTGATGTGACCAAGCAGCTATTTACAGGCAGCTATGGCAAAAGCCTGCAAGTCCAACAGGGCAGAGAAGCCTGTAGGGACACTGACAATTGTTCTGGTAGTGGTTACATCCATACACAAGGACAGAAGTCAAAAAAAAATCACAATAGAGATGTGCTCCATGATCTTGGTCACCTACCTAAGAGTCGTACTCTCCCAATATGACAAGCCTCCAATTACAGGTCACAGGCTTTTCCTTTTTTCTACAAAACCTCCACTTTGTTTGTCCATTGGAACAGACTGTGGGCTCTGTGCTTCCACCTCAGTTGCATTAGGGACAGTTCATCATGTTGTAAAATAATTAGTTAATGAGTATGAAACATATCAGATGCAAGACTGTTTAGGGCCTATAAAAGTCTCTTTAAAGCTTGTCTGCTCTCATTAATTGAGAAAGGGCAGGGAGAGAGTAAGAGGTATAATTTAAGCTCTTAATGTGAATGCAGTACATCCTGTGGAAAAAATTAGATGTGAATAATAAGGCAACCCTAATTCTGTTATTTCTCAGCTTTGGAGCATTTGACTTTATAAATTTAAATTCCTAACATTCCTTATGCTATAATTTGATGTAATTTAAACATAAGGCTGTTTTCTGCTGGCACTGGGAGAAGTTATGAACTCACTCTAATGCAGGTGTATAAGTTTACACCTGTGGAGGGTCACCCGAGAGCAAGTGGCATTATTAACAAATTTAAGAGTAATGATGCTGTTCACCGGTGTTCCAACAGACATCGAGGTGTCGCCAAGGTTGAGGATCTCATGATAAATGCTCTGGATCATCCTGTTCTTACAGTTTGGAGAGATATGAGCTGACATAGATGTATTTGCCTCCAGGGCTTTTGCTGGAGTGATCAGCTTGGTCGGTGTCTCCTCAAATCTCTGGTGCTGCTCCTGGGATTCTTTCTCTTCCTGGCGTGGGGTGAAGGTGCAGCACCCCGTCGTGCTCTGCTGCATTCCAGGAGCGCTACCCCAGCCCAAAACAGACACTCCTAACAACCAAAGGTGAGAACTCTGCTCTGTAAATCAAAGAGAACTGTTACTAAGCTGGGGGTGGCCATAGAAATGTATTTATTTAGCAGAAGGTCTATCCTGGAGCATAAATATACGCACAGCTCACAAAGAGCGTGGATTGTAGATTTGCATGTTTTAGATCAAATTCTGCTCTTAACATCAAGAAATTCTTTGTAAACCCCAACAACACTGACAAAAGCAGTATTGCTCTCTAGTTTCTCTGATTGAAGGGGTCATAATTTGCCCCAATTTACCTTTAGCTAAGCATAGATCTAAACTAAGTCCTTAGAGCTGATCCTCCTCAGATTTCCAAATAGTTCGGATGAGTTCTGGCTTTAAAGGTGTCACACATCTCCTGTCTTGCACTTTAACTGTGGTAGACGTTACCGTTTGAGTTTACCTCTGCATTTGCTGTTGGAGAACTTCAGGAGATAAAAAGGGAATATGATATAAATTTAGGGCCAACACGCTCGCACTGTGAAGGCAGATTAATCAGCCTCTTAACATCCTGTATTTCCCCTGGCAAGTAATGACATTATACCTCAATCACATCAACCTTTTTTTAACATTGCCCTCAAGAAAGATTTGGAAAAGATAAACATATCCTGTAACATTTTTTCCTCCCTGACTTGCATCAGCTATACATGATTTATCTTTTAATGTGTCCTCCCTGCCCAAGATAATCTCTCATTGACTCCACTAGATTTTCTCATGGCAAGAACATTAAACAGAACACTGACTTTGTTTTATTTTTAATTGGCTTCTGACCATTTTTTTTTTAATTTTGTATATATTTTTAAATTTTAATTTCTGTTTCTGTGATACGCAAGAGATAATTTATTGTGCTACAGTTTCCATGCTATTGTTTCAGCCCTTCTTTAACACCTGCCATGGATGATAAATAGATAGGCTGGCTGCTGATGTGAATTATGGAAGTGCAAGTATTGTATTAGTCTTTCTGAAACGTTGTCAGCCACAAATTACTTAATTGTACCCAAAGTTAAGAGGATGTTAATGGTATTATTGTGGCCACTTAAGGAAAGTATTATACAATTGAATGTGAAGCAGGTGTTTGCATCCCAGGTGTATAATATGCTATGCGCCAGTATATCATGAAATGTGATTCTTCCTCCTATGCTTTGCTTCTAACTTTATTTATTACGACAGTCTTTATGCACAGAACTGAGTGATTTCTGGATGGCAAGTGTGCTGTTATCAATGACTTTTTTCTTCGTTCACATTGGCACTTACATTATTTTCTGCTAACTTCAGATATTCATCCCTTCTTGCTACAAAGCAAAGCAGACCAGTCCTTGGGATCTCTGCCCATCTTGCAAGAAGCATCGTCTGCCACAGTGTCAGACCTTAATTATAGTAGTAGAAATGCGGTAACACAGCAAGAAGAGATCAATGTCTGCTAGCTTCAAGTTCAAAAAAACCCCCTTTGTCCCTGGGATGCTGGATTTCCAGGGATCCTCAGGCAAGTGTATGTTTTTCCACAGTTCAGTACCCTCCTGTGTGAGGCTCATCTACAGTGCTGTTGTATTTCTGGCCTGCTCAGTAGCAGCTACTTTACGTCAACTCAAAATATCCTCAAGTGTTACAAACACCCAAAAGCAAAGTGGCAGAAAGTATTAAAATAATGCTTAAAAGTGCTGCCACTGTCTTTAGTTGATTCACAGTCATTCCCACGAAGGAGGTGGTTTCTAGAACCATTTATTTTCTGTGCTTGCACTCATTGCAATGCAGACTGAATGCCTCTGCATAAACAATTAATCTGACTTCTTTGCATCAGGCACCCTTTTGATAAATACTGCTGTTGCAACTTGTTTGCACAGGGTGAAGACCTATCACTTAAAAACATTTACTTGATATATTTACACATAATTCTGCATTCTCTCAGGACCTGTTGGCAGCATTAAGTTATTCTCCAATGTCAGCTGTTACAAGGTTGTGAGTTTCTTGGCTCTTCAGTGTTGCACAGAAACAAAGCACTTGCAGTTGCTTTGCCATTTGGCTGTAAGGTTGCTTTCCATTTAACAAAAAAAAAAAGCAGTTCTTGGATGTCATATGAGCATCAGTATCAGATTTCTACATGATTAGATTGGTGGTACAGGTAGATCTAAAACTGTTGCTACTGCTGGTGTGTACTAAACCTTTAGTAACGTCTTTGATGTTCTACCTGAGTGCTTACAAACTGTTGCCACCTTAGTCTGTCAGCATTTTTGATGTTCCAAAATGCGAAAATGATAACCAAATATCATTAGCAACCTGTTGCTGTTCAAAGATAAAAGCCGGTGATGGCAGAAGTGACGTTAATAGCCACAGTGTAATCTTTGAGACATGTTAGCTGGGCTATGCCGTGCACTAGGATTTGTCTTGCCATCCATTAAAATAATTAATCAGCAAAATGGCATGTTAATGGCATGTAGAGATGCCTAGATGGGTCCATAAGAATGACCCTTTATGCCTGAGGCCAGATTATTTTCTCACTTACAAAAAGGGAAATCCAAAGAAAACCTGTTGGCTTTGGTTGCGTTATTCTTCTTACAGCAGCGTGTGCATAAAATCAGAAGCAGATCCATAAAGCTGAGACAAAGCACAATATGAACAAATGATTTTTAGAATGATTGTTGGATTCATCTGAGGAAGAAAAAAATGTGGAAACTATGAAATATTGCAAAAATTAGTTTTGTTACTAAGAAGTGACTTAGATGGGGCTGAGGTTGCAACTAAATCATCTGTCACAGAAATGTATGCAGACCTGGACGATAGTCAGGGAAAGAAAAAACCTCTAAATGTTGATAGGAAAGTGCTTGGAACAAAGTGCTTAGTAACAATCAGAAGAGATGACAGATTGTATTATTGTACAACAATAAGTCTTCAAGGTATTAGAGATATCAATTTACAGCGCTTTCTATACCATCATTACCTGCCACAGTCTGACTCTAATCACAGCAATAGAAACCAGGGTGGCTCCATGGGTGTTTGTGACTTTCTCTGAATATTTATGAAGGATATAAATGAAATCAGGATCTTGCTCTCTGTTCTTAGCCCATCTGTATAACCATGAAGGCCAAATGAAGCTTTTAGTCATTATACTTAATTGGATGAATGGCCTTCAAAGCTGTCAATAAGTGGTGTGTTCACAGTAAGGTAATTAATAACGCTATTTCCTTTTGGAAGACATATCATTAGCCATTATTTCTCGAGATACAACACTGATGTCTTTATTCAAAGAGGTAATTGCAGGTTACCCACCAATTCCCCACCAGTGACATCATCTTTGCAAACTGAATCTCACAATCTGTCACTTTTGAATTCCTAATTAGGATATTTTTCTAATGGCAAGTGAATGTTCTTGAAAGAAATACCTACTTTATCGTTACAGGAATAAGCACAGCCGTACTAAAGAGTGAGTGGTTTATAACATAAATAAGGCTTGTGAGTTGTTAGACCGAACATCTGGAACCTTCAGAATGACTGTATTGAAGGATCCAGCAAAAGTCACAAAGCCAAACTAGCAGCTACATCACAACTGGTGTGTCACCAATAATTTCGATGGCATACTTGAACAGACATGCTGAAAAGATTCACTGCTGCAGAATTTACTTGCTAGTTCAGAGTATTTTATAATAACAGATAAAGATGTTCTGTTAGATTGCCCCCGTTCAGAAAATAGGTACTATACAGTGTGAGTGTCCCTTTTCACCCCTTTTAATTAGCTAGTGTGCCATGCAGCACAGTTGATTTCTGACCCTATCCTGGCAGGTCAGAAGCATGGATAACAATGGGATACCTTGGTGATTTTTGTTAATTCCTTCACCAAGAGGTGAATGGCTCTTGCTAGTGTTGTAAAGCTATACAGGTAAATTATATCTATTTATGTCAGTGTAAAAACCTTAAATACAACCCTAGTTTTCAGCTATCTCAGATAATTACTCCTCTTCTTGCATGAGCTGTTTGGGTTTTCAGTATCTTGGGAATTTTGTAAAGGTATAAGCAACAGCATGGTTTAATCTGCAACCTTCAAACAAATACACTCTGCAAGTATTTGTCACAAACCCAAAAGTCTAGCAGGAGCTAGAACCCATTCTGTATCCAAACCCAGGTGTTTTGATTCTGGTTTTATATCCACACCTTACCAATAGTAGGAACCTACTGAACGTGGTTTCTGCTTCCGTGATCCCCACTGTTTGTTTGATCTGAAGTCACCTTTGCAGAGTACTGACAGGATCCACTTCGTATTGCCTTTTAGCTCTTAATTCTGCTGTTAGACTGAGTTTTTGTCTGCGCCCAACTATATATGTGTTTTGGCAGAGAACTGGCCTTCAGCTGACCCTCTGTCAGCTCGGCTGCCCCAAAGAATTCGAGATGCAGATGAAGGGTTGCAAAGGACTCCACTTAGAGGGGTAATGATGTGGCCAATCACCAGGCAGGACACACAATTTGGAACAGGTCCCAAGCAAAATTAGTGTTGATGGCCTTGGTGTTCTTGACTCAGGATAGAAAGATAATTTCTAACTTTTCCTGTATATTGCAACACTAACAAGAGTTGTCAGAAAGCTCTAATGTAGTGGAAACTCTCTGGAGTTGCTTTCTTAGTGGTTTAAAGATACGGTGCTAAGCAGTTTCTTCTGGTAAAATATTTTAAGTAGTGACATAATTTCCTTCAAATAACTATCATTTTCAGGCCCTATAAAAGTGAGAGCTTTATAGGCTGTATTAACTCAAACAGACCTTTGGAGAATGTCTGACATTTTATGAATACTTATTGTCTGTTTTTTCTACCTGCTCTTAAATAACGAAATACCTAACACCTGGAAACATGTAATGCTGTCGAGAAGGAAGATCTAACACCTAGTGCTGCCTGGAATATCAGGCATCAGAGTTTCTCATTTGTAAACAATATTTTTCTTACAGGGCTTGCAGGTCTTAGGAAATCTCTGTCTCAAAGCTGCTGCAGGAAATGTTCAGACCTTCAGTGTGTGGGTGCACTCTGACTGGTGGCTCACTAACACAAATTACCTCCCTGTGTTAGAAATTTAGGCCTTGAAAAGCCATAGGCAGCATGGTTGGAAATGGCCCTTGCAGAAGCACGGTGTGAAAGATTGCATAAAGTATTCTCATGGGAATGAAGAGATGTGATATTTCAAATTTCATACAATAAAAATTGAGTTCAGTGTCTGATCTCTTTTTTTCTTAGCTGGCTATATTTGCTATCTAACTTGCTGTGTGGAAAAGATGACACTTTTCTTCTCCCCAATGATCTCATCTCTCTTCATTTATTTTTTTCTTGCAAACATCCCGCTGTAGTATTTACCTATTTAAAAATCTAGGCAGAATGCCAGTGCATGGCTGCATTTAAAAAGCAGCATTAAAAATAAAGCTTAATGATTTATTAAGCAGAAGGGAGGTGGATTTTCCTCTCTTCTAGTTCCTCAAATGTATGACAAATTGTAACACACACTTATAGAACAATTAAGACATCATTATTGAGAAGTGGAAGTCTAGCAGTAAAACTTCTTTGAATTTTGCATTTTAAATACACAGAGTTGAATCCTGAAAATCCTTTCTTTAGTAGAAATACTTGTGTGATAAAAGACTGTTCAATAAATGTCCCTTTATCGAAATGCATTTCCTAGATGATAGGGCAGATAAAATGATCAAGCCCATAAGTGTTTTATTTGCAAGAATAAAGTGAGTGTTGAATGAGGGTGGGTTTCCACAGCTGTACTAGCCAACAACTGCAGCCGGTCCTGACTAGGGGGGTGAAACTTGAAGCCAGAATATTCCAGCACGCAGGAGCTGGGTGCAGATAACGGGGGACACATTCCTTTTGGTTATGCCCCAATGCTCCTGCAGGCATCGTCAACCTCTGTAGGACTCGTTCTCCCATTTCTGCAATGAGATTAGTGTACATCACAGACAAAACTCAGGACCAAGACTCTAGTGACACCTTCTCTCTGTTTTTCACCCAGCTGGATTAGCAGGATAACAGTGGGGTTTTGGTACCTACCCTAAGAAGGTTTGGCATTTGACGCAGCTGTGGAAGCTCTTCTGGATTCCTGAAGCATAGTTGTCACATGGCAGTGAAGCACTGCTGTCATGCACTGCTTATTCTGGAGCGATGCAACTAAGTCTTGATAAGGAACCTCAAGTGTTGTCTTAAAATCAAGGTACAGTAACATATAAGTTTTTACTTGTCAAAGTCTGCTTACAATACTAAATGCTAGGGACCATGCCCTTCCCTTCAAATCACAAGCACCTTTTTTGTTGTGCTGCTCCTTTGGCTAAAGATATGTGTTTCAACCCTGTTTGTATATTATTTAAATCAGTAAGAAATTCTTATTCAGCCTCACAGATGAGGATCAGGGCATTATTGCTTAATAACTCACACAACTGAGAACATTGGCCCTAAGCGCTGAAGTGACGCAACTGGATGGTTGTTTTGCACAATCCCAGTATGTGCTTGCAGATGGCTTTGTGCAACAGTAGCTGTCCTAGGATGATAGACATGATATGTGTCTTATATAGCTATAAACATATGAGCAGAAGAAGGTATTAATGATCATAACCCATAATTATTAGCAAACTGCTAGATGCTCAGTCCTTTGGTTACAGTAAAGAACCTCTTAGAAAGGTGTAAAGCACAAGCATTATCACTGTTGCATAATGAAATAATTATGTAATGAATATGTAATTATGTAATGCATAAATCATGTTAATGATGCTGCCAAATGTTAACTGTATTAATCACTAGAGGGCAGATTATAATCCCTGCTGGGTACTTTCCTGCTCGCTGCCTGTGTCACGAGGAGGCAACACCTCCCGGTGCTTGTGGGCAGGTGGGGAGCTCAGCCCTTCCCACGGCACCAGCAGGGCGAGAGGGAGGACAGAGAAAGGCAGTCCGAGTTCAGCGAGTCTGGTGGAGGTTGCATCCTGCTGTTGAAACAAAGGGGAGCTGTGGACCACACTGACTTCCAGTAGGAATCTGGTTTATTGCTATTTCTGGAATAATACAAATGTGATTTTTTTTTTTTACCTTGTTTCAAGTTTATGGCAGAGTCAAAGCTGCAATCCAATAATAAGAGCATTTTTGATAGCATAGCTAATTGTATGCAAAAACGTTTGCAGGATTATGATTATTTTATAAACTCACTGGTATTTAATACCCATCATATCTCCCCCACTCCCTTTTTCTGTCTTTTCAGAGTTTATGCAAACATGTATATTCCTGTAAACTTTTCACGGTAGCAATTTATCAGAATCTGTATTTTAAGCTTACCCAGAGTCCGTACCCCACTTTCAAAACACTCAGGCTCAGTTTTGGTGTTAACATGAAGCCATCCTACCTATCTACATCCAGGACAATCATGGGGGATCTGCTGTGTGCTATTTACCTTAAACCAAAGGAGTTGAATGAATTTTGAGATCAAGACAGCTCTTGTCTTTTCCTCCAAACCACAGCATGCTGATAAAATCAATAGTGTTTCAATCCTTTGGATTTTTAAAGTAGGGAGAGACTAAATATAGACATGGAGGCCTCTCGCTCAACCTGCTGACCCTGAACCAAGTGACTGTAGGTTGCACTGACAAGAGCCCCATTGTCCTTTTCATTAATCAAACCCACCGAGCCAGGTAAATCTTTAAACAAGATGAATGGGCAGCATTTTTAAAAAGTAAAATAATTCACTAGGCTTTGGATGTGTTTCTCTTTAATTAGTTTGATGAGCACAAAGTCTGAAGCCTTGTCAGACACCCAGTATTAACTTCGGATGCTGACCTAGAAAAGAAGCATTGCAGAGGTAAGAGAATGGGTAGGTAAAACTGACTGAATAGGAGATCTTTTCTGTTAAAGCCTTTTGCCAGATGAAAAGAATCATTACCACAACGATACTTCTAATTACAGTGTCATTAGAGTACTACTGGAGGTTCCTATGGTGCATGAAGATCTCCCACTTTAAACAACTTGATCCAAAAGGGTAAAATACAGGTATTAACCCTTTCATGGGAAATAAAGCTGAATATTTAGGCAGGCTGAAATAATAGAGTTTGTTTTAAAGTCATGATATTTTTGAGGTTTCTGGAAAATTCTGGAGGGCTTTTTCTTTATTGTTTTTAAATTTGAGTAGCAAACAATACTGACCTGGCCACTGTGCATTCTTGCCAGAGGCCAAAGATGGAGAAATGATTGTGTGTGTCTCAAGATAGCCAAAAGGGAAAGAAAACGTGCTTTATTGTCTGTCTAATTGTTGTCTGACTGGAAAATGTGAGGTGAAGTTTCTGGCACTAACTTGTTGTCCAAACCACTGAAAACGATCCAAGAGCAGATAACGCACTGGGCTGCAGACATCAGCGTTGCTTGAGGTCACTTTCAACTCATGAAGTGTTGTTTAATCTATGAAGTGAAAAATACTTCCTTTTTTTTTGTTGTTTAATAATTTACAAGCTGCAGATGATGCTGTAGCATAACCACAAGGTGTTCTCTTTAGTTTGGAGGCCTGGACCATTCAACTCCTGGATCCGAAAGGGTCTAAAAATCACGGGCAGATCAGAGTGACAGATACCACAACAGCCAAATACCTAAAGGCAAAAGGAGAAAGGGCAGTTAGGAAGAAAGAGATAAACTTCCACAAAGGGAGAAAAAAATAATGGTATTCATATACCTCTGTATTTTGAAGGAATGTGTTTTTTTTGATGCTCAGCAGAATGCAGCATCACAATACAGCTCATGACAGTTTAAAGTGAGGATGTGGCTATAGAGGTTTTGTGAATCCCAGAAGCTTCTCTTTGATGACTAAGTAGTTATTAGCTCTTTTGAGACCGGGTGCCATTTGGATAATTGGTGAGTGGACTGTGACCTGAAGTACTGATAAACTGGAGGGAAATAATTCAAAATTCTTTTCAGTTTTACTCCGTACTGCTTTTGTTTCATGTTCACACAACTCCATCTAAAACATGAATCATTATTTTCATAAGAGAAATCATAATTGGCATAATTTGGAGGAAAAAAGCACTAACACTTGTTTAATATGGGTAGAATTCAATTAATAAAACACCAAACCACATACTGTGGCTGATTTGTTTCTAAAATATCCTCTCTTCTACTTTATTAGGCAAATGTATTGTCTGTTGTGGTCAGTATTTTTAAAAAAGCCAGCAGGGTTTATCCCTTCTGCCCTATTTTTTTTTTAATTTTTGCTGTTATCCACAATTTGAAAACAAAGGGCCCAGCCCTTTAGGCCTGAAACCAGCAGGAGTTCTGTCTAAAATCAGAAGTGGCTTCGTGTTTGGTCAGAGAGTTGTGCTGGTTTAAGTGACATTGCAACAGCGCCTGGCGTGTGCAGAAAAGAGGCATTTTCATAGAACATTAAAAGGAAAAAAAGCCTGGGAAATTTACTCCAGGCTCTAATGCGATGATGAAGAACATGTCCAGTTAGCAAAGGCAGCAGCGAGACTTGTCACCGCCATTGCTGAGAAGCTTTTCCAAGCATGCAGAGCTAACAGGACCCGTGTCTCATCTTGATAACGCGCTCGTGTTCTTGGTGGATTTCCCACGCATCATTTGCAACCCCACGAGCCTGGGTCTTCATATGGATGATCCCCATGCTCATTTTAGAGTAAACAACTGTATTGGTAAAGACGAAGGGCTTACAGAAGTCCCGCTAGCTCACCTCCTTTAGACTCGCACGAGAAGCTGAGCACACAAACCCAAAAGAGCAGTGATGACCATCAGGTCCCTGAGCAGCAGGAGGCTGTGCAGCTGCAAGAGAAGATGTTGCAATCAAAAATATCTAGGTGCAGCAAAAAACCCCCTGTGTTTTCACCATGAGAGACAGTGTCCAATACAACCCTACATTGCATAGCCCTGGGAACAGAGAGAACAGCTGGTTAGCGTGTGGAGTACTCTCTGAATTGGAAAGTCAGCCTGGGTCTAGCTTAGCTTCTGCCCTCCACTGCACCAAGACCTTGGGGATATATACATATTTTCAGCTGAGCCTCATGGTCCAACATACACCTTTGTAAAGGACCATAAGGTGAGAGGCTCAGGCCACATCACTTACATTGCACAGTAATGCACAGTATCAGACAATAGTTTAAGACCTTTTAGAATCAGTTTTTCTTTTTAAACTTGCAGTGGTGTCAAATTATTTTAAAGTACTTGAAAAGATTTTCATTTACCAACCACTCTGCCCTTTGAAAGCAGAGTAAATGGCTGTGGGCAGCCCTGGAAATACAGAATTCGTTTATCCCTATCTGATCCCTGCGCAGAATCCTGCTTGGCCCCCTCTGCTCCCCTCCCCTCCGTTCTCAGCTGATGGATGTTGATCCTGCCCTGGAATAAAACCACTGTCCTGGTGACTTAACGAGGTGCTGCTGCCCTTGGAAAAGGACGGGAAACCATAGGTGAGTACTTTAAGAAAAAAGCCTGATGAGCAGCACCCCGAGATAGCCTGAGCTGGCCTGGCCTGTTGTTGGCTTTACTTCTATATTTGTAAAGTACAATCACATTAAGGCATAAATTCACAGTTTATTTTAAAGATATTGTCCCTGGAAGAGTGCCTCGCCCTTAACTGCAGGCATAATAAAATGGCTTAGTTAATATCTCTTGAAAAATCTCTTTTTATCCATCTTTTAAAATCACTTAGAGCTGCAAATAATTTGTTCTGATATTTTTCTTATGCTCTCACCTGTGCTAGCCTTTAGTAAGCTGATTTCCAAGTACAGGAATTGTAACACTGCATTCTTCTTGAACCGCAAAATTACTTCAGTTATTACCTGTCCAGTCATTTGCTCATGTTTAGTTAGCAAGTGGAAAATATCTTACAACTTTCCTCAGATAATGTTCCTCTTATTCAACATATATGGGGCCCCTGTTGTATATAATCTTTCCACAAGATAAGAGTTTAATAAAGAACACTCATATTTTTTTCAATTTCTGTATGTTTATAACACCTATTTTGCGGATGCTTATAGATTTTTAGGTGATTTTACTTTAATTTTTAAATAAAAAAGGAGATACGAAACTTATTTCTGATATAATTAGAACTCAAAAATGTAAGTTTACTCACTGAAAACTTTATCTTGGAGTTCTTTTGCAATACAAGTTAATTAACTGGATTTAGATATTTGCAAGATGATATATTTAATGGGATTACTGCTCATATAATGTTCTCAGTGACTGATTTGGAATCTAAGCTTAGGGAACAGAATACTGAATTTCCAGCTCTTTGAGAGTTAATGTTGTGTTAAAGGAAAGTACAATTTGAACCTCATTGTTCATGAATAGCCAAGTTATTCTGGTGAAATGGAGCTGGTCCCTACAAGGGCCACACGAGGCAGATGCCCGGGCAGGAGCGCGCGGAGCCCGACATTCCTGCGACCGCTCGGGGGACAGATACACCCACACCTGAACTCCTGGCAAGTTCAAGGCAATTGCTTATCTCATCAAAACATAATGGCCCTTTATTCAGACCCTGTCTCCCAAGTGGGATCAATTAGATGCTTCGGTCTGCGGGCTTAAAAATAAACACTCATGTTTTCATTTATATTTGGAATGAAAATGAAGACATATGACCACCTCTTATTCTGCCTGCTCCTGTCATGCTTTGAAACTACTGTTAATTTATTCTTTCAAAATATTGATTGTCTTTCTAATAGAAAAAGGGGGAAAGTTAAATGATAACTTGCTCTGGAGAAAAATACAGTAGCCCTGACAAAGAATATTTCTGTGTGCCAATATATCCCACATTAGCGTCTATCTTCTTTTTAAGGCAAATATATTTCTGTGTGTCAATTTGGTTCGCTACAATGTTAGAGCTTCACTCCTAACACAGGATTTCTCTAATGAATATGATAATTTAAATCTTATGATCAGAGTACTACTTTTAAAAGAAATTTGAACATTTTTTGTTTAAATGCTATTAAGTGTTTCAATATTAGCTCAGTCAAATAACTATTAGATTGGAGAATTTATATTCTTACTTTAGCAGATGGCTGTGTAATTCTACAGTTCTTCTGTATTGTAATATTTTTTAAAAGTACTTTATAAGTAAAATGATAATTCGTGTTTAACCAGCAGAGATTTTAAAATTTAACCAGTGTTCAAAAGCTCCAGTAAGTTCAAATGTCTTAACATTTTTATTTGTGAGAGTAATTTTAATTTTAAGCTTTTCTAAAATGAAGTAAAAAATAATTAACTGGATAAGATAATTCAGCTCACAGTGGTTCACCAGTACACAGGCTGGAATGCAGATTAAAGTCCCATGAGGAGAAGGAGATACATACCCCCATGCATCTTCCCAAAATCAGAGCTAAAATACCAATTGAAAATACGCTGTTCTTGTTTTATAGAATATGTTTTGCTATTAACATAAGAACTTTGGTTTTGGATGCAATGATATACTCTGCTCAGAGGATTTATTGACATGAATGAGAAAGAGTGAATTTACATGTATGTGCAAAGTCAACAAAAAGTGAGCTGATAATCATGCCAAGGCAACCTTGAAGCATCGTGTTTTACATTATTGCTACATTACAAGTATTTAATTCTAAGTATTTTGGTATTTGAATAAACTGCTCTTATTAAGCTAAATTTAGATCTGCTCTGTTTATGAATGTATAAAAATATGCCTCTCTGTTTTTCATGATTTGTCTGTAGTCAAGACAACTGTGAAATGTGCCCTATAATATGAGGCAATCACTAAATGGACCACAATAGATTAATAGTTTACAGAAACCTCTTAAAATATTCTCAGCTTATGTGTTTGTGAAGAGTTTGTGATCTTAAAGTATGATATTCTGTGATTTACCAGTAAAGGAATTTGAATTGTGCCTTTATGTTCCTGCCCTGTAGCATGATGTTCTTATTTCTGGCCGGGGCTTTCACTGATGCAAACCCAGATACAGTTTTTCCTGGACCGAACATCAATGCCACTGTACGAGGGGGAATTCCAGAACTGAGAAAGAGATTTTTCTTGGTTCATCAGTTTATCCCATGCATTTTATCACTGCATGCATCATACAAAAAAAAAAGATTATGTAACAATTTTCTTCCAAGCGTCATAGTGACCTTGCGAGTTTACAAAGCCAGTTTTTTGTAACATAGGGATTTCATCTTCAGGTCTTTTCAAAGCAAAGCCTGTTGTGGAAATAACAAGCAGACATGTATGAGTGCACAGCAATATTGCATGTCAAGGAATGGAGTTTGCAGGGTCAGTGTGAAAGTAAACGGAAGATTTCGGGTAGGCTGGATTCAATGAATTAACTGCATTTGCCCAGGACTCCAGAACAAGCAGTTGTGGGGCCTTTTTTTTTTGCTCTCAATATGTGGAATTAGTGTTCTCTGGGATGAAGTTACAGCCATAGGCACAGATAGCAGGGAGATAACGAGCTAATGCTCGGATAAAGAAGGAGATTTGATGAAGGTATGTGAGTGAACTAGGCCAAGGATCGTACTTGTGATTTAATGGTGTTGATGCTGGTTGTGCTCAGGGAGTTTCTGTTGGCTGTGACTGAAGACAGTGGCTCGAGCGAAGTTATAATAGCAGAGGAAAACACATTACAAATAAGTCCCATTAATTTGAATAGTCTATTTTTAAAAATAAATATAAAATGACATTAGGCTGGAGGAACTTTGAAGAGACTGTGTACAAGATACACTCTATCAGAACACATAATTTGTCAGAATTGAAACACTTTGCAAAGTCAGGTGTTGCCAGAACCTCTGAAAATGTTTTGACAGTATCAAAATGCATCTTTCGGAATTAACTGATGATGTGGTTTTGGCTTTTCAATCCAACTTAATTTTTTTTTTCAGTTTTTTGTTCCATTGAAAGAGGGTTAGTTGAACTGAAGCCAAGTGTAACGAAACATCTGTGCCTAAATTAGTGTAATTTTTTTCCAGTTACAGAAAGAACAGTAGTTACAAGCTTATCTTGACAGATGTATTTTACAGCTATCTTCTATCTTATGTCTTCTATCCACAGATAAGTGGGAAAAATGTGTAGAGTTGTGCTATTGAAAAGGCAATATCTGAAAGCACCAAAAATATGTGTTGCTGTATTAATCAAAGAGTAATTTAATTCTATACTAATAACTACTTAGAAAACACAAAATGAAGCTAGAACATTTGTGAAATTATCATCCATTACAAATATTAATTGACAATCCACTCCAGGAATTAATTGATATGAGCATGGGACCTGGTAGCTATGGCAAATAGCGATGCTTTTCTCTGAGAAGAGGGATCATGCAGTGCTAGCGCAAGACAACAGCATTCTCAGGCTCCTCAGTGAGCGGTATGAATTGTTTTTCAAACGCATCATTTACCCTTGCAAAGAGCCCTTGGAGATCCTTGGATTGGCCCTGAGAGCAGTCAGGTATTCGCTGTCTCAATTTCAGCCCAAATATAATATGCAAATGGAGGAGAACATTGGGAATGCATTTGGCAGCCCTGGGCAACCAGCTTTTCCCAAAATGAGAGCCTGTGGAAAGCTGTTTTCATCTTACCGAGCCACCGGCCTTATGGACTTCAGCGCAAATAAGTTTCCGAATAATGAATCTGCAGTTCAGTTTCTGGCCAAGGTGAATGAGCACACGTTAACTCATTCAGAAAGGAGATGAAAAGCTCACATTCAGGATGCATTAATCTGAAAACAAGTGTACTTTTGTGTCTGGGGAGTATTATTTTCATTGCCGTCAATTTAGAACATAGATAGACTGTGATTCTAGCTTCACTATCAGGTTGCCCCGCAGTCTGAGACCCCTCCCCAGGCCACTCTATTTAATTTAGACTAATCTAAAGCTAAGCGAAACTTTGTATCCTCTCTGATTTCTCCCTATGATGGGGAACACTCTGATTTCCCCTTCCCCAGTGACCTGCTCGCAACGTCTGGGGAAACAGGGGAGGGAGGAAAGTGACCCCCAGGTAAGGGGAATTGGTATTTGTGTCAGCTGACAACCTATTAAGGGATGGAAAAAGTGTTCAACCACTTCTTCCCTGGCAGTTGTTCTCTTAGTTTGAATTTTCCTTCGTTTTTACACTTATTTTGAAAAAAGTCTTTGGTACATGAATTTTTCAACGCATTGCATATACCAACAGAGATAAATCTCCTGTGGAGTAGAATGAAATCTGGTTCTTAGCGCTACTCTTAGTTCTTGTGTTCCTACATTTGCAGTGAAATTTGATGTGGTAGGAATTGGGCCCTGGTTGTTTTTTTGTGTTTTGGTTTTATCTTGTTTTTCATGAAACAAATCAGTAGGCTGAAGGAAGGAATGGACAAAGCAGGTGTCTGATTCCCATAGGCAGATGCACAAAGGGCAATATCCATCCCTTGTTCTCAACCTTCCTTTGCAAGAATGTAAACCTGAGGGGGGAGAAGGGATGGATGTGTGTGTGTGGTATCTTGTGGACATGCACAGTACATGTGAGCCTTCGTGTTCACTGATAGTTTAGTGGAACGTTCAGTGAGCAGAGAATGGATGTGTCTTCTAGTTGTTGCAATGAGTTTGATGATGATAATGAATTTTTCCACATTTGCAATCTTTTTTCTTTAAAATTTTGCATTTACTACAGCTGTGCAGGTCCTTGTGAGATTTAGTGACATCGATATCAATGTAAGAATCTGTTTTGGGCAGCATCTGATGTCAAGAAGACTTTGGCAGCTTTGGTACATCTTCCTGCTCATATTTTGAAATGTACAGATTCATTCATACATGAGACCTCACAGAAGTCCCTCTGATAGACTCTTGCTATCATTTCTGATAATTTGGGTTAGTTTGCCTTTTTTTTAAATTATCTCTCTCTCTTTTTCCCCCCCACCCCCTAAACTGCCGTGATTACTTTCTATGGTTAACCTAAGTGGAGAAATAACTTTCTGCCCAGTGATAGTCTTCAACTGGCAAGTACTCAACAAGCCAGTCAACAGGTTCCCACACATAAACAAATTAAGTTGCCTTATTATTGAAAGAAGTAGTGAGATGCAACTGCCAGTGACTCTTAATCTTTTACACAGCAAAATGTAGGGTCTCTGCTCATAGATAAGAAGAAAAAAGGTCTGCAGTAGTACTAAGTTTAAATGTGTCAATCAGTAAATTTGAATCACTCTGTGAACAAACAATGACTAAACAAAAGTGGACAAGAAATGACAGCTAATCTGAGCAGTGCTTGGAAAATATCTTAAAACGCTAGTTAAAATGGACCAATTGGGAAATATTTATCAGGTCTTAAAAGGTACTGCTAAAGTATCAAAAATTTCCTGAAGTCTTTGACTTCACTGTTTCCATGAAAAAGGTGTTAGATGTGATGAAATTATTAAACTTATTAGTTCTAATTGACCTTGAATTTCCATTACCATACTCCCTCATAGTTGCAGCTGGAGTAGGTCAGAGTGATCATTTCAAATTGAACAGGTTTCATCAGATTAAACAGACCTAATGAGCACCAGATCACATCTGGAGGATGGAGGGTTCTGGTTTTTGGCAGTGCAAGGGGGATGTATATTAAGGGAAGAGGGGTCTTAAATTTGCCTCCTGAGCAATACTGGGCTCCAGGTGTTGTTGACCATTGTTTCATAGCAAGAGAAGTACCTGGGGTGCAAATATCTCGAGGCAGCTCAGATGCGAGTGGCACGTCGCTGCAGTCATCTTCTTCTGTCCCTTGTTCAGACGCATTACCGGAACACGGCAGAAACATAAGTATAACCTTCACATCGGGAATTTTCTTCTTCCCTTTGTCAGTTAGAGGACAAGTATAAATTTTATTGTCATGTCTAAAGTTACTGTGGGTCAGTCAGCAAACTGTCTTCATAGATGATTAATTCACCTGTATTCTCTATTGCATCTTGATCTAATGACAGAGATCATGGACAGACAATTAGGAAGAACCATGCTGCTAATCAAAATGAAAAGGACCTGATTATGTTTCTCATAAACAATTGTGTTTTAGGGATATAATGCAAAAAAGTCAGAAAAAACCAAAACAAACTAATTTTTGTCTTGTGGCTCACAAAACTTGCATGAAAAAGACTTTTATGTGTGTGAAACTGCCAAACTGGAGCCAGGGTCGGAACTCTCCAGGGGATGAATATTGAGCAGAAGAGAGAAATGAAACAGCCAAGCTACTAC
Source organism: Columba livia (assembly GCF_036013475.1). Taxonomy (NCBI): domain Eukaryota; kingdom Metazoa; phylum Chordata; class Aves; order Columbiformes; family Columbidae; genus Columba; species Columba livia. The sequence goes on from NC_088607.1 coordinate 7,200,483, forward strand.
ACTGAGAGACATATGTGCTGTACTTACACATTTACCATGTTCAAAAGACTTTCTGGTATATAGCTGCTCTCTTGAAAATTATCTACATGGTTGTCTGGAGTTATAACATATCTGCAGGATTCATTTTAGCCTGCCAGGTAAATTATATAGCATTGCAAAGAAGTTTATAAATTAGTATTTATCCTTTAGATGGAAACCACTTTGGAGGAGCTCTACTAGCCTAATGGGTAAATGACAAGCTGTTCAAAATCTGTTTGTATGTATATGCCCAGGACAGCAAAGCAGCCTTTCTGAAGTAAGGTGTATATTTTTTTAATCATTCATATTTCTTTTAATTAAAAAAAACCCAAGTCAAACTAAACCAATAAATTATCTTGAAACATCATCACATATAAAGCCAAGAAATTTGAAGTTATGACTGCCACTGATCCTAATCCATGCAGCCAGCAGACATTAGCCTAATCAACCACCTCACTGCTACCATCTCAATTATCTGAAATCTTTTATTTCAGTGAGTAACATGTGCTTGAGTTAATCAGGCATGCCACACTGGCAAATCCTCCTGCCTGTCCTCTCCACTCCTGTAGAAGTCGGCAGACAGACATCAAGCAATGCTCCTGGGGAAAGATTGGCTTCTTTGTGGCAGAAACTGTAAATAGTTCCTCCAACTTCAAAAGAATTAGCTGTGTTTCATAGCAGTATTTTTGCAGAGATTTTGGTCTTTTATCTTAGAATGGAGAGTTATGCATTTTGGTAAGAAATAACTAGGACTATTTAACTCTTCTCCCATTTCATTTTCCCAGGTGTATCTGTTTGATCCGTTTTTCATATTTAAGTATGTAGTGTGTGTTTTATGTTGAGGCAGAACTACATTATTAAAGGATGTTAGGATAAAACTAGCATCAGAAACGAAGGAGACAAATATACTTTAATTATCCTGTAAAGGGTATGAAGGGAATATCTACAAATACATGCAGGAATAAGGCTGTCTAAAAAGTGCATTAAGGTTTGATGATAACATTGCTGATATCAAAGGAAATTGCTCAAGTTTATGTTGGTGAACGCTGTATTTGATGCTTGTTTTGCAGACTCCAAAAGATGTCAGGATAGAGCTCTTGCACCTTGGTGCCTGTGGGAAACCCTCCAGACCCTGCAGATTCGGCAGCAGGTGCAAGCGGTGAGGACACCAGCTCCAGTCAGTGACCTCCCTCTTCATCCCTCCTGCTGTCCCCAGTGCTGTTCCATCAGGATTCTCCAGCTTGGCTTGAAAACTCTGTGAAATCCATCGTGTAACAGGCAAGGCTCTGGAGCAACTTCTGCAGAGTCCTACTGCTCTGAGTCCTCGCAACGTCTATGGGGCTCTCCTGGTTTGGAGCAGGGGTGGTTGGCCAGAACCAAGGTTCATCCTTCTGGTAAGTGCTCCAAAGAGAAGCAAATGAGGCTTCCACTTTTTTGCACCTCCACGCTGTTTCCCTGTTCCCTCCTCTTCCACTGACTTTTTCTGAGGGTCAAGATGACACCTGAACCTTCTCTAGTCATGGTCTAACTCGTTCCAAATGGACAGTTACGTGTTGACTCTGTATTCTTCCTATCCACCCTTTCTACTTTTCTTTCAGGTAGCTCTATTTGTTGCTATCACACTTTTTTTTCCCATAAATATTCTCTTTCAGCTCTTGATACCTCTTTTTGTTACCAGAGTCATACGTTCTGCCCCTTCTCACAGTAATCTCATGACCTTCAGGTAATATACAGTACTAAAAGAGATGAGGTCCTTTCTCTTTCTTTGGCCAGCACCTAGTTTCCAGCCCTGCTAACATTGTATGCCTGGGGTCGAGTTAAGATGAGTTCCACAGAAAAGATATTTCTTTCTCTTTGGTAATTTAAGATTGAGATTGAAAGCCAAGGGTACAATACTTCAAGAATAGCTCTCCATGTAACAAATCCAGTTTGACTGTCAAGAGCACACAGTAACCTTCTAGCATTTTGTCAGAGATTCAAAAAGTATACTGAAACGGTGAAAACGATGCTTCTACAATCAGTCTTAAAATACAGGCAGTAGACTTGGTTTTTTTCTTTCCTTTTCTGTAATTCACTGTCTGTGTGATGTGCAGGGGTGCAAATAAATAAAATATTAAGCTTGACAGCTGAGTAGTATGACACTACTCACTTTTAATACTATTGAAATTAAAACCCAGAGACAAAGTGAAAGAGAAAGGTTTGAAGCTCACCATCTCATGTCTACAAACATCAGAGCTCCCTTCAGGATGGAATTTTCATCACGTGAGAAATCCTGAAGTTTCAAAACTCAGTCACATCATTGAAATTCTGGTGCCTGGTGGAAACAATCTCCGTTCCAGTCCCTCCGTTAAAAATCTCTGGGTTGTCAGTGCTAACTCTTTCTCTTATATACACTTGTCAGGTCCTTTAATCTAGATCAACAGGTGTGTAAGGTGACTGAGTGAGAGCAGTATCTGTGATTTATAAATCGATAGTATCTAATTTACCTATATGTAAAAATAAAAAAGCCCCACCTTTTAAAGGATAACCCATAGAGAAAAAAATGCTCTCTTCACCATGACATGCAACAGCTTAAAAAGCTTGACAGTATACTTGGTTCCCCACCGTTTTACAACCTAAATGTGTGGTTATACCTGCTTTCGGCCAAACTTTGTGTCCAAAGTAATTTTCTTTCACCATGAAACAAAAATTATGCTCCATACAAACGAAAGGACTTTTGCCAGTTATACCACTAGCAGATCAGGTTCCCATATATCTACATCTGCTTTACCATTTAAAATTATTATTTAAAGTAATCCAGAAGTTTAGATCTATCCAAGGGAAAACTTTATTTAAAAGTGTGAGAACAGCCTTAAGACTTTTCTACCTGAATAGAAGCATATGGATTTTGCTTTTGCTTCGCTCTCTTATCCATCAAGCTGTTCCTATAGTGCCAGCCACTGCTGTGATGATGGCTCCAAGTGGAAGATGCACCAATGTGTCACAACTGGTGCTGTGTTTGTAAATACCATATGCATGTTATTTTCAATTTCCTAAGAAGGTCTAAGGGGAAGGAAAGTATTTGATGGAAGTGATGTTTAGTCCTGAACTTAGCTTCACATTGTGGAAGAATGAAAATTAAAGCTGACCTAAACATACAAGGAAATGCAGCCAATCACAGCTGAAGGATTAGTATAAAGTGTTAAAAATATTATATGAAAGTTTTAATTACACAGAAAAATTATAAAATGCCCAGTAATTACAGTATATTGATTCCAATTTTTTTTCTTGAAATGCTAAAACTATTTCAACACACACAGAATCAATAAACATAATTAAAATATGAGCTCATCAAAACAGTAATTAAATGTACTTAACAGCTTTTGTGGCTTTTCTCCATATGGTTACTGTGGGAGTGTGAATCTGGCTTGCTAGATAAATGTAACAAAATAAAGAGAAAGCCTGGGAAAAGATTACTGTGGTATCATAAGCAAATACAATAAAGTCTAGCTCTATAAGAAGTTCCAATAAATCAAAAAGTTGACAAAGGAAGCAGTGTTTACAATTATTAGAGAGAAATTCTGAATGTTTTATATTTTTATGGGATTAACACTATCATGGACTTAATATAGAAGCCAAATCAAATCTTTCTTCCATCATTAAAGCTGTTCTACTAGAAAGGTTTTTGGGAACGTTACGAGCTTGCTGGTGTTGGTGACAAATCACTTGACAGCTGTCACTCAGGGGGCAATTCAGCTCAAGAACCTAATAGAGCTTCTTTGAGTTGCCCTTTGGAGCAGCAAATCTCTATTCAGTGATTAGATAAAGCAGCATGACTGCCAAGCAGAAATTAGGTGCTTAAAGCGGGGTGTGTGAATATCTCTTCTCCACCCTTCTCCCGTCCTCCTCCCTGGGTGCATGTGCAGTGCCTTAAATAATATGGAAAAATCAGTGCACAGTGCTTTTAAAAATAAAGAGAGAGAGAACAAGAAAAAGATGCACATCTCTAGAACTGATTTCTTCAGAAAACACCACAGACACCTACCTATAGGCTACGCAGCTCCTCCTCTGCTGCCTGTTTTGGAGCCCTCACCATCTCTCTCTGCCATGTCTCCTGAGACCCTTGGGAAGTCAGGCATTTAAATACCATTTTTGCGTCACTGCCACAATAGGCACATGCAGATCACACGCAGTGCATGTAACTTGGGTGTTTCCTGGACAGAAAAACGTTTGCATCAATGTTAAGGGAAACCCTGTCCACCCTGTACTCCTGTGATCGAACTGATGTCATCACTGATTCCATAAGATGTGAAAGTAATCAGGGTAGATATTGTGTAGTAAAAAAGAAGTGTGAAGATGCAGTAACACAGCACAACTGGTATTAAAAAACATGAGCTAGATGTATTTTTCTAGTGCCCCATGCACAGCCAGTATTGGCTGTACAAATAAAGTTACTACTACCTCTTGTTTGCCCTGACCATCTCTTGGCCTGCAAAAACAAGCACATTTCAAAATGTGAAGCACAGCAGTGTGTTGCAGTGATAGTCACAATTTTCTCAAATAGCTTATGGCCACCAACATACCTCACACCATAGTGTTTTAAAAATTTGAACATTCATTTTAAAAGCTTTTTTAAAAATCCATGCCCAAATCCTTAAAGCCAACTGAACCCAGAGAAAGGAACAGGACAATACATTGCAATTTCTTACATATCTTTCCAAAAATATTCACTAGAGCTTTTCCTCACCCATATCAGGCCTCATCCTACAATGTACGTACTTTTCTGTCACCCTATAGGCTGAGGAAAAAAAAATGTTTTAAGGTCATGAAGCAGAACAAAAAGGTAAATAACTCCTTGAAGTCAGTAACTCCTTTAAGGAACAGCAAGATTTGGTAGCTATATAGGTTTTGTTAAGGAGGGAATCCTACTGCAGTTGTAAATACCCTGTCTCCCCCTTCCTCCTAGAATAAGGCAGAGAGAACGGGAACCCGCGACACAGCAGATCTGAATCCCCATCACGTTTTTAACTGCTAGTGCACTTTAGGAGTGCTGGAAGATATCACCGCTTGCTTCTGCCAGTCCTTTCTCACTCACCAGCTCCCTTTCCATCTTTGTCAGTATTTACAGCTGTTAAAAATATATATATATGTATATATTTCTTTTTTCCCCTGAAATGATTAATCAGTTTTTCCCTTGTTCTTGAAAGCATGTAATCTTTCTATAATAGAACCTGGACCTGAACTCCTGAAGTTCCAGTTCCACTGACCTTTTTAAAGCTTTACGTAAGACTCAGACTTTGGGTATAGAGTTAGTGTCATCCTCTAATGACAGAATTACATTGTATTAAATTCCTTTACTGTTATCACGTGAACTAATGAAAAGGCCACTTTTTTCCAATGGTAGCTAGTTGCTCTAAAGATGCAGCTAGAATTATACCCACCGCAGAAGTATTTACACAAACCCCAAATCCTTCAAAAGCCTATTACCTTTATAAGAGTAAAACACTAAGTCTCTTGACTACTGTTTGAAAATTAGTCAATACATTTCTGTCTTTAGCCACTTGCAGAAAATTTGAGCTACCACTTTTACACCTGAAGAACGGGGTACGATAATCTGTTTCTGGGCTTTGATATAAGTTGTTTCCTGCGTTTAACTGAATATAGCATCTTATTGCCTCTTCTGGATGGTGCTACGAATTTATTAGAGTCTGCATCCAGTTTCCTCATCTTGTATTATGTTGCCAAGTAGGAGACAAAATGTCTAGTAATTAAGGCCGCCTTTAAAGTTGAAGATGGCCTTTTAAAAGGCCAAGATTAAAATGGAAGATTGAAGACAAAAATATCTTGAACGAAAATAATCAAAAGGAAAAAAAATAAAAGGTTTATTTTAGACTTGGCCTGAATATTGAATTACAGTGGATTTAAAATATTCAGCAGGCAATAATAGCTAGGAAACAAATATCTGGCAAATTAGGCACTGCAATCTGTACCAGGGAGCCTCATCATCCTTAGAAATAAGTTGGGCAGGTGCATTGATTTTTTTTCTCCTGGATTAGCCAGTTAGATTTAAGACTACATCTCATAAATATATACTGCCATAGGAAAATCTGTTCAGTGGCCTGTGCTGTCTGTGTCTGAACAAACAGTAAGTTTCAGTGTAGGAAGTAAATAGTAAATTTAAAAACCAAAACAAACCAAACTCCACACACAAACTTGCAGTTTATTGCTGCACTGTGAGACAGACGCAGTATGAGAGGGTCAATCCACCACTGTTAGCCATTCATAATCCTGTTTAATTTTGTATAACCTGCTATGAGACAGGCTGTGGATGATTCCCTGTTTGTAGGAGATGGCATCTATCACAACATCTATCAGTATTTTTTCACAACAAACAGAAAGCAAATATTTAGGTTCCGTAATGCCGCAGTGGTTTTTTTGGTTAGAAATGCCAAAGTGAAGTTTTTGATGCTTCCTAATTAGGAGGTTTTACACCTTTTCCATTAAATAGTTTGTTAAATATTACACATTGTATTTCATCATTTGCGACAAATTGGAGGTTAACTTTGTTGTCTTTCATAGGACAACAGTTTTTAGTTCATTAATTCTATCTGTCTCTCAGTGGATCTAGTGACTGGCATAAACCTTGAAGCAGAAGGTTTAAATACAGATTAAGTTTTCGCAGAGATTTTATATAAGGTAGAAATGGTAAAAAGCAGTAACTGGCACCGGGAGGCAAAAGATGCAGATGTAGAAAAAATTGTGAGTTTTTCTGGGAAATAATGAAAGTTGCTACAGTACACCACTGTTTTTTATGCCTATTTCCTATTTCTGACAGTCTGAAGAGAATGTAGTTAGGCATTTCCAAACCCTGTGCTTTATAGTCAAATATGCATTCTGTGTTTTTGAAACAGCAATTTGTTTTATTTTCTCTGAAAAACTGAAACCTGACTCTTTTTAAATCTGGCACATAGGTAAGAAAAAAATGAAGAACAGCTGCCCATTTTAAGGGGGAAAAAATAATAACATAGCAATAAAGGTCTGATATTTGGAAAACGTGTATTGAGCATGTATAGTACGTTAATGTCTTATGAATTTGATCACACACACGTAGCTAAACACAAGCCCAAGTTTTGAACCTGGACCTCTTGCAGCAGAACCCGTTCTCTCCAACATCCATACAAAACCACGCTCCTCCATGCATGGCTGGTCCCATTGCCTTCAAAGACACTACTCATGGGAGTAAAGTTACTCATGCATTTAAGTGCCTGCTGGATTCAGGCCAAGAGCTTAATCTTTTCCATTTAATACCCTTTTCCTAAACTGATAACAGTCTTCAAGTTTTCAGTATCATGTGCAGCAGTTTAAATAATGTAGAACCAAAGAGAAAAAAAGTGAAATAACAGTATTGTAATTTAAGGAGTTTTGTGAGATAAACCGCATAGCACAGGCAGAGTTTTATTAGTAGTAAGTAGTTATCTGCAAGGCTGCCGTGTGTTACTGGTCTGAAAGCACTTTGTGTCTCAGTTTCTGAAAAGCAAGGCAGGGAGGACGAGCAGCTCTGAAAGGCAGGTACAGTGTAAAGCAAAGTGTAAAAGAACATATTTTATCTGAATTGACAGAGAGTAAACAAAACTTGTACTGCACTTGAAGCTCAATACAATGGGGCAAAAATTGCACTGAAAGTGTATAGAATTTTGACAACAAAACCATAAATGAGCTTTTGATTGTTTTTTTTTTAATTGTTTTTATTTTCCATCAGTGGTGTAAGCTTCCAGTCTGTTCCAATTTTTGCACTAGTTTCCCTATGATCTTACCTTGCTTTTTATTGTAGATGAGCTCTTATTGGCATTGTGGACCTCTGTTAGAGGTGTTTCATTCTTTCTCCTATTAGGTCTTAAAACTGATATTGTATATGCAAGATGATGTTCCGTTTTCTAGAAGGTATTTGGTTGGGTATTATTATTTACATAAACGCTGTTCACATGTGTGCTAGAGTAAGCAAAATCAAATAAATATTCTTTATACCTGGAATGGAAAAGATGTAGGGTTTATATGACATTAATTTATTTTGTCTGGACTAGTTCTTCGCAAGACGATGTGGAGGGAGCTGCAGTATGGGTGAGGTTTGATGAGGAGTTGAAAAGTTCCCCTGTCCTTAAGGAGTGGGAGCATAGATAACCATTGATAACCTCGTCTTGCAGCTTCCAAAGATCTTTCAGAACACACCAGACTTTTTCTACACACCTTCCTACAGAGAAAGACCATGAATTTTACTAGATATTTTCTTTGAGAGGAGTCTAGACAAGGAGAGAGTTGATGGGCTTAGAGAAACCTATCCGCAGTAATAGTCGGAGATGGAGTTTCATAAGGACTGATGGCTTTTTGCCCAGAAATGCTTCACTGATGTAGCCCAGACAGGGACTTTTCCCAAGGGAAAAAGAGCAGGAGCAAACAGAGAGGGAGGAGATGGAGAAGAAAATGAAAAAGAAAAAATCTAATCCTGTTTGATATGTTTTGAGAATTGAATTGTATGTCTCTGTTTTTTTTTTCTCAAGGAGCAAAGTGATAAAGTAAGAAACAAAAGTCAGATGCTAGCTGAAATAATTATAAAAGCCATTTTGCAATGTTAGCATAATTACTTATCAACATTAACAATACTGATACATCTTTGGGGGGAAAGAACTTGAGTAGGTATAATCTGAACATGTGTGAGCTGTATGAAAATACTCAGGTCCATAAAGTACAATATTGATATCTCATCTTTTAAGAATATATTTATGTTATTGTTCTGCATAGTTTTCCAGTCAGATTAACTGATTTATTCTTGCATAGTCACATCCTGAAATATCATGTTAAAGAAGCTGTGGCTGAGCAGCTTCTCTCTGAACAAACACGGATCTAATGGAGTCTGAGGTGGGTAGTACAAGCAGCTATGTGAGGAAAAAGATTGTTAAAAGACACCATGGAGGTGGGAATTTTCACTGTCACTGTGAAAGGAATGGAGGAAAATTGTAGCAAATCAGGCGTGGTGGAAAAAGTCTCTGGGGACAAATTCTAACATATAAATATGCCATGTTACTGCACAAGCCAAAGTGAACTTAAGTCAACAATATTTCTACTAAATTTGGTATCAGACCTGTCTGTGTAAGGGAGAAGAGTGCTGAGATCCCGTGATATCCCAAAGGTGTTAGAAAAGGGAAACAACTGGTATAAATATAGAAATTCAACCCCAGAAACAAAATACTGACCTAATCAGTGAAATGAGCATCAAAATCAGTCTTCATGCTAAAGCTTTAAGGGTCTGGCATATCAAATAGAGCATGAATATCTTCAGGAATATGCCAGAAGCTAATTGGTTTAAGAAATCTGGCTGTATATAGAGACCATTACTCATTGATATCACGTTTTTCTGTTGCACAAATTATCCACAGTGCTCATGGTGTCTGATCAAGGAAAAGTTTATTTTAATTCAGTCTTTTCTTCCCCCCCTGACCTCAAAGGACTAATTAATAAAGTATTAGCATGTTTCGAAAATATGACTGAATCCATCTTCTTAAGAAAATGTACTGAAGAATGTACCCTATTATTAGAAATGACAGGATGTATATAGGGCCATATGTTTTCAAAGGGTTTTCTGTCAGTGTTAATCAAAATGTTGGAGGACTTATGAACATACTGAGCAGCACGTCAACCATATGGATAATATCTTCTCTTTAATAGTGAGAATTTGAATTAATAATAAACACTGGAAAGTAACCTAAAATGAGACAAAACCAATAGTACTAAGAGCAGCAAAAGCATAATATCACATCAGGCTGAAGACTCCTGGGTATTTTAAAAAAATCCTATTGTGTGTTAAATCCTGGTCATGGAACTACATTCATTAATTTTTCTTAGTTTAGCTTGGAAAGACAATTCTCTAAAGATGCAGTTTATTTTTATTGAGTTTTGTACTGGATAGAGTTTGGCTCTTAGAGCACGCTATAGCATGCACCAGTATCATGTGCTTGTTTGACTGGTAGATGTGCATTTATTATCACAGTCTGTGTGTTATTGAAAAGGCTTTGGAATATTTGGTGACACATACGTGCACAGATCTTTTCATGGACTATGCAAACAGCTGCAGGAAGAAAAATGAGTCTGTTTCTAAGTTTACTAACTCAGAAAATGAATTGAGACTAAATTTTCTTGAAGAAACCTCCACGGGCTCAACTTCAGAAAGTTACCTGCTTTTACAGATGGTGAACTCTCTGAACTAAAAATCGAGAAATCTGCTTGAGAGAAAATTAATGTTTTCAGTGCAGTTATATGATTATACATCACTTAGAGGAACACATAAGAGATTAATCTATCAAAAGTGAAAAAAAATAGTCATTAAGAAGTTCTGTCTGTGCTCACAGTTGCCTGCAAGTGCACAAACACACATATTAGTAAAGGAGGTGGAGGAGAGACCATACCACTCTCTAGAGCCTCCTGAAAGGAGGGTGTTGGTCTCTTCTCCCAGGTGACAAGTGATATGACAAGAGGAAATGGCCAGGGGAGGTTTAGATTGGATATTAGGAAAAAATTCTTCCCAGAAAGGGTTGTTGGGCATTGGAACAGGCTGCCCAGGGCAGTGGTGGAGTCACCATCCCTGGAGGTGTTTAGAAGGTGCTTGGAGACATGGTTTAGAGGTGAACTTGACATTGTTGGTTATTAATGGTTGGACTCGATCTTAAAGGTCTTTTCCAACCAAAATTATTCTATGATTCTGTGATTACAACTGTCTTTCAAAATCAAGCCGTTTTGACCAAAGGCAGCTCTCCAGCCGGTGGTGGAGCTGTGACCAGGACAGGGCTCAGTTCCCTGCTCCGCTGTGTGGAAATTCTCTCTCTTCTATATGCGAACTGAGTTCTTGCTGCTTGGCATTGCTCGGAGTTGCTAGGTGCCACTGAACACAATGCAACAAACACAGGGAACTAATTACATCCGTGGAAGACATCAGGAGGGTTTAAGCCTGTTACCCCACCATCTCCAGATCCCCAGCCTTGTTCCCTGGTCCCCTGCTGCCTCAGCTGGCGACAGGATCATGGTCTTTCTCACTGCCTGATCTCAACTGGAAAGGTTTTATTTTCACTGATACCAGTCCTGGTTTATTTTCTCCTTAGTTAAAAATAAAGTTTTAGGCACTTGAGTGCTCGCACTGAGACGTGATGCCTTGAGCTGCTGATAAGCACAGTCCAGCTTCAGCAGGGTGTAAACTTGAGTCTTCTAACAGAGATAGAGAGCAGAGGAAATACAACTTTAAGTCTTTGAAGCTATAAATTGCGATGTCTCTATTACATAGTGATGGGGTTTATTGGTAACAACCCACCTGCTGCAGTTCCCAGCTTAGGAGTGTTTTCCTTGGACATTTCTTTTTCATTTTCCCCTTGAATTCACTCCTGCTTTCTAACTTTTCTGATGCTGGTTGGAAAGCACATTATTATGGATAGCACCTTCTGACTGGTAGATATTCTTCCACCTGCTTTTAGCTTTGTGTTTGCAGTAGCCACAGAGGGCCCTGTGACAAGAAGCAGAGTTCATCCCTCCCCTCTGTGCTGTTCCATCAGCTCCTGCAATTTTTCTGCCAGCATTCGTTCTGCTACTTAATAGCCTGCGACTCTCCTGCAGATCTCAGGGGAGTTTCTCCTGCACTTGGGAATAAGCATCCACCTGCAATTTACTGGTAGAAAATATGTATCTCAGCTTTAATTTTTTTCCCTGTTTCAGATGAAGTACCAGGACCCCTACACATAGTGTACCAGAAGTCTGCATTTCACCATGAAACCTCCTTTGCCAACCACTGAGAGGTGGAGAAAATGCCACCTCTAATCAACCAGCTGAGGACACCAAACCTATGGGATGAAGCTGCTGTAGTGACCTCTACTTTAAAGCTGGTTTTCAGGTCACCCCCCACTATGCTGTGATCCAGCCACCTGTCTGGCTCTTGAAGGCCTCCTGCAGGAACACTGTTCTCCTCATAACCAAAGATTTTAGCTTCCCAGGCTCTTTTTGTTCCCAGCTTCTTCCTTTTTCTTATTCACTTCTCTTCTGCCAAAGTTCATGGACTACAACCTCTCTCTTTCCAGAGGAGCAACATTTTCGTCCTCCAGATATTCCGTTTCTGTGAAACAGTCTCTACACTGAAGTTTTAATTGCTAGGCATGAATTTCAAAGGCCTTTCTTATATCTTTAGAAGACACCTGTCTGGTTCTTCTGTGTCTGAAGAGTGCGAGCTGCCCTGAGGACAGGCCAGCATCCCTGCTTGGCATCAGCCTTTGGGTGGTCTCACCAGGCTGCACCAGCATTGGTGGAGATTCTGTACAGACAGCTTGTGCATCTTCACAGGTCCCTGTTCTCCGCTGTGTCCCACGAGTCCCTAAGTACTTTAAATGCTTTACTTCTGCCACACAAACTACAAGAAAGAGTCCCCAAACTGGCATGTAGCACCCATCAGCCTTCTGTCAAGCAGATGTTCCACTATAGGAGTGTTGCACGAGGCATTGTAGTGATACTTAAACCGGTTCCTTTTGCCAGCAAATCACAAGAGGAGGTGTTAAAACCTAAATAAATAAATAAACTATAAGCACTAGTCAAAAGAGAGAAGGGGTGGAGGGAGGTAATATACTTGTTAAAAGTTCCAGGAATCCTGGCAATTAGTCTCCTGATGAGCTTTCACATTTCCTGTTGCATTTGGTACATAGTGCTTGTGAGCATTTTACTCCATCTGCTTCTATGCAATCTCTATCAGCTGAAGGAGGATATCACTAAATGCTGATGATCTGTGTTACTTGTGGTAGGTATCTGTTATGTTAACTGTTTCTTCTCCTCCTCACACTTGAAGGTAATGCTTTTTCCCCAACTAGCACTCAGGCATTTGCTAATAATAAAATTACTGCTCTTTTATCAAGATGTTGACACCAGCATGACTTGCTGGTTCAGTAAAATATGTTGGTTACTCTTCAGTGCAATTTGCTTGAATGGAATAAACTTTTTTTTTTCCTGCCACGATACTCAAAATCTTAAATATGAAGCATTCTTCTGGGACTTACTGAGCAACTATCCCTTGTTAGAAGGTATATCTCTTGTTTTCAGACAAAATCTACTCTATTCTTCTAAAAGGAAATAATATTATTTCATTTTCCTTAAAGCTAGTTAGTAATAGATGTAAGTGGATAAATGTATTTGACATTCTTTGCTTTTCTGTTTCTCTTTTGACAGCAATACCAAACAGACTGTGAAAAAGAGAATTAATTCATTAGCCCAAGATATTTATGAAGTTCTCTAAGCTTCCAATTCTTGGACTGCAGGTAATTAGCAATCATTAATTTTTAAAGCTACGGATGATGTCCTCTGAAAGAGAGAGATATTATAGGAAACAAACAGATCTGTTGATGTGGTAGTAGGATGAAGTTTGGGAAGATGTAAGTGTATGGAAAAGCAGAATTTTAGCTCTGCAAAGATCTTTAATGTAAAGTGAGGCAGCACTTGACTTTAGGCAGCTGTAATACTGCGTGGCATAACACAGGGTATGAGGATTATCATTGTCCGCTCTAAAGACAGGCAAGATGGTCTTCTTCATCCTTCCACTTCTGCACTCCAAGCAGCCACAAAGTAATAGTTACCTTTTGTACAGCTTTTGTGCAGTCACATCATGGCCAGAGAGAGCCTACACCTGCCTGCAAGAGGCCTTGCAGACACATACATACATTGCCTGAAATCCTTTTTATATCTGAGTGTAGAACATGTTGTGGTTTCCCTTTTTCCTTCCTAACAAATACACACATCGCTCTCCATTTAAGAGCTAAACATGCCTGGACTACCCCAATAACGACTTTCCTTTTGATGTTTCCATATAATGATTAACCCACATTAATATGCAGTGCTCCCAACCTGAGAAAAGACAGGAGAGCTCAGGATTGTTTGCATGCCAACTAGGATATCTGTGTTAATAGTCAAACCATATGTCCTCTTAGAAGTATGATGTTATTGCGACCTCAGAAAAAATCAGGCCTGCTTATGGCAAATATATGGAATTGATTAAATGAATAAATAACCCTATTATTTAGTTTTGCATAAAAATATGTGGGACCCAGGTCAAAGATAATCCCTAATTTTTCTATGCATAATAGATTCCAAAGTGTAAACATTACCAGTAGCATGAACCAGACTAGATGCTTTAAGTCAACAGTCAAAGGTGCGAGTGTAAACTCAGAAATATTGATAATGTTTGTGAATAACTTCAGACTAAATTATACTGGAGTTCCCAAGCTGATATGAGTGTCTCTCTTGTTTTAATACTCCAGTGTCTGTTATATGCATGAGTTCAAAGACTGACCACAGTTTTGCCTTGGACATTTCTTTGTAATATTTGGCATCTTTGCTTAATTTTAGAGCTTCAGCTGATGTGCCAGAACAGCATAATTTATTGAGGAACTGAAGTAATATTTTCCTTCAGCACCTACCCAGGCACTCTGTGTTTTCTGATCATGATCCATTCTGTCCTTTATGGTTTAGCTGTGATGCAGAGGTTCTGGACCACAAAGATTAGAGTGTGCAGATCTGATCTTTCTGCCTCTGTACAGCTCCGTGTGGGACAGCATGTGGAGAGGAAGATCCTGATCATAAGAGCTCATAAAGCAGGACTGGAGGGCAGCAGGGGTACAGGAGGTTAAAGCACCTTCCTAAAAATAGGAGTACAAATGACTGTCTTGTCTGAAAACACAAGCCAGGCACAGTGACACGCTGCCAGTTGTGGGTTGCGTTGCATTTGCTTGTATTTTGCTCCATATGTCACAGGCTGAATTACGAATAAAACATGAAGCGTTCATTTGGCTATTAAGCCACTAAGAGATCTTCAGTTAAATTCTCCACTTCTCACATTAACTATGAACATAATAGGCGTAAGACTAGCAGAGTACCCACAAATTATCCTGCTTGGAAGAATTTTGTTGCCAAGCTTTGCATGCTTCAAATGGCCTTCACCCTCAGACCTTGAATCTGAGACACAAATACAAACCTCCCAGCTGCTTCCTATATGTATAATGTTCTCAGAGTCAACCCTCGCACTTCAGTGTTGTGTTTGATGAAGTTCAGGTTTGAAGGGAGCAGCTCTTCGCAGTTGGATCTTTTATCTGCTGAGCGCACAGGGATGAAAAGAGAGCAGTGCATCTGGCAACGCACAGAAAGCAGACCTTATCTAATAACATACAGGCACGCGATTCGCATGTGTATGGAACACAACCCAATGCGCCTGTGACGTGGGAGGGATCCAAAGCCCATGGAAACCACCAGGAGCCTCTCCGTTGGCTTTGACTGCTTTCTATACCAGCTCCATAATACACAGGACTATCTCTGAGCATGAAGGCAGAATATAGGAGCTGAAAGAGGTCAAGAGCATCACTCACTTATTTATAATAGAATTAAGACCAACTGATTGGCACAACGCGATGTAAAACGATGCCTAACTGGGTAGAGAAGGGAATAGGAGCAGCTCCACCCATCAATTAAATTTGAATTTTAAAAATGCCAGGAAGTTGCTGCATCTTAAACATTCTTCCTAGCAAATGACAGTGAGCATTAGAATTAAGGTTCAAGAATTTGAATTGGCTAATGAATAGCTATTTTGGTTATTTAGCAGATTATTTAAATTCAATGATTGAATATGATTTAATTTCTGTCTCCTTCCAGCACAACTTCAGGCAAAATTTTTGAACTTTCATTTAATACACAACAATATAATAATTATTTTCAGTAGACATTTGGATTGGTTTATTTTATGCAATTCTCCAGTTAGCATAGTTGTCCTGTATTTTGTCGGTATTCGTGGTTCAGTTTTTGCAACATCTCCTAGCAAACTATGGCACGGTGTTTAGTCTGAAAAAATGTATGATTTTGATTATGTTTTTACAATTCCCCAAAATGTGCACTGTGTGCTTCACAAAAACAAACAAAAAAACCCCAAACCAACCAAACAAAAAAAGAATCCACCATAATAGCTGAGAAATTCTTTTTGCTATCAGGAAAAATAAGCACTGCTTTGATAAATTAATTCAGCCACTCCTCCACCAAAGACAGGACGTATGCTTACATGGTATCTACATAAATACAGTTTGTGGGTGTGAAATAATACAACTCAACGTGTTTGTGACATGGACCAGATCCAAAACCCGCTGAAGGTAATGAGAGAATCTAATACACCGTATTTTGTGCAAACAACTGTGGAAATAAGTGTTGTGTAGGTATAACAGGTGTGGGAGTGTACGCAGCAGCACAAGTCCCACCTGTGCACACATGCACAGCTACACTATATCTTGCATTTTTGTGTGTCTGTGGTTTGTACACAGGGCTGGCACGATGTCATTTAAGATACTTAAGCTTTGTTTGACTTGAACCCACTACCTGATCAACTAGAGCCTGTTTGTCATGATCCTGGTGCAAAGAGAAAAATGTGGCAGTTATCGGTTTGGTGTTAAGTGGTTTGTGCTCTGGTGGGGAGAGGGGATCGGTGATCCCAAGTGGGACCAGGGAAGGGGACACAGCGGGAGGTCACCACCTTGTTTGTTTTCCTTTTCAACAAGCCTGAAGGAGTCACATCGCCTTGAAGCCACCGCACGGTCATGAAAAGCAGCTGAAAACATAACTCGGCTTCCTCAGAGAGCACCTGGCTGTGGGACAAGCTGCAGTCTTTCCCTCACCCCGAGGAGACTACAAAGAGCCTGGTAAGTGACCTTTTCAGCAAAGATTTGCATTGGCTTCTCCTCTCCCCCCGTATCGCTTACACCACGTACATACTGCTGTCCCCAGCACCTCCTGCCTGTGTCATTGCACCTGCCTTCTGACCTCATGCTTTAATTCTGCAAAGGCTTTCACAGGTAAGTTGACATGCCAAGATGGTGTGAGTTTACAGCATGTTGGCTATTTTGTGCTAATTCCCCACGTGTACACTTTCTGTGCATATTAAAGGAGCTTCTGTCAGCAGCAGTTTCGAAGTTGGGTAGGATGCCTTGCATGTCAGTGGGCACCCAAGGGTTTGGTGTAGAGACATTAGTCTGCACCCTAGAAAGGTAATTAGCTTTCTGTACAGAAGACAAGCCCTCAATAACATCACCTCAGTTAGTTACATGGAATTTCTAACCCTGCTTCGCCTGCTTTTTAAAGCAGAAAGCCTAGAAAACAGGGACACGGATGAGTGCAGGTTTCTTTATCACCAGTGAGTCCTTGCTTTAAACAAATTTTGGCTACCTGGTTCCATGGCATACTTAGGAGCTATCTGGGAGCTGCCCACATGTAACTTAACTGTTGTTCTCACCCCCAATGAATATATTTAAAATGCAGCTAAGCATATGCATCAGAAGAACTCCTAAAATCATATGAGTCTGGAAAACTCTGTTGCTTCCAGTTATTTATTTTTTTGGTGATGACCCCTAACTTGAGAGGTAAATTACTGGCATAATAGCTGTGGTACAAAGAGATAGTTTCTCTAAATGAATTTGCTATGAGACAGTAAAAAGCTCTTGTTACAATTAGGCTTTTCTAGGTGGGGTGATGTAATATCCAGTTTAAGGTACTAAGAGTAAAACACCATTGATTGCATTCTTTGTTGTGTTATCCTGCATATAAATCACCAGTGCTACAAATACAATGCATTAGAAGTTAAGAAGAGATCTAATCAATAATCTACTACATTACCGATGGGTTTTGTAGTGCAGACTTAATCCTTTGAGGTAATGTCATTAAGACATTTGATCAACACATGTAGTAACAACCCGTCTGCACAGAGGATAAAAACCCACTGCTGTAACTTTCATATCCTTTGCTCAAGTGCCAGACAACTCTTCTTGGAGGTGTTTAAAAGATATATAGATGAGGCTCTTAGGGACAAGGTTTAGTGCTAGATTTAGGTTATGGTTGGACTCGGTGATCTTAAGGGTCTCTTCCAACTGAAGTGATTCTATGGTTGTATGATTCTTAGAGACCACTGGAACTTCTGGAGGTGATGAATGTGAGGAACAGCCCCCAGCTCCCCCTCTGAGCACCCTGAGCCCTGCTGAACACCTGCACGTTTTCTGTAGCATTTAAGCCCTTGCCTCAGAGAAGCATAAACATCCAAGCTACCCCTCCGTAGGAATGTATTCGTTGCAAGGTGAATGGGACCTTAATATAACATGCAGAGTTGTCGCTTTGCAGGTGTCTGGAGGAGGGAACACGCTTGGCACTGTGTAGGAAGCTGTAGTTTGTTTCACTGAGCTCCCATTGTAGCGGGGGGGTAGAAGGTGAAGGCACCAGCCACCACTGCCTCAGAGCTGCACTGTTTTCAATATGCAATTATACCATCCCTAAAGGTAAATAGAAGGTTTGTGTGTGAGAAATATTTCTGTAAAATAGTTTGCAGCTGAAAAGATAACACTATTCCCTGCCTCCTACTTGGCTGTATGATTTTAATTATGTCAGGGAATCTCTCCTATTTTATATTCCATATATATTTATGGAATAAGCTGTTGGCAAATAGGACTTTATTTCAAATAATTTAATGTATTTATTAAAAGAGATTACAAATCTATCGAGGCTACAGTCATTGCACTTAGGGCAACTATTATGGCTATATTATTGTTCCATTTATTTCAAAATGTCTTTGGCAAGGACTGCTCCTCCATGAACAGTGTAAGAAAAAGAATCTCTGATGATCTGCCCTTCTGTGTGGCAGAGGGCTCTGCCATCCCCTCTTCCCTCCCAGCCCTGTCCAGATAACCACACACTGTGATTCAGGGTAGGGTCAGGGCAGGAGGGGAAGAGCCTGATACACCCTGGCTTGGTTATTTTATTAGTGCTACTTGACTTTAGCCCATAGCAGAACAGGGATGCAGACACAGCCCCCAAGACGCAGCCAGTGAGAAGCTGCAGAGCTGCTGAGGGACACGGGGGTCCTTGTGCATCCCTGGAGATGTGATGTAGAAACCCAAGGATGCCAAAACTGGTCCCTTCAGCAGTGCCAGTTTTCTTGCCCTCACTCAACCAGGGCACAATCCACCCCAAACATGACTGACTATGGTGAGAAACCAGCTGGATTTTTCACAGCGTGATGGTGGCTGCAGATGTCACACATTTACCTGCTTGTACTCAGATCCTTTTCCTTAGACGTGGGGGTCCTTGAACTCCCTTTGAATGGCCAGGGAAAGATGGTGAAAAAAGACCAGACTTGTCAGTGGGTTTAATTTCAGAGAAAGAGTCCAAATCTTAATCTGAAAAAGTCTGCCAGTGCTGCCACTGCTGCTTGTTTGACATAACATAACCCATAACACATTTTATCAGTTTCCAGCCTTTGAGCACAATGAATTAGAAAGGATGTTGATTATGCATAAGATGGAAAGTTTTATGTAAATATAAACCAAATGTAATGCAGTATTTACATACAGCCTGTACTTACCCTAAATAACTTGTAGAGAAATCTTCGCCATCATGAACAGCTCGCACCTCGTTTCTGTATCTTAGTCCAGAAAAGAGCAGAGGATTCTGGCTACCTTAAATTGCTGCTAATATTTTCTAGAGTACAGCATATTTCCATAAGATCATAACTCAACATAACACAGATGGACAACAAATCGGATAAATCTCTATCGTTTATTACATTTGCCTAACGATCAAAGGTGTCTAACTGGACATTTTTCCTCATTGGTTGTTTGCATTAGATATGCAAATCTTCTTTCTTGCAGAGCCATTTCCGAATATATTTGCAAGGCTATTGATGTCCATTACTTCACTTAAATATAGATCAGAAATACTGACAAATATTTTCATTCAAAGAGTTTGATCATTTTCAGATTACTCTCCATGCTAGTAATTAACCTCAGTCAACACCCTTCCACAGCACTTTCAAACACAGTTCCTAGCAAACATAAAGTTTCATAAATATGTACTAAATAACCTTAAAGCCCTTTATGAATAATTATGAGTTTTTAAGTTTTTGTGAATCTGCATATTAATTCCATTCCATAAATAATACATGAAGCAAAAATCCAGCTTGTTTGGTGTCTGGGGACAGAGGAAGAAAAGGAGGGGATAATTATCAGTTTAATGTGGGAAAATACTTAACCTAAACGATTATCTTCAAAACTGATGACTCCATAGGTTTGTATATACGTGTGTATAAATACACATATAGAAAAAATATATATATATAAAGATGTGTGTATCTGCAGAAAGAGCTGAGATGTGCATCCACTCTGAAAGAATGCTTTCATTTGAAGCATGTTACGCTTCTGTCTCTGCTGTGCCATGCTGAGCTCTTTAAGTGAAAAGCAATGTGATGAGCTTAGCCTCCATATAGTCCCACTTTCTATAAATGTACATTCCCCCAAAGGTAGAAAATTAATGACAGGCTGGCGACTAAAATTACTACATTTTGCCTTCTGCAGGACATTATGGATTTAAAAGATAAGAGAGAGTGCAGCAAGCCCAAAAACAATTTCATTTCATTAATCCCTTAAGTGCCTCGGGATGAGCAGCCCGTGTCCAGCAAAGGTGATTTTACACCATCCTTTGCATTCCTACCACATGTCATCCGAGCACAGCACCTCAGCACCCCATGTGCTCTGCTTCTCATCCCTGGATGGAAGGCTTCCAGTAGAGAGATGGAGTGGGAAGGATATCTGGCTGGATGGTCTTAGACTGACGCTTCCTGGATGCACACTGACAATAATAGGAAACGTAAGGGGTTTGCAGAGCCAGCTCTGTGCTGATGCAGTGCTTGGGTTTTTCACAGAGTTTACGGTGAAGAAAAGGTGTTTTCTGGCCAACAGTGTTTTTGCACCTTAAAAAAAAAGTGCATATTATTATTTTTAAAAACAGGCCCCAAGAAGATATTAAATATTTGCCTTTGTCACAGGACTGTAACTGTGTATATGTGGTAGAAGTGTATTGATTTTGCATCTTGTATAGTCATGATTGTTAAAGAATATAAGCACAGCAAGATTTGTCAGATAAAGTACAGCAGTTGATGGAAAATGCACGTGGATTTTGGGCACTTGAAACAGAAATTGGGTGTCTGAAACCCTGTCTCTATCCCACTGCCATTTATAGTTTGTAGAGTCTTTTGAGAGAAAATTATTACATTCAAATTTTATATTTTTAAATAAATAGTTCCTTTTTTTTTTTTTTACATATTAATCCATTTACAAAATGAAAATAGATTTTACTTTTAATTTCAAGTCTTTTAGATATATTTCATTTCATGGCCCTGTTCAGCAGCTGGTTTGAAGCATGAAAGGCGGCATTTAAATGTTTTAATAGAAACAAGCAACTAAATAGCAAGCCCATCTCTTGGATTTGAAACAAACAGAAATGAAAAAGGGAAAACTAAACTTACACAAGAATTTTGAGAGATGCAAGTGCTCCATTGTTGCTATCAGCATTTTGTAGCACTGCAGCATCTCTAGAGGAACACCTCATTTTGCAGCACGGGTGTCAGAGAAACTGGCCAGGAAGGTGTGATGGGAGCACATAGCTATCCCAGTCCATGGATGAGTCCTCCTGTAAATCTCTGCATCTCTTTTCCCAAGCACGAGACTCCTTTTGGCAGCATCAGAAGAGCTTTTGGCCTCTGGGTGACCATGCTCGCTGAAACGGAGCAGTGTGGATGCTTTCTACCTCTTGCTCAAAGTGACCTGTGGTAGCAAAGTTCTGCTGTTTAACCTGTTTAAACCTATTTAACCAGCTTGACTCACACAGTCAGTAATAAAAGCGATTAGGTGAGTGGCTGCACCACCTTATCAAAAAGGTTGATAGCCTCTGGCTGGAGAGTGGTGAGAAACAGGAGAATTTAGCCCACCCTACAGACACAGCAGGATGTGTACACACAGAGGAAATCACCATATTTCACTCTTGCATCAACCCCTGCTTTTGTGTGTACGTGGAAGCAAATTAAAAAGGACCCCACAGAAGTGGTCGAATCAAAAGCTTGATCTGGAGCTGCTCTAAAAGTTTCTGGGAGTGAGGGAGGGACCTGTGGAAGTTCTGGTAGTATGGTGTCTCTTCACCGAAAGCCTGTTAATTTATCATAAAGACTCAGCTGGAAAGAGTTTCTGGAAAAAAAATATGGAACACCCCAAATTTGTTTTCTATTAGAAATGAGACACAGAATTATTCAAGAAACTGTCTCCTTTGTAAATTGAGAGGTCATTAGGAATTTGTAAGTTAACTATTTTTATTGCACAAAAAAATCCAAGCCATAAAATATTTAATTGTTGCTGTTTATTATGGCAGGCAAGACTTCTTGCCTCTGAAATGCTTGATGTGGATACAAACCTGTTGATGAGGGGTTTAAGCTAATTCTTATGTGTGCTGGACTTATAAATTCGTAGACTTCGGCATGAACTCAGCTGCAGCCCATGTTATTGGTTAAATTGTTTTCATCTCAAACCCACTCTGAATCCCCAACAAAAATAGTAGGCCAGATGCCCAGACTGCAGCTAGAGACCCTCATTAGGCATCATTTGCATCCTATTAACCACTGAGCTGTGGGTCATTCGCTGCCTGTCAACCATTCAAGTCATTCCTTTTGTGTTAATTAGTAGAGAAATAAGGAGTTAATGAAGATCTTATGATCTGTGATGATTCATCTTTGTTGTTTCAAATGAATCCCTGCTCTCTGAACACTCCAATGTGCTCCTACACACCGAATAATAGAGAAATAGTCAGAGGGAGCTTACCGCGGCCTTTGGAGTGTTGTTCTCCAGGGACCTTTTGCATGGTGGGCTTTGTTAGCTAAAGATTAGAAGGAGTTAATTGCTTCAAGATTGCTGGCAGATTAGGTTACAGGGTGTGTTGTATCTATGTAAGCATATGTCAGGTCTAGTTAAAAGATAGAAGATGCTTATTTTAATAAAATTATGAAAGAAAAAATTAATTTGTCATTATAGCGAATATCTTATTTCTACTCTTAATTTGAGCACTTGCAGATAAACGCGGTGTTGACTTTGCTCTTGATTCCCTCAGACTTTCCATCCCTGTTTGAGGAGGGTAGAGCAAGGCTGGGCTGCCTGGGGGGCTGCAGCTACACATCTCCTGTGCCTCCTCTTCCTCTTGCTCGGAGGGGATGAGGGCTCATGGGCCGACTCAGTGGTTTGTCAACCCTTCTCCTTGGAAAGGACCTGCACATCCAAACACCTGGGACCTAAAACCTCACCCGCCTCACGAGGACGGCGATATCACTTCCATGGGGTAAGATTTGCTTCAGCAAAGAGAAGCAGCTCCTACAACCCGAGGTGCACACAGTCAGGTTTGCTATTTCTTTTGTGCCCACTGATCCCTGTCACCGCAGGGAGCTCCCATTGATAGACCTTTCCCAGGCAGCACCAGCCAGCAGATGCCACTGGTCCTAGAGATGCTTGGAAACTATTTTTTCAGACTCTTAATTTCAAAAATAACAAACCAACAAACAAATAAAAATCCTATAGTCCCCTTCCCCAAATTGGTTTCCTCAAAGCTTAAAGAAATTGTTCCTACACTAGCTCTGATATTCAGGTGTGTTTATTTTTACAACAGGCAAATTGAGTGGAAAGCTTTATTTCTGTACTTCCTATTTGCTTCCTCTGGAGCAGAGACACTGGCTCAGGAACAAGGCTGGCATGGCTGGAAAGGTTAATGCCCCTTCTCCCCCAACACCTTGCTTCCAACAGCAGAACACTGGAACACGTACAGACCTTCAGCATTTATGGCCTGGATATATACTAAAATAACCCCCAAATTTAATATTCTGGGCTGTAAACCAAAATAGGTCAATAAAGAAGAGCTTCTTGATGTAGAGGATAGTTGCTGCTCTTCTTGCCCCAGGGGCAATAATTTCTGGAGAGAAGATGAGGTGCTCCACAAATTGGCCCAATTATGCAGAGGTTCTGCTGAACTCAGCAGCTTTCTGAGCTTCCGTGTTGGGGGACATGGACCAAAGGCTTGGAGCTGCTTCAGGACAACAGATAATTGCTCCTCCTCTTCCTCCTTGCTGGATTTTTGAATGATACTTCAGTTCTTTTAGAAAACTAGTGTCTTGTTTCTATTAAAAAAGAGCCCAGAACTGAAATTAATTATTTAGGTTTGCCAAATATTATGAAAGTTTTTATTTAGACCTTTTTTCCCCCTATATGTCTATCAGGTGGAAAATAAAATTAATTATTTGTTCAATGATATATTAAAGCATCTCTGAATGCTGAGGTGCATTTTAGCAATTAACAAGACCTTAAAATGCTCAGAATCTGTCTGAAAATCATGCCGCTCTTCTCTGTTTTAGCTCTCACAAATAGAAATGGCTGTTTTCTTGTTTATGAAGAAACACTGCGCAAATTGCAAAGATATATCTGGTGAAAACTTTTTTTACCTCCTGTTGCAAAAAATGTGTACAATTCATGTCTTCCTGGCTGAAAAAAAAAAAAAAGCCGAGTCAGATGTTTGGCTCCTCATAAATAATTAACTAGTATTTTCTTCATTTCACAGGTAAAGGCATGGGGATAGGCTTTGGCACAGTGGGTCGGAGGGTGAACGCAGGACCCAGCACCTTGTGAGCTGCTTGAACCGATCCGTGATGCTCATGGCACCGGGGAGAAGGAGACATCCTGCGATGCTTTGCCCGGGCTCGGGCTGAGGTGAAGCACTGGTGAGCCCAGTGACTGCTGCACACGTTAGCAAGTAACTCCCTGGCTGGTTCATTATGTCAGAGTCCCTCTCAACTTTAACTGCTCTAAATGAAGAGAGGTTTTGCGCCACTTAGATGTTAAAGGGAAGGAACTCTATCCTGCCCCTACACACGCAAGCACAAGAGGAAAAAAGGAAGGTAAATGATAAGGGAAAGGCAACCTTGACTCTGGTGTGACTTCAGAGAGCTGGAGGAGATGGGAATATATTATAATTGGAGGTGGATCAGGCACCGGAGGAATCACAGGGAGTGGGAAGGGGATGGGGTGGGAGTGGGGACTCACAGCCCAGCTTCTCTTCAAATAACCAAAGCTAAAGCCCAGCAAGTGCGGGGCCACTCCTTAAGCATCCCCTTAAGCCTGGCCCAGGTTTCACTGCCTGCAGTAGCAGAGTGGCAGCTATAGATATTTCTTTTTCTTCTCCTGCGACATCAATCAGAACGAGCCGGCTTTTGCATGGGGACGGGAAGGGGGAAGAGGCAGAGAGAGAGAAGAGGGGAAAAAAAATAAGCAGAAGTAATTTATTCGGGATCTTTGAGAGGATAATAGCCAATTATTTGTTTATAACACTGGTTAAATTTTCATTAGGCAGATTAATGGAATATCATGTACTGTCAACATTGGACTGAGGGGTGGTCTGTAAGAGATAAACGGGCAAACAGTCGATGTGTCTCCCTGAGTAAATTAGTTTTTGCTTTCCTGTTTTTCATATGAAAATGGAAAGGTGGACAAGGTGGTGCATTTTAAAACAGGTCTCAAGATGGGCCAAATCAGTTAAATATGAAAGCAATTCCGGTAATAAATACATTATAATAACTTAGCATCGTGCCTATCATTTTGATTTCATGAAAGTCTGGGATAATGTAGATTTTTAACCTGCTCTCTTAATACACATTTCCTCTTCCTGAACTTCAGCGTTCCTTGCTGTGAGGTGAAAGCATATTACTTTTTTTTGCCTGATTTTTCTGTGTAATCTGTTCAGTATTACAGCTGGTAAGTGCTAGAGGCTCACAGCTCTTTCTTGTGAATTCTGGTATTATCATACTGGATAGCATGAGCAGTCCCCTCTAAGTACTGTATTATCAGCATCAGAACCCCTGAGTGGTTATGGTTGCATATCCTCCTCTTTTGAAGTCAGAATATTTCTTAATGTATTAGCCTGGGATTCTCAGACAAGACACGCAGAGGCAGACACCCAAATTTCAGTGGGAGTCAGGCCCATAAGTCCACTTAACGTCTTTGAGAATCTCAAGACATTGCATAGACGAGCAAAGCTGTGCAGGGGGTCTCATCAGCCTCATCACCTAAATTGGCCTTCACGGATCTGCTGCTCTCAGTGCTGCGCGGGCAGGTGGAGAAGAGAGGTCTTCTCCAATTTAAATCTTGCCTACTTCCATGAAGAAGCTTATAATTACACCAATATCTAAGTGGTGTAAATGAGATTAGAACAGATCCCTGACAGCAATGCCCTGTGCACTACACCAAGTGCTGCCATGAAGTATATTTTCTAATTTCCTTTCTATTTTTGACTGAAAGTTGTTCCTGTGATGCAGGATCTGTGTTGGCATCTTTAAGGAGTTAAAATGTCTGCCAGCGAAGTTATGGACATCTATAATGAATAGGGTTTTCTGTAGTACTCACCAGTGCAGAAAGAATAGCACTAATAATGCAAGTAAATTCACATCTTGCAAATGTATTTCTATTTCATCTTGGAAGTGACTCTGTTCGCTCATCAATCTTGCTTTGGTTTAAAAAAAAAAAAATAATAATAATTAATATTCTAGCAAGTCCTCTCCATGGAATGTTATTAATCATTTTCAATGTAAACTCAATGTTGTAAGAACTGATAGGCTCTATTTTTCTTGCATGAATTTAAGAGATGTGAATTTTGGAGGGAAAGAACAGAAAGAATTAGTATGTACTTGACTTAAAATGCTGTGAAGTCTGAAGTCCATACTGGAAACAATTTCTAAGAGGCATGGTAGCAACTAGCAAAGGTGTTACTCCAAAATTGCCACCAGCAGTTTTGTTATAGTTCCACTGAAGAAAAATATTCACTAAGAAAGGAATTAGTTATCTTCCTGTATCCATCCAGATATTCTCCATTTGTGTGAGTGGAAGATACAAGTGTGTGTATATGGAGGCATCTTTTTTTCCCAACAAATAGTCCATATGATAAGCTCATAAGGGTTTTGTGGAATATTTGTATCTCCCTTGCTTGCTGTGAGCCAGATACCTCTCACAAGGGATATAATTAGGAAAAAGCATCAAAGTAGACATATTTTTAGCGAGTGTCTTTCTTTCCCACAGCATTCTTCCAAAACCTTCTATTTGAAAAAGAAATATGAAAAAAATCCCACCCATAAAGATGAGGCAAAATGTGAGATTCAATTTGTGCACACAGATATCTGCCATTTCAGAAGACAGCAAGTTTCCACTCCCCTAAACGAACAGGCCTGCTTTCACTGAACAACTAATGAAGCTGACCCTCTGTTAACTATAAAAGGAGCCTCAGTTTAGTTGTGTTTTTTAATCATGTTAATGCAATTTATCTACCGCATAGGGAGACTAATCTCCACATTTCAATACATTAGTTAAAATGAGGAGGTTTCTATACCATTTTGGGATTAGTGAATCTACGAGAGACTTGCCTTTTTCCTGGGATGTAATTTTTTCTTTTCAGACCATCATCATTAGTGCTCCTTACCTGCAGTACTCAAAATAACCAGCAACAAACCGAGGCTTTTAAAGTAGACTAAATCAGTTAGGCTCCCAAATCCCATCAAAGGACAGTCATGCTTGGTCCCTCATCAATCTTAAATCCCTTTGGAAAACCCAACATTAATTCATCCTAAAGGGTCAAATATGTCCTATAAAGCAAGGGGTTCAGTGGCTGCTCTGTTAGCAGAACAGAAAGAATAAAGTCACTCTCCGGTGACTCCCAAAAATACCTTCCTTTGGAAATGGCCTCATGAGATCTCCTGGTGTGCTATCATACATTAGTTTCATTTAAAACAACTGATAATATCATGAGACTCACAGATATGATCTCTGCTTCCAGTTATACTCGAGCCTCTGATGGCAAAATTTGGCCAAGTCAGTTTAAAATACAACACCTAGGATGTTAACAAAATATGTTTCACGTGGCTGGTAAAGTGGCTGCTTTTTATTTCAAAGCCGTTGACTTCAAAGGCTGCTTGGATTGTGCGTGTGTGTGTGTTTTCTTTTAAAAATCTTCATACTGTTTCTGTCTTTTTTTCTCACTATCAAATAGATCATTACATTTTCAACACTTAAGGACAAAAATTCTTCTCTCAGATCTGCACGGCAGATCTTGACAGTAATATTCAGCTCTTCCCCCATGCAGGGAACTCCTGTTGACATCAAGGAGAGAAACGGAGACACGTGCAGGTGGGTCTAAGGAGAATTACAGCACCGTGATCCCCTCGCCGAGCTCTGGTGAGAAACCTGAGCCCCATTTTCCAAATACCCCAGGGCCTTGTGATTTTGGTGCCCAGTTTCCCCCCACATTTTCGGCAGCTGATCTTGAGGACCCATTGAACACCCATTTTCAGATACCATCTGCACTGAGAAATTCAGCTACCATGTTGTCAGCCCCTCACATTCACCTGCCCTTTATTCCCTTGCTGCCAGGGTTATTTCTGAGAAGTGGCAGATTTGGTTGCCCCTGTCACCCCAGTTACATTTAGGAACAACCTGCCATTTTTCCTTGTCTTTATTAGCACTAAAAACTGTGCTGTGTGTTCACCATGAACCTTGGCTTTGGGAAGTTAATGTTTGGAGTTGTGTTTATTCCTATCCCACAAACTTTTTAATAACATGAACTCCATAGCAAGTGTCAGTTAATGACCACGGGAGGGGATTTTTGTTTATTGGTTTTGTTTGGGCTTTTGTGGGAGGTTTCACTTCATCTTTGTTAATATTAAACAAAGTATTTGTGAAATAGAAGAAGATTGGACAGACAGCTTCTTATCACAGTTCAAAATGCCAGGAGGTTGGTGCTGCTCTCCACTAACATGTGAGGCTTGGTTTCATTTCTCTTTTGACTTTTACCATGAATATATTCTCAGAACTTTTCTAAGCATCTTCTTTCCCCATCTCTTCAAACAAATCCAATGCCAAAAAAGAGGCCAAGTATGAAAAGGAATAGCTCGGCCATGTTAAAATGTCTTCCCCAAAAACCCAGCTACCATGGAAAAGGATTAGCCATTAAAATGGGCACATTAAAAAAATATAAAGAAAAAAAGCCATTAGGATAGATTTATTCCTTCACTTCTCATTTCGGTCCTCTTTTGTATTTGCTTAATGAACAGTACAAGGAGGGTGAATAAGTTAAATAAGGCAAATAAGGCCATGGTTAACTTCACTAGTTACATGATTTATTCTTTGCTCCAGCTATTTTACTCATATGGGCATGTTCATGTGTGTTTTGAAATGTATATTCAAAATCAGTGGTTCAGTTATTTAAAGTTGTAAGATTTTTATTTATATAAATATACTTCTGTTGTCAAATAAAATAGCTTAGAGGGAATCTTACTGTGAACAGAATTCAGAACAAGATCCAGAATGTTGGAGAATCAGTCCTTAAATAACCAGAGGCTTTCATAGTGCTAGTGCAAACATTTCTCAGGCATACCCTAACTGACCTTTGTAAAGGACTTTTGCAGAGACTAACTGTGCAGAACGTTGCCTTCGGTACCATCATCTCTCTGCTGCAGCCATCCCCTCCTGACTGGTTTGTCTATGTTCTCCTCTGCATGTTGAAGGGAGAACAGAGCAGAGTACAGTAATGACAAAGTTCATCAAAAGCTGTCCTCCAATGAACACAAAGCCCTCTCTGAAGCTTTGCAAGAACCACACGGGAGCCCTTGTCCCATCAGTAGATGTGTAAATCACAGAGTATGGGCTTCCACTGCTCAGAGGACACGTGAAGCCAAACATGTTATTGTGCTTCCAATACGTGTGTGTGCAGCCCCCCAAGCCCACAACCAAACCAGAAGGGCATGAAGGCGACTTGAGACATGGCCAATGCTGACTTATCCCCTCTGTGTTCAATCTCAGAGTTGAAGTTGCTGTGTTCGATGTTTAATTGCACTGGTTTCTACGTACAGTCAGCTACAGGCACATAGGGAAGACGATTTTGAGCTTCAGCCCACCAGAGAGTGATTCAGTTGCTAATCCTTCCACTGGCTATGAAGAATCCCTGGACAATTTTACTGCTAGTTCAGAATACCACATTCTAAAGGGAAATGAATCTAAGCCATGCTGAAGAGGTACAGCCTTTGATAATCAAGAGGAAATATAGACGGGACTGAGCGCATGGGGTAGGCAGCGATCCTTTAGGAGACAGAATCATGGAATCATTTCATTTGGAAGAGACCCTCAGGATCATCGAGTCCAACCGTAACCTAAATCTAGCACTAACCCATGTCCCTAAGAACCTCATCTAAGTGCCTTTTGAACCCCTCCAGGGATAGGGATGCTTGAAATGTCGTTTCACTCTCCTTTGCCATTCTCTGCCCTTTCAAAACCCAGCCAAGATGCCCTCTGCACAGGTTCAAATACAGAAACTGAATGGACACCGGCTATAATGAACTCATGCGAGTCATTTCAATCTTTCCCTTAGCAGACAGCCAAGTGATAGGAACAGGATTCAGTCTGTTAAACTGCTTTTGGCCCAGCTTGGGGAAAGAAAATTTACCACATTCTGCCAAATCCTTATATTAATATTTGTGTAAACAGAGGAAGGAAACTCATGATGTATAATTCAACCGCATAAGATGAAGGTGTTTTTCTGCCCTCTTGCTGGATCATAGGAATATTTGTGATAACCTCTGACCTTCCAAAAGTGTCTGAAGGGCATATCCAACCCTCAACAAAGAAACATTTTCCCAAACTTGCCAAACTATGCATACAAAAAGAAATATATTCCTGTGCTGTAAATCAGTGTATGAGTTTCAACAGAGACTAGTTTGAATTCCAAATTTTTAACAACGCCTGATGATCTACTTACACAGAAACTTTCAAAACACTAGTAGTAAAAAAATCCTGACCAATGGGTTTTTCTTCTTAATTAGGAGAATTCTTGGAATTGTACATCTGTCTTCACCCATATCCTCTGTTTTCTTTGCATGCTCATGAGAAGTTAACAAAGAAGATTGACATTTCCTTATTTTTAGAGCTGACATGAAAAGTTATCCAAACTTTGCATCCTTAACCTTCAGAATAACATCAGGAACAAAGAATGATGTCCGATAACACTCTTACTGTTGGACAAATGCTGCTGACCTGTGCTGACACTCACTGGCATTCATGCCCAGCTTGCACCAGCTACAGGGGTACCACTGATGCTTGGGGGATATTTTGGGGACATTGAAATGCCTGTGGATTTAAGGCTGCCCTGCACAACTGTGAGGGAAAGGGCTGTCACAGAGCTGGGGCTGCTTTGGGACGTGCTGCCTGGGGGTGCAGCTGCTGTCTGCAATGGGCATCACATGGGGAGATGGGATTTTGGACCAGGGCTCCCTTCATTGTCACATCCAGCTGCCTTTGGAGTGTCCCTTCCCAACAGTACAAAGGTGGGCTCTGCATGGAAGAAGGAGCTACATCTCCAACAGGCTGTGGATCTCCACTCCCAGGGAGGGCATATGGAACTCACAACCTCTGAGGTTATAGTTTTTATTTTAATGTTGGAATTTGGGTGTATTTTTTATTGTTACAGTTGCCTGTCACAATTTTTCAGAAATGCACATACACGCCAGAGCTTTAGGATCAAATGGAAAACTGAATAAATCAACATATTATTGATGATGGATTAAAACTATTTCCAGCAGAGTAATCTCCTCTCACGATGCATCTGTTGAGGGTGACTCTGTTATCCTTTTGGGCATCTTTTAGGTGCATTAATTAGTACCTGCTGTAACTGGTACCAGCTGTAACTGCTTCAACATTTGTGCAGCCCCTTGGGGTGAATGTGCTCTTCCCGATGGGCATTAGGGATGCTGGAGGAGGACACGTGCTGGGATGATCAAACACTCCATGTGACTGCAAGCTGGGTGTGTGAGGTGAGATGTGGCCATAACCCCTTTCATGACATAGATGCTATCATACTGTATTAAAGTGCACATTACCACTAAACAAAAGTAACACAATTTTCCATGTTAGTGTTTCATGCGTTTCATTTATAATTTAAGACTACTATGAACTAGACTGACAATCAGTCAGAATTCTTGAATTGTTCTTGACTTGTTGCAAAAATAAAATATCACAGGCCTATTTCAACTTGGTCAGATACTATCTTCCTTCCTACAGCTGGTACTGCCTTTTCATTCTGTAGAAAAGCATCTGAGGTCAGGGAGGGCCTTCCTCTTTGTCTGGTCTCTATTAAGCCTCTCTGGAAAAAGTTGTCCTCTAACAGATTTTTTCCCCCAGCATGCCTTTTTGGGACTGATCCTTTAAATTTCATAGAAACAAGCTGCTATAGCTTTCAAATGAACTTGCTGCTATTTGCTCTCGCCCTCTCCCTTTTCCAGCTGCTAAGTGTTAACTCACATTGCCTTTCCTCGCAGGTTTTCATTTCTTATTCATGGGAAGTACATTTTCACATAGGGAAAAAAATTAAAATCCCATAAGTCATAGCAAACCCATTTAAACACAGATGTAGCCATTTTATGGTTGTTGCTATGACGGTTTGGCAAAGGTTATGCATACTGTGAAACCTGTCTTCCGAGGAGGGAGAGATCCATGTATGAGCAGAGATGGAAGGTGGAATCCAGCCTCATCCATGCTGTTTGTTTGGTAGGAAAAGGAAAAATATGGAAGGAAACTCTGCCCATGGTGACAGCTCTGCCATTGTGCCTGCCAGCATGGAAACAGAGCTCAGGGTCAGTGAACTAATAGAAGCAAAAGGCTGGACATGATGAAGAAATTTTTGACACTGAGGGTGGTGAGAGCCTGTCCCAGGTTGGCCAGAGAGGTGGTAGATGAACCATCCCTGGAGACATCCCAGGCCAGGCTGAATGGGGCTCTGAGCAACCTGAGCTGGTGAAGATGTCCCTGCTCATGGCAGGGGTGGCACTGGGTGAGCTTTGAAGGTCCCTTCAACCCAAACTGTTCTACTACTCTGATTCTATTATTAGTCATGGGAATGGGAAGGTGAAACAGAGATACTTTTCTTTTTCTAGTTATTCAAGCAGAATTTAGTCCAGGCAAGTATAGAAGAGGGACAAGTCTACCAGAGAACATCTGTCTGAAAGTAATATGGTTTAACTGAGTAGTGCTTCACATGGTTCAGCTTCTAATGGAGATAAGGATATGGCATACTTAAAAATAGTTTTTGTACCTCATAACACTGCAAACAAACTTTATCCCTTAAAATTAAAGCCATAGTTCATTTACTGTGAGGTAACCCCTGCTTGTTAATTCATCTAATATGATGTATTTCTCAGTGTAAAGCCCAAGAGTAGTCAAAGGTTCCTTTTGGAATTCCTAGGGAAGTGTCATCAATACCCTAAGAAATCTTCACTGCAAATCTGAAAGTGATATGCACAACAAAAAATGCTATAAGAGTCATGAAAGTAGGGTAGATGTTCTTCAAGCTCATTGCAATAAATGCATCTACTGCAATTGCTTTTCTTCCTAAGTAACAAGTCTGTTAATTTTTTACTCTTAAAATGGATTAAAATGTTAAATCTCATCTTGACATAAATTCTAAATTTTAGCTAAAAGCTGAATAAATGTAAGCCAAATAACAACTAAAATATGAGTTGCAATCAGATTAAATATTTGGTTAATTTTTAAGGTAACTTAGACAATTGTGACTGGATATAAATTTATCTGAGTGTTATTTACAATATAGAAAATATATCAATACAGAGGATAAATTTGTGCTCCTTGTTTAAACTCAGATATTCCAAGGGTGAATCTAGCCCAGCAGGGTTTAAGCTATTCTTAATACAATCCGAATATCAGCAGTCTTTTTTTAGCAGTATTTGCCTCATAAATGGACAGTTTTGATACTGTAAGATTCATAATTACTTTGCACATTTCATACATACAGCACAAAAGATCCAAATGCAGCATTTCCTTTGATAGCCTATTATGCCTGACATGAATTCCCTATCACATCTTGTTAGGGAAATTTATCTTATGTGGGCGATTTTCAAATTCCATTTGCAAAATATACAAACACCAAATGAGTTGGTAGCTTAAAAATAGAGATAAAATAAGGAATATGCATTTAAAGACAATTAAAATTATTTTGAACATTATGTGACAGTATTTCAGGATATTTAGTCTGGAATTAATCCTTTCCCTGTGAGGGTGGCATTGCTTTGCCCCAGTGCAAAAGATTTAGCTCCCTGCACTGAGGAGCACAGCACAGCCCTGAGTAATACAATGGATGCAGTGATGGTGTTTTAAAGTGTATTTAAAGTGGCATGAAAAATTGTGGGGAGAGGGAGGGACAACATCACCTTTACAGCTGTCCCCCCATGGTCACAAATTTCTCATGGTCCTTCTGGTCTCTGCACCCACCCGGGTCTCTGTGCATTCTCCAGCATCCCAGGACTCGGGTGGACAGTCCGGGGTAACAGGACGTCTTTCTCCTTCTGCCTGGGAGGGACATTTTCAGCACTTCAAACCCCCCACCATCCCTTCACTCCCTTCCCCACCCAGATGTGTTGAGAAATGGGAAGGAACAGAGGAATCACCTGATTGATGACAGGTGAAGGGATGAAGGTGCCCAACCTTAGTGGCACAAATGCCCATATTCCTCCAAAAGCTCATTCAGGATGCTTCTCTCTGCTATGAATTTCACCCTGTGAAGAGCAGAGAACAGAGCGAGGTGGTATGGGAAGCGGTGGTGGTACCTGCCGCACAGGTGTAGCCCTGCATCTCTGCCCGTCCCCCTCCCTGCGCCGCCAGCACTATCAGTCGTTTCAAAGGCAGCGTAGCTCCAGGCAAATCTGCTCTGCAGATTGTTTCCATCCTGTGTTCCCCATGGTTCTGGCTCTGTCTGTGCCTTGTAGATAGAGTAACTTTGCAGCTTGTAAAGATTTGTCTGCTCTCCCACCCCCTCCCCCAACTCCGTCCTTAAATCAGTGACTGGGAGAAGTCCCTTCATGTTATAGGTATCGGATAACACAGTTATGCACCAAAGGCTTTGGTGTGCCAGGTCCTGCAGCAAAGACTGAGTATGAGACCCCATCATTCTGATGGTGAGCTCCAGCAGCCAGTCCTTACAAAGGACCAGCGCACAGGGGGTCACAGGGAAATCCAGGCACCCAAAGGTTGCATGTTCCTGACATTCAGCCCTTGAAAGGCCCAGTTGAGACAAAGAGTGATGGAGAAACAGCCTGGCTGGCACCTCCAGACATTACCATTGCATAAATGTTTACTAACAGTAAATAGTAATAATGAGATTTTATTACTTCCTGACTCCTAGTCTTACCTACAGTCCCCCAAGAATAAAGCCATGTGGCTTGGAAGAGCTCCAGTGGGAAACGCAGCCCAGCTGCTGAGCAGAGGGTCCCTTGGAGCCCATTACCTGCTGTACCAGCCTCCACTGTGGCTTGTGCTAAGCACAGGCTCCAGCTTAATGCATCCATTTTCCAACTTCTCACGCTCCAGCTGTCTGAAAAGAAGCTAAAAAAACCCCAAAAATCCCCTCGCCCACCACACACTTGCACAGCAGCTGTATTTCCCTCTGGTCCCCCTGCTTGGAGAACACGTTGCGGCAGAACCGGACCTACAGTCTGAAACAGTTTTGTGAGAGACCAGGCTGCTCCCCCCACTGTCAGCTCTCTGCAAAACTAATTTCTTTCTTCAGTTTTTCCTGCTTGATTTCTCCCACTTTTTTTTCCTTCAAACACACAGTCTTGCAAAATGTGCATTTCTGTGTTACTGCAAGCAATTTCTCACTTGGCTCTTGAAGGAATGAACACCAAAGGGTGGGTTTGAGGTTGGTTTTTAGACAAATGCCTCACACATACATCTCCTGATATCCAACTCCACACCCAGTTCTCCTCATTACCCTTCACCGGGACTTCTGCAGGCAGATAGAGAGTTCGAACTAGACTTTGCCCCATCATATCATTGTCAGATCCCCTACGCGAGTCTACGTTGGCTTTGCAGAATGAATTTCAGCAAACATCGACAAGCAAGCAAACAAACCCTTTCCTCCTGCAGCAGAATGTGAAAGCTCAAGGGCTGCAGCTCTCTGGCTAATACCTTGTTATGCCAAGTTGGAGCACAGAGTAAATTTCTTACAGCCGAGTTATAAACCCCCTGAAAATAGGTTTT
This sequence comes from Columba livia, assembly GCF_036013475.1. Lineage (NCBI taxonomy): Eukaryota > Metazoa > Chordata > Aves > Columbiformes > Columbidae > Columba > Columba livia. The sequence continues at coordinate 7,236,503 of NC_088607.1, forward strand.
ATTATGGAAATGCAAACACAACCATGGCTGTAGCAACATGAAAGGCTCTGCTATAATAACACTTAGATCCAACTCTCAGTGCACAATTGGCATAGAAAAGTATTTGATTTTTGTCGGGTTTTTGCTGGTACATGTCAGTGTCACTTCACAGTTGGTCTCAGTTTATAACCAAATGCATAAAAATTGTTAATAATCCTCATTTATAGCTAGGGACTGAGAAGCACCATCTCAGACACTACCTATCAAACTTGGCTTAAACAGCTATTGACATTTGGAACAGTTATTCCTAGAAAGAGAGATGTGATGTTCACAGTTAACTAAGCAGAGCGTCTATTGCGTTGAGTGTCTCTCGCACACTGTAGAGCATGAGGCTCACTGAGTCAGCTCTGATAATCGGTTTGTTTCAGACAAAAAGGGAATAAATAGGCGGGGGGGGGGGGGGGGGAATCAAGAAGAACTTCAGTCTAAGATACTGTCTCTTGCTGTAAGTTCAAATGCTCTGCATATTTTCAGAATCCAGAGATTTCCCTAAAGATATCCTCACGTTTATATTTCTGGATTTTAGTTAAAAAGAAGAATAATTAAAAAAAAAAAAAAAAATAGAGGGATTTCATTGTACTCCAACAGTTTCCACCATATAAAGAAAGTTGGGCTCTTAGGGAAAGCTGTGTTCTGTTCTGATCCATTCGGTGGAGGGGACAAACCAAGTTGTAATAAGGAAATGTGTTGCAAATCAGAGGAAAAACCCTGCTGTCCTCCAATTTTTTAGCACATTACATTGAATCACCCTGCTTTAAAATCCTCAAATGTAACAATTGCATTTCCATGGATAGAATGTGCCTTTAAAGGGCCATGTTTTGCTTGAATTACTCAAATGAGTAGCTCTGGTCAGTCCAGTACATTGAGCCCTCTTGTGAAAGTAAGGCTATCACTTGCTTTTCCCATTAAAGCAATCCCTTACCTGTGCCTATTTTCCTAAAGTGTTTTTTATGATCAGAAGCACAAATCTCTAATTCCCAGAGTCAGACACATCCCTGGCACTCAGCCATCCTTCCCCACATTTCTCTGTAGTAACTTTAGCAAATTTGCCGTGGTCCTGGTACTTTAATGTGCTAAGCATCAGCATTCCTAGAAGGTTAAAATAACAGAATGCTTAAAGACCAGTTTTGTTTGTTTGTTCTTAATCTGAATATCCCATCTTCTCAATAGTTTAATTAATGATTCTAAGTAAACCAAATAACTTTAGGTGGAAGTTTACAGATGAGGTAGTTTGGCATGGCACAGCATATTCTGAAGTATTTAAACAGATGTGAAAATGTACCCTTTTAAGATTTCTCAGATCTACTTTTTACTTCCCCCCCCATACACCTCAGGGTGTATCTCTAGCTGGAGAAAGCCAGGCAAGTGCCATGTGTTTGTAATATACATATAACTGTATTGGCTCTTCTGCTGCTATTGTGGTGATCTTGGAGATACTCTACATAACACGTAAGCCTCTGTAGAGGAACATAAAGTTTAAATGTAAACTTTGTGGTGAGATTGTATTGCTCAGGCAAATTTAGATTACCTTTCATTTTGATGCTCTGCTTCCATAAGAGCTCTCTAGGAATTACTACTAATTTGTATCCGTTTTTCAAAACGTCACATCATATTTTCAGAAATACTACCTTTGCATACATGCTGGTTGGACCAAGAGGTATTATTTCTTAGTCTCGTGATCGGAGGGAAAAAAAACTAAGGTCTCACATTTTCAGAAGGGAATAATCTTTTCTGGGTATAAAATACACAGCTACAGCAATATTGAAAAATAAGATTTGCCTCTGGCTTTCAACCAGCCTCACTCGGAGCTATTTACAGAGGCTTAGAGGAATTTCCAGCAGTCTTTTCACACATAGATAGTTTGTAATAGTTTGTTGTTTGAGATCCTGGCTTGTGTATTCATCAGTTTCCAATGATTTGTCGTGACAGTACTTAAAGGACTCATGAGTGATACTCTCCAGGCAACTAAATGAATAGCATATTGCTATGAGCAAAGGTATTTTTACTGTTCTTTTACTGATTTTTATGTTTACAAGTGTGTTATTTAATATGCAGATTCTTTCTCTTATTATTTTTTTTAATTGGAATAACCGCTTATGTCAATTGTTGAACTGTAACAAAGGAAGGTGATAATGTGGAGCCTGAGTGGGAATGGTGCTTTATTTGGTGTTGCAAGTTTTGTCTGCTTGGGATCTACAGGGATTTTCCTATTGCGGACTTTTTCTTTTGTTTTCCTCACTTTGCATTATTTGACTCATTTCAGTGGTGAAGCAATTAATTTGTGCCTGAACACTTTCCATCGGAATTATCCCTTTTTTCATTCCTAACATTTTCGAGACACTCAGCCAGTCTGCTTCCTGATTTTTATAGTCTATTGCCATTTGCCTAAGAATCTGTCATTTTTTTTCCTGATGCTTACTGCTTGTTGATGATTTTTTATTTATTGCGACTTCCTTGGGTTTTTTCCATCATATTTGTCAACGTAGTTATGGCTGGAGTTATATGTGCACACTCAGTAACGTAGTTAGGGAATAATTTGTCCTTTGGCTAACAAAAGAAAGTCCCTTCAAATAATAAATAGATGAAATGTAAAAAGCGTAGCATTTCAAAGTTGCCAAAACTTGTGGAATATTTTACATTTCAGTGGAGTCATCTGTTTAACAGCCCCTGTTTTGTTTTGTGTATTACTCTCCCATACATATGCTTTTGGTTTTGAATCTTTATTGGTTTTGTCCTTTATTTCCACTCTTTCCTTAGTACAGACACATAGGAAATCATAACTGAAATAATATTCATAGTTTGGTGGACGGTGTGAATAGAAGCGAATACTCTGTTTCCATCTGAAAAGCAGACTAGGACAAAAAAACTTAATAAATTTGTATCAGCCCTGGTACAATGATGCTTAAAATGGAAGCAGGATCAAGTCTATCATTTTTAATAAAAGAAACAGGTTAGGCCTGGGAAGAAAAAACAAATACAACTAGCTGAAATATTCTTGTTGTGAATTACTATCAAACTCTTGAGGCTGTTTAGTCCATTACATTTTCAGGTAAAGCTCCCCAAGGGATTTGAAAGTGTATTTATTTGTTTTGTTATTATGAAATATATTTGGAAGTTTGAAAGTGTGGATCAAATTCTGGTTTACGCAGAGTATTGAATTTATACTGTTGGAGCTGGAAGTAAAATAGGGTCCATGGTTTGAGACCCTAAAATATTTTTGGCACTTTGGGAGGAAGCAAAGAATGACTGTTTAAAACCTATTTCCTTTTAGCCTCATCACTATATGTCATCTGTAAGCAAATATCCACTAGCTCTATTAATAGCTAAGGGAAATATATACTTTAAAACTTTGTTTGTTGGAAGATGGAAATCCACAAAAAACAGTGATTTCAGAGCTGATGCAAACTGTAATTAGTGGTTCTGGGTTTTTTAATCCTATATGAAGGTAAAAAAATTATATTCATGTAAAAATATAAGAATATGCATAAGAATTAATTGCATCACCTGTATAGCAAGATGTCACATGTCAGTGTACTGATATGGGCAACATCTTTCACTGAACTATGAAACTACTTAATTAGCTTTAAAACTAGCAAATAAAATTTGCACTCCGTGAAGTAATGAATGCTCATGGTGTCAACAGATGTCAAGAAGAACAGAGCAGTACCTGAGCAGTGAGATACTGGCTGAACTCCTCATCTCAGCAAGACTTATAGGCCCATTTGTAATTTTAAACATAAAAGTGAGGACCAGGAGGGGGACACTTAGATGCTTAGCACACATCTGCTAAGACGCTTTGCTGTCTCAGGACCTTAAAACTTCCTTCTTCTGCTGCTTAAATCCTGGGGCATATTTTAATTGATGGCAGGAGTTCTACTGGCTGCCAGAGACAGAGTGGGATGCAAGTGAATCATTTATACCAAGGAAAATAAAATCCACAGTCAACACTGTCTTGTTTGGGAACAGTGACCAGGGCTCAGAGGGAAAGGAGGAAAAGAGAAAGAGAAGATTGCCTCATCCATATTCTCAGAGCAACTTTATCACTCATTAGCTAAGGGAGGGAACTCTTGCTTGGCTCTTGATAACTTTAATCACAGTGTTTCACAGGTGTTTTTCTTGAATATGTAGCCCCTGGAGTCATGTGATTATGGGAGACTTCCCAGGTTTATTGAAGTTTAACTTTGCACCCAGCAGAGCTAGACTTTCCATAGAATCATTTCAGTGGAAGAGACCCTCAGGATCATTGAGTCAAACCATAACCTAACTCTAGGACTAAACTACGTCCCTAACTGCCCCATATAAATGCCTCTTAAATCCCTCCAGGGATGGTGACTCCACCACTGCCCTGGGCAGCCTGTTCCAATGCCTGACAACAATTTTGGATATTAAAAGCCTCGAACATAGAAAAACAGAATAAAATATTCCTAAATTTGTTATTAAAAAAAAAAAAAAAAGGGCCTGACTCGTAATGTTCATAGTCCAAAGGAGAAGACTCTTTAAACACATTATGCTCATATTCACCCAACTCAAGAGAGCACATTCAAAGCCCAAGTACGTGATCTGCAGTGGCCACCAAATGCCAACTGCAAAAGCATGAAACCCACCTTCAAAATGTCTTCTCTCCCTTGGTCACCTGTCCTGCTGCCTCTTGTCCTGCTCGGCACTGGCTGAACATCTCCGCACCATGGCAACCAAGTTCCTCCTGCCATCCTGCAAGGCAAGATACGAAGAGCAAGATGGATCCTTGGTTCATTTAATATGACCATGGAGAAATAATAAAGTTATCCAGAATTGATGCCTTGCTCCTTCACCTCTCAGTATCTAACTAAGCATTTTCCTTTGGTGAGATGAGCAACAGCTTTCTGCCACGCAACCTAAAGCACATCGAATGATCTGTCATATTATCATGATGCTTCTCTTCCCCATAACTCCTGTCTTCATCTTAAATTGCAAACCCCTAAATGCAAGTGCTTTCTGCATGTGAGAGAAGCGCCACGCGCTTTACAGGCTTGGTACTAGAAATAAATTTAAACATGGTGAAAGGAAGAAAGCTTAGTTAAGGTGAGGCTTTTCACGCGTATAGGTTTTGTTGCCAAAAACATATACAGGTTGCCTGTGCCTTTTTACAAAAAAGAAAACGACAACAACCACCACGAAATAGAACAACCAACAACCACAAAACAAACACCTAAACTAGACACACAGAGAAAAGAAACAAACAAAAGAAAAAAGTGGGAAAAAAAGGAAAATAAAAACCAAATAATCCCAAAAACCCAAACAATCAAAACCCACCCACTCTAAACACAGGATCTTATATCAGCCAGTCTCAGAGCTCTGAATGAAACAGGACGGAGCCTGAACTTTTCAGTATTTGACAGCAGGTGTGCATATTTCTGGCTGGCATTTTGGGTTTGCCCCTTTCTAGAAGAGAAAAAAACAAAACCAAAACAAACTATTAAATCCTTTTAAACATTTCAAAGCAGCTGGGTACGTTTGACCATCTTTCTCCAACTCCCTGCTTTTATTTAAAAAAAGAAAAAAAAAGCCTAACACACCAACCTGAACTCTCCCAAGCTCCCCAAGGAAATTAACTACAAAAAACTATGCTAATGGAACATTAAAGTTGTAATGTAAAACCATAAAAGTCAGGAAATTCAGAGTTAGGGCTCCCATGGTACCTCTAAGTCTGTCACCTCATGCACATGCACTATGATAGGACCCTCAAAAATGAACGACCGGGGTACATGCAAATATCCTGCTATCTGCTTAGGTATTTTATTTCTTTTTCAGGTTGCTTTGTTGCTGGTAACCTCGCTCGGGCACTGCACGATGACCAAGTGCTCACAGAACAGCATCACAGCACAGGCCGCCAGTGATTCGAGGTGCTTGTCTAAACTTAAAAGCAGCAGAGATGCATAGATTTGTGTTTACGTGTAACTTCAGCATAAGGTTAGTTAATCTCGAGCAGCAACCGTACAAGAGCTGCAGTTTTGCTCAGGCAGGAGATCAAGTTCTTCGTAGAATGATTTTAGGAGAAAAAAATTATAAAGAGAAGAAAAAAGAGGAGGGGGAATTGGGGCAGCTGTGCATGAGCGATGGCAGATACTTTATTCTGTGATTCTGTAAAAATAATATTGTAGCGATAGCATTTATGAGGGGGATTTATAGGACAATTTTGCAGCCCACATGTGTATAAGAGTCACCAAAGCAATTCATATCGAGGAAAGAGGGCAACGCATTTCAGCAAAGCAATTTTTAACAAATATCCTTCCTGATATGCAATATATATATATATTTATATAATCAAAGGTCTGTGCACAATAAACCCAGCAGATTGGTATCTTCCCCAAGTTTTACCTTTTGACGCCCTCCTCAGCCCTGAGCACGAGCAATGAGCCACAACTCAATAAGCACAACTGACCAGAAGAATCAAAACAATTTTTTTTTGGAAAAAAAAAATTAAAAAAAAAAAAAAAAAAAAATAGGTTATCATTCATTAGCTCTCTATCATTTGGCCACCAGTAGGCTGCAGGATATGAAGGCCATTTAATTAGGCCCTGCACTACTCTCTGGTGTGAAAAAGGCTCTCAAAAGCTTTGATTCCCCACAGCTTCACAGCAGGAAGTTGTTGGTGATAATTGACACAGGATTTCCTTGTTAACCAGCAGCAGACATGCTGGATTAAAGCGACAGAGATCTAGAGAAGAAAGTGAAAAGAGATAAGAAGCTGGGAAAGACTTCTGCTTATTTTGCACTTGAGGATGATGAGCAAATAGCAATAACAAACTGGAGTGCTGCTCCCTGTGAGTAAGGCCTCCACTTATCAGACCCATTTCAGCTTGACTGATCAAAGATTGACTTCCCTTAAAATAACATAGGCCTGGGGTTTGTTAGTTTATTAAGCTGCAGGTTTTATGAATTATCACAGTTTTAAAGATGGATTGCAGTTTATGTGAAGGAGTAGAGGATTATCAGGTTTTCATCTAAACAATTATAAAATATCACAGCTGAAAGCTTGCTTGCAAATGACATAATTTTCTCCCGCAAACTAAACAGGTCATTGTATGCCTTCGTGTAAGCGTTTCCAGCAAGTGCACAAATACAGTAAAATTAACTCTGCAGCTGAGATGATAGCCTGGTAAAATATGTATTTTAACTTCCAAAGCATATGCAAACCCCACAATCCCTTATGCCGTTCCAAAGGTAATTGTATTTAATTTTTGACCAGGACCTTTTAGGTCTAGTTATGTTAAAGAAAGGAAAGAGAGAAATGGCCTCTTGAAATGTTTCTTAAAATGTGGTCATGATAAATGGTATTGAAACAGATCCACATGAGTATAGTTAAATGAAACGTCCACTTTAGAACACAGACAATTATTGGATATCACTTAATAACTTAACCTTACAACAGCACATGTGGCATTAATAAAGAACTGAGAGTAATAAAAGCTACTACTACTACTATGCTCGGTGCATGCAGGCAGACGTGTGTATGTGTGGGTAGGAGCCAGGGGAAAACCAGGGCACTCAGGGGGCAGAAGAAGGAGGGGAAGGGCAGAGGACCAAGGCAGGAGATAATACACCATTGGTGGTGGTGGTTGAGGTGGGGAGAGGCAGGTGCAGGTGGGGACAGGATGCTGCCAGGCAGGGTCTGGACCAGATATTCTAAGCTATGTCTACAACTTCTGTCTCCTGGGTACCTGCAAACTCCTTCATCCCACTGGATCCCCGTCTCCCTTTCCCTCAAAGCATTCTGGCAGGGAACCACATGGTCTTGGGCCATCAGTGGGGCTACTGCAAAAAGCAAATTAATTCCCAGGGTGTATTCCCTCTTCTGGGAAGGCGAAGAGGTTGTGTGAGTTCTGCTGCATCCAGAATTCTGCAGATAAACTGTGCAATCTCTACAGGGTGAAGAGATCCAGGAAAAACCTGTCTGTGTGGGTACATGCCACATTAAAACATCCAGAGCCTCAGAAAGTTTTGGCTGAGAAGCAGTTCAACTATGTGAAAAATTGTAGATATTAGTAATTGTTTTTATTCCAGTGCAGAAACTGCTGTTAACAATTTTCTAAAACAATAGGAAAACACTTCCATTCTCCCACCTCTGTTTTTAAGGTCTTGAATAACTCATTTTGACCATTTTAATAGGTTCTGAGCCCAGAAAATTCTCTCCTTGCATCTGAAGCCAGGAGAACAGGAAAACAGACATAAAAACAATCTCAACAATGTGGGGTTTTTAAATCCTAAAAGGAAGTCAGTAATGTTCTCTGCAATGGATGTAGCACATGAACCATGCAGAACTGCTGTGACTCATGGCAGTCCCAGCACCACTGTTTTGGTTCCATCATTGACTTCAATGCATCTGAGTAATGTCACCATCCCAAATTCACACCAGGAAATTATCTTGGAAGCCCCATCATGATTGACTAGGGACTTTCATACACAATCTCATAGTCTAATAGTTTTCTTAGGAGTGTTAGCTATGAATTATCATTTACCATACAGCAGCTTCTCCTAGCATGACAAAATTGGCAAATTACTTTTGTGATTGCATCTTCTCCTTCCAGAAGTTGCCATTCTGCTCAAAGAAGCGATACAAAGCCCAGGCAGCAAGCCGAGCACACTGGACACTGGTGAGGCTGCCCAGACTACGATCAACCTCGGTGTCTTTTTAGTCTTAGCATTCTTTTTCCACAATAATGAATGATGTTTTGCAAAGAGGAGGGCTGTTATGATATAAACTGAGGAACTAATGACTGGTTGTGCTATACTGAGGTGAGTATTCACTGGAGATGAACTGGAACGAAAGTTCTGGTTATCAACAACCCTCTTTTTCAGTGGGAGAGGCCGAAACCCAGACCCACACTTCTCATCTGCTTAAAATCTCTGTCTGGAAGTCTATTAAAATTTAAGGTTAGAACACCTTAGACTAGACTGAAAGGTCTCCTCCCTTACATTCTGTGTATTGTAGCCCTTTGATAGATGAAGTTATAAATCTGTATCTTTATTATGTGGTTTGCCATGTCCTTCTTGTTACTTCCTTTCTGACGTGGTTTGTAATTCCCCCTATTATGCCTACCTCTCTTTATTTTAAAATGGTTGCATATGAATTAATTATCATGTTCTTCTCTGTACTCACAATATCCTTTTCAGCAAAGACAGTGAGAATTTCTTTTCGCTGGCAGATATGAGGTCTCATATTTAGTCCTGCAGTTCCTTTGCATTTCTACTAAGATAGCTAACACACACATGCAATACTTATTATTACAGGAACAAAATAAAGGATATTTCTTCTCATTTAACATCATTTCTAGCTTACAACAAAACCATTGTCTTAAGCTGCTTCCTAAGAGCCTGATACAGATCTCACTACAACCATTGACAGATTTCCATCTTATTATGGATTCTTAAGAATGCCATCTTATTTCCAAAAAAAAGCACATTTTGAAGAGAGAAATATGAATTAGTGAGTTTCTTTCTATTTTTAATACTTATTGTTGTTGATAGCTCTTGTAGTTTTTAATGGTAAAGAACAGAACTAAAATACAACTAAGCTTCTTTGAGTTCCTTTAGTTTCAATGTTCAATGTATTTATTTTCAAAGCTAGGATTACTTCAGTGGACATATAGACAGAATGAAAACCAATTCTTTTTTATGTAATGTAAACAAAGACTCTATTCTATTTTAGTTTTGACACAGCAAATCAAGATTTGTGGTCAGCTAGTAACCAGCTTCACAGACTAATCTATCTTAATGCTAGCAAAAGAGTTTGTTAATTTTCCTGGGAAATAAGGTTTCTTTAATTCACATATCTACATATGGTAGATATGATTCTTTTGTTTGATAAAATCCTACTTTTATAAATGATGCATCTGCTTTTAATGTCTTAAATCCCATGATTGAATAGACAAATCTTCCCCCTTGTCTAGTTTTGGGTTTTTGGTTTTTTTTTGGGTTTTTTTTAATATTTAAAAGGCCTTGCTGCCTTAAAACATACATCAGGCAACATTGTAATAGAGAAATACACTTTTAAGACAAAGTGACAGATTTACATATCTGTGTGATGTGACTCTCTTGACAACCAATAAATGTATTATATTGATGAAGTGAATATGTCCTCTATCTGGTCATTTTCAACTGGAAACTAATAACCAGCATCACGGTATCAGGCATGCAATAACCTGGGTTAAAACTAGGTTCATCAAATAAATCACTCAGGAATTTTTCTATTTCTTTCCCAAGACACGTTGCACATCTGCTTAGTGAAAGGAGGAAAGAAGCAATATTTCTTTGATCAAAGTCTTTTTTAATATCCTTGTATCTGTCCTTTGGGAATGCTATCTCTGGACTTAGGCCTGGGAGAGACACTCAGCATCTCCTGAAAGGTGCTAAGCACCTTTTTATTGCCACTGACTGCAGTAAGAATATTCTGTTCCTTGCAGGATAGGGCTCATTTGGAACAGTTTCTGATGCTACATCACTTTCTAATGATCCAGGGAATGACATAAATACAAGATTTCTAAAAACAAAACACAAGGTGTTTTTAATGAGTCCCAGTTTATATCAACAGCTTTCAGGAGGAAAAAAAAATGCTTAGGCAGTATACTGCATTAAATTTACCCCAAGCCTCTATCTCATAGACATGAAACACCTATGCATATGTAGAGATCTCCGAGAAACACTTTGAAAAGCTACGTTGTGCTTTTAACTTTTTATAAAGTCTTATTAATATCATTTAGAGTTGCCATGTGGCTGGCTTCCTGCCTGGCCTCTTTTACTATGGACTTGGCAGTTGTTATCCCGAGCACCACACATGTGCGGCCGAAGCCGAGCGTGGGTAGAGCCATTTGTCTGAGGCGGCTGGGTTTTGTCATATTTCAAACTGGCAACCCTAATGCCTGTTCTTACGGGATACAAATCTGGTATGAAATTCCCCGAGGCGAGTCAAGGCCTGGCCTGGCACACACGAATCGTTTTTTTCACGTGAGGATGGCTGCAGGAGCGTACAGACGACGGGGGAGTTTTTCATCTTCTTCCACGTCTGCCAGAGCCTTGGTGGAGCCACTGAGAGTTGGGGCAGGACTTGAGGATTTGCAGGATCAAACTGTTAAAATGCACCCCCTTCCCACACTTCTAGCTGTCATTATGGGGCTCTTCTTTGGTTAGGAGGTAACAGACATAAACATGACATCCGTAGACCTGGTTTCAGGCCAGAAGCATTCTGAAAAGGTGGTGATAACTCAGAGAAAAAAAAGTGGCAGCTACATCGCTTTTCTTTATCCTGGAGTTTGCTGGCTGGTAAATGTGGTAGGGAAGGACATGGCAGTGGCTCAGAGAGCAGCCTCTCAGCATCCTGATGAACCCTGGAGCCCCCCCAGAAGCCTGGACCCCCTCAACCCCTCTATGCTGCCACAGAAGGGGCAAACCCCAGCACAGGTCAAGTCTGGTGGAGGTTGCTGGGCTCCTACAATCTATTTTCCACTTTATGGTAGGGCAGAACAATACAAACACAAACCAAAACTATGTGGATAGGAGTTGGTTTCACATGCTTGGGTCCAAATATTCAAATAATTTTTAGATTAGACAGTATGGGCTTGGTGTCACTTTTCTTGCCTGTTCCCTAGGTGGTACCCAAGAATCAGGTCTCTCAAGCAAACTACCGTGAGATGCGTTATAGGCCCATCGCTGTAGTTCTAGGTGGGGTCTGTGACCCTAAATTCACCCCGCACTTTTCCTTATAAAGCACCATGTCCATCAACTGCATGGGCAGGCTTTTTCCCATGTTGGCTTAACTGGACTTGGATTTTTGCATAAGACTACAGGAGAAAATATTAAACAGAAATTTATTTCTGCAGTAAGGGATGTGCCACCTGCAATCTTGTGTAAACCCATGTCCATTCAGCCTTGTCATAGCTGTAAACCTCTTTGCTCTTGCTCACCAGACTCTTGTTAGAACTTCAATTTGCACAAACAATGCTCCCTTTCTGTATAGCATCTCACTTGCAGCTGGACCGTGTTATGAAATAAGGAGAGTACCATAAGGAGAAGGGGCGATGTTAAGGGAGAGAGGCAGACAGATCTTTAACCATCTTTCTGCTAGATCTGGCCTTTGTATGTAGGAAAAAAACTGCAGATCTACTCTGCTGGCAACAAATAGGTGGGAAACCCACCTGCTGGTGTCTCAGCCCTCTCTAAAGGCTGCACCACAGTTGGGATAACAATCTACTAGTGCTATCTATTGTTCTAGTTACAGAATAGACAAACATGTAATCTAAAATAAAAATAAATCCCCTCAGTTTGTATAGCAATAATAATATATATATAGGATACAAATAATACACAAGAAACTATACAGTTACCAAAAAATCTCTGTAATCTGTGTCTCACTTAAACAGTACTCAAACGGGAGTATTTCAAAGAAAGCACAATTCCCCAAATAAACTGGTAGATAACATATCCAAGGCAAAGCAGACGTGTGCTTCTGTAAATGTGTGTATGACCATGACTTTTTTTCTCTTGCATTTGCATGTGTGTTTCGTGCCTATTCGCCAGAATATGCATCACTTAATGCGCAAATACCCAAGGGTAAGGTGTTTGGATGAGCTGATTGGAATAATCTGTGATACCAGTTTTACTACCACAAAATGAAATGCAGTTTGGTGCTCATTAGAAGATTTCCACTCCATCTAAGATCTGAAGTTAAATCCCAGTGCCAGTGATTCCACAGGACTTCTGTCTTTGCTGGGAGATAAGTGGGATTGAAAAGCTCCTGACAACTTGACATGGGCCCAGCAGACTTGGATTAATTTCACTCCAAGATTTTCCTTAACTGGATATCATACAACTTTTGAGAAGTCATTTGCTACCAAAAAAGTGTACAGGATTGCTGAACCAACATGGCATTCAAAAGAAGAGGAGAAGAACGTACTTATTCTGACAAGGAAGGAAAAGCTGGTTGTTTTGGCATCATGGTGAAAATACCTGCATGCATCTGTGCAAGCGAGAGGATTGTCTACTCAGAGCTGTCTTTGAAGATAATGCACCTGCCTACTATTAGTCTAATCTGGTATTTCTTTCCACTACATTGCAGGTATATCTCCCTTTCTTCAGAGCAGGAGCGGTGGGAGGAAAGTTGAATGTGGTGGATCCCAGCTCAAGGTCCCGTCCCTCTAAACTTCCTCCAGTAGCAAGGAAGGAAAAGCAATGGTTGGAAGACATCTCTGAGGAGCAGTGGCTCCAAAGGCAATGAGGCAGAGGGACAGTGTGCAGTTTACATGTCACCCCATGTCAGAGCCACACCTGAAATTACGAATATCGTCTTACATGCTGAAACACTGCATTTGGAAATGCGGTTATGTGAGGAGTGAAAAAATGTTTGCCTATCTTTTGATAGCAATATCTCATGACAGAGGCAGCTTTCGTCAGTGCTCTGAGCTTCTGTTGTCTTCATTAAAAACTAGTAGTTGTACTAGTAGCTTGCTTTGTTTTTTAACTCCTAAACTTGAAAAGCAAATGTGAATCAGCCACTTTAAATTAAATATGAGAAACAATTACATTTTGACAGTTTAATTGCATTCTTCCTCCAACATGGCATTCTAAACAAGATACCACATGTATTTAGCATGCTGATTATATTTTTAGATTGTTTTGCAATTAAGAAAGTATCCCTAAAAGAGATAAAATAATTGGTTGACTAAATCACAATTTCTTGAGGGAACAATATTGAGAAATGAATGTTGAATGGCTATATCCATAATAATTAGCTTTTAAATCACTGCTTAAAGGTTTTAGGTTTTTAGCCTTCAAAATTGTATCTGTCATTCAATTTGCTGCATATTATTCAAATTTACTTATATTAAAAAAAAACCCACAACCACTGCCAACAAAACAGACTTGAGTGTAACTGACAGGATCTCATGACTTTCAATAGTGAAACTAAAAGGGGCGCCCAAAATGTCTTTCATTGAGACAATCCTAGTCCACACCTCTGAAGGGCATTGTGCTATTGATATTGCAGATAGAGAAAAAGGTACTAACTTGTTTTAGAATCACTGAGTATCCAAGCACAGTGCAGCTTCCCAGGAGTGCTGGATGACATTCACATTTCTTTTATTATTTTGCACAAAGCTGTTTCTTACTTTTCTTGAGACACAAATAAATATTAAATAACAAAAGGTTTCATTAGTTTTTGTTATCTTCCTCAACAGTTCATTGAAATGGGGTGGTGGGATGAGTTTGCAAAAGATCACACCAATTGCCCAGGTTAAAGCCACCATTGGATGACAATCTTCTGAAACTGTATTTTAAAAATAAAAGAATCTATTTGAAATATAGAAGTTGAAATCAAACTTTCAATTCTGTTGAAAAAAACCTGTGGTTTTAATTATAATTTCAATCCACAGACATCTCCCAAATGTATTTTTTTTTATTTTGACAAAATATTTTCATTTGACTTTTCATACCAACAGTAAACTAAAAAACATCTCAACTTCTTCCAGTGAAGTCAATGCAAGTATTTTTTCTGATCATTTTCTATGTAAATTTGTGCAAAGCCAAGCCAGTATTCAGAGAAGAGACACCGTAGAGTTATGATTCACAATAAGACCAGATGGAATTTCCTGGAACTTGTTTTTAGGATACCAAATAAAAACATGTTTAGAAGGAAGAAAGTGAGAGGCAGAACTCCAGCTGAGTCTGAAGCAAGATTGTTAAAGACTTTTCATTAGGAATATAAAGTTCGACCTGCTTGCTATGCTCTTTAAGGTACATTGATTTTATACATTTCCTATTGCGGTGCATAGAAAAATATGTGGGTTAAGATGCCAGTAGTTCACAGTGGAATGATTTGTAAGGGGAAAGGAAGGTTATCCCAAGCATATGAGACAAAGTGAAGAAGACATGATGGTGAGAACCAGCATACAACAACGCTGAATGTTCTAATCAGCTGAAAATATTCCCAAGCCCCAGCAGCAGTACAGGCAGAAAGGGCCTGTTTTAGAACATTCAGTAACAGGACCAGATAGGTAGGGAGAGAGAACTGGGAATGACCAGTAGAGACAGCTGTAATAAGCACAAAGACTTTTCAACATGCAAGTTCACAGCTTCACATTTTGCCTATTCTTCTATAAAAGGCCTGAGAATGCATCATCCACACTGGTTGTTGAAATAAACACCTTTTAATGTTTGTAGTGCAGTGTACTTTTATAACAGTAATTGCCAAACTTGAAATACAAGATGATAAGTGACCTTTATTTCATCCACAGTCCCAAGTAAAAGGTCCCTAAGAAACAGGATAACAAGATGTACGCCATCATGTGCAGAAGATGATTTCAGAAAGGCTTCCAAACCGGGGTTTGGAAAGAAAGAAGTGGTGGCAAGGTATAGCGACAAACTCTTTCCACCCAGCATTCCTGAACTGTGAAGACTGGGAAGAAAGTCATGATAGAAACCTGCAGAAAGGCTGCATGCCTCGTAGATGTTGCTGTTTTTTCTACAGTAACTGTACCAGGAGAGGATGGTGCTTCCCCACAGACCTTGCCATGCTCGAGATGGTGCTTCCATGTTTTACAGGCTGAGAGCTGACCCATCTCCCTTTGAAGTCCGTGGCTATCTCCTGATTGTATGCTGTTGAAAACAGCACCAACATCACAGTGACTGGAGCTGGAATATTTACACCCAAAGGAGCCTTTAGCTAACAGGATTTTATAGCAGCTTATCAATAGCCGACAGCTGGTGTATTGATAGAAAGGAGCTGAGCAAAGATAGCTTCTCACACACCAGCTGCTAGGGGACAGAACAGACATCTAATTCACATGAAGCTATATGTCCAGCAAAGCCCAGAGTCATCTCCTTCAGCAGGGGCTTAGGTGTGTCTGCCAGTGAAGTAGCCAATGTCTCAGTTCACCGTCACTGAAAAGGGAAGTCCCATCTCTACTCCACCTGCTCCTGGCTCCAAGCTCCTCTGTGTACCTTGTACTGCTCCAGCCTTGCGAGTCTTTCTGCCAGGTCAGCAGGTTGCATGGGGACAGCAAAGACCTGAAAAAACTCAGTGTAGGGATGGGGAGATTCATCAGGCTGAGAGTGCAATGGAAGACAGAAGAGTAGGGAAAAGAGGAGAAGAGCAAAAATTCACCATTTCAGCAACAGCAAAGTGTTAGATGAGCTCGGCAACCCCTACTTCATCCTGCAGAAATTGCATCCACTGCATCACAGTCTCTAAATCAGAAGGTTGGGTTTTTTTTTTTCTATTAAAAGATAGCAATATAGATAGGAGAGCAGTAGATTCAATTTCTGTCAGTTGCTGAAGAGATTCCTATACCATTTTTTAATATGAAGAACCATTAGTGCCACTTGCACATTTTTTGTAAAGACATAGTGGTTGCTCTTAGCACGTCACTTGCTAATGGCATGTCCCTACTGAAAGCAGTAAAGTTGGCCCAATTATTTGTGAACATATTTAACTGAGTTTGGCAGAGAGAGGGAGATCAAGCATTTGTCACAAACGTACTCGTGTACATGATAACTGCTGTGAGTGAGTCTTGTTCTCCTGAGAGCCTGCTAACCATCTCCAGACAGCAGAGTATCAGACAAAACATTCAGCATGGTTCAGGTGAGCTAGTTATGCCAAATGTGTAGATGCAGTGATGTGCAGAACTGCTTAAAAGCCAAGTTCCAACTGTTTCTGGATTACTCAGTCTGACAGATTGACTGATGGACAAATTTATTTCTTATGACAAACAGTCGAGGTTCATAAACCAGATCCCAGCATCTCAAGAGCCCGATCACCAAGCTCCCTCTACGGAGACAGAGAGGCAGCCCAGGCAATATTTCTATCTGTGTGCAATATCTACAGGAATCAGGCTACCGCCTTCTTAGCACAGGTGCTAAAGTTGAGGGTCAAAAGCCAGGAGGAATGAGTCTGGGCGCCAGCGGTCACTCAGAGATGCTGGAACAGCAGTCTGATGCCTTCATAGTCCTGTTCCTTCCAACTGCAGTAGTAAAACTGAGTAAATTTATGGATCTGTAGTGTGTTGCTGAGATTCCTTCCCCAGCTGTCTTAGTTCAACAGATCTGATCCAACTTAGTACACTGAGGATACCGTCTAAGAAAAAGACATGGGGAACCTCTGGTTCAGAGTTAGGCTTTGGACTTAAATGGCAGCCAGTTTTTGGCACAGGGCATAGACTTTAAATGAGCATAAATTGGTGAGATACAGATTTAGAAAGGAGGAAAATTATTTAGATTCAGGCCAGACATTTAGGGGGAAATAGACCAAAAGTAATATCTATTCTAAGGAGAAATACTGATAGGCTGTGGAATTACAGGCCAGCTCTTTCTTCTTTTTCCTTACAGTCTGGAGTATGCCTTATAGCTCATCATATTTTTGGCTTCTGGCACATATTTTATTAACTTCCATTATATATAGAAACAAAACAGACCACTATTTAAAAAAATGCTGTGAGTAAAAAAAGAAATGTAATGGCATATTCAAAGAGTAATTAAAGACTCTCTTATGAAAGTTAAAAGCCAAGAAGAGTTTGAGAGACTTTCACACACAAAATATTGTACAAATATTACATGAACCCATTTGCATCCACATTTGTGAGCCATGTGACTCCCCCTGAGATTTAGTTTGGCTTCTCTGTTTAAAGCATTACAGATACTGAAAACTGAGGACTAAAAATTTGGCTTGCTATCAAACCCAAGCTTCAGTTTAGATCATGCAGGAGAAACCAACAGAATTGGACCTCACTTAACTCATTCCAGTCTGCTCAGTTGCTGTCACCATTAGAAATTGCTTCATATACGAAACTCTTTAAACCAAATGGAGCCTGATAAGGATGCCTGCAAAGCTAAGAAACTGTAAAACTATCAGCATACTGCAAATAGGTTGAATGCCATAAAGGACAAAAGGTACCAAGGAACCCAGGTTTCTTTTCCTTTTCTGTTCTTGCTGTTCCAGAGATCTGGTGTTATCTCATATACTTGTAAGTATCATGTAGATTGCAAAAACATTAGCATGAAATATGCTATCAACTGCCTTGATCACAGTGGTAGACTACAAGCAAGGTAAAGCCTGACAGCTGTTGGTGTTGCTACTCCTGTTATTCTTTCATAGTAAGCATTTTGTTGCATACAACAAATCCTATCTGCTGCTCAGTTTAGGTGTCATATACATATAGAATATCCTGGAGAATATGCAAAAGAGCCCCCAGTAATTTTAGCCATGTGCTGTGGAAGAAATTTGCCCAAGGAAAAAGGTCTATTTTTAGACTGCCACTGTTTCATGGAGATCAATGAAAAAGATGGAGAGGCTGCACAGGATTTTCCTCACTCCCCCTGTGCACTGCAGAAATGGGTATCACGGCAGATCCAAAGATGACTTCTCTGCTGCAACAGCTGTAGACTGACAGGAAAAAGCTGCAGCTGGAAGAAAATGGTCTACAGAAATTACAGGTAGATATTTTTGTAACCATCACAAAAGCACCCTAAACTAGTGAGGCAGTGGAGAATGCATGCAGGCTAAATGGTTATTGAGTTGAGTTTTCCCAAAAATCAGTTTATAATTACACCTGAATGAAACTTGCTGTGAAACCTGCAACACTGAACTCAGTAACTGATTTCACAATGTGCTGAGGTTCAGTTTCCAGGCCAAATTGTCAGCTAAGGTAAAAAGATGTCACTTCCATGAAGTAAATGGGTCTCTGGCCACTCATCCCTGCAAAAGCTTTGTTAAAATTTTCCAAGTCTACAGGTCTTTTGAAAAATAATGCACCCTGTCCCTAACCAAGTCTGACAGGTCTATAACGCTGCTGTAAACTCGCTGAAAGCCTACCCTTTTTCACGTGGTGCTCACCTGAAAAGTTTTTTACTTTCCAGAATTTTTTTGATAGAGACTTACGGCTCATTTGAACTTAAGAATCAAACTGGAAGCATAAAAATGCAGGTAGAACCAGGTGTGAATCCAGATCATCACCTCAGACCAGCAGCTGGTGACATGTCGGGAGGATCCTGAGCCTGCACCAGCAGCAGGACCTGCAGCACCCGAGTCCCTCTGCCTTTGCATCGCTGGCAGGTCTTGGGTGTATTCTCTAACCTACTTATTTTTGAAAGATCTTCTCACATATTTGTCCTCTACCTCGTAACTCTGGGCTGCTGAGAAGTTATTAAATAGCATGCCACAAGACTATCTGGATGATATGGCGAGAGGGAGACTGGTTTCGCTCCTGCCCCTCCCCAGTTCGTCCCAGTGCACAAGATAAAGGAGGACCAGACTCAAACCTGAAAGCATATTACATAAATAAAGCCACAATATAATACCTCATAGAAATAAATTATCTTTTCATATAAAAATCTTCTAAAGCCCATTTCCAGAAGAGTAATAGAGCTGCCAGTCCAACACCTGCAGGGTTGGAAATAATTTACTTAGCCTCGCTGACTTTTAGGCAGGTTCTTCGCTTGACGAATGGCCCAATTAAACATCTGTTAATCACGACGTTATCTCATCTTGAGGCGGAATACCTACTTCTCCTGCACTGTCTTTCTGGGAGATAACATCAGACGGCCCCGGATCCGCGAGGCGAGATGTCTCTTGGGGCCCAAAGGAGCTGGCCGGGGTGCGGGGCTCATGGCCGCCCGCCCCGGGGAAGTGGCTGGGAGGCCTGTGCCTTGCGCGGCCCTCCCTCCCCCTCGCACAACCTCCCCGTAACCTCGGGCTCCTGAACCCTCGTGTACGTTTTAGGCCTTGATAATAAAGCAACATCTGCAAACTTACAAGTGCTTTACTCGAGTTAATTGAGTAAATTGAAGCAAGATGCGGTGCAGGGGTGATCTATGATCCCAGGTTGCGGGCCGAGAAGGGAGACAACAGATTTACTGCAAAGACAGTGGGCGGCCTTTTGTTCAGGCCCTGGTTCACGGGAAGTTTGAGGTCACGAGGGATTAAAATATCTTCAGAAACAAATGGAATAATTTGGCTGAAATATAAGGCACGCAGTGCCAGCTCATGCCAGGAAACCAGGGGTGATTTATGTACCTTCAATCCAACACATTTTTCTGATATCTGCCCCATTAGGTTGAATTTATAGATTATTGGGAGAATATGTATCCTCGTCTCTCCTTTTCTGACATGTTTGTACTCTAGGGAGCAGTTCCAAGCATTGCAAAATAAATAAAACAGCACATTACCTTGTGTTCACAAGGGCGAAGACCTACTCCATTTAAATCTCATGGGTTAAAAAAAGAAAAAGAACAAACCAAAACAAAACCCCAGCCTCCCATTTACTATACTTGTTTGGGAATTACTTATTAAAAAAGACATTAAACAGGTAATGCTCTTTCTCCTATAATCTGTACAAGTCATTAAGTTTAAGCACAATTCGCCACCTTGAAGCAATTGGATACATTGTAATTTGTTTTATGGTCTCGCAGATGCAAGGTATTTGCCGAGCTATAAATACATAAAAGTGGTTTATACGAGCAGCCCGTACCCGCATGAGTTAGGAAAGGAGAACCTCTCCTGGTTTCCCTCTTCTCATGCACACACACACATACGAGCACGCTCGTGCACTATATCTGTTTATATTATTTTTTTAAAGCCTGGCTCACTTTTAGTGGGATATATTGTCCCTTTTGTAGTTTCTCTGCTGCTTTATTAAATCCCAAATTCCTTACAAAACTGTACAATTTTAATAACACAAATCCATGCAGGTCATAAAGCTGTCGAAATGTACATAGCACCAGCCGTGATCAGCTGCAATGATATCATCAACCCTGATTAGCTAGAGCCGGTCACACGACAAGGTTTTATTACAAGTGTCATTTACATTTTTGACAGTTTTACAAGGCTTAATGGCTTTGTATTAAATACATTGTGTTTCAAGGAAACTGACAGTTCAGCGTACCTTGTAAATACAATGCTATGGCATTTCCTCAGAAGCAATACTTGGGAAAATGAAACATCTAGTATTCCTATTGTAAACAGGGACATTTCACCAAAAAAAAAAAAGCACCCAAGTCAAAGTTTAAGTCCAAGAATCAAAAAAGCTAAGAAATATTTTCTTTTGGCAAGATGTATTTATCTCAAGCTACATATGTCTTGTAACACACTAAAACTTTTTTGTAGCAGAAGCATTAGCAACCACTGAAAAAAAAAAAAGAGGCATGTTCCCCACAATATCAATGGGAAAATGCTCTTTGAAAAAGTTTTCTATGAAAACAAGTTCTATTGTTTAGTTTTCTTACACACAAGCACTGCCTGGGGGCATTAAAGTATTTCTGAACTCCTTCGCCAGGTTGGTATCTATTTTTAGTCTCATGAAGAAACTTTGCCTAAACTGATCATTTCTCACATGATTTTAATCAGAAATGAGGATGAAATAGGCAACATCGCCTCTGTTTCTATTTGGACTTTGGATTCATTTGGGCTTAAGACAGAGGTGTTCAGAAGGAAACCTCCTGTACTTTGAATAGCAGTAAGTCAAAATCCAAATAGAAATCTGTGCTTTTTGATATAGGCCGGTTATTTCAGAAATTAAAATGAATTCCTCAATCTGAAAACCACCATGACCTGAAACTCATAGGCGTTTTCACAACAAAATCCAGAGCAGCCTGACCATTTAAGTCCCGTGCATCAAATCTGTTTCCCCCCAACAGAGTATCTACTTACGCATGTAATATTTCTCCAACTGATTAAATTTGTGCAACCTATTATTTACTGTATGAATTAGGTTTTTATTCCCAGATGTATTTCATTCACTGCTGTTCCCGTGCCAATTTCTCAACAGCATGGCACTAATATCCCTTATCATTTACACACACAGGTTTTATTATTTTGATTATATCAGCATAATAAAAATGGTACAGCCTCTTTATATTACAGCCTTTTTTTCCTTTATATGGTGACCAGTATGTATTTACTCACACCAGTAAAAGTTTTACCATTACCAGTGGAAGGCAGACTTTTGCTGATATGGCTGAAGATACATGATTGTGCTAAAAAAGAACAGTGCAAAAATGTGTTCCCAAATGAAATTGCAACACCAACAGAAAAAAATGTTTTACCCTGGGCCTTAAATATTAAAAGACTGATGTTGCTTCTTCCTCCAGCTTGGTCTGAGTAAATTATTAGAGCTAGTCTAATGCTTTTTGAGTGTATGGTTCCTTAAAGTCTTTATTCATTAAGAAAAAATAATTCAGTCTATGATAACTTACCATCTTTGCTGACATCAAGGAGTGGTAAGGGAGCTGATGTCTTGTTTTGCCACATACACACACCTTAGTTTAAAATTTAGATTTTTTTCTAGAGATTATTCTGGTACGTCCCTGCATTTATTATCATGGACTTCTCAACCACTGGAGTTATTACTTAAAAGAGACTCAGCCATTTGATTCACCTATTTCTGCGTATGTTATTTCAGGGGTATCTGTACCCATATGTAGGTGACCTACTGAACAGACAGTTGCCAATGCAAAAGTGCTACAGCATCCATAGAAATTATCACCAAATGCTGTAAAAGTACAAGAGTGAGACAGGTGTTTGGGCTAAATCATGGTAGAGTACTTTTAGTAAAGTAAATCTGTCATTGCTTGCCCAGTGGAGCTTATAGGCTGTTTTGTCTCCTGTTCCTTTCTCCCAAACAGTGCTTTCTCCTAGAAGTAATCACAGAAAGACTGAGTGTAGTTTCTGTTATTCTAAAAGGCTCCCTCCTTGTGTCTTACTCTCCATGGAACCCTCTACCTCTCATCCCCTTCCCAAGGCATCTGTTCCCTAGATGATGTCTGGCCAGTGACCAGACAGCTAAGGGACATTCACCCTTCCAGTCTGTCACTGAATTCTTTGTTGGCGCCTGTAAGAAAGTCACTTTGACCTAATACAAGTGATTTTCTCAATGGAGACCCACATGCCGTAGAGAAGGTTACTGGCATAGGCTCTTCCAGCTCAATGCCTGTGGTAGCTCCATCACTTTTAGATTAGAGAGAGACCAAAACCCCCTTGGGTGGCATGTGGGTTGTAGAGGAACCATTTGCAGGAACATATTGCTCTTCTCCCCACTCCTACCCACTCATGTTGCCATTGTGGCTGAGGGATCCCTCTCGTGGGTTGCCCCTCCAAGCAGAACATCCTTCCTCCTGCCCTTGGCTGCACAGCCCAGAACCAGTGTCCGTGGCCTCCGCTGCCTCCGCAGCAGGTTGTGGATGGGCTGTTCTGTATTAGAGTTTGGAAATGAAAGTGAAAGCACATGTGAGACCTGCTGAACAGAACAGCAGAACCGGAGACTTAGCTGTATGCCAGAAGCCACAACCAGATAGAAATCACAGGTTAGTCAGGAAATTACTTGCATTTAATTTGGGGCCATGTCTCCAGGGAGGAGGCTGGTCTTTTCCTGTTGTGCAGCGATGTTGCCCCTGGGTATAATTTGCCTTTTTCATAAGCAAGGGTGCTATCTCCTCCTTCCTCAAAGAAACCTTTCAAAGCCAGCTGAGGAGAATCAAATGCGGCACATTAGCAACAGGACAATGGCAAAGTCATTATAAATTGACTTCCTTACTGTGAGCTTCAGTAATCTGGATGTATTACTAGCATGATTCTGCAATAAAACTGAAGCAGCTTGTTCCTCTACTTGAATTAGAAACACCCTCTCCCTACCACTTCAGAGAGGTAAGGCACGCTCCTGTCTTGTGGGGATGAGGTGAGGTGCCCAGCAGAGAAATCTTCTGCTCCTTACACACGTGCCCAAGGGAAAGATCATTTCCAGGCAGGTGTGGACATGGGCACAGCATGTAGACTGCTCTCCACATCTCACAAGAAGCAGCAGCAGACTCTGCCTTTCTTCCTCCCAGCTCTGCATCCCCAGTGGGTTGCAGTGAGTGATGGCAGGACGACACCTCACTGAATGTCCCTTCTCCCAAAAAGAGCCAGCTTCAGTGATTAAAGATATCATCTCTGAAAGCCATAATTAAGAGCTGGAGCAAAAATTGATGCCCTGCTCTGGGCCCCTAATTTCCCAAGTGCTGCAGCCTAAGGTCCTTAGTTAGATACACATCAGCGAGGCTGCTCGTTCCAGTGACTCCTTACTGGAACCAGGCTGGGGGAGCCATCTGAAAAATGGCTGGGATGCTCTAAGGTAAAGCATCTGTTCTCCCCGCCCCCCCCTTTTTTTTTCCTCCTGCTTTCCACACAAACAATGGCAATTTTTACAAGCATGTGTCTGCCCTAAAACGAGGGCTAACTGTAAAAATAATGTTTCATTCAGAGCAAACAGGTTTTTAAAAATGCGTTTTCTGCAGGGCAAGGTTTTTAACAGTTCTTGGCTCATGCTTCCAGAGAGAATGCATTAAAAATTTTACTCTGGATCAAATGAACAAATTCTTAATATAGCAACAAGTTTCCCCCACTTCTGATCTTTAATTTTAAAAACTAATGGTTGTGCTCAAGTGTAATCGCTACTCTTATGCAGGATGTTTTGCTGCCACATCTGTATTCTCTGTACAGTTTGTTGTGACCAATTATTCAGTGTCAGCAACTAAGTATTTTGCAACCTTTTGGTGATTAATGACTCTCAGTGTCCCTTGCACAGAGCATCACTCCGTTACACCAGCTGCGTATGAGCACATGGAGAGTTCACTTGCTGGGAACAGCCAAATCTCGAAGGTTGGATACTAATACCTCCCTCTCCATCAGCTGTGGTAAGACTCTGCATGATCATCACATTACCAAAATATGAGCAGGATTAGTCACACGAGACTCCAAAATTAGTGACTTGCATTGCATCTTCAATGTTTATTTTTTCTTAAGCTTTCCCATAGCACTGGTTGTAGGCACCATTTCCTCCCATTTTGCACAACCTGAGATACCCAGCAGCTCAGTCTGATGGACATTGACATATCCACCCCAAAGCATCAGCCTGTCTCTGTTCCCAGAGCTTGTCAGAGCATCAGAGTAAATAACCAGCTAACAAAGTAGATGAAATGGAAGAAAACAGAACAAACCCACCAGTGCAGAAACTGCAGCCTGGGATGCCTTGAAGGGGTTAATGAATTCCAGTTTGGTGTAAGTTTGGATAACTAAGGCTTTCCCATGGTAATAAAAGTTCATATTAAACTCAACTAGTCTTGGTTGCTCAGGCCTCACACAACCTCTTTTTCAAGTGAAACTATGGGAAGCTGGTGGGAGTTTTGCAATGGAGAGAGGACAAGGAGAGGCCCTGGATGATCCCATCCCAGGGGACGGGGACCTTCCCAGCCAGGGGGATCTGCCCCACCTTGGATCTCCAGGATGGGGCTCAGGTAACCTGAGCCAGATAGGTTGGGAAGAAAAATGTACTCCTTATAATCCATAAGTTGTGTTTTCTACATATACTTAAGAAAATCTATTTATAATATTAAAAAAAAAAATGTAGACCATAAACATTATTTAGCTAAGCTCTCATCTAATTGAAATTATCCCATTAGCTGTGAATCTGTGGGGGGCGATTTAAAATAATTTGGGAAAATAGTGTTTCCTGGGGTTATAATGTGGAGTTTTGATTTTCTTTTTTCCTTTACCTTTTCTTTATTGTTTTGTTTAAATGGTGAATTAATGTCTGACTGCAGGTTTCAGCACTGACTTTCTTTTGATACCATATACTGTCACTTCTATTAAAAAGGAAACAAAAAAAATCCAATTTTTTTAATTTTCCACCTTTGTCTACAATGCGTGTAAAGAAAAGTGACCGAAAGGAGAGGTTAAGAATAGTTCCTTTTTTCAAATCTACGTTGATTGAATTAAAATGTTTGAATTTTATTGAACAGGGAAAAGGAGATTTTTAAAAGCCTATCTGTAGCCCCCTATAAAAGCATTTTTTTTAATAAAACTTCTGTTTAAAAAGTACGTTATTAGTAGTATATCCTGTGCTGCGTATTAATAAAACAATGGAATTTTGTATTTCTTTTTCTCATAAATTACATAATTCAAACCTTAAAACACCTTTAATGAACACTGACTCGGCATGTGGCACTTAATAAAACTGGGCTAAACTCGTTTTCTGCCTGACAGGCTACCAGTGGAGAATGTGCCCTACAAGTAAATGATTAAGAGGCAGAAATCTTTTCTGGACTACTATTAAACACTTCAAAGATTTTCAAAGTCAGATAAAATGAAAAGCAAATGTGTTTCACTGCCTCTCAAATACCTCAAATGTTTTAGCAGGTGCAAGCAATGAAACCTTCTGTAGTGACAGCACTTTAGGGTCTGCAAAGTGCACCCTACTGAATTATGGGAAAGCAGGGCTTACTTCATAAAAATTCATGATTTTAGATGAGGAGAGATGCATGTCCTTAATACCCATCTACATATGTAGCACAGAAGGAGAGTCCCGGTGTGTCTCCCGGTGTCACAGGCTTGTCTTAACCCTTGCTGGAATGGCTGGGCTGCTTCGTGTTGAGTTTTATAACCTTTAACCCTGCCAAGCTTTGCCTTTATTTCAATGCAACAAGGGAAGAGCAGACAGATAGTTTGCCCTCTCCATTGTTTGTGCTCCAGTAGATATTTCAGGAGAGGAAAGTCCAGCCAGCTGACAAGAGCAGACCCGGGGAACCAGGCTGACCTGGGTTCTTTTCCTTCCAGCAAAGCACAACAAAGTCTTATGTAGCTTTAGCTGCGTTGTTCAGCCTCCCTGTGCCTCAGTTTCCCCCAGTACAGTGTGAGCAATACTATTTCTTGCCTCATGTGGTGTTATGTGTGCTTAATGCCATGAAGCCTGCAGGTATTAAGGAAACAGGGCTGATGGTCCGGCTGGATTTTTAAATGGCACTTGTAGACCAAGACAACTGAGAAAATTTCTTTAGTATTAATTTCTCTGGCATATAAAGGAAAGTCTACACATATTAAATAGCTGTAGCTGCTTTGAACTTTCTCTTCTAGAAAACTGTAAATGAAAGTAGGGTTTATAAAAGCAAAGATAGGTACCATCTGGGCAGGTGCTGGTAACTGCTCTCAGGCTCTGCCAATTTACCAGACCATATACCCCAATCTTTGTCTGTAACTACTTGAATTTGGATTCAAGAGGATTTTATCAGACAGTTGCGTGGGTTTTGAAAGCTGGACCAACAGCCTCTTTCTTGTGCAAGTTTGTTGTGTTTCCTTTGATGTGCTTTGTTTTAACATTTAACTGACAAATAGTTTGTTGAGGATTAATAAATAACTAACACAAGCCAAACATGCTATGAACCAGAATGTTATGGGCTATACGTAATCAGAGAAAAAGCAGGAGAAAGCGGTAGGATGGTTTTGAGGAAACTATTGTTGAATTCTGCAATTATACTGCATTTATTAGAACATGTATTAGTCAGGAATCAATTCTTTATACATTCTCTTTAAATGCAATGTAAATATGTTGTATTTACTAACTGGGATGATGTAGCTGGAAAGATACATCACTTCTTCCTGGGCTGCTGAGAGGATATTTCCCTGCCTGCATCTCCGGACACCCTGTACCAAGCCCTGCTCCACTGTGTCTGTCCTGCCCCGCACCTTCCTACCCAGATCCCAGGGGCTTAGAAATTAACAGCCTCAGCATATTCACTGACCCCATAATAAACCCAAACCCTGTGCATTGTACTTAGGAGACAGAGCTACTGAAGACAAAACACCGCACAGAAAAGGAGACCTGCAGTAAGTGCCATTACGAGAGGAGAAGACCGCAGATTTAATAAAATCTCATTATCCCAGTAGTCGGAATCACTGGAGTCTATTTACCTTTGTGTCAAAGTGCTAAGTGACATAAACTCCCTGACAAATAATAACATGCATGATTAACTTTAAAACGCCACTAACATAACTACATGCAAAGAACTACACTTATCATAGTGTTATGCTGGAAATTTTTACATAACCAACAGCTTGACATTCAGTTCTATGTTTCCCACAGAAGCTGCAGCTTCACCCTTTCATGCCAATATATGACTCTCTATAGGTATCTGGAGTCATAGTAATTCTCCTGTTAGGATGTCTGCGAGTAGATGGGAGGACGTGCAGTGAAATCATATTACGAGCACAAACGCATTCAGTTGTGCAATAATAGAACCATACGAATGGTCCCGCATTAAAATAAATTTGCAGAGCCTGACATTATGGAAGCTGAGAACAAATGTTTTGCTATGTAATCTATAAAGAAAATTCATATAATATAAAAAATAATCCAGATCAACTGAAAATATTTACGGACCAGCCATGCAGCTGGTGTAAATCAACATAGCTCCACTGAAGTCAATGGAGCGACACCAGTTTCAGGCATATGAAGATTTGGCACCCAAGTAATTTGGATTTTCAGCAAGAAAACCCAGAGCTACTTCTCCTGTGGATTTGATGATTGAACCTCTGTTTAAAAGGTTGTGTTTTGAAATTCTGAATCAAGAAAATCATATATTACATTTTGGGTTTTGAACAGCTTTTGCTGGCTGTGGAAATGTTTAATTCATCACAGTTGGCACTGAGTATTATCTGAGATAGTGTAATGGAAACTTTTAAGGATTGATGAGGTTTTTAACATTTTACATGTGTATTTACCCTTTCTATTTTTTAATACATGAACAGGATTGTAGGGTATTGGACTCTGATGTATATTCCATTACATTCAGGAACAGTCTTTTCATTGGCGTCCAAGAGCTCTGGGTCATTCTGTTGGTCAGCCAGACACTTCAAGGCTGCACATATATGTATATCTCATGAATTGTCTATATTTATTTTGTGAGATGGGAAAAATTAACATGCCTACCATTTACTGAGATGTTTGCACATGAGCATTACATCACACATTTAAATAAATACAGATGCATTTATTTTAGCATGTGGATATCCAGACATCTATGCTTGCCTGGCATACATCTGGATAACTGAAGCATACTATTTCCACTTGTTTATAACTTCTTTCTTTCTGAACCAATTTTTTTTCCAACTTATCCAAGCCCACATTTCTCACTGGAGACTACATGCCAAGTCTGAACTGTTTTCAGTTACCCTAGCACAAGTTTAACATCTGAAACAATTCTTTAAGCATGCTCAAAACCAACCATATGGATTTTTACCAAACTTTCCAAAAGCTACAAAAGTATCAGCCTAAAGGAGTAATATTTTTTTTCTGGAAACTCATAAAGGGGCTTAGAAAGGAAGTACCTCTTTAACTAGCAAGTTACACTCAACTACCAAAGAACTATATTCAAGAAGGTCTAAAAGTCTGTTTCTGGGCAAACACATGTCCTGCACTGTCCTCTTATGTCAGCCAGGCTGGGTAAATTTTGAGTACAGTCCCAACACAGATAAGATTCATAAGTGTCTTTTAGAGCTTATGTTCGAACTAAAAGTGGGAATTTGGTGTCAGTTTTGGATGCTCTCTCAGAAAACTCTTTCTGCCTGGGAGACCTTAGCAGTAGTTCAGTGATGTGTCTGGTTGTGCTCCTGAAGAATCAAGCCTAGGACACATGGGCTTCCAGTCTAGGTGAAATCTGGAACAAGAGATCAAATCACAGCAGGAAAATTTGGGACTGGCTCTGAATTCCCTCCTGGGTGTTACAGGCTAGCACAACAGCATCTTGCAGTGTGGAAGTAATTTGTGTTCTGAGGAGCCTGAGCAGGCAAGTCTGCGAACCAAAGCACATCCACTAGATCCTGACAGATGCAATGGTGGTCATTTCCATGTGGTATGTTCCTATTCTAACAGGCTTTGAGCATCAAATTTGTGTATCTTTCTTTTCTTTTACTATACGAGACTTCATTTTTTTAATCAAGTAGTAGAAGTTAGGTTCTCTCTCTCTTTAACGTGTAACAGCAGCAAATAGTGCAAAGTTGTTAGGAAGCACTAGTAGAGAGCAGTTTACACCCAGAGCCAGGGCTGCACCACAGTTCCTGTCCAAACAGGTCTATACACCAAAAATCACAGGGTTTTGGGACGCTGAGCATGGGGAAAGGTAGCACACAGTCCCCCCTTGTTGAAACATACCGTAAACTGGCAATCATCAAGGTAACGGCACATCAGGGCTCTGCTCTCAATGTAGCTTTGGTGGCTTTGCTTTCTTGAGCCTTGTCAGCGTTCCCATGGGAAACTACACAGACAGCAAACAGCTATCATAAGCAGTATTTTAAGGACACAGGCAAAGGTGAAACACTACCCTGACTTGCGTCTCTATTTAGTCATGCTTTTCATTCCCCCCTTGCTTGCAGGTGTCTTGAATTTGATTATCCCAGCTACTCAACCACCCAATGAGAAAGAGTAGCTCCCATCCAGAAACAAATCAGCATGAAATCAGACAGCTGACAGTGTTTTCTCAGAAATTCCCTTTAATGTAGTTACACTGTGGACTGGGTTACCTATTCAAACCAAGCCGAACTGACACATCACACCCAACTGAGCTGTGTCCACATTCATCCCATCCAGTTCTTTCATGTTTTCAGCCAGTGGGAGGGAAACCTGAGGTGTTTAACAAATACTATTATTTCATAATCTTCTGTTAAATAGTTAGACAAATATTCTGTAATCCTTCAGGCTCATCTTAGGTCAGCCACATAGTTAATGAACAATGATAACAAATGAGTGAGTTGAAATTGAGGCTTTGGGGAAAATGGCCCTTCCTTTCATCACACGCCTGTGTGCACATATGCACAGAGTCTGTTAAGCATTTACATTTTGGTTCAAACTTATTTGCCACACTCAAGAAAAATAAATTTGCTGCTTTTAATAAGAGGATTGAAACCAAAGGGCATTTAATCTTTTATGATCAACAATAATATTTGAATGCAAGAATATATTAAATCTACTTATAGCAATCTCTCATTACATGAGCTGTTTTCTTCATTGATGAATTGCATGTTTAAAAATACATTGTTACAAAAATATTTGCAAAAGTCTGCTTTACTTTTCACAGTATAAACTGCAGGCATTTCACATTTTTTTTACAATTCAAGCTTTAAACTTATGCAAATACGTCTTAGCTGAAACACAGAATTCCTGCATTTGGAATTACAATATGACAGCAGAGCAGTTGCTCTTTTTCTATAACCATTGTTTTTCCCACCAAAGGCTAAAATTTATGGGAAAGTATGCAAGCACAGTACTACAGAGACACCAAATAGTCTACATCTTAATGCACTGATTAAACGGAATACCTAGAAAATGCAAATGACTGGATTTCCATGCTAGAATTGTAATGATTAGTTCTTGTTTTATACTGTGCTCGAAAGAATGACAGGCACCATACAGAAGAATACAAGCCTCTGTCATGAATATCTTACAAAAGCCCCAGTCCTGCAGATGCAGGTCGAAATTGTGCAGTTTTATTCAGGTGAGCCCCTTTATGTGTTGCCTTCCAAAAAATCCTGTATGTAGATCCTGATAGCAGAAGCAAGAGAGAAACCTGTGGGGTCATCATTCAATAAGGGTTTTTTTCCCTTCTTTTTAAATATTTCCTTCTTCAGTTCTGCATATTGACTAGATATCCTTTTATGCAGATGGGGTCATGTTTTTTCCTAGAATTGTGTAGGATTTTAGGCACCTAAACTGTTGCCATCTTTCTGTCATCTTTTCATTGTCAAGAGACAAAGCGCTATGCAGCCCCGGAGAAATTTAAGGGTAATATTTCTCAGTGAGGTCCTGATGCTGTAAGGTGCTTAACATCAGATAGGACTGGGCCCTAAGAGAGAACCTATTCTGTTTTTAAGTGGTCTGCGAGGGATGCGCTCTCCCTGAAATTCATTCCGGCCCAAGATTGTGAACATAGCGTACAATAGATGGATTGGTGTAAAACTATCCCAGATAACTGCTCATACATCTTTCCTCTGTCAGTGAAATTTGCCATGATGTGTTCAAAGCCAAGAGGCATTATTTGTGCTGTCCTGGATCTGTTAAGGAATGGCAGGGAGAGGACAGAGATACTTAGGGATTTAAAAGCAGAGAGAACTCTATGAAAGAGATAAAAGGAGTCAAATGCACAAACCCTATTTGAAGTCCTTAAAGCATAAGAAAAGAAAGTATTAGACTTACCACATAGGGAGAGCTGGAATTTGTGTAGCTCTGGCCCCTGTGAACTGTAGCTGCTATTTTAGGGGTGGTCTGAGTGTTTGAAAAGCTAGCCTGAATTCACAAAACTTTTCCCTAGTACTTATAATGATTTTTTTTTTTTCCTATAAAAGTTGGTTCCTCTTACTGTTGTTGCTTTTAAGAACTACATCCTAGCTGATATATCCGTTGTCATGTTACACATCAAAACAAGAAGTTTATGGAAGCCGGGCAATAGAAATGAGTGAAATATATTTTGTATCATTATCCATCTTCAGCTAGAAATATTTTTTTTCTCCATCATGCCAACACATTGGGTCTCAGACAGTTATATTTCACTAATATTTTTGCCCCTCAATTATTCTCTGCATTTTTACAATCTTCTCTCTCCTATAATGTAGTTATATCTATTATCAAAGCTTCTTTCTGCTCTTTTTTTTTCCACTTTCTCTCTAGCGCAAAACAAATCCCAATATTGATCAGGTCAGTTTTCAAAACCAGTGGCTTCTTGTGAGTTTGTACCTTGGTATCTCCTTCAGTATTCTCCTTTATTCAACGTATCTAACATTTAAACGATCTTTTCCGATTTAATATTCACACTAAGGTCCTCACAACTCTATTGTTCATTTCAGGTTGCCAGCATTATAGATCAAGGAAGAGCTCAAAAGATATTGTTTGCTGAGCTGCCTTTCAGAGGCTTGTCTTAACCCTACTATTGTATAATAAGGCAAATCCAAATTACTGTGTTCCCTGGACTTTACAACTCTGTGCTGGAAATCTGATGATAAGATGCTGACCAAGTTGATTCTGAGTGTTTCTTGTCTCACATCAGCTACAAAGGTATTGAGGAAAGACCTTTTATTTGCAGTAGTTTGGCAACTGTACTGTGTGTCAGAGCAGTGTTGGAAAACCTGCAGAGATGAAAATAAGAGAGGGTTACTCAGGCCTTTCAGACATCCCGTATATTCCCAGCTCTCAGAGACAGCTTCCCATTTCCCTGCCACAGGCGTATTATGAGGAGCACACAAAGGAGAGTGTCAGAAGAGTGGCATTGTGACCATCTGAGTAAAAAAATCAATGTATATGCTTTATGTGTACAGGCTGTGTAGCCATGATAACAAAACCATCTATATTTCCAGAATTAATGTAAATTCCTTAATTTTTATTATTTTGTAACAGGCTGCCCAGGGAAGTGGTTGAGTCACCATCCCTGGAGGTGTTTAAAAGATGCATAGACGTGGTGCTTGGGGTGACTGGGGACATGGCTTAGTGGTGGACTTGGCATGGCAGTGCTGGGTTAATGGTTGGACTTGAGGATCTTAAAGGTCTTCCAACTTAAATGATTCTGTGATTCGTGCCTTTCAGTATTGCACAGTAGGAGACCCAACTTCACACGGTTCACTTCCAAAACAAAACAGCCAGTTCCTAAGATAATTCACACTGGTAGCCCATTCACTATCATCTCTCACATGCCTCTTTTGTATGAATACTATAAGCTTTTCATATAAAGTTGAGTAAGTATATTTCTTTGTCCCTGTATTGGCTGTGTAGGTTGAGCATCTGAGTGTTTGGCTCCTAGAGTTATTGTCTCAATGCTGCACAAAACTTCTTCCTCAGGGCTGCAAGTTTAATAAGTTCTTTGCCTCATCAGAAGTTCTTCTCTGTAGAGTTATCTTAAAGGACAATCAAGGATGGCTTTCGTCCACTGATGGATGTGGTGAATCTCTTCTTGGATGTAATATCTGTGACTCACGGGTATTTTCAATAGCATCCAAAGAATGCAGTTATCCCTTTTGATTATAGTTACTACTGTTATTTACAATACACCACAAGGAAGCACTGATACTATAAAGCCATGTTGGTTTGATGTTGGAGATTTATATAGGTTAATTCTTAACTGTGAGAAAATTAAAAGCAAAATATTATTTTACAGTTTTGCTGGACTTAATTTCTAAATGAAATGGGCACTGGGAGTATAACATCATTCCTCAACCAATGTTAAGCTCCTCAAGTAACAGTCAGGGGGTGATGAAGTGTGCCCTACTGTAAAGAAGACAGAGTACCATAATTAATTGCTCTTTTCATGACGTATCATGCTGGCCACTTCCTGACTCTCAGCCAATACATTTGTATGTACATTTGTATATTCATAACTCTACAGCAGTATTCAAAGCAATTTGCACAGAGAAGTAGACCCATCAGGATATATGGTAAGTCTGCTTCTAGAAAGAATTTCTGGTACACTGAAGGCTGTTTGTCATATTTGGGTGATTTTACAAAATCTCTTTCTAATTTTTTTTTAAAAAAACCCGTTCACTGTATGAGCTACTGAAGTGACATCTAAGCAACAGTCCATCTTTTGCAGAAGTGAAAGTTATTTCGGTAGCAATCAAGTTGACTCAATATTTGTCTACTGCACATATCTCTTGATAATTTAAATACAGCCAATACAAAAAGAGTTAAGGGAAACCTTTAGCTCCTTTCTTATAGAGTGTAACTGAATGGATAGAAAGAGCACAAAAGGGCAAGGATGCCTAAGTGTGTTGCTGGACTAGATTTAGGAAGAGTTTTAGCACATGCACCAGCAAGTCAGGTGCAGTAAGTAGTTCTTCATGACTGTGACTCCCATAATTAGACAAGTGTCTTTCAAGAGAGATGATCACCCAAATAAAGAGATTTACCATGCATTTACCATGACCAGGGATGTGCATAACAGAAAGCTGAGAGCTTTTTTAAGGAATAAATGCTTGTCTATGTCTGAACACATTGAGGGCCAAGGACAGCCCATGATCGGAGCCAGCTCTGCAACTCCTGACCAGAACTGTTTGCGATTATTTATGTGTGAGGGTATTTTCCTTTGGGATGACTTCTTGGTTTTGAGGGGATTTCTCATGGAGCTCAGTGTTATTAGTCTAAATGACAATCTAAGAGTCAGACCCATATGTTCTTAGTACACCTTTAAAAAGTGACTTATTGGCTCATTGGAACAGTTGAACCACATGAATAAAAAATAATCAAATAAAGAACAGGGCCCTTCTTCTTTAACACCTACTTTTTATCTCTTACGATATTTTAATGTTGAAAATCCATTAGGGCTGCAAATCCAGCTATATCCTTATGCAACTGCAGTGGTGAATGAGGTTGGCCCTGGGAGGACCAAATGAAATAACACCTGTCTATCAAGCCCACCATGAAGCAAAGGTACCGCAAGAGATACCAAAAAGAAGTTACCACCCTTAACTGTCACCTGCTGGTTCTCAGCCAATGATTCCCATGGCCCAGCTGTAATGTCAGAACTGAGCTGTTGGTTGCATTTAGTCCAATCAGAGACATTCTGCTTAAATCACATCTAGAGATTGCACACAGTGTGACCAGGCAGGTAGTTTCCATGAGTTTGAAGTAGTTTCTCTTCAGTGCATAGTGAAATCAATAACAATGTTTAGATATTAAATCGGTGGATGAATACAAGCCCATGTCTAGAGATGAAAATATCATTTTCCTAGATTTAGCACTTCTGTGCATGCTCAATTATATCTCATTAGCTTCACTGACCACTAGTTACATTTCATTAAGCATTCATAGAAACTATTTTTTAATGATTAATCCAGGATCAAATAATTTTTAAAAAAGGGAAATCTATTTAATTACTGGGAACATGAGGTTCACAGGAAAGTCTTGATTCTGAATCTCACAGTTCCATGGAGTGATCATAGTGGAATCTCATATCTTCTCACTCGGGTGGTATTTGCCAAAAATCATAGCTGTGGTCACAGATGTGATCAAGCAGGTTTCCTTACAAGTGTATAGTTCAAGTTCCAGATCTGTCTCCTTTGTTTACCAGAGACTGTATTGTCTGGAAGTCAATGCACAAGGACAACAAGCAACTAACACTGTATCCAAGTAAATCTGCCACATAAGGCTTTTGAATTCAATCTCATCGTGTTTTCCTGGCATGAGTGAGCACTACTCAACGGATACCACAAGTCAAGCCTGAGTCTTTGCCCTTTTCATTTCCATGAGAAGGATCAATAAAAGCTTCTGCAAAACGCTAGATTATAGGCTGAGTAGGCTGGATGCAGAAGCCAAATTAACAACCTGCCATGGTGTAGAAAGCTGCAGATTTGCTCTGATGAATGGAGCTCATAGTATTTTTTTTTCAGAGTGCGAATTGAAACATTATTGTACAACTATTAGTTTCCAGGAAAAAAATGTAATTGCTTCTAGATGCTGCTCGCTGTTTTCAAGAGCTCTTTAACCTTTAACTTTTTCAGTACAAAGGAAGCCTTGCTGTGCAGTGAATCTAACAAGACCATCATTTATAGTTGGCAGAGTTCATTAGTCAGTCGTAACAGTTTAATTATTAGTGTTTTAATGCATGAGTGTTTAACTAGACAGAACAACAGTCTTTTAGGTATGGCATGAGCCTTCTTAAAAAAAAACAAACTAATTGGAGCTGTTGTTTACACTGTGGCTCATTATTGAAATTAGACAACTAAAATTCAAGAAATTTTGAGTCCAATTTTGTCAACCACTAAATTAACATTATATTTGATGGTGTTTTCAGTATGTTTTAGCTTTAATGAAATATTTCTCTTTATATGTGTAAAAAATCCTTTCATGTTTTGTTTCTTAAAAAATGGTTGCGGTGAACCAGGCAAAGCCAATTTCTTCAGTTCATTCCATGTCTCAGAATCTGTTTTTGCTGTAAGTTGATCTCTCTAAGTTATCTCTGCTTCAGAACTGGTATTGAAACTACAGTGTCAGCCATGAGACAGGTTACTAGGTATCTGACGTAAATAAATAGTCTGAAAATTAAAAAGCTGCATATATTTGGAAAGCACAATATTTTACAAATAACGGATTATTTTTTTGTTCTTGTTAAAATGTTTACATCAATCCAATTTCCATTTTTAGAAAGGTTTGATGAAAAATTTCTCCCCTTCAATTTAAAATGATTCTTCAGGATGTTATTTTCTAGATTACACTCTTGACTTAATCCTTGTAGGAGCTCTCTTTTTTTTTCCCATTTTTTAATGGATTGCTGGAAATAACAGTTGTGTGGGGGCTGGAGGTCTGAAGGGAGATCTTTCAGAACAGGTTGGATCGCTTGGGAGATCAAAGGAAGAGAATTAAAAAATTGTGGATGCTTATCAGAACAGCGCTTCCGGACCGTCAAAGAATCTCATTTCTAACTGTGGACCAGAGGAAAATATGTGATCGTGGGTTATCTTTGCTATCTGGGCACGGCAGGTTAATGGTGCTGGCAGAATATGCACTAAGAAATCCTGCAATGTTGTAACATCCCATGGTGATGATGTCACTAAACAGTGTTTCGGACACACTCTTTTTATGGTTTTTACAGTCTAGGTATGTGGAAGGATAACTTCTGGTATTTCTTTTCAACCTCTGCTGCACTGTGAGGTACAACACAGTTGCCTCCTTTCACCCACACTTGTACAGCCTTCCCTGTGATACTTCCTTTCTCCTCCTT
This sequence comes from Columba livia, assembly GCF_036013475.1. Taxonomy (NCBI): domain Eukaryota; kingdom Metazoa; phylum Chordata; class Aves; order Columbiformes; family Columbidae; genus Columba; species Columba livia. The sequence goes on from NC_088607.1 coordinate 7,274,060, forward strand.
GTCCCTCCCCATCCTTCCCTCTCCTCTCTGGACCACGATGTCCTTCACGGACTAAAGCAAGGCATGGACTAAAAACCTTGAGGAGCATTGGTTTAGAGCATTTAATGGGGAAGAAGGAAGTGTGCAGACAGATGGGCTGTTTTTTTACAATCCTGGAGAACCAATCCAGTTTAGATTAGTGCTCCTACATTTGCTTATACCATGATTTGTCCCCTGATGTGTCTGTCCCTGACTTACCAGAATGTCTTACCCCAGGAGCAGTGACTGGCTTCTGCAAATTATGGGGTGCCCTCAGTTATGATAAATTAAGGGATTTCAGGAGCTGACCCTTCAGCCACTTCGTAATCTGAGAGGTGATGGTACATGGCAAGAAAAGTTTTGCAGTGTCTTGGTGGAACGGTGGGACAATGCTACTGGTGAATAATTTTTTAAAGATTTCCTGATAAACTGAGTGACTCTCTGTGGCATTCCTGTGTTTTGTGGATGATGAAATGTGTTGCAACAAGACTTGAGGATCGTTTAAAAACTGTCCCTTCTTACAATTTATTGCAGACAGAAGTGTTACATCATATTTACAATGTTAAATAAGAAGCTCCAGGGTTTGTGGAAGGAAGAAATACCTATTCAGCTCTAGCATATAATGACTCCTATCCAGTTTCACTGACATTTTATTAGTACTCATTAATTTTAGCAGGATATTTATAATCAGAAATAAATATTTGCTGTGGAAATGCCTTTTCCTCAACATTTCCAGACACAATGTGTCTTTAGTCAGACAAAGGGTTTTTATTTTCAAGGAATGGTATTTCAGAGCTGGAAATGCCAGCTCCCTGGTGCTGAGATGTAGTTTCTGGAAGTCTCTTCCAGATGTGAAGCTTTAAGGAATTAAGTTATATTGGGAAAATGGATTATCCCTAGTGGAGAGCATTTTATCACCTCATTAGGTTTAGGAAGCCCAGGTGATAGAGAAGAGTGGGAGAAAGAGATGTTAGTATAAAATGCTTCAAATCACAAAACAACAGGGAAAGACTGTCACCATTAATTTACTGACACCACTGTAAAGTCTGTCTCTGAGTTTGTGTATGATTAATATGTTATGATTTAATCAAGTGTTTTGTATAAAAAGACAGAGCAAGTCTGGACTGCATGCTAAGAGAGTTGCTAAGCAAATTATGTTTGGATGGCAGAATGATTCGGGATAAGCAGCCAGCTTGCTGACAAAGGATTGCCACCTGACCTCTTGGACCTGCATTTTTTACACTATTTCTGCAGTTGTTTTTCTTGATCTCTGCTCCCACTGTCTGTCTGATTATGCTTTGCCTGTGTGTGTGTGAGAGAGAGAGAGGAGAGTGTGTGTTTTTGTACATATCATCAGATTTGAGCTTGCCCTCTGAGGATATCAGTGCCCTAATTAGCACATCAGTATTATGCAAAAGGTAGAAGCATTTCTGGTTCCCTTTAGACACAGAGGGATTGCTTATCCTGCACAGCCTTGTCTCAGAACAAGGGAGGTTTGTTCCTGGTGTACCTGGCTGGTGTCCCCTCCCTGTGAACGGGACACTCATTCCTCTCGGGAGTTCCTCTTGAGTCTTAAATAAAGTGGTAGCCTGTTTTTCTATAACTCTGTTTACGTCTGTGTCATCATTTACTTGCTGCTGGAGTCAAGGCTACAGGTAACACAGGAAAACAGACTCCGGTTTGCAAAGATTTGTAAAATACACTGCTTGTCTGTAGACTTTACGTGTATGCAAGGGAGAGCTGAGTGTGTGTGTCTCTGTGCTGGAGCTCCAGATGTTAAAGCGTGGTTAAAAGCTTGTTAGGGTTGTAAAGGAAAGCACTCAGAAATCACGAAATGTCAGAGCTAAGGCTCGTTTATAAATTCATCCTTCTTTAAAATACAAATAACAGTGTAGGTATCTTTAAATTACATAGTCATAGTCTGTTTTTCCTAGGTTTACATGCAACTGATAGCAAATCGGTGCGCTCTTATATAGAGCTATGCAGTCTGGGAGAGCATATATTAAACCCCTTTTTCTTACCCATAAATAGAGATGATTCCAAACCAAAGCCCTAGCTTCAAGCTAGCTACGGACCTTAGGGAGTTCAAAATCAGAATCTGGATTTGGATCTGAATTTAGCAGCTTAGGCCCATCTGCAATAAATACATACAGGATGAAATGTAGATAACTGAGATATAAGGCTATATAGACTTCAAAGTGTCTCTGATAAAATCATGATAACCACAAGAAAGAAGTGGTGTGTGATCTTAGATGAGATATCCCCAAGATGTCTATACAGCTTAATTTTCCCACATTGTGTCCTTTTATCTTCAATGGATAAAAGGTGAATTATTATTATTGTAGGCAGCGAAGTAGTAACGCCTGTTATTCAGGTTGTCTAACACTTTCCATTGTTCCCTGTCTAGTCATTCGCTTATAACTTTTGCAGACTTTAACCTTTCGGGCTGAAGTTTCCCATACTTGGTGTTTGCCTGAGGTTGAATTTGATCGAGAATCAGTATTCTGCTCTCAAGACTGTAGCAATAGTGCTGGGAATAAATCATGTCAACATTTGCTTCTGCATTTGTAAACTGTCATTTTAAGACAGCTGGAGAGAGGACAAGGGAGCGAGCAAACAGACAACTTTAAAAGCCTGCACTGTCATACTCACCTTATCGCAAGGGTGATCATGTTAAATCTCGAACGACAGAAAGTCAGACAGCAGGTGGGTGGGAGATGAAGGAGAAAATGGCATTTCTCACATGCTGGCACCTGTGCTTTCCTTCCCCTGCCTCAACAGAATAATCCACCTGCTTTAATATCCATAGGATTCAGTTTTCACATAGCAATGCAAAAAAATAAGAGGCCAAAGTCTGAGAAATCTGCACAGCCTGTGAGCTGTCCCACATTCCCCACCCAATCAGCAGATAGGAGCTCTGCTCAACCAACCTGCCATGCTAGCTGGTAATTATTGTTGTATTAATTGGTGCTGTCCAGACGAGACAGAATGTAAAAGATCCCACTGTGTCCAATAATTAATGTTTTTCCCTCACTGCAATGTCATTAATAAGGGGTTCCTCCAAGAAACAAGTAATTGGATGGTTCAGCTTCATTAGGGTATTTTTAGATAAGGTTTGGTCTAGAGACATATAGGAAAGCTTATTATGTTTATTTAGACTGTATTATCTATTGCTAATGTGTTATACTGATTTTGTATCTTCCACATTCTCCGGGATTGTAATGATAAAAAGAATGCACAAATTATGATTTAAATGAACAGAAATACTGCCTTTAATTTAATTGTATTAAAATGATGAAAAAAAAAGCCATCTCAAAATAAATATCACCAGTATCCTATAAATCTCCAGTTTTCTCAGAAACACACAAAGCCATTGTCACATGGAGACAAAAGTCAGATTTTACCAATTAGAGATGAGCGTATTGGAGCACTCTTGTTTTGGCAATTATCTGAGCAGCTTTTGAAATTGGAATGTGTAAATCTGGTTTTGGAAATAACTTTGTAAAGAAGACTAAGGGGCTTTTTCAGGGGTATCGTTTACATGGTCATGTATGACTTTATTATTCTGCAAAGATGCCTTGGGAATCTGACTCACATGAAAACTTGATATGCAAGTGAGCTATAGACCAGGATGTGGCGGATTTACACAGGAAACATATATGGCTAGTCAAAACAGCTCTGTTTTACCACAAAGGAGCTTTGCACATGCTTTGCAAGGATTTTATGTGGGAGCTTATTCTTGAACATAGCGCATAGCCAGGTTTTCCACAACCCAAAGTTATTCTAGTTAAATTTTTAGGGCGACTTAGCCAAACTGGTCCCACTCACAGCTGCATCCTTCTTAATCTCATCACAAGACACAGATCTCCCACTAGGAAATGATAATCCACAGTTTAGTGTCTGTATTATACTTAGTGCAAACACAAGAGACCACATTCATCTCAGAGTAATTCTCTAAATATGAGAGATCTTGTTACAACAGGGATGCACTTGGCCCACAGGGTGTCAGATAGTAAAACGGACTCATCACACAGTGCTAAAAAAAGCGAAGAAAAACATCATTAGGGAAAGTACTCGGATGCTTAGGTTATTTCACTTGATCCTTATTTAGTTATTGTGTCCATCAGCATTTTCACCCAGTTGTAGCCGTGGAAGGGCTAGTGAGCCAGAACGTGATCTCAGGTATTTACAGATCTAGAGTAATTCCATTAGCTTCTCACTGGGGTAAATGAAAAAAGAATTTGCCTCCTCCCTCCCTGCTTGAGACTTCTTTGCCTAAAATCCTGATTATTGACAGCACTATGAAAACTGTTACCATCAGCACTATTTTAAACCAAAGAATTCCTATAAACAATGTGCAGGAGATGTCCAGACAAATATCTAGACCTGCCACACTAAATTAATCTCACATAGGAGTGAATGCAGCTCCAGGAAAGTTACCATATCATAATTTTCTTTCTTAGCAGAACGCGATTTTAACGAACATATTTCGTTAGTATAAACTATAATATCTTAAAAAGGCACAGAATTTTGTTTCCTATCTATGCCCTACCCCAATGTCTCTGGACTCCTGGCTGCTTTAGGATAGTACAGAGAAAATCACATATAATTCTGCTGAAGTCAGGGGTGATACACCAGCGTAAATCATTGCACAGTAATGTTCCCGGTGTCGCGGGTTCCTCAATAAGATTCACAAAAGTAAATTCCATTAGTATGTGTAGAAATACATCTTTCTCATAATGATATGACTATAAACTTTTGTATTTGAGAACAGTAGCAGAGAGACCCCTCAAAAGCCAGATATTGATAGCTTGCTTTATGTTTAAAAATGTCAACAGAATACAATGGTTCTCAGCATCCCTATTAGTTATCTTTAGTAAGAGAGAAGAAGATTTAAAGTAAGGGAATGAGGTTTGCAATGTAACAAGATAAAGTCATCTCCTGCAGCCTAGAGGATTTCTTTAATCTTATTTTTAGAGAAGAGCTGAGGAGCTTTTGCAAAACCAGCTTGTTTGGATTCAGTTTCTATTTTATCTCATCCACTAAAGTTTAGAGTTGAAGGCGGAAAGAGATAAAAGTTTTGAGCAAACTGGGGTGGTTTTACATTGCTCTCATCAACCTTTTTAATCTGGGTTTGGTTTTGTAAAACTGGTCTTAATCCAGATGTCTCCTTATCCAGACTACAAAAAACACGAGGAATTCTTAGAAAAGTTTGAAATTAAGGGACTTTTTTTAAAAAAGTCATATTTTCTTCTAGTTTGCATCTATTAAATTGTTAGATATATTTGTTTCTGTTGACAGTACTGTGTGTCCACAGTAAGGGTTTGATAGTCATAAGAAGAAATATTTCATTTTGATTTGTTCATGAGGAAATTTCTCCCAAAATTAACTTTGTCCAAGGAAAACCTGAGCATTAGACAAACTCTTTATTTACAGGGGTTTTTGGTTTTTTATTTAAGTATTTGAACCAATCTGAACAACTTTAATTTGAACAGGAAAAATCATTTTCAAGATTCAGGGGTGCATCTGCGTTTTGGTTTTCAGGCCCATGATTTCCATTTTCTCTGTATCTGGAGCGAGTTAGGTATCACTAATGAACAGGAGGAAGGAGTGGGAATCAGAAATAAAAGATATTCATTTTAATCATACACAAGAAAACTAGAATATATTATTTTGACTCTGTTTTTTCCCCTTCCAACATGATCAAAGATTGATCACTGAAGACTTCTGCTAGAAATATCTTCTTGCATAAAGGAATCATTTATATGCTCTGAAATATGCAACAGTCCAATCAACAGGAAAAAAAATAAATCACTTAAGTTTTTTCTAAATTGACAATTCCTAGTTACCTCTGCAATGTTTCCTTATGGACATGATTCCTAGCTCCCAGAGCTGTCAAAGAACCACCAAACCTCTTAATTTCTCATCAACCATCTCAGCAGCTACACAAACCAGGAAAGTTGATACGTTTTACTTCCATCATTCAGTATGGCCTTTGATCAAGAAAAACATCATCTCATTTCCCTTGTGAGTCCTCTCCTTCTCTTCAGGGAGAAACAGATAAACACTCATGTTTCTGGATTGCTTTGCACTATCTGATGCATTCAATACTGCCAAACATTTTTGTCTTTTCTCCAAAAACCTTCTGAGGATAATTATTAAAGTCCTGAAGCACCTCAAGCCTTTCCCTAAAGCCTGAGCATTCCTAGCATTTGTTCCTACATCTCTAAAGTTCCTGCAGGCAAAGATTTACAAGCTCTGTCCTTTGCCTGATATTGCTCAACAAGGAGGCTGCTGAAAGAACAAGAAAGACAGGGTGGTTTGAGATGCCAGGAGTGAGAAGATTGTACCTGCTTGTACATCTCCTTGCTATCAAATAGGGCATCTTACAGATTTGTCAATGCTCATCTACAACAAACACGTGGATTCACATCTACTGGAACCTACTGGTTGAGGGCCAGAAGAGGGTGTGCTTGGTGAGTCTTTGTTCCTTTATGGTCAAGAGACCTTGAACTGCAAAGTCAGTCCTGGCATACTTACTTGCATAGACACACACTTGGCTTGTAGAGTCAAACATAGCAACGATGACCAAAATCCAATGTGTCTGTCTGCACCGGTCCCAAAGGGTGTAATCAGCTTTAGTAGACTTGGATCTAACCATAGTGATTCAGAAGCTGGTGTTCTCCAGCCCATATTTCTATCATTTGTAAAGAGGAATAAAGCCACAAATGCTGGTAAGAAGGATAGTTCAGCAATCTGTTTGCTTAACATGACAGGTCAGTTGTCCTTACCAGATACATAGAGCAGGCCAGTTTAATGTTCTGTCTTCCTATTCAAAATTACCTGCCCTTAATTCTTGATAAAGCCATTAGCTTCCATGACATCTGTCTCCCCAGAAAGTAGCGATCAACTGAAAAATGTAAAAAACCCCCTCAAACTTATGAAGTGTTTTTTCACACAATGTTTTTGTTTCTGTTCTCCTTACATACTTGGGATGCTCTCTAGAACTACCCACATGATCTGGGTACCGAAACCAGCAATGACTCTACGGCATCACTCATAAAGTCCTTTAGAGTCAGAAAGCCTGTGTGAACAGGTTCTTCTTTTCTCTGTGCTGTGTTGAGCTGCTGTGTTACCCTGAGAAAAATGCATTTTGATTATCAATGGAATATATGAATGTCCAGCACTTTTTATTGTTTGTTTGTTGCAACTTAAACTGAAACAGGGAGAGACAACCTGTCTATGGCTATCGCACAACCAGACTGACTGCTTTGAAAATTTGTTTTGAAACAAATCCTCAGTGCCTCGGGCAATCTGGACATCAACACCAACTGTCAGGAGAGAAAAAAGAAACTTAGGAGGGAACATCTTCTTGTGCTCACTGCCAGCCCTTGAATAACTGGGGAGGCATTCCTAGAAAAAGGGCCTCCAGTCAAGTCGGTGAATGGAAAAGCTGCCTCCAGAATAATCAATTCTGTGTGGTAAGAACCCAGTGCCTCTGTTCTGGAGGCCTTCCTGCTTTGAAGACGAAAAATCAAATGGAGCTTCAAAACTTCATCTCAGCTCTGAATTGTCATAAACCATATTTTCGCTAAGAAAGGAAACAAAGTAGGCTGAATGGGTAATCAATCAGCTGATGTGGCCTGCAAGTCCCGTAGCTTCCGAGTACAAGGAAAATCCCTTCCCTTGTCTCCAGAAAGTATTTTGTTTTTTGCATTGCTTGGGGTGCTCCCAGTTTGGCACGAAGAGGGGAATATCACATGCTGACACTTGTGGAATCTTTTTCATTTACACATGTTTTGATTGGAAAATGCGCTAATTTTATTTCAAGGGGAAGGCAACACCAGGAGGAAAAAGAAAGCGGGAATAAAACCTACACTGATTGCGGATACAATAACTGATACACACACACACACTCAAAAAGGAAATTAAAGAATGGAATCTGACCCTCCTTGAAATGTAAACTGTGTACAGATTTACTTTTAAAAATGAACAGATGTTTCTGAGATTAGGGGAAACTACTGTATAAAACCTCTGCTGGGTGCCTAATATTTTAGATTCCACAGCCCATGGTTTCTTAAAGATGAAGTTTCAGAAATCTCTACTTTCTAGTAAACTATGAAACAGTCCAAAAGATGCAGAACTTCTGCATCTCTCCAGTTACCTATTTTATATTTAGTTCTCGACATTATCACAGATCACTTACTGGCATGAGACCCAGCTATCTGTCATCTTGTTCTGTAACATTGCATAACATTATTGTTGGCAGTCTTAGAAAGGAGATGAACGTCTTTGATAAATAACACAAATTTTTCCTCCAGCCAAATATGCACAGTTGAATCCTTCACGAGACATTAAACATGGTTGCAGTGCATGCATGTTGCTAATTTTTATTTTTCTTTAATGTTATCTGCAGTGAATAAAGAAACTACAGAAGGAAACGTGAGTTTTCACCTTGCCATCTCCCTTTTGAATGACAGCAGGCTGGAAACCACAGCCTTAAGCCCCTTACTGACTCACTGGTAAAGAGGGTTTGTAATACATTTTATCCATTTCATACATGTCCAGTGCTTTAGAGAGGCACTTCACCGTAAATTTTGCATCTAGTGCTTAATTCTCAAGTACCCACTCACAGACATGAAAGTACTTGATGAATTTTGGTTTTTAAAGGGGTATTTCCAAGTAGAGCATTATTGTAGCACCTTTCAGTTACAATGCCTGTGTGGAAAGGTTTCAATTAGTAAAATATATGTTAGACTGATGTGTCAAGGGACTTGGAGATAGCTGTTAGGATGGCTGCACTTTGTGTTTGCTCAATGCCTGATGATGAAGAAGTAACACTTCTATATTCCTGTTTCTAGCGATCAGATCGGTCCTAGTCTCAGGGTTTCACGCACACTGCACACATTACAAAAATACTATATTTTGGCATAACTGGAGATGTAAGACTCACGTATTCTGTCTTATGCCGTGATGTGAAACAATTGTTTTCAAAAGTATCAGAAGCAGTAGGAATCTTCACAACAGCCCCTGTCTTCAGAGAACTGCAAAATTCACTCAGCCTTTTACAGTTTCCACACTTAGCATCTTTCAGAGCAATATACAACACATGCTCATCCAGACGTGTATATATATACATATACATATGTATATTTATAGACACATACACACAAAAGACAAGTCATACATTTTTGGTGAATTGGCTCACTTAATTTTTTTTTTTTTTTAATTAGATGAAACAAATCAATTTGGGAGCTATCAAGTGCAATTTAGACTTTTTTATACACCTCAGATGTGTAGTACTGACTCCAAAGAATATCAGCTATGCCTGAGAAATGTGTTTGTAATATTTATGCAACAACATTGGCTGCTGTTGTGGTGGCTAATGAAGAGATAAGCCATGAAATACAGTGCTCCATTGCAAAAATTAAACTCCTGCAAAATGAAACTGTGAATCTGTGATGAGTCCAGAGTAGGCAAAAGAAATACTTCTCCATGCCTATAGTGAACTGACTTCTTAAACATTGCTGTTTTCTTTTTACATTAGCTGATCTCTGAAAAGTAACTGAGTTTTTAATCATATTTACAACACTGTTGAATGCAATTTATTTTTATCTGCACTGTTTGACAAGTTGATTCTGTGATTAAAGGATATGGTTTTACGGATAATAGAAGTATTTGCTGATTTGTATAGCTAAATAGTTTCACTTCCCTATACTTCTGCATCTGAATAAGATCTTTAGCTAGAATTATTACACTGAAGCTGCCACACCAGCTGAAAACTGGGTGGTCCGAAATACGTAGAATAAATAGAGCTACACGTGTGAGCCAAAGACCACAAAACTATCTTCAAAACTCTTAAATTACTTCAAGGGGGTTTGGATCAGGCAGGAATGGATGGATGGAGAGAATTTCATCTCAAATTATTTTAGAGACTCTTTCTCGAGCCCCCTCCTTTTTCCCTCCTAGGACTCTTTGAAATCAGTAGGTAATTAAAAAATAGAGCCAGAAAATGAAAATTATGAACAAAAGGGTGTTTGGGGTATTTAGAAATCAAAACATTGGTCTAAAATGTATATAAGAACAAAGAGCACCTGTGCTCATCACTACTACAAGGCAGGTGCCTAATGAAAATTATATTGTGTTGCTAATTTACTCTGAAGCTTCTTGTCTATTTATAGCCTTCTAAGTACTTCCATTATGATGATGTGAGGCAGCACAGTTTGATTACCTTTTTATGTGCATTACATATGCAGTGCAAAATGATGTAATTGCTCGATTGTGCTTATTAGACTTCTATAATATATATGCATGTATATGGTATTATACATAAATCTACATAAATCTAACAGGCAAAACAATTGACATTAGAACCTTTATTTTAATTCACAAATGAATCCAATGCAAAGGTGGTGCCAACACTGGTTATTGTCTCACAATTTGATTTACATTCTCTGTGCTGTGCCTGGTATATACAAGTAGGGGCAAAATGGCTGGTCTTTGCAAGTGCCCGAAAGGCTAATAAAGATCACCCTGCTCCCAGCATGCTCTCTGCTGTCAGAAACCAGCAATTAACTTAATAGGGTTCCTGAAATGCAGTAGATCCATGAGATGTGGCATGTGTTGACATTCTCCGGCTGATCTAAACAACCTCCCATCGCTGAGTGGCAGGATATGTTTGCTATTTGAATTATTTAGAAGCTTGTTATGTGAATTATAAAGCAGCACTTTGCAGTATTAAGTCTAATATTTTATGATCTTCAATTGATTAGGTAGGCTTTTGGGATTACCTATAAAGGTTAGGATAAAACAATACAGATTCTAGCAATTCATGTGCAGAGCTGGAGTTTCAAGATATATACAGCAAAATGTGGGAAAAATAAGTTATATCCTCTTAGCTTTTCTTCTAGAAACTCTAGGCTCCTTTACTTTTTACACACAAACAAGCTAAAGACATCTCAATGTCTTGAGATGTGCAAAGGCAACAGAGGAAGTGACTCGTTCGACAAATTTGAGCAACGTCAATATTTTTATGAGATTTAGCAAGTACTTGTGCATGAGATGTTTATGCGAGGAAGAGAATGGCAAAGTCTTGCATGTGGCAAGAAAATATAAGATCAAGGGAAAACAAAGCAAGATTTTCGAAGGAATTGAGAATAATCCATAAGGCCTCACAAAGCTTATGTTTGATCCTGTTTATTTCTTCTTTCTCACTAGTTCCATGCTGCTGGCCATGGCTTCTAACAGAAGATGTAGGAGTACTGGCTCACTATAAACATAATTAGCAGATTAATCAGACTAGATGATCTTTTGAGGTCCCTTCCAATCCCTAACATTCTGTGATTCTCTGATTAATGTTTCTGTTACTGCACGGAAGAACAAAAAATCTCTGATCTTTTCTGACTGCCTTTTTAGTGGAGCATAGGAGTGAAATCCATCGGGCCTTCAGAAGGTGTGTAGCTCCCACTGAAAGCCACATTTGTATTTATTTTAAGAGATGAGGCCACATCGAGTAGTGGACCTTGTGATAGTCACCGTTTTGAGATCATCACTCAGTATGCGTCTCTAGTAACACAACTGCAATGTAATGAGCTGCTGGGTCCCAGCAAAGTCTAGTGAGCAGAAGTTGAGGAATAAAAAAGTATTACTTGGCACAACCAGATACATTTATCTGTGATTGATTTTTGTTTGTTAGGCCAAACATTGAATAGATATGGCAAAGGAACAAAACTCTTCAACATTTCTGAGTGGAGCTGCACAAAGCTGCGGAAATCGGTGTCCTGGCTGCAGCATGAGTGCACACATTCCTTGGAGTTAAGCAGACAACGTTCTGACAGACCAGTGCAAACTCTGTAAATCCTGCAAACAAATCTGGCCTCTTTAGTCTGAGCCAGATTCAGCATCACTCCTGCACCTACGACCCACTAAAGTCAACCTTCAAACAAATTCTCCTTTTAAACCTTGGTAGAGCCTCACATCGTGCTTCACAATCAACACAGGGTGAGCAAGCCAGCCAAGCAGTTATACGGCTTTTAATCTCACCTCAAAAAAGTCAGTAATTTGCATTTACATGGGCTGTGTGGTGTGCCAGGTGAGGCAATTGAGGCCAGTCCCAGGAACCCCAGCGACAGGCTGGTGGCAGCTGGCCCCCTCCTGCCGAATAGCTGAATCCCCTTTAAACGAGGCGCACCAAGACTTTTGTTATTACTTTATACAGGAAAGGTGGTGGGGACAGCCCCTGTCCACCTTGATGCGTTGTGGTTGTGTAGGAGACCAGCCCCCATCTCCACCCTTTCCCCACCACGCCATGGGGAGAGGGAAGGACAGAGACTCTTCCTGCTCTGGTTTTCCTTCACACGCCAAAACGTATCCCTCTTGTAATTTCTGAAGAACGAAATTGTAGATGTCAGCATCTTCTCTTTGCTCAGCAAACAGTTTACTAAACGTAGCTCATCGTGTTTGTGCAACGCACTAATCTTGTTCCAGCAATGGTGATGAAGTTCGTCGGGTCTGGGAGCAGTGGTGTTATATAAGGCAGGATAAAATAAGGCAGAATAGTACAGGACTATATTAATTTATAGCATTGACTGTATTACAGCCAGCAGCCTTAGATTAACATGATGTACATTATCGCACACTACTCCTTTCACATACTAGTGTACTTTTCCAAGGAATTATATATTTTTCACTACTCCCCACTGTTCTGAACACAGTTATTGACTAGTAACAAGGTATGGATTGTTATTGCTTTTCTTGTCATAAATCCCTGTAGACATTTACTTAGCATGAATTAAATTACAATCATGTGTCATTTATTTTGCATAAAATGAGACATAAGTAGTCTTAATCATATAGCCGTAGAAAGAACAACCACGCCATTGTTTTCTACATTTGAACAATAATTCTATAGTTAAACTTAAATATTATAATTAGCAGCTTTGTTTGCCTTGCTTAGAAGTAAGATAGGTAAGATTGACACCTCACTTTTGACACCAGACATTAGATTTAATAAGCATAATTTTCATTCATTGGAGTCTAGACTGATGTTTTATCAATGTATTTATTGTAGAAAGCAAATGTACATAAAGAAAGTTGGCATATTTATGAAGAAAGCCGAAATGACTTTTATGTGTTGCTTTGTCCAACTGATAAAATACCTACTGGCACAAAAATACCTATAACAAGAGCTGAAATCACACCAAACAGTAATTGACATGTGATTTTTGAAAATGCTCAAAGTAATAATATACTATCTCCTAAGTAAAGATTCTTCTGTTCACTCTTTATCCATTTCCAAGAATCTTTTTGTCATGTAAATTTGCATTGATTAGTTTTTAATTTGAGTTTCTAAAAATGTGCTCTGAATACTTAATTCGAGCAAAAATACATCTTTTTTCACTAGTATTAATAACAATAATTGCAGTCCACAAATGGGAAGCCTTGATGGGTATTTTTAAATGCACATAAACTTCAGCTACTTTTATGATCTTTAATTTTGCAGAAAGGCTTATATTAGTTACCTATGCTGGTAAACTTAAATTCCAAGGAAAAAAGGAACAAAGCTATTTAAGGCCCAATCCTGCTCTACTTATGCAAGCAAAACTGGCATTTGCTAGTCCAAAAATTGCAGCGTGACACACAAGCAAATGAGAATTTTGTCACAAGGACAATCTGATAGTACAAGTTCACTACGTACCTGAAGGCTGAAAGCCCTTTGCTGCAACCAGGAACCTGCTCTGGCCGGGGAAGTGTCGGGGTCTACACAAAAAAGGGCATTTCCTAAGAGTCAGGGGCCAAAAACTGATGGGCAGCAGCTCTTCCCCCAGCAAAAGTGAAGCTGGAAGCAAGATGAGCTTTGCTGCTGCGATTAAGTCTGTCACCAAAGCCCAGGTCTGCCCCACCGATGGCAATGGGAGGGATGCAGATCTGGGGGCTGGCTGGGCAAAAGGGGACTCTGGCTGCAATTAAAATCACATACAGCAGAGTGTGTTTCCAAAATTAACAATAAATCCGGGGAGAGAACCTCTGTCTTCAAGCAAGCGAGGTGAGGGGCAACAAAGTAAATACAAAGCAGTAAGCTTTAAGGCAGCAAGGAGGAAAACAAAGAGCTAAAATGAAATAATATTTAGCTAAGTATAGAAATACAGGCATTTGTGCAAAGTTTGGGGTTTTCTCCAACAATACATTAAAAATACAGATGTATCAATTTTTAAATTTCTGTTTAAGATGTTAGAAGGTGCTTCACAAATAATATTAGGTTTTGATGTACTTTTTAAAATCAGGGTAGATAATTAATTTCCTCTTTTTGAACATCCAAAACCTATAGAATTCTATAGAATTACATTCATAGACATATTTTTATTGTTTGTGCATTGCTTTTGACACAAGCTTTTTATTTCTTTCCTCCTTTAAAGCAAAAACACATAAAATATCACAGTATAGGCCTAAAACCAAATCGTGCTTAAAATAATCTAAAGATTAAACTTTATGTCTCTTAGCTGATTGCATTATTTGAACAATAATATTTTCATTAAAAAATATTCATCTGCCTGATGAAAGAAAGTACCTGATACGTATTTTTATTCAAATATTAGTCCCATGGAATATTGGCAACATTTTGTGTTTCAGCCTAAGCTACAAATTCCTTCAGAACAAATCAAATGTCTTTAAAGAATATTTCTGTTTGAAAAGGAATTAAGCTTTCCTGAAAGAATTTTAAAGGTTGTGATATTCACAGTCTGATAAAGCAGCACCTTTAATGAAATTCTAATTAGCAATTTCATGCACTTTGCTATTAGTCATATCAGATTAGTGCACATTTTCACAGCCTTCCTTTAATTAAGTGCACTTATTCCAAGTTTCAAACACTTTCCTTATAAGATGAAAACTGTACTGAAATGTTATTTAGTAAACAGCAGACGTGTGAAAGTAAAGGTGCATATCTGTGCACTGACGGACATTTTTAAACTGTCCACTGATGTACACATTTCTAGGTGCTACCAGCTGCTTTATGCACTTTGGTTTTCTATCTGTTTATATGCATTTTGCACATGCCTTTAAAAAACGCAGAGAGATGAATTCCAGTTTTTCAAATGGTTCCGAAGATGTCCAAAAGTTTTGAGCTGTTGACTCGTTCGCACATTTCAGATTCAGACAACAAAAGCAAAATCTATAGTAAAAAAATAATGTTAATAATTATAATAATAGTAAAAAAATAATCAGATGCTCCAGCCTGAAATACCCGTGTTTGCTTTCCCGGACCTCATCTTCCATCACATCACCTTGCACCATTGCAGCAGAGGCCTTCGGTGTAAACACTGCATGTGAACCGATATTTCACTCACCCAAATCATCATCAAAATTCCCATATGGTATAGTGGGAATAGGTTAGGCCTTATCTCTCATATAAGGATATTGCATTGCAAAGGCAAATACTTCTAAAATACTGTACACAACACTCATCTCTCTGCAAGCTGATTAACTTCTGGTCAGCATTGTAAAAGGTGAGAGATTAAAAACACTGCATTAATTCGCAGTACACCTTTTTTTGCATGATAGGAGCAACACGGAGTGATTTAACATACATAATGATAAGCAAGCCTATTATGTACGGGTAGATAAAGGATATAGCACATTTCTTCTTTTTTCCACAATGCACAGCTCTAAAAACACCAACACGATCTTTTTTCACATTCCTTGTATTTTTAAATATATGTAGGAATGTTTTCTCCTTCTCCAGAGCAGAATATTTTGGTTTGTTTTGAAATGCTTCTTCCCAGGTACCGCTCCCTGGGTCTGTCGTCTTCCAGGATTTGCATTTTATTGTATTAGCTAATTGCACGTGCTTTTAAACACATGTTCTCTTGCTGATGTCATTCATTTAGACTGTAACATTTCTGACATTTTTAGGTAGTCCCCCAGGCCTCGTAGCCTTCTTAGCAGGGTCCTTTCAGTGAGGGGTGTTTGCTTTATGATTACTGACTGACATCTCAATAACTTGGAACATATTGAGCAGTGCATGTCTAGTGAGCAGCTTTTTTAAATGCGTGGTCCACTTTGTCAAGTCATGTGCGAGCCATAATTTAGGCTAATAATTACCAGACATGAATGCTATGAAACATTGATGTCTACACTTTTTTTCCCCTCTAAGTACTGAATTTTAATACATTCAGAAAAGGTTTTCCTAAGGCCAAGATAAGCCCCCCAAAAAGCTCATATGGAAGCACTTTAAAAGTGATAAATGATTTGGAATCTACACTGCCTACTGATGTACGTCTCAGGAAAGAAAATTAGAGCTAACAGGTGTTAGATAGGGAATAGTGAAGCATTTTAATAGAATTGTCAAAATGTTGGTCCCAGATGCTGACATTAATGCATGCAACAAGGAATGTAATGCTGCACTGCCATTAAATGGTTATTTGTTTAAATTTCAAGGCGATGGCAGGAAATCCTAACTTTGTCCACTACTTCTCTGTACAGGCCATCCCTCCTGTGCTTTCCTCTATGATTTGCATCAAAGTGTAATGGTTATATGGCTCACATCTGCATGCTCTAAATAATCCATGCCTGTCAAATTTCATTTTTTCCTCTCAGATCAGGACCATCATAACCCCTTCTCTGCCAGCCTTGAAGTCACTAAAAAGATATTTGTACGTTTGGGGAAAAATAATTGAAATACTGTGAGTTAAGGGATAATTAATCTTTGAACTATTTTCTTACTTCAAATGTATTTACTAAGTAATCTGCGTGAACTTGTAATTATTATGTATTTGTAAGGTATTTTCCATGTAATCACAAAGCAGTTACATGGTCATATGAATCCAGTAAATTATCATGATACTGGAGGGAAGGGGTATGAGGAGGGGAGCTCTGCTGCCTACGTTAAAAAGCTTTTCCAGAAATCGTTGGAATTCTCTTCAGTGAGGTAGCCTGAGAAGGCAGAAAAAGCACGTCCTTTAGAGATTACTAGAATTTCTGCCAACAAAAGAGATCCAATATCCACGTACAGTTCAGCTGGATGAAGGGGGAGAGGGGAGCGCAGATAGTGACATATTTTTTTTATCTCTTGTTTTAACAGTAAATCATTAATTTAAAAGTTGCTGTTATTTTTCAGAGGAATTGCGGTTGTTCACAGACCGCTGAAAGCTCAGCATCCACTCATGCTTCAAAGACAAAAGGGAGATTTCTCTTTCTAATCTTTGCAGAAGCCTAAATAGGATGTAGCCTGTAGTCAGACCATCTCCGGCTGTAATCTTGTCAGAGCTCAGCACACATGCACAGGCGTGCTCACACACACACACACAGCATTACAGCCGCAGCCTTAATAAAGCCGTTTCTCCAGCGTGGTTGAAAACAAGCAAGCAAGCTGGGTGATTATCGCCATTTTAAAATACTTGGGAGGCAATAAACAGATATTAGGACAAAAGAACTGATTAGACGTGAGCGCTACGGTGGGTCACATCAGAAACGTGGGATGGAAGAGCCTTGGATATGCAGTCACAGGGGGAAACCTCCTGTGCTAGAAGAGCAGGGTTGGTTCATCCGTAACTGGCATCTTATCTCTCTGAAGAGCCTGCGGTTAAAAGCCAATGCCTTTTTGGAAGTTTTTCCTTACAGATGAGATATAAAACCAATGCCTGCCTAACCACTTATGTACATTAATGATCCCACAGTGATTTCCAAAAGATGAAAATATTAACCCAGGCAGCACAATAATATTCTGCTTACTTATAACCCTCACACAATTTAAATTCAATCTGGTGTTACATTATTTTTGATTTCCTGACCCAAATTGGTGAACGTGTAGCTCTGAGCTGTTAAGCAGATGATTGTGCTGTTCCAGAGGTACATCCATCTCTGTGATGCCTGGGAAGAGATTTCTTAGCCTGCGTTTCAGTGCGCCTCTCCTGGAAAATGTGTTGTATGTAAAATCATTGGCTGAACGGGACACAGCATCCACAGGGCCATTTTTACTGTACTCACATCCTTAGTTTCCTAAGCCTACATCTTTGCCAGAGACTGCAGATGGAGAAAGGCTCTCAAATCCCTCTGTTGGTAAAAAGGCGAAAATGCTCCAGAAAGATTTTTTCCTCTCTTTTTCTGTCAACCACAGCTCCCTTAGACAGTACCCAGCACATGTGCAATAGCAAAGCGCATTCCTCTGAGTGTCAGAGCTGGGAAATACATACCCATTTCACAGCTAAACACTTGGGAGCTGAAGGGACAGATGCTCTCTTGGTTCCTGTTCTGTCCAGATTTCCCTGGGTGATCCCTGGTGCTGGGGGGACCACCACCCCCCAGAGCTGCTCCATCACTGAGGGGGATCCCCTCAGACCCTGCCCGCTCTGCAAACTGACAGAGCCAAAGCACATGCTGAAGATGGTCAGTTAAACCAAACAGCCAGCTCACTGGCAGCCTTGAAAACCTCAGCCCAGAGTCATCAGAAGGGCACGTGGGGCTCAGTGGTCAGAGATGGTATGGTGGGAGGATTCCTGAGGTAGGTAGAAAAACGACACTGGAAGGTAAAGTTACTCGAAGAGCAGACTCTCTGACTTGCTTTCTGCACCTCTTTTTACTACAGAGCCCCCTGAGTGTGTCATTACCCTCCCTTGCTTGTAGATAATCTCAAGCACTTGAAAATGAGGATGTTCAGCCTAAGAAGGATACCTGAGGATGGGGGATTTGGTGCAGCCAGATTTCAGGGCAAAGGCTGGTGCCAGTTTAATTACTAGTCAAGTAAAACTTGTGCCACACTTGAACCAGCCCTTCTTGTCATCACCAACCCCCTGGCAGAGGGCTGCTTGTACAATTGCTCACAAACACGCCATGTACCAGCTCTGCACTTGCCCTCTTGATGAGCTGGTGTTGTCTAGAGGGCTGAGCAGAACAGAAGGCACGTATGAGCCACTCCGCTTATCTGCCAGGGCACGAAAGAAATGCCTGTTTGTCATGTCCTCATCAGTGATTGCAGTAGAGTCACTTCAATGGGGAGTTCTGCTA
Source organism: Columba livia (assembly GCF_036013475.1). Classification (NCBI taxonomy): domain Eukaryota; kingdom Metazoa; phylum Chordata; class Aves; order Columbiformes; family Columbidae; genus Columba; species Columba livia. Next base: position 7,293,077 of record NC_088607.1, read on the forward strand.
AAAATGAATTGCATGAAGTATCTTGTCATCATTCCTGTGGAAAGCGGCGTGGTCCTCCCCAGCCTGTGGTCACAAGCAGGTATAGGAGTCTGCTTGCTGTCACACAATTGTGTGAAATGAAATGAGCTCCAGTTTACATTTATGAGTTTTTACAATCAACGGTATGGTGAAAGATTGCTTGATAACTACGCCTGCAAATTTCTGTTTCTGGCTGTCCTAACAAGCAGCCATGAGATATTTTTAATTGCATGTATTTTACAATACAATACAATGCTGGGCTTGTACATTTTATTTCAGTATCATTAGTGCAGGTGGCTGCTATCATTTTAGAAACTTTTTTTGTGGCATTTTAAAGCCAATTATTTTTCCATGTTGTTTCTCCTTCCTCTTTATCATGAAAGTTTAGCTCTTGGCATAATTCATGTTACCTAGAAATGAGCCCAGACAGAGATCAGATTTCAGATCCCTCAAGCCCATTGATGTGAAGTTCCACAGTCAGCCCATTGTAGAGAGAAATTTGGAGTCTGTATCCTCTCCTCTCAAAGTCCTTGGCATTTTGTTCAGTTCCATTGCTAAAATTAACTTTCAGTGGCCTACTCACCTCTGTTATTACAGTCCCTTTACGCAGCCGAGACCTATTCCTATCTAAACAACAAATTGTATGTAACAAACAGTCAAGATTGGCCCAATTGGGCACCTTGTGTAAGAAACGCCATTTCAAGCTGGAATGAGTCAGAGAAGGGTTACACCTTGTGATTTATTTCCCCATTCTTGCAGCAAAGCAGAAACTCTCAGCCCTTTGCTGGTAGAAAAAACTGGTTGAATCACAGTGAGGAATCATCATGTCTCTGAAGGAACCATCTCACTGGGACTGAGCAGTGTAATGATGCTGGAGAACAACATGATTATACTACTAAAGAAGTAGAGGAAACCTTGTTTTCATTTCTGCTCCAGAACCAATGTGAAACATTGAAAATTTTCCACAAATTTAAAGAGAGAGGGAGGAATAAGTACTCATGGAGTAGAAGATTCAAACATTTTGATTAGTTCATCACATTTGCTAGAATTTTGACTTATTTTTTAATTTGAATGCATAACACACAGTGGTTGAAATAAAATTTCTTTTAGAAAATCAAAATTCTTTAGAGCCCGAAAGACTTTCTAGGAATGCTCCAATCTGGTATTTCACAGTGGCTGTGTAAATCACTTCTGTGAAGCTTTTGCATTTGAAGGAAACAGCCTACTGTGACAGAAAAATGTTACCTTGGACCCTCTTCCCCTGCAGTGTCCTCTACCAAGAGTGTGTTTCTCCATGGGGTGGTCCTTACCGCTGGGCACCACTGAGCATCGTCATCCAGGTAAAAAACTCCACATCCCACAATTATCCCTATAGCTCTGACATTCCAATTGAAGCTTATAGGGACAGTCATCAGCAGGACTAGAGCAGGCGGAGCAGCAGCAGGAGCTGAGCCACAGAACCTCTGGTAGGAGTGGGGAGTGCACAGACCAGCCCCATTTAGCTGATCAACCCACCAGTAACACCCCCACAGCCTGTCACGGGCAGCTTGCCCCTCCATTATCAGGCAGCAACGGCACGAGCTCAGGTTCAAAGGGTGGTTTTACCACTGATAACAGCCTTGGCAGTGAATTTCTGGTTAACTAGAGCCCTCCTGATACAATAACCCCTGTAGTTGTTGATGGGGTCAACTGGGACCATTTCTGAGGGTCTGTCCTCTCCCGTGAACTGCTGAGGTGTGGGGGATTTATTCACAGGGAGAACTAAACGCTGTTGGATGAGAGAAAGAAAAGGTGATTAAGTGCAGTAGGACATTCTTCTACAGACAGGCAGATCATCAGGGGAAACTCGGTGACCTCCGAGGCCATGAGAATATATCAGAAGTGTCTCCGCTTGTGTAGGAGAAGACAGGGACCTGGGGCAGACCTTCAGCTGGTGCAAAAGGAGCTCTGGCAGTTTGCATCAGCCGAGGAAAACTCCCCTCATCCCCCTCATGTAGCTGCAGTGCTGCTCCCTGTGTGGAGCTGAATCATCTTTCTCACAACAACTCTCTTTTCCGCCAAGCTTGAAGCCTGCCCTGACCCCAAGATCATTCCTGCACCGGCAGTGTAACCTCCCTCTGCTCAGCCCAGGAACGTGCACATGAGCCCTACATTAAAGAAGTATTTCACCCAGACAATATTTCTTGCTTAAAGCAGTCGTTCTCCCCACAGCATTGCCACTTACCCAGTATGTGAATGCTTTTCATTAAACGCAAATAACATATTTTCTATCGGCTCGAGCCTACGCTCTTTGTGCCATTCATCATTATGCATACCTAATACATTTTGCAAACCCCCAATTCTTGCTGCCTTTTGAGGCATTTCTGAAATCAAATAAAAATATTACACCCCTCTTTACTTTTAGACATGTATTTTTTTCAAAGCAAAAGCATTCAGTGTTTTCAGCAAGATACCGCCATGTATTTATGGGAGTTTAATAAGTTCTTCCATTAATAACATAGACAAACTAATTTACCAGAACGTGTCTGTTTTAAACTTTGGGAACAAAGAGTGGGAGTATGAAAATCAATCTTTCCTTTGTACTTGAGCCACTGACCCATTAAAGCTTTGAAGATCATTTCTTTAAGAAATTGTGAGGAGTTATTTAACTACAAACAGCAGCTACCTTCCCATTCCAGCTGCGTAATCAAGCGTAATAAATTAGAGGAAAAAATAAAGGTTCACTCCATTTTTTTTTTTATAACTGAAAATTGTTAATAGCAGTTTGACAAATCGGCCCACAGCAGAAAGAAAACGGCATTCTTCCTGAGACTGCTGTTTAGCACAAGTTAAAACATTGCTTAAAAGGGGTTTTTTTTGTCTTTAATGATGGTTCAAAAATGTTCTTAGTTGCCCAAACTTAATTATTTAACTCAAATTATTTGTAAAAGTTACCCATCACTGGAAAAAGTTAGCAAACCTGTGAACTACAAAATTGTTAATGGCTGCATGAATGAAAATGTACAGTAATGCCTTTTTGCTTAGAGAAATTAACTCATGATGGCCTTACTTATCGTTAGTTATCATTTTTAACTATTCTACAGTTTAGCGCTAATATTATGCTCAGTTATGTAGGAGTGGAAGTTTAAAAGAATCATCATCTTAAACTACTTAAGCAATCTACATGCTAAACAATTATAATGATGTTCTAGTTGCCAGAAACTTAAATGGAATAAGTCTATACGGGATGTTAATAAACATGTCTGTAAAAGGCAGAAAAGTGACAGCCTTTTAAAAAAATCTAACATATGGATAGTGTAAAGATGACTTTTTAAAACCACATCTGTTGACAGGCTCTACTTATGATAAATACACAACAGTTTTCAAAGGCTTCAGATAACCTGAGATCAGTATCTCACTGGAAGAAAGCTGGTCAGGAACAGCGTATGGTGCTCTGTGACAGAGGAAGGGAGGGTAACCTGCAGCATTTCCCCACCACAAGGCTGGAAGGACCACATGAAAGGGGTAAAACTCATGTTTTTATTTTTTCCCTGCTTTTTCAAAGTGTTTTTGCTACATCTACAGAGATTGATGTTTCTTCCGAAAAAGGGCATCACAAATCTCTTCCTCTGCCCATACAACACGTGCAGGAAAGACTGTGAGAGAAGAGCTTAATAAATACTTAGTAGTTTTATAATCTAGGACATATTGCAATCCACATTTTCAGAGACAAGGCTTTGGCACAAAACATAAGGGCAGTTTATACCTGGGTGTTCAGCCACTGTACCAGGCACAGTCATGGTCCACACAATACCTGCAATGGTACCTCACTTCTTGTTCAACTGCACAAGATTATGGGCAGTTCTAGGCAAACCTGCAGACATTTGCTGCCTTTTTCTGCCCTCCAAGTGCCCAAACATTAAGATTCAGTTAATGTATTGCTTAATATTTTGCATTTATATTCTTCAGTCAGTTTTATTTCGATTAGAATTGCAAGTTGATTTCTATTTATAGATATTTCAGGACATTTGTATTCACTCATCAAGCAGGTCTGTTTATTGGTCTGAGAGATACTCTCTCCAGCTGCAACAGCTTGCAAGTCCTTAAAAGGTTCTTCTTTATAGAAGTATCCAAAATACTTATCCTGAGCAGGTGTTAACAGATCACATGGATCAAGGTCCAAGTTCCAAGGTTCAGTTCCTCAGGGATATTTAGAGGAGCATATTTTATTGATTGAGGGATTAAGTTGCTTTGAGGATCTGAGCTGAAGTCCTTAGCTTCACAGACTTCAGAGAAATTACGCCACTTATTACTGCTATGGGTCAAGTTCTTGCCTCCAGGGCCAGTTTTGACCAGCTCAATATTCCCCTTCTAGGTTGCTCTAAATCTGCCTCAATTATGCAAACCCTTTCATTAAGTCCAACCACACCTGGCATTCTCGTGAGAACAGCTTCTCTCAAAGCATTTCACTGATGTCTCCTATTGGAGCTGGTTGAACGTATCTCTTTGGATCTTATCAATTATTAATTTTTTACTGCTTTTGGCTAAATGAACATCTTGAACTTGGTGAGGGTCTGGGCACATACTATTCAGACAACAGGTTGCCTGTGAGCTCTTCACTTTCAAGTATTTGTTAATCATTATTCATGACACATCCATCAGTCACTCCAGAACATGCCCTCATCTTGTGGGAAGTGAATGCCGTCTTTGTCAGGAGCCCACTGGAATTCAGCTTGCAGGTAAGGACATTCCCTGCAGACCCAACAACAGCACAGGGTGTCAGCTGTGAAGAATGCACAGGAGAACGTGGCCACCAAAGGTCTAATGGTGACCATTGCTGAAGGTAATATCAGGAGTGGGGAGAGAGATGTCACACAGGGAGAATTGCCTGACTGGTGTCCTACGGATCCTGTTTCTTGACCAAAGCCCCAGATCACCATTCAGTAACATGTTTAAGCACATGCTTGTGTCCTCCTCACAACAAAGAGCACACCTGTGGGCTGATTTTCTTTTTAACACCTAAGTTAACAACAGATGAGGACAAACCCACTTTCAATATTCCAACAAAATAATGATTCTTTTTGTATTTAACGAAAATCAGGGATTTCCAGTGTTGCCAGAAACAGAGTCCTGGTTACCTGGTCCTTAGGCATGGCTCAGTCTCAATCTTTTTGTCTCAAAAATGTGCACAAATCTATATTTTTTTTAATCTCTTTTGTTCTGGTTGCTCAACGACAAGAAAGGGGAGGGGAAGGGAGGGGAGGGGAGAATCCCTGATGGAGGATTTTATTTTACTCAGGTGCTGAAAATGGAAAAGGGTTCATTAAGTTAAGTTCAGAACCTCAAATTCCAACTGGACTGTTTCTTCCCTTCATTAGTACCAGAGATAAGAAAGTACCAGGAACAGCATAAAATATGGTAGACAGGAGTTTCAAGAGCATACAAGTCACTGAGGAGCTCAGGTCCCTGGGTGTACAAACATGAATCCCTAAAATGCTTCTAAATAAAGGTCCGCTGTACAAATATCTTTGTTCTCCTTGTTTCCATTGTTGATAAATTAATCACATGCTAAAACATTACATTTAGAGTTCCCTTTTTTTTCAAATCAGTGTCATTTCTCTGCAGTATCCCTCCGATTTAGCTGGGATTCAGTTCATAACACCATTAGAATAACATGTTTTTGTGACCATTATTAATGTACTATGAGGTCTGCCCTAGCAACTATGTCAACATATTCTTCACCAATGGAGATCGTGAAATACAGACGGCAATAGTGTTAAAAAACAAGCTTTTAGATCCATTTTACTTTGTTGCAATACTGCTTTGCAGATACTGAATTAGAACCCATTTAAACCATTCAAGCATATAATCAAATTTCAGTAATGAGTTATTAATTAAGCAGGGGCATCCAATTCTGTGCTAACTGCCTCATAAACAATCGACAGGAGATTTGTGAATTTTGACTTCCTGACACTATTAAACAAATCAATATTAGGTTTCAGACACAGCAATTCAGACAGTTTTCCCTGTTATTTGGCAATCGTCTGCCTGGAATACTAATGAAAGAATTAAGAGCTGTAGATTTTGCATGTGTTCCATCAAAAAGATCCTTATCTGTGGGGAATTGGGGCCTGATTTGCATGGCAGAAGACTTTGCTTTTGTAGGTACAATTTTTCTCAATATGTCACTCATTAGTATTTATAAACTACAGAGCAGTGGAGCCTTCAGCCCCTATTCATAACGAACAGTCGTATCCCTGCTGGAGATACAACTGAACAAAGCCGTTTATTTATTTATTTCGTGGTCTGTTTCATTTATAACTAACCTAACCCACAGAAAACTTGCATCTAAGGAGATCCCTAAGCAACTTACATTGGATTTCTTTTTTGGAAGGCAATATATATGTGTGCGTGCATCTATATATATATGTGCATGTATTGATATACACAATTAGTTGATTAGCAACTAGCTGTACAAGCAACACATTTATTTATAAGCAGCAATTCAGTGCCTCACAATTACTTCTGAAAAAATTCAACACCTTTCGTAGCTTTATTTTTTTTCCTTTCACTCTCCCTCCTCTCAATATGAATTCAGGCTCTAGTTCAGCCAAGCTTTGGAGTTAAGCAGGGGCTTTGGCATTTTGCTGAATTAGGGGTTAGTGCTGTGAAAAGAGCCGGCTTAACAGTGCTGCAGGATGAAGTCCAGGGAGCAAGTGCAGTCGTGATGCCTCCTCCATCGGCCACCCTTGGCTGTTCTAATCGAGTTGAACTTCACCCAGGGATAAGTGAGTGTTTAGTTTTCATAATCACATAGTCTTTGGCCCCCTGGTGAAGGAGACACTGGGGGCTACCAGCACCTGTTGAGGTAGCGGCTTTTCTGAGGAGGATTATCTGGCTGCTGAGGACTGGGCTGGGATGGCACGTGTCGGGTTCTCGGGGTGCTCGGACGTGCCAGACACAGACTCAGGAGATGCTTATCAGGAAATGTTTTGCGTGGTTTTACTGGAAATTTCTGGTTGCTTTCTCCAGAACTGGTTGAAGCAAAACTGTGATCCAGAACTCTGCCCTAAAATTTCTCCTCGACTTGTATCTGTGATTGAATATTTTGCTCGAACCGTGGCTTAGAGACTCTGCAGGAGGTTGTTTTCTCACGTCTGTTTGCTGTTTCCCAGCTTGTAAATATATTCTTCCTCTCATTTCACTATCTGTCTCAGTCCCATCTGCAAGAAAAATGAAGAAAGGTATATTAGGCTTTAAATGAAGTTGATGTTTCTATTACCTACTCCTCAGTTCCTGACACAAAACAGTCTCTCTCAAAAACACTGAATCTTGTTTGGTTAGCAAAATTTGTGCTGTATTTACATAAACAAGCATCCAACAATTTAAAGGATAAAAGCATCACTAGCACAGAAATCAGTGTGAAAATAGGTCAGAGACCAAGTCTTATAAAAACAACAGTGGCTGGGAAGGATAAAAGTACTGTAGAGTGATCCGTTCCAAAGTGGGTCAGGATTTTGTCTGCAGGAACAAGTCTCCAGTATTATTGCTCCTGTAGAGTACTAATGTGCACACTCTACCCCAGGACTCCCTTGTTCTGCATACAGAGGAAAAAACATTGTCTTTGCCCCAAATAGCTCGCAGTCAAAACTACAAGTACATGACAATGGATGCACATGGTAGGGTAATGTTGTCAAGGGACAATACGAGGAAATGAAGCTGCCTATTAAATGGAAGGGAGAGTATGGAATTGAATGCATCTTAGATCTGAGTTTTGTTTTATTTAGCTTTTCCACCAGCCTCTCTCTCCCTTTATTTCCTTCTCTCTAGGATCTTAAGACATCTAACTCATTAAAAATCTTCTTTTTAATTATCTGCCAGGAAAAAAATCAGCATAATTAAGGACATTTAAGTTTGGATTAATAACCAACCTAATACATGGCACTGCTTCCAGAAGAGAACACTTCTTTTAAATGGCCATACACTACCCAAAGATTTCATTTCAGTTTCTGCCTAGATTTTTGTTCAATGTGGTACTGAAACCATATTTCACTCCATAGAACATTTTACTTGATCTGGTGAGCAGTGTAGTCTCATTTTTGTGTTGTATTCAGTCCCTTTTAAAAACACTTTCCTGAATGCTGTTTCCCCTGCTGGGATACATTTTTAAAAAGACAACTTCAGCAAGAAATGGAAGTAGGTCTATTAGTCTGTGAGATCAGTGAATGTGGTGTTGCCTTGAATACTAACCTTTAAATCTACAAAACAAATTCAGTTTCCAAAATCACTTTAAAAATAGTTTCAGGCATGGCAATTCACCTTTCTTGGTGTTTACATTTTGGGGGACAGCAGGATTGTGTGATTTTGCTGGTTTGTTTGTTTTTTTTTTTTCACCTGATATGGACATGAGAAAGAACCTGAGCAGATGGGGCTCCACATTTCATCTGAGACATGGCCAGAGACATCCACCTGCTCAAGTCCTCTCTGCAGTGGCTGGTGGTGGTGACACTGAGCATCATGGATTTTCGTGGTCACTCCCCATGAGCAGCATCACACCTAATGCCTGAAAGATCAGGATCTCACTGACCTGATGGAAAGTGGGGGTTCACCCCCTTAGCAAAGGACACCGAACCCCAGTGCTGCTGGTAGGAGGCTGGACAACAATGTCTCAGTGTATCATCAATGCTTTAATGACTGGGTTTCAGGTTTAACTGTAGGTAGTCTGGATATCTCAAAATGCTTCTGAACATGCAGAATAAATAAACAGCATAAACAAAATAGGAAAACACTTTTTTTCATCTCAGTTATAAAACCAAAGATGGATGTTCTTAGTTTGGCTTACATACAAAAATTGTGATTTCCTGAGCACTGGATGTTCCCTTCTTGCCTCTCTTTCAATGATCCCTTGGAAATTTTGTAGTTACTGGTCAGTTCAAACCCACCTGTTGGCAGAGTAGAAGTGACATGGAAAGTGTGTCCTGCTGCCCGAGGAATCCATAAGATGCAGACTGCACAGGGCAGGATGCAGACCAGCCTGAACACCAGGGTTGCGCTTGGTGAAGGAATGTGCTGTTAGGGTTCCCTTCTTGCTATGTAGGAAATACCAGAAAAAATAATGGGACAAGCACTAGCAGGGACTGGCCAGGGGTTATTTGTGCTGTGTTTGCATCCAGTAAAACAGACATGTTCTGCTGTGCCATGCTTCTGCCTGTTGCAGTGTGCTAAATGCCCCCAAAATCCAGTGAGTCCCTGCAACCAGAGCTGGTCAGACTTTCTGTACATCCAGTGTGCATCTGACCTGCACGCATTCTGGCAATTCTAGGTGCCCAGAAACCCTCAACAAATACAATTCCCCAGCAACAGAGCCAAGACACCCTTAGCACCGTCTCAGTAAATCCCCACTCTGCTGTCGGTGCCCCACGCCAGGGAAGGCTGCAGCAGTTGTTCATTCCCCACAGATGCTCCATGATCCACAGGGCACATCCTCAGCCCACAGTCACAAATCTCAGAAGAAACAAGATTTCATCAGCTCTACCGCTTGCAGAGCTGCTTTGCTCTTAAGGTGAGAATATCCCTTCAGTGTGGAAAAATATGAAGCTTGAATAAATTAAAAATGGGAGCTATGTTACACGTTACTGTCATTTAATTAACATCTCATAATGTGTTGCTTAAGGAATCAAGGCTCTATCAGGATGAAGCCTATAAGCTTTTTCCCTGCTTAATCAAAAATGTAGATCACATCACATTTTATTTCTTAAAAAAAAATAACACACTTATTGAAAAAGCTATGATTAAATTTTATATTAAGAGTCATTTCTCTGAATTAATTCTCCTAAAAATTCAGTGTCAAAGAGGAACATGGAAATTAGTGCATAAAATTTGGAAATCTGGAAGGATAGATGGATGGGTTCATTTGACTTTATTAAATTTCATTCATTGTGCACTGATAACAGCTTGACAGTATTTATCCTATAACACTATATATGTAACTATTCTGGTATTATAGTTTGGGCTAGCCACCTCTTGTTTAGACCACCTATCAATTCCTAATGTAAGAAATTGGATTTAGGTTTGCTATCTTCTTATTTTTTTTTTTTAACTTGGGTGGATTTGAACTATTTGGACTGAAATTGTGCGTGCTATGTGCCTTCTTCTAGGTAATAACCCATTTATTTCAGCCATCATCATTCATACCAGAGAGAGGGCAAAGGTGCTTTCATATGGTTTGGAGCAGAGCATGAAATTCAGGTAAACTGAAGGGAAGGAAGCCAAGAATCTTTTACTGCCCTTGAGAAGAGACATGCCTATTTGAGACAAGATTCAAACCTTCAAAAAGCCGTGAACACCTACTGCAGATTTGGATTTTAACAGCTACATGTTTCACCTGTACAAGGTGTCTTGAGTCTCACCATTGAGCAGAACAACCCCTTACATGCTGGCCTTGAGGTGCCAAAAAATATGTTGGTACCCAGGGGACCAGACCATGGAGCCAGTTCTCATGCATGCTTCAAGCTCGAGTTCTTGACCCAGGCACACTGAAATTCAAGACTTGAGGTTCAGAGACACAAAGGAAAGGGAAAACTGGTGGGACATGCAAAGACAGGGATAGATAATTTGGAAAAGTTGTGCAAGGATGAGAGAACAGTTGTTAAAACAAAGGTGACAGAGGAAGAGACATGGATTTGACAATTTCTGCAATTTTTTTCTCTTTTAACCTTAATAGAAAATAAGAAAAATGCATGCCAAGAAGCTGTGTTGGAATAAGAAGTAAGCTTTCTGATGCTGAGAAATGTCAGGATTAAAGTTGCCTGGGAGGCATAATATCAAGTGCATAGACAGAACAAAACAATCTTTAACTAAGTGAAGTTATTTTTCCCTCAAGACCCCTACTTTACTCAGAGACTGACTCAGAGGACAAACAGGGACTGTTTACTGAAGGAAGGAAGAATGCTCCTGGTTGTAGAGCAACGAACGAGGCAGCAAAAGGAGTAATGCTCTTAGACTTAACACAGGTGAAGGTACCCAGGAATTGGCCCACTGTCTATAGCATCCCCATCAGATACTACAGAGTTGTGGTTGACCTTATGAAATCGTTAAGTGTAATTAAACTGCATTAAATCTTTGCCCTCTGCCTGGCCAGACAGTACAGAACATTAATTATCTCACAATAGCTCTACGTATGTAATGTTGATTACAGATACCTGATATATAATAGCAGTAATAATAAGAATAAAGAAGGTCTCCAGACTAAAATACAATCGTTACTTTAGCTGTTTTATTTTATAAAAATAAATTAGCCAGTTAAACAGGGCTTGATTTTGAGTGTCACATAAGCTTTTCTTGAAACTCAGTCCAGGCAGAAATAAGAGGTTTGAAACCTAAATTACAGGAAAACAGCAGTTCTTTTGGGTAGAAAATCAATCTTCTCAGTGTTAACACCTCCTTTCAAGGCTCACTGGCATTCCCTCTGAACAACGTGGTACATAAGAGAAGGTACAGTTGTTGGTACATATTGTGCCTGGAGGTAGAGAAACAAGTATCTCATTTGTGAGCCCTCTCAGAAGCAGACTATGAGGAGCCTGGTAGCTACGTCAGTCCTTGCCTGGGCTCTGATGGTGGCGAGTCTCTTCCAACAAGCTGCCTGAGACTTCCCCTTATAGGTCTTGGCAGGTCCCTCAAATCTATGTGTGCCTCTGGCAGCTGCCTGTGATGCAGGGATACTGATGTTTGCCCATCTGGGGCTAATCTTGCACAGATGTGTTCGTGCATGTCTGAAATGGACTCAGTCATCCTGACTTTTAGAAGAAAAAGACATAGAACGAACAGGCATTTCTCTGTAGGTATTCTTGTCTTAACTGTGCAGGTAATGTCACTGATATGATTGTAATTTTGTGCATACCTTTCCATGTTTCAGCACAGTTGTTTTA